>NC_089174.1:9589731-11032074 GCF_009819655.1 Sylvia atricapilla | reverse complement strand
CTCTGGATACTGTCAGGGCTGGAGGGAGAATCTTGTTCCTGTACTCTTGCAGAGAGATGAGACTGGCTGCTGGCAGGTTTATGAACAGAGTTGGAAGACTTCAAGAATATCCATTCTTGTGGCTCCTCCTTGCTTTATGCAAAACACTAATAATTTTCCCACAAGGGAATAATGCCTTTTTGGAGCAATTACTGCAGGTTGTGTTGGGTTGTGAATGCCTGAGCTTCCAGAATTATGCTTCTGCCTTCACTTCTGACACAGAAAAGTGCAGAAATCTTTAATACCAACAGGTAATAGGGGCAGCAGGTAAACATTAACAGCAGCTAAGTCATTCTGAAATCTGTTTGCATACAGTAGTTTCTCTGGGAGTCCAGGATGCCTACTGTGTCCCTAACATTATTTGTATGCTATTAAAATAGAGACTGTCAAATGTCGTGTGGCCCATACTGCTATGGCTGAAATCATAGAATATCCTGAGCTGAAATGGGCCCACAAGAATCACCAATGTCCAACCTGTGGAAAAAAAGAAACACAAACCCAAAACCGCACTCTACGGTTGTCACTGCCCTGGCACAATGTTAGAGTGTGCAGGCTGGGACCCTTTTAGCTGGTGTCTGCTAATGCAGGGGTTGGCACAGAGGAGCATTTTGTCACTGCTCCTCTCAAGTGCAGCCATGGTGGCAGGGAGGATAATCTGTTTCCTTGCAAGGACATGGGCTGTGCTAGACCAGTTGACCTGTGTGCTTCCCTTTTATAGATGCAGCTGATTTGAGCAAAAGGCTATGTGCAACCATAAGCACCTGATTGCAAACTGTGGCTTGGTCTGCCCAAATTCAGCAGGACGTTCTCAACCAAGTGCCACACAGTATGCAAGTGTCTGCTCCCCACCTGCCCCTCCTTGCTGCAGGAGAGGTTAGGCAGATTTAGATATGTGCATCAGAGAGCTACAGGGATCATATCTCAAATTCAATCTTAACAGACTTCTCAGCAGTGGAGGAGTTTGGGGAATTGAAAGCAGTGCAGCAGGAAACTTCTACTCATATCAGTTGTTTTGTTTTGTTTCCATTCTCACCAGCTATAATACAACATTGCTGTCAGCATCTGGTGTGATGATGTAAGTGCTGGTACCTTCTTTCATTGCCTGAACTCTTTGAGAAATGCCTTTAATATGGTGTGTTCCCAGGCGTTTGCCTTCTGTCTGAGACAATAAGGGTCCAAGAGGGGCCAGGACACTAACAGAAATGAGAAGGAAATGAGAAGGACTGCACACATTGGTGGGTGCAATCCAATGTCCTATAGAACCATTCCATTTTATAGTCACTGTGTTTTCCTGAAGGGATGCCCTGGGTTAGGCAAGTGCTGATCTGTGCGTGGAAGCTGACAGGGATATTTCCTATGACACCCAGAACTATGGCCACTGTGGAGATCAGCTGGAGACGTGCTTGGCAGTGACAAAGGTGGACAAGAGCTCGCCAAGTCAGTGACATGTATGGGGGCAGAGAGACAGAGAAAAGCAAAACATAGCACTCAGCATGAGTGAGTGTTTTTGTATTTTGTGTCTTTCCTCCATAACCGGCCCATGAGTTGTGTTTTCCCAGAGGGACAGAAAAAAGAAACTACACTCACATATAGGCAGAGGTTTGAAGGGCTATGGGTCTTAGAGACTGCATGAGAGGGTCAGTGGACTCCAAAGGGAGCCAAACATGGAGTAAGTGCTGCCAGGTTCTTCTGTCATCTCTTCTTGTGGTCAAGGGACAATGTGCCAATCAACTCTAGGAGGCTGCTGGAAAGACTTGTAAAATATTTTTTCTGCTTTTGTCTGAAGTACACTTCTTTAAAAGTAGAATACCAGAACCACAGCTGGTTCTAAGCTTTTCCCAGAAGAGTCTGGTGTGATGTCTGCATCTCTGTGCCTATCTGAAGTTGTGCCATGACTTGCAGTGCATACATACGGCAGATGGATAGTGTCCCGGGGCATTCCACTGCTCTGCCTCTTCATGGTGGAGACAAACATATATATGTTCTGCCCTCTTGGTCCCAGTGACTTGTTTGTGACAGCAGAGAGCTCCCACCTCATCACTGAGCTCTGTGTGGTGAGAGCTGCTGTGCCAGTCTGTAGCTCCCTGGAGAGCCCAGGGCTATATGGAGAGGCCTGCCAGCCATGAAGTTAGTCATGAGTGTGTAAACATCCCTTTCCAGCTATGGCTTCCCAAGTTTTCATGAAGGTAAAGTAGATCTTACCATAGGTAGCCTGGTAATAGAAATACTACTCCATAAAATACCAGAATCTTTGGTCTGAGGGCCAGAATGTGGGACTTCTCTGTCCACTCAGATGCCCCTCTTCCTGGCAGTCAGTGCTGGCTCTGTGTGTGCTTTTAGTGTCCTGCTCATCCCAGGTCAACTCTAGTGAACATCTGCTCTGGTGTAAAAGCCCTGTCCCCTCCTGAGAATGGGTGGGCTCTCTACCCACTCAAGATTATTCTTTGTGGTTTCTTGAGTCGATTTAGGCACTTCTGACTTGGGGTGCTGGAGCATGCCCTTAAGGGAGGACTTGCGGAATGATGGGTCATGGTGCTGGCCCAGGAATATGGATGGTGACAGAGCCCACAGAGCTGTTTGTACTGCTTGCCCACACTCTCAGCATCAGCAGGAGAAAAACACATGTTGCAGCCAGCAGGTGATGGAGTTCAGTTCATAAATTAACACTGATGAGATCCAGTGTTGACACAAGTCCTTATTACTTGGCTCACTTCGGATAGTCACTGGAGCCTAATGGTGTTGGGGATTGATGGTATCCTCTCCAGCACTTTCTTGGAGTCTTCTGCACCATGCAAGTGGTGTGCAAAGGACTGAACCCTTTGGGAATCATAACTGCAAAGGAAACAGTTAAAAGCAGAAAAACAGTGAGGGGAAAGAACACTGGAGGTTATGGAGAGAAAAGAATCATCTGCCAACAGACACTTTGAGTTTATTATGTCAAAAGACTTAAGTGTCTGTCTGGGCAGTGGTGAGTAGAAAGGAGAGACACACAGAGAGACTTCCCCAAGTGAATGGGAAGGGGACTGATGATGTCCCCTGGCTCCATGGCACTGTGGAGACACGCATGCGTGGAGCACCTGGGATGCAGAGGTCCCACTGCCAAGCCAGCAATAGCTAAAAAGAGGCAGTGGGAAAATGCATAAAAATCAGAAAACTGACTCTGTACTGCAGTCAATCAGGTTAAACAAGTGGAGATGTCCAAGCCCACAAAGAAGTGAAAGAGAAAGAAACCCCCCAGAGTCCTCAGGAAGTGCTGGAGTTTACTTGAATGACTTCTTGTTCCACTTCAGCTGTGCTTACTTACTGGAGTTGTAAGCACAACTTACTTCGAGTCTTTAATCGAAGGAATAAGTCCAGTGACTACAATGAGATGAAGCTTTTGAAGGGCATGAGGTTTTGCAGGGTCAGCAAGTGCTGATCTGAATTTCTCTTGTGGATGTGGACTGTCCTTTGTGTTCAGGGTTCCATTCCCAGGGTTGCGCAGTGGGTGAGATTATTTGTCCCATCATTTCTTTATCTCTTCAGAAGACATGGTTTTCCCTCACCACACAGACACTGACATTATAATTTTAAATAGGATTTGATGTGGACTTTGCTATTACAATGCAATGATGGCTTCATCTGTGCTGTATCCAAAGGCATCTACTTTTGGTGGAGGTTTTCTTTTTTTTTTTTTTTTAACATTTCATTGGCAGCTCATTTTTCAGTTCTTGGACATAATTTCTGTGAACACTGAAAGGAGTTTTCCCTCAGTTTTTGCATGGTCCATCCTGACTGTGCTGATGTGGCAGCAGGCTCTGGCCATGCTGATGATTTGACACCAGCAGCGATGATGTAACTTATGGATGATGTATTGACACCAGCAGTGATGGTGTCACACAGAGATTGTTGTGGATGTCTGGAGGAGGAGTTTCACTGCCCAAGGGCATAAGATTTAAATTCTTGAGTGTTCCATCCTGCACTTGTGGGCTCATTGGTGCTGATCGAGCCATCCCACACATTAACAGGAGCAGCTCACCTGGCACAGGATTTCTCTTTGCAATTTTGTTCCTTATGAAGTTCTAGGGAAGAAAAGAATGAATATAGGTCAGCTCAGATCTCCACTACAGGAGCATTAAAATAATGTAGTCTCAGTTTCTGAGAAAGTTTTGCATGTCCAAATTCACGGAAGTGAAGCAAAAAGCCATTTCAGCCTCCAAATGGAGCTGTTCTGATGTTTGAGAGCGAAGTGTTTGCCTGAGCTGTGCTCAAGCAGGAGAGTATTCTGGTGGGGGAAAGACCAGGCTCTGCCCAGCCAGGTGATAGAGCCTGTGGGCTGAGATCCTCCTTGTGCAACCTTCAGTTCTGTCAGACAGTGGAGGATTCCATGTTCTTCACTGTCAGTGTGAGTCCCAGCCTCCTTGTGAAGCCCTGAGCTGCTGGCATGCTGGATACCTGGCTTTGCCTGAAAAATCCTTGCCCTCTGAGGTTCTGCTGCCAGCTCATGATCTCTGTGGGATCCCTGTGGACATGGCCATGGCTGGGTGGATGGCAGTGGCTGCTGGGCAGCTGTCCCTAGATGAGGATGTCCCCGTGCCTTGTGTCTGAGGCGTTTGAGGGATGGGCTGGTTCTGCCCTGGCCATCAGTGACGCTCACCTGTTCACAGCTCAGCACAGGAAAACTCCCTGCCAGCACAGCTGCCCTTTCTGAGCAAGCAGGTTACCAGCTGTCTTGTGTGCACATCAAGCATGTTTGTCACTTTTCTCCTAATGTGGTCCCCAGGGGCCCTGTTTTCTAGAGAGCTCTCCTCTGGCTCGGAGGTGAAGCCCTGCCAGTTTGCCACCGGCTTCAGCGGAGCAGGGATTTTCTCAGAGCTATGTTAATGAAAAGCCCAGATTTCCACTACTCCTTACAGCCCTGCTGAAGCTCCAGCTGTTCTCATCAGGAGCTGTCGACTGCTAGATGTTTTTCAAGGAATAACCTCTTCATATAGATTTAGCTGAAATTCAGTTTAGGGGTAGGTGACTTGTCAGATCATCCTGATGGTGCCAGTACTGGGACTGGCCAGGATTCTTTTGTAGAATGCGTTTTTGAAAGAAACAGTGGTTTTGTGGAAAAGCAGGACTTGTCAATTTTGGTGGATGTTTGTTATAAACGCTAATATAAATTAAGTAGAAAAGTCATGAGCAAGGTGAATAATTCTGATTTATCAAGAAATCATTTGAATCCATAGAGAAGGAAATTCTGAGGTGCAGTCACAATGCATGTATGTACCTATGTGCCTGTACAGAGCATGTATCTATGTGTCTCTAATGCATCTATCACATATATGTTTATACAGAGAGAAGTGATAAAAGTTTTGTCTTACAGTGGATAAATTATATTATTCACAAACTTTCACAATTAGTGAAATTAATTATAAAAGCAAATTATTATCCACATTTTAAATTATAACAGTGATTTTGAGAGGTCTGAAGAACAAAATCAAGAAAATATTGTTTGGCTTTTTTAGTGGTTAGTTTCCTTCATATACTGCTCTTGAACAAGGTGTTTCTGTGAGAGGAGTGACACACACCTCATATCATGATGTGTCGTGCTGGATTTTCCCCTTTTTCCCTGTTTGTACATCAGCGTCTCTTGGGCCAGCATACATCTGCACTGTTACAACAAATGCTTGAATTTCAAACATGTTTGAGGGGAGGGGAGCTTAGGGGAGCTGCAGGGGCTCAGCCTTGTTTACCCTGGAAGAGAGATTTGGCCAGTCACAGGTGGTGGTTGGAAAAAGGCAGGGACTATATTCCTACACAAAAGATCCAACACCAAGGCATTAAGTAAATGATTTGGCAACTCTGTCATATCAAGAGCTCTTCAAGTGTCATGTCTTTCTGTGTCAGGCTTTCTCTGTGGCCCAGAAGCAGTAATGGGTTTTCCATTGCCTTGTTCCATCTGTACAGTGGGGTCACTGCCAGGGTGAGGGTGTGGCTAGGTCAGTGTCTCCCTACTCCCCCCAAGTGTGCTCCTGCCCCTAGGGAAGAAGTAAACAGTTCTGCAGGTAATGTCAGGTCAGCTGTCTTCTCCATGGCTGCACAAAGTGCAGCCCGAGTACCAGGATTATCATGTAAGGACTGAAATGTGCTGCTGTCTCAGTTGGTTCAAGCAATTCAAGCTTTCTGGGATTTTAAAACCAGAATTATTTCCTTGATTGAAATGAGAGCCTCCTGAAATCCTGAATGATAGTGCAAAACCCTTTCTGTTAGTGCTTTGGGAAGCTCTGGAGTTCATATTGTAAGCTGTAATTTCTTGTTGTTGCAGATTGTGAAGTTCCTCATGAGCAGAGAGCAAAATCAGTGAGACCCAGAAAATGGAGGTGTCCTGAGACTGGTGGATCCTCCAGTTCAGTTTTTGTCTGCCATGTCCTTTGCATTTCTTTTTTGCATTAAGGGCTTTTCATTGCTAGGGGTGGTTGTGCACTATTGGTTGAATGCTGCCAGTTTTGCCCTCTCCTGGTATTTGCAGAATAGTCCCATTGGGGATTATTTGCATTGGACTTGGTGACTGCATTTTGCACTTTGTGTGGTTTTTGGCTAATTACATAAATAGCCGGTCATACCGAGCCTGCAGAAGCATTGGATTCACACCTGCAGGCTGCCTGTGTTTCCTGGACATGCCAGAACTTGAGAAGAGCCCCTTTACAAATCTGTCATGGCATAGTGATAAGGATATGGTAGAGCTTGGAGAGAGCTGTAGTGCTTACAAATGGTGGGGGTTTCCTTGCTGAGGCTTACGCTGAAGCACAATCCTGGGGTCAGGGCTTGCTCTGCCATGGAACTACAGTTGGACACAGGGGAAGACACGCTTCTCAGCAGACATGCTCAAGTGTAGCCAGCATGTGCAGAGCATGGGAATGTGCTATCAGCCCTTGGTGCTCAGGCTGTCTGTATGGCCTGCACCTCCTGAGGCTGCTGTGTGCCTGTGCCTTCCCAGTAGCTGTCTGGGGTTCTAGACATCCAGCAGTCCAGGCAGAGCAGCAACAGCCATCATCAGCAATCACCAAAAGCTGTATTTTGGGTACATCTAGATGCTGCAAAAAGCCAAATCCCTTTTTTTTTTTTTTTTTTTTTTAACTCGAGAAGACTTGACAGATGGAAAAGGAAGTCCTAATTGGGAAAATCTAGAGATGAGTGTCTCTACCTGCTCCACTAGGACTTAGGAGTGTCTGATAGATGAAGTATTTGCACTAGTGTTTTACTGAACTTCGGCAGCAAGACTGATTGCAACTCATTTCCCCATTTCATATCCATACAATCATAGAATCACAGAAGGGTTTGAGTGGGAAGGACCCTTAGAAGCTATCTAATGGCTGGGCAGGAACCTTCAACTACACCTGATACTCAATTAGATATTCAGCTGGACCTTTTCTTTTGTGTGTTTTGTGTGTACTTCTGGGTAATCTGCCCCAAATGGTCTGAGGTGTGTTTCTCTGTACTCCAGCTCTTCCGTCATGACAGGAATGCACTCACACCACTGCACTCCACCTATAAAGCTGGAGCAACTTTGCTTGAGCTTGGAGTTAGTTTCAGAGCCATGACCTTTGCTCTCTCCATTTTCTTCACGTGCCTTAGCTAAGGAGGTGCCTCCACAGCTTCTTCCTTGTTCTTGTGGGTTGTTGCTTCTGGGGCAGTGACTGTCCACATGATGGTGCCCATGACTTCAGAGATGGCAAGAGCAGTTGGTCTTCTAAAAGCAACAGTGTCTTTTCTTCAGATGACTTTAAGATGTTGGTGTGGAGCTTGCCAATGTCTTATCTCATCTGAGATTCCGCTAAGAGGCATTTATATCAGCCAACATATACCAACATATATAAGCCCTCATATACTCATAATAATTCCTCTAAGGTTATAGCTCTAGCTGGAGTCTGATTTTCCTTTGCTCCTTCAGACCCATATTACAGCAGGGAGTGTGGTTAGGAACCAGGGATTCTTGGCTGAGATGTCTTATATTGAAAGGAAATCCAGTTAAAATCTCCTATCAGCTAGGCACTGATCTGGCTGATTTGAGCATGGCAAAAGAGATGTCTACAGTGGAGGTCAGTATATTGGAATTCTGTCAGGTACTAACATCAGTTAAATGTGATGGTTTTCTGATCACATGGGCACTCCATCTTCATAAAACTGCTTCCCTGTAGCTCTGTAATGGGGTGCTGGCTGCAATGAAACATTTGTAGACTGCATCACCTACTCTCTGATTTTCTTTGGTCACAGACTGAGGAGGGATGTGCTTCCACCATCAGCACTTCATTTGTTCAGAAACTTCCTGCAGCCCTGTCATTATGGTTCTCTGACAGCTTGCAAAATGGCACAGAGGCAGAGAAAAGATGTCCCTCATAGGACATAGAATCACAGAATTGCAGAATGGTATGGTTTGGTTTGGAAGGGCCCTTTAAAGGGCATCTAGTCTGAGCTCCCATGCCATGGGCAGGGACACCTTCCACAAGACCAGGACTCCAGAGAGGCTGATTAGCAGAGCAGGACAAGGTCTATAGGATGCTGCTCTTGTGGGAATGATGGCATCACAAGGTGCTTCTTTCAGGTGGTTTACATGAGTCATATCAACTTTTAGTCAACAAAATATGAAGAAAGAAAACTTACAGTGAGGAAACATCTGTAAGAACAGCTTTGGTTGAGTGGTGGCCATCTCACACAGCAGAGCCTCATTTCCCTTTGATGCTGCAGTAACTGCTGGGGTGCTGGGTTTTGCCTGATGAGCTGTCACATAGCTCTGCTGGAGCAGGCACTGCTCACCCCCACGCTGCTACATCTAATGGCCAGGATACATATCCCCTTTTTGCATTTCAGTGCTTCATAAGAGAGAGAAAGCACAGCCCTAAGGGAGAAGCTGTGAGCAGTTGATGCACAAGTGTGCACATCAAAGGCTTCATGGTGGCTGAGCATTTCAGGTGAAGACACCACAATGTCTTATATTGGCTAAATATGCTTCAGCCTCTCCCCTTAAAATTCTCACCAATTATTGTTGACCTTTGCAGTCAAGGTACTTCTTCTGTGTTCACTTTCTCTGTGATACAGTTTTTTGCTTGCTGTCTCTGGGCATTTACCTGTCAGATTATTCTGTGGAAGGTCTCAAAATTAGCAGTTTTAAGGCTTGTTGGACTCAGCTGCCAGACTGTCCTGTATACAGTTCCTTTGAGTTAGACAGATTTGGTGGTGGAGGCTTTTGAAAAGCTCAGATCTTTCGGAAGTGGTACCGTTTTCCTGGCAGTCTGATAACAGGGCTCAGAGTGCCTGAAGGCAGGCAGATGGTCCAATATTTTGCATGTTGCCTGAAAATGCTTAAGCAATACCTTCTGGCTGAATGTCAGACCCCACAGTGTGAGGAGCACATTCTTGCTCCCTTTACTCCACCTTTTCTTGGCTGGAGTTGAAGGGGAGCCCTCAAACCCACTGTCAAGTCATCTCTCAGAGACCATGTTTGCTATGTGCTTTGGCTGGAGAAAGCTCAGGAGCCTCCTGCTGTGCCAACTGGGCTCCTCTGCATTTCCTTCCATCCACCTGTAATGGATTTTACACCTGAGAGGTTATTTTTGGTGGTACAATTCCTATCTGTCCCAAATGGGATATTTTGCCTCTTGTTACAATTCACAGAGCTAGACGGGGCTGCTGGTTTCATGCTGTGCAGCATCGACACATCATGCCCTTGTAAACATTGCTGTCAGCAGTGGCAATTCCATCTCTATTGTCCCAATAAGATTTCATGCTTGACAGTGCCTGACTTTTTTTTGTCTGTACGTCAACTAATAAGAAATAGTCAGGCAGCAGTCTTTTTCTTCTCAGATTCCTTGGGTTTCCAGTTGCTTCCTTGAGAATGAGCACCTAGCCATCCTCTCCCCATTCTCACGCTGATTTTCTCCCAGGCAGGAGGACACAGGAGTTGGCATTTCTGGAAGAGGGAGGTTTTTTGGCAGAGCAGAGCCTGTCTTTTTCTTCCTAGCACCAGTCAGGGGACAAAGAACAGTCCCCATTTATCATGGCCTTGGATGGCAATGGGGACTGGCCCAGAACTGTTATTCATGCTCAGTGATGGGAGCATAATTGTAGGCATGCCTGAATCCAAGGAATATTATTTTGGAACAGTTTAGGTGTGTGCCTTTGATTTTTCAATTTGTGTAACTGTTTAGTTTACTTGCTCTCCATCTCTTACACCTGCATGTTACTTGTTGCAGTGGCATTTGGTACCTGATGGCTTCACCACCACAGCACCTTACAGGGTCAGTTTACTTTAAAGAAAGATGTCAGGATATGGGGATGCTGGAATCTGTCCTGTTTCCACGTGAAGTTAGTGTTTGGTGTGGCATGTCAGTGTAAACCTCTGGAACCTCTTGGTCTCATTTCTGAATGCTGAGTCATACTTCCAGATCCTTGTCACAGCTGCAGCAAATTCCAAAGAATGCTTTCTCTTAGGATGTAATGGATGAAAATGGCTCTGTTGAGTTGATGATTTGACTCCAGAGTGTGAAACTGGTGCTACTTCACCCCTCAGAGAAGTGGAAAATTTATTCAGCAGCAGTATTCATGCATAATTCCGCTGGTCACCCGTGGGGCAGAAGCCTCTGGCCACCACAGACAAGTTCTTGCCAAGCTTTCCAAGAAACTCCTATTCTCTTTCCTGCTCCTCTCTGGGCAGACCCGGAAGGAAGCTGACGTAGGATGGGGGCTGCCATTAGCACATAGCCACCATGAAGAGTGGCCCTCTCAGACAGAGGAGGAAGTGGTGATCTCCAGGCAAGCCAGTCTCACCCAGCAGAAGCTGTTGGCACTATCCTCACTTCAGGAGTGACAAATCTTCCTGTGCAAGCTGTGAGCTTCAGCATCATTTTGCACCACCAGCCATGACCTGCTGTGTACCTGTTTGTCACCTTGGAGATGAAAACGAATCAAAATTGTTAGTCACTGCTCTGTCCTGTGACTTGCTCAACCAGGAGCCTTTCCTCACCCCTGATATTTTAAAAAAAGTAATGGTGCTACTTGGATTTGCTTCCTGACACCCATGCTGTGTTTGTAAGCTGGTCACATCTATCCAGTTACCACAAAATTGATTCTGGAGCCTTCAGTTTAGAAACCTGCAAGCTACATCCCAGGCAATCACACTATCTCCATCAGGAACTGAATGAACCAGTCAATAATCAACGTTGCCAAGGGTGAAAAGGTCTTTTCTAGTACCCTTGATTTTTTCTTTATCAACATCTCTACATAGGTAATAGCTATATAGATGGACAGATGGTACATAGATGGTCACTCTGCATGTATATATATGCAGTGTATGTATGTTTTAAGTGAAGAGACAGTTGTAGGTGTTTGTGCACACACTGGTGCATTCCTCATAGTTTGTTCTCTTGCTCTCTGACTGCACTGTTCAAATACATGGGCCCAGGTTTTTAAACCTTGCTAAACCTTTACAAAAAGGTCTGAAACCTTGATGGGAAGATAATTGTCAATCCTGTGACAATCACCCTGGTACCTGGCAAGCCCAGAATAAACTCACCTGCATTTTTCTAAATTGCCAAAGAATTTTTGGGCTCATTACAGACAGTTGTAACATGTAGGACTTGGCTGATAGGAGATTACAAACTGTTCAGTGCTTGGCTGGATGAAGGTGCATGTGTGGCAAGGTGTTTGCTCTCATACTGCACCCCTGCGTGCCCCTTTCTCTGCACCCATTCAAGGGCCCAGTGTGTGTGCACAGCACTGTGGAGTGATGGAGGTAAAGGCATAAAGGCTACCTCTGCATCTAGAGAGGTTGTAGCTGATTTTTCTTGGACTTTTGGTCTCTGTTTTTTTCCTTGGTGAAACCAGACACTCTGTGGGAAGCCAGAGGCAGTGTGGGCAGGGCTGGAGGGGTTTAATCCACTACTGTCCTGCTGAGTCAGGTGTAGTCTGCACCAGAGGGTTCTTCACTGATGGTTGGCATTCTCCTTTTCATGCTGATTGCACTTCAGCTGTGCTTTACTTTCTTGGTCCCCCTCCAATTCTCAGTGCTGCTGTCAGTCTCTGGCTGCCACAGATGTTTGATTTGATCACTGGTGCTCACCTCAAGCTCTCCAGCCCCATTAGTGGAACGTGGTCCCATTCTCTTTCTCTCTCCCTGCAGGCATGAGCAGATGTGCCTGAGGATACTGTGATGGGTGTGTATTTGCTTGTGGAGTGTAGTGCTGTGGGGTCTTGTTCCAGAGGTCTCCATCAGCTCTGGAAGGTCGCAGCAGTGATGGGGGTGATGTCTAACAGATTGCTTTGGTGTAGGTGTCAGCAGGTTCCATGTCTTGGTTAGACTTTCCCCAGGTCAGAGGAGACCAAGTGCTGCCCGGGTAGTGGGTGTGCACAGGTGCAGCCCCCATCCCCATGACAAAGTAAGGTGAGCCCACCTGCAGCCCCTGCATAGGTTCCTGCTCCTAGTGCTCTCCATGTGTCAAAGGCCACTTGTGCAGCTCTTTGTCATGGGAACAACTTACAGTCTCTGGCAGCTCTGGGCACCCTGTGACCTCCTGAAAGACAGCTGTCAGGGGGGCAGCAGCCTGAGCTAACAAGGGTCTCTGCCCGTGGGACAAGCAGAAATCTGCATCATCAAGATGATGAACATCCTGGGACAGGAGGTGGCCGTGGCAGGAAAGGGTGGGCACACTCTGTGAGATCTGAAACCCATTCATCTAGTGGGTACTGCAGCTGTTAAAAACAAATCATGAATGGAAATACCAGATACAAGTGCATTGAGATGGCAGAGGTCCTGAGGAGTCCTGATGGGCTGGTGGTAGTCGGTTGAAACAAATTGCCCACTGCTGTGATACCTCAGCTCCCAATAACAGAGGGCAAATGGCCTTCCAGGGAGAGATATAGATTTTCCTTTGAGATATGGAAAGGGAAATAAACTAAATTACGTTTGAACATAGGGTTCTCCCTCCCTCCCTCCCTCTCTCTCTCTCTAAGAAGGGAAAAGATAAAGAAAGGAAGGGAAGGAAGAAAGGGAAGGGAGGGAAGAAAAAGAAAGAAAAGAAAGAAAGAAAGAAAGAAAGAAAGAAAGAAAGAAAGAAAGAAAGAAAGAAAGAAAGAAAGAAAGAAAGAAAGAAAGAAAGAAAGAAAGAAAGAAAGAGAAAGAATGTAAGGAAGGAAGGAAGGAATGAGGAAAGAAAGAAAGAAAGAAAGAAAGAAAGAAAGAGAAAGAGAGAGTGAGAGAAAGAGAGAGAGTAAGAGAGAAAGAAAGAGAAAGAGAAAGAAAGGAAGGAAGGAAGGAAAGGAAAGGAAAGAGAAAAGAAAGAATGAGCAAAAGAGAGAAAGAGAAAGAAAGAAAAAGAAAGAAAGAAAGAAAAAGAAAGAAAGGAAAGAAAGAAAGGAAAGAAAGAGAAAGAAAGAAAGGAAGGAAATGAGGGTAAAGAGACATAAAATAAGCTTTAGCAGGCATTTGCAATTTAATTGATATTTGGCGGCAGGAAGCCAATCAGTATAAGTAAATTGACGTTATAAGATAAAAATAATCGGCTAATGGGCTGCCTTCCCCCACGGCTGCGGCAGCCCAAATAAATATGGTATCGCGTGTCAGAGCAGCGTGGCGGCCGCTCCTGGGCACAGCCGCCGGCAGGGCTCGGTGCGGGCTGCGGATCATTTTTATGGCATCTGTCTCTGCTCCCTGAGAGCAGGCAATGAGGGGTTGCACATTGATTGCTGCTCCAGCCAACAGTGGCTGAGGGAAAGGCTGTAATTAATGGCTTTATTTGCTGGAGCACTGCTGAGAACAATTGAGTGTGTTATGGTAACAACTGGTGCCCACATTCCAGTGGCAAAAGAAGGTGCTGGAGCTGGTGGGTAGCTGGGCACAGGCTGCCTTCCTTAGAGTCGGGTACAGGGCATGACAGCAGATGGGATTGAACAGTGCTTGAGGGACTTGGCTGGAGCAGGTGGGCATCTGGGGAATGATGCAAGTGTAGGGTGCCAGCAGTGTGCTCCCAGTTAATCCCAGTGTTGGTAACAGAGCAGAACCTTAGTCATTGCTTGCCACAAAACCTCCAGGGAGAGGAAAATTTGCATGGATGATAGTGGAGGGACTCCTCAGTTGCTACTGGGGGAGTTAATGGCCTCCCTGTCCAAGTCCCTGGCCTCCTCCTTTTGTAGCAGTAGCAGAGTCATATGTTACAAGTTTTTTTATTTTTCTTTCTAGCTGAAAAATGATCTGTTTCAGAGATTTAACCTAAAAGTAGAGTAGTGCAATCTAGTAATTTTTATGAATCCTGACTGTTTTTGTCTTGCCATCTGTGCCTTTGACCGGGGTGGGGCGAAGTGGACGTGCTCTGCAGGTTCTGTAAAGAACTCATGGCTACATGTAAATGTTTATGTATACACACACCTGTATGTATGTAAGGAAGAAACATTTCAGGCAGCATGCATCCTCAGTGTGTTTCCTTCCTTTCTAAGAGGAATAAAGTCAAAAAGATATGGGGAATTGAAACCATGAATGATGATAACAAGCCTCTCCTAAAGATTCTTTAAACCTTTTTAAAGGAAAAGTTCTTGCCTTCAACATAAATAACAGAAGTACCTGGTGGGTAAGGAGAGACTGGTGCCCGCCTAGGCTTAGTTAGTCATGAGGAGTGATAGCTTACTTACATTCAAATACTTCTAAATGTGGATGATAGATAGATAGATAGATAGATAGATAGATAGATAGATAGATAGATAGATAGATAAATAGATAGATAGATAATAGCACAAGGGGTGATGTCTTCAGACTCACAGAGGGCAGGGTTACATGGGACATTGGGACAGAATTCTTCCCTGTGAGCGTGGTGAGGCCCTGGCACAGCGTGCCCAGAGAAGCTGTGGCTGCCCCATTCCTGAAGTGTCCAAGGCCAGGCTGGATGGGACTGGGAGAACCTGGGACAGTGGAAGGTGGAATGATATGAGCTTTAAGGTCCCTTCCCACCCAAACCAATCTGGGATTCTGTGACAGGGTGAGACGAAATAGCCTTCAGCTGTGACCAATTTAGATTGGATATTAGGAAAAAAATTCTTAACTGAAATGGGTGTCAAACATTGAAAAAGGCTATCCAGGACAGTGATGCAGTCACCATGCCTAGTGAGATTTAAAATATCTGTAGACATGCTGCTTAGGAACATGGATTACGGTGGTCTTGGCAGAGCTGGGTAAATTGCTGGTCTTGACAATCTTAGAAGACTTTTCCAATGAAATTGAATTTGTAATTCCATGGCTCCATATAAGCTGATTAATTTCTATTTAAGCACTGAAATAATTTTGAACTGGAAAACTAAAATAAATTTAATTTTAAAGTCTCAGGATGGAGTCTATCCATATGTTCAGCATTTTCCCCAGTAGGGCTTTGTGTCACACAGTTCTTCAGAAATGATCTCTGCCTGTGAACAAGATCCAGTTTCAGTGTTTAAGTGCTTTTCTATAGAAGAAAAAGTCTTGAAAATTTCCCAATCTCTGCAGCTTTGCAGTGCAGTGAGAGTCACATCCTTGCCCTTGGCTTCCGTGGCACCAAGCAAATGGCATCTGCCATGCCAGGCATTCACTCTCAGACCACCATCACTGAGTCATGGAAACCACTGGTTTGCAATATCTGGCTACTGGCAGCAAAGAGGAAACAAGGAAACATTGGATACAGTGGTCTTCCAAAATTATTTGTCAAGATCCACCCATTTCTCTCTATCCCCCCCCCCCATATTGACAGATACATAAAATTAAATAAGTAAAATATGTATATATGTATTTAATTATTATTCTTTTCCTGGAGCAGTTACCTCATTAGATGGAATGGAAATAAGTGAGGTTGGAAAAACTGGCACAGACATGAGGTCAGCCTCACCTGCTGATGTGGTGAGGGTGTTCCTGAAGTCCTTGTCTCAACTGAAGCTGCAGGAACAGGCTCTCCAGCTCAAGAGACCTTTGCAAGAATTTCTGTGATGAGCCCCAAAAAGTGATCCCCTCAACCTCTCACTGAATGAAATCAGGTTTTGAAATAACACAAATACATGCAGAGAGATTCACCCACACTTGCTTAATAAGGGTTTCTGTGTGATAAGCACAGCATCAAGGGAGTTGTACTGTATATTGCTAAGTTTGCTGCAGGATAAATAATTAATGTTTAGATGACACTAATGACTTACAGCAATTAGAAAAGAGCTACACTGTTTTTCCTTAAAAGTAAAATCTTGGCTGTTTAATTTGGTTCAGTTTCCACTGTGTCAGAACCTTTATGGCAGAACCACAAAATACAAGCATATACAGAAGCACAACATTTTTGTTGTGTCACTATCTACCTTTTTCATATAGAATCCTATAACATCAGGCTGGAAGGGGCCTCATGCACAGTCTGGTCCAACCTTTATTGGCAAAGCAGGGCCTAGATAAGACAGTCCAATACCCTGCCCAGCCAAATCCTAGAAGCTCCCAGGACTGAGGAATCCAGCTCTGCCCTGCAGAGGTTATTCCAGTGGCTGCTTGTTCTCACTGCTAATTATTTTCTCTGTGTGTCCAACTGCAATCTCCCCAGGACCCACTTGTACCCATTACCCCATATCTTTTCCATGTGACTGCTCGTAAAAAAAGGGAGTTTCCATCTTCTTTGCAGGCACACTTTTATTAGTGGAACATGACAATAAGGTCTCTTCTAAGCCTTCTTTTCTTAAGGCTGAACAAACTCAGCCTATGCTTGTATGGCAGCCATCCAGCCCTTGATTTGTCTTTGTGGCCCTTCTCTGGGCTCTCCAGCCTGTCCACATCTGTTTGGCACTGTGGTGTCCAAAATTGAGCACAGCATTTCCAGATACTGAGAACAGTGTAGCAACGACTTCTCTATCTTTGTTTGCAACACCTTTGCTGATGGAGCCCAGCATCCTGCTGGGGCACAGCAGCTCACTGGTCATTTTCCGTGACTTTTGTGTCCACCAGCACCCTCAGGGTCCCTTCAACATACCTACTCCCCAGACAGGCTGATTCGAGCTTGTGATGCACTCCTGGATTATGTTTTCCCAAGTGCCAGACTTTGCATTTGTCTTTGCTGAATTTCAGAAGGCTACTGTAAGCCCACTTTTTCATCCTATCAGTTTCTCCAGGAGGAGGTGGTGGGAAACCATGTCAGAAACCTCAAAGACATTGCGAGAAACAGTGCCCACCACTCACCCCATCAGATTTTGCTCTGCACACCCCATTCATTTGCAGCATCTCCTGTGCCAGCTGAAAAGAAACCCCAAATTGCAGTGGTGAGAGGTGGAGTGGTGACAGCAGCATTGTACCCTCCCTCCTGGAGGTGGGTGCTGAGGCTGGAGGATGCCAGAGGCTGCCCAGCACAGGGTGGATGCAGCTGTGGGGACCTCACATCAGTGCCAATCCCTTGGGCACTGCTGGTGACCTCCCTGACTTTGGGAGCTGCCAGACAGCAAACTGCATGGTGGTTACTTGGGCAGTCTCCAGCTTATGGTCACCATGGCAGAACATGTCTGTGTTCAGGGAGACAGGAAATGAACCCAAAGGGTAGATGGTGTAAGAAGTACACGGAAATTTATGTGTTAAAATCACATTACACAGCTGTGGAGGATATTTAAAGCATGATCTCTTCCAACTAATACATGCAGATAAAATATATAAAAACATAATTACACTTGCACTTAGTATTACTTGTAAAAATCTGTAGCTGTATACTACATTTTATAATGGTGTTTTATTCCTGTGTATTGCATTATGGCTGCAAGCCATCATGGTGGCTTCATCTATGACATTGTTTCCTTCTTTGGGTCAACACTTGAAGAACACTGTGATTTTTTAAATCAGGAGGTATCTCATTTATGCACAAGAAAAGTCGGAAGGTATTAAGAACTCTTTATTAGTGGTCTTTGTGGACAATTACCCAGGAAATGTGGACAGATACCTTCCATTTGTAAGACAATTCACAGCACTGCCTCTGGTAGGGCAAGCTGCACCCTCCACAGACTTTTTCTCTCCTTTGCTTTTAGTAAATGCAGCCTCATATCTTGGTGGTCCTGCTTCAATGTTTTGCTAGGAATACACATTTTAGGAGAAGTAGCATTACTGTTTGGGATTCCTCTACATTTCTTAGCAAAGCTTTGCCTTGCTTGAAGGCTTCCCATCACAGGCAGAATTTGATGGGATGCAGCAGAGCTCATGGGCCAGAGCTGGTCACTGTTTGTGTAGATCTCATTGGACTGCCTGTCCTACCACCATTTTTCCTTTGGTTGTCAAATTTCTGTCTCCTAGTACTTTTTAGAGCTGTAAACCCCTCTCTCTTGTTTGAAACAAGAGGCCATTTTAGCATTTCCAAACCTACACAGAGCACAGTTTCATCTGCAGCCTGCATTAGTCCTTGTCACCTATGCATACATAGAAAATACTTTTTTGAAAGAAGTGATGAAAAGACATGTTATGACATGAAATGGAAGTAGGTATAAACTATGTTAAAATTACTTCAATAAGCTGTTAGCAACCTTTTAAAAGTGCCCTTTGAGCTGGGAGTACATGATATAAAGTGCATGTCTCTAAAGCTGAACACAATTTACAAAAATGGATTAGGAAAAGAATCAGTTTCACACAATAATTTTTTAAGGAACTTGTCATGGCAGTTTGTGTATAATTACTGGAGTAACAGCTCACCTTAGTTACTACAGAAATCAGAGAAATACAAGCATATTTCCACATCATACTGCAGTTGGCTAAGGGGTGCCATGAACCACAGGCTTTTCCAGGTGCCCACAATCTCCTGTGGCCCAGGAACCACGGTGGGGTGCATGTTCCCACTCTCTGTTTCAGGCTTGGGGCATCTGCTCTGTGTTTTCTCAGCCTCTTCCTTTCAACCCTCATCTCTGCACTTCTAAATTCCCCTCCATGCAGGGAGGTATCACCCACATAATTTTTGCTGTTGTTTAAATATAAAACTGTAGCAGAAGAGCAGTCACAAAACTTCCAGTGGTTTCATGAGTCCCTCCAGCCACTGTTCTCCTGCTCACTGTTCACACTGTAGAGTCTGCCACGTTGTGGGGCAGGTGCCCATGGGTGTCACTGTGGTTCCTTGAGGATGCTGCATGGAGGCTGAGCTGCCAGGCTGGGGATGGTCAGCACATCAGCACATGCTGCTCCACAGATTTCTGACTACTGTGTTTCTGGATTCCCACGGGGGTGGGCACATCAGCTCAGCCAGCTGTGCTGGGGTCCTGGAGCAGTGCAGGGGACAGTCCAACCAGCTCTCCTCCACCATTGCAGCCCCATCTGGAGCTCCTGGGCAGCAAAACAAGTACAGGCTTGCAGTCAGATGCTCTGACCTTTGGGAAGTCCCCCAGCCCACTGTTTGCCCCCAGGTGCAGACGCTGCAGGCTGCAGGACTGTGTCCTGTATGTTGTGCAAGGCTTGAGGCATGAGCAAAGTCCATCCTGATGGTAGTCTGGGCAGGTGCACAAGCAATCCAG
This sequence comes from Sylvia atricapilla, assembly GCF_009819655.1. Classification (NCBI taxonomy): domain Eukaryota; kingdom Metazoa; phylum Chordata; class Aves; order Passeriformes; family Sylviidae; genus Sylvia; species Sylvia atricapilla. Next base: position 11,012,562 of record NC_089174.1, on the reverse strand, counting down.
CTCCACTCAGTGGCACTATTTGCACAAATGTTTACTCAGATGTATACGCTGTCAGATTCACAAGCATTAGGGCTGCTGAGGTGTGAGGTCCCACCATATCTTTGTTGAATGTGGGATGGCAGAGATGGCAGGTTTTTCCTTGGAGATACATAAAAACATTTCCACATATGGCTACAGTGGGATTAAAATAACTGGAGGAGGACAGCTGTAATCTCACAGGAAAGCTGCTCAATAAATAAATCCCAGTTTGTTGGTGAATCTCATAACCAGCTTCATTGTGCAGATTTGCAGTGATGCTGTGGGGTGGCATCTCGAGGGTGTACTGGCACAGCTCCAGCTCATATGTGGGAATATAGTCTGACTCCCAGTATAGCTTGTACATGAGGGAGGACTCCAGCTGCTTTACAGAAAAGAGACAAATGTCCTCATGGTGGAGAAGAGCTCCGTCACTCAACAGTGAAGGATCAGAGGTGTCTGGTTGGTGATAGAAATGCTAATCACTGTCCTGGTTAGCATTTTAGGAAGAGCAGCACTGACAGGCCAATGACATAGCTCCTTTTGTTCCTGTTTCTTCCATTCCCCAGAGCCAGTGCAAATCTGCTGCTGGATGTACAGGGACTGGCCGAACTTGCTCTGCAGCACAGATGGGTGCTGCTGGAAGGATTGTGGTGTGGTGAGGGCTCATGTCAGGGAGCTACGGAGATGCAGCCTGGTCTACAAGACTGTGCATGTGGTGAAGGCGGCTTGGGAAGGGCCAGGGACCCTCTAGTTCCTGCTGGCTGGAGTAAGGGTGGCTGGGAGCAAGGTGCAGTGGAAACCAAATGACCCTTGTCTGCAGCAGTGCAAGGGACTCTGCATGAGCAAAGGGAAGGAGGGAGGCTCGGCTAGTGACAAATGGGATACACTGAGGCTGGCTGTGCCTTTAAATAGCAGATTAAACATCTCTGAAGACCCCTTGCCATCCAGGGCTACCACAAGCATGGTGAACCCTGGCCAGCCCTGTGCTGCTGGGGTGTGCAGGTGTGCTGGCAGTGTCCAGCTGGGATTGTTCTGGGGACACTCTGCCTGTGTACTGGTATTCTACCCTGCTTTTGCTGGACACAAAGGCTGGAGCCAGATGGCCACCAAACTCTCACTGTCCCTGCTTGTCCAAGCACTGACCAGAGGGCAGTGGGCTTGGGCCATTCAGATTCCTCGTGTCCTCACACTCATCCTGACTGCAAAGTTGGTAGAATAGCTGTAAAAACAGAACGTGAAGGTGAGACTATTCACCAGTGTTTCCCTGAGTTTTCCTGCGCTTGGAGGCAGGATAATACACTGCTGTTGGCAGATATGAGTCTCTGTGTCTCCAGAAGGAGCTGAGCTGGTCCAAGTATATCTAACAGGTCAAGGCTTGAAATGAAGAAGCAATAAGCCACTGAAATGGTACTATCACCGAAACATGATTGATCAATTGAATTCTATCAGAGACAGTGGGCAGTGAGATTAACTCAGGCCTGATGGGTTCAATGAGTTAAAGCATGATGTTCATTTCAGCTTCATTTCACCAGTCTTTGCTTGTGAAATTGGTCAATCAATAGAGGTTGAAGATCATATATATATATATTGGTGACCATCTTATAGGGAATATAATCTAGCGTAGTCAGCTCCTGACTCCGGCTGCCTTCAGTGGGTAATGGAGACAGAGCAGAGACTCTATCAGTGCCACTGAAATGGCCTGATATCTTCTCCAAATGAAAAGTATTTTTGGATCTCTGATGATTTATCATTTTTCCCCTTCTTTCTCACTTTGATCTACAATAAAACTCATACCCACCTTTGTGAAATATAGTGATTTCTCTTGAAAATATTTGCACAGTGATCAACTATATAAACTTCAAAATAAAAAGATCCTTTTAAGTCATATTGTCCTTTGGAAAAAGAAATAACAGGGCTTAGAAAATTTGAATAGTGTAAATACAAAGATCTCTCTCCACCTATGTGGTCCCAAAACTAATGCTTTGCTGGGAAGAGCATTCTGAGGCAGCTGTCTGCCAAATGTATACAATCCTGAGGAGGTGGTACAAAAATTCAGCTTACATTTTAAACAAAACCTTCCATGTGGTAATTAAACAGAGTCTTTATCTTCTCTGGACTAATTTACAGGCATGCTACAAGAAAACAAATCACCTTTTTGCCTCCTGGTAATATTTCATTTGCTTCATAATGTTTTAAATGTGGTGAATAACATCCTCCCTAATTAGCCTACATTTCCCTATAAGGTGGAGTAATTAGGTATGATAACAGGTAATGAAGTTGGACAGTACAAATTAGAGGCAGAAATCATGTCCTTTACAGATGTAGGCTGTTCATGGCACTAGCTATGTATTTCCTTGATTCACCCAGTAGAAGCATATTGCTCAAAAAAACCCCCAAAAAACAAACGACCTGAAAATCTGAAACCAGTAGATTCCTTTTACCTTCAGAAGAGCACTGCATGAGATGAATCTACCATGGAGGTGCACAGTTTACAGCGCACCTTTATTATTAATAGCATTGGAAATATTAGTCCAGCTGGATTTGTGGTTGGCACCTGTTTCTCAGCTGTTGTCACCTTGGTGAGACTCTCTAGTGGAACTGCACCAAGGCAAGGTCTGTCCCACACTGTAATACAGTATTTAAATAGAATCATAGAATCTTAAACCACTTTGTGGTGGAACAGACCTTTAAGATCACCTTGTTCCACCCCCTGCCATGGGCAGGGACACTTCCACTGTCCCAGGCTGCTCCAAGCCCCAGTGTCCAACCTGCCCTTGGACAGTGCCAGGGATCCAGGGGCAGCCACAGCTTCTCTGGGCATCCTGTGTCAGGGCCTCAGCACCCTCACAGAGAAGAATTTTTTCCTAATCTAAATCTCTCTTCTTTCAGTTTAAAATGCTTCCCTCTTGTCCTATCACTACCTATTAAATTGTGCTGCTGTCCTTATCAAAAGAAAAAATGGTGGAGCTGAACCATTTCTATATTTCAGTGCTTTTCACTGATATTTCTATTTTTTGCCTTGTTTTCATACAAAGCTTTAAGGCTTTTAAATATGCTTTTGTGTTTTGTGAAGATAGTGTCTTCTGTTCTTCCTATTTTGGTCTGTAGTCTTAGAAACAGTATTTTAAATCAAGTGGGTTGTGTGATGAGTATTGCTAAAATTCTGGTTTCCTCGTGTTTAGCAATTTCAAATATTCTCCTGCTGTTTCAGAAAGGATGTCATGGATGAGTATCTAACCATAGAAGTGCATTAGAAAAATGAGATCTCAATTTATCAAATTCTTTCAACTGATCTTGCGATTTGCTTAGGTCCTCAGAAAATAACTTGCTCTTAATTAACAAAGATGTATTAGTTGCAGTGTGCAAGGACAGGTCAGAAAGGACTTTACGGACCTGAATTAAGGAAGGTGTCCCTGCCCATGGCAGCTGATTGGTACTTAATGGTATGTAAGGTCCCTTCCAACTCAAACCATGCAGTCATTCCATATTTTCTGGATGATTTCCATACCACTTGGGCAGTCTTTTCCCGGAAAGACTGTGGGTAGTATCTTATCTCAGAAGAAGACCTCTTCTGTGCCTAACTCTTCCCAGACTTTTCATAGGTTGCTCAGACTTTGGCTAGCCACAGAAAATCTTTGCTTGTGTTTGATACCAAGATTATGTCCAAGGCAGGCCAGCTTCTTTAGCAGCATGTCTGGCTTTTGTTGTGAAACTACAGCTCAGTTTTTCTGGGCAAGGTATAAACAGAAGGTGTCCATGCATTTCAGAGTGAGAAAGGATTGCGTTTTCCCTGCCAAGAAAATGCCTATCAGTGAGTTTGGAGCCAGGGAGGATGTTGTTCAGACCTATCTGCAACATGATAAGACTTTCAGCTGCAGGTTGAAGGTGGGATTGCTCTCCAAGAAGTGTGCATTTATGGGAAACTGAGTCAGGGTTCTGAGTTGGGTGGGATGCCTGGGAGGGACTTGAATCCCTTGGAATCAGATGGTAGGGTGGCTGTTTGAACAGCTGTGGCATGTGCTGGAGCCCTAGTGCTGGAGGAGCAGCATGTGCAGGCTCTCCCTGCAGCATTGTGACAGGTCTCAGTGCATTACATCTCGGTGCATTTCCTCAGAAGCAGTTCAGGAAACTGGGGGGTAATGGCATTATCTTATCCCATATGCACAATCTTAGAGAGATAAAGGAATGCTTGTTTGGGAAGAAACATTATTAACTTTTGTATTAAGGAGAGTGTTACATCTCTGCTTTTTACTTGAATTTCTGGAAAGATGCCATTGAATTGGGAACTAATTGTTTTACAGAATAGGTAGGTATACATGTAGTGCTATTGTTAATAAAACGTGGATGCAGCCCTATGTCGATGCACTGAATATATGAAAAATGGTTTTACCACTCCCTGGAGCCTATTTATAATTAAAATTGCTTCAAGCCTTTCAACAGTATTTTAATTATCAAAGATATTCTAGTTAAACATGTATAACGTTAATGGTATTATTTATATAATGTCTAACAGCCAAACATATCCTGAAGACCTTCACAAACTCCTGTGTGTCATACACAGTGTACAGGAAGTCCTTTAGTTCTACAGCAGAATTCAGAACTAACTGGCAATTAGTCTGAATTTGGGAGACAGTGCAAAAGTACAAGCTGTTCCTTTGCTCACAGGATGCAGAGAGCAGGTGATTATGACAATGAGGGAAGCTTGGGTGGTTCCTTTTGTGCAGCGTCAGCCATCTGAGTGGTCCCGGTCCTGTCCGACTCCTGCCCAGGTCCCTCCCTGGCACAAATGCTGCACACATTATTCCTCATCCCAGGACAGCCTGACTGCCCTGGAGAGTGTCTCTTGGAGACTGATCCCATCTCATATCCTCAGGACAGCATGTGGAGGTGCTGGCAAACAGGGATGTGCAAATGGTGGGAGTTGGCAGCCCATTCTGCCTGGCAGCATATGTTGTGCTTCCAGCAATATACCAAACGCTGACCTTGAGACCAAACCTCTCCAGAGCCCCACTGCCATCTCCTCATGATTTCATACTTTCCTTGCACAGAGAAATACCCTTCTCTTCCTTGTGCTTTGGTGGCTGTGCCTTAGGGTCATTTGCTGCCTCCCTGTCCCTTGGACAAAGGGCAGCTGGGATAGAGGCATGGATGTGATGGCACAGGTACATGATGGTGCCTTTATTCCTAGACTTCACTCTGGTATGTGGGGTGGGAAACCCTTCCCAGCACTATGGTGCCCCAGTGCCTGTCTCTGTCTGAGGCTGCTGTCCCCACATTTCCTTTCACTGGCCTCCTCTTCTGCAAGGTGTTCATTCCCAAAAATCTGGAGCTGCACTTCACAATAAAAGTGCTGCTGGTGAAAGGTGGGACTGCTGCTCCATCTTCAACACGAGGGGATCTCATTATACTTCCAATCTCTGGGTGCACAAACAGTGCACAGACTGTACTGGAATCACCAAGAACATGCCTATCTTGTGTCATTTCACTCACTTTTGTCATCCCCTTTATCCCGAAACTGCATAAAACTATAACTTTGATGCCAAATTGTGAATAACAGTTTTACCTGAAATTTAAAGCCAGCATTTCCATGCTCCAGAGACAGGGTCTCCCTGGCCCTCTGCTACCATACAGCTACCAAGCAGAATTTTAATTCTATGAGCCATGGTTGACTAAACTCAGCACAGGGTGTATCAGATATTATTTGATTTAGAATAGTAAAACAAAACAAAACAAAACAAAAAACAACCAAAACCACCAAACAACAATAACAAAAACCCAACAAAACAAAAACAAAACAACAACAAACCAAACTATGTAAAGATATACTGTTTTCTTGTATCCCTCTGTACCTTTCTGCACTTGAACATCCTACTCAGACCACAGGTTTAGGTTTTTGTTTCCCTTCCTGTGTGGAATAAACTGATCCTTGCACTTTACAAAAGCCAACAAAATCTACCCTTGATAAAGTTGCATGACTTTCCCTAAGAAGGGTATATATAAAGTTGTTGTCACTGAAATCGCTGATCTCAAATTGAGAAGGAAGTTTCCAGCATTAACTGCTAACATGAAATGTCTGTTCAGTATAAGGACAGTTCTGCTTAAATTCAGTGTTAGCAACTGAGATTGAAAGAGGTAGTTCCTTGTGTTGGTCCCCCAGTCTGAGAACTCTGCCTTAAAGAGGCCCAGTTTTCTGGACAGACAGCATTTTCTGCAAAATCCATCTATGCTAAAGGATGATCTTAAATCAATAATCCTTTGTGAAAAATCGTGTCCACCAAGCATGACTTGTATTACTGATGGCCAGCATGTGCTTGTGGACACAACTGATGTCTATAGCAAAGGACTGTTTTTGTGAAGATCACCTCTATCAGATTACCTCTATACTTACAATCAAACAACCTGATGTAGAACCTGCCAGAGGAGGTCTAGGTGATGTTATTCCTCTGCTGACTTCTTGGACTGTAAGCAGCTGCAGCACTCATGGAAATCTTGCTGTTAAGGATACATTTGAATTCTGCTCCTCAGAACTATTCTGGCAGCTAGATCCTACTTTCAAAACATTTCCTCCCTTTGTCTAGTTCAATGTTGCCATCTGGAGAAGAAATCTGATATTTACTGTTGTTCTTGGAGTTCAACCTCCTGGAGTCCTGGGAATACTGCAGATCTGTTTTCAGTGCATAAAAGACACATTTTCAGCACTGACAGGTGAAGGAAAAGTAGGAAGCCACTGTGAATCTGCAAAAAGCAAATCAAAGCAAGTTCCTGTATTGCAAGAGTCTTTTCAGACTGCCGATCAAACATTTTTCAAACTCATCTTATGGCTTTTCAGCCACGGTCAGTCACTTACAACAGTCAGTCACTTGCTAAAAAATCTCTGCCAAAGGGGAGAAGGAGGAAAATGTGCTTTGGACCCCAGGTTTGAGTCCTGCAGTAAGCTGGAAAAAATACAAAGTGAATTGGAGGGTCAGGAGTACATCTTGGACTGGGTCTTGCTGAGGGTGTTGCAGTGGTAACTCAGCCCAGGTGTTCCCCACCTTAGTACAACACAAGCTGTGTTGGTGGTTTGGGGTAACCAGGCCAGTGCTGCTGATAGTGCTTCGCAGAGAGTCCATGCCAGAGCTCAGAGTTCAGCATGGGATGGAGTTGAGAAGGACTTGCAGGTAGCAAAGGAAGAGGAGAGAGTGTGTGGGTGGCGACTGGACAAAGCATTCTGCTGGAGTTGACCCAAGCTGTGACTATCATCATCAGGCCATCTACTTACCCTAGGTATTCTCCTGTATACAGACCATGAACCAGACCTCTTCCCAGTAAAAGTGATGCAGGCAAAAATGTGACTGTTATGCTGTATCTTGCCTTTAAATGATGCGTGAAGTTGTTGATGGGTTAAGGGTTGCCTGTAATGCAAGACTGTACAGTGTGTTTTCCAGCGAATTGTAGCCTCTCAAACAGTCTTCATGACTTTAGGTAGTGGTACCTATGTCTGTTCAAGAGATAAAATAAAACACTCTGCTGTAGGTCACACCCGAGACTACTCATTTTTCCTCTTCTCTCTCCTCTCTGAAAGGTATTCAGGAATCTCCAGTACCAAATGGCCATTCTCTCCCAAGCAGAGATTTTCTTCGGAAACAGATGCGAGGAGACCTTTTCACCCAGCAGCAGCTAGAAGTGTTGGATCGTGTCTTTGAGAGACAACATTATTCTGACATTTTCACAACAACTGAGCCCATCAAACCAGAGCAGGTACTGTTGCAAATACCTCATGTTTTCCTGATGTGCTTTCCACTGGCAGAGATCTGTTTGGTGGACATCACCAAAAGCAGACAAACATGAAAACAGATGTCTTGTCAAGCTTGTTTCAGCCAAGTCCACGTTAGCCATTAAAGCCTATTAAAAAATCAAGGAAAACACTCATTGTGCAAACATTAGAAGTGTTTGGCTATGAAATGACACCTGATCTGGACCTTTGCAGTTGCATCAAATGAATCTTTAAAGAGCACCATAGCTTCTGACGTTTTTGTTAGATCAAAAGAAGGCAGTGCAGGTAACAAGGAGAAGACTTGCAAAACCCAATGCCTAATTTTGATTCACAGTGAGCATGATCGTGGACACAAATCAGATTTTTGTATCCAGAAATGGCTTATTAGACATGTAACTGGCCATTTGCTGAAACACCTGATTAGTATGTGAAGGTAAATTAATTACACCTATGGATCTGCAGTGTGTTTGAAGAGGACTTGGCACAAATATTTCGGAAAAATTTCCATTTTTGCAGGCATAGTATAGAAGCACCTGAAAAAACTGATGAGCTATGTCTCTCTGTGTTCTTCTTCTTGGGTGGCAGTATTTAATTTAGCTGCTGAGAAGGAGGTAGAAATTAATATAGTGCTGTCAGCACCGATATTGGTCTAGCTTGCTACTTAATGATGTATTCAGCCATTAATCTTCAGTGTTCTTAATATCAGACATGCTTTTTAGCAAGGTGGATGGACTTTTTAAACACTGATTCCCCTTGGAGGAATCTATACATTTGAGGGCCATAGGAGATTCTCTTACAGCAGCCTGCTACCATTGTGGCTTCAGTTAAGGAGTGTGTATACTTTTTTTTAAAAATGACTTACTTAGGCTGAAAATCCTACAGTAGAGTAGGAATTCCTCATTCCTTTAAGGTCATCTGTTATTTGTTGTTTCGTTCATAGAGACATTTTCTTTTCACCACCTTTTGCTGTTTTTGTTTTCCCTGATTTGTGTGTGCTGCAAAACTCTGCAGATCTGAACTCGAGCTGGGAAGAGATGGGAAGTGACACCATCCGTCTCTGGAAGGTGAAGTGGCCTTCACGTACCACTAGATGGTGGTTATCCCATCCAAACACGGGTGATGCTGGAGAGGGCAGGCATCGTGCCCAAGGCTACGGCAAGCCTTTTCAGCACTGGTCACTTAGGAGTTGTGTCTTGTTAGATCTGTTCCTGCAAAAATTTTACAGGCCAAAATAGTCACTGCAAAGGGAGCAGTGATGGGAGGGGACTTTTTATTTGGTTTTGTGTTCCAGAGCCTCTTTGTCATGGCCAGCTTTAGCTCATGGAGGACAGTCCAGCAATGAATGAACATTTATTCAGAGATAAACTTTTACTGGTTTTATAGGAAGAATGGGACATTTGAATAAGGATATTGCTGAAGTGTTATCCCAATGATCAAATACGGGTATGTTTTGCTCTTGATGAAGAAAATTCTAGGGCGACATAAGGAGTTATGTCTAGAATGGCTCTAAGCAGCTAGATTATTAAAATTGGAGATATGCTGCTGTTAATCTGATGAACATGATACTCCTTGCATGCTCTGGGAAGTCATGTAAAGTGCTGGGAAATCTGGCATTATGAGGTTCAAAAGGTACTCTGCAGAACTGCATTGCCTGGCATTTTTACATGTAATTACAAAAGAAATTTGTAGCTGCTTGTTTTCATTTAGTTTGGAGTATGGTCTTTGCTTTTGGAAGGCCAGACCATGGTTAAGAGCTTGCAGATATTTGGGGTCAGCCTCTGCTTTTTGATGCTATGTGAAGGGTAACTTTCAACATGACCAGATGAGATCTGTATGACTTGTTGCAGCTCACAAAGACGCTGTACGAACCCCAGCCCTTACAGAAACAGTCTTGTCTCACCTCCTTGGTGAGTCAAGCAAAGCTTGATGCTTTGTCATGATGCTCAACCAAAGTGGAGAAGCTGTCTGCATCTATTAGTAAGGCCAAAGAAATCAATGAGATATCAAATACTGAAGATAATAATGATGTGCCTTGGAAAACCAGAGTTGTCCCTGGATTAGGTTGCTATAGTAAAGCAATATCTGCTTGTGACATTTGTCCGTCCAAGTGGTGCTTTAGGAGCTAACTCAGTGGTGGAGGTATGGAGCTTTAAGCTCTTTTTGTAGAGAAAAACATGGAAAATGTACTCCACCCCATGGAGACAAGATGTGGGAAGAAGAATGGTGTGTGCTGCTGACCCACTGTTTATCCATTTTATTAGAAATGTGATCCAGCAGCAGCCAGCTGAACATCACTAATTCTGGTTCAGTACAAAAGCTTACTGATGGGCCAGTACTAATCACATGAGAAGGGCTCCAGGTTTTTCATTGGAGTAACTGTTACTCTATAGCCACTGTAGATCCCTTTTCCTTCCTGTTTTGTGGCTCCTCTCTAAGTCTTCCTCCTTACTTCTGTGCTCAGGGCAGGCCCTTGGCAATGGTGAGGGGGAAAGAAGTCTCTCCTGCACAGCACAGTATTTGCAGCCTCATAATGCTTTGTTCTTAGATACTGCCCAAAGTCCTCCTGGTGCATTTTCTGCACAAAATTTGTCCTTACCTTTATGAGTCCATTGCCCTCCATGTAGGCAGAAGGGATGATGGGCTGTGTGGGAGTGATTGCCCACCACTGTGTAAGTTTTGAGTACTTCAGATCCGCTTCCTTCAACTTCCCATCTTGATATTTCCCTCAGTTAACCTGTATAAAATGGAGGCTCTGGAGTTATTTATAATCATATGACATGGTTAGAACATGATGATAATAACAATAAGATTGTGGGTTCAGTTCCTTACTTATGAGTTGGAGTCAGTGATCCTTGTGGGTCCCTTCCAATTCATAATATTCTGTGAATCTGTGAATCTGTGCTGTACTGTTGACAATAATCATATTATTGTCACATCTTTCATATTTGCTGTAAATTATGGCATCTATAGAGGAACAGATACTTGTCTTTGGGGAAGGGCTCATACCATGTTGAGAGAGAAGGCAACCACTGGACAGCAACAGGGAAATAAAACATCAGACTGTCCTTTGAGAGAAACAGTGATGATTGTGAGTGCTGGGTGAGGCAGGGATCTCACTGTGTGCTCCCACCATTAAAGACTGTCAGATGTTGTGCATTAAGGGGCAGAATTAAGGCATCAGCTGTTACTTGCTTTGTTTTGCAGCCTAACACACAGTGGTGCAGCTGGGCACATGCACATGTGTGCTCCGCAGCACAGATGTGTTTCCTGCATGTGTGGAGCATTGAAAAGAGAGGCACTGGCAGAGGGAGCCAGGGGCTGAGGATTGTCTGTGCAAACAGCATCAAGTCCTTTCATGTCTATATGTTGTGGGGAGAAACCATGACATAAAGTCAGTACCCAGAAGCACTTTGGCCCACCTTACAGAGCCATGCTATAAAGAAAATTCTTCGCATGTTTGTGCCCTTTTGTGCTCATTTTCTGTAAATAGCCCATGATTAATTTGCACTGTCTCCAAATGTCCATGGAAAACTGATTTTACTTATTTCTGGGCACAGGTAAGGAAATGCACATAGTATGTTTGCAACAGCAGTGTTGCACTGCCATTCTGTACCAGCTCTGTGTGTCTTATCCATCCAGAAGGAAAATGCCTGTAATCATGTAATGCCAGACCTTGGAAAAGGAAAGCCTTCATGGCAGCTTCCATTCTCTCTGTGCTCTATGTGTGGATGGTCCCTGCTGCTCCCCAGTGTGTTGGCTCTGCAGTGAAGCCTCCCTGTTCACAGGGAAGGTTGTTGGTGTTGCCAGCACCCCAGATCCCCTTGGAACAAACCAAAAGGACACAAGGAGTGGCTGGTACCTGCCTGCCTGCGCTGGAATTGTGTTGTGCACCTATATTGGTGTCAGACCAGCCTACTTCAGCCTGGCCTCTGCCACAGGCAACCCCCTGTTATTCACAGTCACTGCAGTGACAATTCAGACTTATCCAAAACTGGTGCTCATCCTGTGCAGAGAGTTGCAACACTGAGTGGCAAAATTTTCCAGTGTCTATTGTCCATTAAGACCTGGAGGAACTGGAAGCACTGGTTGTACTCAGAAAACCCTTCTGTGTGGCTGTGAGGGTGGATGTCCTCCAGTGCCTTCCTATGATTCCAGCCGGAAGGATGTAGGAGCTCTCCACAGCATCTTTGGGAAGTTGCCCCTGACTGGCCAAGCCTGTGCCATCTGTTTTGTGAACTGCTGACTCAAGCAATTCTTGAGTCAAAGCACTGACAAAGACAGGAGATGTTCTTGGAGACCACGACTCAGGAAAGTCAAGGAGACCTGTGGATTTCAGATATATGAGGCTGGACAAGAGCAGGAAAGGCCCCCTGAAACAGGCTAGGGGCAAGCCCACTGCTTGTGGACCAAAGTGCTTGTGGAGGCTGTGAGAGCAGGATTAATGCATCTATGGGTGAAAAATGCAGGGTGAAGGATATACAGCTGGATTGGCTCAGTGGGAGAGACAGTGCGTTAATTTTCTCAGAATAAAGTAAAGAATTATCCATGCTGGATTTCTGTCCACAACAGAAATGGAATCTTTTGTACTTTCAGTTTCACACGAGTCTAATCGAATACTCATTGAAGCCAAGAGGAATATTTCTATTGACTTCAATAAACTTCAGATCAGGGCCATAATGAAGCATAACATGATGTGACCAGATTCAACACTATGTAGGTCACCAGCTTAGAAGATAACTGCTTGCTGCTAATAGGACATAATTCCTAGGCCTGTGCTGGTGCTTTCCCACTGCTTTAACCTAGAACTAAATAGAATGTCTGTTCTCAGATTGATTTCTGGATAAAATGTACATATTCTGTGCTCATGTAGAACAGTATACATGTAGTAACACAGGTATTCATGACACAAATAAACATGCAAATAAATGTGGATCTGTAGATAGGCACAGGCAGATGGAATTTACGTAGCTAATGGAATTTGGGTAGCCAAGGAATCCCACCAAAACTACTTATGATTTGGAACAAGTGGAAGAATTGCATGAAGTTGAAACCTGATGCCGAGAGAGTTGCACCAAAGGAGTTCTCTGAATTGACCAAGTGAGAGGCATAAACTTCTTTTCAAAATCTTCAGATTTTGCTTTCTGCCTAAGAATGCTCCAGCTTTGAAAGACAAATCTTGGGGTTTTTTTCCTAGGAGCAGCTGGAATGCAACTTTTGAGAGGAGCAAGACGCGCAATATTTCCCTTACAGTATTGGAGTTTGATCTATGGTAATAATGGAAAATTCCAGTAAAGACAGAAGGTATAATCCATTTCGATTTTAAGAGGACTCACTCCTCTTAAAGTACAGTTATTGGAGAAGCAGAAGGAAGGAATGACTCTACTAAAAGGCATCCCTGCCAGGGGTGTTGAAATGAGATGATCTTTAAGATCGCTCCCAACCCAAACCATGCAATGATTCTATGAACTGCAGGACTGTATGTTTGGTCCTGGTACCCCGAGTATGAGAAATACATTTTTCCTTAGGAAACATTTGGGTAGACAGAAGCTGTCAAACATCTGAAAATTCTCTGACACTTTTATTGAGAAATGCAGAGCTAATATTTGTTTGTGTCTTCCCAAAATTTCATGTTGTCCAGAAACAGTGGAAATTATGAAAATTATTCATGGATAGTTTGAAGAACCAAATATTTTCTCAGTCTGCCACTTGCAGGAAAGATTTGAGCATTCCAAGGCAAGCTCTTAACCATGGCTACATTACATGGTGTAAATTAAAAAACAAGTTAAAAAGGGAAAGGAAACAATAATATGTGGCTCAATAAATGTACACAAATATAAACCAGATAAAAAATAAGGACAAAGGAAGAGGTGAAGCAGAACCTAGCAATGCTCTGCCAGCTCTGCATGAGTCCAGGCAATAGCGGATAGGAGGACATGGAGTTGCAGGGTGAGCAGCCTGAACTATGGTGAGATGCACCCCCAGCTGTGCCAGAGGCGGTCAGAGTTGTTGATAAGGGGTTATGGGACGCAAGATGGTTTTGTGAGTGGCTGTGTTGCCCCCGTGCTTCCCCTCAGGCCACCCTGCTGACAGCCCATGCCCAGCAGCAGCAGCTGGATGGGCTGCCCTGGCTGCTGGTGCCTGGTTAGGCCAGGGGCTGTCAGCGGGCACTACCTGCTGTTCCTCAATCTGCTGACCCTGTGGTCCTCTGTACCCACAGATGAGAGAATGAGGGAGTGGGTGCTGGCAGTGCAGAGAGGAGCAGGGAGGAAGGGCAGTTTTCTGGCTTTTACCGCCGAAATATCCCCTGTTCCAGGCCATAGCCTTACTGGTGGGAGGGGAAGAAAATCCCAACTCTAAAATCAAGCCTAGGAGAGCACATCAGGAGACAAAAAACCTTCCCATATTTACTCTCAGTAGACTATCAAACAACACCAGGCTATTAATTTGGCTTTTGAGTCTTCACTAAAGCCCATAAAAGCGCACAGTTGTCAAATGGAGTTCATTTTAATTTCCTTTCAATCACAGTAAATTATTCAGGTGATAAATCAGCTGGGGCAGCCTCCTGGCTGTAATAGAAACCCTAATTCCTGGCTAATTATCCAGCCCATTGCTGCCAGCAGATCAATACCCCTACCGAATGGAAAGGGCGTGGGGTCCAGGCAGGCAGGATGGCGGAGGGACAGCAGCTGGGAGCACAGGCACCCATGACCCCTGCCCTGTGTGGGGGCTGTAGGGGAAAAAGCTGTGCTCCTGCTGGTCGGCAGGATGTGGCAACTGGCCCTTTGCTGCAGTTGTTGATTCCCTGAGTGCTGGGCTTTGCTGCTCATCCTCATGGTAGCCATGTCAGGGGGGTTGGGTGGTGTGGGAATGAGCTGCTCCCACCTGGGTAGTGCGTGTGTGTGCTGTGGGAGTGTACCCACACCTACTGCAGCCCTCTCTGCCAGCCAGTTGTGCCTTTGAAAGATTACTCAGAAGGAAATCTCAGGCTGGCAATATTTTTTCTTGTCCAGTAGAGCCTTTCAGTAATAGTAAAAACTAAACAGGTAAACAAAAGATGAGAGGACCAGTGCTCAGCTATAACATGGAGTGCTTCACTGGGACAGAGCAGCAACCTCTGGGAGATGGCAGTGGTGCTTACCCCCATCTTCTTGCATGAGGTGTTTTTATCTGGAGCTGCTCCATGCACAAAGCAGTTTGAGTCTCAAGACCATGCTGTCAGCTCCTGTTTCCAGTTCAGCATCATCAGGTTAGTCTGCGGAAGTGTCTGATAGAGAGAGCTCCCCCATCTGTCTCAGATGCTCTCATGTGACGCCTGTGCTCCTGTAGAGGCTGAAGCCTTCTCAGGACAGTGTCGTCTCTGAGCTCTCTGTCCCTACATGTTACTGCTGGGGATGAAGAGGGATGCATCTTCTCCTTTGGCTCTCCTCTGGTTTAGATTGAAAAAGGAGAAAGAAATCTGCCATAGTGCTTCTTCCTGCTAAAATCAACTCTTGTTTTGAGTGGAGAGGCTTTTCTTTTAAAATAGCAGTAGAAAGCACAGCTCCTTTGGCCAGTACTTTCTCTTTGCATACCCGCTCCTTTGCCCTTCCTTGAGAGCCTTTTTTTGTGCACGAGCTTCTGAAGACACACAGAATTTTGTGTGTGTGCCAGCTTGTTGTGTCATGTTGTGTTGGGTGGTGACAGTCACAGCACGTTTTGTTGTATGACACCTGTGTGTATACTCTGTGTGACAGTGGGGCTGTGGAGGCGTAGAGCTTTCTGGGGAAGGAGCATGACAGGAGCCATGTATCCAGCAAATATCTTCCTGCATCAACATCATCCTTTTGAAAAGCAACCCTGCAGCTTTCAGGGGCAGCTAAGGACGTCTGGAGTCTGGAATTGAAGTGGCTGGTCTTTGAGCAAGGAAGAGAGGTGGGAAGAAGGGCAGGTGGATAATCCAGGTCCACTCTCCTGTCTGGCACAGAGATGGGGACACCCTGCATACCCACTGCAGCTCCATGCCCAGTGGCCCTTCCAAGAGGTCCCTCCTCGTAGAAGCAGGTGGAGACCAGCTTTATCTAGAAGTAATGGGCAACCCAGGGTCAGGATTTCTCCTGCAGACTTTTCCAGAAGGTGACAGGGAGCATTTCCTGCAGTCCGCAATACCTTGGGAGCATGACCATGCTGAAGAGAAGCTGCTGGTAGAGGAGAGAGATGGGGTTTCACTGAACACACTCTGCAGTCAGTGCAATGAGACCAAGAGTACTTTGGGGTGTACTGTTACTGTGGGGAAGAGTAACAATACACTCATTTCAGGGATTTCAGGGTGATTTTGAAAGAGTGGAGCTCTCCTTGTGCCTGTTAGGGGGTTAGGGAAGCCTCAGTGATGGCTGGAGCTGATGCAAATGATGCTTCTCTCCTAGTCTGAGCATTGGAATTGCTGGGCTATGCTCCCCAACTCACATAACTCTGTCTGGGGACTATCTCTGTCTCCAGGGTGGCCAAGTGTGAGTCATTTTCCTACACGGGGGAGTCCCTGTCACCTCCTCCTCCCTTTGACCCATCAAAGATGAGGAATCCCAGAATACCAACAGCTCCTTTGAGAATTGCATTGTATTCCTGGTTTTAAACATCCCCTTTTTTCCTCCTGACTGCTTTCAAATATGAATATATGTAAAAATACAAATTCACAAGTTAAAGGAGAGGCCAGCCTTACTGTGGCTTGTGCTCCCACATCTCCTTTGTCCTTGTCTCTTTTCTCTTTGCTCTGCATAAACTGGGGGGTGTCTTCCCCCTGGCAGGTTCTTCACATTGTGCACAGGCTTGTGCAAAGATAATGTTGGTGACATGTGGCATGCTCATCAGCTGGCAAAGGCAGACCAGCTCTCCCCAGCTCTGGAAGTTCCTCAGGGACGAAGGTGCTACTGAGGAGAGTGCTGTGTGTTTTCCCTGAGAGCCTGATGTCTTGGTTTGAAAGACAGGTGTTTGCAAGGAAGGCAGAAACCTCCCTCTGAACAGAAAAAATATGACCTCCTTCCCTCCAAATTACTATAACTGTGCAATTAAGAGGCTTTCAGGCAAAGATAAGGGAAAAGGAGTTCTTTACTAGTTCTTTACTAGTATGTATATGGATCACAAGGCAAACAAACAACAGTGGCAGCAACAACAAACAACACCAGAGACCCCGGGACCCCGCTCTGGGCTGCGGCACCTTCCCCTGCGGTGCAGTTCCAGGCACGGCCAGCAGGGGGCGCTGCTGGCTCCGGGCCGGGCCCTGCCGGGAGTCCCCCGCGCCGCCAGGGGGCGCTGTGGCGCGGCCGCGTCTCCCTCAGGCGGTAATGGCGGGCGGGCGGCGGGAGAGAGAGAGACACGGCTTCCTTTGCAAATCCCCAGGGACAGCCGGTGTCACTGCCCCTCTGGGTGGCGAAATGGGCTGCAGCAGGAACCTCCGAGTGGAGCTGGGCCGGCAGAGACGGGCACACCCTGGGGTGGCAAAGGAAATGTATCAGGAACTCCTGAGCTGTAGCAGGAGCCGCAGGAGTGTCCCGGCAGCAGGGCTGTGGGGTCACACCGCAGTGAAAAACCCGGAGCAGGGCAGAGGAACGGCGGGGCTGGGCAGTGACAGCCAGGCTCCCAAACACGGCCGGGAGAGGAAAGGGGGGGAAAGGGGCTCGGGGTCCCGGCGTTTCCCTGGGACACCTGAGGGGATGGTGAGGGATCTCACCCAAGGGAGATCGGGTGTGAGTAAGGGCCCAGTCCAGTGGCCACTCCCATGAGCAGAACCTCACTCACAGTAGGAGAAGGCAGCAGGAGACAGAACCCCGCAGTAATGGTGAATTATCCCCACAGTGACCAGAGCCTCTCCCCCTTCCAATGTCCAGAGTGAGGGAGTAAGAGGAGCTGAGCCCAGTCCCTCACACCCCTGCCAAAATCTCACATTATCTCTGCCCTTCCGAAGCTAAACCTCCCCCCAGGTAAGAAAGTCGTCAGCTGCACCTTCCCTCACTTTGGCCATTTTTTTGTCTCTTAAGTACCAGTCTTACTCTCTCTTAGCAACAGTTGGGACAAAATTCCATGAAAGAAAGAAACAAAAGGAAAAAAACCCAACCCACAACACCTCAGGAAAATGTTTGGAAACTGCAGCCATAGCACCATTCCTGTTGAGTAATGCTGAAAGGGGATGTTTTTCCAGACATCAAGTTTCATTTCAGTACCTTCCACCAACTTTACAGCCAGAGCTTAGTGACTGCATAGAAAACAACATCTTACAAAGGCAGCGGGTGATCTCCAGAAGATTTTCCATGGCTTCTAAGTGTGACAGAGAGGTAGGAAATCTAAGAAAAGCTTGCCCTACTTGTTACCTTGACAAAAGTGTTCTGTCAATTTCTTTGAAATTTAGGAACTGGCACGGAGTAATTCTGTCTCTTTTTTTATTGTGTGTTTCACAATGAATAATTTCTTTTTTAGTTTAGAGAGTTAAACAAGGCCCTTCACCAATATCAGACAATGTCATGTAACAGCACTAGTTGGCCAGTTATGTCAAAATTGCCCAACCTCCTTAAGTCTAAATTAGCCACACAAGAGAAGGAAGGGCAACTGTGAGTGAACACATCTACCTGTTGGTTAAGTAGTGCTTGACCCATTCAGATTGTGTTAAAGGTGAAGGGCTTGCACCAGTATTTGAAGAATGGAACAAGACTTCTCTACTTAGTCAGCAGTAAATGTCTGGATCCCACAGGCTCTGACAAATTTCAAGTACATTTTCCTGTCTCAGTTTGGAAGTCACAGTCGTTTTACTGCCATTCTGGGGGCTTTCTCTAAATCTCTCCATCAGCTTATAATCAACAAAGATGGGAGTATGCTCCCTTGAAGAACTTGATGTGCTAAAACTTTTCAGAAGGGGCTAAACTCTTCATGAAGGTGCACAGTGAAACATGACAGACAGGGTCATGAACTGACACAGGAGAGGCTCTGCAGGATCCGAAGTTGTGCAGTCTCTCTCTGTGGTGATTTTTAAGACCCACCTACGTGAGCCCCTGAGCTGCATGGCCTGGCTCCATAGCTGGCCCTGTTTTCAGGGATCTCTGAAACTTCTTTCCAACCCAGGTCATACCACTACCTTGCTGCTCATTCACTTTATTCATTCCAGTTGTGATGATGTCTTTAAGGAAAACCTTTGTGTGGCTACAATGAAAAGTGTGGTTAGTGTGGAAGAGCAGCACTGGTTCACCCAGTGTATAGGACAAGATGGAGGGTTGTTTAGCATGCAGCACCAAGGAGTCTGAGAAGCTTGCTCAGTGCAGAGGCTGGATTTTCAAAAGAATGCCATAGTTTTGGGTTGCCTTTTTATAGTATGGGGCTGAACAAAACAACCTCCACCAGTGTCTGAATGATGACAAAAAGCAATTGTGGGGCTAAGCCACTTTCAGACAAAAGGGACTGATTGAAAATTCTGCTCTGCTCATATGAATAGTGGCTGCTTAATTTTTTTTGCAGCAGAATTTTACAAACAAACAAACACACACCCCAAAACCTGAAAGGAGAGAACTCCTGCATTAAGAGAGTAGATTAACATGTAGGGGCATGATTTGTTCCTCTCCCCCCAAAAACAGGATGAAATAAGGGCAACACTGGAGAGGCAAGGGCTTCTCTTATAAAATCCCCTTCAGGGTTAGGGCTGACCTG
This sequence comes from Sylvia atricapilla, assembly GCF_009819655.1. Taxonomy (NCBI): domain Eukaryota; kingdom Metazoa; phylum Chordata; class Aves; order Passeriformes; family Sylviidae; genus Sylvia; species Sylvia atricapilla. Next base: position 10,993,124 of record NC_089174.1, on the reverse strand, counting down.
AGGTCCAAGCCAGTACAGATAAGTCAGGCACAAAGGGCTGAGGGAAAACAGAGTCCTGGAGGTGATGAGTAGATTCCTGGAATAGGAGCTATGGAGTGAAACCAGGCATAAGAACTGCACTTGTCAGATGCTCTGTTGGCTTGGAGTATTCCACTGGTTATTAGGACCACTCTAAATAATTGAAACACAGGATTAAGTAATGAATTAAATTATGTTACACAAGAAATTATCATCAGATCACGTACCTGATGAATTGCTTTCAGGCATTGTCAAACTTTGAGGCTTGGAAACAGTAGGAGATTTTGTTGATTGCACAGCCCCTGTGTCTGTGTTTTTGTGCAATTGGTTCTTCTCTGGTTCTTGTGACTGGAGATGAAATTTTGAAAATATAACTCCAAACACCTCTCTGGCATAAGAACTGGAATAGCTTTTGGGTGGAAGAGGTGCTTAGGTAATACCTGTTGGGAAAGACAGGAAAGGAAGGCCTTATGGATATGATTGGTAAGAAATACTGGAGATATAAAATCTGTGAGTGAAATAGAAATGAAGGCCAGCTTTGAGATGTAGGCATGGCAGGCAGGAAGACTGATTAACTGGAGATAGGTTGAAAGACAGAAAACAAAAGGACTCAAGAATGCAGTCCATCTCTACCCTGCCAAGGCATCGAGGAAAAAGTAGATAAGGAGAGTAGTCTTTAGAGTTTAGAATGTAGGATGAGATGGTAGTTTAGTAGTTCTCATAGGCTGGATGCAAAGTTTGTAGGTTTTGTATCTTGCGCCAGTTGGTCACTGTGAATTAGAATATTCAACACAAAAGGAGATATAATGTGTTGGAACAAGGTCCTTACTCTCTTACTCTCTTAGCTCTTACCTTCTCCTCTTACCTCTTGCTCCTTCCCCTCTTGCCACTCTCCTTTTTCCCTACTTTTTCCCCTGTGCTCTATTACTTCTCTTGCCTCTTCACCCCTTCTCTTGCCCGCTCTCTCCCTCTGCTTCTTCTACCTCCCTCTCTCCTACTGCCCTGACCCCGGCACTCTTCTTACCTCCCTTACCTCATACCTGCTCTCTCCCTCCCTCTCTCTTTAAGGGCTTCCCTTCAGCTGAGGCTGGTAGCTGAAGCAGCCCTCTTTACCCACGACCCTTGCAATAAAACCACGTGTTTCTAGAATATCTCAGGTCTGCAGAGTTCCTTTGTCCCTGCTGTCCACAGATGCCCCCTACAAATACCAGTGGTGGGTTGCCTTCTGGTTGCCCAATGCTTTTTGCTTGTGGTGATGCTTCAGTGCATGTGTGGTGCCCAGGTGTCTTCTGCAGTTTTAGCAGCAGAATAGTGATTATTACAACACCAGTGTGGCTGGCTGAACCTGTTTTTCCAAGAGAAAATGTTGTGCTAAAACCTGAAATGTTTCATCAAAACCTGTCGCCTTTGATGATTTTTCTGTACAGAAGGTCTGTCACCAAAGCCTATCATGATAGCGGGATGTCCAGCAACAACAGATTATGTGTGTTATCAGAGTCTCTTGACTTGCAACCAGCACCCTGTAGGTACCCTGACCCATCATCTTGTCTCTGTTTGCTTAATTTTTTATACCAATATGCAGACAATTTCTGGTTCGTAGGTATATTTCTGAAGGTGAAGAGCCCATTTCCCTGCCCAAGGGCATGTAGGGCAGACAGAACGTGTGTCCCTGAGATGGGGAATGCTGTCCTCCCCAATCTCCAGCACCTTGTCTTGGAGCTTTCACGTTCTAGACCTGTTGCTGGTGAGATTTGGTTGTCAGTGGGCCTCAGATAATTAGCAAAGTAGAAAACCAGCTCAAGATTTACCCCACAAGGTGAGTGGGGTTCTGTGCCTATTTATCCTTGCTGAATGTCACATCAGAGTAAGCACTGCATCACTCCGCTGATGTTCCCTTGCCCAGGGCCTCCATTTCCATGCGGCATGCCTGCAAGCATGCATGAAGGGGAAAGGAGCATCTCGCTCACCCCACATTGCCAGCAGCCATCCTGACACTTCTTGTTTTCAGGACAGAGCACTCTGGTAAAGATATCCAAGTCAGTCACTTTGCCTGCTGTCAGTGCACAGAGTTTGTTCAGTTCCTGCTGCCTTTCTAATCCCAAGCCTCCACAGACATGTAATCAAAGTGCTGCATAGTGCTTCTGAAAACAATATTTGTACTTACAGAATCACAGAAGGTTGGAAAAGACCTTTGGGATCAAATCCAGCTGTTATCTCAACACCAGCAACATTTTCATCGTTAAATCATGTCCTCACCCATATCCACATGTTTTTTTGAACACTTCCAGGGATGGTGACTCCACCACTTCCCTGCACAGCCTATTCCAATGATTTAGAAACCTTTCTGTAATATTTTTTTTCCTAATATCTTACCTTTTCCTATATTTCTTACCTTGCTAGGCATAGAACCATACAATAATTCAGTTTAGAAAAGCCCTTTAAGATTTCTGGCTTTTCCATAAACATACGGTAGTGAAAACTGGCCTTTATTCTGGGCCTTTACCATTCTGGTTCAGGTGCGGGTGAAGAAGTGAAAGAAAAGCTTTGGAAAATGATGGGGGTTTTGTTTAATGTGGGGATTTTTTTAGTTTGTTTTTGCCTCTTTTTTTTTTTTTCTTTTCTCTCCCCCGCTTTTTTTTTTTTTTTTTTTTTTTTTTTTTTTTTTTTTTTTTTTTTTCCTTTTTAAAATAAAATCAGTTCCATATTGGGGATTTGATGGAGAATTCAGCATTGCAGGGAACTTTTCCACCTCAAAAATGGAAGGCAGAAGGCTCTTGGCCTTCACAGGATCACCAGACTCCAAGGGTCACCAACAGGAAAAGCAAAAGTCTTTTGGAAAATGAAGAATATGTGCCACTTGGTGTTTGGCTTTGAAATACAGGAGTTCATGAGGTGACACGGATTTGTTCAGCTTGGACTTTGCAACATGCCACAAAACAGGAAACTCTGCTGCTTTCTCTATTAGCTTTCCACTGCGTAAAGGTTTGGTGTCCTTGGAGGTTCACGACTGCAGGGGCTTTGGCTACTTGTGAGGCTTGGACCCTGGTAAACTGCTGTTTTGGTAATCACACCACTTTGAGACCAGTTTATTGTACACAATGCTTAATATGATACAAAAAATGCTGCGACAGGAATCTCAGATGGCATTTGTGAAACACCTTTGGGTAGTTCATGTGAAAGCATGCATAAATACCACCTGATCTTGAAAATTTGCACAAGACTTCTCAAGCATCAGGAGCCATTGGGGGGATGGATTGAATATCTGGCAATATTGCTGCCAGCCTCACACATTCTCAGTGTGCATTCACATTTCTGATTCATATTTCTCCATAAGGAATACTTGACTGTGCTGAGGGTTGTGTTTTCTTCTCTACGGAGTCGTGCTTAGTGCTTCAGTGGAAGCAGAGGAGCCATCGTGATGGAGGATTGTACTTTTTCCCTCCTCCTCTGTCTGAAATTGTTAGTGTTGAGAGGGAAAGTGTCCAGTTCCTGCCGTGAGAAATAGCATATTTTAATAGTATCTTGTAGCAAGTAGAGGCATAAAAGCCTAAAATTTGTGCTGGGTTTACAAAAAGTAAACTGCTTTTTCACCAGTGTGGGTTGTGCTACGCTTTATTTCAGTTGTGCGTCTTGTGCTTTACTTTGGTTAGGTGCCTCCTTTTTAGCATTGCACGTAAGATGGCAGAGGCAGCTGAGAGAATTCAGTTAGTGCTGTGGTGAGAGCAGGTGCTGGGGAGAGGGCAGGAAACAAAAGAAATGTCCCCTGTAAGTCTGTGGGGAAAGTGGGAGCGGGCTGCCCTGGGAGGAGACAGAAGGCTGGAGAGAGGAGGACTAGAAATTGGAGGGGGGTTAGGGCAGATGCAGGCACTGATGTTGCTACACTGGAACCGGGAGCAGGCTCCTACAAAATCTGTTCTGGAGATTCTGTTTTTGTCAGTAAACCGAACTGGGAGGCTCTGGCATGGAGACAGGAAGGGCGAGCCTCTGCAGGATTGGGCAGTGCTGATGAGAGTGGGTGGAGGCTCAGGCGAGTCATCCTGTCGTTTTTGTGTCCTGCAGGAGATAGAGCAACATTTGTATTATCCACAGAGATGCAAGAGTTGTTGAGGATAAATATGTGATGTTGAAACTAGCAGATCCTGGTGGAAACAGAGGTTGGCTTTGTCACTGTGGTGGTGTTGATGTTTCTGTTCATCCAGGGGCTCATTAGCAGCCAGGTGGGCCTGGAAATCTAGAGAACCACCACAGCTCATTGTGTACGCTTGCCTCTCTTGGGCTGGCCTTACATGATTTTTGGTAGAGGCTTCTTTTTGAAAACCACAGGCTCTTGAGGACATAGTTTAGTGGTGGCCTTGGCAGTGTTAACTGTTGGACTCAATGATCCTAGGGGGCTTTTCATCCTCAATGATTCATGATTCTGAGAGAGGCCACTGGCCATTCCTGCCCCTGCTGGGCATTGTGGGCTGCAATAGTCCATGAAGGGTTTGCTTGGAAAATACCCATCTGAGCATCTGCAGATCTCTGCTCCCTTCCCATCAGACCCTCCCAGAGATCCAAGGACAGCAGGCATGAGGAATTGCCCAGCAGGGATTTGGAGGACTGACAGGTCCATTGAGCACATGCCCAGGCACTGCACACACTACTCAGGCATTGCTTTTGTTCAGCCTGCTACCTCTGACTAAGAAACAATATTAAAAACATTTCCAGCAGCCAGGATGGGCAGTGTTCTGTGCTGCTGCTTCATGGGGTTTTGCTGCTCACTATGAGCAGCCTCACTGGCACGTGCATGTGCGTGACTGTGTGCATGGGTGTGATTTACTGGCCTGTGCAATTCCACATGTCTTTAAAATTATAGTGCCCGTTTCCTGCTGAAATAATTTCTACATAGAGAGGCTCCTATTACAGCAAGAGGAGCATGGACGTCATGATTTATTATTATTTATGGTCCCAGGGTCTTGTTTATGCACGATGGGTTAGGTGCTCAGGATAGAAATGCCATTATGCAAATGACATTGAATGTCCTTACTGAGCCTAAATAATTTTTGTGTTGGACGATTAAACCTCATCTGTTATTGATATGGGCTGCAGTCGGGCTATTAAAGAGTCCCAACAGTACTTACTCCCAGTAATGGGAAAATTGAGAGGAAGAGGCTAAACAATTGCCTCAAGTGTGCCGTGATTGTCTGGTAGGAGTGGAACATAACAAACCCCCTGAATGGAAATCGTGTTTACTACTTAGGGATAAATAAAAAGAGAGAACACGCAATAAATTGTGCTTTGTGATCGGAATTGGCGCACCAGAGAATTTGCGTACTTTCAATTTACTTATTTATTTGGGTGGTGGGTTTTTTTTTTTGGTTTGGTTTGGTTTTTTTTTCAGGGGTGGAGGGGGCAGTGTGATTGGGATGTAGATACCACAAGCAGCCGGGAAGGATTCCTGCAGTGTGTGCCCCTGGCCGAGTGGCTGGGGAGAGCTGTCCTCCTCAGAGCTCCGCCGATGCTGCGCCGTCCGCTTTGACACAGCTGTGCAGTCACATTTTGATCAGTGTTGATAGCTTATGAATTCCAAAATTGACAAAATTTACAGAAAAATGAGGATAATCCATCTTCCTTAGCAGCCTGTCAGGAGCTGGCTATACTTCATAATCTTCAATTACAGATGCTATTTTCAGACATTTACATGCAGATATTAGAACAAAATGAAAATGAGAAACAAAGAGTGAATGGAAATGCAGCTATTTATATGTATAAAAGAAAAAACAACAGGTAAATTCTAGGCATTTAGATTGGATTTAGGTATCCCTTTGGAAAATCTGAGAATAGCTGCACCCACTTATGAATTGCACTGTGGAAATGTAAAATGTAGTATATCATTTCCCATATGCAGATAATGTGAAGATTGGGTCAAAAACAGGTCAGTTATTTTGAAGTATGAGGGTAAATGTGTTCATGGCAGGGTGCACGAGCTAATTCTCACTGCCTTCAAAGGAATGTCTGGGGATGTGTACAATCCTAATTGGATTTGGGCTAAAATGAAGCACAGCTGTTAACTTTTTATAAACCTATATGTATTGTAAAAGGGAGGTTCAGAAACACTCAGTTTAAACTGAGGGAAAAAGGTTGTACCACTGAAATCAAACTTCTGCATTCTGTGAGACAGCAATGAGCCCAATGTGGCTGAAAACAAAGAGCAACAAGGGTTTGGCCCCAATTAGGTGTGTAAATATTATTTGCTCCAAAGTAGGATTTGTTTTGGTGTCAGCAGTGGCCAGTGCAGGGAATATAATGTAAATTATTAAATGGGGTGGTGGCTGGCAGGCAGCAGTGGTGAGACTTTGATATATAGGTTTCTGGGAGCCTTTCCCACCCATATCATGGGTGGCTGAGGAGGAGGGCATTAGGCTGGATTTTCCATTCCCGTGAAATTCCAGGCAGAGCAGCAGTGGTGGCTGTGCAGCTGCAAGCGGTGCGGGTTTGTGAAAGCCTGGGGAGATTAATTAGAGCTGCTTTGGATTAAACTCTTCGAACCATGTCTAATGTTACAAATTTTTTCCCTTTGTCAGGCTGAGGTGTGCGTTTCTGTGGACAGCCTGCCTGGTGTGTGCCACTTTTGCCTCTATTTATTAATTAATTTTAAAATATTAGGATGTGATAACTTGGAGATATTTGGTGTGAGGTCTGGCTTGCTGCTGTCATCAGGGGTGAGCAGGGGATGTGGTGGATGTGATCTGGAGGACAACACTGTGCCCTTCAGGACTTCAATAGTTTTTCTGGCAATGAAGGCTCTTGATGCACCATCTCAGGAGGGAAGGAAGGAAGGCAGAGCATATAGTCAGTGAGGAGGCAGACTAAGCCCTGAAGCCCCAAACTGGCCCCTTGCACTGATGGTCTGAGCTCCTATTGAGCTGCTGCTGCTGCTGCATCCTGAGCAGTGTCATGGGCCAGGGGGCAGCTCTGCCAGTGGCAGGAGAACACAGAAGGTATTATTTCATGTGTGCCTGATGCTCTGATTTGGAAAAATATAGTAGGTGCAAAAAGCAACATGTGCATGTCCCAGTGGACCCCAGCTGGTTCATTTTAATGGCCTTTTGCCCTTTGCAGCAGACAGCTCTTGTCTGTCTTTGCTTGGTGCAGTTTCTTCAGCAGCATTGTGAGGTCTGTGCCCCGTGAAGGGATGGGGAGGAAAGGAGATACATTTGTCTCACACCTCATGGGTCACAGCACTGCTGCACTGCTCATTCCAGCCTCTGTTAGCTCCCTGAGATTCCCACATTGGCGAAAGAACCAGGCTGTTTCAGAGCATGGCCGTGTTCCCTACTGCGTGTCCATCTTTTCCTGACACTTTAGGATAAAATCCCAGGTAAATCTCAAAGAGACAATTTCTTTGCAGATAGGGTGGGTTGACTTTTCGGTGCATTTCACTCAGACATCTTTACAGAAAAAGTGCAGGGTGAAGCTGGTTGTGGTCTGCTTCTCTGCTTTGCTGTAGTGCAGCAGGCTTGAAAGCAATTATGAAACCCTCCCGCACCCCTTTTCTTTCCTTTTGCCTATCACATCCACCACTCCAAGGGGATTAATAGTTAGAAATAAAGCTTTTGTAATGAACGTGGATTCAAAACTTTACCTAGAGCAGAAACCTTCCCGCTTTCACTTTGCAGACAAGTGCAATGGGAAGGGACTGTGCAGACCCTCCTACTGCAAGAGAAGTTGTGCTGCTGCTAATAGGCTCGCGGAGATTACTCCACTCCTCACCACTGCAGCCACTCCCCCATCTCTCTCTGCGAGAGCCGAGCCAGAGCAGAATAGGATAGAGCAGGGGAATACATGAGATCTGATCTACCCCCTCCTTTCAGTTTGTCCTTCTCAGTCTCTCTTTTATATATTCCTCGTTTCACATGTCTGTGTTTTCTCTCCTCCATGCTATGGCAGTGGTGCTCCATGCTGATGAGACAGTGCGTGGTACAGCCGCAGGCAGTCATTTTTCAGGTAATTTCTAGGGTAATGAACACCCGTCTCTTGCTTTTTCACCTACCAAGCAGAAGGTTAGGCTTCCTGCTGCACGAGGAGGGACCCCTGGCCATGACAGTCATTCTGGGCTGTTTCTCACCAGCAGCGGTGCCAGCTCACCAGTGCAGAGCCAAGTCTGACATCCCTTCTGCTGCTCTCACCTCAGTCAGCTGGAGAAGCTCTTGGAAAGTGTTGCAGGAATGTTCAGCAGGAGGGTCTCAGTGGGGCCATGGCATGAGGGGCTGCTCCATGGGTGCTGCTTTCCCCTGGGGTTTCCATTCCTCTCTGGATGGAGTGCCTGAAAGGAAGAGATCTGCCTGGGGGATAATGGGAAGAGAGGACACCACTGTACCTTTCATGAGTGGTTCAACACCCAATGCTGTGAGCCCACTGTGAGAGAGACTTTTGCTTCAGGTGGTTCTAGAAGCTCCTGGCCTCTCCATGGGGGTGAGGAGAGCTGCAGAGAGTACCCATGATCTGGTTTTAGGGTGAAGGCTCTTCTGCTCTGCACCCCTGATGCCCCACTCCTTGAGAGCCAGAAGATGCCTCTGCTGACCATCACCTCTGTGCAGTGCCTTGCTGTTGACAGTGCTATGTTTCCTTTTCTGCCCACAGGCAAGTGCTGGTCGCTGTCACTTTGCCAGCACAGTCCTGGCCCTGGCTCCACTGCTTTGCAGTGTAAACTGTAACTGCAGAGGTGGATGTGATGTGAGAGGGTCCCTCCTCCATTGGGACTATGTGATGAAAAGGGAGTCAGCAGTCAGAAGGGCTGCCCCTCAGCTTGCACTTGCTCTGCCTCAGTGCTGGAAACAATGCGGTGCTTGCTCCATGTGGCTCCTGGTGTTAAGCTGATGGTGCTTCCAAGGAGGAATCTGGGCACAGCAAAGTAGCTGGAAAATCCCTTAAAATCCTGCTATTCTTACCTCTGGGAAAAGTTGCTGGGCCATTGCAAAAGACATGGAGCTTCCTGTAGGAAATTATTGGGACCAAAAGCAGGGAAAAACCCCAAATCCTTGTTTTGCACATCTTCAAGTCATTCCTACCCTGGCGCTGCTTGGCTGTGAGCTCTCCATCCACACTGTGTTGAGCAACCATAGTGCTTCCTGGCCCTCCAGTCTGTAGATGTCATTCCATGGTTTGGGACTGCGTCACTGCATATTGCATCAACTCACTATGGTGCAGTGACATGGAGGAGCACAGGCTACCTCTGCCATGACCCTTGCCAAGTTATGCTACACTCTGGTTGCTGCTTGCTTGACGCTAGAACGGGTCAGTTTCTCCAGAGCACTACTCATTGGCATGGTCATTACAGGTCATTACAGTTAAAAGTCTTAACTCTGGTCCTATTTTTCCCAGGGTCAGTTCCTTCGCTTCCTGAAGGAAAGCAGGCTATGGAGTTACATATTCCCATGTGTAAGAATTGCAGTTGAGGGCTTAGGCTGGTTCCAATTTGGTTTGTAGTTTGGGATGCACACTTCCTTTCTCAGTCCCGCTATGTGATCCAGCCCATGGCAGGGGTCCCATTCCAGCTGGATGCTTCCTCCCAAGCTACAGATCTGGAGCTCTCACTTTCTAATTGGGAAGCCACATTCACTGTCTCCCTATTGGGGCTGGTGGATCAGCACCCCATGGGAAGATCCAAGGAGATTTTCTAGTCTCGATATGGTGCAGTTATGGCTTTCATAGACCAACATGAGTGAAATCAGGCATCCTTCCCCAGGTATTTATTTGTGTGTGCTCTTCCAGAGATACCAGAAATACCAAACAGCAGCACACAAAGGACAGGTTTCTCCTCTGCTGTGCTGCCAGCCCATCCATGCTTGTGCATCACCAGCTGCATGGGATGTCTCTGCAGGGCTATTGTTTCTCTGATGTTTTGTCAGATTAGGGTTTTGGGGAAAGAAAAAATCTAACAGTGCCTCCATATGTGCGTGTACCCTGCATAGGGGAAAGGTGGAGTTGGAGACTCAGGATAACGTGGAATTGTGTGGGAAGGCTGAGAAATGCATTGTGGTGTGATGCCGAATGAGAAGGTCCATTGATTACACTTCTAGGAAGGAGGAAGGCTGAGACCATTATTGGCATCCTCTGCAGAGAAGGGAGGTTCCCAGGGCTGTCCTGTCTTGGGAGCAGAAGGGGATGAGGCACAGGACGTGGTATGGCTGTCTTTGAGGCAGTGGTGGCAGACAAAAAGGCTTCAGTGCATGACAGCAAGGCAAAAAGGGCAGAGAAGGTGTTGGAGGAGGCATGAGCTGAAAGAACTTGGGAACAGTACAACTTTAATGCAAAAGTTATGTAGGATCCTAGGAGACAAGTCAGAGGACTCTGATGCATGGGCTAGATGTAAGACATGGTGTAGGACAAGGGTGGCCAGCAGCTGGTCCCTGGTAAAATGTATTTTGCATGCTCATCTACCAGAGGTTTTTTATGGGAGATCCTTCAAGGTGAGAGGCTATACTTCTGTCCTATGCAAGTGGTGTCTGCAGAAAAACCATGTTTATTACACAGAACTGTTAATACAGGATTATCCATGTAAATTAACTTCTGTTTGAGTGAGACCTGAGCTACAGAGACACCAGCATGTATTCCTGGCCAAAGTGCTGATTTAGTGGCAAGCACCAGATAATGTGCTTGGTTCTCAGAGAAACTTGCAGGAAGAAGAAAGATGTATTAACTCAGTTCAGCTTTTATTTCCTTCTTAAAAAAAAAAAAAAAAAAAAAAAAAAAAAAAAAAAAAAAAGTTTTACTTATTTTGATGTCACATCCCTGGAACTGTTCGAGACCTGGTTGGATGGGGCCTTGAACAGCCTGGTCTAGTGGACAGTGTCCCTGCCCATGGTAGGGGGCAAGTTGGTCTTTAAGGTACCTTCCAGTCCAAACCAGTTTGGTATTCTGTGTTGTTCTGAGTTTTGTTTTGGTTGCTCCAAAAACCTCCATGTGATCCTGGATCATTTGCCTTTATCTCTGCATGGCTTCTGCATTGACTTAATCTTCAGGAATTCATTAGGGATTGGCACTACAGTGGCTGCTCTTCCGTTTACCTGTTCCCATTGCAGTTCTTTATTTGAAGTCAATCTCCAGTTGATATGGGCATGGCTCCTATCTCACAAATAAAGGATTAAAACTCAAAGGGCATATAGCAGGGAACAGAGAACCTTGAAAGAAAACTTCCCAGATTTGTGGGAATGATCCTGACAATAAGAAATCATTAAAAAGGGCAAATGAAGATAAGGTTTGTGCCACATACATTTACATCCTTTAGATGCATGCCTTGGCCTCATCAGGTATAGAATGCTCTAGCTACAGAGACTTAAACAGGGTTATAAGACACAAATATTCTGATTTCTGAGGATCTGTACTTGCTTACCATGGCTTCTTTCAGGTAGTGAGATTAAGAAATTACTTGGAAATGTCCTTACCACAGTCAGGTGATCTATTTTTAAATAACTTGGATTTAGAAACAGTTAGCTACAAATGCATCTATTAAGCAAAGCCATATATACATACCTATTATTTCCTATGAGATGATGAAAAAAATGGAACATTCCCAAGAAAAGGGAAACCGGAAAACCTGTTACCCCATTCTCATTAGTGCATGTCCCCTCAAGTGCCAACACTAAAATGTGGAGAGTATGGAGATTAACAGGCATGAACATTTTTCCCTAACAAGAAAGTAGCTTGCACTTGGCAGGTAATCTACAAATTTTCCTTTTTCAGGAAAGCTTTGTTACATATTAATGAGTTTGGCTTTGGTTTTAGAAAGAAAACCTATTTTGGTGTTCTTCATGAATATTGGTGATAAGCCCAGACCCACTTGCTGAACAGTTTGAATGTTGAAAAGCCCAGTGTAAATGGTCATTGCCTTTAACACTGGCTGAACAAAGGATTTTTGAGTTCTGTATTGCATCTACTTTCTGTTGGCACATGCAGAAAAAAAGCTCTTGTTTAGTAAATTTATTGCCACTGAAATGTCTTTTGTTTCTTTTTTCAGGCAACTGAATACTCAGCCATGGCCTCACTAGCTGGTGGATTAGATGACATGAAGGCCAATATAACCAGCCCTACTTCTGCAGATTTAGGAGCAAGTGTTCCTGGGCCTCAGTCCTATCCTATTGTCACAGGTAAATGATTTTTCAAACACTGAGATGTAGTGTGAATTCTCTGTACCTTCAAATTCCATGACGAGGTCCTTTATGGAAGAATTGTGTCAGATGTGGAGTCATTTGCTCAAAAAGTCTCTTTTTGAACCTGATTTCATATGAGCTCTTGTTGAAAGCTGCATGGCTTGTGTAAATTGTTTGTGTTTGTTTGTAGCTGGCAGATGGAGCATCCATTCCTCTTTTACAGGAAAGGATGTGCCTCTCCACTCCAAAAGTACATCCTGAGTACCACCACATCACTTAAAAGCAGAATGTTTGTCTCTGCTTTTGGGCTTTGGTGCTCATTTTTCATAAACGCACATGGTATATTTGACTGGATGGAGTTTTTATGACAAAATTAAAACAAAGTTCAAAGTTCAAACTAGCCTGAATTTTGGAAGACCATTTTATACTGTTTCTGAATTGTACCTGTGCACTAAAGTTGAGCATTTAAATGAAAAGCAAAGGCTTTTTGCTCAAGGAATGCCAAATCACTTGCATTTATTCAGCAGGCGTAGAGCAAGAATTAAGGAACAGGTAGAGTGATGGTTTGGTCACCTATTTATAGGGGACTGACCCCATCGCTTGCAAGGAAATTGGCCAAATTATGAGGAAATTATTAAATTGTGTCACAAATTAGTTGTGCAAATCAGAAAAAAAGGAGGCCTTTTAAAATTTAAGGCTCTGTGTTTTATATGAATGTTAGGTCTGTGTGTTACTGCTGTGTCTGATTGGTGCAAATTTCATTGGATTTTCTCTGTTTTGACAAAGATTGGATGTAACACTTTATTTTTTAGCTACAATGGAAGATTATACTGGTTTTTGTAAAGTATTACTATGTCTTTAAAGCCTTACAAGCTCATCTAGCAGAGGAGAAGCTTTGAAAACAAGTGTTGTCACAAAGTTGTTTTAACCCCGTACAGCATCAGTCTTCAGCTTTTCTTGATGAAGTTTAGGAGGATTCGGAAGAGATTGGAGCATTAAAGAAATACATGTGTACCTTGAAGTGGGAGGGGAGAGACCAACTTAGTTTAATATTGTCTGGTTCTGAATAGGTGTTTTGAGTGTCGGGCTCATAGATAGGAAAGGTGTTTAGGGGTGGATGGATGGACAGAAAGAGGGCCTTCTTGAGGTGTGTGGCTTGTAAGATGTAAGGAGATACATTGATACAGATATATCTAGTACTATCTAATATTTTCATCAGTGACACAAGAGGGATCATGGGCACCCTCAGCAGATATGAAGTTGACACCAATCTGAGAGTGCAGTAACACCTCTGAAAGGTATGGCCATCCAAGAGGGACTTGGAAAAGGTCTAGAAGTGGCCCATGGGAATCTCATGAGGTTTGAAAAGGCCAGATGCTGATGTTGCACCTGGGTGGGGGCTACTCCCAGTATTGATCCAAGCAGGGGACAAACAGGCTGAGAGCAGTCCTGGGGGAAGGACTTTTGCAGGTGCTGGTGGGTGAGTACTGGCCCTGCCCTGGCCATGGGTGCTGGGACCCCAAACCCCCTGTGGGGACCCTGACCCCCCAGCGTGGGCAGCAGTGCAGGGGGGATTCTGCCCCTCTGCCCTGCTCAGGTGAGACCCCACTGCAGAGCTGCCTCAGCCCTGAGGTACCCAGCACAGGAAGGAGCTGGAGCCGCTGGAGCCAGGCCAGAGGAAGCATCCTAGTCAATCAGAGGGCTGGAACAATTCTGCTATGAGGAAAGGCTCAGAGAATTGGAATTTTTCAGGCTGGAGAAAAGAAAGCTTTTAGGGATGACCTAACTACAGCCATTCTTCTAAGGGACTGCTCATTCAGGATTTATATCTGACCAAAATGGGGTTCAGTCAAGAGCTGTTATGGCTGGTATATCAGTAGCACTTCTTTTTTTACACTGGTTTAAGTACTCTCACATCTCATGTTGCTACTTCCTTAGAGTTTGTGAGCTGATTGATCACATTTGTTAGAGTAAAACCTACTACAGAGGTGATGCTGCAGAGTTCAATATGGATTTCACAGAGGTTCTCCCTGAGCAACACTTGAGCAAAAGTTGCAAATGTTAAATGTGCTAGTTCTCCTCAAAAACACGGAGCAGGCTTTATGAAAAGCAGGTTCTAGAAAAAAACCTGCCATTAGTCTTAAATTGTAGTTACAGCTACAGTAGAACACATTTTTCAAGATACTGAGTATTTATATCTTTTATTTGACAGTGGCGTAGAGGTTTTTATCAACAGCATTCATAAAACATAGATTTCCATGAGAATATCAGAAGTCTTCTGTAACCCACGCCTTTTAATATATTTTTGGAGGAAGTTGTCCACCTGCTATATTTTCATATTCTTTTTAAATAACCATGGGAATTGTTTTGTGCTGGTCATGCTCTGGAAATGCACAGAAATCCCCATTGCGATCTGAGCCCATACTGTATGCCTGAGTCATGCTCCCTACTCTGAGGCTTCCTGAGGAGCTGAAAGAGATTTGCAGGTTGTCAGAGGAAGAAGGATTCAGTAGCAAGCTATACTTTGTAATGTGCGAGGCATGTCCAGTACGTTTGGTGGTTACAGTAAACTTGGTGGTGCATTTCTCACTGTAGTTCTGAACAGATTTCTCCATTTTCTCCCAAAATATGTCATCTTTTCAGTCACAACTCTTTCCCCAGCCCGATTGCTTGGTGGGACAGGGAATTTGGAAAAGGAGACACATTTATTGACCTTATTTCTCTTGTAAACATGAGGTGCATATTGTCATGGGACTTCCATCTGTGGTGGGTATTGCTGAAAATCAGCAGCTGGGAAATGGTGCATAACGATGGTTATATGAGCAAGGTCCAGTAAATGTCTGCAAGCACACCACCTACTCTGCCTTCTCAGAGCTTTTTTTGTGGTCTTACCAAAGCTGTGGTAAAATCCAGTGTTTGGTTAAGTGTTCTATGGTTGGATGGGCAGGGGGTGATAGGCAATCAGTAACGTAACAATCCCTGGGAGAAGATCAGCTTTGGACCAGCCCCGCTTCAGTGGTAAGGCTCTTACTCATGAGAGAAATCCTGCCAGAACAACCTCCTGGTCCTTGGCCTCAGTTCAGAAGAGCCTAAGCCTCATAGATCCATGATGGTGTTTTCCATGTGAACTGCTCCTCACTGGAGAAGGAATGGCTAGCCTTACCTCTGGTCTTCTCTTGAGATTCAGGAAGCTGCACTGCTTTTAATTTCTTCACTTTTTTTGAGTGTTTCCACTCTTCCTTGTTCCATGCAGGCTGTCTAGTGGTGTATGTGAACAGACTCAGAGAGTGAAGCTAAAAGCTGTGGGGGACAACATATTTTAGCATGCTAGGTAGTGTGTTTTCCACTGTAAAAGTGAGGGTTAATTGAAAAAAAGTCTAGCCAATGTTCAAAGTCTGTGTTTGGTGCCTTGAGGTCGATCTTACTTACGTGTTGACATTAGAGATTATAAACAATTTTTTAACAGCTTCAGTGTCATGAGACCAAGAGCTGCTTAAAGCACTGTCAAATGACTTACGTTATCCAGAGCAGCATTGGTGGGAAATATCTCTTCTACCAGGAACTCTCCCGGTTCCTGCTAGAAGAGTGTGTGGAGTAGAGCTGTGAACACAATTGCATGATGTTTCAACACAGAATGGGGCTATTGGTAAGGTTGAAAAGTGGGTAAATAACTTGAAATATGAAAACTAAGAGTTTGAGCCAGGAACATTTGTGTTCTTTTTATAGCTGTATCTGCTGTTCTAGGTTAATCATTACTTACAAGAAATTCCAGAATAGTCTAGGCTACCATACGTGAAGAGAACTTAATCTATTTTACGTTGTTAGTCTTAAATCTGGAAGATTATAAAAGAATTTAATGGAAATAAATAGAGAACAGAACTATTTTTACAGCTCTTCATTGCTCTTGTTATCAGGTTGTGGTGTGGGTGGCAAAGCAATGTTAAGATTAAAGATGGCAAAGATCCTCTGGGCAGTTGTTGGTAGAAAATGTAATATTTCTCTCTCTTTTCCTGTTGGCACATCCAAACATATATGATAGATCTTGAAAATTAAAGGATTGCTTAAACATCGACATTCATGCTAGTACTTGCTGCTAAGGAGGAATGTAGTCACAGCTCTCAGTGCTGCTTTATCCACCACATCTGTTGTGTTGTAGATACCAGCAAAATCTCTGATTAGAGAACCACTTGCTTTCTTTGCATTGTTTTTATGCTGCATTAAATAGTAAGTTTAAAAAAACCTCTTCCATCACCGCATGCTGCCACATCCTGTAAGTGCTCTCTCCATTTACAAGCCACTGACATGTGCCTGGCACATTGCTGCAGTTGTCAGCAGTTCCCAAGCAGCCTGTGATTGTTACTAATTACCTCCAGATGCATTTTCCTTGCTTTGACTTGCTGATTTCAGCGTGGTTGGTGTCACTTTGAGAGGATAAAGCCATGTTAAACTGATATCTTTATGTGGCTCTCCAGTGCTGTGCTGGGGGCAGATTGATGAACCTGCAGCAGCCTGGCTGTGTCCAGCAGCAGAGTCTGTGGATTCTTAGAGAGCCAGAAGTGGGTGTGAACCAGCCTCACCTCACCCAGGGGCAGAGAAACATCATTTACTGGACCGGGGTTTGATGGGAACTCCAGATCACTCCATTAAAAGAAGTGTCACAGAGCAAAGTTTTGTCAGTGGGCTTTTTGTCTAGCAAATGCTGGAGTAGAGAAGCCGGGTCTTCTTCCCTGCTGGGACATCTTTATCACCCTTGGCTCACCTGTTCTTCCTCACGTGCAGGGAGAGACCAAGATTCTGCCAGGTATGGACAAATTATGTCTTACCCTCTGCATTTAAACTTGCAGCTGCAGCTTCGAGTGTTATGCTCCTTGCTTCTTTTTGTGATCAGCCTTGTAGACAATGGTTCCGGAGAGCCAAAGCCATGGTCTTTGCTGCCCATTTTGTATGCACTTCAAAAGATGAGGGAAAGAGAAAAAGAGTAGGATCAGAGTCAGTTTATTATTTGGAGGGATGGTAAAGAAGAGACATTCTCAATGGCTGTCATCTTAGTTACCTGCTCTGGTTTGCATTGCTGGACTCTGCCACCAGACATAGGTGATCCCAGATCTGAAGCTGAACTGAACACAGAGCAGACTCTTCCACCCCTGGGAAGATCAGCCTGACCTTTTCATTTACTGTAAATGTATCCAGCATCTTGGGTGTAGGATATTGTGCCAGGTAGTTAGTAGGTCACACAGATATGTGGCTAATGGAGGTAATAGGAATATGTTTAGCAACCCATATTCCTGGAATAATGTTCAGTTTTTGTAGTTAGGAAACACAGTTGCTAAAATGGGATAAATACAGGCCAAAAGACAAAACATTTCTTGTACTGTTCTGTGGTGACATGCAGTACTCAGTTGGCCTCTCAGCATGTTTTTCCTTAGGACTGCTCATCCCCTCCCTGAGTCTTCATACTACTTTGTTGGTGCCATCATGATGTAACTGCAATTTGTGAGCCACTGTTTTGCCAGGTTTTGTTGAATGGAAGGTATTATTGGTCCCTTCTGAAGCTATGCATGAGATGGTGGAACTGTAATTGGACTGGACACTGTGCCAAAATCAAATAGTTTTCCACCAGTATGACTTCTGATGCCTTCAACAGGAGGAAAGAAGTCACTACTCTAAAATCCCATGCTGATCTCTTGCCGGGATTAAACACTTATATATTTCAGCAATTAGCTCAATGTAATCCAAAAGGACTTACTGTTTTTTTAACAAGAAAACAAGTGGCAATAGGATGCAGATCACTTCCAGAAGAGTGGTAACAGATCTTTCTCAGTCTGTGGACGAAAGATTCATCTGAGCAATCCCAGAAACCAGCCTTTGGCTGGAAGGGTCTGGGAAAACCCTCCTGACTCCATAGGCTAGAGCTTAGGTATTGAATTTGGACTCCACATCTGATTTTTGCATAACCAAGTTAGCTGGGCAGGGTGAACTCCAGAATTGCTTCCTTTGCTGCCCTATGTTTCTGTGGTCGGCTCTGTGCTTCTATGCTTCTGGGAAGGAGCTGTGTATCATTGTTTCTTTGGTGGGGTTGTGTCCAGGGTGGCTCTAGGACAGCCTGCAGTCCATGTTACAGGGACCATTGGTGCCTTCTGAGGGTCTGCCTTTACCAGACTGGGCAAGAAAATGGAGTAGGCGGGTAAGGATACTTTCTCACACTTTATTTTGCTTTTTGTACATGAGTTTAAGGGAACATTTTAGAGATACCACAAAAATGGAAGGAAAATATGGACATTTTGCTTTCCTTTATTTATTTTTGGGGGCAGTTGTTTTGCATCTTTGTATCTTTTTCCACTTTTCAGTCAGAGAGCCATTTAGGCTGGTAAAGGTCTCCAAGGTCATCAAGTCCAACCACTAATCCAGCACTGGCTAGTCTATGATTAGCAAAGTCTCCAAATGCCTACATGTCATTTAAATCCCTCCAGGGACATCACTGCTGTGGACAGTCTGTTTCAGTGCCTGACAGCCCTTTCAGTGCAGAAAGTTTCCCTGATGTCCAATCTAAGCTTCTCCTGGTACAACTTGAGGCCTTTTCATCTTGTCCTGTTGCTTTCTTGTGACCAGGAAAAGATACCAGCCTTTAAACTCTTTCTCTGGGATGCTTCACCTGACTGAACATTTCTGATGAAGATTGTAAGGGCTCTGTTCCTCTGATAATGGCTGGGAGAGTGTAAGCAGAAGAGAGGATATTTCTTGTGTAAACATCTTGGAATCTGGCCTATTTCTTTTATGGCTTTGAACATTGGGTGTCTTAGGGGGGTACACAAGAAAAATTAAGGGTCCAGCCTTAATAATATGTGGTGAGGTGTGTTCATCCAGGTAGAATATTTAACCAGTGAGGATAGGTGAAGTGGAATGTGGTCACAGACTGAACCCTTTGGCCCATGAAGGAAGGAAAGGCTGCCTTTCTGTGCCAGGTTTTGGCTGGATTCATCCCACATCAGAACAAAGTCACAACCTCTTTCCAAGTTCCACCTTCTCTTTAATTTTTAGTTGTGCTGTGCTTAAGACTGAAGTTTAACTCTGCTCTCTGAACCTAGTGCTGGCAGGAGCCAAGGAAGGAATGTTTTTCCTCTGTCTTGAGCCTTATTTGATCTGCCTTTTATGGAACATTTTTGATGGTCCTTTGAGACACCTAAATATTTTTTTGTGTCTGACTGAAACAATAATGTGACATTTAGAGGCAAAAAAGCTCCCAATAGCTGCTTTTGAGGAATATATAATGAAACAGGACTTTTCTCTCTTTCATGCACACCTGATGTTTACAGTGAAGACACTATTTTAGAGGTGCAAAAATGTGATACAGGGTTAGTATTTCATTAACAACCAGTTCAAAAGTGCCTTAATGATGGGAAAAGCATTGTGAAATCTACTAGTGGGAGATCCTGGGGAAGAAAGAGGATTTTTATTTTAATTTGTATATTACTGTAGTAAAAAGAATGAACCCAAGAATCTCCTATCTAGCTGATTCAGCAGCTGTAGGTTGTTATTGTCATGAATTTGGGTCTAAATCCAGATCTTTCTGACCGCAATGAAACACCTGGTTTCATTAGGAAACACTATTTTTTCCTTAAACAAGTAGCATTTACTACTTGGTACTTTAAGAGTGACTGGGACGAAAGTCTTGTTAAAAGAAGATTTGGTGAGGAGGATGATAGTTTTAGTGACTTTGCAACTGGAAATGCCAAGGCCTGGAGAATAACAGGGTAGGAAAACATAAATTATGCCCTTTATCCTCTGTCTTTTCTGAGAAGTAGAATTTCTGCATAGAGTATCATAGGTGTTTATGAAGAGTTGGAGGTCCTCCCTCAGACATTCTTGAGCTACCTGTCTTGGAAGAGATGTAAAAGCAGAGACCATAAAAGCACAGAGAAAATTCACAGCACTGTGAAGTATTGCGCAGTTGATATGTGAGGCTAGGAACAACCCACACACTTCTTGCCGCTGCTAAGATGAAAGCCTAGCAGTGTATTTGTGCCTGTAGTGCCAGCATGGTGATGGAATAAATCTACTCTTCACACGTGAGCTGTGGATTTTGGCTCCCTTGGTTACCTGCATATATTTGATTCTCACAGTGACACAGCCCTGGACTCTGTTTGCTCATGTCTCAACATTTAGGAGTTCCATGGTTATCCCAGTAGCAAGATCTCCAGGTAGAAGGGAGAAAACACCTGCAGAAGGTGACTTGTCCAAAGAATTTCTGCATATAAGGTTAGGGATCTTGATTGATCAAGATGTGTGTGTTTCTGTAAAATGGCTGTTGAGGGAATGAGGAGTGCTTAGTTTAAGCTGGACCTGCATAGGTGAGATAGACCTGCCCTGGAAAGAGAAAGAAGGGTCACCCAAAGATCCTGAGGGGAATTGTTATCCAGCTGATAGTCAGCAGCAGTTTTATTGCTGCGCTTTGACCAGCTAACTGAAAGGATTTCAGTTATTTTGATTTAAAATTTTAAAAATATTTGCATTTTTTCAATGGAAAGTTATTTTAATTTATACTTCCTGTTCCAGCTCTCTGACAAAACAATAATATAACTTTTTCACAACTCCTTCTCCATCTCTTTTTTTCTCCCCTCTCATCTCTGTCCTCCAATCAGCACAGTTGTGAAGAAAGTAAAGAAAATACTTGGATTTATTAATATTACATTTTTCTTCTGGACAATGCTTTGGTTTTGTTGTTGTTGTTGTTGCCTAGTTGTAATAGCAAAAACTGAAAAGTCTTCTTCTTAGGCTATATTTGGTCATAACTTGCCCCAGCCTGGAGATGTCGATCTGTGTTTAAACATGGAACATAATCACAGAATTATATTTTAGCTTTTGCAGAACTGTTTTGAACTGCAGATTGGTGTTGGTAGATGAATGGTTTATAGTGAAGCATTATGTTAAGAATTACAGCTTAGTTTCTACATTCAATAGATAAAAGTGGAAATGCATTTTCCAATAATCTATCCATCACTCACAATAGGATCTGCCATGCTAAAGATTTGGAAAAAGGCCACATAAACTCCGTGGAAAAGCAGCCAATCTGAAAAACAAAAGTGTCATTTTTAATGAGAAGACAGAGTCTAACCGCGACACTGTTGAGTTTTTCCATTTTTATGAATTCTTATCTTGCCATTAAAGAAGAAGTGCATTTGAGAAAGCAAATGAGGGCACTTGTACCCCACTAAGACCCAGGCTATTAACTGCCTCTTTTGATGATGTACAGCCTGACTCTGTTGGGAGTTTGACTGTGGATTTAAATGTTGAATTTAACTATGGTAAACATATTTTGGTGCAAAGCATGTATAATAACAATTTGCATTTACATAGCATCTTTTACTTAAGGATTTTGTGATGTCTAATTAATTAAATCTGTTTCCCCCTGCCCCAAATACCAGTGTGGTATGGATAATAACTACAATTTTAAATTGAGCAGCTATAGCAGGAGGATTAAGACAAGAGGGTTCTGGTGCCTTCGTGGTGGTCCTGATTGTGGCAGGCCTGGGGCTTGTTCTGCAAACATGCTGAGCAGCCTTGTCTTGTGCTCACCCTGGTCTGAAACACCCTGAAAAGAGAGGATGTCAAACCAGCTCCCCATTGGTGAGTGGAAAGTGCTCTGTGGGCTTCACACACAGCATCTTGTGCTGGTGTTTGTGTCCTGGGGATGCTCATGTCCTGGCACACATGCAGCTGTGCCACCCATTGCCATGGCACAGCTGTGGGGTTCAGATGCTCAGGGCTGGCTAGCAGCTTTTAGGGCACCAATGGCCAGTTCACCCCACAAGTAGCATTTCTCACTACCAGATAAATGCTGAAATCTGTTGTAGATCTCCAGTTTGGAAATAATAAAAATAATAATAATTTTAATAAAGGAAATAAAGGAAAGCATTCAAAATAGCTTAAATGCCTCCTTTACTGCTTTTCTCTTTTTTTGGCCCACAATAGTAGCAAAACATCTGAGATTTTCTGTACAAGCCACCAAAATGATATTTCCAGGTGAGTAGAGGGATGCGTTGGCATCTGTGCATCTGAACACCACAAAAATAAAGTCTAGTGGTAATCTGAGTCAGACTGCAGAAGTTGTTTCTATGACAAGGTAATTGTTTTTATGACAATGGTTGAAGACCTCTGAAAGATACGGAGAAATGTGTCCAACAACAATCAATGGAGCTGGCGAAGGATCTGGCAGACAAGGATCAGATTAGGTGCAGTGAGGGAGCTGAGGGGCTCATACTGGAGAAAAGGAGGCTCAGAGGGGATCTTCTGTACAACCCCTTGACAGGACAGTGGAGCCAGGTCAGAGTTGGGGTCTGCTCCCAGGGAACAAGACCAGGTCAAGAGGATATAGTCTCAAGATATGCTGGGGAAGATTTACAGCAGATATTGGGAAAATATCTACAGTGAAAGTACTGTTCAACCCTGGCACAGGCTGCCCAGGACAGTGGTGGAGTTGCCATCCCTGGAAAGATTTACAAGCCATGTGGATGTGGCACCTGGGGACATGGGCTACTGGTGGCATCAGAATTGCTGAAGAATGGCTGGACTCAGTGATCTTAGAGAGCTTTTCTGACCTAAACAATTCTACTATTCTGGCATTAATAATATGGGGCCTTAATTTCCTTAATAGGAGTTAATGATACCTGACCAGTTGGGAGATTATATATTTGCAGTGAATTGACTGTAAGTTATCACACCAGCAGTTTTGGAAAGTGAGTAGAGGAAATTGTAAAAGAAACAATTCTGGGTCTTTGTGAAGAGTCGGGCAGTGGAGGGCATGCCAGGAGGCCACTTGCTGTCTGCTGTGTGCTCACACCTTCCTGACATTCATTAGAAATGGGAGCACGATTTAATTTTTTTAATCTAGGAGAAATCTGGGAGAAATCTAGGTGAAACTTCAGAGGACTCAAGAAAGAAAAACTGCAAAGTGTAAAGTGTTTGAAGTCATATTTTAATAATACTGCTATGTATTTTTTGAGGAAAGTTCTTCCTTATATCCTCTATTCTTTGAAAGAGCTCTTCCTGTAGTTCTGTCCCTGAAAAACACTGTGTTAGCCAAGAATAGAGATTTTATAAGCCTAGGGTTTGCTTTGGGATTTTTGTTTGGTTGTTTTCTGTAGGGGTTTTTTTGTTGTTTTTATTTTTTTGTGTGTGTGGGTTTTGTTTGGTTGTTTGTTTGTTGTAATGAACCATTGTCTCTTCATGATTTCATGTTACATTAAGGCAAAAAATGTGTGAATCTTGGGTTTTGCATAATTTCTCTTAAAAACGTTGAACTGTGACAGAAAATATAAAAAAAAATGCAGTAGAAAAAAATAAATGTCACTGGCAATTCATCAAAATACAAGTTGCCTGGCTTAGAGCTGCCTGATGGAATTGGCACATCTACCAGCAGTGAGGAATATCACTTGTGGAAATCCCACAAGAATCAGTGGGGATGGGGACTGCCTGTGCTGCCACAGACTTGACACCTGGCTTGGGATTTTCACACAGATGTGGCGCAAAAGTAAATTCAGTAAAAAGAGTGAAAGGAGTGTTGGGATCCCTCTGGAGTTTTCCTTCTTTTCATTGTACATTCATTGCAACAATCTGAAATCCTTGAGCTCAGCTCTGTGGTGACATTATACCTTTTCTGAACATTAACTTCTGAAAAAGGCTCATGTATCAGCAGTATCCCTCTAAAGAGGGATATGTGGGTTTTCCCCTCCCTAGCTGGCTTTGTCTCTGGCAGTTGTGGGTGCAGACCTTGTGGTCTCTCCAGGTGTGAGCATCCTCCTGGGGGAAGATGGTCCTTGAGCACTGGGATTTAAAGTTTACAAGAGTATGCAGTGTGTGGAAGAGTGTGGCGGGGAGGCAGCAGGTGCTGCTACAGCGGCACTAATTGAAAGGGATTCATTGCTAAACAGAGGCCTTGTTTTTGCTCCTTCTATCCTTGTTAATGTCACTGTAACTATGGCATATATGGAAACAAACTATTCCCAGGCGTTGGTGTGGCCTTGAACAGGTCTGGTAGGTGTTCACACTGTACGAGAATTTTGTCCTGTGTTGTCTGACCTGTATGCTAACCAATAAAGGCAGTCCCAAATGCATCCAGGTCCAGCTTCACTCCCATGCTGATGTGGAGACAGCCAAGCTGTCTGGGATAGACACTGAATCAGGGCAAACTGTGAACCAGTCTTGCTGAGCCAGGTTGTTGCCCAGCCTAGCCTGGGTAACAGAGCTGCATCTGGCCTGAGTTCTCTGGAGAGCACTGCCCATCTGTCCCTGTGGGGCTGCACTGGGGATGGTCATCACAGGAGCAAGGGAACCCTGGCAGTAACAGGGACACATGCGACATACATCATACCTGGTGCACAAACATGGGGTACAGGGTTGCAGAGCACACTTCTGCTTTGTGTGTTTTTGTCTCAGCTGCTGAGGCCATACCAGGAGATGCTCCATGAATCCCCATGTCCTGCCCCAGAGCATCCCGATGGCTTTGTCCAATCTGGAGTGACCAGTGTTCATTCTGCAGTCAAATGTTTGACCAAAAGAAGTACAGACAGCTACTGTGGCCTCCCACTGTAAAGATGCACAAGGCTGCAGAAGTCACACTGGATCTTTTGGGGACACGCAGAGTTGGGATTATCATCTCATAGCCAGGCACACCTTGTCCATTGTATAAGGGTTCACTTAAAAGGTTTGGGGATGCACTGCTGCATCCTCACTACTCAGGAGACAGATTTTATCCATCTCTTGTGGGGTCTTCACGACCTTCAAGTCTTGATATCAGCTCAGGTTTTAATGACACTTGATCTTAAGTTCTTAATATACAACTAGGATATCGTTGGTACTGTGACATGGATAAAGCAGCTCTGTGGTGTTCTGTGTGATACTGCCTTCCTACCCTGACCAGCATGTGGTGGACAGGGATGCCTATCCCCTGTGTCTGACCCCTTAGAGAGATGGAAAGCCACTGCTCCTGTGCATCATGTCACCCAAGGGTTTGTAGACTACAGAGTTACTTCTGTGCTTTTCTCTGCAAGACTGCAGACCCTCAGCAAAATTCTTCCTTTCTGTAGTGGCTGCTCTGAGGTCTTCTGGCTGCAGCTGGCCATCTGGTGCAGCAGGGAGGTCCCTCCTGCTGGGTGGATACATAATGAATTGTAGCCCTCATGGGAATGCACTGTCATGGTTGTGGGCATGGTGCTCCACCAGTGCTAACTGCTGTCATCACCTTCATTCCGCTGTCCTCACTACATGGCATGAAAGGTTGTAGGCAGCAGGGATCAGCAGTAGCACCACAGGACTGGGAGAGGAGGGCAGTGAGTGTGACATTGTCCCAGCCTCTCCTCCCCGTGGGTCCATAAGGGTGGTAAGGAGCACCCATCGGCTTTGCTCAGCATCACACATACCCTGCAGAGAACAGAGTAGCTCTGCCCACATCATCAAAAGTGCTGTCCTGAATGTACTCCTTACTCTGACCTTTGTAATTATTCCTGCACAATCTTTCTTCATGTTTTCTTTTAATTATTTTCCCCTTTCTTCTCTCCCTCTCTTTTTTCTCCCCTAAAACTCCAGCACTCCTCTCTGGTGTATTGAGGATGTGAGTAAAATTGAAAGCTTGAACATCTCAAGTCTTTATGATGATGAATGACTTTCACTGCCAAACCTTTTATTGTCTGCGATTTGGAAAGAAGGGAAGCTGATTTATTGTGGCCAACTGTCATGCCATTTAATACAGTTATAAATCCTGACACCATGATGGCCACTGTTGGCCGGGGACTCCCTCTGGCCACTCTCCTGCCCTGCTTTTGTCCGTGGTCGCTGTCTTCAACTGAGAAGCAGGCAGGGGAAAATGTGAGCTGGGAGCTTCCACTTGAAGGGTAATGGCTGAGGATCAAGCAAGCCCCAAGTGTTTTACCCAGGCAGGCTGCACAGCCCCCAGCTCTTGGGATGGGTGCAGATGCCCCACGGCCCTGGGCATCACTGCAGCATCCCCCCATCATGGGGCCAGCACTCATGGGTTGCTTCAGTCCTGCTTGAATGTGGTAGAAGGGAAATATCACACGGGGCTTGGAGCAAGATCCCTTTCCACAATCTCTTCTGTTTTCTGGTCTGAATTCACTGAAGGATGCTTCGCATAAAGTAATCCACACATTTGTTATTTTTCAAACTACATGATGCATCAGCTGAGGTACATATCTCACTATGTTACGAGATGCTATCTACCCACTAGAAAGCTCAGAAAGAGGTGGGACTTGGAAATGTGAATTTGGTTCTGCTGATGGGGCAGATGAAAAATGCAATTTTGTCTCAAAGTGGTTTCAAATGAGATGTTTCAGGTTCCTTCAACTAAAGACAGTAAAACATTTCAAACTTGACAACTGAGAATATTTGATGGAAAATACTGAAACCCCCGTGTGTCAACATTTCTATAGCTTCACTGTTTACATCACAGAATCTGGGTAAAGTGCCTGATTTCAGCTTTTTATCTTATTCCAGGAATTAAAAAAGCATTACTTATATAGCAGAAAAATAGCATATAGGTTGTTGATTTGGACTTTGTTGAATCCTAATTAAGATGTAAAAATTGAGGGTGTAAATATTTCTCCTGTGAGGAGAAGAAAACCACTCATGACATTAGCAATGATGCTTGGATTGGAAGTGCCTCCATCTCATATTAATTCCAGATGCAGATCATAAATATTGATCTTTGTGAGAGTAAAAATTTCAGCATGGATTTAATGTCACTGCAAAACACACTGGTGAAAGCTGTTGGATTTTCTTTTCCTTTGTGCTTATGTAGCAAGCTGAATAACCAGTTGTCAATATACTCATGTCTTCCCGTTGCTGATGCACCAGCAGGCTGCTGGGTTGTGTTCACACCTGTCAGCATTGACAGGGCTCCCCTGCTTGGGCAGGTGTCTGTCTGCATGGGAGCAGGTAGGACAGTGAAGCTCTGGGTCTCCTGGCATCTGGCTGAACATTGGCAGCTCTTAGCATAGCAGTACTGCACTGAGCCTGGCTGGACACACCACGGCCCTGACCAGTGACATCATCTGCCAGAGCACTGTCAATCCTTGGATGCTGGCAAGGAGTGCAAGGGTCTGGCTTGGGACTAAGGGGATTCTCACTCAGGCAGGTTTGCATGGTGCATGGGCTTCTCCTTCTGTTCTCACTGCTCCCAAAAGCCCTCTGGATGTCACTGCTGTACTTTGCAGTGTGCCTGGAAAGCCATGGTCTCCCCACTTGCCTGGTTGCTTGGCTGGATCAGCTTACTTGCTTTCCCACACATGACTGGGAATCACAAAACTCGGGATCATCCCAGACCGCCAGGACATGGCAGGGACCCGGGCTCAGCAGCCTGAAGGATTGCATGGATTCCAGTACCCTCTCCAGGCCACCCTGTGTAGTTCTCAGACCTGGGGGCAATGTCACCCCAGGCTGGGAGGAAGAGGAGGTGGGCTGCCCTGCTCCTCCTGATATGACATAATATATTGTACCATATTGTATCATATCATATCAATATGCTTTGGAGTAACACCTGTACCAGTAGGGCCTTACACACCAGCAGTGTGTAAGGCTGTTCAGTTCATGTCACAGCACAGCATATTCCAGGTAGTGACAACCCCACTCATGGTGGATGGGGTATCAGGTCATCAACATTCTTAGATGCCCTTCATGAAGTGGCCCTGGTGGCAGCTGGTGGTTCAGGGGCCATCTCCATTTTTCCTCACACTGCATGGTATGAGCCCTCTGAGTTGTCTATGGACAGCAAAGTCTTTTAGCCAGGTCTATGGAATGAATCCTGAAGATCTGACCCCTGCTGAAGGAGGCCTTCCCTTGGGAATACTGTCTCTCTTCCCAGGACAGCTACTGGCCTGAGCCAAGGCTGTGGACCCCAATAATGTGCAGGACCACTCCTCAGGGCTGGCATATCTCTTTTCATAACTGTTAAATATTTGTTAAATGGGCTGAACATGTGGGTTGGAAAAAGTCTGGATTTCCATTTCTTTATGAGGCAGAGGTTGGAGACCAGCCACCTCTCCCCATACATATCCCTTAATTTTTGGGAGCATCCATGCCAACACAGTAAAATGCTAACAATGCTACTTTTCATACTACAGGTCCTACTGCTTGGTTTTTCCCTTGTAGCTCCAAGGAGTTGTCTGTAGTCCTGTTACAGTGAGAGGAGTACGTAGTTCTTGACAAACGGATGGTAGTTTCCTTCTAGTCTTCTTGATTGCAAAGAGAAGCTAGAAAACACCTTCTGGGCATTTGCAAAAATTCCAAACAGTGCAAAAGAAGAAAAGGGAAAATGTTTTATTTAAATATCTCATGATAACTCAGTCTCCCTCATGATTTTTGTGGGGTGTTTAGCATCTAGCTGTGCATTTATACGAACAGGGATCCCCCAGACCACAAACTTCTGAAGCTGCTGATTCTCTTGGTCATCCTACATCTTTCCAGCAACACAGTGATTACTGTGGAGACAGTCTCACCAAGCCTGCTGTGCTGCTCTTACTAGAAGTATTGCTGTGCTGCAGAAGGAAAACAACAATAAAGGGAATATGTTGCTTCTGCATGCGTTAAGAGCACTGATCAAACCACATGAGATCCCATTTCAGACATAATGTGCATTGGAGGGCAAAATTAGATTGAGGAGTAAATGGAGCCTAAAATTTCCATAGCTTTATTCGTCAGAAAGCTGTTTCATTGCGTGGTTTAATTCTCCTATTTCTTCCATTCATTGCATGTAGCATGCTGGCTAGAGTACGTTTTAGAAATAAGGCAACAAAAAAACTCTTCTTTAATTTGGCAGTGGTTGTGAGGTGTATAAGGCTGTTCAGACCTAAGATATGAGTTGATATGATATGCAAAAGCATGTTACTCAACAGCAGAAAAACAGCCAAACTAGCACTTTCTACATTTTAGCAGGAAGAGGTGTTTTATTTTGGAACTGCTATTTTATATTTTTGGGTTTGATTTTGGTTTCTTTTGCATTTATTTAATTCTGAACTCTTTAAAGTTGGTTTCATTATTTATATTTGAAAGTTTTATTTAATTGCTGCTTGTGAATTACACTGCATGATGAATAGCAATTGACCAAAAAAAATTTTGTAGGCTAAGACATGCTATGGTGGTAAGCCCATTATTTTTATGTGGGATTTATTTTCCCTCCCCTTTAAACATGTCAGTTTGACAGGAGGAGGCTAACTGGTCTTTCAGATAAGTAGACACATGGGGGGTTTTGCCTTTGTAGGCAACACTTGATGTCATTTTCAAACTAATGCAAATTGCTGAGGAGAGCACTTGGTGTGCAGTGAATCTCTTCTGAAACACTGAAAACTGCAGAGCAGTATAGTTGGCACCAGTCGTATGACCAGAGCAGGAGGACAACCCATGTGTGTCTCCATCCTGTCAACACACACCTTTGTGTATCCATGCTTCCAGTCTGCATTCCCTGCTCAATTTCTTTTCCAGAACCTCTGGAAAATCACTTGGCTTTTGTCAGGCTGCTTTAGCAGTTCCCACATCCTAATTGCCTGCAATTTTCACCCTTCCTGCCTTGTACTGGGAGCCGTGGAAATAAAAAAGGGAAGAGGAGCAATTTCAGGCAGTTTTCCAGTGAGGCTTTGACCAGACCTGAAACTCAGTTGAATACCTGCATCAGTTTCAGTGTTATGTAAGCAGAGTCTCATCTTTGAAATCTCAAACAACAGAAGATCCCATCCTGTCAGGGCCAGAATGAGCTGCCTTCCCCTGCTCTTGAAACTTGGTATCTGTGGAGGTGCTTCTCCTCCACACTGGTGGAGGGACTGACCCCTGGCCCAGGAGACACTGTGGTTTCCTCAAGCTTGGGCTGTTGGGTCCTTGTGCCCCTGTAGCCTTTTCTGTGGGGCACAGAAAGCCTTCTGCTGAGCACATGCAAGGTCCTTCCTTTTGGCTGTGGCAGGGTCCTGCAGATCCAGGAACTGTGAAAATAGTAAAGATTTTTACTTTGTTCAGGTCCATTTCATATTAAAAAATCCCAACAAAGCCAAACCTACAACAAACAGACAAACAAAATACCTCCTGAAGAGCTCCAGATCTGAAGAAAATTTCATAACAGAAAGTACTAAATCAGATAAAAAGCAGAGCAGTGTGCACATCTTGGTTATGTTTGTGACACCTTTTGTATCTGTCCTCAGTGTCTTAAATTTTACATAGCGAAGTAATTTTAAACTTGAAAATGAGATTTAACTTCTTTTTAAAAAGCAAAATCAAATGTTCTAGCACTTTCAGAACTTTTTCAATACACACCTATTAACTTCTTGCAGTTAAAATGCCCAAGTGAACAGCTCTCTGCTTGCATAAACTCCAGGTTTACACAATTCAAGTTCTTGGTGCATTTCTGTCTGTTAATAATAAAGGCTTCATCATTAAAGGTCTTGTCTGGCACTGGCACAAAGGCAAACATGACCTGATTTCTGTGGTCTGCCTCCTCCTCCTCATTGAGTGTCTGTTTGGCTCCTCCTTTGGGAGGGACTGTGCTCTTCAGTGAGGGAGGAGTTCCCAGGGTAGGCATGCAGGAGCTGTGCAAGGGACATGGCCTTGTGTGGGATTTGCAGGCTTTGCCAGGCAGACTCAGCCTCCTCCAAAGAACTCTCTTCTGCAGGTTGCCATTGCAGCTGCTGCAGGATGCTCCATGCTGCTTGTGACCTGCTGCTCCTCTGCTGTTCTCCAGCCAGGAGTGGGAGGGGAAGAACCCCAGAAAATTAATTTAATGGATCCAGACCACTACGTGTCCTCCCACAAGATCACGTCATCCTTGCTTGCACCTCCATGTGCCCTCCCTTCCTTTTGGCGTCCCCTTGATTGGTGAAGTGTCATAGATAAAGCTGTGGTGGTGTGCATATGTAATGTGGTTGGATCATCTTCATCATTCTGCCATGCATCCCCACACTTCCCCACATCCCTCCAAGCATGGAGCTATGAGCACCTGAGGCCCAGACTGTGCCTTGCCCTGCCTCAACCACTGGTTGGCCTGCTAGTCTCAGCTGGGCTCAATAAAGAGAAACTTTGCAAGGCCTGAGGATGTCATTTATCATGGGCCAGGGAAATGCTAAATTATGTTGATACATTTTAGTGTGTGGCTAGTTGTTGGTCACACAAGAATTAGGGTAAGAGTGAGTTCTTGCAAAGATGTTGTCTACCTGGGCTATTTTTCCCTATTTTCCACATAGATGTCCTCTCCAGTACATTGTGAGTGTGTGTTGAATGAAGGGGTCAACTTGTGGACATCTAACCTTGCATGTGTTACAGGAGGGACAAGAGAACCAGGTGGACTTTGAAGATCAAGGTGGATGATGGTGCAGCTCAGCTCAGATCTGCAGAAAAAACTTTCTCATCCTAGCAACCCTAAAAAGTATGTGACAAGCTGGAATATTGAGTTGTTTATAGGGTGCAAGAGCTCTGTGGCTGCACAGAAGAAGGAACAGGAGTTTTATGCAGCAGCACAAAACAGCTTATCCAGAGGAGATAGGACTGAGGACAGAGTACTCTGTAGCTCCAGGACTCTTTCTTAGAAATCACAGAGAAAGCATACTGGGGTATTCATCTCTACTTTCTCACTGCATTTTTTGCTCTGACAGAAAGTGTCACTCTTCCTTCCTTTCTGTTATGCCTGGCTTTATGCCCTGGCTCTCTTTTAAAAGTGCAATTGTGTCAGTGGAAAGAGTAGCAGAGACACCCGCTATGAAGGGCAGCTTTGGAGTCCTCTAAACATCTGCTGATGCTTTGCAGCTGAGGAGAAAAACAGACCCACATCTGCAGCCCCTGTTTCAGTGCAGTCTGCTTAATCTGAATTTTATGGCTCTGATAGCAGATTACAGTACCACTGTCATGAGCCCTTGCAGCCCCAGTCACAGTGGACACTGTGCATTTCAATACCTCCTCCACTAATCTTTCCCCCACTGCTCCCATTCCCTGGCTGCTAATTTCACGCAGGCACTTAAACATGATGGATAATTGTGTTCTGCTTATCAATGTTTAATTTAAGGGCTGTTCCATCTGACCTGAATGCCCTCTGCAAGAGCTGTGCCTCATTATTGATTTCATGGTCATACCTGTGACATTACCTGCTTTGTAGGAAGTAGACTTTGACATTCCTGTGAGGCTTTGGCAGCCAGAGCTAATTGTCAGAAGAATAATCGAGTCAGCAAAATCATTACAGGTGATCTGTATGTTACCACTGTTTTATCTGCCTCTAATTAGGTGCAGGAGAGGTAACTCATCACAGTAAGCATACCACACTGGTTTGATGTCCATAAATAGAGCAAGATGAGCACAGGAGGGGAGTTATTCATTAACAGCAGCGATTCAGTGTGTTGGAGTCCTGTGCTGGTGACATCTCCTTTCCCAGTGGAATGGCATGAAATGCTGTACTGCAGGCATCCATGGGATACAGAATCTTAGCAACTTTGGGGCAGGACTGAATGTTGGGGCATATATATCCTCGGTGGAAGGCAGTAATGACTGAGCTGCTGCTGTGGAGCTGTATTTTGTATGTGATAAAACCAGATAGCTTTTTTAGGACATGCTTTTCTCTTGTTTGGGTACACCACTGCCCCATGCTGCTGTCTGACACACTCTGGGTGATACGCACACATCCCAGGCAATGGGAGCAAGAGCAAATTGATAGAACTCATCAGGTCTCTTCCTGATAACAGTGTTGTGCATTTGACCAAAACATTTTCTTTGGGATAACAGTTGAAACAACCAGGTTAGCGTGATCAAGTTCTTCACTGGGCGAAGAAAAAGAGCTTTTATAAGTGAGAACTAGATTTTCCAGAATAAAAGTCAGTGTTGGTAACTAATTTCACTCCAGTAGGCTAGAAATTTGGGCTTGCTGCTCAGAGATGAAGTAGCACCCAGAAAGTATCGCTGCCAATTTCTTTTTTTTTATGGTGTTAAGCAAAGGCATCTCTTCCTGTAAGATACCACAGCTTCCTCATATCTGGGGTAGCAGGTGCCTAGTATGTGAGGATGGCTACCAAAGCCCTCCAAAGAGAGGGCAACATGTGCAGGCTCCTAGGGCCAGAAGTCCTCTGGGGTCCTGGCAGCAGAACAGCACCAGTGCAGGTTCCTTCCTCAGCCACCGATGTTTGCAGGCACTTGATAGGACCAGGAACATGACCACAGCAGGGCTGCCATCCTCCTCCCATCACAATGAGGAGTCTAAGAGACTATGCAAGGTTATTTTGAAGAGAGCACAGTCTAAAGCCAAGTTCATCCATCTGGGAGGCCTTTTGGAAGTTGTTTAACAATTCTGCTGGTGCCCTGCTGCAGCTGTTGTGTGGCATCCCTGCACAAAACCAGCATAAGGATTCCTTGCACACAGAGGCTACCAGGCAAGGAGCTGTAGAAGCCCAGACTGAATAGGATGGTGCTTGAAAGCACCTGCACAGCTCATTGCACAGCTCTGTGGGCTGGTGGGGCAGTGTCTCTTCATCTCCACTTTGCCTAGTGCAAACCTACATTTTTAAAAGTGGTTTTCTGGAAAGACATGAAGAGTCAGATGAGGTAGCAGCCTCTATGTGGATCTCTGGGGGAGGCTGTGCTGGTGGACAGGTCAGTGGGCGATCTGGTTTGGGCAGGGGTGCCTGAGGTAGAGCCTAGGGCAATGCTGGTCTCTTCTTTGTGGAGCACATTGGTGCTGGGTAGTACCTTGTGTAATTTCAGAAAGGGGTGTGGGCTACCTTGGGTGGCCATTTCAGATGGGCTGTTGTCTTGTAGTGATACCTGCAAAGGGAGTGGGAATGCAGGATGATTCATTGACACTGTCGGACTGGCTTTCTCAATATTGCTGACCTATTGGTGTTGAACCTCTGATTCTGGAGAGGTGGCATTACCCCATTAACCCAGAGGACTGCCTCATTCTTGACCATGATCCTGAGCCAGTGGCAATCACACACCTGCTGTGAGCATGGGGCAGGGGGCAAAGGCCTGGCTTCCCTCGGTGCACATGGTGCATCCCAGAGAGGAAAATCACCAGCTCTGCTGGTGGTTGTGAGACAGTGGCAAAGGGACTTTGTGAGCCCCCTTCCACCACCTGAACCCCCTACATTTTCTGATGTATCCTTTGGTGTAATTAATTACGTGTCCAGTGGGCTCATTTCTTTCATATTGTTACTGACAATCTGTTAGATAAAGGGAAAAAAATGCATTGGTGCCCTGTGGTATTGAAAGTGAAGGGTTTTCACACTGTCAGGGTAATGAATTCTGCACGGGTTTGAAGCACCTGAGCTTGGGGGAGTCCTTGTGTCATGTGTCTGGGAGTGACAACCCCCAGTGGTTAATTACTGCCATGGATGAGAGCTGAGCTGATAGCAAAATGAGATAATTTCATTAGTAGTTAAATTTGAAGTTAATTGGATTCACGTTTACACACAGTAGTATACAAAGGCACACTTGGAAATGCTCTTTACTGCCTTTTGATTTTTTTTTTAAAGAAGGTAGATGAATTGAGGAATGCTTCGGAACTGCTCCCTCTCTTTTTTTCACTGTGGTTTGGAGACAGGAGAGTCCTTTGCTGCTGCAGGCTGCTCTCTGCCCAGGCCATTTTGTCCTGCAACGGGGGCATTTGCTGATGCCCAAGCGCTGCTTGCCTCATCTGTTCAGGGATTGCTCCTAAGCTCTTCTATAGCTAGTGACAAAATTTATTTTATGGAAGAAAATTACTTGTTTACACTTTCTTTGCAAAATAATAATTTGCTTTCATTGTGAGCATTGCCAGCTGCTGGTGAATGGAGAGATGGACATTTATTTACTATCTTCTGTGTGCAGAGCCTTTAACATATACAGGGGTGTCTGTAGCAGATGTGTTTGCTCCACAGCAACAACACTGGCACTCTCCCTAAGACATTTCCCCTCTGGAAACCAGATGAGTGATGGGTCAGCACTACCTTGGAAGTGTTCACCAGGAACCTGAAGGAGCTTGGTGAAGCAGTCTGGAGGAGGTGATGGGATAAAGGAGATGCCAGGGTCCAGGCTGAATGGGCACTTGAGCTGCTGTGTGCTCCTCCTATCGTGGAAGTGTGCCAGTTTCAGGTCAGCTGATATCACTGAAGGTACTGATGCGGCTGGGGCTACCAGCCTCTCCATGGGGAGGCCACTGTAGGAAAGACTCAGAAAGATATTTTGGTACTTGCAACTTAAAATTGTTGGCAGAGGTTGTTAGAAAGAGATTGTTGGTTACCTTGGAAAATCCTGCTAGGTTCTGCTCTAGCTGAGTGTCTCTGTAAGCAGGAGCTGGCAGCTGAACTGCTCTGTGACAATACCAGCCCAGCAAAGCAAGGAGGCAGCTCTGCCACAGCTGCTTCTGTCCCATCTCTAACTTCAGGGGTCTAAAATAACCTTCAAAAAGCACATGACAAAGACATTCAGGAAAAAATATTTCTTGAAGGACATAGGTTCCTATGTCTGTGTGGCCCAGTGCTAAAATGTACATGTTCATTTCCTCTTGAGTGTTTGTGTGTATAAGTAAGGCAGGAACACTCTGAGCAGAGGCTGCTTCTTAACCTCTCTTTGTACTAGGTGGATTAATTTTTTCCTCTTAAATCAGTTGCTTTAGTGCAGTTGAAGCTTGCCAGCACTGGCGGAAAATTTCATAGACAATAGGATGCTCCAGTCTTTCTTTTGGTGAAAGCAAATTGAATGGAATTGACTGGATGAGGTTGGATTGCAGGACTGGCAGCTATGCCCTTGGTAACCTTTGGCCAGCCTCCTCAGCCTCCTCTCAGGCCCTGCCTGAGACATGGATGTGGGGACCCTAAAAGGGCATTTTGTTGACAGATGACAGAATATTTCATTTGGAAATGGGTTGTAGTGGAAACCAGTGCAGACCTGTGGAATAGATCATGAGTGCTGTTTTCTTTATTGACTGAGGAGCAGAGGTCCTAGTCATTATACTGTTGTTCGTGGTGGTTACATTGCTCAGTGCCCTTGACCCTTGATCCTAATCATTCTGGGTATGGCAGTGGCTTTGGAGAAAGTGAATAATTTGTAGTATTTCAAAATACTGAAGTAAATGTCAAGGTTTTATGATAGCTATGGAGAATGAAGAGTGGGATGTAGTCAGTGTGGGGCAGTTTGGGAGGGTGAGCTTGCCCACAGGTCAAGGCGCCTTTGGGACATGATGTGTTGGGCCATTCTGTAGTGACACTGTACAACCAAGGAAGAGAGGAGTCGTGATTTCCCTCCCTCCGGAGGGCTCCTAGATGGCAGTAGTCAGCCTGTGAAATGTTCGTCTGGATTAGGGACAGCTGTTAGCTGAGTCCCTGCTAGCACTGGGGGTGAACTTAGCTTCTAAGGCTGACTTTATGTAGACTGCAGATACTTTTGTATTCTCCAGACTGTAGAGGTGACATAAAGCATTTAATTTTGTGTGGGAGAGAAGGAAGCAGGGCAGAGATGAGGGGAGAACATTTTAATCTAAAATAACCATTTTCTGCCTGCATTGAATAATTAGAATTCATTATGCCCTTCCGTAAGGGATGTGACTTCTCCCTAGCACTGGAGAGCAAATTAATCAATTGTTTTGAACCTTAAATTCTTTTAGGATGTGAATGCACCATAAATATTCTGTAGGAAGGGCCTGAGAGGGACAGCTTGCATCCTGATTTGCAGACACTGAATGCAGAGGAAAGTGGGGCACGTGCTAAGAGATCACTGCAGCAGTGCTAGAGTTTTGGCATGCACCCCTTCATCTGAGGGTAGGACGAGACAGCCTTTGTGGCCGTGACTTAGAGATTGTGAGCCACAATTTTCAATTACTTGTGTACCTGTCTCTTGTCTCATCTGATGAAGTCTCATTTCTTTAAAGATATTTAAAAAGGAAGGTATAAAGATTTATTTTTAGATCAGTTAAAAATGAAATTGGGGCTCAAAACCTTTACCAAACAAAAAACTTTAAAAAAATTGGTTTGGGTTTTTCAAAAAATGTTCAGTTTCAATCTCTCCAAGCTCTAGAGACCTGAAAAAGTTCACTGTCTTAAAAATACTGCCTACAGAACACAAAGTGAAAAAATAGAATCTGTGCATTTTTTTCTTGTCAGTGGTGTTAAAATCAATGAAGTCACATAACTTTTGTTAATCCAACATGCTACCTTTTAAGGAAGGAACCTGATTTTTGCTAATGATGTGTTTTGGGCCAACAGAATCTTGGAGCTGACTGGTGCCAGAGTGGTCCCTGTCCTGTAGAGGAAGGGACAGGAAGAGTGGAAGGGCCAAGAGTCCCTTCCACTTCATGCAGCCCAGAGTCCCTTCCTCTTAACCGAGGTGCCTACTCAGCTTTACAGAGCTAAACTCTCATGCACTACCACTGCCTGTGAGCTATGGTTTAGATCTGATGGACCCCTCATTGTACCCTGGCCTTGGAGGAGCCTCTCAGCTGGCAGAGTCAAGGGGGTGGGTCTAAGGGGCAGGTCCACAAACTAAAGTGATGCCTGAGTAGTGTGTGTGATACTCACATTGGGAAGGAATTGCAGTGCCTACATCCAGCTGCTGACCATGGTGTTGCAGGGTCAATGCCACAGGGCACCAGTATGTGTCTTGAAAGCAACTTCTCCTTGGCTAAGTGTTCTGCCCAAGGATGCCATTGGAGCCCAAAAGACCATGAGTGGGCTCCAGGATTTCCTCTGGGATGAGGAATGGATCCTGCCTGGTGAGATCACAGGAGCAGCCTTTTTTTCTGGTGGGTCTCTTGCAGCCACAGCTGACAGAGGTTTACCCAAAATCCTACTGTGCCAGCCTGAAGGGATGTTGACAATTCCAGAGCCTTCACATTGGAGCAGGGTCCATGCATGACTGAGGAAATACTTCTGTAGCACTGTGTGAGCCATGTTGTCTGACCTCCTGTCTTTAGACTGCCAGCAGGAATGTCCTCAAAAGTGATAGGAGATGTCTGGGAGAGGGTGAAGGAAGAGAGGGTACCCCAGACCACTGGTCCAGGGGCAGAGAGAGATGGAAGACTTTCCACTGCCTGCTTTTGTGGGGTTATTTCCGTGGAAGTCCTGTGGATACTTGACTAAAACCCATGTTTCTGTGGCTAAGGAAAGAGCAGTGATTCAGGCTATGTCTGCAAATCTGACTCTTCTTCAGGCACTGTGACAAACTATATTTTAAACCACCTTTGTGTCTCAATGCCTTGTGTTTATTCCCTTTTGTTTGTTTGGGGTTTTTTTTACTGCTTTAACAAGAGATAAAACAAATGCCCTGCGTTGTATTTAGATCTCAAACAGTCTCAGTCTGTGCATGTGATTTTCTAGGGAGTTTTCTGGTGAATTGTCATTAAGATCTGTGTTATTTCCCATTTCACTGCTTTTGACTTTACAAATCTAAGCTTTGGAGGAATTTGGGAATAGGGGTAAGCAGTTGGAGTTCAGGCGGGTGTGTTCCTCTCCCTGCAGAGCTCTGCTCTTCACCTTCCGTCTCGCACTTCATTGGAGCTTTGTGGCAGCTTATAGAGAAAACAAAACTGTGCCTGCCCTCCCTGCCAGGCTGGAAATCCCATGCTGGTCCTCACAGAGCAGTGATGACAAATGCATGGCTGTGTTCTGGGTGCTTGGGGAGATGTAAAACCATGTCTGCTTGTCGCAATGCTCACATGGTGATTTGTTGGTTTGATTCCTCAGGTCGCGAGCTGGCAAGTACAACCCTCCCAGGATACCCTCCACATGTTCCTCCTGCCGGACAGGGCAGCTACTCCGCTCCAGCACTGACAGGAATGGTGCCTGGTGAGTCTTCAGAGTAAGGGGGAAAGAGAGTATAAAAGGAAAATAAATGGTGTTTCAGGAGAGAAACACTGTGTGCTGCCAATTTTCTGTGCTGTGGTAGAAGCCACAGTGTTGAAGGGTAGGTGTGGAGTGATCCTGAGTGAAGTAGGACCAGGTTACCCAGCAGAGGAGGCTGCATAACCTGCAGAGTGCCAAAGCAAAATGTTGGCACTGAAATGCTGAAGGAGCACCCAGCCTCTCTTCTCTGGAGCCTGGAGATTGCTCCATATTGGGCCGTGCCAGGCTCTACTCACCTGACTCAGCTTTTGCTCTAACTGACCTGGTTTCTCCCAAACACTGCTGCCTCAGCAGTGAGGTCATTGGCCCTGGGGACTGGACGTGTCTTGACCTCAGACTTCATTCATGCAAACCTGACTCATGGGGACACCAAGTTGTTCCCAGGACACTATACTTCTGTAATTTCCTTCCCATTTTGGAACCTCACAGTCAGAAATGCCAGGTGGTGTGAGCCAGCTGGTGGCTACTCCTTGCCTGTGTGGCAACACAAGCAGCTCTTGTGCAGGCAGAGCAAGTTCTGCAGGCATGTCACCACAGTGATGCCAGCCTTCAGCACTGTTGGCTGCAGATCCTCAGGCAATTCTGAGTAGGACAGAATTGTGCTGGGTGCTGGCAGAAAGGAGTGGTGGGGCCACAGCACTGGGGAGTTACCTGTTCTTTGGGAGCAGCTGCTAGGGTGGGTTGGCAGAGCTGCAGGATGTGGGGCTTAATGGTGCTCAGCCAGAGGAGGCGCAGTGTAGGTTCAGTGATGTAGAGTCATCTGAACTGATTTTCCCAGGTAATAGATTTTATTTTTAACTACATATAGGCTTGTGTGACCCATTATATTGAATAACTGCACTGTTCCTCTCACTGGTTCCTTTAATAACAACCTTCTGCTCCAGCTAGTGTGAAGGTCAGCTGCAATTCCTGTAGGTTCTCCGTCTCATTTAAGTGAGAATTTGCTAACTAGCATCCAAAATGCCTTCTCAATCCTTCTTTGACTCCTGTCCTTTGCAGGATGAGTTTTAGAGCCTTGCTAGGGTAAGCACCAGAGTCCCTGAGGGGCTGACAGCAAGGCAGGTGACAGACCCAGTCTGCTACCATTGGCACATCCCTGCTTGTTTCAAAATGACCAAATTGTCATGCCTGAGCACAGGCACATGTTTGTTGTGCCAGCACTCAGGAATTCATCTCACAACCTTGCCTCTGCCTTGTTCCAGTTTTTGGAGCCTTTGGTAGAAATGTGCTTCCTTGATAAGATTTTTAATCATTAGCCATGAATTTCTGCTTGTAATTAGGCAATTGTGTGAGTTAAGAGGTTAGAGACATGGGAGAAATGTATACATGATAACACATAAGCAGTGTTTTGTTGCATGCTTGTTGCTACTGCCATTGTCCCTGCTGATGTGAGTAAACCCATCCCTTACCAGGGTGGATGTTTGTCCCACACCTGCTGGGGTTTGTAGCTTGCCTATGGGTCACAGGAGACATTCACAATCCCTTGCATTTGCAAGATGCATGGATTCTGCTTCATATTCTGTCCTTATCTTTTCTCCAGCGCCCACCCTGCCACTGTTCATCCTGTGCACTTTTGCCTCCTTCCAGCCCCAGGTTCTTCCTTATCTCTCCCACAGGCAAGGAGGTACACAGGAACCTGTCTCTGCTGCATCTCCATGACTTGTTCAAACACATGCTCAAAATTTCACATTTCCTTTCTTTCCTGCAAAACAAGGAGCTTGCAGATCAGCAGTGAATTTCCATTTTTATGCGTCTTGTCTGCCATGGCAGAGAATAAACTATTCAAATGCTTTTCTCTGAAAGAACCAAACAAGCAAGCACATGCTTTGATTTCAGTCTGGAGCTTTAGGGACTGACAGCTGGCATTGCTCGAGGCTCTCATGAATGTGTTTCTTCTGCAGGCTGTTGTCCCTGCAAGCTTCTCCTGCCTTTCGGTGGCTGTCACCTGTAGAATTGACTGGAGGGGAGCTGTCTGAGCTGTGCTGAGGTGCCAGCACCCACAGTGCTCTGATGCCACAGGGCACAACTGAAATGCCACGGTGGGCACATATGGGGTAGGTAGGTGGGAAAACACCTGGCTGGGTGGTCAGGCTCAGAGGTGGTGCCTAGTGTCACACTCCAGGTGCATGTTGGTGCCATACACAGAGCTGCAGGGCATGGCTAGAGGTCTCTCTTGGTTCACAACTTCATCCACAACTAGAAGAGAGCCCAGCTTATCAGGTGTTCCGAGTATGCCAACCTGCATGATGCCAGCAGTAGGCTCCAGAGCAGGGCAATGATGTGGAGGCACACAGACAGGCTGGGGAGGAGCATGAAACCCAGTGAGGGCAAACCAAAAGTTGCTGCACCAGGAAAAGGACCACTTTG
This sequence comes from Sylvia atricapilla, assembly GCF_009819655.1. Taxonomy (NCBI): domain Eukaryota; kingdom Metazoa; phylum Chordata; class Aves; order Passeriformes; family Sylviidae; genus Sylvia; species Sylvia atricapilla. Next base: position 10,951,771 of record NC_089174.1, on the reverse strand, counting down.
CAACAAAACGGGCTGAAGACTGTTTAGTTCCTGGAGGGCTCCAGAGATGAGACAGACTGAGAGCATCAGTCTGCCATCTGCACTGATCTTGAGAATGGTCAGCATCATCCTGGTTATGAGTTGGAGGGAAAAACTTATTCCCCCTCACTTATGGACTCACAATGGGAATAGTACTAGTGTGGGGCCCCTTAACACAAAGAAATAATTGGCAGAAGTCAAAACAAGCAAGATGCAACAGGGTATGATAAGTCTCCAAACTTTTCCCCCAAGAGATGGCCTCAGTGGTGCAACAGGTTGTTTAAGGGTTGTGCAGTCTCCATGCTTGAGGGTTTTCAAGGCCATGATGGATGAAGCCCTGAGTATTCTGCCCTGGCCTTATTGCTCATCCTGCACTGAGAAGGGTCTTGAGGCCCTCTGAAGACTTTTCTATCCTGAAATGACTGGTCTTTCCATGACTCAGTGTTTCAACTGAGGCACTGCTGGAAATGTGCTGCAGAAATTCGTGTGCTTCTGCCTGATACTGTGAGTAGGGATGGAGTCAGGAAGTTGTTAACAGAGGGAGATCAGGCCCCTCTTTGTAAAGGAGTGGTCCCAGCAGTCCACACAGACCCCAGTTGCCATTAAATGATTGAGCTCTCAATCCCACTTTGAGGCTGGAGAGAGCCCTATAGACATATTTTTTGTATAGGGAAGATCCTAATGTCTACACAGGGACTAGGAAAAATCACTTTCTACATTCCTCTTCCATCCTGTGACCATGGGCTCACCCGCAGCAGTCCAGTAGCACCTTCATCCAGCCTCTGGCTTGGTATCCTGTTTGCCTGTGCTCCATGTCTGACTCACCTTTTCCTCTGGGAGACTATTAATGGCAGGAGGAAGGCAAGCAGATCTGATAGAAGATTGGTGACTATTGGTAAATATTCCTGAACATTCTGGGAGCAGGCATCAACATAACTCTATCATGTGATGTGTTGTGGGATCCAAGGAGCAGCCATCAACCTCACCTGGGGAAGGGGACATAACAGTGCCTGGAGCAGCTTGCACAGAATGAACACTTCTCTTTAAACCTCATTGTCTGGTGGCTGATGCCTTGAAGCGTGGAAGTTTATATTCCTTGTAAATGTTCACTTTGTCTACTGCAGCTCTCTGTATATTTTCATTATCTGTTTAAGGCTTTAATCCATTGTTGGTTCCTACTAGATTCATGGCTTCGGCATCATCTCAGGGCATAGGATCCCACAGGTTACTGAGATGCTGTATGCAGAAATCATCCCAAATAATTTGGTACTGTTGTTACTATTTGTTCACACTTACTGTGCCCGTAAGGTGCTGTTGCTTTGAAAATGTGGAGCACTGTTTCTCCAGCAGCCTTTCCTTTTTGGGGGAAAATCTCTGGGGAAGAGCAGGCAGGAGCAAACTGCATCTTCTCCACCCTATCGTGTAGTCACAATGCAAAGCCCCATGCCACCTGGCTGTGCTTGCTCTGTTACAGAGATGTAGCCCCAGGTCTGTTTGCTTTTTTGGATAAAAATGATGTGTCTTCTGCTTACAGTTTCTGCCTCATCTACTCCTTTTACTGCCTCACACTTTGCTTTGGTAGCTCAGGAAAAGCAAAAGGCACATTGGGAAATGCAATATTTGCAGGGGTTTTGCTCTGTAGCCAGTGTGGAGGCCTCAGAGCCCTTTCCTGAAGAGAAGTGTTTGAATGGAAGTGCAGCTTCTGAAGCAGCTGTTTGCTGGTCACAGAAACCATACAATTGCCATATTTCCCTCACCTCTGGAAAGCTGGGCCTTCTCTCCCGTGCTATTCCTCCTCCTCCTTAACAGGCTCTACTGCCCTGCTGACTGGCATGGTGACAGGAATCAGTGCTGTTTGCCTGGAGTCTTTTCTTGATCTTTTTGTAGCTTCATAAACCACCAGCCTGTTTCCAGCCCTGGCTCAGGTCTCTCACAGATCACTACTTGTCTCTATGGGTCTGCTCCCAAGATGTATCTGAAGGTCAGTGTTTTCCCATGTGTGGGGCAGATGGTGGGCATCAGCAAGGGGACAGAGGGGAAACATGAAGAGTGGTGCAAGAGCTACAGTATGTGTGCCTGCTCCAAGCAACCCATCCCAGAAGCTGTCTCCCATCTGAGTCCTGACAGTGCTGGGGCAGAGGGACTTGCAGCAATTTCATTGCTGAGGCAGGGGTTTGGACAAACCACACCTGTGTCCACCAGCATGTGTGCCCTTGCCATCATGCTTATGATGCTGCAGCTGAGCTGGACACAGGTCATGTGCAAGTAGCCATGATAACTCACTTAAATCTTTATTCCAGTTCTTATGTTAGAAGTGCTGGGACAGCAGCCCCTGCTTCCCCTCTGTTTCTGTTCCCTCCCCCCATTCCTTCTTCCCATCTCCAGGCCTGAAGCTCCTGCTCTGTGAGCCCTTTTCCCCTCCCCAGGGCTGCTGTTCACCCCATCCCCTCCTCTCCTGGCAGGCTCTGCATGCTGGGTGACAGGAAAGGGTAGACTCTCCAGAATAGTGAAGCTGAGAATATAGTCATTAATAGGACTCTTGAAACCCAGATGTCCTTTCTGAACACCGGTAATTTGTTTTTAATGAAAAACCATGCAGTGACCCTGAACAAATGAATTTCCTTTATAAGAAGTCTATGTGCAATTACCCGACTAAAGGGACCTGAAAACACTGACATTCAAAACTGGGCTTTGAAAAGAAAGGCATAAAAAATAGCAATACTGTCATTAGCAATCTTTTATATAGGAGAAGGTGCTTGTTCTAGCATGTGAATCGTAAGGAGATGATGTTGCAAACAAAACATGTGGTTTTGAAATTCATTTTTTCATTATGGCTGGCAGGTATTGATGCTGAGCAGCAGTTAAGGTTGTGTGACTTCTTCCTGTTGGTTCTATTCCTCACACTGAGTCTGCAAGGGATAGCACCCTTCCTCAGTCCACTGGCACTCAGCCTGCAGCAAAGGGGTCAGGCAGCCAGAATGCCAGCCTTACGTCATGTAGGGGTTAGGAGGGACACATTTGGTTGAGTGGGACTACCAGGATCCAGTCTGTAGACACTGGTGGAATTTGGATCAACTGGCACACTGAAGACTTTATTCATAGATTTTGTTTGTTTGGTTGGTTTGGTTTGTTACTGTTTTTTGTTCTGCCTTTACCTTTGCCAAAGTTTTACAACAGCAGGTTATAATCTCATGACAAAATTTAGGAAATATATGAGAAGCAGTTGAGAGATAAAATGCCTAAAACCGGAGGCAAAGAAACCAAATTGCAGTGTGAGGGATGTCAGAGGGCATCAGTGAACCAGGTCCTCCTCTGTTGTACAGCATAATCGTGGAACTGCTTGGTTACTTGAACACTGACATTTCTATCTGCTTCATGCTGCTGTTGTGGCTGAGATGGGTATGTGTTTGGGTTATAGGCACCTGTGCCCTTTTGACAGCTCATGCAGCTCAAACCCATACCCAAATGTCCCCTGGTGCACTCCAAAGACAACTTCAGACCCTGAAGATGCACACAAAAACATCCAAGGCTTCAGTGTCACATCAGAAGACCTGCTACCAAAGGACAGAAGTCCTGACATGGCCTTCTCTGGTTAAGCAAATTTTTTTGCATTTTCCCCAAGTCTGGGGCAGTTCCACGAAAGTGTCTCCCCACCCTTTTATAGTCTTAGAAGACAAATCTCAGAGAAATTTCATCATCTGTGATGGAGTATGTGATGCACCATCAAATATATCTTGGGGCAAATTACAAACCAGCTGACAAATTATTCCCTTAATTAATAATGAAGCAGTTAGGTAAATGGTATATGTTTACCCTCTGCTTGTGTACATTTTGAATGAGGGTCTGCCAGAATCTTTGAAGTCTAGAGAAATGTTTTGGTTCTCATCTGTCAGGAATGTAATTACCTTGCTTTCATAGAATATAGATAAAATCTATCTTGTTCTCAATATTTATGTTGTTAGATATTATTTCATTGAATTGACTTAGAAATTATACTAAAGAGGGCAGGAAGATGAAATACTGGAAAGCCTACAGCCTTTGGATCTACTTATCCACCTTCCCCTCACCTGGGGTCAGTTAGGCCCTCCACTCTTTACTCCAGCTAAGGATGTGGTGTGCAGTGTCCCACGCGTGGAAAAGGCAGACCTCTCTGCTTTGCTGGCCCTCTCTGCTCTGTCCGTAATTTCTGCCTCCTCCTGTCAAGGTGAGACATTGTGCATATCTAAACATAAGTAAGCAAGGTGAAGTGTGTATAAACAAAGAGGTCTGTATTTAGGAGTGAGGAGGAGGAGAGAAAACATATTGTATTGCTCCACTCTTTGGAAATTTCTATGCATTTGTAATAACAAAATTACCATAATTTGCTCGTTAACGCAGCTAGATCAGTCAAGCATTGTTCCAAACATGCAGAGGCTGCCTCTCGCTCTGGGTCTGCCAGTGAGTTAAGCACGGTAGAAATTAGCATGCAAATAGCCCTAATTCGGCCGAGCTGTCAGATCCGCATTCAGCTGCTTGTTCCCTTTGAAATCCCTGACAGGAGGGGCTCAGGCAAGCCCATCCTCCAGTAGATCCAGCCAGAAGAGTACCGAGGGGGCACCTCCTGAGTGACAGTTTGGCTACCTTCAGTCAAATCCATCTATCTCGTCAGCCAGCAGTGGTGACACTGGGGGCTGTGGGTCGGGGTGCGTCTTCCAACCAGACCTCCATGCCAAAACTGTCGCCTCCCCACCCCAGGATGGTGCCAGGGTTTGGGGCTCCAGCAGCTTGCGTGATGCTGCCCTTGGGATAGGGGAGTGCTCTGTTCAGATACCAGTGTTCAAGTTAAGCTGCTCTTTGGATCGAAGACTGTTGAGGTTGGGGTTTTTTGGTATTGAGGGACGGAACCCGGGGCTTGTGGTAATTTCTTCTGGAGCCTTAGCCAAGACTCCTAGGTTGTCTGTGGCTATGAAACTCATGGAGCATCACTGCAGAGGATGTTGCTCTGGGTAGTGATGTGATGCTGCTGCACCCTATCTGCCCATGGTCCCTGAAGATGGGAGGAGAGAGAGAGAGAGAGAGAGGGACATGCAGTGGTGGCACAGGGCTCTTTCCTGCATCCCTGGAAGGGAACCATGGGACCATTCCCTCTCCAAGGTACCCACAGGGAGACCCTGGTGGCAGCTGGGAATGGTTCTCTGTTAATGATCACTTAGTGTTACAGGTCCAATGATAAAATCACCTTTAAGCAAGATTAGTAGTTATAAAAGCAATAGTGAGAATTTAATAAGTCTTTTATTGCTGGTTTGTTTCTTTTTTTTTTTTTTTAAGGGGGGTTATGTTACTAAAAATTTTTCTGTCCTCTGAAGTACAGTAATTTTGAAACCCCTTGTGCTGGCAGCTACACTAAGCTGCCCCAAAATATCTAGAACCAGAAATTTAAAGATGATATGCTAAAAGCTCTGTAATATGCTGTGTAGAACCTAGCACATGGGTCTGATTTTAAGAGTTTGCCATATGCAGGATCAATTGGCCCCTACCCAGGCAGCTCCCAGGGTCTCCTCTGAGCACTAAGGACATTCCCTCTGTATGTAGAGGCTGCAATCCCCCTTTGCAAAGGCAGGAACAGCTTTACAGAGAGTTTGCTAGTAGATCATTCTTCTGCTGAGTTTCAAAGACAGTACTGGCAATGGCTGCCCAGGTGATGCACCCACAATGTGCTGGCTGTGACAGCTTGGTGTCCAGCCAGAGGTGACATGCCAAGGGTGAGGCACACTGCTGCATCCTCTGCATTTCATAGGTGCACTCCTGTTTGCTCTTGTTTCTTCATTACAGACACCTGTCCTTTGGTGAGAACTCAATAAGGACAAGATAGCTGTAATTAGAAAACCATGAGACCTACATTAGTTCTGATTTTGAAAAGTTCCAGTTTGGATTAGTGTAGCAGAGCTATGAGAGGGGCAAGACATTGCACAGGTTGCCCAGAGAAGCTGTGGCTGCCACATCCCTGGAAGTCCTCAAGGCCAGGTTGGAGGGGCTTGGAGCAACCTGGGATAGTGGAATAGTATAGTGCATGTTGTATTCCCATGGCAGGTGTTGGGACTACATGGACTTTGAGGTTCCATCCAACCCAAACCATTCTGTTGTTCTGTGGTTCTATGATTCAACTGCCCAGTGTTCTGAGCCTCACACAGCATTGCCTATAAGCAAGGAAGGAGCAGCTAGAGCTGACCTGGAATTGCAGGGCTGAGCTCAACCACCTTGCACATAGTGGGGTTTCTCAAAAGAGCGAAATAGCCATGTGAGAGCACACAACACAGGTATTATAATTTCTGAGCATTCTGTTTTTCATGCTGGTGTCTTCCTTGTGCTGCATCAGCACAAAGAGTTTAAAAAAATTGGAGATTACAAAAGTGTCATGGTTAAAAACAGCAAGTTGTTGGAGCTTTAAGCCCTGCAAAGTGCCCAGCATCTGTCAGGGCTGCCAGCTTGGCTCAGGCATCAGATGACCTTATGTGTAGGGTCTGTGGAGCAGCCAGACCAGCTATCAAGTCAATCAGGTAGTTTCCAGACAAATTGTGTTTGACAATGAACAAATGCCAAGATCCCCAAAGTAAGCAGAATGAAAAGTACTTCATGGCTCAATGTGTCCATGAGCAGGAGTGTGAAGTGGCTGCTCTTTTGCTGCCATACCACACTCCATGGCAGCTGATAACACTGATGGGGAGAGTAAAGTCTGTGTTCCTATCACATCTGAGCTTGACAGCCCAACTGTCCAGTGCTTCCACGTGGTGAGGGTTGGCATGATGCATTTTCTTTACTTCTGAGCATTAGACCCTGGCTGGCCCACCTCCTGCTGAAACTCACCTGTTGCTGAGATTCTTGTCTCAGAGAGGGCTTCTCATATGCCATGCACAGCCAGAGTTTCTGTATGCCCTGAGTGTTGTGCCTAGCTCAGGGTGACAGGGTTCAGTGTCTGCCCAGCTTCAAGGTGTCAAGAAGTTGTCGTGTAGTAAGAGGGAAGTCTCCTGCTTCCAGCATTTTGTGGCCAAGGGGATTCTTCAGACTAGATCCTGAACCCAACCATCCCCAACTCCCTGAGCACTCCCTTCTGCCATGGGAGGATGACCCCTGTAGAGTTTTTGGGGGACTTTGCAGCCATTCTCCTGCAGGCTGTTGTTCGTGAATTCAGTCTTTTTGCTACTTGCTGGACTTACTTTCTGAGATGGTAGGTTTGACTTTTTTATGATTGTTGATGGGGAAGGTTTGCTTGGAGTTAGGACTTTCTGAATATAGAACATTGGCCCTGTGGTAAACTCCAGTTCTCAGAACTGATGCCTATGGCATAAATTGACATGAAATACTTCAATAATAAAGTATTCTTTTCCCAAGATTTTCTAGATTCCTTGAGACTTTATCAAAACAAGTGAAAATGCTTAGACAGTACAATAGATTGCAGTGCTGTGCAATTCAATATAATGTGATCAGTGCAAAAGAAATTTAATGGGGTAACAGAAAGAAAGCAAAATTAAGTGAGAACTGTTAATCAAAATTACATACTGTAGTAAAAATGAAGGAAGGTGCTCAGCTTCTTGAGTCTTCTATGAAGACCCCCACAATCTCGACACAAGAACTGCCCCTTTTCCACAGCAGAATTTTCCTCTGAAAACACAGTTTAAAACAGAGGCTATCCATCTGTTTGTGTTGGAAAACTATTGTGTGGTCAGCTATGTGAGGCAGATTTGAACCCCTGTACAGGGGATGCAGGAGCTAGGAATTTGAGGATGTCTCCAACTCATGGGGTGCATGTTCTGGGCCAGGAGAAGAGGGATAGTCTGCATGGTGAAGTGAGAAGTCTCCAGAAAGAAGTATGTGTTCATTTGTTTCTGTCAGCAAATATGGCACCGGAGCACTTCAGAGGAGAATAAGTTACCTGTCTCTTATGACCTCAGCAGGTTTGGGATAAGACTCTTCACTGACTGGAGAGTAAGCTGGGAAGTTTAAATGTCACCTCCTCAATTCCTACACAAAAAGAATAAAATTAGCACTCTTGTACTGACTTAATGTCCTTACAGCAGCAGATGCATTAAATCCTGTCAGTCTTGGGTGCTTTACTCCACCAACAGTTTGTCACAAGTAACTGCTGCTTTAACGTGGATGTTTTACTCATGTGGAGAGGTGTGCACAGACTCTACGGTGGGACAAACAGTGCCCAGGTGGGAGAAGGCCTGCTTGCTTTGTGTATTGAAGGTGTGGGCACAGCGTGTTGGTGTAGTCCCATCTTTTTCTCCTACCAGCTTTTTTCAGGGTGAAGAAAGCCTCTCAGCTTGGGCTAGCTTGTCTTTGATTCTTCCACATTTACTAAAGTCAGGAAACACAATGCTAGGAGTCGATGAGGAGCCTGGTCCAGGTGAGGCGTGCACTTGGTTGTTGGGAGCCATGGGTCCCCTGGGGCACATTGCATGACAAGCCATGATGTCCTCAAGCATCAACATGTTTGTGGGAGGAGACTCCCCTGTCTGTCATCCTTTCTCCACCTGTGTCTTCTCTTCCTCGGCACCATTTTTTGCTGATTCAACAGGATCAAGTCAGGCTGAGCAGCTGCAGATATTATTTGGAAATGGCTTAGGCTACAAAACATTTGCCAGCAAAATATTCCATCCATTATGCCAGAGGACTGAGCTGCCACATTCCCAGAGGCCTGAGATTGGCCAACAAGTTTTGTGTATTTAAAGAATGACTGCAATGTGGATGTGGTGTAGGACCAAAACCGGGTGGTGGAAATTAAGTGAGAAACTATCTGTCTTCTGTCACTCAGACATTCATTTGCATCATCTCTGGTGTCAGAAAGAAGACCTGACATCATCTCTTCTGGGGATGTGTGTCTGTATTTCAGAGCTTGCACAAGGTCCCCACAATGACAAGTGGGGAAAACAGACCCTGCTGGTGTGCTAAAGCCCCAGTCCAGGGGTGGATAAAGCCTGCAGTCCAGCTGGAAACCTGGTCATGCAGAATAGCTGAGATGCTGTGATTCTATGTGGCTCAGCTTGCAGAGCTCATCCATGCAGAGGGGTGAGCACAAAGACTTTTCCATCTATCAAAACTGCTGCCATTTTGGCAGAAAGGGCAGGACTTGGCTAGCTCCAGGAGCTGCTGTCCCAGTGCCAGGTGAGCTACGGCCAGTCCATGATGCAGTCTGACATGGTCTCCAAGGACTGGGGCACCAGAGGAATGCCTGAGACTGTGCTGATGTGAGAGGATGCTCCCTCAGTTATGCAGATGCTTTCCTGCTCATGTTCCCACACCTGCATTGAAATATAATTGAAGACTGCCTCCAAATCAGCACCAATGTGCATGTATCAAGCTACCAAAATGCTTAATTTCCAGGCTTTACAATATTTACAGTCTATGTTACTAGGGCTTGTAACCATATCTCTTCTTCTACTATGAGCTAAATTATTTGTTTCCTGGAAGTAACCACACATTGCAGTGTCATTATGAAGGCTGAAATTACAGAAAAGGCTAGAATCAGAATGAAGCATGGAGTAGAATGTTTTCACCTGAACCAAGTGCAATATTTCTGCTTTTACACCAATTTGGGATGAAACCATATTGCAAAACTTACTTTTTCTGAGTCAGTTATTTACCCTTTCATCCCAGCTGCACTACCAAGCTGGTCAGTCTGGAGCAAAGAAGGTGAAATGATGCCTGCCCTGATGTGCTATGGGGCTACTTCAGTGCAGGTCAGGAGTGCCTAGGCACATAGGCGTGGAGTGACATTCTGCATGGATGGATCCCCTGTGCTGCTTGTCTGCTTCACGACCATTGTCCACTCTGTGTCACTTGTCCACTCTGTGCTGCTCATCTGCCACATGTCCCTTGTCTGCTCTATGACCCTCATATACCCTGCTTCCTTGTGTGCTCAGTGCACTGCATTCCCTCTGTGTCCTTCACCCACCTTTTGCCACTCACCTCTACTTCGTACAGGGTGAAAAGCAGCTTTGGGAGGGTTGCAGCAGCCCCACAGACCGGGCTTAAAGAGAGACAATCTGGTATGGGCAGCTGCAGCAACTGGACAGAGCAGCAGAGTGTTCCCAGCCCCATATCTGGCAGCACTCATACTGAGGCTCTGTAGACGGCCAAGTGTGGCTTGCTGATTTTGATATCACTGTTGGCAGTGCAGCTTCTTGCTGGTAGGTCCACCTGGGATCCCAAGAGTCCGCATGCCAGTGGTTGGTGGAGAGAGGAGATTACTCTACAGGGGCAGCTGAGAGAGGGAAGGAGAAGACCCCTCATTGCAATTAATTGCAATGCCATCTTATGTTCAGATGAGTTGGGCAATTGTCCTCCGCTATAGAGAAATAAATCTCTCCTAATGCAGTTCCAATATGGTTGCTCTGTGGCACCACCTACCTTTGTTGTATTAAAGTTAAATACCTTTGTGTACAAAAGTTTAAAGTGCATAGCTAAAACCTATGTGCTTGCAGTAATTGCAGATGTAAATCTTTTTGTCATCCTGCAAAGACTAGGTGAGGTATTTCATAAATATGTCAGAAGCAGCATTAAAATTTTATGGCAGGCAGCACGGGTCGAGAATACTACAGTGACTTCTCAGCAAGGTACGTCCACCTTAACCCACAACTCATTAGTCATTGATGGGATTTCTGTGCCTTGTAGCGCCTCAGAAATGTGGTAGTGTTACAAAAATCTGCATGTTACTGTTTTCTTACAATATGACAGCCCACTCAGAACCATTAAAATGCTACATCTTTGACCAGTCTTGGCTAATGTAAGGATAAAATAAGGGAGAAAGACTGGCCAAACTGCGTGATCATAGAATTATATACAACCTTCATTAGAAGTTAATTGGCAGTCCTGATGGGAGTGGGAACTTAGGAGAGATGCTCTCTGAAAATGACCAAGTGCCTTCCAAGCACAACTGCGATAAACTTCTTGGCTGATGTACAGGAACAATTAGCCAAAGTAGGGGCTAATTTCATTTTGAAATCACATGTGTGAAAATTTGGCAGATGGCTGCACCTCAGCTGCTCACTGAAGGGTTAATCAGTGACTTCAAGATGGGACAGACATGGACTGGATGTGCTTTTGCTGAGTGTATGAGGGGTCATAAATTATTATAAGTGATCTATTGATCCACTTACAGCAGATTTGCCAGTGGTTTACAAGTCTGCATATGTAAGGAGCATGCACGTATCTGTGTGTCCATGTTGGCAGGTCTTTGTTACTCTGTGTGTGTGTCTGTCCTTATATGTGGGTTATGTTTCTGTACGTGCACCTTGCTGCTGCAGTCCCTGACATCCCAGGAAAAGACTGGCTGGTCCCCTTGACAGTGGCTCTGTATACAATGCCCCACCTGCTGTGGGAGCAGACCCTGGGTTTTGCCCCCAGCATTTGTCTAGGTGGCATCCAGCTGAATTGCTGTGATAGTGTCTGTAGGTAAATGAATGTGAAGTGCATAGTTTTGTATATTTATTTATATAAATGTATATATTGTAGCTTCTTGGGGAAGAAGAAAAGTGGGTTGTTCCTCCTGCTGTTAGAAGTGAAAATATTTCTAACAAACAAAAGTATTTCTCTGTTTGTTCAGATTTGTTTAAGGAGGGCACTGGAGGTGCTCAGTGGCCAAGGCAGAGTCTGGCTTATACCACTGGCCCCATAATTAACAGTTATTGCCACATTTTCTGGCAGTTCTTCCTACAGGCAGAATGCTGTCTAATTATTAATACAGATTAGTGACACTACCTAGGAACCTGTGAATGCCAGTGTCTCAGGGTTTGCCTGCCCATTGCATCACATCACTGCTCCAGACACCGTCTTGGCCAAAGGTGGATGAAAAGTTTGATGTAGTTTTGTTATATTGTGTTGAAAGAACATAGGTAAAAGGCTTGCTGCTCTAAAGACTTACTGTTTGTCAGGGTTTGCTTTCATTTAAGATCAACAAGTGAAGGTTTTGTTCTGGGTAAAAAAAGTTTTACTTGAAAAACATTTCTGAGGGCTGTTCTTTTAAAATCTATTATTTTCAAATTTCATCATCAGAATAAAAAAGCCTGGGGATGGGATGTTAATTGTACAGAAGGCATTTCCATTTTTCCTTTATTAATCTTTTTTTTTCACTTATTTCCTATGGCAATAAATAGATTGCTGGATACAATGCCAGGTAAGTGCAGGCTCAATGAGTAGAGCAGCTCCCCATTTTGATGCAGAGGACCTCGTATGTGTTGAAAAGCAGCTTCCTTGTTTTTAAACTACTTAGTGAAGAGGTTTTCCAAAGCTGCATTTTTCAGCCCTCTTGGAAAACATTTCTTTTTATTAAATGTTTTTCCCACTACAACTCATGCTAGCGCAAGTACCATATGAGCTCATGCATCACTCTGCTCAGAGTGAAGATACATCTCTTTGGGTGGTGTATGCATTGCTTGCAGGAGTGGGCACAAGTGTGGCATCTGAAAGGGCTGTATTGGCCCCCAGGCTGCCAGATCCTTCCTTCCAGGGGGATATGGCTGCAGCATCCATTGACACACATTAGATGTGTCATTAATCCTGGCATAGTTTCTGGTAACACAATCTTGAGAAAATCCTCCAAGCCTGCCCTTTAAAGATTAATCTATGAATCCCACTGGCTTGTCCTGCATGTTAGCTGGTTATGACCCTGAGTGTCTTCATTGAGACAAATGGGGTGGATCATAGAAGGCTTTTGCTAAATACAGTGTATTTTCCTGTTCAGCTTCTTCCCTGGGGGAAGCTCTTTCTGAAATACCTGCTTTGTTACAGTAGGGCTATAGTTTGGTAATTTCCCCCATTTTTTGGCACTTCTGTAGCATATAGACTGCTTGGGCTAGAGGAGGCAAGTTAGCAACCAAGTGTACTTGGTCTGCAGAGCTGAAAGCAGAGTGATCCATTTCCTTCCTCCTGTGGGACTTCTGCACAAAGAGCAGGTGAGGGACCAAGAGAATACCTGGCAGATGACTGGTGGTTAGCTGGTGGCTTGCCCTGGATTGCTACTCCCCCAGGTTAAATGCAGCTGATATTTTTACATTAGAGCAATGTATATATCTGTTCCTGCTGTTTGCTATGGTTAGTTTACCATTGAGATTTTTGGCTAAGTTTTCTTTCTTTTAGCCTCACTGAACTCGATTTGAAAATTTAGTATTTCTCTGAATTTAAAAGGAAATAATTTGTTTGGAAAATAACAGATTTTTTTTTTTTTTAAAAAGGACCTACACAAATCCATGACTCTCACAGAAGAGTTTTGTCTGTATTGTCACAAACTGTCAAAAATAAGTTAGTAATGTAAAACATTTTTTTTCATGTGATGTGGAGTTTCAACTGAAAGACTTGTCCCAGCTCTCCTCTTCATGGGGAAAACTTTTAACGGAATCAGTCCTGTGAGCTTCAGAGGCACACTTCCCAGACAGGACTGCAAACCTCATTCTCTCTCATACTAAGTCACTCCAATCGCTTGGTATGGAGAGTTCATTTTACTGAGGTAAAACCATGCTGTTTGTCTCTGGTGAGAGTCCAAACCCTTTTTCCTGCCCCTTAGGGTCCCCCACAGTTGTTTGTCGCTCTGACATTATGTGAGATGCTGCCTGAGCTGCTAGATCATGAAACTGTCTCTGGGGTGGTGTTGGCCCAGGGTGACAAGAAGCTTCTGCTTTGATTTATATCCTCACATTCAGGCAATGGCTGGCCCTGTGGCAGGGAGAACTCTGATACAACAGATTTCCAGGCTGTGTTTGGATAGCTGCTGCCTCACAGAGTCAGCCAGTGATGTGTGGGTGTGAACACATGGCTCAGTGCAGTGCTTATGCCTGCTCCCCATGCAGTCAAGCATGTCTTTGCTTATCAGGGTAATGATTGTTATTGGAATTCACTGAAGAAATTTATGATCCATGTGATTACTTCCTCAAAATAAAACGATAGAAAACAAATAAAAGTCATGAGAATGTTAATTTTAAAAAGTTACAGTAAGATCCCTCAGTAGAAGGGAAAGGTAGAGGCACCAGGAGTTTGGACTATCAGGGAGATGGGCTTGTCTGCAGGAAACGAAACTAGGGACAAATACAGCAGATTGTTTTCAAACTTACTTAAACTCCCCAGAAGGAGCATTGAAGATGTTGCTGCTCTGCCCTAACTCTGCATTTTGTCCTCTGATCTTCTGCTCTTGTATCTTAAGCTGTTGTGTTTATTGAATACCATTTTTCATGGTTTGTTTTAACCATGGTTTGTTTTGCCAAATGGAAGGGCTGAGTAACACATTGTCCTAAATGCAGAGCTTGGTTAACAAAAAGGCCTAGCAGTGGACACTAGTGGAGAAACCAGTAGCTGCAACAACTCTAGAAGGAGGGATGGCACGGCTGCCAGGTGACGGTGACTCTCCTCGTTGGGTGATAGCTGGGAGCTGCCACATGGCTGTGGCAGAGAGGAAGCACCACCTGCGTATTATATCACCTGCAGATCCATCACCTGCATGTTGTGTTACTAGTAACTGCTACAGGCATCTACTCCCATGTTCCTGATGGCTTGTCCGTGTCCCAAATGCTTGTGCGAAAACCTGGTGTCTGAGAAAACTCATCAAAAAGTGTCCAAACCTGTGGACATGTCTGCATGTAGCTGGCTCTTTGTCTTGATTTTCAAGACGGGTGCCCGCCAAGGAAGGTGGGAACCTCCCTTGGAATTGAGAATATGACCTCCTACTCTGCAAATTATTTTAACTTTGAAATGGCAGGCTCTCAGGCAAAAAGATACAGAAAAAAGGAATAACAGTTCTTTACTAAAAGACAGACAGACAGATAGATAGATGATAGATAGATAGATAGATAGATAGATAGATAGATAGATAGATAGATAGGTATAACAAGGCAAACAAACAACAACAGCAGCACCAACAAACAGGCAAACCCAGAAACCCAACCACAATCTTCTCTCGGCCACAGGCCCTTTTCCCTTGGCTGCAGTTCCGGGCTCAGCCAGCAGGGGCGCTGCTGGCTCTGGGCCGCGCAGGGCAGTGTGATGATTCCCCCGTGCCTGCAGGGGCGCTGTGGCGCGAGCTCGTGGGTGGTGGCGGGCGGGCCGGTGGGGGAGTGAGAAAAAGAGCCTTCAGGAAAGGCTGGCAAAACACATCTGGGGTAGCAAAATCTTCAAAGCCATACCAGGAGCTGTGGGGGTCTGGGCAGACACAGGCTGTTGGGTAAAGTGTAGCAAGAAGCCTGAAGCAGAAAACAATGGGGCTGGGCAGTGGCAGCCGGACTCCCACAAGCAGCCGAAAGACGCTCCCTCTGGAGTCCCAGATTTTCCCCTGCGGCACCTGCAGATAGTGAGGGTCGTTTCCAGTGTTGAAAATGTCCCAGTTCAACAGTCGCTCCTACAAGCAAAGGCTTACCAAAGGCAAGGAGAAGCAGTGAAGGACAGAACTCTGTGGTGATGGCCAATTCTCTCCACAGCAGTAGTCCAGCACCAAGACCACAACCGTCCCCCCTCTGATCCTCCCAGTGAGCGAGCGAGCTAAGGCCCAGACCCTCCTCCCAAAGCCTAAATCTTGCAGTATCTGTGCACTTCCCAAGAGAAAGCCCCCCAGCTAAGAGATAGTAGCAAACTGCACACTTCCCTGTCCTCCTCCTCCCAGCCACATCTTTTGTCTCTTAAGTATCGTAGTTATCATCTCCGAGGCAACAAAAGGGAGAAAATTGCCTGAGAGAAAGAAAAAAAAAAAAAAAGGAAAAATCTTAACCTCAGGCATTCTTGTTGAGCTGTACTAGCTCTGGAGCTTCTCATTCATGAGGTCTTTTGAGGCTTCAGTGTTATACTTAGAAGCAGCATATGAAACTCCCTTGCAGATTATTTGCTCAGATTCTGCATTTCAGTCCAAAAGTACCAGCAGCTGGACAATAATGTTCGACTAATCTGTTGTTTTCTGCTGGTGTTGTCACACAGTCCCAAGACTCATGACTGCTGTGCTTCATAGGGCTGCAGCCACTCTGTTGAATGGTGTAGTGCAATGACAGTGGTCAGGCTTTTTCCATCCTGGCAAGTTTCTACACCTTGGCTGAATATGGCCTCTGTAAGAGCTAGCCATGCTTTGACATCCTTCTGCCTTTCTGCAGGGCAGGAAGTTTTCTATTATCCTCCTGCCCCGTACTGGTACATGGATGTGCCTGCATCCTTCCCATTCCCTCCAGCAGCAGTTCTCTAAAGCCACAGTGGTGTGAAAAACATGGTGATATTTTTTCATTCGTCTCTTCTTTCTTGAGATTTTTACACTCACACTTTTCAGCTTCTCTACAAATCAGAAAAAATTTTCAGGAAGCTTACCTAAAAACCAAGAACATTGGTAAACACAAGTTGACAGTCTCCAGAGAAAAAATACTGCAGAGTGGACAGTACTGTTTTGCAGCCTCAGAAGATCCGTCCACCAACATCAGACTGTCTATCTCTGTCCCACTGTCTCAGGTGGAATGCATCTCCCAGGGCTTGCCACTGGCTTGTAGCAGCAGTGTTATTGGGAATCAGTCTTTGTTCTTTCCCCTCCTTACCTCTGCTTCTAGGGGGTTGATGGAAGGGTCTGACCCCTTTTGGGCTACAACCTTATGTGGAGTGAAGAGTCAGGTTTGTGGCAAAGAGGTGAACTAACTCTGGCAGGAGTCCTTTGTTTTGTGTCTTTGTGTTTCAGCGAGATGAGAACTACTGAGGAGAAAGCTTACTATTTCACATGAAGGAGGGATGTGTCTGATTCCCACCCTTTCCTCATGCTGCGGCAGTCAGTGTGCACGACATGCTGTGCGTGTGTGCATCTTTGGATGGCTGATCCGTGGTGTTTGTTTTTGAATGGGGCGAGGGCTGTCTGCTAAGAAGTGCTGTCAAGAAGTGTAGTTGATGGACCTTGGAATATCTGGTGAAATTTGTGAGGCAGTCATGCAGTGTTCATTCATCTAGCTTAGTTTCACTTTTGGCTGTACCATTTGTCTGCCCAAGTCCTGTAGTGGTAATAACAGGGCTTGAGATTTTCTCCCCCACTTCTCCTTTTCCCCTCCCTTCTTTCATGTTTCTTTCCTCTGATTTTCCTACTGGCCCTCCTTCCCTCTCTCTCTCTTTCCACCCCCCCCTCCCCCCTCCCTCCCCCGGCAAGGCTGATGGATATGCAGAGTATGTTAAGAAGCAAGCAATACTGTCACTGAGCTGATGGTGCTCAGTGACTCCTCGAGCTTCTGGCTGGTCTGTACTGCAGGAGCTTGACACCCTGACCACTGAGGCATAAAAAACAGAGAATTGGAAGCCTCAGCCTGACAGGCACTGGAGCATCCCCCAGAGAGGGTCCACGATGTGTGTCTGTGTGTGAGTGTGGGGAGGAGGGCAGTGGGGATGGTGGGGGAGGAGGGCAAGACAGGAGAGGATGAAACAATGAAATGTCAGCCCATTCCCACCCACAGCCCTGCTGCAGCAGTGATAAACGTTTGGAAAGTGCTGCTGCCCACTCCATGGTGTGCACAGTGTCAGCATGGAATGGACTGGGTCTGTGCAGCTCCAGGAGACTAGGAGAGGGGAGGGAGAGAGGAATGGAAGGAGGGAGGAAGAGATCGAGGAAGAGAAGGAGAGTGCTGGGACAGCGGAAAATGAGGTATTGTGTCATCCAAGGGAAGAATGCTCCCCCTTGGGATGAAGTTCTTGCAGGCATGCAGCAGCACACCATGAGTTTTATTTCAAGGCTGGGGTGCTCCTGGTGCACAAAGGACAGAACAAGCTCTTCTGTGACTCCATGCAAACAGCCCACAGCAGGGATCTAGGTCTGTCCTGCTGCCCTGTCCACTCTGTCCCTGTGTCCATGCACTACACGGCGCTCAGAGAGGATGTAGCAGCAAGACTCAGTCCCATCTGCTTTTGTGTGTCATGTCAGTCAGGCAACACAGCTGTTTTGTGCAACTAAACCAGGGCTAAACCTTTGAAAATCTCACTTCCCTGGGGAGAGGAAGAAATGCAACCCCTGGGGAAGGTGGTGTCTGATAGCCTTCTTGTAGAAGAGGCACACACAAAATGAAAGGATTTCTGTGTGCCACAGACAGGCAGGAGAATATCACCACGATTTCAGGACTGGGAAACATCGTGACTCTTACAAGTGAAGTTCCCAAACAGACTGCTGCCTGTGTGCTTTGCAGGTTTGAGCAAACACCAGAAACACAGGTCTGGGCCAGAGACGAGCTGGAAGACCAGGGGCTGTGGAAGCAGGAAAGAATCAGGAAGGACTCTGGGTGAGACAATAGCCTCAGTTGTGGTGATACAGAGGCAGAAAAGACCAGAGAGAAGCTGCTGTGTCCTGCAGGAGACAGATGGATCCCTGACTGGTAGAAGACAATGGGGATGCTCTTGCCAGTGGCTACAGTATGTCGAGTGGCTCCTAGTATCTCTTTGGGCATTGTCAGCTTTGCTGTGCCTTATTCTTTTAGAATGAGCACTCTGACAGAGGTAACCTTCAGGCATTGAAGTCATCTGTCATCCACATAGATAGAAGCAGAGAAGAATTGTAGGTACTGTGTATTGTGTAGATACTGTGTACCTTCCCAGCCTATACCTTCCCTGGGAAGAAAAGTTTGAAACAGCTCAATTTTTCCTGGCTCAGGGTGAATTAATGGCATTCCTTAGAGGCAATAAGGAAAACCTACTCTGAGCTTGTGAAGAGTTGTTCTTGGCACAGCAGGATGTGCTGAGTTTGGAAGCACTTGATGCTGCAGACTTCGTACCTTCTCTCTGTGGAAGCTGTGTTGGGGAGAGAGTAGGTTGATCCTGGTAGGCGTGGTCTCATGGGTCCGAAGGGCTGCAGAAAAGAAACAAGGAAGATATGCTAACAGACACTTCCTGTAGCAGACTAGTGATGGGCTGGTCCTACTGTCAGCACACTGTCTGTTCATCTTGCAATGCAGGTGGAGAGGCAGCTTGTTTTCACTGGAGCAGAATCATGTGGAGATCAAGCCATCCTGGACTTACCCTGTGTTTTGGTGACATCATCCCCTCTTCCCTGGGGCCAGTGTGCCGTCAAATGGCCTAAACCATGGTCACTCACTGGACAGGGGACCCAGATTGGGTCTGGAGGTCTCCAGGTTGGGTCTGTGGATTGTGTGGGACAGGGGTGCTGAGCCTGAGGTGCTCATGACACAGTGTCAGGGGTCCACTGCCTAGCTGGGGTTATGGCAGCTCCTGGGTATGGGGTTGTGGCTATTCCAGTGCCAAGGACCAAAGCAGGCAAAGGTCATGGCAAGCATCTGCTGTGGCCTGTCATCCCTCAAGTCTTGTCTTAGTAAACATACCCTTTCTCCTGCTGTGATGTGCTGTGCTGTGCTTTTATATATTTACGTGTGGAAGAGGGTGAAAGGAAGGAGGAAAAAAAGAGAGAGATGAGGAAATCTGTAAATCAAGGAACATTTCCTAATAAAACAGCAGCAGTGTTGGTATTTCTGTGGTGGAGGGGCCAGGTCAAAGCCCTATGGTGTAAGGCTCTGTTCTGAAGAGCTTGGAGCTGAAGTACGAAGCAGGTGACATGTGAAGAGAACAAGCAGATGGGAAGAACGGGAGTTGATGATCAGATAAATAGCCATAATTTTTCAAGCCTTTTTTGTGCCTTTGTCTGGAGGGTTCAATCCCATCTGAAACTGATGCAAACATCCCTCTCCTTGGGTTTCAGTGTTTGAGAAATACCTGGGACCGTGACCATGTTCTCGATGTATCCGATATCTAGAAATTGGCTGATTCATGTCTTCCTGCAGCAGAGACTGTATCTGGACAGCCCTGTCCTTGTATTATGCTTCTTACCAGTCCTGTAGGGCTGGAGAGGCAAAGGCCAACCCCATCAGTGTGTCCCAGAGGGTTCTCCATCCCTGCAGCACAAAAAAGACACATAAAAGATGTCTGCACCCATTTACTTAATAATTTACCCACTCACATTCCCCTTCCTCAAAGCAGAGTGTCCACCAGTGCTTTTATTGTGGCTCTCAGTGGAGCAGAGCACACAGTGGAGAGCCCCTTTACCCCAGAATGGTAACTGTCATCTCAAATCAAATGACCTTTTATTCTGTCTTTGTCTCTTTAACTTAGGGAGCGAGTTTTCTGGGAGCCCATACAGCCACCCACAATATTCAACATACAACGACTCCTGGAGGTTTCCCAACCCTGGACTCCTGGGTAAGTGTTTGTGTCCCTGTGTGAGAGATCAGTGCAAGGTGTGCAGTGTTCATCCAGTCCTTCTGGGGTAGGCAGAATGTGTCCTCACTCATGCTTAGACCCACAATGGGACTGCAGGTCCACTGGAGAGCATGATTGCTCTTGGTTCACTTTCCCAACAAAAAGACCTGGCCTAAACGTCTTGTCTTCCTGCTTCTGATAAAAATCCTTCCAGACACATAGGGTATTGCTGGAAAGCAAAGTCACCATTTTATTGAGGGGAAGGGACCTTGTTCAGACAAAACTTTGGTGCCAGTTTGCTTACAGCCTTTCTGTGCCATTGCTGCTTGCTTGTGCATCAGCTTTGCATTTCTCCCTGATCTAGTGTTGTGTTTGCTTCCCAGTTGTATATATGCCCACTCCATCTCTCCTCAGCAAGGGACCACTGGTACAGCCTCACTGATGCCACCATGATCCCTATGAGCAATGGGAGACAGAAGCCCTGTAACTCCTGCAGGATCATGGCCCTCATGTGAAGGATAAACATAATCCATTTTATACCCCGTCAAAAGCTGGCCCACTTTGACCTTATATACATGTAGCATGCAGTAATTAGAATTTTTCCCTGCATAATTTGCATGGATGAGGTAAGTAAAATACCAATTAATTGTCATCTCTCAACACAGGAGTAGCATGCCTTAGAGATTTCCAGATTTATGGATGACAGGGCTGTTATATGTGACCTCCAGCAGCGAAATAATTTTGAATTTTTGTCGTACTTTTTTCATCCACTTTCTTTGTTTTAAGTAATTGAGTCCCCATGTAATTGAACCACCCAAGCTGTATTCATCATGGTTCTTGTCCTTAAACAAATCCTTCGGGAGCAATAGACAGCCTCTGCCTCTCATGCCATGGTGCTGGTATAATGCTGTTATTTGCTGTGCCACATTTAAGGGTTTGTTAGCGCTTCCATCATAAATCAACAGACAGATCTTCAGCTAATATGGATGGGCATAGCTGCACAAAGCCAGGGGAGTCCCCATGCTCAAACCTACTGTTTCCATGGCCACAGCCAGTGGTGCTGGCAGAATTTTGGTTGAGCAGCATGGGGAAGATGTATTTGCCAGAGGCAAGAGCGCACACCATGCTTTCTTTATTTCTCACTTTGCAACTCCTTTTGAATCAGGAAAGCTGCTTCAGCAATGCTCTGCATCATGGTTAGGCCTGGGAAGCCACTTTTTGTGTAACTTCTTAAATTTTCCTTCCAAAGTGTTAAAAAAATTGGCATGATACTAAAAATGACAACCCAGCTCTCATCCTGCCCTTTTGCATGAAGAAAGGGCTTTTTGAGAGACTCCTGGGCTGTTTGCTGTGTTCCTACCTGTGGATATCCACCCCCATGAGAAGGGTGCACACTGTCTGGAGCTATCCCAAAGCCATTCTTGAGCAGCCCCACAAGTGTGGGCCATGGAGCTCCCATTCTGTCAGCAGCAGGTTGTATCCATGGCCTGCTCAGCTCTTTATTTGAGGTAATGGGCCTACACCAGATGATGGGCCTGTACCAAAGACAAATGTTTGCTGCCAGGACCTTTTACCTATGTCGTTCCCTTTTTTCTGCATTCATCCTCTTTTTCTCATTTCCTTTTTGTATCATGCATTTGGGGGGCAAATTCCCCCCAAAGACTCATCTTCAATGTATGTGCAGTTATGGGGATAGCGTGCTCCTCACAGCAAAGCCTGTTCTCAGGCTGGAGGGGATTTCTTCTGCAGTATTTACTCAGCAGCATGCTGTGAACATGTTTGTAAATGAGGCAAAGGCAAAAAGAATCAGAGGCTATAATATTTTCCCAGAAACTGCAGCTTCCTTGAGATTGAAGTGTTTCATGCTATAATGTCAATGCTGATTCTTTTTTTCTGTTGGAAAATGTAAAATATATAATCTTGGCTTCCTTATTTTTGTCATCTTCAATATAAGCTGTTTCAGCATTAAAAAACCCAACCAACCAAAAACCCCCAAATCTCCTCCCAAAATACCAAAACAAACAAACAAACATCCCCCCCCGCCCCCCCCCCCCCAAAAAACCAACAAAAAAAACCCCACAAAAAACCAAAAACCCATGTGAGTTTTCATTCCGCAGCAAGCCCTAAAGACGAACTTACCATTTCAGTTCAGTCTGGTCACAGAAGTGGGGAGGACTGGAGTTTCCTGAAGACAGAATTGCTTTGTCTGACCACGGATAGGTCCAACTACAGTGGTATGATCTGATCAAGAATGTGTCTGCAATCAGCCACAGTCTGTGGGTCTGATTTCTCTTGTACCTTGCAGACATCCCTCTTATCCACAGCTCTGCCTTTGTCACTGGAAGCCTGAACCTGCAATCCCTTCTCCCTAGTGCCTGCTAATCCCACTGGTAATTTAGGGCAAGTAGGAGTCTGTGGCAGGGCCTTTAAAACCCACCCCAAGTCTCCTCGCACACCCAGAAGGTGCTGTGTGATGAGTCTGGGCACATGCAGTGGAGAATAGGTTAATTTGAACTATATCCAGGATGCTTCCACTCCTCTCAGGAGTATACGTGAGTGCATTTAGTAATTCTCTCCTGAGAGCAAGCTCTGGCAGTATCGGCCTCAGAGCAGAAACCTTGACAAAATTAATCAGGACTGGTACATTGCCTGACACAGTTTGTTTTACAAAGTCCTGCTCCTTTCACTGAGATGAAAGTGTAATACTGTAAGCACTTAGCAGCACCTACATTCAATTAATTCCCTGTGCTGGCAAGGAAGAATTGCACCACAGCAATCACACAAGTCTGAGACCTGTGAAAGAGGAGCTAAAAGGAGAAATGCAATGATTTGCAAGTGGAGGAAAGGATACCTGGATTGAAAAATTATATTTGGGGGAGAGTAAAGAGAGAGAGATGAGAAAGCTTTCGGTTTTAGTCCCCAGTCTTTGTCCTGTATGTGTGGAGCAGCAGGGAGGGGTGTGAGGCGGCATCTTCAGGGGAAGGCACAACCATACTCATGCAGACACTGGAAATTGGTTGTCTGGCCCCAGCGGAGCACCAGCTATTCACCATTACCCTACTGTCTGTGCTGCCCTTACTTTGGTGCTTCTCACTTCTCTGCACCAGGCACCAAGCCTCTTCTGCCCCAGCTGTTGTGAAACAGTGCAGATGGGGGACTGTGCTCCCCTCTCTCTGAGGCAGTCCCAAATGCTGTGCCCCATGGCTCCTGGGGAAGAGCAGATGATCAAGCCATGGCTCTCCAGAATGGTCAACAGAAGCAGGGGCAGAAGTCAGTTATCTGCTGCAGCTTTGCAGTATCTTCATGCTCTTGCATCCTGCATCAGCTCTGGTGGCACCCATACCTCTCTTAGTGTCAGGGACATGACTGAGTTTGCTGTGGGGGATGACTTAGTCCCTCCATGACCACAGCAAGAGGACTGACCCCAAGTTCCTGGAGGAATGTGCTGGCAAGAGGACATAAACTCTGGGCAATTGTGTGGCTAAAGTAGGTGTCTCCATCTCAAAGCCAGACAAAAGAGTTGAGGGAAGGAACATCTTTTTCCTTTATTTTTTTCTCCCACGTTGTCCTGCAAATGACCTGCAAGCAGTGCAGTGGAGGGATGCACATGGAAGCACCTGCATGAGCGCATGGGAGGCAAACATGCGTGTCTAGGGCTCAGGCCATTACTTGTTGGCACATACTGGTGCACACCAGCACAGGATCAGTTCAACATGTGCATGCTAAGGGCAGATAAAAGCAACACTGTATAATGAAGAAAAACAATTCAGTTTTGTGGTGGCTTGTAGCATTTGGCTCAGTCCTGCTCACTGTAGGTTCAGTTTGATGCAGTGTCCCTGCTCACACACAGATGAGGTCCCTGTACGCTGGTTGTTAGGGTTTGGCTGCACCATTTCAGTGCCACGTCTGCCAGTGCTGGCAAGGCATCATGCAGGGCAGGGCTTGAAGCCTCTCAATTAGGATTAGATTCAATTCCTCTGTGGGATTCTGTGGAAAGATTAGAGAACAAGTAGGCACTAGAAATGACTGTGTCAAGAAATAAATTGATGATAGTATGAATTAGAAAGGAAAAATGACAGAAGGATGGACTAGTCTGTTCTGGATGGGGGCATGGTGACAGGAAGAGTGAGTGGTTTCATTTTTCACTTTAAATACAAGCTTCTTTGATTGCACAGCTGAAAGGCAAACTGGCAAAATCTAACTTGAGAGAAATGTGAGGCCTTTGGAATGCATGGGAAAAATATTGGGCTTTTTGTAGCTGCATTGAGTCAGAACAGCAGTGGAGGAAGAGAGAGTGGGAAAAAAAGGCTCTGACCCCTGAAAGAACCCATTTATCCCAAAACCTCAGAAAGCACTGCATCCAGCTGTGGTGAGACTCACACAGTGCTCCTGAGTCAGGGTGAAATTGTTTGGCGCTGCTGGATCTCTCCTGTGTTTTTTTCACCCCTCTGCCTGAGCTGAGTTGCTATGGCTAGTGCTAGTGCAGATGCCTCTGAGAACTGGGATCTCTGCTGACCACCACCATTGCCTGCATCACATTGGCCTCCTGTGATGCAGGTGGTGTGATGAGTGAGAACAGCAGTTCTACCTGGCTCTTCAGTGGCCTGTGAGCAGTTTTACCTCCACATACTGCCTGGCATTATCCCCAAGGACATCTGTGCAGCTGGATTGGCCATGAGGGGACATGGGCCAGCAAGCTGGGTATCCCCAAGAGGGCAGCCCCCAAAGAATATCCGCAAAACCCCAGCTAGGCATGGCAAGCACATTTCAAAGTCTGATGAGCTGTTAACTTACGCCTTTGCTTATTCAAGAATGGCAAATTTCACCAGGAGGGTTTCTGTGCTTCCAATACCTTAAGTTTGGCTGGGATACTAAGTATATAGCATTTAATTTTAGGCTACCCATGAGAATGGTTTTCACTGTCCTTCTGAAGCTTCCCAGTATTCTTCAGGAAATACAGTTCCTGAGGCTGGAGCTCCTTGACCTGATGTCATTACTTGGAAGATTATCTGTCCAGCCCAGGACAGCCAGTTGTGGTGCCCTCAGCAGATAACACAAGACTACATTTGTTCAAACATAAATGGAATGATGACCTGCTGAAGGGATCTGCTTTAACACCATTACTTATGGCTTAACGTTTTTTAACTTTAAGTAAATAAACCTAGGTCAGATTGGCTCCTGCCTAGGAATTTGTATACAGACCTCTTTGCAAGTATTTAACCTGGCCAGTGATTTCATGGACTCTTTTGAATTATTTTTGTGTACAGTAAAACTATCTTTCCAGTTAGCTAGGACCACACTCCTGAAGATTGCTTTATTTTGTTTAAACCCAGCCCTTTGCAGTGGGTTTATCTGATTTTCGATGTCTGGGTCACTAAGGATACAACTGAGGACAACACAGACCCACAAGCTGTGTACTAGCTCCTGTTTTGCACAGCACTGTGCAGAAGACACATTCTAGTAGCCGAAGTCCTCTGTTTCCAACCCCTCAGGGTTGCAGAAGCAGAGTACCACATGCTGTGGTAGGACACTGATCATGATGAAGTTTTCTTCTCTGACCAGCTGTGCTGAGCAGTGTATTGTACATACTGGGTGAGAGCAAATGCTGCCTGTGCTGTGTTTTGGATGCATCAGCTTTGTGCTGCCTTGGAAATGAAAAGCTGGATGCTGGTGATGAAGCCTGAGCTGATCTCCTAATGTGGCACTCTGGACAAATGCAGCCGAGAAGGAACAGCTGGGCTTGCCTGTCAGATTGATCCTGTTGGACCCACAGAAGTTAGGTAGCCCTGCATTTTGCCAATGGTTAACAGCGAGTTTGGTTTCCCTGAGCTTCCTCTTAAGAGTCTGGCTGTGTGATTCTTACTCTGTGCTTGGGCTTTTCCCTCAAGTTATCACTCCGGTCATTTTGGAGTGAATAGCAAAACATTTATCTGGAGACTGTACAGTAACAGGAGACGGCAGGAGGTTCTCCTGCCTCCCAGAGGAAAACGGTTTTGGCTCAGTGTAGAGCATGTTACCATCAGCACCAGCATGCCAGCTGGGTTCTCCTTCCAGCTGCAGAGGGTGTGCAGGACCATGGTGGTGGAACAATTGGGGCACTGCCACACTCAGGCTATGCCCAAGGGCTGGGCAACCATTGGACCCGCAGGATCAGTGTTCACGGATGTCTGGGATGGGAAGTGAACAATCAAAAAATTGCACCTCTGGCTTCACTGCCACTGATGCCTTCCTAAGGGGTCCACAGTCCCCACTGAGCTCTGGTGGCATCACCTTTTACTGATGGGGCCAGCTCCTCTGTGTCAGTGAACCAGCAGAAGTCACTGTCTCTGTGGCAAGTCACATCCAGAGCTGTGAAGACCCTTGACAATGTCTGATAGACTTCTGTCCCATGTGTTGAAGGCAGGGAGCTTAGGATGGAAGGCAGGTCTCAGACAGGGAAACATGAAAACAAACCCTAAAGCCGTACTCCAGACCTGTAATTGCATTGGCTCATTGTTGCTCATCCAAACCTCCCTGGCGGCCGCTGAGTATGAGTCCTTCCAGGGGGGTTCTTCCACACTGTGATGTGCCTTACATCCCATGCAGTGAAACCAGTGTCTTTCAGACCAAACTGGTTGCATCTTGAAGAGAGAAAACTCCCTTCTTAGGATGGATTGGAGTTGGTTTCATTGCAGGTGCCCTTGGAAGGTTTCTTAAAACTAGTGCTGGCTGGACAGATTGGTATCCCTCTGCATACCAGTCAAAAACCTCTTCCTCATTCAAACAGATAGTCCAGGTCCCTGGTGATCCTTGGGTAATCATCCTATCTACCAGTGCTTGACCCTGCAGGACAGAGAATTTTCACCAATATTTTTCAGGCCTTTTCCTGGTAAACAAGTGCTTTCATTGAAATACTTCGCATGGTTTGGGGTTTAACCTCCTCCTTTTAAAAGCTGGGGGAGGAATTAAAGAATATGGTAGTGTATTGGGGTTGGAATATCTTGACTTTCTGTTCCAAAAAGTAAATAACTTTTTTGATGAAGTAAATGAAGTTGATGTTTTGAGTAACGGAATGGAAGAAGGTATCAAACAGCAAGCAGCAATGCAAAGCAATGGTAGCCTCCTTCTCATGTGGAATGTATGAATGCAATTTTCATTCTATGTACCCAGCCTTTATTGAAGCTTTGCCTGGAGAGCTCTTTGACACCCATTGTCAGAACACTGCAAGCTGGCACCTTTCCACCTTTGTCTTCCTCACAGTGGTCTCATCTCTCACAGGCTCCCCCTACTACTACAGCACCACAGCCCGTGGAGCAGCCGCACCAACTGCTGCTGCTGCCTATGACCGCCACTGACACCGGAGCTCAGGGCATCGGCACTGACAGCATGCACGTCTGGGACAACTGTGACGAGTCATCTTGCTGCCACTATGCCAGCCACTCCAAAAGAGGAGAAAGCACCTAGTAGGAACATGATAATTGAAATTCTGCTCTTTAAGCTTGTTGAACTGATTCTTGTATTCTTAAATATGGTTAGGTCCTGAATCAAACAGAGAAACAGGAGGAAGTGGTACTCCTGAAGCTCTGTGTGGTCAAAAATGTGTGGTAGCTTCATGTTCTTTGCAGCTGGCTGGCTACTGCTTTAATCGCCTGCGGGTGCCATGGCTGTATCTGGGGATAAGGAAGAGATGTGAGCAGCTCCCCTTGGGGCAGCTCCCTCTTGCTGCACACTGAAACAGGCTGTGAGACTCAAGGCAATTTTCTTTTTTTCTTCTTCTTCTTCTTTTTAACTTTTTTTCCTTAATTATTTTTTCTTTTTTTTCCCTTTTTTTTTTTTTTTGTTTTGTTTTGTTTTGTTTTGTTTGGGTTTTTTTTTGTGTGTGTGGCAAAGAAAAAAATCAGTCTGCTCAATTTTACGCAAGCACACCACTGTAAATATTTGCTTGTTTGTATTACTGTAAGAGTAGCTTAAGCATAAACAGCAACATTGTACAAGTATGAACTCAAAACACATCCAAAAGTGTGTTTTGAAACTGGTGCACTGATTCAAAGAACTCAGTAAGCTTTAAGCAACTTTGAACCAGATCAACACTCATTGTGGCTGTATTTTGGGCTGATGTTGTTTCTATATAGAGCATACTATTTGACAGTTGTGTGTGATCATGCTATACGCTGGTATCAAACACATGGGCAACTGAAAGACATAGGCAATTTTGTGATACTTTACTGCTTAATATTCATTTATGTTCATTTTTCATCATACTAAACACTGGAACAAATTCACTGGTTTCAAGTTAAGCAGCATCCAGGAAAGAATTCCTAAATAACGGTTGACACCTCACATATATCTCTATAGATCGTGTGCTAAATCCCAGTCATGAAAACCCTGAGAGGAAGGCAGAGAAATACTGTGGTTATGATTTCTGTTCAGTGCATGTATTGAGCGGGGGGTCTACTAGGCATGAGGGCAGCCGCACTCACTTTCCAGGCCAAGCTCAAGGGGAAAGTACTTGTTTCAGGGTGTCTGTACATTTCTGTGAAGGCATTGCAGATTCCAGCACTGTAGCCCAGACATGCCTGAGGGGAATTTTGCCCTGCTAATTCCACTCCTAATTTCTTCCCTCCTACTTGAATAGGAAGCACTAACAGTCACACATTTCAGTGTACACCTTCTAGGGGGCTAAATTAAGAGAGCAGAGCAGCTACAAGTGACCACTAAGCAGCTACACCAATCACTGCCTCTCCATGGAGCCAGGACAACTGCTGATCTCTCCTTGAAGCCTCCCACTACCCCAGACCAAGGCACAGACAACCTCAGCCACATAAGGATGACGGGCATGACCCCATCCTTTCCCTCCTGAGGGCAGTGGAGAAGCTTCCTGATCCTGTTGAGATGAAGATCTAGCTGTAGTCTCCTTACTCCTGACCCAACCATCCTCCTCCACCCAGAGCTGCCTGGGCTCTGCTGAGGGATCCTGATGGTGCTTGCCTGCAGAAGAAAGGTTGTTGGTGTCAAACTTGAGATGCACTCCTGTGGAGAAACATTCTAGCAGGTATTCACCAGGTTCCAGCTGTACAAACATTTCTCTGGCAGCACCTGAGTTAACACTATCCTCTCTCCTCCCTTCCCACCTCATCACTTGTGCTGCATATCTGGTATCTGTAGTGGCAACTGATCTGCTGAGAAATTCCCTCTCCCACTCCAGTGGCATCTTCTCATGGTATGGAAATGCAGCCATCACTTCCAAGTTTCCAGGGCAGATGTGTTCCAAACCTCAGCAGCTATGGAGACATCCAGGTCCCACCAGCTCAGTGACATTTCAGTGTGATGTTCACAGACCCCATCAGGGATTTTAGTCAGTCTTTTAAACTAATCCAGAAATAAGTTTTGTGACAAGCTTATCAGTGAGATGAGTGCCACTTCTAATCTTTCAGCAATTTATTACTGATACACACCTGTTTTTAACAAAAGACAAATAACAGTATGGAAAATTTACACAAGAAACCTCCTGAAGCCCTGCTTTGGGTTCAATCCTATCTGCACACCCTGATTGCTTGCACTCCTTGGACAATACTGGAAAGGGCATTTCTGTCTCTGGGACCACATGCAAGAGCCTGGCCAAGGGGTGTGCATTGTCTCCACTCTGAGCGTATGCACCTTCTCTGTGAGCCCAGGAAGGGATGTGTCTGTCCAGTATATTTGCTGTAAAGATGAGAAACAAGGTTTTGACTGTGGGTGCTGGTGATGTATCTGGAGCAGAGGTGTGTTGAATTACACCAGCTCTGGGGACACCATCAGGCTTGCTAAAACAAGTCTGTGTGCCCAGTGAGGGAACTGCAGCTCATTGGCATGTGGGTTCTTCACCCACTCTTGCCTAGTCTCCTGCAATCACATCACTTTTACTTGTTTCCTCAGCAGCAAGGATTGTGTGACATACATTAATTCAGATAGTGTTGAGAAGACCAAACATGAGATCAGCATGTTATCATACTTATGCCAGAAATGCATCTAGTTGGGCTGGGGACTTACAAAATACATGACAGGGGTGTTTCCTCCAAAAGATGGATTTGTGGATGCCACTGGCTGAAGTGACCCAAAGTGCTCAGGCCTGACTGAACTCAAGGCTTCCAGTGAGGGCAGCCCTTGGCCTGCCAGTCTGGTGGTGGGCTCCATCCCAGGGACTCTGTGGATGCACAGAAAGCTCCTGAGGGGACCCAAAACTCCTACCTTTACACATGTGAAGCAGGGACTTGTGCCTGACCCATCTCCCAAAACATGGCAGCCATGCCTCACTCACATCTGCTGGGACATCTTTCTGTCACAAATAGCCAGTACAAGTTAGACCATGGAGTATTCATGCCATGCTGCTGGAAAAGGCACTTCTTGACAGTACTTTCTGGTTTTAGGAATATTTTACCTGAGATTTACAAACTGCTTTTCTCAGGAAGACTTTCTGTCCATAGTCTTCATTGTGGGAATCCTCCTCATTGGGGAGCATCTTTGAAAGGCACTATTGGTAGAAGATGGTGATCTGGGGATGATGGAGGATTGTCTGCCTCCATCTGTCCTCTGTGGCCTCACTGTTTCATAGGGAAGGGACTACTGGGTGAGGTGGAGATGAAAAGCAAATGACCCTTAGGGGCTGCAAAGAGGGGAGAGAGCCAGTCCAGAGCTGGGGTTTGGGATGCTCTGCTAATCCTTTACTCAGGTGGGATGCCCTGCAAAGCAGTGAATCATTACTAAACCCTTGTGGAAATCAACCCCACAAAGTGCCTTCAGGCAGTTTCAGCACTGAACTCTGTAATACACTTGTTAGATGGAGGGTTTTCCAGTACTTGACACTGCAGCAATAATTTTATCAAATGTATTGCTGACACAGGCTAAGAAATTAAATCTGAGAGGTGGAGAGGGACAATGCTGCTGTAAGACTAAATCAGTGGAGGCTGGAGCCAGGATTGCATGAACTGACTTGCAGAGGAAACCTTCAGTTAAATGCTGTCAGACTGTGACCATAAAGAAGACAAAAAATGTTGTGGACATTGAGTTTGTTTATCATCTGTGTCTGAAGGTTCAGTTTTTATTGTTAGGCAGCTCTACTGATTCCAGAGTTCTGGATGTCTCAGGACTGGATTAACAGATCAAAAGTTTTGTTTGATCACTGTTGAATTAGAAAAACACTTGGGGCTCTGGCATCATGGGGCCAGAGAGAGACTGTTCATTCCAAGATGTCTGAGAAGTTCTCTGATTGGACTGGCAGGTGTTAGGACAGCACTGGTGCTTGAGGCACTTGTGAAAGAGATGGTGAGGAAAGAAACAGCACCAGGGTACATGGAGCTCACAATCTGTAGCCCCTCCTTGATGCCCTGTGACCAAGTCCTCGTGGTGCTGTAGTGTGAGGGCAGCGCAGTGGGAGAGAGTGGCATGGTGGGTGAGGGAGGTGTGATGACCTCACTGTAACAGGTCTTAGCAGTTACCGGATATTGATAAATGCTTTGCCATGCTGGTCTTAGATAATGAGGTTATATTTCTGGTTTTCTTTCTCTTTAATTTAGGTATTTTACACATTCTTCAGTATGGAGGAGAGAGGAAGCCATGTTACGGTCTTGCTTATTTCCAGATGCGGGTACCTATAGCTTCAAGGGCTATGGCCTGTAGCAGAGTCAAGTTGCGTAGCTGTCACTGGCTGCAACGTGGCTCTAACCAAGTGTCCCTCCCAGTTCCATGCTCTTCTCTGCATCCATGTGACACTGGGAAGCATGAGACCCAAAAGGTAGCACAGCACTAGGCTGACCCACCCCATGACTCTGTCCCAGCAAACTCTGGAAAAACTTGGTTTTTCTTCTGGATGCATTGATGAAGTGTTAGAGGACAAACAGCTCTTGGCTAACATGCCCTGAAGGCTAACCAGGTGATGGTCATATGTGGGTGCTGTTAGGCAGGGCCAGTCAGGCAGCCTGCACTGACAGAGGCACTGGGCACACATTCTGAGCTGCAGCCAACTGCTGCTCCACTCTGGAGGCAGAGTGCTCAGTAGCAACACAAGGCTGGGGATGCCAGCTAGGAAGCCCTGTAGCTCCTCAGACCTGCTCTTGTCACAGGTACGTGTTACCGCAGTATGACAAACAAAAGGATCTGAAAGGATCAAAAACAGTTACTGTTCTTTTTCTGGTTGAGCTAATGAGACTTGACATGCAAACACTAAGTGAAAAGCATGTCAAAATGGTGCCCGGATTGCTCACCTTGGCATCACAGCTGGCATAGGTGTCAGCTCCAGCAGTGGCCTCACTCACCAGTCCTGTGAAAGGCTCACAGGATGCAGGAGCTCCAGCATGGGAGCCAGACTGAAAGGACTGAGATGGACACAGCTGCAGCATTGCCGAGTGGACTGGCATGCATGTAGGGATTGCTGTCTACACACTTGTATGTGTAGGCACACTTGAGTATCTCAGAAGCTTGCAGGGGTTGTGGAGAGGTGGGTCCTAGTCCTGCATCAGCCCCAGATACCACCCAGCCAGACCTCTGTGTCCAAGGTCTCTGGCTCTGCCTTGTCTAAATGAGGCGGGGAAAATGGCCAGTGGGCATTTAGACCTGCCTTTCCCTTTGCCCAGCCTCCTGTGGGAAAAAATCTTGTCCTGGTTTTTCACTTTGTGTAGTGGCCTTTGTACATTCCGAAATTACAGAAACTCATTTCATTGCAAATGGAATTCCTTTCCAAGAATAAAAAAAGGAACAAACTTTTTTTTCCTTACAGACAAACTACTGTATTAGGGACTTCTGGCATCAAAGAAATACATATTTATTGTATCCACCAAAGTCTGCAATGCCTGCATTGAACCTTACTTCTTTAAAAAGAGAGGAAAAAGAAAGAGAGGGAGAAATAGAAAAGCCTCCTCACCTTGAAAAGTACATACAAACAAAAAATAACTTACAAAAAATCCTAAAAATAACTGTTGAATTGCCTTTGAAAGTAGGGGATAACATCTGTTGCAAAACAGATGAAAAAATGCTTCTTAAAATGTGTATGTTTTGTATTCTTTTTTTCTAGTAGGAAAAGAACAAACTTGAAATCTTGGTGTTTTTTCCTTAGTGCTGTGTGTTGCTTTTGTGTGTTATAATATTTGAATGTAATTACAGCAGTGCCAATTTGCCAAAGACGTCGAACATTTTTTGGGGGATTTTGTTTTGGGTTTTGTTTTGGGTAGCAAAAAGGGAGGTGGGCTGGGTACCAGGGGTGCTAAGGCATGGGTCAAAAAGGAGGGGCTGTTTGAAGGGTTTTGGTTTTTTGGGTTTTTGGTTTTTTGGTTTTTTGTTTGGTTGGTTTTTTTAAATTCTTTTTCCTGTCAATACTGGAATTTGTGATTTTATTCTAAGTTAAATGGTTGACTGCAACACTTTTTATTTTTAGATTAGTTGAAGAAACATGCAATAAGATTGGCGTAGTTCAATATCTGTGTGTCTTTTCATGAGAGTGACTGTTACTTGTGGACATTTGGTTTTATGTAACCTTTATGTGAGATAATTATTTGTAAATATTTACCATAATTTTATTGGTTCCTAAAATAAAAGTAATTTTTTTAAGTTCAAAATGCCTGCTTTCACTCTCATACTCACCTTGTGTCCTGCCTTTCTAAGAAAAAAAATATTACTAGGTAGCTGCATTTGAAGGGGAGGCCCTCATGAAAAAGCATCCGTCAGACACGGTCAGGCATTGCAGCCTAGTGCCACTCAACACTCTCCCCCGTTGCAATGTGGTTGGACCCAAAAAGCTTCTCCATGCTGGGGCAGAGCCACCCCAAAATGATGAGGCCAGTGTTGGTGAAGAGTGTCAGGTCCTCAAGTGTCCTTGTTCCTGTTGGGAGGTTGTTCTCCCCATGAAGCAGAGGCACCCTCCAAGACAACCACGGATGCAAGATGGAATGGTTTGGTGGGGACTGGAGTGAGGTCCTGTGCAGAAGAACCTGAAGGCATCTCTCCTGTCTGAAGACCACAGTAGTTTGGCTGAGGCCTTCCCTGCTCTGCTGTACTGTGCTTCTGTGGGAGAGGGTGTCCTCTGGCTGCTGAGGGAAAGGGACTCCTAGGCATGGAGATTTTACCCCAGCAGCCTTTTTGTTCCAAGCCAAAATCTCTTGTCCAGTGTAAGATGGGAAGAGCCTCAGCTTCTGCCCATGTAACTGCTGGCCACCAGCAGAAACAGGGTTACTGTGGGCCCTCGAGGGTGGGAGAACTCTCCTTGTCCCTGCCCTAGAGTCCATCCTGGCTGTGTCATGAAATGCCTGAATAGACATGTATATATATATTAGTAACGGGAAAAACCTTGCTAACCACTACTGCCATATAACACTCTTTTTAAAAGAAGCTATAGCTAATGACTGATGAATCATCTATTCTCAATGACTTACATATAAAGGTACCTACCTTTGGATGCATAGGCATACTTGAGGGTTTCTTTGTGCTCCTTCTGATGTTTTTCAAGCTCACATTTCTCTCTGCCTATCTCGTGGCAGCACATCTGTCCTCCTCTAAGGGCATGCATACCCTTGGGACTGCTGTATGGTCTGTACAGCCACAGCCAAATCTTTTGTGTTGCCTTGAGGTGTGAGAAATATTCTTGGATCATCATCACAGGTGTCTTGCGTGCACTGGCAAATTCTGCCACAGTTTGCCCAAGCATGGGGCTTATGAAACAATGATAAGGAAATGCCCAAATTGTTTGACATCAGCTTGTGCTTGACCTGAGCTGTTGTATTACTCCCTGTGCGAGTTTTAACACCATTCTAGCAATTGAGATTGCAAATTTTAATTAATAGATTCACAGAATTGAAAGACACTTTTAAGACCATCTTGTTCCATCCTCCTGCAGGGACACGTTCCACTAGACCATGTTGCTCAAAGTCCCAACAAACCCATGTAATTGACAAAAAAGGAATGATAATAAAGGGGTCCAGAACTTTCGCCCTCAAGCTTTCTGAATTCCTAATGATTTACTGATGATGTGTGTACCCCATTTAGCTGGGATGGAGTTAATTACCTTCATAGCAGCCAGTATGGTGCCATGCTCCAGATTTGTGGCTGAAACAGGGCTGGTGACACCAAAAATTGTCTCTCACTGAGCAAACTAGCATAGTATCAAGGGTCAGAGAGGAGCCTTGGGTAGGAAAAAAGCTTGTAGGGGGGAAACTGGAAGGCTGACACAAACTGACCAAAGTGATATGTGTACAATACAATACCATACTCATCAGCAGAAACTGGGGAGGAGTTTTTCCAAAGCAGGTGTTGCTTAGGGACTGGCTATCACTATCATTCTATTTGTGGGAGGTCATGAGTGGATACCTTTGTTTTTATTTTCCTTCATCCTTTGGGTAACATGCTTTTTTTCTCAATCCTTCAGTTTTCTCACTACCACTCTTCCTTCTTTCTCTCCCAACCTGTTGTGGCAGGATTAAACAAAAGTCTACCTGAACACTGAGCTGCTGGCCATGTTAAATTCTCCACAGCAATTCACTCCTTAAAAAAAATATTGACATTGATTTTGACAGTTAGAGTTCTCCAGGAACCTCAGGACAATGAGTCTGTGTCCCAGTACCACACGTTTCAGTTTTAAACCTGAGAAGCAGAACTCACTGAAATTTTCATAATTCAGTAAATAATTGTAGATAAATAAAATCACAGTCATTTGGCTCACAGACAAAGGGCAGAGAGAGGCAGAATTAAGTCAACCAGCAGCCTACATCCAGTATTTACCTAATGACCAGCAGGCTCCACTTTGGGAAGAAGCTTGCACTCTGTGCTGGCAGCATAAAGCAGAGATGCTTCCATGCAGTTGTATTTCAGAGTGGAGCAGGTATTCTTATACTTAAGCCTGCAGTATAATGGAGTGCACTTAAGAACAAGTATTCAAAAAGCAATCTTCTGTAATTGCCAAGTTCATCCAGCAGCTCTTGTCCAGCCAGGCTGGACTTGATGCATTTTGCTCCACCCCTGTTGCTCCTCTCCTGATGTCCTGATGTATTCTCCTTGCACCATGTGCACCTTACAGCTCTTTGGGATGCACAGCTTTTGGAATAGCCCTTCACATCCCCCACCCTATGTGGACTGAAGCAACAGCCTCCCAGTGCCACTGTTCACCTCTTTGCTGCGAGCTGGTGTTTGCCACTGTCATATTTCACTGTGGGAAAGTGCAAGGAATTCTTTTAAAAATGGATGGTCAGGAATAAAATTAAGCCAAACGAGGCAAATCTGAGAACCATTTAATATCGTGAAAAAAACCCCAAAAAGACAAAGGGGTTGCCCAAGCCAAAGAGGAGTAGAAAAGACAGAAAAGAAGGAAGGAAAATGGGAAAGGAGTTGGGGAGAGGGGATAGGCAGAGGCAGCGTTATCACTGGAGGTCGGGCAGTGCCGTCGCTGTCCCCGGAGCGGGGGCTGTGCACGCTGTCTGCCTGTGGACGGCTCCCGCGGCAGCGGGTGACCGGACACGAGGTGAGGAGCGCTCGGGCAGGAGGTCCAGAGCCCGGAACAGGATCGCGGCAGGATTGCTGCGGCGGGCTGCCTCGGGGGTGGGTGGAGTTGGACGCAGGGGGCTCAGGCAGGGATGCAGAGATACAGCAGACAGGACGGTGGTCAGGGACACAGGGAGGCAGGACGGACGTCAAAGCGAGCAAGAGCCAGTGAGGGCAGGAGAGTCAAAAGGTAGGCTAGGGCCAGGGCAACAGGGACAAAACACGGGCTACGGCCAAGGCAAAGGAGTAGCAAGCCAGCAAGCAAGCTGGAGCCAAAGCAAAAGGCACAAGACCCAAAAGACCTACACTCAAAAAGCCCAAAGCCAAAAAGCAAGTCTCAAGCAAGCTCCCAAACCACAACTCTCAAAAAACCTCTCCACTCATAAAGGAAGATTTTAAAAGCCACCCCCACCCCCCCCAAAAAAGGCAAAAAAAAACCCCAACAAACCACCACAAAAAAACCCACACCAACAAAAGCAAAACAAAAAGCCCCACAACCAACCCAAACAAACAAACAAAACCACCCCAAGTCTCCACAGCCTGGTACCTTCTCAAACAGTTACTTTTACTTTTTATGCCCCTGGCCCCTGCCAAAACCTGCCTGCTGGCAGAAGACTGTTAGCCCAGCCCAATGTCCCAGTGCAGTCCACTGGTAGCGAACTTTTGCCATCTGGTTGGAGAATGTCTCTGGGATACAGTGTCTTTCGTGTTCTCCTGCTGACTGCCTGTCCCATGTGAGACGTGAACTAAGCAATGTCCCCCCAGGGACAAAGCTTTCCTCCGTCTTGTCCCAGCTGCCTCCTGGATGTGGCACTTGTTCAACCCCTCTCCCATATGCATCTTACAACCATTGTTAAGGCAAATCAAAATGAAATTGGCTCCTCACAGCCACCCTGGGCACTGTAAAGGCACTGGTGCCCTGAGGAACCCAGTATCACCAGATGGAGCAGGAATCCCTTGCACTGCCCTCTGACTCCTGGGAGACTCAGCATCTTGTAGGTAACAGGTGGTGATGACTTCTGGGGAGGGAGGAAAGCTATCAGACCTTCAGGCTGCCCAGAGCAGCTGTGGTTGTGCCATTCCAGGAAGTGTTCAAGGCCAGTTTGGACAAGGCTTGGAGTTTGGATCTGGTCTACTGGGACATGTCCCTTCCCATGGCAGGGCGTGAAACCAGATGAGCTTTCAAGGTCCCTTCCAGCTCCAACTTTCTATGGTTCTAAGAGTCTCTTAGGGCATCTCTCAGCACTTCTTGAGGATGTCAGTGGATGAACCAAACTGATCTTTCCTTGCAGAGCCTGTGCTAGTGCCTGGTCAGCTTTCAGTGGAGATTTGTGGCCTAGCAGCAAAGGGACTGTACAGGAGAAAACCAGGAGCTGTGTTGTGGCTGTCTGGTGTTTGCAACAGCAGGGACTGCCATTTCTTGCTCTGTTTTTTATACTTTTTGTACTTCTGCTGTCTTTCAGCCTTGCTAGGTTAAAAGAGGAATGAGTCGTCTGTCCTGCAGCAGGCAGGCAGTGCCCGTTCCTCATTAAGCCCTTCCACGTCTGGATGTGAAATGCCATGGCAGCCTGCTGGTAGCAGAACAGTGGGATTAGACCTGACAAAATTGCGGTGAGAGGCATGGAATCTTCCTGTCTCTCCAGGTGTTAGGCCCCATACTGCTTCCTTCAGTGAGAATGCCCTTCAAGGATGCAAATATGGTTTTAGCTCAAACCTTCCTACAAATGGCCATTGTTTCAGATGCCCAGGAATTGTCATTTATACTTTTAATGAATAGGAAATGCAGACCCTTGATTAAGCAAAGGAATGTCTCTGTACTGTAACAGATTTTGCAGACAAGGGCAATATGCAGTCCAGCCAGGAAAGTCAGGAGCAGAGATGGTGGGTACACAGGAGCTGCTACAAAGAGATCAAAGTGACAGCTTCTTTGCCAGGATTCCTGCAGTGGATCATGATGGCTGTGAGCAGGAACATCTGGAAATAATGTCACAGACAGCTGGTGAAGACCTACGGCTTCTGTCTCAAGATTTCATGACCTATTTTCATTCTTGAAAACCCCCACAAAACTTGAAATGCCCCAGGGAGAAAAGAAAATCCTTACGTGTACATGCATTTTCTTGAAGCATCTAGGAAGCATCTTTTCACAGCAGTGTTTCCAAAGCAGTGGCTACTGATCATACCTGAATAATGAACTGGGAAGCACACTCCAGCTGCCACTCAGCTGAATGGACTTCTTTCTGCCTACAAATTGGTAGTAACTCTCACTAATTGACCCTTCAAATGCCCTGGTGGACAAGAGGCTTTGGCCCCACCTGAAACTGGATCCCATGCCCTTGCTTCAAAAGGAGCAGTAGGCATTGAAAATGTACCAAAAACTGCAGAGCCAGGGTTTGTTACCTTACGTAGGAAAAACTGATCCACCCAAAGCAAAACAGGGAGAATTTGGTAGACTGCAGCAAGCTCCAATACCAGTTAAGGCTAGGAATTAGCATCAGGACATGTTTTGCAAAAGCATCAAAAGAATAGGAATGAGTTCCACAGAGAACTTCCAAAAGGTACAAATTTATGCATCATGCATCACAATCTCATCTGAATGTGAAAAGAGACACAGTGGTGCTAAAAATTGCAACAGCCCTGTGGAAGGAAGGACTGGTTCCTGGCTCCCCTAACTGATATGCTGGCCATGACATTCTGTTGACAGAGGCTGTAAATAATAGGAGGCCAGACAGAGAGCAAAACTACACGTTGAACCAATGTGGTTATCATGGTTCTCCATTTATTCTCTCTTAGACAACGGGTTATATAGATTCTTAGCATAGTTTACAATGACAGGCCATACAAAGAATGCAAACAAACACTATTTATCTTATTCTTAAGGTGGCTGTTCATGCCACAACACTACACCTTGAAACCCACTATTCCCTGGATATACCTTAACATGAATTTTCACCTGTGCCACAGGGGCCCACAGGCCACGTAGGCCAAAGGGCTCAGTCTGGGGTTGCTCAACCCTCAATCCAAATATAAATCATGTCCTCGCTCTCTAAGAAACTCCGCAACAACATTCTACTGTGTAGAATATCCCTTTGAGCAGTTTGGGACAGCTGCTTGTCCATGCTTTCTCCTGGCTGCTTTCTCATCTCCTCTCTGTTGGGAAACTGAACAATTTGTTTGTGGACAACAGAAAATTCTTTGATTTAAGATAAGCACTACCTAGCACCAACCAGGCATCTGTGTGTAATCAACTTTATTCTCATCCTGAATCCAAAACATAAC
Organism: Sylvia atricapilla; assembly: GCF_009819655.1. NCBI lineage: Eukaryota > Metazoa > Chordata > Aves > Passeriformes > Sylviidae > Sylvia > Sylvia atricapilla. The sequence goes on along the minus strand of NC_089174.1, from coordinate 10,911,838 downwards.
ACTGCACCAGGTGCTGGAAAGAAAATTATTTCAGCCAAAACCAGGACATTCCAGCCAGCAGGTAACACATTTAGATCAGGCTGAGGGTGATGCTCCAGTCATCTCCTCCGTCCTGCATTCCTATTAAGCCTTTGCCACCTCACAGCACCAGGAAAGTCACACCTGATAGAAGACCTTAGAGTCACTTAATTCTGACTCCTAACTCTATTAACCCCCTTGTAAACAGTCTCTTATAACACTTTAAATTGTCCATTATGGCTGCAATGGTTAATTAAGGTGGAACTGACAAATGGAGTCATCATGATTTATGTTATTATAATGAATACATCTGCAGTTTGGTATAATGCACAGAATGTTTGACTTCCCAGGAAATGCTCAGATAGAGAGGTTGACTTTTATATTCATAGGGATAGAATAATTCCTCTGAAGGAATTTCTTTGTAATTTAACATGAATTAATGTATCCTTATCGCACTGTGTTACCCAGAGCAGCAATTTATCTAAGTCCTGTATATGAAATGTGGACTCTTGTCTAAGAACACCCAATAATGGAGAAATCCTTTGAAGGAATAGAGTTAGTGTAGATCATTAAGGCTCAGTCTACTAAGTGGCCTTTAAATTAAATGAAGTTAAATAAACTCTTCTTTTATATACCACTATTAACTTTTTCATTAACAAACATATTAAGGTATTTTTCATTTATATACAGCTGATGCAAGCATATAATAACTAAAATGTTCCTTTAGCAGAGAAAAACATAATTCAGAGTGTCTATATGGTAAGAAAGGGGAGAAGTTTGGCACATCAGTCTCACATCTTTGGATGTCTGTATGCCAATCCTGCAGGAAATCATTGTAGGTTTATCTATACAGCCTTCCTCTGGGGTTATCCAGAAGGGTTGGAGAATCATAGAAGGTTCTAGAAACATTCTTAGTTGGAAGGGACTCCAAGTTTCATCAAATTCAGCTTCTGGAAATCCTTGCAGGACTCAGATCTCCAGACCTAGCTTGGATATTGTCTCTCTCACACACATAATCTCTGCTGGTTGGTTTTGCTGCGTTTCTTCCTCAGCACCTACTTAGTTGTGAGTAGGTGCTAATGTGTGGGTGATTTTTCAGTATATTTTCACCTTTTCATATAATCAATAAAAATTTAAATGAGAAGAGCTTGGCTTCTATAAAATCTATTATACCTAGGAACATATTCTGTAAAATTAAGCATTTTAGGGCACAACCACAGCATAATATCAAGATGCTTTCTAATTTTTCGATTTGTTGTCATTTGTGTGTTTTTTGAAATTATGACTACAACTTTCTGTTTCATGTCATGCATTTCACGAATCGCATGAATGCTGCCCCAGTTGTACTCCCCTCCTTGCTATGTCACAGACAGTTGTACCTGGTTCATACTATTTTCATATTCAAGGCATGCCTGTGTCATACCCTTTCCTTCTCAGTGCTATGTAGCACCACATTCTGCCTCTCTTTTGGTCAGAATCAAAATGGAAAGCTTTTCAGCTACTTCTCCCACAGACGACTCTGCAAGGACAACAAGCTTTTCCCCTGACATGTGGAAACTTGTATTTGCACCACATCTAGAGGACATCAGGATGTCCTCTTTCCTTTACAACCTGCAAACTACCATCAGCTCATGGTGCTCCCTGCCTGTTCCTTCTCACATGGAAGCACACTATGCACATTAGAGCCTAGCAAGGACCAAAATCTGGACAAACTTCTTGCATAAACCTTATAGTCCCAGCTAACATAATAATTCTCTACTGTGTTTATTTCTTTCACAGTCATAAAAGGAAGGCTCAAAGCTATCACATGCATGTTGCTTACTAACCCATAACTAATGTGACCAATATGAAACTGTATATCCACATACCATCACTGAGAAAGGTGTGTGCAGCAAAAATTTTCCTACTCTATGGGGGAAAAAAGTGAAAATAACATTCAGCCCTGATGTAACTAAAAAAACTTTTAATTGTTTTCCCTTCTCTTATATTTTATGCTTGGCTGATTCTGCTTATGGGCCCTGGAAAGGCTAGCTCATCAGTTTATGTTGTTAATCAAGAAGAGTAATGGTGTAAGTTATGAAGACATGAGATTATTCTTTGCTGAATAGAATAACAACTTTCAGAAAACAAAGAAGTTATTTTATACTTTTTTTTATTAGGAAATGATAAGACTGCTATCCAAGTAAACAAGAACCCCAAAATGTACTGAGAATCCAGAATGGAGGAAGGGTTTCTCCTGTGTTCCTGGTGCAGCAGCTGCTGTGTTAGTGGTAGGGCTCTCACAGGAAATTGGTGGTTTCTACTAAGGATCAGAAAACATTCTGCAGCTAGGGAAAATGGTGGGAAAATGTTCCACATACACTTGATCCCTTGATATGTACTGCAGCAAGCACTGTGACAGTGGCATTGACACCTCTCAGAAGGTGCCATTGGTCCTCAGATGTGGAGCAGGAAAAGGGAGAACATCACAAGTCCAGCTGATTTGAAACATTAATTCCTGGCTCATCCTCCGGTCTGTGGATGAGCACAGACCACCCAGTCCACCCAGTGACTGCTTGGGCAAGCTCACACAGAAGGCCACCTGTGTGGTGTGCTTCACCTTCTCTGCAAGATAGACTTCGGGTGTCAGGACTGCTACTGCACTGGTGACCAACTGTTGAGGCATAGGAAAGGGACATCTTTTCAGAGATAAATGCACAGAACTGTTCAACCTTCTGTGCAGACAAGGACTGGAGATACCTTGCAGCCCACTGGGTGCTTCCCGCAGCCTTCAATGGCTCATGGTTGCTCTTGCTTGAAGGGCAGGTGGGCTGCCCATGTTTAATGGGACAAAAGGCTTATTTGGGCACTTGGCAGAATGAAAGTCAAGGATGGGAATGAATAAACCCTGACCTTGGTGGCACTGTGCACTTTGCCTGACATGAGTCCACTCCTTCAGAGTCCATCCCCGTGAGCTGCTCACCCCCATCTTCCCATGATCATTCCATCTGGTGGGGAAAGCATTGACATGTGTGAAGTTTTTTCTTGTCTAGGTGGGGCAAAGAAGGGCCCCAAAAAGAAGAAAGCTGGGAGTGGTATGAAGCTGGGAGAGAGGCTGTGATGGAGGGGACAGAGGCCAGTGATGGAGAGGAGAGGAGGAAGGACCCTATTGTGGTGCCAGGAGCTGGACTGTGTTGCCGCCAAAGAGAGATGAAACCAAGGTGGGACATGAGTGAAGTCTGATTGCTGAAACAACTTCTTATAGTGCTGATTCGTCCTTGAAGCCTTCCTATCATGGGTTCAGTGTGCAACACTAATCACACCATCTATTTGCAATACATTTTACCTAGGAAATGAAATGCAAAAATTAGGGGCTTATTGCAAGACAGCATTTGACAAGGAACAGCTAAGAGAAAACTTTCGAGGAGCTTTGGGCAGGGGAACCTCTGCTACACAGCAAAATGAAGCCATTTCTAGTAAGTACTGGTGATATTCAACAAGCCTATAAATTGCTGAAGTGGAGTGAAACAGTCTACCTCACTTTAAATGTCAGGTCTGATTTCAATTTCATTATTAGCAGTAATTTACTTCTCAACCAGGAAACTTTGAGGGAATAGATGGCTGTTTTTAAAGCACAGCTAGGAAGTACCACTGTTTCATGAAATCCTATTGCTGTGTATGTACTGAGTTCTGAAGTGGGTTTAAATGGATGAACTGTGGTGCAGCCTGCTCAGTAATGCATGAAGAAAAGATTTGGAGTGCAGAAAATGTCAAATACCTTTCTCATATGAACATTAGACCATTAGTAAAGATAAAATTATCTTTGTGTTTTCAGTTTATAATGTCTCTTTTGTAACAGTAAGAAACAGCATTGATTATTATTTGCTGTTTTCATTGCTTTGTGTGATTATTTGGAACAGGTCAAGAATCACACCCAGAACAGGACAGGCACTAGGTGGAGAACAATAAGGGGAAGACAAATAAGAAAAATTTCTGCTTTTCAAGCCACGAGATTGCTTCTGTGGTGATATCCTCACTTCTCCGTGGATGACCCAACATGCAGGACACAGAGGCCAGAGTGAGGAGAGGGGGATACCAGTGGATGCTGTCACGGGTTGAAACAGTGTCTCTCTGCTAGGACCTTACAGTTTTATAGAAAAGACAGGGACCTATGAGGGGAGGGGCCAGGTTTTGAATTTCACACGCAGTTCTGATCACTCAGAGAACAGAACTTTTGGTAAATACTCCTATAAAAAGCTGAAGCTGGGTTGGAGATTGCCTCTCTCTCCCCCGTCCTGTGAGCAGGTAACACGTGGCACCCGAGAAGAGCCCGGCTCAGACCCTGGCTGCCCCCGGGCTGTCCGGGGCCGGGCTGTGTCCGCAGGGCTGGAATGTGTCCGCAGTGTCCAGAGTGTCCGCAGTGTCCGCAGTGTCCAGAGTGTCCGCAGCGCCGCCGTGTTGTGGCCGCGGCGGGAGCGGGGCAGCTCCTGGCAGCTCCTGCCCCGGGCCCCCGACTGCCGGCCCCCGGCCCGGTGGGAGCAAGGCATTCCTCTCTCCTCCTGCTCTACTCTGGGCCTTACAGAGAGCAGCTGCCAGCTGCTGGCGCCATCAGATCCAGGGCTGGAAGACAAGGTGTCCACCGGCCCCTCTCTCCTTCATTTGCAGCGCTTTGAAACATTTGCGGCTGCAGGGATCACCCGATCACGGCAGGACTGGACAGGCTTTAATTCTTTCCTGACACAGATTGAGACTTTAAAACGCTACCCCTTCTTGCAGATAAAATGAAAGGTTAAATTGGAGACATGTAAAGGGACAATATGGAGATCTCAAAGTTAGTAAAGAAAGAATGACTTTTAAGTGGTAGAGATTATAAGTTTCCTTGGTTCTAGGCTGAAAATCTCCGATGGATTTTGGTAACTGGAAATTCTTTTAAGTCATGGACAATATAAATTGAGGAGATGATTTGTGGGTTTGAGCAAAGGAATCTGTGATGAACTGAGTGAATATTTTTGTGCCCTCATGAGAGGTTGAACAGAGAGACATGAGAAGAAGCCCTCTGCCAGTGAAGAAGACCATCTCTGTTCCCTGAGTTGAAAAAGATCCTTTGGGTTTTTTTTTAAACAGCTCATTTTTGAAAGGTGCCACCCCAGTTTGTAAAATCCACGGCCCATGGGTAGTCATAGGAAAGGCTACGTGATATGGGAAGTTTCCACAGATGCAGATTCTCTGGGCGGGCTGCTTTTGTGTGAAAGTTACCAAGCCACAGGAGTGACTTCTCTCTCTCAAAGACTGAATGAAAGACTGTTTTATAAGTGGTACTGACCTGGAGTTCTGAGTTTTGCCTCTTTACATTGTTTACATTGTAGAAAATGAACAGTTTGTAATGAGAGAAAGGGCTGGTTTTAGTATTAATTTATGTTGGGGTATTTTTCCTTTTCTTATTTTTTTCTCTCTTACTGTATGTTAATAAAATCTATCTGGTATTGGGTTTGCTTCTAAGTTGAGCCTGCTTTTGCCTTTTTCTCCCCAAATCTATCTCTCAGTTAGCAAACAAGTTCAGCAAATGTAAAACCACCACATAAATGGTGCCGTGACTCGGATAAGCAAACCTAAACCACAACAGATGGGAATTCCCAGAGCCAAGGTGATGTTCCCAGGGACAAGTGGTGCTCCTGGGGCTGGTTTACACCCTGATCCTGATGGTATTTGTGCACTTTGGAAACAGTGTTCAACAAAATCATTAAATATGGTAGAGATTATTGCAGTTTATTCTATCCATATCTAACCTGTAACTAAGGTATTCTGAAGTGTCAGGTGAATGGGAATCAGGATGCCAAAATAAGATATCCCAGATCTTCTGTCTTCTGCAGGCCTCTTCTGAGAGGTCAGATTTCTGTAAATATGAACATTTGGAATTATTCATGGAGTCAATTTTCATTAAGGCAAACTATAACTTCAGTCACAAACCCTATGCACTTTCTGAATCCAGAAGAGAAATCCAGAATTGTGAAAATCTGAAGATACAGCTGAGCACATGAGATGCAGACTAAACTGATCTCTGAAAAAATGTGCAAACCCTGTCATCTGGTGTTGCTCTTCACATACATGTAAGTACCAGGGGGTCAGAAGGAACAGTGGGCTAGTCCAGGGTGCCCATTCAAGACCCACTTCTACAAGCCCAGGGGAGAACAGAGGAATAGAAGCAGTTGGGAGCCCAAATTAGGAATTAATTGGAAGGAACATCCCATACAGCACCCTTGCAAGTTTGTCCCAGGGAAGGCTCAGGGGCACAGGGGCAACTACCAAGAAGACAAAATATGTGCTCTGCTGCTGGAGGGATATGAATTCTTGATATATATTCTTACTGATGGATTCTGCCCTACTCAGCAAGAGAAGAACTGGTGTTGTCTGTGTTCCTGTATGTGCTCCATGAGTCTGTGTTGAGCTGTGTGGCTGGTTGTCTTCACATACATGAACATATGTGTGCCTCTGCACACACCTCCTTGGAGCACATGCTCAAGCTGCTTCTGGTTGGACCTCACCTGGGCTGCTGGGTCCAGCACTTGATACCACCATTCTTCACCACCTGCCAGCTGAGAGACATATCCCATATTTCACTGGAACAGCACTTCATCCTCCAAATGTATAATCCTTTCCACAGCAAAAGTTGTCTCAAATCATCAGATGTACAAAAATTCCATCTGCACTGTTTCTCTTGCCTGATGGAAAAGCCACATCATGGACATTTTATCTATCACTAACAGGAAATTGGACCTCATGTTCAAACATGAGCAGCCCTTTGGGAGAGAAGTAGCTGTTTTTCCTGCGGGTGTCCTTCAGCTTCCACAGATCCTGTGCCCCTTCTCCAGAGTGGCTAACAGCTGAGAAACACTTTCCAAGAGAGGAATGAGGGTCACCTGCCCAGTGCAGATCCCACTCTCCTGCACCTCTGAAGAGAATGGCATGAGGTCACAGAGCATCCTCCTGCCAAGCACCTCCTGCCTGCAACAATGCCTCTCTGTTCTCCCTCAATGCAGGATTTAAAGCATTCAATCTTAAAATATTCATCTGTCCCTCTCTTTCTCAGATCCTGGATTTCATCCCTCATATGTGATTTTCAGATTTTTTTTTGAAAGATAGTCCTCAGAAATTCCAGACCGATGTCTGTATTAGAAGTATTAAATACATTTACGTACATGTATAGAACTGCATCCCTACTGTGAGACAAGAAGGGGAAGATCCTAGGACTTGGCCAAGTCCATAAGGAACACCCTCTACAGAGTGAAGACTTCAGATCACACTTTCCAGGTCTTATGTTAGCATTAATTAATACTCTTGTATTAATGTGTGTATTAATACTTGTGCCACGTGGTGCTGGCAGCTCTCTGTCTGTTGTACAGAAATGTAAACAATTACAATATTAAAACTTATTCACTTGCTGGGACTTTAACTTACTAAGTAAGCTAAATTAATTGTCAAGTTAAAACAACAAATGCTATGGATGACTGTAGCTATGTAAAGGTAGTCTGTGCAGGAAAGTAGGAGTAAATAAGTATTTTTTAAAAACTTGCATTTTTCCAATTAATTTTACTCTTTTGACATGCATGTTTTGCAAAAGAAAGGAGGCTAGGGCAGCAAAAGTATTTAACACATCCCGATTCACACTCCTCAAAGGACTCATAAAAAGGGTTATCAATTCACCCAGTTAATCTTTGGTCTAACCAGGGAAACCCAACATCCCACTGGACAGCCAGCAGTTGCTGCTCATGGAAACCTCCCCCACTGCATAAAATGAATGGCTTATTTTCAGACCATCAAATCCATTTAACAGGGAGGTGAAATATGCAATTAGTATCATAGAAATGAGCTTCAGTTCATGATATATCTTAATTAGCTATGTAATTTTATTTATGTTCCATTTGTAAAATACAATCTTGTAATTACTGCCTGAATGTTGAGTGAAGTTGGTTTTGGGGTTTTTTTAGCCTTGAGTCATAAAGGAAAAAGAAATGTTTGGCAGATGGGGAGGGAAGTTTCCTGAGGTTAAATGAGGTTTCAGCACACACGTGCTCCACCATTACTTGAAGGGCAGTGGATTATGTGTTAGCTTTTGGGTCCCAAATCTAATAAACAAATAGAAAATCACAAATAGTCCAAAATAGCTGTTCTGGTAGGATCTGTTCACATAGTATAACTTCTGCTAGAAGCTATTTGCTTTTCATCTCAGGTAAAAGGGAACAACAGACTATAGATTTTATTTGTCCTGCACCAATCCTGCTTACTTAGGGTCAGGATTATTGTTTGCTGGAAATCTGTTTCCTGAGATGTTTCCCGACAAAAAAAAAAATCACTCTTGTTTGTCCACAATTCTTTGGGAAGAAGAATGCTTGAAAGTCTGCTGTTTGGTGAGGAAAATCTCCTTTTCAGATACATCTATTACTAACATTTTGCTACTTATTCAGAATGATTATCCATTACTAAACACCTAGTAAATGAAGCAGTCTTGTTGGTGTGCCCCCAGGAGTAATTATGGCTTTTCTGGATTGGATTTGACAGCAGTAACATTTTAGCCTCAGCAGACCTTGTACAACCTTAAAACAGGATTTTCAAATTCTCCCTGTGTGACATATGTGACCATGCAGGATGCAGTAGAGTGTGTTTTGCAAAGGGTGAGCAAAGGCAAATCCTGTGGAAAAAACAAACCTGGGGGAAAACCCCATGTTTCACAGTAGACGAGGAAGGGTCATATCTCCAGGGTAGGTGGGTGTCAGTACCACAGCAGATGATGCAAAACCACTCTTGTGTAAGTATCCAAGAACACTGCTCACCTCACTCCCCACAATCCTGCTACATGCTAGCTTGGAAAGAAGTGAATAATCATGGAATTATAAAATCATTTAGGTTGGAAAAGCTCTTTAAGACCAAGTCTAACATTGGTCAGCATTGTCAAGGCCACCACTAAACCACATATACAAGGGCCACATCTACATATCTTTTAAATTCTTCCAGGGATGGTGACTCTACCACTGCCCTGTGAAGCCTCTGCCAGGGCTGCACACCCTTTAAATGAAGAATTTTTAACTAACATCCAAACGAAACCTCACTTGGCAGAATTTAAGGTCATTCCCTCTTGACCTGTCACTTGGTACTTGGGAGCAAAGTTCAACCTCTACCTCCCTACAAACTACTTTCATATTGTTGTAGAAGCTGCAGAGGATCAAGGGGATACAAGTTTGAGGAAGCATTGGTACTTTACAGGCTAAAAAACTGCCCCAGAGTCGTTCACAGTTCATAGAGAATTGATGTGTTGTAATTTAGAAGAAAAAATTCATTCAAAGAAGTCAACATGTCACCCTGGGGCTTACTCTCTGGCTTTGCAAGGTACATGTCACGTCCTTGCTTTTATTCAAAGAGGCATTTCATTATGGTGTAGAAAATATTTTCATGTTGAAAATATTTTCATTTAGAAAAGCTGTCTTGCAAAATTAGTGAGCATGTAAAGCCTTCTAAATCTACTCATGGTTACTTAATAGCTGATTAATAATTAAATGATAGCTTGTAATTAATTACAATCCAGACAATTCCTAGTTCTCCTGTAAAGCAGAGGAGCCAGACTGGACAAGGGCAGAGCCTGGAAAACCAACAACAAATAATGATGCTGCTGACCAGTGTCACCTGTTCTCCACTGTGATTACCCCTCTCCTGAAGAGCCAACGTTTCCTGAAAATGGAGCAGAAAAATGATGGAGGCAGGAGCACTGAGAGCTTCAGCTTTGAGAGGTGGGTGATGGGGAAATAACTCCCATCCTGAGGTATCAGCTGGATACACATGTGCAAAGCTGACATTTCATCAGGATGCATCTGCTGTCAGAAGGCATGCCTGGGGTTCATCAGAGCCCAGGAACCTGGTGATTCCTCATAGATGGTACCAGAGAACAATCCCCTGTTGAACCTCCTCCAGAAGAAGAGTCTACTCCATGAACAATGGCACTGGCACCTTGGAAAGTCCAATTCACATCATTACAAAGTCACAGGCATTCCAGTGGAGGTGGTGTCCAAAAAAATCTGGCTACTGAACCACTTTGTCAGGTCTGTATTGTGCGTGAAATGGTGCTTCAGGAAACTGGAGATTGATGAGTCCTACCTCCTCACCAGGACTTTTTCAGCACAGCTGGGGAGGATGGTTTTCTAATGGTGACACAGGTCAGAAACTGCATGTCCTTAGATGTGTTCACTTATAGCTTTAGCATTCCTGCACTGGGTGACGTGGCTTCAGAGAAGTTATTCTTTTTGATGCATTTGCGAACAAATGGATGAAGGTGCCTGGGGTAGCTTGGGAATTATCCAGGGAGCAGAGAAAGACTAGCTGCACTGCTAGGGAAGAAGGTCTCTAGATGGAGGGACAGGCAAGCTGGAGAATCTTAAACCAACATATTTTCTTCTTCCTCTGAAGGCCAGAGCCCTAAGGGCTGACTCATCCTAACAGGGCAGAAGCCTATAGGTGGCTGGGGACTCTTAGCTCCAGCTCAGCCAGGAAGACAAGGGATGTCCAGTCTTGCAGAGCTCTGAATTTCCAAGCTCAGATAGAGAGGAGCACCCATCAATCACTCCATCTGCCTGGTCTCCCCACTCTCCCCTCCTCCCAATTTCTCTCCTTCTGGCTTTTCCCCCTGTATTAGTTTCCCCTTCCACTGACCCTGGATCTCTTGCAGTATAACCTGCATTACAGGAAGGTGTTACAGGAAGGTCTCCTGCTGCATTCCCAAAGATCTACAGGGATGGAACAGGACAGAGAAGAGGAGAAATCCTGAAGGGGCTTTGCAAAGCAAATCCAGGGGTGAAAGACTGTGATCTGTTCCAGGGTCAAGCCAGGACCTTCCTCTTTATCCCAGACATATGGTGGAGGAACAAGACAGTGGCCGGTGGGCTGGTTGCTACACTCCAGTTTGTTGATGACGAAAGAAAATCAGCTGCCTCAGGGCTTGACATGGACCTGTGAGCTCTTTTCATTAAGGGAAGACACCAGCTGCTGAGGGCCCCAGGAGAGTCTCAGGGTTGCAGAGGAGAGAGGGATAAATGAATTGTGTCACTTTGCAGTGACTTGGAAGGGGATAACAACATATCACAAGCAGCACCTTGGAGATCTTACTGTGCAAACAGGGAAAGAGTGGAAGATGAGCAAACTGTGGTGATGCCAGTGATTACATCCAAAACCAGAGCTGCCAGCATGTTCCTTGCAAGAAGTTCACCGCCATTACTGTAATTCCAGAGACAAACAGCACACCCACCTCTAACTCTGGGGAATTTAGGCAACTTCCATTTAGGAAGGTTTGCCTATATTCTTATTAAATCTTTCAGTGTCTTCAAATGAATTCAAATATAGAAAATTATCTTAAGAACTTCCTGGTTTTTAATGATTTATTGTGCTCCAGCGCAGAACCAGAGTGATGAATAACCAGAATTCCCCCAGAGCAGAATTTGTGAACCCCACTTAGCTGTATCAAGGAACAGGAAGAAATTCCCAATACCATAGTGGTAATGTCTGCAGATGTCACAGGTTAGTGGAGTGTCTGTTTTGGTAGATGACTCAAATCTGCAGAGTATGCTGATTTTACTTGACAAACACATCTTTCACATGATGAAATGCAAGGTCAGGCAGGTGAGTGCATGAAATGTTCTCAGACTTGTAGGAAGGAGGGAAGTTGTCGAGTCACCATCCCTGGAGGCATTTAAAAGCCGTGTAGATTTGATGCTTGGCGACATGGGTTAGGGGTAGCCTTGGCAGTGCTTGGAGAACTCTGTTCTGAGTACCACAGCAAAGTAAAGTCTTTCAGAGTCAGGAAATATGTAGGCAAACTGGACATGGCTTCTTGTAAGTCTCCTAGAATAATTCCCGGCCTGGAAACCATAATTAATTTGAGAAACTGAAGGAAGAGCAGCCCCTTTGGTTGTCCCAAGGGTCACTTGGAAAACTACTTGACCTATCTAGTCTGAAAAGCTTGAGCTTTGAGCACAATGCTGCAATATGGTAGAGAAGAGCTCCTGCACTGTGCAGAGACACAATGGGAATCAAGAATTGTGTTGCACAAACACAGGTTATCTTGAAGTAATTTAAGTTGGAGAGATAACTGAACACTGGATCCTTTGCAATAAAATGAGTTTTTCACTGTTGACTCCTCTAGCTGTAGCTTCAAGAGATAAATTAGGTGCTGGCTTGGACTTGCTGAGAAAGGCTAATGATACGAAGCTCCCTCATTCTGGGAAACAGGGCACGTGATGTTGTTTCTCTTTCTGGCCACGCCACATCAGGTACTATGCACTGAACTTCAACAAGGGTGCAATAAAACCTGTGAAGGTTTGAGGTTGGAGGTCCTGCAGCATTACCTTTACGCCTGGGTTAGAAGTGGCAAAACACACTTTTCCCTAAACATTGGAGACAATCATTCTATTTTGACTCCTACAGTGCAAAACCAATGTGGTAGTCAGAAGCCTTGGAAACAGAAGCTGGAAGGCTGAATAAATGTGCCATGTTGCTCTGCTGCAACACTTTAGATGAATTCCACCATGCGGAACAGACCTGTCCTGGGAAGGTTAAGGTTTGGAGTCCATAGGTCTCTCTGGCTGGCAGAGACTGACCTCCAGCAGCTCCTACAGAGGAGGCTGTGTGTGCACAGACCTTGGCCCCCGGACATCTGTATAATTGCTTTAAACCTCTTCTTTGGGTCAATAAATCCCTACCAACTATTTTCTAAAAAGGGGAGTACACAGGTGACAAACTGCTTACAGTAGAAATAATGTGAATATTAAGTTAATCAAAGCATTCACACTGGAAGGGATTAAAAGAGGGAAGGGGGAAAAAAGCCAGCTCGTAACAAGCAATCCATGTCACTTTTTTTCCCTCCTGTGTACTCTTGCTCTGTCCCATTTGTCTAGCAGTAATCTACATTTCAAATTATTACATGGGAAGCTGAAGTGGTAGTGACAGGGATAAACGAAGCTTGTTAAACTAATAGCTGCACTAATGCCCAAATATGTGAACTTCCAGAGTCAGGCAGCATCCAAGGCTGCCGGAGCTGTCAGCCCCGCTCCCCCTGGGCTCGTCCGCCAGCCGCTGCCACATGATGAATGGCCCTGTCGAGTAAATTCATCCGGGGCCCAATTAAATAGGCAGAAATGAACTAGAGCCGTCAACCAGGGAGAGAGAAAAGGAGAGGGAGGGAGGGAGAAAGAAAGAGAGAAGATTTAAAAAAAAAAAAACCAAGGGGTGGGAGGAGGGGAGAAATATTCCTCACAAAGTCAAGGAAGCTCTGGCGCAGTGAAGTCATTCTGTCAGAAAATGGCCATTTAATGCTTTGCCGAGCCCACGACAGATAAGTCATCTGAGGAAGCTTTAGTGGAGTCCCAGGGCATTTCATTTATTAATTATCAGCTTCGAGTGGGGATTGCAGCCGCCTCTGTCTCTTCCCCATCCCTTTTCTCCACTGAATGCTGTCAGACCCATGCCTCCTCCCTGTCAGGTGGGAGGCGGCTGAGCGGCCACGGGCCACTTGGGCACATAGAGGTGGGGACAGAGGAGAGAAGGCACTGTGAGCTCTTCATGTATCCTTCTACTTCATCTTTGTCAAAAAATCTAGCTGTGGCACTTCACCCCTGGCTCCAGCCCTCTCCTTTCCCTCTTGGTCCCAAAAACCCCCAGGACCATAGGGGCTGCTCAGACCCCATAAAACAGCCCTACCTGCTCCACCATGTCCTCTCCTGTCCCCTATCCCCTCCCCTTTAGGCAAGCCAAGCCCTGAGGAGATGTCTCCTCTGCTGCATGTGGGCAGGGGCTGGCCCATGGATAAAGCAGCCCTTGGAGGCCATGATCTCCCTCAGGAAACCAGAAATGTGTTGGGTGGCTTTGGCTGAACATTTCATCTGCTGCATGCAGGACCTCTTGTCCCACATGTCCTTGCTTTATCCCACCAGCCCTGTGCCCACTCACATTTGCGAGCTCAGTGCTCAGTCCTGCCTGATGTGGTGCCTGCCTATGACCAGCAGAAGCAGCAGTGACAGGGTAGGTGAAGGCAGGCCAGGCAGAGCTGCTGATCTGGGTGAGTCCTCAACCAATTTTCCCTGGTAGACTCCAGCACCATATATGATAGCCAGTGAATGTTTCTGACAATCTTCCCAGAGCCTTCTCCAAACCACAGTTTTTCTCCTGCTCTGCATACGAACATGGCCAGCCACATCTCAAGGAAAACTTGGAGCTGCTTTTAGTGAAGTAGCCCCTTCCTCCAGCCTCAATCTCTAAGTTCTTGCTAAAACACCAGACTGGTGAAACCCAAAGGCTGTCATTCAGCACTGCTGCTTCACCTCACAAAGGACTTGCTGCACCTCTCTTTCTGGCCACACACATAGAATAATTTCTAAAAATAACTAATAAAGATTAGTTATTTTAATTGACAGGATACATGACATGACATGTTTGGACAAAGCACTTAAATTAATGCAGGAGCACTCTCACAGCCTAAGAAAGTGATGTTCGCCTAGTGAGAAGCTGGAAAAAAAGTTGCAATTCACCATAGGATACTGAAGGATGCACAGACTGGCAGGGTGAAGAGTGGCTTAGTGGCCCAGTTGGCCTGTTCTCTAATCCATACTAACTCCCGGTTCTGATTCTTGATTCATCAAGGCAGGGACAAAGTAACTATTCAGCTGTGCAGAGATTAACCTCTTGGTAAATCTGGTCCTGGCTCTGCTTCATTCAATGGTTCTCCATTTGGGGACAATTTCTATAGCACTGAGACTTTTGTTCACCTCAGGTCTCTCTAGCCCTGCAGATGCAAGTCTGGGGCATCATCTAGCCAGAGATTCATAGAATCATAGAATGGCCTGGGTTGGAATGGACCCTAAAGATCATCTCATTCCAGTCCTTGTCTAACCTCGTCTGTAACATTTCCAGGGATGTGGCATCAACAACTTCTCTGTGCCTCACCACCCTTACAGACAAGAACTCCTCCTAATACCTAATCTAAACCTATTCTCTATCCATTTGGCCCTCCCCTCCCCTTGGGCTCAGAACAGGGCACAGCACTCGAGACAAGGCCTTACCAATGCCCAGAGCACAGGGACAGTGACTGCCCTGAGCCTGCTGGCCACATTATTCCTTATACAGGCCAGGTGCCATTTGCCTTCTTGGCCACCTGAGCACACTTGGGCTGTCATCCAGTACCCCCAAGTCCTTTTCCAGCTTTCCAGCCACTATTGCTCATCCTGAAGCTGTCTGAGGTTCTTGTGACCCAAGGGCAGGACCCAGCACTTCTTGCTGAACCTCATACTGCTGACCTCAGCCCATTGAACCAGCCTGTCCAGATCCTTCTGCAGAGCCTCCATGACCTTAAGCTTGCCACACCCAAAGCTTTCTCTGCATTGGTTGGCCCAGTGTGTACCTTCCAGTATTGTCCCCAGTTAGGGGTCCCATCTGCTTTGCTCTGGTCTCATGATGCAGCACCCTGCACTACAGGCTGTGAAACACCACTGGCACAGCTTAACTCCCATGAGGTCCACCAGAAATGCTGATCTGCCATCCACACAGGAACCTACCCCCTGCCTCACCTCTGTGTATGGCAGAAGACATATCCCATGGTAATAATATGTAAGTGACAGTGTAAAACTTTGGCATAATGTCAGCATTTGCTTCCACAACATTGGATTCTGCTGGAGCACAACAGAATCACTCACTGTGGCACCCAGTGCCTGGAGGATAGCTAAAGGAATAATTAAAGAGAAGTTCTGTTTGCACTAAAAATGTCAGGTTATTTGGTTCTCTTTTTTTCACAGGGCAAAGATTTTTCTTATCAAAAATCTATTCACTAAAATGCTAATGATAGTCAGTGATTAGAAACTGCTGCTCAAGTTTTGAAAGTTCCCAGTGGGTTTCATAGACACGGCATGTAGCTTGTCAGTTGAGGAAACGCTTTCAACAAATCAAACTTCAGGGTATGATTTTTTTTTTTAATATTTCATTTCCTTAATGCTTCACTGTGCTAAAGCCAACAGGGACTTCTGAGTTAAGTGACGAAGACCACATTATTAGTTGCAAAGTCAGTTCTGATAGAAGTCTCTCATGACAAGGTGTTCTCAGATAGGCATAGAGGAACTGCTAGCAAATGTATGTGACACTTATCTTAATTAAAAAGAATAATAGTTTTATTAAAGTGAATTATGAACTTCTTATTTATTAGCATAGGAGAAGTTGTCTGCCAAGAAGCACAGACTTTCAAGAAACAGAGGGCTCAGCTTCCTCCAACTTTAGTACGATTCCTGAAATCAAGTGGTTGCAGGCAATACCATGTTTATGCCAGCACCTGACATTCAAGATAGACACATTTGGGACTGTTTGTGGAGCCTTTGTCGGCTTCCAAAGCATCAGTGCTACCTCTGCTGCAGGGTTAGAGGAGAAGGTATGATGTAGCCAGTGAGTCTGCAGTTCAGATCCTGGATCCCAGCACACACTTCTAGGGTGCACTGCTACCCCAAGACCAGCATTTCCTCCAGCCTGACACAGGTGTTAGTTTAGTTCAGAGTCCCTCTTGTGCTAAAAAAAAACCAGTTTAAACTTCTACCCAAAGTTTCATGGGGAAATTGCATTTATGTGAGATTGTTCCTTGCGTATCTGGGATTTTGGAGCCATGACTTATTGCTTTCCAGTGAAAAACACAACTCGACGGCTTCTGTCAAGGAAGCCATGTGCAAAGTGAATGAACATCTTTGTGTTTTATGTCCCCTTGGCAACCAATTGAATAAAGTTGGTTGAGCAATGTCAACAGATGAACTGAAGAAGCTATCTGTATGCACACTTGCTCTTCAGAGTGGCTGTCCCATGGCACAGAGCTCTGCCAAGGGCTGCTCTCCAGGCTAGCCACTCCATCTTTATAAATCCAGCTTCCATGAAAAAACAAGTGTGACTGAGATGGTCCCCTTCATTTCTTGACAAGAAAGGCAGGAAGCACCGTGCATATATTTGTATCTGATTAGAGAATAGGAGTGCATAGATGAAGGAACTGCTGTGGGAGATGAGTGATGGTCATCAATGAAGAGCAGGAGAAAACCTCCTGGGTGCACCATGAGTGCTCCTTTCTGCACAGGGCTTCCAGATTAGATCTAAGCAGAGCTCCAAGTGTGGAAAATAAATAATTGAACTCTTTGATGACTTTTAAGTTTCTCAAGTCTGCTCAAGCTGCTTCACTGCATGAAGCAAGAGGGAGAGTTTAAAATTACAGGGAAAAAAACCTGCTGATAACTCTGCTGATTAAGGGGGAACAAACCCATCATATTTTGTAAGATATGAGTTATAGATTCACTGCATATTAAATGTCCCAGATTTCATTAAAGTATGGGTTATTGTAGAAATAAGACAGCAGGAGGTATGTTTAAACGGTTTTCTTTGCTGTTGTAAATACTAGTGAGAAGCAGCGGAGGAGTTAAGACAGTGTGTTTGGAGCTGTATGTGTACGTTAGTACACATACACACCTCCTCTGGTTAACCCACTCCATGGGCTGCCAATGCTCTCTGGGATTACTCCAGAAGGCATGTCCTCATCACACAGTCCCAGCCTTCAGCCTCCTGCTGCCTGCAGGTTGGGTAAGTCCTCATTCACCCAGCAGCACCCTGCTCCCGCTGGTTGCCATCCACCTGCATGCTCCTACAGGAGCCACGTCCCTCAACCAGTGTAGACAGTTTGTCCCAGTGTGAGGCTTTACTGCCACGCTGTGAACATCTTGTCTGATGTCTGCCTGGCAGAACAATCCACCATTTTTAGTGTCTTGGGAATGGGGAAGAAAAGACCCTTCCCATACAGGCACTTCAGCGGGATGGTTGATAGCCCTTAAAGAAAAGGAAAATAAATAAAGTAATAGATCAAAAAAGCCTTCCCCTGCAATTCTTATCATATGAAGATCCTTATGAGATAAGATGCCCTCTGATACTCATAATCTTCAAGATCAAAGAAAATTTAGAAATCCCAAGGAAGGGATGGTGTGTGAACATAGGTGGAGATGAAGGAGAGCTTTTGCCTCATTTGCATTCCTGCAGAGCTGGGTCATAGTTTATATCTTCCTCACCACTCTGCAACAGTACCCTCCTACCTCTGACACTACCCCTGGAGAAACAGAGGAAAAGATGTGGGATGGCAATGTGTTGGAGTTTAGAATTTTTTTCTTCTTCTTTATCTCAGGGAATTTTTGACCATTTTCACCTAAGACATGAAAATGATGATACTTAAGAGAGATAAAAGATGCAGCGAAGGAGGAGGTGGAGGGGTGCAGCTGGCTGCACTCTTTCAGCTGGGGAGGGCAGGTGAGTTGAGGGGTGAGTAGCTGGGCTGGAGGGGAACAGTCGAGTTGCTGGTACTGCTTGGAAAATGCACTGCCACCACGGAGTCCAGCCACTTACTGCTTCTCCTACTTTGCTAATAAGAGCCGCTGTTGAAATGGGACCTTTTTTCAACATTCAATCTCATTGGAAAGGACCCTCACCATCTAATTAGATGCCTCAGGGGAAGATTCAGGACCCCGACCCCCTCACTCCCCCCCCAAGGGAGCGTCTCTGGTCTGTTTGTGGGAGCCGGGCTGTCACTGCCCAGCCCCGCCGTTCCTCTGCCCTGCTCCGGGTTTTTCACTGCGGTGTGACCCCACAGCCCTGCTGCCGGGACACTCCTGCGGCTCCTGCTACAGCTCAGGAGTTCCTGATACATTTCCTTTGCCACCCCAGGGTGTGCCCGTCTCTGCCGGCCCAGCTCCACTCGGAGGTTCCTTCTGCAGCCCATTTCGCCACCCAGAGGGGCACCGACACCGGCTGTCCCTGGGGATTTGCAAAGGAAGCCGTGTCTCTCTCTCTCCCGCCGCCCGCCCGCCATTACCGCCTGAGGGAGACGCGGCCGCGCCACAGCGCCCCCTGGCGGCGCGGGGGACTCCCGGCAGGGCCCGGCCCGGAGCCAGCAGCGCCCCCTGCTGGCCGTGCCCGGCCCTGCCCCGCAGGGGAAGGTGCCGCAGCCCAGAGCGGGGTCCCGGGGTCTCTGGTGTTGTTGGTTGTTGCTGCCACTGTTGTTTGTTTGCCTTGTTATTTATTCATTTATTTATTTAATATCATTTATATTTTAGTAATGAATTCTAGTGATTCCTTTTCTCATACCTTTGCCTGACAGCCCCGTAATTTCAAAGCTGAAATTTCAAAATGGCAATAATTTGTAGGAAAAGGCGTCATAGTTTCCATTCCAAGGGAAGTTCCCACCTTCCTTGCTGTTTGCACACATCTGTCTTTTAAACCAGGATACAATGCTTGGAACAAAATCAAAGGATGAAGAGAGGGACAGATTGGTTACAGATGCTAATGGTCAGCAAAGGGATTTTCCACCACTGGAACATATTTTCTGGTTTAGTCAAAAACCATAGCTCTAAAATCGACTGGCTTTAGCCCAAACAAATTAAAGTTGTACCCCGAAGGATCAAGTAAAAGATAGCGATGATTATATTTTCAAAAAAATTGAAATATTAATGACAAAAATTTGTTTGTTTTTGCAGGAAGAACTGTATAATTCTTTGTCAGTTAGGCTTAGATGAATCTATCTGTCACTTTGAAGTACTACTCTTTTTCATTATTTGGTACAAACCAAATAAAATCTCTCCAAAATTTTGAAACCAAAGCCAACCAGAAAGACTGGCAAAATTTCCTTCTCTGTGCTTAGAGTTTTATAGAGGGAGGACTGTATTTGCAGACCATCCTTTAGCTTCTGGACAATCCAGTTTAAAATAAAGTGGAAACTTGACATTTCATAAGGATTTGGGAGATTTCATGCTTTACTGGGGACGACAATCCATAAGGAAGGTTCTGTAATGCTGGAACAGGGAAGGAAACAGCTTTGTGTGAATCAAACTCGGATTGAATTTGAACATCACTTACTCCGCTGTAACTTTTCAGCAGAAGGGTAACAGAGGCCACCCAAACCAGCAACAAAGCATTCATGCAGCCAGAAGCACCAGAGCACCCTCCCTGGTCAGAAGAAGGATGGGGAAAATTTGGTCCAAGAAATAGAATGGCATCTTGTCTGAGGAGACAGATAACATGTTTTGGAGGCATCACATTGGTCCCACTGCAGGTTTGCTGCAGGGAAAGGAGGACAAGAAGGGACTTGGAAGCCTTGAGATATTCTGGGCCCAAGACATTTTAGGAGGTGACTACTCCTTCCCATGCACATGATCTAGATGACGGACAGAGATTTCACTCCTGGCCAGGAGGTACCCAAGATCAGCTGAGCTGAGCCTGCCAGTGCAGGGGGAGAATTGGTCAATGCCTGTCATTTCAGCTCACTGCTGTGTACATACCCTGAACTGTATTTCCTCTTGCAAGCTCCTCAGCACAGATCTGTCTCCTGTGCTATCGAAGCTGGCAAAATTTAAGCAAATGCCAATAATTCTATTTCACCCCTATTTCTTTTGTCATCATCATTGAACTTGGCTTACTAATGATTTCTTAGAGTTTCAGGTTGAATGGGCATCCATAGATTTTCCTTCTTTTTGGGTTAAACCTGGAGGTATCATCAACTGTGTTTCTGTCAGCTCTTAACCATTCATTTCACTTGCCCATGGCCAAGATACTACATAAATCTGAGGATGCACAAGAGATACTGTAGTGAAGGAAAAGGGCTTTATATCAAGGCCACATTGTTGCATGCATTATGTTGTGACACCACAGCACTTCATCAGATTCTAATTACACCTGGTTACAAGTACCCAGCCCTTTCAGCTGGAGATAGAGTGTCTTTGACTGAGTCCATTTGGGCTCGTGATTTTTGACAGTTGACTTTGCCAGTTGTCTGCTTATACTGATTTTTTTCCCCTGCTAAAACCAACTTTTATATAACAGCAAGTCTGGGTTCATTTGCTTTAAGTACGGATCCCATAAGAGACAGGGGAGTGAATTATATTCTCCCTCTTGGTCTCATGCAGTTACTAAATTACATTTTTAGCACCTGAAATTAACAGCTAACTGGAGGCCGGCTAAGGAGAGAGTAAAGTTAATGAATTGACTGAATATGTTAGCAGAGGATAGCAAAGAGCCATGTTTCTTCTACCTGTTTTTCCAAATTTTACTGAAGCAAGAAACCAGCAATTACTTGTCACTCCCTAGGTATCTATGAACTAACTAAGCCAATCTGCCAGCCATGGATGTCACTACTTCCCTCACCAGGCAGGTGGCATTACTTTTGAAAGCATTAAGTCTGTCACTGGCCAGTCCTGATGCTAGTGGTGGATGGACTGGGACAGTGGAGCTGTGCCGGGCAGGTAGCAGGTGGACTTCCGCACCAATAGCGGTTTTCTCATCCCTATGCCTTCCACATCACTGGTTGGAACCAACACAGCAGTGCTAAACTGGGGAGAAAAGGGGTCTCACAGCATAAACACAAGTCTGCAGGTCAAGCTCAAGCCAATTTTATTTTCCCACTCAATGTGTTTCCCAGCAGATCAGAGTTACTGGAGACACTCTCGTGTCTTTTCTAATGTGATGCACAGCAGTGAGTTCAGCTCATTGAAAGCCACCTTTTTTAAGCTTCTCCTCTCTTTCTGTTTTTTTGTTGTTGTTGTTGTTGTTGTTGTTGTTTGGTTTTTGTTTTTTGTTTTTTTTTTTTTTCTCAGTTGTTCACAAGCTTCTGCCCCACTCAGCCCCATGACGCTGCCAGCCCTCTGTCCTGCTGAGGCTTGGCTCTTCCCCATAGCAATGGATCAGGACAGTATCCTGATTGGGGCAACGGGGGTTGCAAACACAGGTACTGGCTGCAGGTGTAAAATGTCCCCCCAGAGAGGAGGCTTTCTGCAGGGGCTGTAAGAGTGACTTCCTGCTGCCTTTGGTCCCTGTGGGAGGCATATTTGCTGGTCCCTGCTTGCAGCCCTTATCAGAAACACTGAGTTAAGCTTTGCCTGTCAGCATCACCACCTTGGTGAATCCCACAGCCATTAAAATGGCTGGACACAAAACACAGTGCAGTCAGACTGTAAACTACTGGGTTTGTACCTCAGATTTGGCCAAATTTGTTTCCTTTCATCCTCACCATTGGTGTTCCAATGCCACAGCTCCTCTTACTTTGGGGACAGAGTCACAGCAAGGACCGGGAATCAGCTTGGTATCTTATATTGGAGTCACAGCAGCAGCAAAATGCTGCAGGAGATCAGCTCTTTAGAGAGGAAATATTGAGAAAACACAAAAAAAATGTGGAAACGTAAATAGCTAAGTAACAGTTTGCTTTGAAACAGAAGAAATATTTACTCAAACAGCCCCTTGCCAGCTCCTCTCTGGCCTGATCAGCATTGTTGATATGAAAAAGGTCCCCAGCAGGTGGAGTGTGGAAAGCTGCTAGCCAGGCAAAATCTGCAATTTCTAGCTTAAGAGGAGCACCAGGGTTTCAAAATTTGTCATCCTGATTCAGAGTGAAATAAGTATTTCTATAGTTTCTATTCAGAGTGATTTGATCAAGAAAGGTGGTGTTCCACAACCCTGGCATTTCATGGGGGAACTGAAATCTCTTCAAATGTGTTTCTTTTGCATTTCTTAAAATTATGTGAAGCATGGAATTGGATCTTAGGGGACTCCTCCACTCTCTGCCAAATCTCTGTCCCCCCTTTTCACCCCCTCCCCCCCCCCCACCCCCCCCTCCCCAAAAAAAACCCACAAACAAAAAAACACAAACCAAACTTCAAACTGCTGCACTGGGTTGTTTTAAAATAAAGATTCCAGAATTAGAAATATGTTTTGTAAGTTTCTCTAGCATAAATTTCCGATTTTCTTAAAATGAACACATATGCTAAAACTTCTTTGGGTGAAATTGATGGTTTAAAACACAATGTGTGGAAAAGTTCACGACCCACTTCAGCTGGCTAATAGCCAGAGCAAGCAAACAAAATTATGGCACAATGACAAGTTCTCATTAAAGCTAGCAATTAATCTAGGTCTGTGTTCCTGGTTAAAGAACCATCACTTGGTAGCATTGAGAAACAGAATCACATAATAGAATCACTTAGGTTGGAAAAGGCCTCTAAGTCCAACTATTACCCCAGTACTGCCAAGGTCACCTCTAACCCATGTTCCTAAGTGCCACTAGGGATTATGAATAATAAAGGGGGACTATAAATAAATTAATAAAATGATCCTGAAGCGTGTGTGTGTGTGTGTGTGTAATCTTTGACCGCTCACACCCACAAGAATGCTACAGACAATGGATTTTGTTAAAAATTGTACTTGGGCAAAACAGGAAAACTTCTCTTTTGGGTGACTTCACACGTCTTGAGAGTCATGCAGAGCCTCAGGCACTGTACTCCCACCCTGGACAGGCTCTTCCAAAAGAGATGCCTGAAGAAGCAAAAAATTGTCCCTATGTTCCCCATATTTCTGGTTGGAAGCATATACCCCACCCTTCTTTGAAGTTTTGCTGGGTTTTATGTGTGTTTTTCCTCTGCAGGAATAGTGGTGCTGCTGTGTGTCATGTGTCTGGCAGAGATATAGCCCAGTCCCATGCCAAGCTGCACAGTGCTGACCACAGAGAGCTGTGCCAAGGCTGCCAGAGCAGTCAGCTTCCCTCTGCAGAACTCATGCCTGTATTGGAAGGAGCTGTGGTTCCACCACACAGGATGGATCCTGCTACCCCTGTGGGAGTACCCAGGGCTGCCCTGATTATGGTGTGTCCACTCTGGCTTTTCACATAAGGCACTAGCTTGCCTGAGCTACACCTTGGAACCTGTATTCACATCCATCCGTCCATCCATCCATCCATCCATCCATCCATCCATCCATCCATCCATCCATCCATCTCCATTTTCTTAAAAAAAATTCCTTGAGAACACACTTGTTCCAATCTTCAAAACAGCTTTGGCCAAGCACCTCCTGGTCTCACTGTGTGTGGTGGGCACCTTTGACACATGCATTTGAACAAAATGGAAACTGACAGTGTTGAGGCATTGAAAGGGCTCAGCAACAAAGGACTCGTGCAATTATCTTTTGTTGGAATTCATCCTGTCAGCCTTGCATGGTGCTAATATCTTTAGAAACTCTGAAGATGAAAAATTGAGTGAAAAAATACTGTGCCACTTAGAGCAGACTGGTCACAATAGCATTTTTGGAGGTGGGAGAAATGACAGCCAGGATTAGCAGTGATATCAAGAAAAATGAACAAGCTGGAACATAATTTAGTGTTAATATGGTGGTGCTAGTTTTGTGGTTGGGCTCGAAGACCCTAGTACTCTTGTCAAACCTTAACAATTCCATGATGGTATGAACCTGACTACTTGAGCCATGGAGGGTGGTGCAACCATGCTTCTCTAGGAAGCTTGCAGGTCATCTGTCTTCTACAGATATCAAGGTATGTCAGTGAATGAAACTGCTCCTGGCTCAGGCAAGATGTTACCTTAAATGGTTCAGCCATCATTAGCTACAAGTCAGGAAAAGTAAAACCTAAAAAACTACAGATAAAATGTGCAGAAGTATTGTCAGAGAGGTGTCCCGTCATTCTGGAGGGAAATGTGTCAACACACCTTTCCTGGATTAAATTTTCACAGGCAGTTTTATTTGGTATTTCTTCTAAGAAGTAATGCTTTTGTAAAAAGCAAAACAACAACAACAACAACAACAACAACAAACCAAACAAAAAACAACCAAACCAACAACTCCTGTCCATCTATTTTTTAGTAAGTTAATTCCATGTTTCATGCACTTTTCTCCGCAGGTTTCAAAATTATTTATTTCAGCAGGGAGCAAAAAGTTGTTTCCCATTATAGTTCTGAAAATATTAGCTGATAAAAGTATTATTTTTCATTTTGGCAATAAAATCTTCCATCTTTGAAGAAGCACCATTCCCTGTTTAACATTCCTTTATTACTTCTGTCCCAAGAATACCTTGCTGTGGCTCAGGTAAAGGCAGATGTGGTGTCATGTCAAGAGTCAGCACCATCTCTGCACTGGACAGCTGAGTGGTCAGTCTGGCCCCTGATGGTCAGCCAGGCTTGGCTGCAGCACTGGGCTCTCTGAGAAGGGACATGTTTGACAGTTTTGACTGGACACAGTCTTTCCAGCCCACTAATGGAGCTGAAGCAATTAGGGAACAGGACACAAATGATCACTGCAGTAATTTGTCACCAGGAAGGGCCTTATTAAGGAGCATGCATATCTTCCTGGTGCTCAGGTTGGGCTGACAAAGCCTATGACAAGGACATTAAGAAGTTACTTGTAGTTTGGAAGGATCTCTTCCTTTTGAATATTTGTAGTTAGGTTTTACTGGCAACAGAATTTATTTCAGAATTTCTCAATTAGATTAAAACCTGACTGTGCAAGCCTTTAAAACCACTTTCCAAACACCTTCTGTTTCAAAACATTTGCAGAATCCAAGGGTCTTTGAGCAGAGGATTACAGAAAAAAATCCGTGTGACCTTCATTGCACTTCAACAGATCTTCTGTGGGTTCAGGGTCTCATCCAAATCTCCACAGTCCATGAGGACCAGCCTTGGATGCTCAGTGGCTGCAGCTTTTTTGCTGGCAAGAAACACCTGACTGTGTGGGGCATGGAGCTGCAAATCAGCATTGACTTGAGATTTGAAGTAGAAACACGTCAGATCACCAAAGGAAACCAAAGAGATTAAAAAAGCAAGAAGACATCTGGAGAAAAGCTGGAGTGAGAAGAACTAGTAAAAAAAGATGGGACAGGCTGGCAAGTTTTACCATGCATGTCTTTTTCAAGTGACACTCTGATGTAAGGGATGGAATATCTGTAGATGCAGAACCAATGCTTAGATCTGAAAAATATTATATTCTTTTATCTGCCTCTTGCATGAAGGGAATTTCTTAAAGGCCAACATCTCATCATTTTGTCTGCAGCTATTAATGAGAGCAGAAAGCTAGAACTTTTGATAGAAAATGAGTCGTTTTTTTTTAAAGCATCCATGGCACTACCTTATTGAAATTAGAATTAGACAGTTCATTTTCCATCACAAAAAGCTCCACAAAATGCTTTCCCTTGCCTACTGTGTTTAATTACAGAGCTTTTTTCAAAGGACCAAGAAATACGTATCTGTCTCTACCAGTTGCTGGAAGATCTGACATATCTGTATCCCTCAGAGAGTTAGTGAGTTCATCAAGGCACCACCAAACTATCACTGATTAAGCAAAGTTTAGAAGGCAAAGGTTGGTATTGTAAAGGAAAGGAAAGACAGAGAAATTCATCCTACTTATCATGACCTCTCTCAGGATAGGTTTGAATTACACTTCAGGTGGACTTCAGAAATCTTTCATGTCTCTCGCTCCATTAGTTGATACACTTAGTGAAAACTGGGTCATAACCAGACATACTTTTCTCATCATGAGCAAGACATGGCTACACATTTGCTCTGGCAATTTCTGCAATATTCCCTTCTCTGTGTGAACAGCCTGGCCTGGCTGCAGCCCTGAGGTCAGGCAGCACTGATGGGCATCCAGCTCACCCATCACTACCATCAGCATGAAAGAGAATGAGCTTCTTTCTGAGACTTCCCCACCATCATGTTCAAGGGCAAAGCTTAGGTTGTCCATTAACATCCAGAAGCAGGGATTGATTGAGAAGGGCCCTAGGGCAGCAGGTGTAGAGTCATAGAATTGTAGAATGTTAAGGTATTGAAATGGACCTTAAAGATCATCTATTCCGAACCCTCCTCTAAAGGCAGGGTCACATGCCACTGGATTGGGCCTTGTGCAACCTCACCTTGAACATTTGAACCAAGCTTGGGGCTTTCACAACCTCCCTGGGCAACCTGTTCCTGTACACTACCCTCAGAATAAAAAAATTCTTCCTAATAGTTACTATAAATTGGATTAACCTCCTTCCATTTTCCCTCATTTTTCCTTGCCCTGTCACTGCAGTTCTTGATGGAGAATCCCTCTACAGCCTCCCCGTTGCTACTAGAAGTACCCTTTAGTTACTGGAGAGTTGCTATGGGGCCTCCACCAACTTTCTCTTCTTCAGACTGAACAGCCCCACCTTTTCCACCCTGTATTCATGGGGGACCTGCTCCAGCCCTCTTACCAACTTCATGGCTTCCCCTGGACTTGCTCAAACAGTTCCATGTCCTTATTATGTTGGGTGCACCACAACTGTATGCAGTGCTCCAGGTAGGGTCTCCTAAGCCTAGAGGAGCATAATCCCCTCCTTCAACCTGCTGCCTACAACCTGCTGCCTACAACACTTCTTTGGATGAAGCCCAGAATTCCTTTGGCTTTCTCGGCTGTGAGTGCACACTGATGGCTCATGTTGGGTTTTTCATCACCTCCAAGTGCTTCTCCACAGAGGTGCTCTCAATCACTTCTCTGCACAGCTGATAGGTGTGTCTGGGATTGTCCCAACCTAGGTGTAGGACCTTGCACTTTGCTTTGCTGCACTCCATGAGTTTTGCATTGGCCCGCCTCTCAAGCATGGCCAGGTCCCTAGCCAGTAAAAGACTTTGCTCCCTTACTCTTACAGTAGGATTAGAGTATGAAGTCCTTAAACAGCATCAGCTGCACCAGTATTGCTTTTACCATTTGACCTAAATTTGTTTGCTAGGGTTCTTTTTTAAACTTGTATGTTCCAGAAAAACAATGAGAAATGAAAACATTGGTTTTCACTTTGAGGTTAAGGGAGAAACCTTTTCCCCTATTGGCAAAGAATATTTCCAAGACTAGATGGCAAATCTAGAGAATGCAGTTAATTTGTTTTCTTTTATAAATCTCTGTATAGAGGGTTCTGTGCCTCAGGAAAGAAGTTAAAAAGACACATAGCTGCTGCTTAAGTTTTGGTTTGTAATCACTGCAGAGTTAGGCAGAGGGAGGGAGAAAAGCAGACTCCTCCCTGTTGGAAAACCATCCCAGATCAGAGCCTTTGGAAGAAAATGTGAAGCTTCAGGGGTCTTGTTCAGAGCTTCACCATTCATTAATGACTGTGACATGTGGTCTTACCCCTCATTACTTTGGCACTAATGGATACTGGCATTGATGCCTCTGCTGAGCATGGACTCCCCTGGTGCCATCTCAACCCTACTTTACAACATGCCCACCAAAGTTCCTTCTCAGCGGGAGCCAGTGTGCAGCAGATGGAATGATAAAAATTGTTGTTTGGATTGCTGCACTACCCCTGAGCAGAGAGACGTTGGCGGCTCTTGTGTTGTTCCAGGCTGTGGCTGCTGGTGTCAGAGGTGGGCTAGAGAGAACAGCCCTTGTGCACAGCCTCCTGCCCCACACTGTGGAGCCTGACCCCAGTTTGGGAACAACGGCTTTGCTTGGATATCACTGGTTTAAGTAGTTGAGGTGAAGCCTCTTCCAAATGTACAATGCCTCTTGCATTTGCTCACTGACATGCATATTTTTCTTAGCAGTCGTGAAAATTCCTGGGGTAAAGGCCAGCACAGGCTTATAAAGCTTCTTTACAGAGAAACGTGATGACTTTCCTTAAACTTTCTCATTTCAGGTTAATCGTTGTCACAATAGACAATTTAGTTTAAACTAAATGGACTTTATAGACCAGAGTGGACTTGTTCTCGTAAGAACAACTTGCTTGTTATATGTGGGAATGGCAATATCTGACCCTAAACTAGAAAAAAATTAAAGCAAGAGCGAAGAAGATAAGCAAAGCCAAATAAATCAAGGAGATAAATTTCAACTCACAGTGGCAATAATAATGTGCCTTGGTCCATATTTGATCTTCAGCTATTTCTAAATTACTCAGATAATAAAAAGGAAACAGGATCTACTACTCCTGTGCCCAACAAGACTGCAGTTAGTAAGCTGAGGTCTATGGTTGATCAATAGTGACCCTCCATGGTAACTCTGAGTGTTTTTACAAGGGAAAGGTCATTTCTCCTACTCTAGCTGCACAGGGAAGATGACTTCCCCTAGAAAAAAGGACAGAGTTTCAGCCTCTTTCTGGTACAGGACTATGCCCACAAGATTTTTTTTCTCTAGCTTCCATCTTTTGACACTGCAGGATGTAGACTCCAGGGATCAGGTCTTCTATCAGTTGTATCTCAAGAAGGTCCCAGGATCACAGCATGGCTGAGGTTAACAGAGAACTCTGGAGGTCATCTTGTCCAGTCCCTTGTCTCATCACAGGCTCCCTTACAGCAGGTTTCTCTGCACATGTCAAAGTTTTGAGTATCTTGGAGGGCAGAGGCACCATGACTTCTCTTGAAAACACCTGTTCCAGTACTTGACCACTCTTACACCAAAGAAATTGTTTGTTTAAACAAAAAATATTTTCACAGAATTTCTGAGTCAGTTAGTTTGGGAAAGACCTTCAAGATCACTGAGTCTAACCTGTGACTGATCACCACTTTGTCAACCAGACCAGAGGACTGAGTGCCATGTCCAGTCACTTCTTGAACATGTCCAAGGATAGTAACTCCACCATTTCCCTAGGCAGTCCATTCTGATGTTCAGCCACTGTTTTGGTGAAGGAATTCTTCCTGATGTCCATCCTGAACTTCCCCTGGCACAGCCTGAGGCTCCTTGAATTTTTTTTTTTTAATTTTCTGCCAATATACTCTAATTAGTTCACTGCTTACCAATGTGAAACACCCGGCTCTGAAGTCTTTGCTCCTCTGCATCAGGTATTTATACACACTGACAAGATCTCCCCTGAACCTCCCTTTCCTCAGGCTGGACATTCCCAGTGCTCTCAGCCTCTCCCTATATGATTATATACTCCTGTCCTGCCAGCATTTTAGTGACTTCTTCCAGTAAGTCTGTCTCCTTTGTACAGAGAAGCACAGAGTTGTACCCAGCAGTCCAGATGTGTCTCATCAGTGCTGAGCAAAGAGCATGATCAGATTCCCCTGATGACATCTCTGAATGCAGACCAAAGACAATCAGTCCTCTCTACCATGAGAACAAACTACTGGCTCACATTCACCTTCTATCCACTGGGATGCTGAGTTCCTGATCTGCCAAGCTAGTTCCCAGCCCATTGTTATGCAGCCTGGTGATTGGGATTATTTCTCCCCAGAAGGTGGGCCTCACATTTCTCTTCGTTGAACTCCATGAGCCACTTCTTTGTTCAGTTTTCCAGCCTGCCCCTTCTAACAGGCAGCACATTTACCTGCTCACACCTTTGTATTGCCTGAGGACTTTCTGAGGATGCACTCTGCCCCCATCATCCAGGCTATTAGCCAAAGTGTTAAAGGATATTGACCATGGCATGGGTCCCTGGGGTGCACCATTAGTCACTGCTTACCAGCAGGACTTCCTGTTACTCATAACATCACTCTGGACCCATTGTTTCATCAGATCTCAATTAATTTATCCACTCCGTCAGTTTCTCTAGGAGTATTTTATGGGAGGTAATGTTGAAAGTCTTATTTAAAGTCAAGGAAACAGCCCTTTTTCTCTCCTTCTCCACTGGGCGTTTTCATTGTAGAAGCTATCAGGCTGGACAGCCATGGCTTTCTCTTTGTAAATCTATGGTGACTAGTAACAGTCACCACTTTCTTCTCCATGGATTTGGAAATGGCTTCCTGGAATATATGCTCCATCACCTTCCAACAGATCAATGTGAGGCTGGTAGGTCTGTAGTTCCCAGGATCTTCCTTCTTCCCTTTCTTGATAAAGTAGTGACATCTGTTTTCTTCCAGTCCTGAGGATCCTCTTCCTATCACCATAACCTTTCAGAGTTGATCAAGAGAGGTTCTGCAATGAGACCAGCTAGCTCCCTTAGCTCTTACAGATGCATACCATCAAGTGCCATGGATTTAAGGTTGTATACACATTGTTTAACAATTCCCCAACGTTTCCATGCTACCAAAACTAAGTACACCTTGACCTGGTTTTTCTACTGGCCTCATCACCTGTCACCAGTCAGAGCCTTGCTTTCTCTCACATCTTTCCCTCCCTGCATTCCCTGCATTCAGAAAGTTTGTCCTTTCTGAAGAGCCTATATTCACTCAGTACAGAATCTGTGAGATATATCACCTTTCCATGATCCCAATGTCAGCATAACTCTGCTAAAGCACAACAGAACCCTCAGTCCTCCTGGCATGTGTTTACTACATCCAACATTCAAATGCTCCTACATTCAACACATGGCATGTGTTGGTGTAGGAGCATTTCAGAGCTGGAGCCCCACATGCTGCCTTCCCAAAAAGAGTATGAAAGGTTTCCCCACAACTCTCTCTGGTAGGGTCTTCCTTCTTTATATGAGTACCCTTTTGATGGACCTCCTTTTGCCCTGTTTTTTTGATAGCAAGCTCCCTTCACTTGGCCTGTGCTCTGTTTGTCTACCACTTTCTCACCTTCTTTTGGTGATCCTCTCTCTGCCCCACACATCCTAGTTTGCAGTTCTATCAGACTGACCACCCCGTTGCCAAAGATGCTCTTTCTGTGCTTGTCAGGCCGATCCCATCTCTTTCAAGCAGGCTTCATTTTTCTAAGGGAATCTCATGGTCATAAGCACTGTTGCCAGCATCAAAGTTAAATGTAACTCTTGACATGCAAGATGTCCCTGTTCCTCCTCCAGCCCTTGCCTCTCACTCACAGGATCAAGGAGAGAACCCCTTTGGTCCCCACTGACCATTAGCCCAGACACACGTAGCCATCCTTTATATGATGCAAGTCACCCTGGCAGAAAGTGTGGTGACATTCCCACGCCTGGGCTAGAGCAGATGGATGGTAGGTAAGAGCTGAGATGCCACAGAAATGGGACAGGCAAGTGGAGTTTCCACAGGGCTAATGAACACTCACATGAAGAATCCAAGGAGCTGTCAGATTAGCCTATCAGCAGCACTAGACCTCCTGCACATTGGTGTGGCAACAGACTGCTCTTCCAGACGACTACTTTTGCAATCCAAACAGTTTTCAAATATTCATAACACCTTTCCTTCTATTTAGAAGTGCAGGTAAACAGGTTTTCTGAATGTTTCAGGAGTCTGGATAAGAGCTGTCAGCCAGAAAACACAGCTGTTCCAGCATCAACATGTATTGCAAAGCTGATCCATTATTTGAAATCAAAAATACAAAAACCTTATAATAACCAAGTGACGGTTCAATTGAATCAAATTAATTTATGTAAATCTAAGGAGATAAAATGTATTTGTTTTCAATTCCTCAATTTCATTCTTGCTTTCTTTAAGCAATTCTGTTCAGCAATTTATAATGCTGTGTTGTAACTCTCTGATACAATCACAGAATCACAGAAGCTTGGGTTGGAAGGGACTTTTACAGATCATCTAGTCCAGTCCTGTACCCAGTGACACCTTTCACTAAATGCTATTGGTCTTTCACAGGGTTAAAAATGTTGTGGGGTTTTTTCTCCTGTTAAAGTTGTAGCTTGAGTTTCACTTCCTGGAAATATAACTAACTAACTAACTAACTAAACCACAGTAAAATAGGAATCCTCATCCTGTCTTCCTCCACATGTTTTCTTCAAGCTGCCAGAATCTACACTGGCAGAGGAAAACATCAGCACCAATGGGAAGTTTGTGACCACAAGTCCATGGGTCTGTCTGAATAATGTAAAGCCCTACCAATAACCCTGAGCCAGGAGTGCTCTTTTGACTTTATGTCAGCAAAGATCAAGCAGTAATGACCGACTAGATTTCACATGGCTCAGCTGTCAGCATCCACAGTGGCAGTGCAGGATAAATGTATGCAACAGAGAGGGACCTTCACACGTTAAATCAGCATAAACCATCTGCAAAAATACAGAGTTCAATATATTGCAATTGCAGGAATGACAGAAGGTGCTGCAGTGAGTATTTAAATAGAGGAGAGAGGTTTCTCGCATAATGATTGTTAAAAAAAAAAAAAATATTCACAAAAAAAACCAGAGAAAGCAGGTAACAGAGTATGATGCTGCGGGTAGTTAGGAGGGTGCTGCTAAAGCAATCCTGCCGCCTGGACAGCCGAGGTCAACCACCAAACTTTGGGTTTGATGCTGTTTGTTAAAGATTGTTAGGTTTAGGCTTCCAGCTCCGGGCAGCCCACCCCAGACAACATCCTTCTCTGCCTGAAAACCTCAGCTCCGGAGACAAGCTCGGCGCGCAGCACGGGCTCTCTGGCCGAGAGGCTGAGGCAGCGGTGGCACGGCCCAGCCCGGCCGTCGGGCTCCGATAGAGTTGGAAGTCCAAGCTTTCAAAGGCACAGCAGGAAGCCTTGCCGCTACGTGAGGGTAATAAAGCGGTGCGAACGCTCGCCGCCTCCCTCACGGCCGTGCGCACAGAGCCCTCCGCTCGGTGTGCCGGTTCCGTCACATTAACTCGTCCCGCGTAGCCATGGCAACACGCGTGGAAAACATGCTCTTGGCAGGTCCAGATCCAGCTCTGCTGAGCTCAGCCCTGGTGTGCACTGCCAGTGGGGAGCAAGCCCTTAATGAGGCCCCTTAATTTTGTTCATCAGGAGCACCTCTGCTCACAGGCTGTCTGTCAGTTTTGAAAAGTCTTGGGAAAAAATCTTCAGAATCAAGGGGGAGGAAAAAAAAAAAAAAAGAAGAAGAAGAAGAAGAAAACCTCTTCAGGCAAATAGGAAGAAATAGGAAGACTTCAGGCAACTACCAAAATGCTTAGCTTTCTGTGAGGAGACACCAGTGCTGTGTGGCTGCCCAGCAGCGCAGTTTGCAGCTCCTGAGCATCCAACACTTGTGTTTGTGACCAATGGAATCACCTGGCAGGGACCCACAGCCATGGCTTCCAGCTGTATCCACCCTCTCCAGAGCCCGAAACAGATTTTGTATTGCAACAGACCAGTGACAAAGGTGGGACAGTGATTTGACAGGAGGCATGACTTCAAATTAGAGAGGCAATGCTGGTGATGGCAAGAGCATGGGAAGTGGGAAGGAAGGAGAAGAAAACCACAAACTTCATCAAACTCATATTTGTCTCACTGGAAGTACTTTTAATTTATAAGGCCCTGGAATGCAGTTGTCACCCACTTGAGCAGCCCTCACCATGCTGCCTCTCTTTTTTTTTTCCCAGCTCTCCTATCCCATCTCTCTTGGAATGCCATCAATTTTTTCCCATCAGCAAGAGTTACAGTAAATAGATTCATTTGTGGGCAACTGAAGCTGAAAGAAGGTGACAATATAATTAAGGTTTTCAATTCTATGCTTGAACAGTTGTCCAGAACTCATAATAATTAGCTGCAATGAAGGATATGTTGTCATTATTTTCCTTTGTTTCATATAATTGTTCCCTTTGGCCAACTACATTTGTCCTTTAATCTGAATCCTTGTTCATTGATGCTCTGCCTTTCCATCTATCCTCGGGGGCTGGAGAAAGTATCAGTAGTGCAGGAACATATGAATGATGAACACGGACACTATGCAGCACCCCTGGTTGCATGCCATGTGTGTTTTGCACAGGTACAAGGGAGGGAGCACATTGCTGGAGTAATTGAGGAGTGAGATAATGGAGAAACAGGGAAGATGGGAAGGCTTAGGATGTCACAGCATCTAAGACAAATCAGACACTCCTCTCAATGTACCTGACTGGACCTGCATGTATCCTTGCCATTGCTGACACTCAAACTAGAGAAGTGATTATCACAAAGCATCAGAAACATTTTCTCACAACTTTTTCCACTGAAAAATGAACAACTGTTGTAATTGCCTGGTTAGGCTGCTAGCTGTTTCTATGATTTTGTATTCTGTAACTGATATAACACATGTGGCTGAGTCACCACACTGGGTGAACAGAGCAGTCTAATCAATAGCAATGCCACCACAAGGCTTAGAGGCAAGGGGTGAAAAACCTCTGCAACTACAACTTCTTTAGAAGGAGGAAGCAGGACATGACAACTGTTTTTTACTACTGGCCATGAAAATATAGCAAGGTCTGCCTCCTTCTTACTGATTGGATCATTGAGTCCTATTGGTGCCAGCAGAAAACCTTCATGCCCATTTCTGACCTTGCAGAACTAGACTGCAGGAGCTGTTGCCATACATAGGCTTGACCTTCACCCCAGATAAATCAGCTCACAGGTCCACAGCCCAGTCCTCTCAAATGCACTGAGGTATTGTCTAGCACATTATACTCAGTCTCGGCTTTTTGGTTCCTGGGGACTGGCCCAGCAGCACACCTGACCCTTTCCTCCTGGCCTAGTCCCAAGCATTTGCTTTCCATCAAGATCGCCAGACAAGGGTCCTGCAGGCTCCAGGGTTTTAGGTCTTTTGGGTCTGTGTAAATAAAGTATCTGACCCTTTTTAGGGCTTTCAGAGTGACTTTTCTATACGCCAAAGTTTAAAAAGTCTAATGTGACTGAGTCTAAGTCACTCTTAGGAACATGCAATGAGCTGTAATTTTATTCAGAGGAATTTAATTCAGAGAAATGTCATCAAGGAAGAGTGAGCATGTCTTGGTTACAAAGGAAGGAACAAGAAACAGGAATTAGTGAACAATAAACCAATGCATGCATTTGGAAAGTTTCAGCAGAAACCAGCAGCAGCTTTGCAGAAAGTGAATCACTCCATGTACAGCAACAATACCTACAAGAAGTCCTGGAAGGATGTTATGCAACACTAACTTTGACTTATCACGTAACTTATCACATAACACCAGTAAGACCCTTCATAGAGAGATTATTTTGGCAAGTAATTTGCCCTCCCTGACCTGCCTGTAATCTGTGATAGCAGTCTCATTGTTTCAGTACTGAGAGGACTGGAAACGAGACAGAAAAAGATTCTTTTGAACAAAAAAAGAGAAAAGTTGATCCTACATAGGACAATCAAACGCTGACAATTCAGATAATGAGTAAGCAGAAATGTTTCTGGCCATCTGCTCCTTTTTTATGTCCTTTGTTATGCCTGGGTGTGGCATTGTTGCCTACCCTCCTTGCACATATTCCATTGCTTTAGGATAAAATTTCTTCAAGGGTCATAGAGCTATGTTCCACAGGAATTCCTGTTTTGGTTATCCCCTTGTCCTAGGCATTGTGCAAGGTTTTCCTGAAGCTCAGAAAGCTTGCATGGGGTGTCTTGCACTAGTTGGACAAAATCTGGCAAGTGAGATGTGACACTCAAAAATCTAACTTCACACAGTCATGCCAAAACAAGTTCATCCCCAAGCTGATGATAGAGAAATTAGCTACCTAGGAATAACAGCAATGTATTCTGTGAGAAACATTTAAATCTCAAAATTAGCTGCTAGTTATCACTGGCATCATTCCCAGTGTCAGAGTTAGTGACTCCTCTGGATGTTCCAATGTCTTTGCTTTAAACCTGGGGTTAGCTTTGAAGGAACAGGGGCAAAACCTCCAGCTTCCCACACCAAAATAACACTTAAGTACTCTAAGCATCCATTTCAATATGCCAAAAATACAATTGTAGTCCCTAACACCATTCTTCTACTTCCCCACTAGCATTTTTAGGGAAGCAAGCACCTCTTGGGCAAGTGTATGCTTTTGTTAAGGGGAGTTTTAGTTTTGATTTGGAGGCTCGGCTCTGCTTTTATTACAGATTTCACTTCAAATCCATGCAGCTTCTTCCCCTAAGCTGGAATGCCACAGTTTGGGGAATGTGAGCCCTTGGACTTACTGTAATACTTTCCTTGGGCTTGGAAGTTTCTTTTCCATTATGCTTTTATAAGGGAAACCCCACAAGCTGTCCATGTGAAATGGAAATGGAGGGGAAATGGAGGCAAGCAGCCTGTTGATGCCACCAGCAGCTGTTCCAGGTGGTGGCTGGGAAAAGACGTAGACAGCAAATACCATTGGCTGCAGATGCCATGGTGTTTAACATCACTGTAAAGCAGACTTCAGTATTGATGTTCATGGCCAAGCACAGTGAATAGATCCATTGCTAGCTGCACTTCCCATGGCAGCTGAAGTCTCTGACCACCCAATCTCAACATCTGTCAGAACATTTCAGTCAGCAGTCTATGGGACCAATATTTCATTGAGGCACAGAACAGACTCAAGAGCTCAAGACTTTGTTTGATGACAGGGAGGACAATCTGGGAGCAAAAGGCATACAACTCCATTAATAAGCCACTGAGACCAGTTGCATCATTTAAACTTATGGCATGCAAGCCAGCTCACAGGCTGGCCCTAAGGTTGATAAGCTGGAGAGATGCTTTGGACAAAGGCATGAAAGGGAAGAACAAGGGGGAGGGAATAGCTTCATATTGGCAGAAAGCAGGACTAGATGGTATATTAGGAAGAAATTTTTCCCTGTGAGGGTGCTGATAGACTGGCATGGGTGGTGCAGAGAAGATGCGGCTGCCTCATCCCCAGAAGTCTTCAAGACAAAGTTGGTCAAGGTTGGGGCAACCTGGTCCAGCAGGAAGTGTCCCTGTGCACTGCAGGGGGTTGAACTGGACAGTCTCTTAAGTCCCCGAGAGCAGGCAGCACAGCATACAAGGAATGACACAGAGACAAGGTTTCTACTACCACGAGTGAGCAGTGCCTTTCCTGTAGTTTGGATGTTTACTAAGCAGTAGCAGAGATAGCATTCTACATGCTCTCTTTCTGGAGGAATTCCATTAGTGATGTTGCTGTCATTCTGCTCCCCTCTGAGACGAGGCTCTGCTGGGCATCTTTCTGCACCAGCTGCTGTTTGCTGGTCCTTACAGGTCTGGGAGACACACCCACACGAGCATTTGGAATTCTTTGGTGTTCACCAGACACAGGTGTTTGCACACCATCTGACCAAAACTTTCATGCCAAATGTCTACTTAAGCCTTTGCTTTTTCCCATTTCCTAGCCTCATTCTTGGAACTCGTGGCAGGACCTTATGTGCTTATGTTCCTATGCCCTTGAATCCATTAACTGCGGCTAAGTGATTAATTATTTTAGCCTCTTTATGGCATCACTGTTAACATACTGCACATTCATACTTCCAGTCACATAAATGATAGTCTTTAAATAAGGAGGACATGTGTTATTGAACTATTTATATTCAGAGCTATCTGGAGCAGAAAAAGATTCAAGTGGGCATAAGAAAGCAACAAAAGTTAATGATTCAGAGATAAAATACTATGTTTTAATCTACAGGGTGTGTGACAAATCCAAGAAATTAGAAGTTAAAAGGATACATGACTAAGGTGAGAGCCTCAGGACACATCTTCAGCTGCTGTAAAATTAGCGCCATCTGGGAGGAAGACTTGCTGTAGCTAAAGCAGATGGAGGAAATGTGGAAGCTCACTGTGTCCACAGCATATATCCTCCTAGCTTCCCTGTGGAGGGACCCAGAGGTATTTGAGGCTGATAACTGCCTCTGCCCCTTACACTCAAGAAGGGGGATTACCACAAAGGAGCCCTCCCTTGATTGCCACAGACCCAGGGGTACCCCACTGGGGCTTGACACCACAGGGGAACATCAAGGGGTCCATGCCTTGGGCCTCTGACTTGGCATGGGGCTATCTTGCCCTTTCAACCTGTTGGGGGTTTTCTATCCCTACCTCTTAATGCCAAACTGTCAATCTTGATGGCAATGAAATTCTTATATCCAAACTAATTCTTTTCTGTCTGCATGTCCAATTGCACATTTTCCTCTCACCTGCTGTCAGTGAACTCATACCACAGACAAGGACACACACCTTCAGAGTCTCCTGGAAACTCCAGCACACTCTCCTGACCCTCAACTGGGTCTGCAGCTCTCCACAAGATACCCAGATCAGGATGTTTCTGCCAGATCAGTGTATGGCCATAGTGGGACACTTCTGCATGGAGATGCCCGGACAGGAGGTCATATGTGAGATCCTCCCTACATCCTGAATCCAGGAACCATTAGCATCCAGGGCACCCTCTGGGTGCTCAGCTCCACCATCTCCAGCTAGGGTGGTCAGTCAGCTTTGTGTTGGAGGCAGACAGTGGTACAACACAAAAATAAGGCAAACTTGGGTGTGTTAGAAAA
Source organism: Sylvia atricapilla (assembly GCF_009819655.1). Taxonomy (NCBI): domain Eukaryota; kingdom Metazoa; phylum Chordata; class Aves; order Passeriformes; family Sylviidae; genus Sylvia; species Sylvia atricapilla. Next base: position 10,872,984 of record NC_089174.1, on the reverse strand, counting down.
GCTAACTTCCCAGGGGTTTTCAGGCTATAAAACATTCAGTACATCAATTATTCAGGTTAATTCCCCTTAAAAATATGAGGGGAAATGAGGGAAAAATATGAGTGAGGACCAGAAACATTTGGTTTAGGGGCCTGAGCAGCTGTAACACACTGCACTAGGAGCTTTTTTCAGTGACCAATTTCTAAAGGAATTAAAAACATTGATTCCACTAAAATCAGGGATGGGACAGGACAGGACAGGACAGGACAGGTGGGAGGGAATGCACCTACTGGCACTCTTCAGAGCAGAATCTTCTTTTTCCCCACCAATTACTTAAAATCTCTGTTACATCTGCCCACAGAAATGTGGGGTGAAATCCTTAGAGAGATTCAGAAGAAGTCTTTTGCACAGGTGTTAAATGGACCGCAAGTTGTTGCTGGTGTTTTACTGTCATAATGATATAAATTGGCTTTGTCTCATTGTCCCATTTCACTATAAAAGGGAGAGGTGGGAAGTATCCTTTGTAATAGATTTCTCAGAAAAAAATTGGATTCAGACAACTGGATTCAGATTAGTGATAGAGACTGTTTTACCAGATCTCTGCTTGATCTTGGAGGATGTTGATTTTATGATAGGCCCCAGCTAAGTATTTCTCCTTTTCTTTCTAAAAGTGTTAGTTATGAGATAGCATCTGCAATGATGCTTAAAACTGAAAAGGGATTCTACTGTTATTCTTGATTTTCCATGCTCTTCTATGTCCAAGGGTAAACCCAGCCTCCAAAATACCACTGTGTGAGACTTATGGAAGGGCTCTGAGATGAAACTTAGTTGCTGAAACATCCTTACATTCAATCTCTGCACCAAGCTAGAGAAGCTATTGCAATCTCAGAATTATGCATATAAAAGGCCCTGTCCACACAGGTTTGGAGACAGTCTTCCTGTCCCTCTGTCATTTGCTAAGAAAAGGTGAAAAATTAGGAGCTGCCTGCTGCTGCTGGGCAGTTCATGCTTTTCCCTTTCTGCGAAACGACTACTCACTTTAAAATTTCAAAGGTTTATGAAACCTCAGCAAACACAATGCAGGACTGAATGCAGAAATAGGGACAGTGCTGGGAATGTGGCCAGAGAGTCATCCACAAATTGGCTGCTCCCCCCTTTATACCCCTGGTTTTGCATCAGCCAACCGTGGCCCCTTCCCAAAGTCTGCCAGTCAACTCTTCTTTGCCATCCACTGGTGGAGACCTTCTTGCAACTTAATTGGAGGTGAGATGCTGTCATGCCAAGCCTCCCCAGCAACAAGTTTTACCCATTCCCAACAAGTTTTACCCATATCCATGCCCCATGCGAGGGGCACATGTACACGCCCTCCCTCCACATGTCACTGACAACCAAGGCTGTCTGGTGGTAACCACATAGGACAAAGAAAAGGGACTATGGGGAGAACAGAGGGTGTCCAAACAGCAAACTACAATAACCACACATCAACAAAACTTCCAATAACATACATACAATATTCATTCCTTAATTGCAAGACTCAATCATCACATTACCCATCTACATCTTCTTACACTAACATTCCAATCAATAACAAAACTGGTGTTTTACAGAGACAGCTAGACTTTGTTGAGATATAGAATGCTCTGTTCTTGTCAAGTCCCTTCCAAGAAGGTTGTCACTTGTTGCACATCTGCCATCTCCCATCGGTCCCCTGAGAGCTGTCACTGCTCTCATCTGTTGCCACCAAAGAGGATCTCTTTCTTCAGAGTGGATGTCTCATATGCAGTGATGGTTGGGATTCAACAGATACATCTTGTCACCTATTTGATTGCTTTCATTTTTGGCTTCTTTAGAGGTCCAAGACAATGCTATTTGTTCCTGCAGTTTCTGGGCACCAGTGCCCACCCTTTGATTGAACGTAGGGCAGGTTTTGGGGCACTGTGTTCCTCACTGTTCTTGTGTTTACACCCATGTTTGCTGGCAGGCAAAAAAAGGTGACCTGGCTGAATTATTTTTACGTTTACAAGGCAAGTGTATTTCCATGTCACATTTGAACAAAGAAAGCAGCTATTTTATCCTGATAAGTGTCTGTTTTAATCCCTGAAGCTCTGAATTCAGACAGCTGAGTTAACAATTCAGTTTGCTGATGACTTTGCATATGAAGCCAGTCAGTTTCTTCCCATGAAATGACATGTTTTCAAGCCACCCTCTGGACTCTCAGAATCTGCCTGGATTTGGCATACTAGAATCCTCTTGTTCTACCTCTCATTTAAGAATAAAATCTTGAATAAACATTTCTACAAAGCAGATTTGTAATTCAACCTCATTGTTCTGTCCCTCCCTGGGCTTCCAACAAAGTTGGCTTATTCATCTGTCTCTTCACACAGCACTGAAGCCACACCTTTTTAAGGGTGCCACCCCAGTTTTCTATAACAGCATGTAAGATTTTTGGAGGAAAGGGTTTTTCCATTTTTCTTTCTCATAGGAACTTTACTCCATTTTGTTGCTATGGAACAATAAGGACCAGGTACTTAAGAGAGACAAAAGAAGCCAAGCTCCGGGGAGGAGGGCATCTGGCTGCACTTCTCTTATTCTGAGGGTTTCCCTCAAAGGGCCAGAGATACCATGAAAACTGGACTGGGAAAAAGGGGCTGGGGCAGCTGCCATCTCTCTCTCTCTTTCTCACTCTGTCTTTCTTGGCTTTGGAGGGGAAGAAGGCTGCGGTTGCTGTGGGAAGAACCTACTGTGGGGTTCTGTTTTCTGCAGCCTTCTACTGTGAGTGGAGCTCTGCTCGTAAAAGCAGCTCTTGCACTGGGACCTTATTAACACCCTACCTCACCAAACAAAGAACCCTTCCACCATCTGCACAGGTGCCTCAGGGGAAAGCCCCAGGATCCCCAAGCCCCTTTCCCCTCACAGGGAGTCTCTCCCTGTGGTGTTCTGAAGTTGGGCTGTTGCTGCCCAGCCCCTATGCTGTTCCTCTGCCACTGCTCTGGGTTTTTCTCTAAACTGTAGACAGACAGCCCCTGCTACCCAGGAGAGTTCCAGACACGGCTGTGGAACTTCTGATAGATATCAGCTACCACTCCAGGATGTCACTCATCCCTGCCTTCCCAGCCTGCTACTCTGAAGTTCCTGCTACAGCTTCTTTTGCTATTCTGAGGGGGCACCAGGATCAGCTTCCCCTGTGAGTTTGTAAAGGAAGCTCCTTCTCCATACATTTCTGCTGGCTGTGTCCACAATTACCGCATGGAGAGACAGCTGACACTCACACCACAGCGCCCCCTGCAGCCACGGGGGAATCATCGCACCTCTCCTGCCCGGCCCGGAGCCAGCAGCGCCCCTGCTGGCTGTGACCAGAACTGCACCAGAGGGGAAAGTGCCTGCGGCCAAGAGCGGCTGTCCCGGGGTCTCTGGTGTTGTTTGTTGTTGCTGCCACTTTTGTTTGTTTGCCATGTGATCCATATACATACTAGTAAAGAACTGTTACTCCTTTTCTCTTTGCTTGAAAGCCTCTTAATTTCAAAATTACAGTAATTCAAAGGGAAGAGGGTCATATTTTCCTGCCTTCCTTAGCAGACATCTGTCTTTCAAACCAAGACAAAGATGAAGTTTCAAAATACCTCAAGATTTATTTTCAGCAGCTGAGCAGTTTGGAGTAGAATTGCAAAGATATTCAAATGCTAATATCTCTAATAAGCCCTTCTAGAAAGCTGCTTAATTTTGGGGTTTCCTCCCTACCCCATCTGTGATGTTTAGTTGATGCCTGTAGGCTCAGTCAGTGGAGGGGCAGAACACCTTGCAGAGGTAGCAGAATGCTTTAAGAACTTGACTCAGACTAAACAGTCCTGTGGGCACTGAGAGAGTGCTCCTGAATCTTCAGAACTCTTGAGAAGTGTACCAATGGCTTGATCTTCTCTTTAACAGTGTTATCTGCTAACCAGCATTGTGCACGTATCCCACACTGGTGGAGGCATACATTGTGTCAGACCAGGTGCTAACTCAGCAGAAAACACTGTCCTGCTTAAACAGGTATCTGGGGGCATCTCATTCCTGCGTCTCCTTTCACTGTATGTTGGCTCTTTCCCACACCTGAGCACCATCAACCTCTATGGTGGCAACAGGTGAATTCAGAAGTCGAAGTGGACTTAAAAATATATGGGGTACTTGCTCATGGCAGCAAGCATGCAGGCCCCCCCACCCCACTCTGCAACAGCAATGCAATTGTCAGGAACATGTCTCCCTTCACTCCTCACTTTCTGCACTATTTGCATACTGTGGGGGAATTCTGCATCCCATTTGGAGCCCAAGAACCTGTCCCCACTGAATGGACTTCTTTCCCTGCCTGAAAATATCCCAGAGACCCTAAATTCCACAGACTCACATTCTTCAGTTGCTCTATAAAGAAAAGGAAAGGGGGGAGAAAAAAGACAGTATTCTCCTTTTCTCTATGCCTGTTTTTCTAGCAGCTTATACCTTGTGCATTAAATACAAAAAACTCTCTGACTTATGTAAAAGTCTGTAGTTTCAGCATCATGTACGGCCTATCCCGCTGTAAAAACAGGGAGCCAGAGAGGATTCTTTTAAATAGATTTCTCAGATGAAAATAAAGTGCAAACGCAGTAATATTGAATCTGAGAATTGTTTATTGATAAAAAAAAAGAGTGTTATTACAGAAGCAGGATAGAAAACAGAGCAGAGAGAGAAAAGAGAGAGAGGGAAACAGAAGACGAGGCAACGTTACCACAAGAATCCCAGGTGCTCTCTCAGTGTCAGCTCAGCAGATGGAATGTGGGTGCTGCAAGCCACTGCAGAGGTGTGAGGGTTTTGTGAGTGGCTGGACACAATTTTCAAGCAGCAGCATGTTGCATGTTTCTGCCATGAGCAAAGAGCAGGCTGCCGTGGCAATGGACGCACTGCTGAAGCAGCTGCAGGTTCTCAGGGTTGAGACACAGTGGCTGTGGCTGCAACACAAGAAACACAGCAGCAGTGGTGGTCATGGCTGGGTGTAGGCACTGCCTGATCCACTGGGGAAGCAGCAGAGCACCAGGTTGTTGCAGCAATGAGCTGCCTCGCAGAAACAGTGAAGCGAGGCAGAAGAGGTGAGGACAGGGAAGTAGGACCCACAGGGGAGGAAGAAGGCCAAGCTGACCCTCCAAGCGAATGCCTGAACCCTCCAAGAAACCCAAAACAAGATGGCCCTTGTTGAGTTGCAGATAACTGCTTTTATCTACCGAAGCTCCTCCCACAGCCCAATTTCCTGGGCATTTTCTCCCAGTCATCCAGGATTCTGCTCCAGCCAGTGGGGAGTTGCTCACAGCCTGATAGTGAAAGTTTTCTCTCCCTCAGTTGGCTGGCAGGTGAAGTCCCCCTGGAGACAGGGCTGCCAGCACATGTACAGCCCCTATTGGAATCCTTCACCTCATGTACAACATATGTTGAGGCATAAATAAAAATCAGATTGGTCCCACTCGATGCAACACCTGAAATAAGACAGTATGCTGCTCTATAGCAATAACACAGTTACTCTTTTTAAATTACTTTCCTTTAATTACCTTCTTTCTCCCACTGAAGTTTAACCTCTTCAGGACATCAGTAAAACATATCTGGATTTCTTACGTTATTTCTTTGCAATTAATGGAAAAATGCATGATGTTTTCATTTCTCCCTTTTTACCCCTGAACTCCACATTAAAAATTTGAGGTTTTGTAACACAATCCTCAAAGCCAGGTAGAGAGTAAGAAATCACCTGCACTTTATATGTACCACACAATACAACAAATGAAAAACCAGTTGCTGGAGCACAACTAATGAGTGCCCTACACAAAATGCAAGACTTAGGCAGCACACAGGCAGATGCTGTTAATTAAGGCCCACCATGGTCCTCCCAGACAGCACTAGGTCTTCAGCCATGGAGATTGGCAGCATGGATACCCGTTTCTCCCATAATAAATTAATGTAAGTCTTGCATCTGACATAAAACACAGCAGAATTTGGTCTAAATTTACCTGTCATGAGCAAAGGCAGTCCCTGACTCAAGACGGAGGACAGAACAATGTGTGTCTTGCTGAGCATTTCTGATGGATTAAGGAGCTAATGCTCTTAGTCTGCAAAATGACAGAAACCTACAAAATCAAATCTTGAGTCATAGGTGAAGTGTTTCTTGGGCAGCTGTGATTAGTCTTCTGCCCCACCTCCCCTTCCCCCAGTTTGGGAAAGATCTTGATGCAGAAATAAAAATTAAGAAACTGATGATAGAGTATCTGACACAAGCTGATGGCAAATTAATGCAGAAGGTAGAAAAGCACACCTGTGTCCTGAAAATTGTCCATAAGTCTACAGGTATTGCCACCTATGTACAGCAAAGCTGTGTTGCTTTAATTTTCTTCAAACTTGGGCTCCTTAATTAGAGCAGAGAAACACTACTGGCAAAAGAAAAGTACTAACTAGAGTGTATGACTCTGAGTCTTTAATTATAAACACCCAGACCAGTAAAGGCAGGTCTTCCTGTTACTGCTCTGTGTTTTGCATAAGGCCACGCTGAAGTGTGGTCCCTCTGTCCCCATGAGCATGATGGGCTGTGGTGCTGGAAGTGCACCTCTCATCCTCTATTTGTCTGGCCCTCAGAGAATCTGTGGGAGAGCACTGTAGCTGACTGAAAGGTCGTCCCTAGGGACAGAGCAGCACCGTGCAAGCCAGTGTAATCAGAAAGCTGATGCTGGGCTACAAAATCACTTCTGGAGGTTAGGAACAGAGGTCACAACCACTTGCACACACTGCTCCAGCATGAGGTGGTGTGGAGCACTGCACATCAGCCCTCCCTACGCTGTTTGAGGCAGTTCAGCATCCCTGAAACCCATGCGGGCAGGGTCTGTGAGTCCTGTCTGCAGCAGTTCCCCAGGAGAGCACTGTATCACTTCCACACTGGGTGCAGCAGCACCTCTTCCAGGAAATCAAAGACAAATCAGACAAATTTCCATACAAATCCAAGCCGCATCTCTGTACAGGTTTTGGCTGGGATTGCATTGCTCTTCTTCCTAGTAGCTGACAGAGTGTTGTGTTTTGAATTCAGTAGGAGAACAATGTTGTTAATAACATGCTGATGTTTGGTAGGTGCACAGGGGTGCTTACCCTAAATCAAGGACGTTTCAGTGTTCCATGCTTTGCCAGTGAGAAGGTGCACAAGGGGCTGTGAGACAGCATGGTCAGGACAGCTGACCTAAACTGGCCGAAGGGATGTTCTACACCACAGAGCATCCTTGTGTCTATAAACAGGGGAAGTTGTCCAGGAGTCAATGATTACTGCTTTGGGAACAGGCTGGGCATCAGACAGTGTGAGGTCAACAGTTGTATTGATCTCAGGGCATATGTTTCTCTTGGGCTTTAGTCCTCTCTCGCTTTCTCTCCTTTTTGTTACTATTATTATTTTTTTTATAAGCAGTATTACTGGTATTATATTTTAGTTTGTTTCAATTACTAAATTGTTCTTAACAGTGAACAATTTCTTTCTGATTCTCCTCCCCACTGTGAATGTGATGGGGGGTGTGAGCAAACAGCCGTGGGGTACTTAGTTAGTTGCTGGGGAGGATTAAAGCATGACAACATCCTGTACAGTCCCCCATGTACCACCTGTGCCACTCTAAAATCTCAACAAAATCCATGAAATGTACACATATGTGTGAGGAGCAAAATCTTGAAGAGTCTATCAAAGACTGCTTGTTTATTTACCCAAGATTTGTCTGTGAGGGGTAGGCACAAACAGACAGAAAAACAGGGAGTATCTTCAGGAGCAGAGGCAGAAGTGGCACCCATCTAACTTACACATTACAGGTCATTCTCTCTGAATCTTGGAATTACAAGAAGAGTACCCCAGGCTTCCACAGTAAATTACAGACTTTTTAGATATCTGTAGCACTTTTCAGGATTATATTTTCACTTGAGAGTTCAGTAGAACTTCCTATAAAGCTTATACATTGGATTTTGCCTCTTGTAGTGCTGGAGATTTTGCTGTTGCCACTTCATTTAGTCAAAAGTACTGTTAACCTGATATGTGTTCGTGCTTTCCTAGATTTATATTGCTATATTAGTCAACTTCATTACTTAAACATTAACTTGAACACCCATCCAGTTCCAGTACAGGATGCCCTTGGATATAATATAGGGGATCAGAACAAGAACAAACCCCAATAAGTTGTTTTCTATTTTTGCAGCGACTGTGACAAGCTTCTTTACAGCCATCAAACAGACATGGCAGGCAACTATGTTCTTGTCATCAGCCCACTGCATTGCATCATAAACCTCTGAAGAAGCCTGGTGATGTTGCTTTTCGGAGGAGTTCAAACACAAAAATAATTTTGGTATAAATGCAAATACTAGTGCAGTCGTGTTAAAAATGGTTTCCTTCATTACAAGGTGGTTCTAGGCACTAGAAGAGAAAAGGACAATACCATGGCATGTTTCTGAAGCAGAGGAGAGAGTCATTAATCTGTTTAAATTTCCTAGAACCATAAACACATACAGGCATAAAATATAATCACTTGTGTTTTTCTTTAAAGGTCCAGGAACCAAAGTGGTGGAAATGATCATTCACAAATCACTGAGCAACCACTTTTGGCATATATAGGACTTCTGATCTTTTCAAAAATTAACAAAATCATTCAATTTATGATTGAACAGAAACTGAGTGAAATTATGTAGATTTTGCATCTACTTTAAAGAAAAATTAGGTTTCATTCTAAGGAAAACAATGGTTTTTTCCAAGCTATGTAATGTTTTGTAGACAAATTATATATTCTTGTGTAATTTTTTTCCTAATTTTGTTCAGTTTAATGATTCTATTCACTCTACAGCTCTCGGACTGGCAAAAGGTCACATTCAAAGCCCACTACCCATCCTCCCTTCTGCTCAAAATGTGTCTCAGTTTGCTGCCCTGGCACTGCCCACCCTGCCTGCTTTTCCCACCCTGCACACGGTGCAGTGGGTGGTTTTGAGGTGCACAGCAAGCTACCATGGTTGGCCTGATTCTCTACCCCAAGACAGCCTGGTGCTGGGTGTCCCAATGCCTGGGGGAGCCTTTTCACCTCAGTGCTCACATGTACCTGCCGTGCTGCAGTCTTCCACACCAGTAAAACCTCCCAGAGTCCTCAGCCTTGCAGAGCAGCCATACTGCAGTCATGCTAGCCACACAACACTCTCGCTATTTTAAACATATTTCTGTGTCCCCCCCACCAGGTTGTTGCAAGGTGAAAAGGCAAGAAAAATCAACAAACTGTGCCTCTACAAGGGCTTCCCAGGGAACACCCCAATGGTGTCTTTAACATGGGAGGAAGGCTCCAAGGGTGGTTTTAACTGTGCTTTCTCCTCCACAGGGTGGGCATGCCCAGGATCCCTGGCCCCTAGCTGGGGTGGCAGCCAGTGTGAGGGGCCACAACACAGTGCTCCCCAGAGGTGCTGCAGTCAGAAACCACAGACCAGTCCCCTCCGACAGGTAACTGATTGGATTAGGAGTCCTGTCTGACAGCTTGTCTGCTCAGCCGCACGGGCTCATCAACCTCTCTGTCCTGCCTGCTAATAAACTCAGCTCGTGGGACCATTCTGCTTGATGATCTCTCCTTGGGGAGTTTTTAAGGCTTTGCTCAGTGAAAACTACTTGGAGTCTATTAAAATTGCAGCTCTGCTGTTGTCATGTTGTCCCAGAGAGTCATGGGAGGTGCCTGTCACCCAGGTGGAGGTGACTATTACATATTCAAGTGAAAAAACAAGCCTGGCTTTGGGAAGAGAGGCATCCCCGCCAGCAAACGGAATGGAAGGTGCTTATCTGACACTTTAAAGGATGATCCTGAGGAAAGGAGACACGACAGTGCATCACTGTACCCTCACTCTGCTGCTGAAAACACCTGTGATGCCTTTGTTGAAGGGATTAAGCAAATGGGCAACTGTTGTCCCTGGGCTCTAGGTCATCAGCCCTGTGTGCTGCTTCTGTTCTCACCTGTGGGTGCTGCCAGCTGGCTCACCAGGCTGCAGGAACTCAGGGGGGGTCATCTGTTGGGGAAACTGCCTCCTCCATAACTTTGGAATTTAGCCATGGCAGAGTTCACTGCTTTAAGGATGGGATTCTGCTTCAGTATATCTACATACACCAGCAATCATTTCGTAAAGGACACTGCCTGAATAAATCAGAAGACAGCAACTGTGGGATCTATTATATCTATAGAGGACATATTTTAAAAAATCCCAATTTTATTTCTTTTCTTAGATTCACCTTCAGAGAGCTAAGGGGAGACAGCCTGAGAAGAGCTGAGTGCAGGAAAACAAATTTAAATATTCCAAGCTGTAAAGCTGCTGTGGCTTTTGCCTCAGCCACCACAATGAAAGGACCATAAACTCCAATATTCTTTGTTGTTCAAGATAAAAAAAGTTGATAAGTGCAGCGTCTCAGCTTGCACTGCAAAATACTACAGGGATTTCAAGTTTTGTTTTCATTGGGCAGCCAGCAGGGGTGAATCTGAATCTTAGGCTTGGGAGAACCTTACAGCATCCTGGTATCAACAAGGCCTCAGAAACCTTTTGGACTGTTAAAATGTCCAGAACATTCATGATGCAATTGAAAAAACTCAGAAGGAATGAAAGGTGTGTCTGATTAGCCAGATCAGATTATATAAATAATTCAAAATTATGGACAAACAGTCTTGGCAGCTACAGAGACCTGCTCTTCCCTTTGCCAAGGCCTGTCTATTTCTTTCCCAACAGAACCACTCCAATAAAAGTTTCCCCTAATGCACAGTCATGTCTGGAGTGTTGGGTTTGTGTCAGGAAGCTGTCCCTGTGTGTGCTCTGACCCACAGACCTTGCAGTTTGTAGTGCTGTCTTGGAGTGATTCATAATGATAAGGTATCCTCAAAATCATCTGATGCCCAAAAATTGTTATTGCATCTTTAAGACCCAGCAATTGGGAATCTTGGCAGGGCAAGTTGGCTGTTCCCAACTCGGCAGAGTTTTTAAAAACTGCCCACCCAGTCTCTGGCTCCCTCACAGCTCAGGACAGGGTGTGTTGTTTTTGCTGGCAGTTTGCTTGCTGCTCAAGTAAAAGGTGTTTGTTTGGGGTTTTTTGTGGGATTTTGGTTGGTTGGTTGGTTGGTTGGTTGAGTTTGGTTTTGGTTTGGGGTTTTTTGTGGGGGTTTTTTGGAGGGTTTTTTTGTTTTTGTTTTTGTTTTGTCGTTGTTGTTTTGTGGTGGGGAGGTGGTGGTGGTTCTGGTTTTGGATTTGGTTTTGGATTTGGATTTGGATTTGGATTTATCTGGGGAGTTTTTTGTCCATGGCTTGAAAAAAGCTGTGGATCTTTGGGGGCTGATTGAGGGACAATTCTGCTGCTGCCTATTCTGCCTATTAGTGTTATTAGTGCTTTGAGCTGGGAGAAAGAACACCAGGAGTGACCCCAGCAGAGCTGCCCAGCTCTGACTACTGCTGCCAGGAGTGAGACATGGGGGGAACAGAGAACAATAAATATAGGCCATTTTTTCTGCTTACCACTTAGCAATCTTCCTCTTCAAACACTTCAGATACTTAGAGAAGAAATGCAAAAGCACTGGCTGTCATTGTGTTATTTCAAGTTTTCACCAGTTCAGAGTGACAAACTCAGGTCTTGCAGCTCAGGCACAAGGTCTCTGTGCACACTCTGCACAGCTCTGCCTAAATTTAAAATTTGGGATCCTTTGCTTCTTGGACCTTCTAGCTGCCTTGTTGCTGTGACAATTGTGGCCACTAAGAGGATGTGCTCACACAACTAATGTTACTTCAGCTTTAAAATTAACACATCTATTGTATAATTCCTGTTCATCTTTACACATAGTTCTCTAAGGTAAATTTCAAGGGGGAAAAATTGGAACCTTCCATTATTTCCCATGTGCCATATTTTCACATTGGCATAAGGGGGAAACATAATGGTGGCAGAGATCATGTTTTCTTTCAAAATCTTAAGTGAGACATGAATAAACTAGCCACAATTTGAGTACTGCTTGCTCTCCCCATTTACCTTATGTTCAATGTAAAACCAATTTTAAAAATTAGTATGAATTTCCATCTTCTGGGAAAACAGCATGATCCTTAAAGCCCACAGTACTTTGGCCACAAGGATATCTTGGTGAGACTGTGTTTCTCTCAGTGTAAGCACAGCAGCTTCAGCAGCAATGAGCCACTCAAATGATGGCGTGTGCAAATTGATCACAATATTTAGAAAAAAGCATTCAGCTGATCAGTTGCAGCATCTTAACTTTGCTATTATTGTCTTTCTAAGAAGACTTAAAGCGACTACAAAGTTAAATTACTGCATGGCTGTAAATCTGGTTGTAGCTCTAATGTCATGTTTTGATAACTCTTTCAAGGGAATTATCTCTTGGAGATTTCTGTTGTGACATGCTAATGTCTTTGCAGTGGCACCTGTCCATGGCAGGGGAGATTGGAATAAGTAAATTGGCATTTAAAGGTCCCTTCCAACTCAGGCCATTCTATGGTTGCATATACCACGCCTATTATTTGGTAGAAAGTCAATCCAGTTAGTATTTCACTCCCAGACCTCCTGTGAATTTTGGTAAAAAAGCAAAGCAAGTTCAGATTTCTTGTCACATTCCAGCATGAGTTTGGCATTGGGAAGGGTAAACTGGTGGCAGCAAAACCTGCACCAATTCTGAAATCTGTTCATGGTCCAAGCTCTGCTTTGGAATCAAAATAGCCTTGTATACCACAGATCCATAAAGCCCTCCTGGCTTGGTGACAGGAATAATGTGCACCTGGAGTTGAGATTCACAAGATACACTTGATGTTGACTTTAATTATTCACAGAAATGTGGTGCAGAATGGCTTAGGGAGCAGTAATAGGACAAAGCTTTGGATTTGGTTGAACATTGGATACTTGTGTACATTCAGCCCAGGGCAATAGTGCCTTGGAGTTATTACTATCTCCATGCTAATTTTGGGAGGAATTAAAAGTGGTTGCTAGCAAACAGCTATCTATGTCTAGTGACCCTCTAAACACTGTATGACTTTGTACTGCCAGTGACTGACCATCTTCACAGCAAAGAATTTCTTACTCATATCAGTCTGTTATAGATTTTAATTACTAAGTATATGAAAGCTTTGGATGGAAGCAGGTATTGTTAAACCTCTACAAATAAGCACATATTAACCACTTAGTGGCAATCTGAGCAGAAGACGATCTCGATGGTAGCTTGTGGTGGCTTATTACCATGGGAGAACATTCTGAAAAACAGTGGAGGGCTGGCTCAAGTCGCTGTTCAAGACAAATAGTTTCTGAGGTTTGTCCCTGAATATGAATAACCACAGCCGTTCCACCACTTGATACAAAATCGATCAGAAACAGATTTTAACCCTTTGCTGTTCACACACCCTTTCACTCAGTCACCCAGCAAGCAGCTCTTGGAGGGGCACTCCACCCTCTAGAATGCTCTGGAACAAGTCCATACATGTCCTATAGCTGGGGAAAAGGTTCCTTGGTGCTCAGACTGTGTGCTCTGTTCATCTCTGGTGACAAATCCTGGTCCAGCCACATCACTGTGATAGGAGTGAACCTGATGGACAATGGCAGCCTAGGCACACTGGAGAGATTGCAGTTTGTGCAGGTTGCTACAGTGTTCTCATGGGATGTTGATGGGAAAAGGTCTTGCAGTGGACAGGGACACTGAGCAAATTGCTTCATGGGGACAAAATCTGTGACTAGCACTGGAGTTGCCAGCCCCCACAGCCTCTCTCTGCTCTGGTTCCCAAGCAACCTCTGTTTCCCCATCTCCCTCCTCATCCAGCCTCAGATCAGAGACACTAGCAGTGACCCTCTCTCATTCTAACATGTGAAGCAGGGATCCTGAGCACCTGAGGCTCATGCCAAGACTCCCAGAGCCTGACCACCTCGTGGAGTCCCTGCCTGGTTGTCTGGCATGGACCCTCCATGCTGGGAAGCTGTGAGCCTCTGGGGAGCCACCTACCGCCTGCCGGCCTGGCACTTTCATCATGCACGGTAAGAGGAGACATAATCAATTCCCCAGTTGGCACTTTGCACTGAATACACACTTTTTCAGTCTGATAGCAGGACTAAATTAGTTATTTAGCAATGAGACCCTAATTTAAAGTGAGCAACTGCCCTGACAAGGATCATTGTTCAAGGCTGTCCCCCCTTTGCTTTCAGATGAGAGGCCCACCAATCCATGGAAGGGGATAAATAGACAATTAGAAAATAGATATATTTTGTTAGTTCTACAAAGCTCCCTGGTGCTGTCAGGCTCACAATAAAGGGGGCTCTGGTAAATTGGTGGGCAATGAAAGCCAGCTGTACAGTCATCACTCCTACAGACACAAAGCCATATGTGGCCATTTACAGAACATCCCTGAAAATAGATGGAGCCAATAAGACCAGGGAGAACTAAAAATACTTGACAAAGTTGCCTGCTCTTCATTTAACAAGAATAAAATATCTAATGGTGTGTAATAGAAGCCATCAATCACTCCTGAGTAAAGAACAGGTTTAATACTCTACTTTTAACTATTAATGCAAGTTTTTATTCATCTGTAATAAGTCAGCAATTAATATCTACTGTGTGCAGCATGGTGATGTTTTGCAAGGGCTCACAAAAGGCACGGGCTCAGCAGCACAGCTGCAAAGATATCCAGGCTCAAACATGGCAGGGGCGGAAGACACAGACGTGAAAAAGAAATAAGAAGGTGAGAAACTGTCTCTTCAAAGATAATGATATATCTGTGAGCACTTCCTAGCAAGTATTCCATTTAGATTTGCAAGCAAGGTGACATTTCTTCTTTTTACTTATTTACTTTTACTCTTTCTAGGCAAGGACACATGAATAGGTATTACAGAAAGTCCTTCAACTACCTGCTTACTATTGATAAATATTTCTAGTGCTTTTCCTGGAGATAAAGGATTATGAAGTTGAAAACTCCTGACAAGTCCTTGGTTCTGCAAAGTGGGACTGGGGTGTGGAGCTCAGCACTGCATCTGGGCAACAACACATGGAAGTCAGGCATGAGATGGACCCAAGTCACACCACACGTTTGCCTTCAAGGTGCCTGCAGCATATACATACCACTGCTGAGTCATCAAGGCTGTTCTAAGAAACGACTTCTTCATGTGAGCAGTCAGCCAACCAAATGCCAAGTTTCATCAAAATAAACTCAAATGGTTTTGCCTCGTGTTACCACTGCTAGTAAACAGGACAAAGCTGCTACAGTGCTTGGAAACTGGTATTTAATAACCATGGAGCCATGGCCCCCTCACAAGATAAAAACATGCATCAGCAAGTCAGATGGTACTGGCTGTGCACGAGTGCTCAAACTCCACCCTGTAATATTTGGATCTTTGCCTGCACTTAGAGATGGCATGTGCTGCAAGGTAACTGTCTACTCTCTTGCCTATTTTTAGTTGCTTCTACAGGACAAGAATTGTAATTTATTTTGCAGAACAGCAAATGTCACATCCTATGAGTACGTCGTTGTACAAAATGCCATACAGTAACTGGAGAAAAGTGACCTTCCATAATGGAAGTGTCCTACAGAACTAATAGAAAATGATAACCAATAGCTTTTACCAGATAATTATATCCTTCTTCTAGAACAGTTTTAAAAGCCAAGGACGTCTCTATCCATAACACTGTGCACTTCAGGCTTCTTAGGTGTGTGCCTTTTTTTTCCTCTTTCTATTCCATTAAAGCCAAATTAATTTAATCTCCGTCTAAAAAAAATCACGTTGATATTGTCAGGGAATCAGACACAAGGCTTAACCTTTTGTCTATGATTGACCAGCTCCTCCTTTCTGCATGTACCACAAGCTTAGAAGATTGCAGTCTTCCAAATCTAGCTTAATTGATCTTAAATCTATTCTATTTTATTTTTGTGGGGATTGCTGACTGGGTAACAAATGCAGAATTCTTTATATATGTCTACAGCCACACATGAATGCAAATTTGATATGTCCTCTACCAGTGTAGGGTGCAATCCTGAACTGAAGCCTCTTTTGTAAGGGCTTTTTGGTCTGCTTTTGAAATATTTCAGCAGCTGCATGTGATAATGGTAGTAACTGAAGTGCACAGCTCCTGATGCATAGTTATCTGTGTCAAAGCAGAATAATAATTTACTTTCTGGGAAGGTACAGAATACTTCTAAGAAAAAAACCCCAAAGCTTAGGACACATCCACTGTTCAGTGCAATATAGCTACCTGAAACAGAAAACAAGCCTCCATTTACCAGCAGAATGAGGACAGAAAACTTAGCAAATTCACAGTATTGGGAAGAAATGGGCATTCTTGCTTTGACAAGCTCAGCCAGAAGATAGAAACTATTTTACAACTAGACCTCCCTGAAAATATTAGAACAGTTTCCAAATAAAGGCCAGAATAATCATACACAACACAGGTCAGCAGTCCCATTTTTCCAACATAAATATCTACCTGCCCAGGATTACCAGACTTGGAGCAGCATGAGTTCTGTCCCAGATTTCCATGCTTTTCATGATAGTTAGTAATACTGTGCTTTGAGAGGGAAAAACCACTGATTTCATAGGGCTACCAAATATTGCCCACATACGCTTTCTGTCAGCAGACTCAGATACCTACATCTGCATCAGTGGTTTTCCATTGCTTTAGGAATCTGTCATGCTTTCTTCTGTGGTAGAAAATAGCATAAGTTTCTATAAACTGATATTTCCATAAAAATTTAGGACAGAATATCAGAATGCTGGGGGCTGGAAGGGACACTGGAGATCATCCACTCCAACTACTTGCTCAAGTAGGGCCACCAGGAGTGTGCCCAGGGCTGCTGGGTTTTAGACATCTCCAAAGATGGAGACTCCACCAGGATGATGTTCAGTCACCTTCACAGTGAAGAAGGGTTTGCTGATATGCAGAAGGAATCTCCTGTTCTTACATGAGTGGCCATGGTGTCTGTCACTAAGCACCAATGAAGAGAGCCTGGCTTCCTCACCATCATTCCTTCCATTACTTGCTTATACACATGGATAAGATCCTCCTGAGCCTGCACTTCTCCAAGCTGAATAGTCCCAACTCTCTCAGCCTGTCCTCCTAGGAGAGATGCTTCAATCCCTTCATTGCCTTTGTGGGTGTCAGAGGCCCAGCACTGGACACACCACTCCAGATGTGTCTCACCAGCACCAAGTATAAAGGAAGGCTCACATCCCTCAGACTTCTGGAGACTCTTGCTCAGAATGCTATTGCCTTCTTTGCTGATTCATGGGCAACTTTGTGTTCACCAGGACACCTAACATTATTTGTGCCTTCTGCTTTCCAGCTGGGTTTTGGTGTCATCCCTCCCCATGGGCAGCACTTGGCTTTTCACCTTTTTGAACTTCACAAGGTTCTTCTCTGGCTTCCTGGCTCTAGTCAGAGCAAAACAAAAACTCTCAAGGGAAGGATGTAATTACTGGAGTTGCATTTGTAGTAGTCAGCTAAACAGAGATGATATTACCTGAGGTGTCACACTATGAGGATGGACCAAGAAGTCTCAATTTGCACACTCAGAAAAACATACTGAATGTGTCTGGACAGTGTACAGTCAACAGTTCAGCACAGCCCCTTGCTGGGCTTGTTGTAGTATATGATCCATGGGTGTGTGCCCTGTCCTCCATTGGTGCCAACAATAGCTGTAAGAGGAAGGAATTTTTCAATCCTAAGACACCCACAAGGGCTACAGATCTTGGTCTTTCCCAACAACTGACATGTCCAGAGAGGTGGGCTATACCAAACAGACTTTATCTTATCTCCCTATCAAATAGATTGGAGCTCAAATCCTCTCTGCCCTGCATACACCTCCTAGAACCAAAAGACCATTGCAAACCATTTGCATGGGCACAAACAGCAACATCTCTCACACCTTGGAAGCAGTGTAAGCCAACTGGACAGGAGCAGACAGAGCACACAAAGATGCTTGTTTTCCTTTGTTAAATGCCCAAAACATTAGGGAAAATGCAAATCTCTCATAACTCCAAAAGTGACAACAGCCTGGCTGAGTCCCTTCAGGAGAGGGTTCAATGCTGAGATTGTAGGAGTTGCATCCAAAGTGAAATTCACATCAAAAAGTGCTCTGGCTGCAGAAAACAGAACACAGTGCTTGCAATCCATGGGGACAGGTATGGCACACTGCTGTTAAATGGACTTATATAATTATTTACAAGGCATATCCTTAAAGATCCTTTCTATGATTAAATTAACATAAAATGTTTTAACACATGAAAATCACCAAAGAGAATGTATTTGCAAGGGATTTTTTTGTTGTTTACATTTGATAGAATAAAAAGTAATTGCTTTTCAGGATGAGCTTGTGCTCATTTGTATGATTATGACTTTTTGATTAACCTTTTTTTTCCCTTCTGTTCTGTACATAGTAAGCAGGATCATCTCCTCTTGTAACTTTATCATTTTAATAAACCTTGCCACACCAGCAGCAACCCAGGACCATTGTGACCTGCCCATGACCACCTGAGCCCTACTTAATTGATTTAATGAATTTACCTTACACAATCATTGAAAACAAGTTTAATCAAATCTGTTTGATACACCAAAAACTAGATGGCCACTCTAGTTACATCTTGGTGGAGGAGGTGAGTGTGTGTGTGTGTGTGTGTGCACATGTGCATGTGTGTGTGTGCGTATGTGTGTGTTGTAAAAGTTCTTGGGTTTGCCTTTTTAAGAAGAAATTAGCTTTTTCTCTCTGGCCTTTGCTAAGTGAAACCATACACAAGAATATATTAACTTCTCTTAAGAAAAGGAAAACAGTGAGAGCAGCCATACAAGTCTGTTCAGTTCAGTCTGTTCAGTTCGGTCATGATGGGATCGTCCCAGTATCAAATGTCCATGGAAGAGTACAGTACAATAGCCATTACTTTACTAAGGTTTTAATTAAATATTCTTCCACTAAATAATGATTTACAGTTAATGAGTGTCAGCACCTCAGTTTTAGCAAGATTTCCAACTCAGAAATAAGAAAGAGAGGCAGTCCTTGAGTTCATAAAGTAGTTGCAAAAACAAACAAACAAACAAACAAACAAAACCCACAAAAAACCCCAAAAACAACACACAAGAAAAGAGATGAAAAAGGAGGAGCTGACGATACAGTTTATAAACTGGTCAAACTTGCAAAGCCACAACATGCTGAAAAAAGCTACACATAGAGTGACACAGCTTGAAAACAAGCTAAATCACTGAGATACCATCCCCTAAATCACTGAGATACCATCCCAAGCAGGTTATGATGTGTTGGTCGCTGTCACAGCAGCACCTCCAAAAGGGGGAACTGCTGCCCACTGCACCCTCATCAAAGCCATCTCCAGAATCTACACAGGTCACAAGGCTCTCTGCTTCAGAGCAGGCTTCCTTTAAATCTTATGGTGTTATTCCTTTTTTTTGAATCACCCCCTGTAGTTACACTGAAATGACCTCTCTCCTCCTGCTAAGGGAGATCTCTGGAAGTTAAGAAATGCATTTTTGCTTCAGGTTGAATAAAGCATCTGCCCTGACCCTGAGAACAAAGTAAAGGAGAATGACTTGTGGTGACTCTTGGCTGACTTTTCATAGGGAAAGGAGATCAGCAAACTAAGCACCCAGATCAGGTGTAGGGAGCAGCTTATTACCTGAGCAGGGCAGGCTTGGTCCCTAAGAGGTCACAGGGAAAATCCCTGATGAGGAGTGAATGCTTCACACCAGAGGAGTGTAGCAATCTGCACAGCCCTTTCACCACAGCTTGCCATGTTGCTTTGTCACCTCCCATCCCACTAGAGGCCCAGCTGTGAGCATGCAATGCACACTATTCCCTGACTCGTCCAGGATGGGGTAAATCAAAGTTAATCAAAGAATCACAGAATGGTTCATGTTGAAAGGAACATTAAAGATCATTTTGTTCCAATGTTCCTGTCATGAGCAGGGACAACTTCTATTAGATCAGCTTGCTCCTAGCTCCATGCAATGTCGTCTTGACCACTTCCAGGAAGGGAGCATCCATGAGCCTGAGCACTGTTCCCAAAACCTTATGGAAGCTCAGCTGGTTGTAGGCCATGCCATCAGCATGGCTGAGTGGCTGTGGACTAACAGTATCAGGAAACAAGGATTCCAGAGTTTGGGGTACAGAAATCACCTATGCTTTCCCTTAAGTGCATTTATAGTTCTCTTCTCCAGACTTACAATTCGCACATCCATAAAGCCCTTGCAATTTGGATGTGCAGCTTTGTGATAAGGTTGGCCCAAAGCATTGTCAGTGCCAGAGGGGCTGCTAGCCCCTTTGCAGTGCTCTGTTTTAGGGTCAGCTCTCTCTGCAACTTCTCCCTAGCCTCAGGCTCTCCCCAGAACAAGACTTTTCCTTGCAAGCTGGTGCCTGCCAAGGGGGAGAGAGGAGGGTCGTGCATGAACAGAAAAGCAGGAGCTTGCTCTCAGCTGCAGCAAACTGCCTTCTTCTCCTGCCTTTTCCAAAACACTTGACAGCCCCTGAGAGAGGAGAAAGCCCCCAACACCCTCTCTGTACCATGAGCTTCCAGGAGGGCATAGGAGGAATGTCCTCCCTACTGCCCCTGGGTCTGACATCCAACTCTGGATCTGTGCCTCACTGCTGCCTTTCAGGGCTCTGCATATGAAATTGTTCATCTGACTCACGTGATGCAGTAGGTTGGGATCCCCAGCATCCTGTCAGGTCCTCTCTTAGTGCAATGTTCCTTCCTTTCTATCCACAAACATCCACAATCACCTATCATAGGACTATATCTATAAAACTGAGCACATCTTTGTAGTGGCGCTGTGGCTGAGCAGCTGAGGGACTCTCTCAGCCATGCATGAGAATTGGGACACAGTTAATTTGGGGATGATTATGATTAAATTTATTGCTAATACAGTATCTAAGTATTGCTGACATCTACATAAAGCAGTCTAAAAACAACTCATAACTCACTTTATCTAAATAACAACTCACAACAATAATAACTCATCTGTTGCAATGGATTACAGTATCATTGGGGCACTGTTGAGTCACAAGCCTTGGTGAGACTTCCTCTTTGTCTGAACTTTCCAGAGTAGTCTACATCTACTTAGTCTCAGATCTAGTCACAGTCTTTGTCCAAAGGATTATGATACAAGCAGGTTCAGCTAAAAACATACAGATTTACAGTTGGCTTTTCAGAATTCATGTATCACAAGTGTTCTCTTGGTTTTTTCTTTACAGATTTTTTTCTGTAGGTGTACTGAACAGGATTTTATCTATGCAGCCCAGATCTCAATGTTAAAACTCTATTTTATCCTACAACTTAAACAAAATCTATTACTACGCAATTAATTTTAAATGGATGAGTTCCTAGCTGCTGAGTTTTTTTATTTAAAAGAAAACATGTATTATCCTGAATGTTTGCATGAGGAGGCTGTAAAGCATTGTAGCACAGTAATATTCAGAGAGTTTGGAAGATCTGAGTGCAGATCTCCATGTTTCAAAATGAAGATGCTTCTACCAACAGCAGGAAGCCACTTTACTCTTTCCCATTTGGGAACTCTGCTTTATCTTGGCTAAATTTCCCTTTGCTGGCATTCAAGGTCAACACATCCAGCAACTCAGTTACATTTTCCAACCTGGCTCATGAAGCTGAAATCCTGCAAATAAACACTGGAGAAAGGCTGAATATTTTCCTCTGCTTCCTACTTTCCCAGACACTATGCATTTTCAAGACAACTGGGTCTGATGGGGGATTTCAAATTGCAAATGAAAATTTGGTTTTCACAATTTCTATCACCATTTTATAAGGTAAATCTGAATAATTTCTCTTCCTAGGAAAAAGTTTATTGCTTTTTCTTCTTAGGGCAAACTTTCCCTAATCATGTCAGTCTCTGTACTTTCTTCCTACAGTGCTCCTCAGCCTCATGAAATCCCTTAAAACCTCCCCAGTGTTTCATGAGCCCTATGAGTGTACTGTCTGATGGGGACTCTCTGTGAGTTGAAACATGGGGAATCCTTTCTCTGGCCAGACCTTTGCAGGAACATCCAGCTCCTGCACTCCAGGGGAAGGCCTGGTAGAGGTCAAGAGAGGTTCCAGCTCTGGAGGTCCCAAACCTGCTACTGCACCTCAGCTTGCCAGTTCCACTGGCATTCATAAAATCATAGAATCACTGAACAGTTTGAGATGAAGGGATATTAAAGGTCATTTGGTCCAAATCCCCTGAAAGTAACATCTCCTCTCCCACACATTTGAGTAAGCTCCCTCCTGATGTGGGATAGACAGGTGTTCACACATGGTTTTATAAGCATGGTGGCACATACCACAAAATAAAGCTTTAAAAGACGTTCTTGCTCATTGCAGGGGAGTTGGGCTAGATGGTCGTAAAAGGTCCCTTCCAACCTTTTAAGTCTATGAATATTGCTTGGCATCAGCATATAACACAGAAATTGTCTCCTGAAGGATGTCTTGGGGTATTTAGTTTTCTTTATAGAGTTTCTTATGATTCATAGTTCTTCCTTGGGATTGTGATGTGTTCTGAAGGTTCAGCCTCATCCTGCTGTTGAAGCCAACAGTTTGTCCAATACAGACTTCTGTCTTTTTTACCAGCAGATAAAAGGGAGAATTTTGTCCTAGAAAGGATGGTCATTATATCACTTTTTTTTTTGTACTGTCTTCAGGAAAAGTGGCAATCACTTTGGAAGACTCAGGCCTGGGTAAGGGGAGTGTACAGGAAGGGAAGACTGAGAAAACTGAAATCTGTGAGAAGCAGCCAAGGAACCAGAGAGATTTGGGGATGTAACGAGCACTTGGGGAAGGCAGGCCATGTATCCTTCACAGGAAGGCTTTGACTGGGATACGACCCAAGACCTGTGACAAACTGAGAAGGTACAAGAGTCCTGGAAGAAAGGAGGAACAGGCAGAGAGGAGGAGAAAGGTGATACAGATTAGAAGTGTCATAAGGCTGTAAGACAGGCTGTGTGAAAGGAAAATTTGCAGTAGTAAAAGAGTAATACTGAGAGTAGAGAAAGACCTCAGTCTGCATCTCCAGGTCTGTGACCAATGACAATAGCTAACACCCCAAGAGCTAATGCTGAGGATAGGGCTTGGCAGCTGTATGTCTTAGATGGACTTTGGAAGATGATGTAAGACTTCATGACAGCTTTCAGTAAACAGTAAAGGTCTTGGACTGGGACAGCTGCCATCTCCCAGGAGCTACGAGCTGCCGCTGGTTCTGTCCAGCCCAAAATAAATCAGAATGTTGTTCATGCAACATACAAACTATTCCATTTCTTTTTGAGGAGATGTTGGGTAAAGGGTTGTTGTCCTGTGATGATGACTCAAGGCAGTAAGAAGGGCTAAAGAAGAACTGCTCATTACGATTATTGCTTCTGTGCTGCAGGAACACAATGAATTCTGCCCATTATTCCCAGTAGGATATTTTCCCCCATCCCTTTCCTTCCTCAAAGAAAAGGTCCTTAAATTGTTGTCATCCCAAGATACAAACACAGTTTATTTTCCCAACACTTGATTAGACATATCATTTCCACTTTTATATCTATCATTTAAGTTTAATCATGAAGTTGTTAACCATAAAAAAACTATTAAATGGATATAGTACATTCAAAAAAATAGTATTTCAGAATGAGCACTTAAAAAGAAAATTTATGCATAGAAACAATGGAGAATTACAATTAAGAGCTCTAGGGATTGGAGAGTGATTTGTCCAGCCATTACACAGTCATTTCAATTTAAATTAAAATTGCAACTATTTTCTAGTCTACTAAAAATATGTGGTGTCACATTAAGAGTTTTAATGGAGCTTTCTCTGGGGAATGTAGCAAAGCTAGTTAGTAGCACATAAATAACTAAATATTGGAAACTGAATAAATTCTTTGTCAAAATGCCAGTATGATAAAACCAAAAAATGGCAGTAGATGAGTTTATTTTTTCTAGTGAAGTGTAGCCCTCATATTAAACCAAAGAAACAGTTCACAGGGTGCACAAGTTTACATGGTTTAACCAGAGTTGACTGATAAAAATAAATGTCTGCCAGATATATTTTTCTAATCTGACAAGTGCCTGTGTGAATGATGCTGTATGCTTTGTTAACAAACTACAACAGTGCTACCAAAATGTACAGACATCCCTCCTTCACCTAGAATATGCAAAATAAGTCACTATGATCTAACCAATATCCCTGATGTAGGGAAAGTTGGCTTGCTCTTTAAGTTTTCAGATTTTAGCTTAATGATTGAGCTTTAAGTTTTAATGACTGCAAAACAGGTTTTCAGAAACAGAGGTTTTACTGAGATTTTTTATTCAAGTCTACTCAAACACTAAGATCTGACAGCTCAAAATGTACCCATCCACCAGAAGCCAGACGGCCTTCAGGTGAGCCTGGATGGCTTTTACAATTCAGAAAGTTGTCCTGGGTTGTAGTGTAGGATGCACACGAAGTATTCTATCACCATCTTCATGAAGCGTTAAATCCAGGTGGGCCAGTGTTTTCCCAGAACCTCTCCCTCTGGGAGCTATCTCTGTTTAATGGGCCATCAAGGACCCACTTGCATGACTTATCATCCCATTGTGAGATGCTCCGCCCAGGGGAAGGAGCCAAGCATTCTCACCTGGATATAAGCTGGGACTTATGGCAGTACAAGCAGCCATTACCCACTGGATTCCCAGAGGACCAGAGCTACCAAACCTTTCTATGGGATCACAGCTTCAGGAAGACCACCTTGCCTGGACTGCTTCCATCACCCTGCTCAGGTTGTATTCTGACTCTGTCAGTGGTCTTTTGTATTACTGCATTTATTTTATTTTATTTTACTTTTCTTCCTATTAAACTGTATTTTTTACTTGAAGCATTTCAGTTATTTTGCTTTCAAACCACCACAAAGGTACTGGGGATCTGGGAGCACCAGCTGCTGTGCTGGTTGTGCTAGGCAGTTTTCATAAAGAACAGGACAATGTGTTTTGCCTGCTTCACTCACTAGCTCTCTATCTGGATTCCAGAGAAACACTAAGAACTTAGAGGTCACCCATTCTGACTCCCAGTGCTGCAGGCAGGATATCAGCTGTGGGGGAAATATTGTCCCTCCACCTGCTGCTCTGAGCAGTGCAGCCTTTTTCACTCCTAAGGGAAGAATCTCCCTCCTGGTCCCGTGCTCAGAAATGTAAAGGAACACATACTTTCTGTAAGTGCCTCCATACCTATCAGCCTCAGCTAACGATGTGTCAGTGGGGTGTTTCTTCTTGCACCATCATAATGGATCAGTGTGCTGTGCAGTTCCATGCAATGCCTGCACCTGCAGAAGGGTAGGATGTGCCATGTGGGATGGATGGCAACTGTCAGATGTGAATGTAAATAGGTGTTCTGAGTTCATGGGAAACACCTCCCAAAATTAAGCAAACTTTAGGGACAGGAGGGTTCAATGCAAAACTTTCTTGATGCCTGTTCGCTATTACAGCTCTCAAACATCTGGAACTTAAAGCTTTAAGGACCAGCAACTACTACCAAATATATTATAATGAATATATAATATAAAACCTAAAATTTTATTATTCACCTCTCCCAATAAAAATTTGCTGCATTTAGACATTGGAAGAGCTTTCCATATGGCATTCCCAGTTGTTTGTTTCAATTTGCTGTTTTCATAAATTTCATATGTCAGTATTGTAATTCCCTTAGTTAGTTTATTGACTTTAATTTAGTAAAACAAAAGGTAAACAATCAGACTAATAGCCTCAACCATGACCAAGCCTGGAGACACAAGTCTGTGTGGCTTTCCTTTGCATTGTATCTACACCAAAACTTGCTTTATGGGCTCAATAATTAGATTAACTTCAATATGCAAATGTATTTTGATTCTCCCTTCTCAAAATGTAATTTTATTTTTGTCCACTCAGATTATGCAGATGTTTCCATATGTTGTGGTTTGAAAACAAAGTGAGTGAGAGGCTCCAAGTCAGAAATATAATTTAATGAGAAGAGAAAGGAAAAATAAAATAAAGGAAAATAAAATAAATGCAATAATACAAAAAAAAAAACACTGACAGAGTCAGAATACAACCTGATCAGGGTGATGGAAGCAGTCCAGACGAGGTGGTCTTCCTGAAGCAGTGATCTTGTAGAAAGGTCTGGTAGTTCCGGTCCTCTGGGAATCCAGTGGGTAATGGCTGCTTCTACTGTCCTAAATCTCAGTTTATATCCAGGTGAGAATGCTTGGCTCCTCCCCTTGGGCAGAGCATCTCACAATGGGATGATGAGTCATAAAGGAGGTCCTTGATGGCCCATTAAAGAGAGATAAGTCCGGGAGGGAGTTATCTATGAGTTATGCACAAAGCATTGATGGGCCATTAACTGAAGATGGTGATAGAATACATCCTAAACTACAACCCAGGACCCCATCTTAAAGCAAACCAGCTTTTTTGAGGAACTCAAACTCATTTGAGTTCCTCTGACCCTTGCACCTAAGCTATCTACCCATCTACTCTTCAGCAATGCCACCCAGCTAGACAAGTTCTGAAGAAGAGACAAAGAAAAACAACAAGAGTGACAATCTCTATGAAATATATCTTCCTTGTTATAATTTTAAAGCAGTCTTTAAATTATTTTTCTTGTCAAAGCTTGATGTGCAGATCCTTTTTAAACATGTGAACTGGTGAGCTGTAGGAAACAGGAAGGGCTCCCTACTGTCTGTTCCTCAAAATAAAATCAACACACCACAGTTTGTTAGGATATCAAGATTACTCCAGTCCTCCTTTGTGAACTGGTGTTCTTAGCAATCTGTAATAAAAAGGCAAAAGGCACTTCGTACTGCA
The DNA here is from genome assembly GCF_009819655.1 of Sylvia atricapilla. NCBI lineage: Eukaryota > Metazoa > Chordata > Aves > Passeriformes > Sylviidae > Sylvia > Sylvia atricapilla. The sequence goes on along the minus strand of NC_089174.1, from coordinate 10,846,190 downwards.
ATAGATAGTAAATGTGATTTCCAGAAGGACAGAAGTTACTCCATGAAATACTGAGATAAGTGAGTAAAAAAGATGAAAGATATCTGCTGAAGAGGGTAGAACTTCTGGTAGGCTCTTCAATAATTGGTCTGGCACTACTCTTGCTAAGTATATTTGTTTGTAGCCTAGACACAAACTATAGAAGGCACTACTACAGAAAATTGCATTGTAAGAGATCATAGAATTATAGAATCATTAAGGTTGGAAAAGATCTCTAAGATCAAATAAATAATAAGGTTAATGCTGCATCACTGTGTTCACCAGTAACCCATGTCTCCAAGTTCCATATCCACACACCTTTGGAACACATCCAGGGATGGTGACTTTACAACTGTCCTGGACAACTTGTGCCAGGGCTTGACAACATCTTCAGTGAAGAAATTTTCTCTAATATTTATCCAAAACTCCCCTGTTGCACTTGAGGCCATTTCCTCTGATCCTGCAGTTGGTTGACTGGGAGAGGAGCCCAGCCCCTACCTTGCTATAACCTTCTGTCTGGGAATTGTAGAAAATGAGAAAGTCCTCAACAAACCTCTTTTTCTCCAGGCTGAACCCCTTCAGCTCCCTCAGCTGCTCCTCATCAGATTTCTCCTTCAGACTTGTCCTCATCTCCATTGTCCTCTTCTGGACACAATCCTGCAGATCCATAGAATATTCTAAGTTGTAAGGGACCTCTAGGATGATTAAAGTCCAACTCCTGATCCTGCACAGGACAGTCCCAAGAATCACACCATGTGCCTGAGGGAGTTGTCCAAATGCTTCTTGAACTCTGCCAGGCTTGGTGCTGTGACCACTTTCCTGGGGAGTCTGTAAACTGAACCATCTGCAAACTTACTTTACATTCCTTTGAGTCCTGCAGAACCACACTAGAGCCTGTCACCAGCCTGATGTTGCACCATTCCCTTTGTGCCTGACCCACGAGCCAGCTGCTCACGCATTGCGTAATGTTTTTATCCAGCTGTGGGCTGAGCTGTCTAGAAGGGCCCTGTGAGAGGCAGTATGTTACCATCTGATTATCAGAGAGAGATGCCTGTACCCAAATTAAGGTGCAAGCAACACCAGTCAATAGTATGGATTTTATTTAACAGTGAATGTGAGGTAGAGAGAGAGAGATAAAAGAAAAAAAATAGAAAAGAGAGCAGGAAAAAAGAGGCAGAGAAAGAGAGTGAGAGAAAGAGACAGATGTAGAAAGATAGTCACCATCCCCGTGGATCTAGATGACATCTTCACCTGGGCTTCTTAGTGGTAGGGGTCCTGAGGTCACTGAAAACTTCTCATCATTTATACATTTTAGTAATAAAGAAATTAATCTTCATTGACTACACAGTTCTCTTATTCTGTTAGTTAAATGATTCTTTCTCTTCTAATGCTAATTAGTTCCATGCTCAGTTTTTCTCTTCTTTTATTTCAGTGGGTTTCTTGTCTTCAATCAGTGGACTATGATATCCTCCTGCAAGACCTGTCAGAGCTGATTTTCACCATAGCTGCTGAGTGCACTTTCCTTGTGGATGCAGTCTCCCAAAGACTTGTTTACCTTTCCTTGCACCTGAGATAAATGGACAATAGCATCACCTTTGTCTTATCTCAAGTCCCCATTAGGTAGCTTAACTCACAGCCCAGTTCCAGGAATCCAGGAGGCATATTCAGGATGAGGTAGAAAGAGGGAAGGGGAATGGTGGCGAGGGGAATTGGGGGAGTGGGTTTTGGTGGTCACAGATGAGCAGTTGCACAGTTCGCTACAGTAGACAGAGTCTTCAGCGATTTTAGTGTTTGAGGAAATTGTGATCTTTTAGTCTCTTCACCCAATATCAAAAGCTTTACTGAAATCCAAAAAGATTATTTCTACTGGCTTCCCTTAAACATCTAGGTGGGTTACCTTGTCAAGGAAAGGAAGCGGATTTGATAAGCAGGACTTACCTCTCATGAAATCACACTGGCTGTGACCTTTGCCTGTGTAGTCTTTCGGATGTCTTCTGATACGTCCCAGAATCTCTTCTCCATGTCTTGACAGAATATCTTCTCCATAACTTTATCAGGCACTGCAGGGGCAGCCTCCTTGTGCTTTATGACAGCTTACACTCAACTGGGACCTCTCCAGATTTCCAATACTCTTCAAATGTCTCGAGAAGCCTCACAGTTATGTCAGCCAGCTCTTTGAGTATTCTCAGATGAATCCCATCAGGCCCCATAGATTTATAGGGATCAAGGTGGTGCAGCAGATCCCTACAATATCAGGATCAACTTGAGAATGAGTTTATCATTCTCAAGCCATGGTCATTCAGCTCAGGGCACTGGGACTCCCTTAGCCCATGATGAAGAGAGGTAAGAAAACAACAACAAATATCCCTGTCTTGTCAAAGTCCTTTTTTGTGAGGTGACCACCCCCATTCTGGAATGGGCCAATGTAATTTCTGCACTGGTTTTTGTTGATGTATTTTAAAACCCTATTTTTATCATCCCCCACAGTTCTGGCAAGTTTCAACTCCAGTTAAGCTTTGGCTGCAAAAACTTTCTCCCTGCAAGCACCATCTCTGTGTTCCTGCCATGTCACTCAACCCTCTCCTGCTGGGCATACACCTCCCTCTTCTGCTTTACCTCCAAAACAAGATCCTGCTCAGCCAAGCCAGCCTTCTGTCTCATCTGTTTGACTGTCAGCATTTTGGAATTGCCTCTTCCTGTGCCCTTAGGAGGTGATACCTAAAAAGTGACCCACACTGATGAACCCCAGCACCTTTGGAACATTTAACCCAGGGATCTTGATCACTATTTCCCTGAGAAGTCTTAAGTCTTCTTTGCTCATGTCCAAAGGTGAAAATTTTCTGACGTTTTTCCTCCTAGCAACAGAGATTTTAAACTCAATCACTTTGTAGTTGCAGTAGCAAAGATAGCCACCAATCATGTCACTCATGCAACCCTCTCTGTTAACAAGCAACAAATCAAGGAGAGAAATTTTCCTAGTCAGCTCTCCTAATACTTGTATGTGAAGTTGTCATCCAGGTGTTTCAGTAATCTTCTGGCCTGGATTGTATCAACTGTGTGATGCTCCCAGTTTTCTGACACACTGAAGTATCCCAGAAGGACAAGGGCAGTTGACTTGGATTCATTGTTTATTCCTCAAAGAAGGGATGCATCCCGTAGTTCCACTGGTGTTATCATCTGGGCTGGGAGATCCATATTAGACCCCCAGAGACATCTACATCCTTTTACTGCCCCTTGATTCTTACCCTGAGCTTCTCAATGGTGCCACTGCCAGTTGTGCCCTCCCTACATTTTAGCCATCCTGTTACATACAATGCCTCCCTCTGCCTCATCTGCCCTGCCTCTTCCTCCTGCAGAGCCTGTAACTGTTCAGTAGGGCACTTCAATGACAGGGCTCATCCCAGCAAGGTTTCACTTATGCCAGATGTCAAATTACTGGGACTGGGACAAGGATTCAAGCTCCTCTTGTTTGTTCCTCATGCTGTGTGTGTTGGAACAGAAACACTTCAGCTGTGGTCTGTTGCAGCCAACACCTCCCACCAGTGCTCAGTTCCTCAAGTTTTGGTGCATCACCCCACTGCCTCTCACTACCCAGCCTGGTTTTGTCCCTACCCCCTTCCAAACTACTTTAAAGCTCTATCAATGAGTCCTCCTGGTTCCTATCCTTTTTCCCTCTGAGAGGTGCATTCCATCAGGTGTCAGCAGATCAGGTGTTGTATAGACCATCCCATGGTCAATAATTCAACATTATTCTGATGACACCAGCCCCAAAGCCCAGTGTTGATCTGATGGATCTGCCTGTTCCTTTGAATATTGTTTCTTTGAATATTATTCCTTGGTACTGGAAAGACTGGGGAAAACGCTACCTGTGGTCCTGATCCTACAATCAATCATTCCTAGGTCATGAAATTGCTTTTACCCTCAGACTTCTCTTTATTGTCTCATCACTGCTGACCTGAAGAACCAGTAGCACATAATAATCAGAGAGCCTTAGCAGACTGGAGAGTTTTCCAGTAGTGTCCCTTACTTGACCTCTGGTAAACAGTAGACTTCTCTGTACATTGAGTCCAGGCTCCATATCAAACCCTCTGTTCCCCTTAGAAGGGGATCATAAGAACTATCCTTTTCCTCTTGACAAGAGAGGGAGTGACACAGAGGTAGATTGTGTTGCCGTAGTTGGCCCCACTCCATCATAGAAGTACCTTCATCAGCCTTATCAGTTGACTCTTGGTCTGGTTCCAGGCCTTCCTACCTGTAGTGAAAGGTGCCAGTCCCACTGGTCATCATCATGTTTTCAGGAGGAGGAAGTTTTCTCCTAGAACTGGCAGAGACCAACATCAGCTCTCCTGTTCAACAGACAATTGACTAGCTATGTGACAGCGTTCTGAATACATCTGGCTCTCAAGTACAACAGAAGTTCAAGACTCCTTAGACTGTAGCACCTCTCAGAATTCATCAATCTCTCATTCTCTTGAATACTGTGTATTCACTTACCCTTGTTTCTTCATCTGGTGATGCAGCACATGGACAGTGATGACATGATGTGATGTCATCAGTGATGACAGACATGGAGTGATTGCTAGCCTCAGCCTTCCAGAAAGGCATCCAGCACTCCTAATAACCTGACACCTGGAGAGCTGTACGTAGCATCAGCAGATCTGGCGGTCTGGAGCCTCTGACATGGCCAGTGCAGTGACTTCAGCAGCAGCTACAGGGGCATGCCAGAACTCCAGCAGCTCTGGAGCATGCTACAGGGGCATGCCAAAACTATACCTGAGAGAGAATACACCATTAAGATTGGTGCTGAAAAGGTCTCTTTGTGTCCTTCACCAACTACTTGGTCTGTTTTCTGCCTCTATTGGGTGCTCTCAGAGAGCTGGAGAGAAGCCCTTCCTACTCATCCCATCCACAGAAACTGACATGGCACGTCCCAGTTTGCTCACTCCTGTTCTCCTGGTTCTGGATCATTTGCATGCCCTAGAGCCATTTAAATGTCCCTTGCTGCTTCTGGCATGGCCGCCTCTTTGCTGGTTGGCTGCCAAGGGCTTCCAGGCCTGGATGGGGCTGGTGGCTGCTGCTTGGGTAGCCCTGAGCTCAGGAACCTCCCTGTAACAGCTGAATCTAACTCTCACCCCTAGATTTATCTCAGTTGTCACTGTAGCTGCCTTATCAATAGCTAAGTCTCTTTCTTGTCATGATGGACCCAAAACTGAAGATGATCATAAAGGAACAGAAAAGAGGAACTGAGAACATGTACAGTAGAAAGAACAGGAATATCCATAGCACAAAGTACTAGGAGCAGTAGTTCTGGTAGAAAAAGAACAAAGAGTGTGGCTGCTGCATGAACTCCATACAGGGACTTACAAGAATAGGGACCACCTGCTTTTAAAAGATGATGAACCAAGTTTCTGTGTGAAGCTGCTAGAAGCTTCCACCATTGTCTTGCAGAAACAATCCATGATGGCTCTGAGGGTGGACATGCTGCTGGCCAAGGCTGGGCCAAACAGAGATTATGGTAATGCCTCTGTGATAGTATATTTAAGAAATCAAAAACAAAGATGGTGGCGCTGTTTTAATTCCAGCTAAAGAAGAGGTGAGAACATGTGAGAGAAGCAACACAGAAACATCAGGGTCAGTGGAGAAGGAGGGGCAGGAGGTGCTCCAGGCACTGCACCCGACATTCCTTTGCAGGCCGTGATGGGACCATGGTGCAGCAGCTGTGCCCCTGCAGCCCATGGGGATCCATGGGGGATGCAGAGATCCACCCACAGCCCATGGGGATCCACGGGGGATAAAGAGATCCACCCACAGCCCATGGGGACCCACACGGGATAAAGAGATCCACCCACAGCCCATAGGGGATGTGCCCAAGCCAGAGCAGATAGATGCCCAGAGGCAGCTCTGATCCACTGGGAGACCCAGTAGAAAGAAACCCTGCTTCCAAACTAGAGCAGCCTGTCCTTGGAGGACTGCATCCCATGTGCTCCCCACTGCAGCAGTTTTGGGAGGTCTTCTGCTTGTGAGATTGGAACCACACTGGAGAAGTTGTCAGAGAACTGCGTCCCATGGGAAGGGACACCATGGTCTCACAGGGGAATGACTTCTCTCCCTGAGCCAAGCAGAAGAAAATCATCTGTGATGAACTGACCAAACCCCCATTCCCAGTCTCTCTTCACTGTCAGTGGGAAGGACAGAAGTGTTAGGGGGAAAAATGTTTTTTTTTAAGGGCTTATTTTATTTCTCATTTTCTTATTCTTATTTTGTTAGTAATAATTTCACTTAATATTTCTAAATTGAGCTTGTTTTGCCCTTGGAGTTTTTCTCCTGGTCCTTGTCTCAACTCACAAACCCTTCACTATATTTTCTCTCCTCTGCCCAGCTGCAGCAGGGGAGGGTGAGTGAGTGGCTTTCATGGATGTCTGGTGTTTGGCCAGTGTCAAACCACAACATCCCCACAGGGTTAAAAGCTGATGATGGTACCCTATGGCTGGAGATATCCCTTGGGTGAGTTGGGTTTGGTGGTCCTGGCTGTGTCCCCTCCCACATCCTTGTACTCCCTGGACTGCTCGCTGTTAGAGCATGAGATGCTGAAAAGCCCTTGACTTAGGTTAAGCACTGTCAAGCAACAGCTAAAATGTCTGCAGGTTATCCACTGTGTGTAACCAATGTTATCCTCCTCCTAAACCCAAGACACAGCATTGTACCAGCTCCTGGGAAGAAATTAACTCAATCCCAGCCCAAACCAGGACAATAATGAACATAAATTGAGTTTAGATTCCAAAAGAAATTCCAAGGGATTGATGATAGTCCCTAGGAATTGCAAAGCAAGCATACTTTCAAGACTGACAGATACCCATGACATTATACAACCTGGCTGAGTGAATGCAGGCAAGCAAGACAAACCTTCTGGCCCTGTGTCTGTCTGTGCAAAGGCTTCCACAAGCTCACAAGCTCACCACACAACCCATGCTTCTCCTCATCCACATAGCTCCTTTACCTGTTAATCCTTGTTTTCATCTTTGACTTCTACATGAGGTCATGTGGAAATAGCTTTCCAGCAATGTTAGTAAAATAAATTAGTGATATAGTAGCAGCAGCAGTTTGGTTTCTTTAAAAAATATGCATACCTGATTCCTGTTTCTTGCCTGTTTTCTAATTCCTATCACCAAATGTTATGCATTCACAGCAAGGAATATTAGTAAAAAAAGTCTGTATGGTAGCCTATGAGGAACCTTATTTCACACATCAGAGCTTGTAAGACAATGTAAATCAAATCTGTGATCTTTAGCTAAAAAAAAATGAACAAGACATCCTAATTACTTCTTGTCTGTTCACAGCATCAGTTTTGTCACCATAGGGAGAAGAAGAAGATAGTTACACACCGAGAATGTGCTTTTAAGCAGTGGCAGTTTAGGTATTCCAGGATATTTCTGTAGTCATTCATGAATTTAAAACTCAAGGAATGCAAAGGCAAGTAAATGTTTCAATTCTTCAGCCTTTATGACTGTTACTGGTGATTTAAAATACGTCACACTACTCATTAGCGAAACTGCTATCAATATGCCTCCTTCTATCAGCCCTTCCATCTTTTTACCCTTACTTCATTCTGATCAAATACCAGGCAGAAGCCAAATTCTTGGGGAGAAGTTTGTATTGAAACAGGAAAACAAGGAAAATCCAAGACCACATGACACTGCAGTGCTCCAGATACACATCAGCTACAACCCTTGGATGCTCCACAGACAGTTTTAGCTGATTTCCAACTGATATCTGGTATTTAGCAGACTCAAATTTCAGCATGCAGAAACCAAACAAGAGTGTCGTGCTGCAGCTGGGAATATTGAAAGTACTTTAAGTGCTGATACGAAGTGTTAAGTACCAATTTATTAGAAAAATAGGCTAGCTCTGCTTTTACCAACACAAATCTTTAATTCATGTGCCAGTCACACACTATGTATGAGATCTCCTGTGCTGTATAGGCATCACCATTCACACATCAGTACTACCAGTTAATGGATGTCAAAAGCACAGTTGCCTACTACAGCACAGGCATAGTCAAAGGTACCCAGAACTATTCTGGACCCTGATGCACTCACCCCGTATGGGTCCCCTGCCCGCCATCTGGTTCAGTGTGGTGCTCACTGCAAGCATGCATGCACTTACACTCTGGCCCATGGACCTACTCCAGGTTTCTGTGTCCCCCTCAAACCAGCACCTACCCTCTGCCCATGTGACACCCAGACCTAAGGCCTCCTGCTTTCTTTCTGGTCCAGTTTCTTGTTTGCTGGGCAATGCATGTACACACATGGGTTTGGGGGGGACACAGCCAGCACCAGGCTGAGACCTCTGTACATTGCGCCATCAGCTAGCACCATAGCACCAGCACTCTCCACACCCGACCCTCAAGATTCCAGCCTCACTAAGTGGAAAGTTCTGTTTTGATGCAGTTTCCCCAGAGCCCCTGCACTTGCTGTGACTGATAGGGTAGTTTTGTTGTCCTTCTGCCACAGACTAGAATCATAAAATGTGTCAAGTTGAAGGGAATCATCATCATCAAGTCTACTCTTCAGGCAGGACTGCCTGTCAGGTTTGCATCCCTCTATTTTAATTTCTGACTTTCCCACTTTTCCCTAGTATCCCATTTGACAAGGTCCTTGGTTAGATAACCTTTCTAAAATGAACATGTTCATGTTCAACACCCTCTTATCAATTAATGTGACCAACCACCCCTGGCTCTCATTACTACCTCTCTTACCATCCCTCAGGTGGGTTTGTGTCATTGTTCATGTTGTCCTGCTTTTCTTACTAGTCCCTTCTGTACCTAAAATATTCTTTCAACATTTCAAGGAGCAGCAGTTCTCCCTTTGCTCTCCTTCCTTCCCAACATTTCTACTTTCTCTTGAAATCCACTAAAAATGTTCCTGCTCCCTTACCTGTATATAAAGCAGCAACTGGACAGCCCAGCATTGGAAACAAAATTGATGGATGCTTCTATCTTGATACAGACAAAATAACCCTCCAGTTCCTGAGGTAATGGTCACAGAGAACAAGCAGACAGCTTTCATTAGCAGCCAGATCTCACGTCTGTCACTGCAAGCTTCCAGCAATGCTCAGCTCTCACCCACCCAACCTTGGGTGGATGTGCCTCAGGTTTAGTTAAGGGGCAATAACGTGGGGCTTACATGCAGCATATGGCACTTAACTCCTGTTTAAGAAAAAGCTTCAGCACACTATCAGCTAGTCTAGGTATAACTGAATGTCATCACATAGAGAAAGGCTTCACCATGTGTCTTCCCACTGCTGCTGCTTGGGCTTAGCCTGGTGTGGTTTCTGCTGTGGCACAACTAAAGGCAGAAATAAACACTCCACACAACACCCAGCACAAACATAGGGAGATATGCATCTATTTTTAAAGTATGAGAACTCCCCAACATGCTCTTATATGTTCCTGCTTTGTTCTGTGTATTTCAAGTTTTATTTCTGGTGCTTAAATTCTCTGAAAGGTGTCACTGAATTCCTTGTTGACAGCTGGGTGACAAATGCCTTCTTTATTCTGAACAGTTCAAAGGTGGTGGTGTTCTTCAGAGATCCTCCTATCATCATGTTAACACAAGAGCATCAGAAAGTGCACAGGCTTGTTAAGCATCACTGAGGCTTCATAATGAGATGGTGCAATGCTTTATATGGGATCAGTTTAAATCCTAGCACTCTTGACTTCACATTTATTGAAGCCCATCCTATTTTGTAAAACACTGAGCATATAGTGTAACTCTGGGAACCACAGCTGTGACTTAGTTAATGATCTCAATAAATCCTACTTAAGCAGAGACAGGAAAAGAATTATGCAAATGACTATTACTGTGCACCATGCACTTGATAACTGAAGACATCCTACAATAAGCTTCAGCACATAAAGCCAGTACTTTTTTAACCCAGATATGTGAAAAGTATGCAAGCAAGGGAAGGGCTTACAGAATTTCACTCCAGAAAATCTGTAGTTGCAGAATATTTATTACAAACCTAAAATTAAAGGAAACATACAGAAGGAATATGTACAAAGAGGGATGGTTAAAAACCATGATGGTTAAAAAAAAGATGACATTTTTCACATATAGCTGTGACTGCGAGAAAGAATTACTTCTCTAAAAAGACTTTTCTAAAACATCGTGATAAAAGACTCTGCCACTCACACTTGGCAGCTAGATAAGATGTCTTCTATCAGCCTCTTGTACACCCAGGCATCACCTTTAAGCCGTTGTCGCCGGATCCCCACTGCTTCAGGCTTAGTGAGCTGACATACTTCTAACTCAAACTCCATAGTTACTTTACCAAAATCTGACCGTGTTTGACATTTCAGGGTGTAACTGTAAAACAGGAAGGAAAACAGAATAATTACTGAATAATTTCATGTTTGTTTTGCTATGCTATTTTAAAATAAAAGAAGCACTTTAAATAAAATATCCCATTGCTGTTCAGAATATTGTGAAACAGTCCACAATTTAGTTGCCTGAGCTTTGTAAATAATGTAGTTTCGGGGTGCCTACGACCAATACGCAGCACCAATGTCCTACCCTGCCACCAGGAACCCCTGTTAGCCAAAGGCCCCCATCATCAGAGCTGGAATGATGGAAAGTTCCTATGTTTTTCCTAGACAAGAACACTCTCCTCTCTGTTGGTTGCAGCTCAGCTGCTGTGAAAATAGGAAAAACTGAATGCAAAGTTTGAATGATTACAATGGGAGCAGGTGCTGCTGTGCAATCCAGCATCCTTCCATATTATGAGTTTGGAAATGCATCAGAGGTTAACGTAGACTCTGATGTTCTACCAATACTCATCACTGGAATACTCAGTAACTTGAGAAAATGCATATTGAAAAGAGAGCAAATGGTTATTTCATGCATTGGGAACTCAGGAAACAGTCTTTCAGTTTGATCAAAAGTAAGAACCAATTTAACCAATCAGTATCTTAGTGTAGCTAGTAAACAGTACAAATTCAAATAATCCACAAAAAGGTGTGAGGTTTCTACACACTTTTTAAAATGTACTGACCTCTTGCCTAAAGGCTAATGTCTTTTAACTGCCAAAAATGAAAGTTAAAATGTACCCAGACTATTTTCCAAAATTGTCCCCTTTGGTTATTTGACTATACCTAAAACCACTTTTGATATTTAAAATTTCACATGAGTCAGGCTGATGTGAATTTTTCCTAAGTGTTACCCTATTAATATTGGTTTGTACCTGTTGGTGAAAGAGCTCTGCTAGAACACACTTCACAATTTTGCACTGTGTGGGCAGCTTTTATTGCACACATCCATTTAGTGCTTTGTACACTTTCTACAAAGATTATTTTACAATGGGGTCAAGAAACTGTTTAAATACTTTGCTTTTTAAAGACTGGGCTAGCAACCATTTAGATAAATACAAGTTGAACTAATCATATTTTACACTTACCCCTTCTGAACATATTCCACATGCTTCTTTGAAAGAACAATAATTATTTCATTCAACAGTTCGTCTGGATTCAGCAGATGAGTGGTGGTAATGTTACAGTGTGCCTAAAAGTAGTCAGCTTGTTAAAACAATTCAAGGAATAATAAAAAAAAAAATCTCTCTCCTAAACTAAATGAAGGCATTGCAAAAAGTTTTCACTAAGGAAGTTTGCAGCATCATTTGTTACCCATATGATAAGATGGTAGCAGGTCCATGCTCTTGAGAAGCTGGAGTACCCTCTCAGCAACATCATGGATCCTAGCACCTGGTAGGCAGCAAACTTCTTATGACTCTATCAAGCCAGCAGATGTGTGTCTCTGTGCCTATTAATGGAAAGTGGCTGCTGCAAGTAGTCAATGTTTCTTTTTATGGTAACCTTGCCTGTGGACATCCAAAACCTTTAAAGCAGCATACGTGGGTTTTGGTCTGAATGTTGGGAGTGTGGAAGTTGAATTAGAACACTGGTTTTATGGGTCATGGGGGCTCAAGGTGTCTCCTGCTCAGTGGTATTCATTGTAGGTGGATGGCTCTGAAGCCACAAATATGTCCATTTCAGCCCCTCAGTTCAGCTGTTAACTTGTCTCTTGTTATTCAGGCACCTGTCACAACAGGCCATCATCCTGAGCACACTTTGTGCCTCTTTTCCAATAGAAAGAAGTCAGGGTTTTAGTGAGGGATGTCTATACAAATAACATGATTAAAAGCTGGCTAGTAGGCTCCTTTAAAACCATGCTGCCTCCTTCACATTTGGTTTAGATGGGCTATAAGCAGCAATGGCCAAACTCCTCCCTGGATCTGTTGCCTGAAGCCAGGCTAACAGATAACTGAATGTGATAAGTGGGGCACTGTCTTGTTATCAGTGATACTGTAAGAGCACTTTACTCTAGCATTCAAGCAAGACAGGTCACAGATTTCACAAGACCGTTTCTAAAGCTATTGGATATTTTCAATCATAACTACTGTAAGTTAATAATTAATACATAATCAAAATAACTACTTAATTATTATAATACTTGTTCTTACGTAAGACCTTTGCAGCAACCATACCTTAAGTTTCCTTGGACAGTCTCTAGTGCATCGTTTCTTCTTGTTTGGTGTAAGCATTGTGATCACTTTATCTAGGCCTCTTTCAATACTTCCAAATATTTTAGCTTTTCTCTTCTTTTGGCTGCTATCCACATGTGCATGGTTGAGATCTAATTCCACTGACTGACACCTGTTACGTAAACAAATTAATCTGTTATTTTTTCCTCATGTTAAAAAACTAATTATTTCAAGAATGTCACTAAAATATTACCAGACATGACAGAACAAGTGCAATGTATTATAGGAATTTCTGTTTGAAAGTCTGTTGAAGTTTAAATCCAGAGATGTATGTAGAAATTGCAGTCTTTGGAGACCTGCAATAAGAAGGCATCTACATTATGTAAAATAGATTATATTGAGTTACATAGTTTTAAAACTTTCCTCTACCTTCATTGTTTTCAAGTGACTGTAAAAAGAGGTTTTAGAAAGGTTTTTACCAAGAGAATAGGGAAGAGCAGCTTGCTGTTGTAACAGGGCTTCCCAGGCAGCACATGGAATAAGGTAGTCCAGCTCTAAATCAGGAATGTACACAAATAACTGGACACTTACCTTCTTTCAGGAAGAATCTCAGTTGCTGCCAATTCATCTGCATTTGTTGGGTTAGTGGGTTTCTTAATTGGGGTGACTGCAGTGAACTGACTCTCTGAAAGAAAACGTCCAAGCCAAAACATGTATGTCTTTGCATAAGAGGATTTTCTTTTCTTCAGTGATGATTTCTCATTATTAATAACTTGGTTCTAACACCAGACTCCCTTTTCAATCTCAGGTCTATATTTTGGGAATTATAAAATATGGTTTTAATACTACCTCTACTTTACAAATTAAAACTGTGACTGATTTCCCCAGGGCTCTACAAGTCAAACATTAAGAGTAACCATTGTAGTTCAATGCTAGAAATTTGAGGATTAGAATTGCTTTCTTGCTCTGCCACTGATCCATGAATAAATACTGAGCATTCTACTGCATCAAGTAGTTGTATTCCATTTCCCTTATATGAAGGGTGTAAGTTTATATAGTCATGTTTAATACACAATGTACATGCTACACAACAATCTAAAAAGTCAGTGTCTGCAGAGCATGGTTTTAAAGGTGCAGGAAAAAGCACTAAGTGAAACAGTCAGCAAATAAGTTGTCACAATTAGACCCAACTTCAATATTCAAAGTTTCAGCTCCCTACAGAACTGCACTTGGCTCAAAATAAACAATCTCAAAACTTGCAGTGGATACTTCCTTTCTATTTTTTCCTATTTCCTGAATCAAAGATCTTTCAACACACCAAAGAATTAGCCTTCTTTGTTTGATCCTCAGAAATGTCACTAAATAAATGAGCTACAGTGTTTTTACATTTTCCATTTTGGACAGTATCTATTTTGTTTTTAGCCATACACAGACATCAGACATTACAAGTTATCATTTACAATCTTAGTCTTTGTATTGCTATCCTTTATAAATGAACTCATTAAATAACAGTACGTTCAAAATCCCTTATTCCTTGAATCAGCCTGCAAAGACTTACTGTTCCTGAACAATTCTCCTTAGCACCTGAAATGAAAGAGTCTTCTATTGCAAGGAGCCTCTGGCATTTGAAGGAGAGTTAGCATTACGGTATCAACACCAAAACTTTTATGGTAATCATTGAAGGAAATGGTAATGTACATATGGGATACATGACTAGACAGGCTGATGACAGAAAATTCTGGTAACTCAGAAAAGCTGACATAATTTAGACAGATTTCTGTGGTCTAGCGCATAGCTGCAAGACCTACATGTTGTTAACAAAAGCATTTTCAATGCTATACTGGACTGCCCAGGTGAAAATGCTGATATGCAACCATAAGAAATCCAGAAGTTAGTTTTCTCTTAGAAGCCACAATTAAAGCAGATTTAACTAAAAATACGCTTTTATTTTCATTAAAGGTAGTCACAAAGGGAAAACAGAGTGTTGAGGAAACTGCAATCTCAAACTTCATGGAAAAGTTGAACAAGATGTAAGCTTTAACAACACAGTACTTGGCTCCATTTTAGGGTGTATCAGAAGTGTCTCACATATGATAATTGTGAGCTGCAACTACTCTTTTAAGTAACACACAAGTAACATGCCCTGATGGATGGTTAAAACTCTAGTGGTACCACACCAAATGTACTAGAAGAACCTGGGTGGTGCACAAGGCAAAAAAATGTAAGTATTCACAAATAGATGTACTGGATGAAGAAATATTGCCCTCATATTTGAGTTTAGTGATTCCCAAGCAACATATATGTTTTCTAAGCTTTCATTAGTTACATTCTACATACCTTTGAAAGCAGGCGTCCTAAGGGGAGTGGCTTGTACCTCTGTCTCAATCTGACTCTTTGCAAAAGCAGTCATAGGAGCAGGAACTGTAAAGGGCACTTCATTTCCTAAAGCTGGCACTGTCTCAACATTCTCTTTGTTTTTATGCTTATTTGATGCCACTTTTCTTGTGACTGGGGTTGACAATGTGAATTCTGTATCCTCCAGTTGGGCGTCAGGCCTTGAATGCTACAAGATTTGTAATGAAAAGAAAAAAGCCATCCATTACTGTATTCTGATTACATTCAGGACATTACAGACAAATTCTGAAGCAGGGTAAAAATACCATACAACACTTGACTATAGAACAATGGTTAAAAACTCTTCAATGCTTCTGATTCCCTCTACAACTTGCTCATAAAATTTGCAAGAATTTGCCACTTCTGCACCAGATCTTCTAAATTCTTTAGCTTGCATATTTAATGCTATTCCTCATCAGCTCACCTAAGCAAAACAAGGAATTACCACTTAGCTTAATTGTAAAGTTTTAATTGCTTCATTTGATTTTCTTGTCCAATATAGACAGGTTGCATTTCTTCAGACTTGTCCAGCTCTATCCTAGGTCTGAGACCTTGTTTGTCACATCTTTTTTCCTGCTGGCTTTAAAATCCTTATTTACTAATTTTATAGATGATCAAAGCTCAAGTTTTAGTCAAATTACCTACAGCTAGAGGAAGACACAATGTATGCTTAGCTATATATTTAAAACACTTCTTTACTCCATTTGTAACTCCGCTAGGCTAGGATCTAACCAACATTTACATAGCAAATAATCTTTATGTACAGTGAAAATAAGATCTTTTGGATTAACAGCACTGTATAAAACACCTGCTTTGTTCCATGAGTATTTATACCAAATTTTTGTAATGGAGATTCTTCAAACAGTGAAGCTGTATCTGTAAATTCCATTAATACAAATGCCCATGGCACTTCACTGCACTCTGGCATATCTTCACACATCAGTTTTTTCAGACTGGAAAGAAATATTCAGTTGAGATTCCACTGCACACTTAAAAGTAAGAATTCATCAGAAAAGACTGCCATTAAAGTCTAAATCTAATTTCTTTCTAAGTTCCTAATAATGGAAGTTCCCATGATGGCAACCTAAGTTTTATAATATGATTTTAATGTTGTTGTTGATTTGTCATTTGTAACAAAAGCAGATGTGAAACTATTCTCAAAGCACCACTGCCAAATCATCTTTCTTGACTGCTGTCAAGAGAAGCAACTCACAAAAATAACCACCTTTGAATTCAAGGCTTGGACCACAACCTCTTTACCAAAAGTCCTAGTAATAATCCGGAAAGAATCCAAGAGAAGAATGGAGTAATATTTAAAAGGGGGTGAATAAAGGTAAACACGTATATCCAAAACATATGACTACTGAATCTACAACACTAATTGGAACTAGCATTTGGAATCCTTCATCTGATGGCTCTGCCCACCACCAAAGTTAGTTATTAAATCAAAGGATTTGTAACTTCAGCCAAGGTTGCTAACCTTCATGGTTCACACCACATACAAGCAGATATATATCAAAGCATCCTTAGTCTCTAACACCATTTGTTAATTACAGGAAACTCTTCCCAAGGACTTATTTCATACCATTACAGTGAAACTGTACACAGTCATTTTAAATTGTCAGTCTTTGGATGAAATGAACACCGTTTTAAAAAGCTGGAATGGATGATTACATTTTAGTAACCTATGTTCTGCTGGTAGGTAAGTTTCTGTTGCTCCATGATCAAGGATATCACAATGAGCAGATCTCTCATAACTACTGGAATAGAGAGCTATCTGAAAGCTCCAGAGCATCTATGATACCTTACTCAAAAGCCCTTACAAGAGGGTTGCTAACTATGAGGTGCTAGGAGCCTGATATTGTAGTTGAAATCACATCCCATTAAATATGAATGCGTTATTAGGATAGTTCATCTACAGTGTTCTACATGAAATTCATGGCATGGTCAATATTTTGCAATATGCTTCTACATCAAACTGCTTGAAGTCAAGCAGTATTATGTACAAGCTTGTGCCAACCAAATTCAGAAATGGATAAGTAAAAGGTTCTATTTGCTTGGTTGTCTGTACATTACACCAGGTCCAGCTAGAGAGCTTTGCTAGCTGGGTGTTTTGGCAAATTCAGTTGATATTCACCCAGTAGCTATATGCAGGCTAGATAAATGGGTTCTAAGCACTGCAGGAGGACTAATGGACTGCTGTATTGTGTAGACATGAATTTCACCATCATCTGGGAAGGCATAATGCATGTTTATTAGTGGCATTTGGACATAAATAGAGATGAGGTAGCTTCGCAGTTCAGCACAACTGAACCTAGTGAACCTCCACCTTGATCATCAGTGTAGAAGGCTTACACACCATGATCATGGAAATCACATTATGCATATTAAGGGAACACTTAAAACTCATGATCCATTATGCCGCTCTAGTAATCCTAGAATTCTCATCTCAAAAAAGCTGTGTGGGTGAACTGAAACAATTTACATGCAACTTAATCAGATACAAACAATTTACATGCAACTTAATCAGATACATAAAGATATTTCTTCTGAATGCTAGCTTCTAACACAGAAAGCAGCACACTCAGACCATTTCATAGATGTTTTGTCTCAAGAGGGAACAAGTCTGCAACTCCACTGAATGCTATGGAATTTGTCAAATAGACTAATATCAACTGATATCTCCTATAGTTGCATATTATATGCAACATTGCAAGGAGTTTTGCAAGTCTAGTCATGTTCTGAGGGGCTCTATCACTACCAAAATACAAGAATAGAAATTCCTCTAAGATACACCCGACTATGTCAGAATCCCGATCGTCAGAAAAACCACCACCACATTTCCTTTACTGAAAGTATACAGCTTCCTCTCTAGGATTATGCTCTCAAGTGAAACAGATGAGAAAGGGATGACTCCCTCTGATTTGATCATTAGCTGCCAGAGTGCCTATGTTGTCTCAGAGAACACTGCCCACGTGACATATCATGAGGTATCAAAAGATTTTCCTTACCAAATGCAACCCTCAAAGTAGGAAAAAAAAGAAAGAGACAAACATAGAGTGCAGTTAGTCATCACAGAACAAGATCTGGAATTACCCAGGCCAGAAAACAGGGGATTTGAGCCCATTAACAAGGAGGGATTCTGTGCAGCACTTGATGTATCAAATCCTCCCAAATGGCTATTCTAGTAAAGCCAATCCATAGAAGCAGCCCAGGTTGCTAAATCATGAGAAGACCGAGCTCTTTAATACCCAAATCTCTGGTTGACTGTGTACTTCACAGAATATTCTCAGTTGGATATGACCCTCAAAAATCACCAAGTCCAACTCTTAAGTGAATGGGCTGTAAGAGGATCAAAACCACCTTGGTGTTACTAGCACCATGCTCTAACCAGTTGAGCTAAACTCAGCTTCATGCTCTCTTCCTGATGTTTAGAGCAGCAGAATGTTTCTTCAGGCAGAGCTTTGTCAATGCAGAGCAGGATTTTAAGCAAGATGCTGTCCTGCTGAATTCAAGTTTACCTCGAGGCCTGTCGACATCGTGGTACTGGCATGTTCTGTTAGACGTGGAAACCTTAAACGAACCCGCTTGCCACGAGCCTTCTTGGATAGAAGCAAGAGGTATGTTGCTGACATGTGGTCATATTTCCACTGTGGGGTCAAGGAGAAAGAAACAAAAAAATATTTTAATCTCCTCTTTGGAAACATCGCAAGAAGTCAAGCTGAGCCTTCTGAGCATTTCTATGTCTCTACAAGTTTTCTACCTGATATGCAACCCTAATTACACATACGTGTTTTTTCAGACTTCAAGTAATTTGCATTATGTGCCTGAGACCAAGAAAAAGGCACTATGTTGGTTGTTCTTTGCAAGTAGGATGGAAATGCTGGAGTAAAAGATATATCTACTGAAGTGAATGCAAACCTAATAATTCAGTTTATCCAATACTTCAGCCAGAGTATAAATTTTTTGGAAGTAACTCCTGCCCATTCTTCCCCAAATGCCAACTTTTTGCATGATTTTCAGCAACTCTGCATGTGTGAGGAACACAGACACCACTTCTGATGGGTTTGCAACATAGCGCAGCTAGTTTGAATAATTTATAAGGGATTAGAAGTCTTCCAGTAAAGGACTATGCAAATACCACAAACTTATTTAGAAGGAACTTTCCCCTCTGTAGACAGGTTATTCTGATTATTTGCTACAACTAAAGAACAAGGAGAACTAACTCCACAAATCTGCTGTAGGTATCACACACATTTTAAAAGTCTGTCTCTGCTACAGTTATGTGGAAAGCTCAAATGTTTTAAAAGAACTATTGTCACTGCCAACAAGTACAAAGAAGCGGTTTTAATGAAGGATTTTTAGATTCAGGTAAAAGGTGGAGTACACATCATGCTTTAAATCTTTTTGACAACCTGCAATATTATTGCTAACATTTGCTCAATTCTTCTGGAAGTATTCAGTTCTTTTGTCACTTGTAGTCAAAAAATTACTAAACATACCCACTACTTTTAAAATCTGTGAATAGCAACTCAAAAAGCCCCTGTATTTTGTAGACTGCCTGGGTGTTGTTCTCATATTTTTATCTTTTTTTCTTTTCCTACTCTTTATTGAACCATTTCAAAGCAAAGAGTTAACCCAGCAAATTGTATCTGTTGTTCAACTATAAATTTTTACAAGTCTATTCTGACTTTCAGAGATTCAGAAGAATTTTACCATAGTGGGAAATAAGAGTGAGATTTAGGAAACATGAAGATTGAATTAAAGAAGAAAAAGAAATAAATAAATTTGAACTGCCAAATAAATTTGCTACAGCCAGATTCTAGAGTTCTGCAGGGATTTAAACTGAAATGTATATAAAATGTCATACTTTGGAATATATAAGTACTGGTCTGGTAACACATTAAATTTCTTTATTACTGTATTTAATTACTGTAAATTACTGACATAAACTTCTTACCTCTGTTATTAATTGTGATATAGTCTCCCTGCTTTGCTCATGAAACACAGAAAGCTCTGTTACACAGTCCTCATCAAGATGTCCCAGCTGCAAGAACACAATGGATATTGAAGTGTGAGGTTTTCAATTTGCCCCAAAATCCATATCTGACAGTGACACTGTTGTGAAACCCAGTGGGCTGAGTCAATAATCAATGACAATTTTAGACCTTGTATTCCAAATGTTGAGCCATCACAGCTAAACATTGTAGGAAACAGACTGAAAAAGTCATGCAACTTCAACAACTTGATATTCTGGATCTTCACAAGTGGGAGCTTAAAAATTCAAATAAGCCACCCAAGAGAAGATAAGATTTTTTACTAGAATAAAAGCTACACTTTCATCTGCCTATAAATACCCAAAGCTACGAGCCATGTCCATCTCTAGCAGAGCCAGCCCGCACTGATGGTCAAACTGTTCTTTACCTAGAGTAACAGTGGCATCTGGTGGCCATGGGAAGCATTGGCTGTCAACATCCAGGACCTTTCTGCTGACAGCCAGATTATTTTGGTTTTTACCTCTCCATACTGCTTTCATCTCTCACATAAGTAAAACAAGTGACAGAGAGGCAGGATGAATACTCTTTCACTGAATATTCTTCGAATTTTTTATTCAAATTTTCATTGAAGACTACATACAAGATAAACCATAAGTATATCTAGCATGTCCTTCAGAAAATATGTGCTTTGCACGTTAGACAAAGAACTAGAGAAGGAGCTGGTCATTCACATGTGGAAGTATTTCACTTTTTGATGAAAATTCAGTTATTCTGCAGATTCAGCTGCAGAATATGATGAAAACACATTTGAAATTTCTCATCAAGAGAAATCAAGAGCAAATAATATTTTGACAGTAAAAGAATCAGAAAAGAACCACAACCATCTCAAAGTTCATCTTGTAACAAGTAATTTCATACCATGCACAATGAGGATGGTAGTAAGCCAGCAAATATTACATTAAATGCTTTAGTATCTATCTGACCAGAGTACTTACTGGGTATTTACTTTGCCACTGAACAGCATCACAAAAACCTTGCATGAGCCAGGGGTGACTCAACAGGTGTTGGACTGTAATCCGCTTCTTTGGGTCAACCTGGTGGGCCATAAAAAATCAAAGTGATACTTAAATTGTGGAGAAAAAGTGAAGAAACAATTGGTCTTCTACTCAGAATGTTAGGATGGCTAGGGTCAAAACCAGAAACCAACACTGTTTCAGAGCTTCACCAGAAGGAAGCTTATACTCAAAGATCTTAGCTGTGAAGAGCAGCTATAGAACCACAGTTAAAACAGATCTCCCATGGATATGCAGCATTGTCTGGATTCCTTAAGTGTAGCCTAAATGTATATTTGAACTACAAAACAGCTCTTGTTTTCATAGCAAATTAAAAACACAAAACACATGTTGTTTGAAGACTTTGTTAAATCATGTAAACTTTGCTAATTCTTTTTATAATCAAACATTTTTCCCAAAGACTGTTTGACTGAAGCCAATGGTAATGTTTTCTTCAAAAATTTGTAAGAATTGAACTTCTTATTTAAACACTAATTTTTTTAAATATTTCATTGATGTGATGTTTTGAATCAATTCAACAGTACTTTATACATCTATTGAACAGAAACAAGACGTTTACCTGCAGCATTTGGTCAAGAAGCAGTTTACTGCTAAGAGACAGCCAGCTTGGAGTACTGTATTTTCCTCTCTGCAAAAAAAGAAGAGGATTTACAACTAAAACTGAACCTCAAAAGTGTGATAAATAGGTATGATTCATGCTGACAAAATTGAAACAGTTATCAATATTTTAAAAATACTAGAATAAGTAGTTAAAAATGTAATGTAAAGGAGGAGAGGGAGGGGTGTCCCCCCTTCTCCTGCAGATGTCTCCAGATGTTTAGTGAAAAGTAGAACAGGAAAGAACCAAGATAAGAAGAGGCAAAACCTGGGAAAAATCCAGAAAAATGGTAATTATATTGAATTTATTGCCTTAGTGTGCCAGCAAAAGTATATTTCTATATTTAATAAGTTTAAGGCATATATGTAATTAGGAAAGGTCATTTATAGGATATAGACAAAGACCATTAGCCTTCATCTTTGTGATCCCCAAAAATGAGGAGACCCCTAAAAAGGGGATGGTGGAGTATGCGCAGTGGAGGCAGAAACAGGCGGTGGTAAGACCAGTGATGTAAATTTTACAAATCGAAAATAGGAGGGAATGGGAGATGACCCACAGTATAAAAAAGTTAATTTTAGAATATCTTATTTGTACGGGGGACAGAAGACCAAGTCCTGCTCCGTATCCCGCGGGAATGTATCCCATGGTATAAATTTGCTTTTGTATTATTATTTAGAATCAATAACTTTTAAGCTGCTCAAATTAAACTTGTTAATACATTTAATTTTGTTTGGAGGAGTTTTTTAAAATAAAAATTAAGCAGCACACTCATTTATAAGAAAAGGAACTAAATTACTTGGACAATAGCGACATCTGTACTTTTTAAGAAAAAGAACAGCAGGAAGATATTAACTTAGTTTTAAGAATGAATTGCATAAATGTCATGGCAGTACTAAAATCCAGCAGCATTAGTAAGGAAAATGCCATGTTTGAATCACCAGCTGCAGTTTTCATCAAGTCTGCTTGTGTGACACTTCCATCTCTGCCCACTTTTGCAGCTAACCTGCTCCTTTCTCCATTGCTTTGGTTCATCCTATCAACTCAGTACTGAAGTTCTAAAAGTGCAAACATACTGGATTATGAGTGACTGATATGAGCACTTGGCAAAATGAAGATTCCCTGAAATCACTACTTTTCAGACACTAGAAGTCCACCATCCTCAGTATTAGGATATTCTTTTTTTAATAGGTTACATCTAATGCTAAGCTTTCAATCTCATACAGTAGACAGGAGAAAGGTTATAGATCTAGAAAGAGAGATTTTTATCAAGATATTTATTTACTGCTGTTTTTCTTTAATTTTTGATTAGAAGGAAATTGAAAACAACTTCCAGACATGAGGTGACAGTAGCTAGAAACCAACTTCCAGACATGAGGTGTGACAGTAGCTAGAAACCAAACAAAATTTACCACCAAGAATCATCTATTTATGAATGAAAATTAAGATAAAAATAAAAATCAGTGAACAGTCATTGTCAAGCAATGCAACTATCATTTGGCGATAGCAGTTTTCTTTCTACAGACAATGCCTTAATAACAAAACTATTGGTTTTATACGAAGTTACATTTCTAAGCACAGTATGTATTGTGTTGACATCACAGATTAAAGACTTTCTGTCACATCTTTACAGACACTACTAGTAAGTTATTTAGGAATAGTTCTGTAGGCTGTTTTACAACACAGCTTTACTATGAAACTAAGCAACAGAGATAATCAACATTTTGGTTTTAGTATATTGCTACAGAACAGGAGCAATTATCATCTATTGTACTGTGGGCAATAATGGATGGTAAAGAGGTTGTGATATCTGCCAGCTGCATAAGGTCATACCAGAAGTAATTTTTTTTTTTTACAGTAGTTATACTGAGCTTAATTTTTCAGTCAAAAAGTCAACAAACCACTGATTCACAAATGATGAGATGTGAAACATTCCTGGGAATTAGCACTGCATGTAAGTCATTATTTTAATTAGATTCAAGGAGCAGATTTGACTTGGAGGTTCGAGATGAGATTACAATAAACTTCAGGATTTAAAATGTGTGAAACTAAATTCCACAATAGTGGATGTCCTCATTTGAAACAATTTTCAATTCACAACCACATAAAATTAAAACTAATGCAGAGTGGAAATAGCAAGTATGCATCTTAACACCTGCGACATGATTGGTTTTTGACTGCTCCCAGACTAAGCTTTAAAACCTCATTTGCTGTTTCAGCTCACTTTAACACACTCCACTGGCAGACACTGCATTGCTCCAAACAACTCAGTTCTTAATTCCTGTCCATGCTAGACAACAGTAACTACACAGTCATTTTGGATATTCTTAATTAAGACCTCCATTTCACATCTGAGTTCTCTGCTCAGTTAATGCCTAAAGCAGTTGATCATTTACCAGGTTCTGAATCTTGGTGCAATGAGCACAAAAAAGGGCTTGGTGATCCTATGACAGCATGCTGACAGGTGGACACGTTCTCAATGTACACTGACCTTCTGGACAGACAGCACAGTTCATACCACAAACAAAGAGGGAAAAGAAGCTCAAGCCTATTGACAATGCAGCTGTTTCCACTTTATAGCAATTTTACTGAGAAACTGTAAGTGCTTGCTAGTATTATTTGGACAAGACTCCTAATCATATGGTTTAGTTTAAGTAGTCTTGCAAAAAGCAGGGAGTTGAACTTGATGATACTTTTTGCTCTCTTCCAAATCAAGATATTATATGACTATATGAATTGGGAAGTCATGTAATTTTAATGGCATCTCGTCTGAACATTAGCACCTTTACACAATCTCTTTGGCTTAGACAGTCTTTGCTTATTTTTTGCCTCTTTCTTTTAGTTTTTAAAGTTCTTTCCAACAACTCAGACTAATCTTCCTAGAGAACTTCTGTCAAGGTTCTCAAGCATACTTGAATTCCAGATCAAAAATCCACACTGTTTTATGAAATAATCTGGTGCTTTATAGAGCTCAGACTGTTACACACCCTGAAAACATTTCCTGTGCAAACCATGGTCAGTTGCCCCCTCCCAAAGCAGTCCTTGAATACTCTCAAGGAGGGTTTTTTGGTGCTTTTTTAGACATAGCAGATCTTGGTGAGAGGAGTGGAATACAAAGCTGTTACTCCATACTGTTGTTCATCATCCTACTTAAGAGCAAGCTTTATCAACACAGATTTTTATGGCAGCTCAGAAGTGATTGGTAGAGGTGCATGTGTGATGAGGAAAAACAGCTACTTAGACACATCAAGAGGAGTTTACAGGGAAATAACCAATGACTTAATTATACTATTTACTATTAATTCAACTCCTTTTGGAGGAGGGAAGTATATTAGCAGATGCAGAATTTTGCTTTTCCTAGACATGAGAATGGCTGACATTCAAGGATATTTTTAGTAATTTTAGGGAGAACACAGATAAATACTGAGATATAGAAGCATTTTCTTGCCCACTAGCAAGAAAATGCTTTTCCTGAAACTCATTTTCCCACTCTATCATAGGACCAAGCTAGAGTACTGCACAGGCTGAGGGAAAACAGAAACAAATCCACAAAATTCTGATCGAAAGAAAAGCAAAGCATAACAAAATTCAGGAGATAAGCCTTTTTTGCTCAAATTAGAGAGCAAAAAACTCCCATAATGCTTAGTGATTCCTGTTCCTCATGTATTCATCAATACCTACCATGATCTTCCTGTAGACAGCCATGACATTATCATCATCAAAGGGGAGAAAGCCACACAGCAGAGCATACAGCAGTACTCCCATACTCCAAATATCTGCCTAAAAAATAGAAGTGAGAGATCTGTCTAAAATGGCTCATAGACTTGATCACATTGTCTTTTTTTGACAGAGCCCATGTGCAACTAGAGGAAAGTAGGTTCCTTAACTCTGGACAGAACTCTTACAGTCCAAGTGAAAGCACAGAATTTCCAATTCACTGAAACTAGAGCACAAGTAAAACCATTACCCTTTTCCCGAGGTCGCCAAATTGCTGCCTTATTTTCAACCCACAAGGATTTCACTGACAAAAAGGAAACCAAACTCATCTGAAGGAATTTTGTACTCGAAAGTATTAGTGATTATGACAGCTGTCAGTACAGTTACAATCAGCTTTAAAGCCCCACTCTTTCTTCTCTGTATAGACGTGAAAATGCGCCTCATACTGCAACTTCCACTCCAAGCATAAAGAGGTTTGAGAAGCACTGACTTAGTGGAAAATAAGAATCAGAGGTCAGGGACAGTGGTGCAAAAGAGGTAAAGGAAAAAAGACTGATTCCATCCAACAGCACAGACAGTTAGGAAGTTTGAGGAAATTGAAATTGCAGCATTTTGAATGGCTTGACAATGGCATGTAGCAGACCCAAATGTTCTATACATGGAATAAAACCTGGGCAAATGCCACAAGTTTTGTTGTCTTTAATTTTACTACATTGCACAGTACAAAGACCAAGTTTTCATAAAAGATTTCAAAAGCAAAGTACACAAGATACTGAGACTGCACAGAAATTTGCAACAAGGCTTGGATAATTAATAGAACAAATTGCCACTTGGAATAATGTGGTAGAACGCAATTAGTTTTTGTAGAGCAACACCTGTGGACAGTGAAGGATTAGTCAGAGATGAAGAAGACAGGTGGAGAACCTATGGTCAGCAGCTATTCCAGGCTGTGACTGCTCTCAGTCACACAGCTTCTGGGAGACACTGGGGCAACATGACATTGCAGAAAGACGCCAAGGAAGTATCTCTGAATCTCACCTTTAAATACATAGTGTGCAGGGAAAAAACCTTTCTAACCCACAACTGTATCACCTACCTCTGAGCCAATGTATGCTTTGCCCTGAATCAGCTCTGGTGCTGCATAAGCTGGGCTTCCACAGCAAGTGTTCAGATGGTAATCAAGGCCACCCTAGAAGAAGACAAAACTGATAACAGAGAAGCATTGGCTCTAACAAAAAAGTTCTTCTAGCTACAACATATTAGAGGACTCAGAAGCTTCATTTTCCATTGCTGTGTATAAATAGTCACATAACGTTTTGCTTTAGTATAATATATGGCTTCACCAGGCAAAAACTGTCCAAGACCAGGAGAATCCTATAAATGTTCAGATCCAAGCTGCTCCTTCACATGCTAACCCAGCAGCCTCTTCTGCAGCTCCTCCTGTGATAGGGATACTTCTCTTTCTGACCAGAAATAAAACAGATGGAACTCAGGAATCAGTTATCCAAGAGCTGCTGGGCATGACTCTGGTTGGATATTTATATCAATATTTAAGGCAATAACTTCATGAAGAGCCACTAAAATGTTTCCTTATTAAAAACATGTTATGCCTTAGCCTGGGCTTTGTTCTAAGCAGATCAGAGTGGGATGACATTGTACCACCAAGACAGTGGTCTAATATTCCCAATTTCCTTCAAGGTGCTTTAACTTGACTCAGCTAAAACAATCTGAGAACTTTAGATCAGGAAGATCTTCCCGTTAAATTTCTTCTTCTCAGCACCCATCTCATATGTGAAGATGACAAACAGAACACCAATGTAGAAGCTAACTTTAAACTTGTTAAACAACTCAGTACCATGTGGATCCAGAGGCTTTGTAAAGGTAAGGGAATCTATTTGATTAGATCCTCAATCTCCAAACACATACAAATCCTATGAAAATGACACATGTCATTGAAAATTATTAGGGGCAAATGGACACCAACATAAGCTTTACAGTACAGGCCTTTGTGGGAGTAGATACTCTACACACAAGGCAATCTGTGTCTTATATCGGGATGAAAGATGGAGTGTAAGAGGAGAAAAACTGACATTCTGTTCAGAAAATGTAAAAGGCCCTACCAAGCAACTAGCAGTGGGACAGCTACACCAAAAACTCAAGTCCAGTGTAAGGCACTGCACTGCCCTGAAGTCTGCAGTTTTTATGTGTCCACTGTAGTCAATTAATCTGAGAGCAACTGACACCCTTACCTTTGGCTTTGCACAAAGCCCAAAGTCTATCAGCTTCAGATTATGATCCTCATCAATCAGCAAATTTTCCTAGTAAAAGAGAAAGTGGTAATGAATTCTTATATAACACCAGAAACATCCAAGAAACCACATTTTCTTTCAGTCTTTCTTTTTGCCATTACCAGCCATAAAATTTACCTGAAGCTGTTCTCTGAGATTTTGGCCTGTTGCCGATGAATATATCCTATATTCCAGATAGGTAATGCAAGCTCCTACCTGCTTAGAAAGGCCTAGGGGGCTGCTAGACAGAAAGCAAAAACTGAGGCAACAGCCTGCCCTGGCAGAAAAGGCAATCAGTGATATCCCAGATGGTGTGAAAAGAAGCAGAGCTGGCAAAGTGGGGGAAGCCACTTGCCCTCTGTTCACCTCAGTGGGAACAACACATTTAGTTTCTCCCCCACCTTCTAGCACAGGAAAGACATCAAACTGAAGTAAGCTCCATGGATGGACACCAGTCTCTCCAGAGAGCTGGAGCGCTTTTTCTGTGAGGAGAGGCTGAGGGAGAAATGGTTTTTCAACCTGTAGGTGACAAAGCTTCAGTGGAGACCTCATGGCAGCCTTTTATTTCCTAGAAATGGGGCATAGAGACAGTGCCAGCCCCTCCACAGAAGCACATGGTGGAATGATGACAACATGCATCAAGAGACATTCAGATTGGTACTAAGAAAAAATCTTGCTTATAAAAAAGGAAGTGAAGAGCTTAGCAGGTTTCCTGGCAACATTATGGTGCCTGTTACTACAGAGAGGTCCAAGATGTGACTGGATGAAGAAGTTTGGTCTGACACGGTTTTAAACAGGAGATAAAAGCAGAAGCCACTAGAAGTCAATTCCCAACCAAGTTATCTCACAATCCTATGATTCCATCAGGTCTCAAGCTACAATCCAAATCCTTCCAAGAGGGACACAGAAGGCTTTGCTTCGAGAGTTCTTTGGAGACAAGGATTTAATGAGCTGTCTAGTAAAATGCTTGTACCCTAAGAATTTGCTTTTTCAGTTATCAGCATCTCTGAACATGCAAATCCCTCGTAGGAGAAATGGTCTCAAGGCTTCCATCCCCAAGTCTATGCTTAATTCTTGTAGTGACAGCAAAGCCACTCGATCAGTCTTGTGGCACATTCCTTCCCCTGCCCAGTCCTCTCTTATTTACATTGTGGGAGTCACGTTTTCCCTTGTCAGAACAGAACAGTTTGCATAACAGAGAAGAACCATAACAACTCTCCTGGGTACAAGCTGGAATAAAGGGGATAGCAAAAATGCCTAACCAACAGTCAAAATCAAATCTGTGCCTGCTCCACTCTCAACTGGAGTGTACTATTCTCTTCCAGAATAAGCTTCTCTTACAGAGTAAGCTCCTTCCACAGATACAGCTACATCTAGCTCAGCTGAGGAACAAAGCAATAAACAGAAATAACACTCTTTCAGCAAAGAGCTCTAAGCATAGGAGAACACAGAAGACAATTCACACCGGCTCCATTCAGAGAAATAAAAGTGGATCTGCTTTATTATTTGCGCAAATTTGACTACTGTTCAGACTTACTGGTTTGAGATCCCTGTGGGCGTATCCCTGACTGTGCACATAAGCAATTGCTGAAACAATCTGCCGAAAAAATACACGAGCTTCCTCCTCGGAAAGGTGGTCCTTAGAAATGATGTAATCAAACAGCTCTCCTCCAGGACAGTACTGCATGAAAGCAGGAAGAAAAAAGCACATTAGGGATACAGCCACAAAATATAAACATGAACAAGGGAGGGCACTGAACAGCAAGAAGGCACTCTTCTCTATCCTTCCCTCTGCTTAATCCCAGCAGTGCCCAGGCATGCCCCAGGCCAGTGTGCAACAGATCAAACAAGCCCAAGAGTCCACCTCTTGCCTGATGCTTGCCCAAGCCTTATCACACTATCAGCACAGGCAACAGAAACTGCCCAAGAGGTGACAACTTAGTGGCACTCCTCAGGTCCCACAGATCCTGCTGGTGCTGTTTTGTTGGAGAGTGAGGTGGAAACTAAACTCAGTTTGCTTATTGCAAACAGTGACAAGTGGCTTTTATAATGAGACAGAACACATTGTCAGCTTTATTTTTAACTTACATCACCTTGGACACACTTGTCATTAAGATGACTTTCTAAGGATTGTTTCATTTGGACTCTGCAACCATCTACTGCTATGGCTAAACCCAGAGATCTTAGCAATAGCAGAAAAACCGTTCCTTACCTCTAAAACCATGAATATTTTCTTGGGTGTCTCAATCACATGATACAACCGGCAAATGTGCTGGTGACTCAAGTCCTTCATGGCATCGATTTCTAACTTAACACGAGGCAAGTCATCCTAAAATATCACAACAGCAAGGTATGAAATTGCCAAGTAGTTTAACAGCCTGTACATCACAGTAAGCCTGCACATCAGAACTGCTCAAACTCAGACCAGCACCAGCTCCATCACTGCTCACCCGCCCTCCTCACACAACAGTCAATAAAACCCAAAGGGGCAGATGTCCAATGCTACTATTCTCATTGACACTCTGTTTGACTTACAGTAGTTTATTTAGTCATTTAATATTTAGAGCTGTAACTGCCTCAGTTTTACAGCCAGAGAATGTTGCCCTCTCCACATGAGGGCACAGGATTTGTGGTGCCATCAAAATTCTTTCAAGTCTACAGCATCTACCACTAGCCCACAGCGACAACTCACACCCATGCTCCTGAGAACTCCACAGGAACAGCTCATTACCAGCTCTGAAGTATCTTTTGGATTACCTGTAAAGCAAGCTTGTCCATGATTTTTATTGCAACTTTTTCACCAGTGAGAAGATGTCGTGCAAGTTTTACCTTTGCAAATCCACCTAGAATTTGAAACAGAGATGTATAAAGCTCTGCATGGTGACAAGCTTTTTAACCCTGATCTCAGTCGCTCTGAAGCAAATACCATACATGCATGTATGATCATTGCTAGAGAAAGAAGTAATTACTGCCTCCATTTTCCAGCTACACTTCCACAGTTGCGCCCCACGAAACACACCGAGAAAACATAACCCACAGACTCTGAAGTAACAGTTAATCTCTCAGATAAACATGGAAGTGAGTGGACACACCATACATACTTGTTTGCATTCACACACCGAGCCCACCTGTACCGACTGTTCCGTGTAATTCATAGTACTTGAGAATTTCCTTATAGTCATCTCCGGCCATTCTGCGACCCGCAGGACACTGACAGCTCCTCTCAGCAACCTGCAAAGGGAGACCGCAGATTGCGCTCATGCTTTAGGGCACAGGAAGAGACTCAGCGGCAGCCCCCGGGGAGGGAGGAGCGGCTGCTGTTCCCATGGATGTGTCACGGCTGCCCGGCGACAGGCGCGGCAGCGCCACGGTCCTGAGTCTCAGCGCCCACAAGACCCTCGAGTCCCACCCTGTTTCTTGGGGCGCTGCCGCCAGAGCCCCTCCTCGAGTGTTACCCCGTCCCAAGGCAGCGAGCGGACAGCGGAGCAGCTACAGCGTCCGTTGCCGTTCAAATGTCCCGCTTCCGGCCGCCGGGAGGGAAAAGCCAATCTCCGCGCGCCGCCAGACCGGAACGGGCGTGAATGCTCGGGCGGGCGGGGGGAGAGCAGGGCAGAGCGCCCAGCGCCGCCGGGGTGGGAAGGTCTCAGTTCCTGGCTGGCTGTTAACGGGGGCGCCCTCCGTGGGGACCATTCCTTACGGAGGCAGAAAACAGTGTCTGCCTTTGCGAGAAAGCGCGTACCCAGGAGCAGGGGACTGGAGCGGGGTCTGCGCGGCAGGGACTGGCGCAGGCACAAGATGGCGGCCGAGGCCGTTGCTCTGAGATTGTGCTGCCTCCCGCCGCTCTCCCGCCGAAGGCCCGGGCTGCCATTTACCAGCACCGCTCCTGCGCCTCCTGGGGCCGGCCTGCCCGAGGCACGGTGTCTCTCCGGGCCGGAGCGGCGCGGGGCAGGAGGGAGTCTCCATTGTGAGGCATATTAGATGACCAGTAATAGATAATAGGTTCACTAATGCAGTGTTGCAGCTTTGCTGTGTACACGCGAAGAAACATAGGACAGTTTATACCCCTATCTGCCAGCTATTTAAAGAGGCAGGAAATGTGAGGGGAACTGCGTGAGAAGAAGAAAATGCGAGAGGAGAAAGGGCAGGAAACCTGAGGGCGAAAGAGTGAGAAACATGAGGGGGAAAGGGTGAGAAGCATGAAGGGGAAAAATTACAGGACATTTGAGGAGAAAAAAGGTCAAAGAAACAGTATGTGGAAGTGAAAGGAAGGAAAGTGAAAGGAGTGTCAGGGGAGGAAGTATGACAAATGTGAGGAGAGAAGGGCAGGAAACATGGGGCTGCAAAATCATCGAGTTTTATCAAAATGTCCACAGCGAATGCAGTCTGTGTTGCTCCCTCAGGACTCGGCACAGGCTCAGGGCCAGCCATATTTCCAGGGACCAGCCTGGCTCTGGCAGTAGGGCGCTAATCCTCTGTCCATCCCTGTGCTACCATGCAGAGCTATTGAACAGCATGTGCAGAGCCTGGAATGCCCTCCTGAAAGCAGGATGGCCATTGCTGGCAAAGAGCCCACTGCTTGCTGAGGGCATAGGCTTCCATCTGGCAAGGCACCAGTACACCTTGAGACAGATCTTTATCATTGTTGCCTTTGCTTTCCGCCAGTTTTTGGTCTCTTGTCTTCATTTTGGGACAGCTCTTTGTCCTTAATGGCTTCCCTTAGTTCAGCTCTTGCTATGCATCATCCTCCCACTCTTTCTCCTCCTCAGATAAAGTGGCACGATCTTTTGGAAAATTTGCTTCCAGAAGCTCTAACATCCTCTGATGACTCATGATTTTTTCAAAGTCCTGGAAAATTTGTCTGGCTTTCCTGAGCAGGGAAAGGCTATGCACTGTACAGACTGAGCTTCTCATCTTCACCTCCTGCAAATGCTCTATCTTGGACACAACGCTCAGATCCTTTGCAGTCTTGTGATGCACCAGCAGAGACCTGCTGCTGAGGTTGCATTTAATGATGCTGCGCTGTCCAGCACCATGTCCCTGGGAAGCTGATGTAGCCGTGCTGTGTGCCAGTCCCACTGTTCTGCTGTGTCTCTGTGTCAATGGCTCCACACGTAGTTCTTGTGAGGGATGTCACTAAGGATTTCTCCTAGCTCATTATTTGGGTTTACAGACGTACAGTACTTTCATCTTCACCTCCTGCAAAGGCTCTATCTTGGACACAACGCTCAGATCCTTTGCAGTCTTGTGATGCACCAGCAGAGACCTGCTGCTGATGTTGCATTTAACGATGCTGCACTGTCCACCGCCATGTCCCTGCACATCTGCCCAGGGAAGCTGATGTAGCCATGCTGTGTGCCCAGTCCCACTGTTCTGCTGTGTCTCTGGCTCCACATGTAGCTCTTGTGAGGAATGTCACACACAGGGATCTGCTTCTTGTCCTCCACACCTGCAACACAGGCTTCATGGTGGTGTGGTGCAGCCCTTACACTCTGAACATCTATGGCTGTGCCCTGAGGAATGGGGACAAGCAATAAGTGACTGTAGCTGGCCGTGATGATGGCCATTCTCCTGTCCCTGGCAGAAGCAGTCAGCTGCTGGCTTCTTCTGGCAGAAGAGGCAGACTGTGTGTGCTGGAGTGCTGCTGCCTGTATTGCTGGCAGATGGGCTGTCTCTGCCTGTGTCGCTCTGGTGGTGACAAGGCAGTGACACACTGTGCAGCAGGCTGTTGATCTGCAAGAGAAACTGGGGAGAGATGCTGCCTGACTGTGGCCCTTGTTCTTGCCTGTTCTTTCTGCCAGCCTGTCAGCAGTCCATGGGAGTGGGAATATGTTCTGTCCTATCTCCTTACATCTCCATGCATCTCCATGCATCACATCATTGTGATGTTCCCAGTGTCTTGGGAAATCTCTGGGCAGGAAAATCCTGGCACCCTGCCCGCACAGAGAGATGAAACCTGGCTCTGGCTGCCTTGCAGTTCTGCCTGTGTCTGCCTCTGGTTCACCTGAATCTGCTTCAGGTCCACCTGTTGGAAGCTGGAAGCGTGGGATGGAGGTGGCTGCCCTGGTCAGAGGCAGAGCCCCCAGACAGCTTCATGATGCCAAGCCTGTACAAAGATATGGAAGGCAGGTTTTAACCTTCTCTGTGTAGTAATTGAGAATAACGGACTACCACTTTGTCATCAAGCAGGAACATCTTTATTAAACACACTTTAGTCAATTACACAGCCAGCCAGTAGGAGAGACATTAACCACACAAAAGATAAGTACAGCCTTTGTTTCTTGCTCTTAAAATTCCTCGCACACACATTCACAGCCCAGTTTTCTGGGCTGTACATCAAAGCATAGGTATTTATGGCTGTACTTGATCCTTTGGTATGCACTTGCCCATGGGAGAAGGGCTGTTAATCAAGGTCAGGATGGCCCAAGCAGTCCACTGCTTCTACAGTCTGTCAGTTGTTTAAGCCCTCCTGGCTATCACTAAGCCTTGGATATTGCCAGCATACACCATCAGTCCCAGACCTCCTGGCTATCACTAAGCCTTGGATATTGCCAGCATACACCATCAGTCCCAGACCTGTCCAGCTTCTGTTACCTAGCCCCGGACTCTGTTGCTTCTTTCAGCTCCCATCACCCAGCTCTGGACCCTGCAATCCAGGCTCCAGCCC
Organism: Sylvia atricapilla; assembly: GCF_009819655.1. Lineage (NCBI taxonomy): Eukaryota > Metazoa > Chordata > Aves > Passeriformes > Sylviidae > Sylvia > Sylvia atricapilla. The sequence continues at coordinate 10,811,910 of NC_089174.1, read as the reverse complement.
TTAGCTCCCAGGCATTCCAAATGTCCCAATTTCCTCAGTGTCAGAACCTTACAAGTATGCAGTGTTCTGAGTCGTGCCTCAGTCTTCATGGGCAGAATGATGCCCATGAAGTCCCGTTCCACAGTCCTTTGAGTGGCATTTAATGCAGCCCACACCACATGCAATGAGGAAGAAACCTCAGACACACGCACTACCCAACCTGGGTACACCCCCAGTCCAGCAATCCTGCCACCCACCAAGTGCCTTACCCCCCCTGAGATTTCCCACAATGTCCATTTTGAGACACAGTCATGCTCTTCCCTGCTTGCTCCTTCTGAACTTTACTCTTTCCCCAGAGCACCTAAAGAGATTTGGGGTGACAGCTCCTGGCGGTTGGCACTAGGGGGATACCCATCACCTGGCGTGGTTGTTTCGGATTGGTCAGGGTGCTGCAGCCTTCCTTGGAGAAGCATCTTTATGAAGACACTGTCCTCTGCGTGGGTACAGGCACATGTAGGCTGCAAGTGAAGCTCCTTTTGTGAATGGTGCCTAGGCACCTGGCCCATAGAGGCAGGATACTTGTGGTCAGCACAGGAAAGAAGGTCCAGGATGGGGTTCTCTTCTTCCGGGGGTCTTCTTTATTGCTTGAAGTCTGGAGGGAAAAGAACCAAGAAACTCAAGGGTACGGGGTTTATACAGACAACGTAGGCTGTGGGGTTACGGAACTGGTCCAGTAGGGAAAGGAATTGGGAAAGGAACCAAATGGGGAGAAGATCCAAAACTGACCAAGCAGGGAAGGGGAAAACCAGGAACAAGGGAAATAACCAATAGGGTACAAAATATTAACATAGAACAGCAAAGGCTCATGGATTGAAGCATTTTGCTTACCCTGAGCTGCAAGGGAGTCTCCCAAGGGGACTTCCCAAAGGGGAGTCACTGCTGTCTGAAAACAGCGTAGAGTCTGCATACTCTCCAAGGGAGAGTAACTTCATTGGTGGTTAGTTCAGGGGCCACCGCAGAGGCTGAGCTCTTATCAGTTGATGATGGACTGCTGTGGAGTCACACTCCTGAAAATGGAAGCAAACAAAGGCTCAGGCATTGATGGGGTCAGAGACAGGGGGACATGGTGACACCGGGGAACACACTGACCCTGAAGGTCATTGCTACCTCCCCCATGTTGCGGTCTGGGAGGTGAAAGAGTGCCACAACCTTCCTCACCAGAAGCATCTTTAAAATGATACTCTATAGGGTGCAGGCACAGGCACTCAGAGTGATCAGCTCTCTTGTGACTGCTGCCTTGGCAGCAGTGCCATGACTGCCACTCCAGGTGACGCAGGAATAAAGAGGCAGGATGGGATCCTTCACTCCTTAGGAGTCTTCTTTATTCAGCCAAGTGCAAGGGGGAGAAGAACCAAATAGCTCAGCAGGACCGGGATTATATAGGGTAGCCAGGGGGTAGAGTTTTACAACTTGGCCAGTGGGGAAAGGAATTGGGAAAGGGACCAGTCACGGAGAGGATCAAAACTGAACCAATCAATGGTGGTAAAAACCAGGAACGGAGGAACTAACCAATGAGAAGTAACAAATGAACATGACGTTGTAAAGGCTTATGGATTTGACACACTTTGGTTACCATGAGCTAAAGAGAAGTCTCTTAAGGAGACTTCCTGTTCTGGTTTAGGTCAGTTTTGGGAGGAAACCTCTGAATGGGGTTCCTTTGGGGAGCAAATCCAAACAGCCCCACCCCTAGCCGGGAAAAAAGAATTTCCAGGAAAAAAGAATTTCCTCAGAGAAAAGTGGAAAAAACTATTTATTTAACAAACAAAATGCCCATGAGCATGAGGAATGGAAAAAATAAACAACACAACCTCTCGCTGCTCTGAAGAGGAATGGCAAACTGAGGAGGTGCTCACTAGAAGTTATTTTCAGTCTTTCTAATGCTGGAAAATGCCGAGGTCCAGGCCCCAGCGTGCAACAGATGCCAGATTCCAGAGATTTCTCTGAGTTTTCAGTCCAGAGCAGACTTAAACAGTCCCAAGAAAAAGAGAGAAAAACGGTCCAGGAAGCTTCTTTGCCTCAGCTAGCTCAACTAACTAAAAAGAAAAAAAGAAACCTCTCCCAAGTATCTGACAAACACACCGTCCCAAGGAAGAAAAAAAAAAGGAATGTGGAGGAGTGAACACTTCTCAAAAACAAACTGTGCGCGTAGTCTTCCCTGCTCACCCTCAGAACCACTCTTAAAGGTACAGAACACAACCTACAGCACACACAGAACAGATGCTTGGGGAGGCATCATAGTCAAGCCAGGACGCTTCCTAAAGGGCTATCACTACACCCTGAACCAGGCTAAAGGCTGCACACTCTCAGTGGGAGAGCATCATTGTCTGTAGAAGTCCTAGGGGCCACCACAGGTAGGGGCAGGCCTGAAGGGGAGGGAGCCAATAGGGTTAGGAGTATGCAAATTAATGTGGCAAAACTAAACCAGTCACAAAGATGCTAGGACATAACCTTATATGAACAAACCAATTTACGTAACAACTTCCCATAAGACAACTTTTCTCACTATAAATTATTGGGGTTTCCCAAAGCTTCAAACTAAGGATTTCTCTTAGCTCATTATTTGGGTTCACAGACACACAGTACTTTCATCTTCACCTCCTGCAAATGCTCTATCTTGGACACAACGCTCAGATCCTTTGCAGTCTTGTGATGCACCAGCAGAGACCTGCTGCTGAGGTTGCATTTAACGATGCTGCGCTGTCCAGAACCATGTCCCTGGGAAGCTGATGTAGCCATGCTGTGTGCCAGTCCCACTCTGTGTCTATGGCTCCACACGTAGTTCTTGTGAGAGATGTCACTAAGGATTTCTCCTAGCTCATTATTTGGGTTCACAGACATACAGTATTTTCATCTTCACCTCCTGCAAATGCTCTATCTTGGACACAACGCTCAGATCCTTTGCAGTCTTGTGATGCACCAGCAGAGACCTGCTGCTGAGGTTGCATTTAATGATGCTGCGCTGTCCAGCACCATGTCCCTGGGAAGCTGATATAGCCGTGCTGTGTGCCAGTCCCACTGTTCTGCTGTGTCTCTGTGTCAATGGCTCCACACGTAGTTCTTGTGAGGGATGTCACTAAGGATTTCTCCTAGCTCATTATTTGGGTTTACAGACGTACAGTACTTTCATCTTCACCTCCTGCAAATGCTCTATCTTGGACACAACGCTCAGATCCTTTGCAGTCTTGTGATGCACCAGCAGAGACCTGCTGCTGAGGTTGCATTTAATGATGCTGCGCTGTCCAGCACCATGTCCCTGGGAAGCTGATGTAGCCGTGCTGTGTGCCAGTCCCACTGTTCTGCTTTGTCTCTGTGTCAATGGCTCCACACGTAGTTCTTGTGAGGGATGTCACTAAGGATTTCTCCTAGCTCATTATTTGGGTTCACAGACATACAGTATTTTCATCTTCACCTCCTGCAAAGGCTCTATCTTGGACACAACGCTCAGATCCTTTGCAGTCTTGTGATGCACCAGCAGAGACCTGCTGCTGAGGTTGCATTTAATGATGCTGCGCTGTCCAGCACCATGTCCCTGGGAAGCTGATGTAGCCATGCTGTGTGCCCAGTCCCACTGTTCTGCTGTGTCTCTGTGTCTATGGCTCCACACGTAGTTCTTGTGAGGGACTGTCGCGGTGTCGTGGCTATTCCTGCCCTGGCTAACCCTGACACCAACGGCAGGGAAGGTACTCTCCAGTGACCAGGTCACCTTTGAGACCCTGTGGGTCTTGGCTGGCCCTTGGCTGGAAGCAGTGATGGCGCGAGATAGAAAGAGGGGACACTGTCGAGGGTCAACCAAACTGGGTTTATTAGCCCAGGGTGTCTGCCTCAACAGAGCCGAGGATCACCCTTGTGCAGTAACTTTTATACGGGGGTGGTACAGAGGGATGGGTTCTGTGTGGGTCCAATCAGAGGTAACTCAGGCGTGGCCCATAACACAATAGACAAACAGGGGAACAGACCAAGGTGGGGTAGGAGGGGAAATCTGGAATCCTGTCCTATCACTCGAGGCTCTCCCTAGAACTTTCCAGAGGTAAGGAGAGGCCTCGAGGTGACAGGCAGGGCCCACGGGTTACATTACGAATGATTGACAGGAAACAGTAACTGGGGTAAACCAAACGGGGAATAACCAAAGGGGTACATTGAACAAACCATTACAAATAACTTCAAGTAATAAAACCATACATAACCAAAAACACACCACCACATCTCCCCCTTTTCTTTTTATTAGAACGAGGGGAACTGTGGCTGAGGGGCTGGGTACTCAGAGTTAGGATATAAGTCCCCAAACCCTTGCTGGTTAGTAGGCCAGTCCCCGAAAGGAACCGGCCACTGTCCCTTTTCTTCGGGAATGTGGTCCTCCTCGTCGTCTGGTTCTTCTGGCATCTCTTCTTCCAGTGCGGTAGGGATGGTAATGTGATTAGCATTGGGAAGTGTGGTGGAAACGGAAAATAGTCTATAAATAAGTTTCTTCAAGAGTCCAAATGCCACAGAAATAATTATTATGATAAATAAAACCAAAAGTCCAGTCTTTATAATAGATCCAGCCCATCTGGAGACACCCCAGTTTCCCAGAATCTGGTCAAACCAGTCTCCTGTCTCTTTCTTGATGGTTCCTACCATGTCCCTGATCTTTGCAATCGAGTCGTGGACGTCCTCAGCTTTGGATGACAAGTTGAAACAACAAAGGCCCTCGAACTCCTCGCAAGAGTGCTGGTGGAGGAGCAACAGGTAATCGATGGCTGCCGTTTTGTAAGGTCGCCTGCCGCGTTATTTCCTCGTCTGATAGGAGGTCTGATAAGGCAGTGGAGGTTAAATTTGCTTGTTTAGCCACCCAGCATTTTAATCAGCCGAGTTCTCCCATAGTTTTTGCCACAGAGACCCAGGGCAGGAAAACTGTTACAGCTGTAGCTTTGGCCCTGGACCAGTGGATAATGTCCGAATCACAGTCCGGGTCGAGATTTGCCAGATCTCTCTTTTGGACTGTTGCAGGCCTTGAGGAATTTTTGTATATCCAATCCATAATTTGAGTTTTGTTCGGTGTAAACAGCCCCAATTTGCCAATGGTACAAGGGCCTCCGATCAAACGAGAGGGGATGCCTGGCCATGCCCGGTCGCCACAGATAAGGAAAGTGCCTTTGGGTAAAGAAAGGGGTTGATCTCCAAGGGTGGATGCCATCTTCACATGGGCGATTCTATCGCACCACGTTCCGGCAGTGTAAACGCTCTTAAACTGAAAGACATGGTTATAGGACTTTTCCTGGCCTTTGGGCGGGGCAGAAACAAACTGAACACAAAAATAAGCTTTGGCTGAGCCCAGGAGATCCAGCTCCTGTAGCTCCTCAGGGGCCGGGCTCAGCCCTGACACCCAATCACGCCAAAGGACCAGGGGGTTGAGTACGGGAAGGGTAATCTTTCTCTCGAGACCAGTCTCAATGAAACTCAGTTGGGAACGGTGGCCAGCATCGACAACCACAGGGGTCTGTTGGGAACGGTGGTAGGAGGCATAAACTGAAGATGACATAACAAAGGGAGCACAGGCAACGCGACCAGGGGCCTTGCTATTATACTTGCTTTTCCATTGGAGGAGAGCAGGGGGAAGTTCTCTCTCCTGGAAAGGGATCCCCACAAGGCAGGACGACATAGGGTCTTGGGCAGCAGCCGAGGACAGGCAGATGTGATCCTGTCCAATTGCTCTTGCGAGGGTCTTCCACACGTTTGCCTTTGGCTGAGGGACGATCCACGAGCTGGTCAGCAGCAGGAGACTGGTGACAGTCGCAGCCCTCAGGAGGTGGGCTGCCATGGGTGTCTTCCTCTGGGCTGTTTCCATTGCTCAACCTGAGGAAACTTAAGGCATAATATAATTAAGTAAAGAGCCACACCTGAGTCAAGTGGGGATAGGACTTCACTCTGGACTGACTTACTTCTTCTTCCTTCTCCAGGAAGCCACCGTTACCTGACTTGCCTTTTTTTCAGAGGCCTTGGGGACGTAGGGCCTCACCCACTTGGAGGGAACCCACCGCAAGCCAGTAGGCGTGGAAACGCAGGCGTACCCGCGCCCCCAAGTGACTAAATCATGAGGTCCCTCCGTTCCCAAGGTCTCCGGGTCCTTCACAAGGACCTTCAGTCTCTCCCGCAGAGCTAGTTGTCCGCTCCCTCCGAAATGCTTTATAATCAGTGGGTTGAGTGCTTTGAACGAGCAATTTAAGAAATTTAGGGTGAACGAAGCCCGGGCAAGCCGTACCGAGGGAGGCTCGATCTTAAGAACCTGTTGCTGTTGACATAGGACTCTCTTCAGATTTGAATGAGTCCTTTCCACAATCGACTGGCCTGTCGGGGAGTGGGGGATGCCTGTTGTATGTTCCACACCCCATTGCTGCAGGAAACTGCAGAACCTCCTGGACTTGTACGCAGGGCCATTGTCGGTTTTGATGGACTTCGGGATGCCCAGGCAGGAGAAAGCCTGAATTAGATGCTTAATAGCATCTGCAGATTTCTCCCGTGTGGGCAGAGGCGTAGACAGCACCTGAGAAGGTGTCCACTGAGACGTGCACATATTTCTGCTTCCCAAACTGAGGGAAGTGTGTGACATCTGTCTGCCACACCTCGCAGCTGTTAAGTCCCCGGGGATTCACTCCCGCACTCATGGTGGGGAGGGCATGTTGCTGACAATTGGGACATCCGGCCACGATCGCCTTGGCCTGATCCCGAGTAAGGCGGAAACGCCGGACCAGACCTGGCGCATTCTGGTGGAAGAGCTGGTGACTGATCTTGGCTTGCTCGAAAATATTCGGCAGCGGGGCCATTTCAGCAGGAGCAGCAAGAGCATCAGCTCTCCTGTTTCCCTCTGCAATGAACAGATCCGTGTGCGACCTAGTGTGCATCACGTAAAATGAGTGCTCTTGGTGGGAAATCAGCTTAACTAATTCTGAGAGCAACTCGAACAGCACAATGTTGGACACCTCCTGCAGAATAGACTTTTCTGCTCTGGGCACTACTCCAGCGACGTAGGCCGAATCAGTTACTAGATTGAATGGTTCAGAGAACCTCTCGAAGGCCCTGACGACTGCGGCCAACTCAGCAACTTGAGGTGATCCCTCGACCTCAGCAACATCTGATTCCCACTGCTGAGTTTTAGGGTCCTTTCAAGTCATCACTGACTTGTGGGACCTCCCGGACGCCTCTGTAAAAATGGTCAAGGCATCGAGAAGCCTTTTGCTCTGAACGCTTTCCAATGCCAATTTAAATTGAGCGTCCTGATTAAAAATTTTATGGGCAGGCCGATGGATAGAAATTTGTCCCGAGTAATTATCCAGCACAAACTGCAGCGCTTCATTTTCCTGAAGCAGGTGTTCCAGCATTGCTTTCGTAATTTGGCCCGATTTCAGCCTAATCGGTACGTGAATGCATTCAAAGTCGCAACCAGCCAGTTCTCTAAGCCGGACTCTGGCTTTCCGGATTAGATCCGCCATCAGCTCCTGCGGCCGTGTCATTCTCTTGGACCTTTGGTGGCTGAGAAAGACCCACTCTATAATCAAAAGAGGATCTTCTCCGCCTCGGTCCCTTTTGGGAATGGTAGCAACTTTCCCATCCCATTGGAATATCACCCCGTGGAGGTGTGGCAATTGTCCTAAAATGATGAACTTGAATGGCAGGTCAGGGTCACACCTGCTGGCCTGTCTTGTGGACATCGCTGTTTGGACCCTTCCCAGGGCTTTCTTTGCCTCTGGGGTGAGTGACCTAGGGGAACTCAGCCCCTCTCCCCCTTTCAATAAATTGAAAAGAGGGGCTAAGTCTTCGGTGGATAGACCCAGCCAAGGCCTTACCCAGTTCAAAGCTCCACACAGTTGATGGACATCCGCAAGACTCGCAATAATGGTTTTAATAGCCAATTTTTGCGGAACAATGGTCCGCTTACTGATTTCAAGCCCTAAGTACTTCCAGGGCGGCATCTTCGAATTTTTGACTCCTGCAGCTCGAACCCTGCAGCAACCAGTGCAGTCACTGTCAGGCCAAGCGCGTGGGTCAACAGGTCGTCGGTTGGGGCGCACACGAGTACATCATCCATATAATGATGAATAATGGTCTCGCGTGCGGCTGCACGGACTGGGGACAGCAGGGAAGAGACATACCACTGGCATATAACTGGGCTGTTCTTCATGCCCTGTGGCAGAACTTTCCAATGGTACCTCTTCCGAGGGGCCTCCCGGTTGATGGTAGGAACCGAGAAGGCAAAGCGTGGAGCATCGTCAGGGTGCAGAGGAATTTGAAAGAAGCAATCTTTAATATCTATGACTGCCAAAGGACAAATCGCTCGGGGTCAGAAGTTATCAACCCCGGAGCAACCTCTATCTCTTGAGGTGTGTATTTACAGTCCCCAACAACGACAGACTTTCCCTCGATACAGTGCCACGTACCTCGTTCTCTGGCCACTACAGCGGTGTGCCAATCCCGATTTTGAAGGTGGAGCGGCTCAACGAGACTCAGACGAAACGGCTCGCACCGGGAGTCAGTTGTCAGTGTTACCGATGGTGGAGGCAAGATCAGGCGTTCTGTCCGGTCCGGTGGATCCTGGAGAGGATCTGTGGAAAAAGCCAGTTGAGTGTCATGTCCAGAGGATTTCTCCTTTCCCCTCGCCTCTTTAGCTCGGGCCACCCGATTTTTGTCATCGCGCTGGGTGGTCCCACGCTCTCCCTCTAGTTTTTTTGATGCCTTGTTGGACAGCTACCACTCCTGCCCTTTCCCTTCCCGTCCCTGAACTTGTCAAATTCTTTCTTTAGGGGGCATTGCTGACACCAACGTCCCCCTTTCCCGCACAATGCGCAAGGCCTATCGGCGGCTCCCCGAAAAGAGTGCTTCTTCTGAGCCGGGGTTCGGGAAGCCGGCAGAACAGTCGATGGTCGGGCATCAGTGGCAACAGCGGCAGCAGCAGGTCTCCCCTTCCTTTGATCTCCTGAGGGCCCAATGAGCAGAACTCTTTGCTCGCAGACCTCGAGCATGTCGTCTAGGGTAGGAGGAGGATTCAGCGGCAACGTAAGGATTGCAGCTTTGCACTTCTCGTTGGCATTTGCGAATGCCAACTGCTCCAACACTTCCTCTCGAGTCGCTTCTCATCGAACCTGGACTTCGACAGCCTTGGTGAGACGCTCGACAAAGTGAATGAACGGCTCAGATGGACCCTGAAAAATCTTTGAGTGATGTGGGAGGGGACCCGCAGGCTGCATTTTTAAAAATGCCCTCTCCGCGGCCTCTGTGATTTTTTCTAGGACAAGGGCTGGGATGTCAGAGGCCTGCACCCTCGCATTTGCCCACCGGCCTTCACCGCTTAAGTGGTTAAGGGTGAGATCGAGCCCCTTCTCATCTGTCACCGTAGTAGGATCCTCTAGCAGACTCAGGAGGGTGTCCTGTAAAATACGCTTCCACGATCTCTTCCAAACCTTATACTCCGTAGCGTTCAGGAGAGACCGGAAAAGGTACTTTAGGTCGAATGGGACTACTACACTCCCGGTCAATTGGGCATTCAACACTCCTCTAAAATACGGACTATCCCGCCCGTATTCTTTGAGGGCCTTGCACAGATCCTTCACTACATTTGGCGACAGCGGTTGCCAGGATGGAGTGGTAACATTCCCTCCTCTTGACCGCCGGTATGTAATCGGAGCAAGCGAAGGGATTAGGTCCTGGCCTGGGCCTTCCAGTTCCGGCTCCTCGTCCTCCGAGCTCCAACCGTGGGAACCGGAAGAGAGAGCGTGGGAACCGGAAGGTGGGCGTGGCCTTGGGCACTCAGGGGGAGTGGTCTGACACCCTGATGATGTCACCCGAGGGGCAGGTCGATGGGAGGACCGCGAGGGAGGAGACTGCCAAGGAGGAGGAGCTCGGGAAGAGGGAGGGGTTCCGGAAAGGAAGGGGTTGGTCAGGGAACAAAAAGGGTTCTGGGAAGGAGAAGGGGTAAAGGCGGGAAAAGAAGGCAGGGAGGACGACCGCGCCATGCAGTTGCCGCCATTACACGAACCAGGGCTGGAGCCGCCATTTTGTGGCATCTCCTCCCCGGCCAAACTGAACCGAACACGGGGTTTGTCACTGGGGAAAGAACGGGAAAAGGAAAAATCCTGAGCAGCCTGGCCAGGGCTGCCGCAGGAATCCTGAGCAGTCCGGCCAAGACTGCCCGAGCGGGGGGACTTCGGTATTCTAGGGGAGCCAGGGTTGGCGGGTGAAGGCTTCTGCCTTCCTGCCGCTCCCTTAAGAATACCTGCTTTGGGGTAGAGGGATTTGGGACTGGGGTGAGGAGAAACCAAACTGGGGGAAGCAACACTGTCTCGAGAGGGCTGCCTTTTCTCCACTCCCTTAATCATCAAGAGCGCAGATCGGATCTGCGTCGGCCAAAACATCATTTTTGCAATTTGAGCATCTCCCGATCGCGTCAATTGAGCAAATTTTTCAATCACTGAGTCCCAATATTGGATTTCAGTGACAACCTCAGGAGATGTCTGCGGGAAGTGGAGGAAAAGCCGTCTGACAAATCGCTTCAGCTCACCCTTCGAGATTTTAACATTTGAAACCGACAGAACACCATAAACTGCATAAAAAACCTCTTTCTGGGCGGTGGAGAGCCTGGCACCCATTATGGCTCGATGTTAATTTCACCGCTCACACAACACAACCGGACAACTAAAAGTTGAAATCAAAAATCAGCGCCCCAAGACACACTTAAAACCGGAGGGGACACCCAGAAATCCACACCCCCGGGGTGCCGCGCACAAACAAAAGGAGAGTCAGCAGCAAAACCGCAAACCAACCACTCTTTGGAAAGGCCACTGACCCATAAAATCAAAAGCAAATACCGAAATAAAACGAACACAAATCTTCCCGGAGTAATTTCTCGGAAGAGGGCAGAAACAATCTTTCCCCCCACGGGACTGCGCAGTCCAAAGCTGGCTCAAAACTGAGCTGCTTTCCCAGATGAGGCGTAAAGCCTCAAGGCTCGAAGCCTTCGCCCAGTGCGCCCTGTCAGGGGCTGACCACTTACCACTCTGGGATGGAGTCTTCAAAGTTGGCTGTGTAGGTTCTCTCCGCCTGGGGAAGACTTCTCCGGGTGCAGGAGAAGCTACCTTCCCCTCCTACCAGGAGCGCACCCACGAAGGGCTGCTACGACTGGTAGGTACGTGGCGTGCCGAAAGCCCCTGCAGTTCCGCAGGAATAAATTCCAGCGGTCCAGGGATGCAACCCACGGGGTCCGGAGATCTCCTCGGGCCAACCGCGTCGGTCACCACACTACTGCCTCTTGGTCAGCGGCCTCAGGACCGCCCCACGTTGGGCGCCAGCTGTCGCGGTGTCATGGCTATTCCTGCCCTGGCTGACCCTGACACCAACGGCAGGGAAGGTACTCTCCAGTGACCAGGTCACCTTTGAGATCCTGTGCGTCTTGGCTGGCCCTTGGCTGGAAGCAGTGATGGCGCGAGATAGAAAGAGGGGACACTGTCGAGGGTCAACCAAACTGGGTTTATTAGCCCAGGCTGTCTGCCTCAACAGAGACCAAGATCACCCTTGTGCAGTAACTTTTATACGGGCGCGGTACAGAGGGATGGGTTCTGTGTGGGTCCAATCAGAGGTAACTCAGGCATGGCTCATAACATAATAGACAAACAGGGGAACAAACCAGGGTGGGGTAGGAGGGGAAATCTGGAATCCTGTCCTATCACTCGAGGCTCTCCCTAGAACTTTCCAGACGTAGGGAGAGGCCTCGAAGTGACGGGCAGGGCCCATGGGTTACATAACGAATGATTGACAGGAAACAGTAACTGGGGTAAACCAAACGGGGAATAACCAAAGGGGTACATGGAACAAACCATTACAAATACCTTCAAGTAATAAAAACATACATGACCAAAAACACACCACCACAAGAGATGTCACTAAGGATTTCTCCTAGCTCATTATTTGGGTTCACAGACATACAGTATTTTTATCTTCACCTCCTGCAAAGGCTCTATCTTGGACACAACGCTCAGATCCTTTGCAGTCTTGTGATGCACCAGCAGAGACCTGCTGCTGAGGTTGCATTTAATGATGCTGCGCTGTCCAGCACCATGTCCGTGGGAAGCTCATGTAGCCATGCTGTGTGCCAGTCCCACTGTTCTGCTTTGTCTCTGTGTCTTATGTCTCCGCATGTAGTTCCTGTGAGGGATGTCATGCACAGGGATCTGCTTCTTGTCCTTCATACCTGCAACCTAGGCTTCGTGGTAGTGTGGTGCGGTCCTCAAGTGTCATGGTTCACAGCCTCCCCTGACAGAAACATCTTTAAAAAGACACTCTTACTGGCAGGAGCACAGGCACTCTCAGGTCGATGGTGATTCAGCTCAGTTGTGAAAGCTGCCAGAGCAGCTGAGTGGCAGAGCCGCTTAGGGCAATGCAGGACAGATGAGACAATATCTTCACGTCTTCAGGGAGCTTTATTCAAGGAACACTGAGGAACTGAAAGAACCCTGTGGCTCATGGGAGCAGGATTATATAGAAGGCTTACGGGATGGGGTTACAAACTTGGACCAGTGGGGAAGAGAATTGAGGAATGGACCAATCGGGAAGCATCCAAAATGCACCAGTGGGGGAAAGCAAAAACCAGGAACTGAGAGTACAACGAATCAGATGTGAACAATAAGCATACTTTAGGGTAAGGACTCATGGAACTGCTTAGTTTTGCTCGCCATGAGCAAGAGGGAAGTCTCTTACGGAGACTTCCCAGGGGAAGAACGCAGCAGCTTGAGAGCTGTTCACAGGCTGAAAACCCTTCATGGAAAGGCAAGCTTTTCTGTGGTATCCTTAGGGCCCGCCCCAATTCCCCTTTCTTTATTCAAAAGGAACACCTCGCCAACTGTCTTGCAGCACCTTAACAGGCGGAACACAGTAATTAAAGCCGTAGAAGTAGTGATGAGAACTCAAACAATACTGTTCAAAAGGGATGCCACCCAACCTTTCAATCCTCAATGCTCAAATAAGTTTTCGAACCATTCTGGTTCTTTCTTGACCTTAAACTCATGCACTGTTTCCTGTAACTTTTGGATGTGAGCATGGATACTCTCACTGTGGGAAGATAAATTAAAACAGCAGAGTAATCAAACTCTTCACACCTCTGTCCTTGGGCTAACAGGAAGAAGTCCATTGCAGTATGGTTCTGAAGTGTCAGGTGTCTGACCCACTTAATACGCAACTGGGAAGGCAGAGACATTATTTGCCATCTCCTAGTCACCCTCTCTTGGTCCTTTTCCACACATCTTTGCCAATCAATGGTCTTCACACTTGATACTGGAGAGGGAATATTCACTGTCCTCGTCCTCTGAAGCAGGCAGAGGCACATAATAAGGGAGTGGGACTTCTTCAGGAAAGTTACAAGTGCCCGAGGTTGGGTGGCTGACACAGTGCTGGAGTCTTCCAGCTAGCTCTCAGCACCATACCAAGAGTGGGACAGACCTCAGGAGTAAATTACCTGAGATCCGGCTTAGAGGCGATGCTCTATGGCACAAGGCTGTCACAAGGTGCAGGCAGAGACAAGGACGAGGGAGAGGTCTTTCCTATAGGTTCCAGGAGGGTTTATTCCCAAGAAGGTTTTATTCTCAAGTAGGGTCCAGGGACAAAAGACACCTAAGACAGTTGTGCATGATCTTAGAAACAGGGGAGCCAGCCTGCGGCGATGCCTGTGTCGCCAGTCCGGCCAGCCCTGGCACCACAGCAACACAGTGTTCTTGGCTTGCCAGGAGTGAAGCGTGGCTGTGGCAGGAGAAATTAAAGGAGGGACTCTTGAGGGGTAAATCCAAGCGAGTTTATTGGCACTCCGGATGTGGAGTCCTCACCTCAGGGCACCAGCCGCAGAGAGACCAAGAGAGTCTCTGTGCAGCAACTTTTAACGGGGTGTAACACAGGGGAGGGTTCAACCAGGGACCAGTGGGGTACAGCAAGGGTGTGGCTCTTAACAGACAGGTGAGACGACCATACAGGGAACAATGGGAGGGGGAAGCCTGGATCCTGTCCAATCACTCAACGCCTTCCCTGGAACTTTCTGGACGCAGGGAGAGGCCCCAGGGTGACAGACAGGACCAGGAGGTTATATAACTGACATATAACCGAACATGGGAAAAACCATATAGGGAGGAACATGGGGGGTTACAGAACGAACCAATACAGGAAACCATATTAAATCATGAACAGAAAAAATGAATAAAACACACCACCACAGGGGAGGTCTCGGGACGGTACAAATTTTCAGCCAATAGGAGAAGGTTAAGGGCAGATCACGAGGTGAGGTTTACTATACACAAGCAATGGGGAAACGTAGAGGGAGGGAGTAGTTTACATTAACCGGTGGGGCATTGAAAGTTACGAGATTTCCAAGCAGGGGGTTGGGTCAAGAGAGGATTGACAGGGAATGTTTGGGAACAAAGGGCAGATTTACAAGAAGACAGACAACTCAGTGGGAGGATACAACCTTGGGATGAACCAACAATATAGGGGGATACAGAACAATTCATTAATAACAAACCACAGCACAACAGCTCTCTCTTTTCTGTTTAGAGGGAGCATATGTGCTTTAAAGAGACTTTGGAGTCTTTTAAACTTCTGGATAGATTTTCTTCAATCAGGATTGTTCTCTTGGAACTACTACTCTATATACTTCACTGGTGGGGGTGACTAGCCTTTTTAAACTCTTAATAACCACTGCTTTCAGGTCTCTAAAGGCTACACATTTATTACAACAAATAAAACCCACAAAACTGATTTTACAACTGAACCAAACCATCCCATCAGAGCCCAGTTCTTGGAGATGATGGTCATCCAGTTCTGTTTCTTCTTTGAATGCTCCTGATTAAGTTTTTCACGTTTTGAATGGAGGCGTGGATGCTTCCACTTCTTTGATGAAAGCAACAAAGTCCTTCAAATTCTTCACACTCACGACCACACAGTAGCAGAAGGAAATCAGTGGCAGCTCAGTTTTGTAGAATTGCCTTCCTGGTGATTTCCTGATCTTTAGGGAGGTTACTGAGTGCGGTTGACATTAAACTGGCCTGTTTTGTCTCTCAACACTCTAGGTGGTCCAATTCACCTAGAGCTTTGGCTGCTGACACCCAGAGACACAGAGACAGCAGCCCTTTTAGAGTGCAACCTGTGGATAATTTCTGAATCACAATTTTCGTCTAATTTTTCTATGCTTTGCTTTTGGATGGCTGAATTATTTTTCTGACTCCAGTTTACAATTTGGGTTTTGTTGGGTGAGAACAACGACAACTGACGTGTTGTGTGTGGGCCTCTCCGTAAAGGTAAGAGGCAATTCCTGCCCGTGCCCAGTCCCCACAAATGAAAAACTCCCCTTATTTAGTTCTTTAGATTTTTCTGCTGAAAAGGTGGTTATTTTCCCTACTGTACTGCGCCGTTTGGAAGCCGTAAATTCTTTCTTATACTCTACTACATTTATACACCTTTCAGGCCTTTGAACAGGCTAGTAATCTAACTGAATACAAAAGATTGCACAGGCAGAAGCTAAGAGCTCAAACTCCTGAGGCTCTTGGTCTGCATCTGCTAAGATTTTCATCCACAACTTCACAAATCTGAGGGGTCATGGGAAGGGGGACTTACAGCTCTGCATTCATGCAGTACGGGAGGGTGATGTGGGTTAGAATGTAAATCTAGTAAACTCTTAGGAAACTCTCTTTGTTTGAAAGGAGTTTCCACCAGGAAAGATGACAATGGATTGTCAACCTCCACCACTGACATGCAAAGATGGTCCTGCTTAAGTGCACTGGCCAGGGTTACCCAGACATATTTGCAGGGTTGAAGGACGATTCGCGCCTCTGAGGACTGGGTCACGAATATCAGGAGGCACAGGTAATACGGCCACCTCATTGGGGATGGGATAGTCTTAAAAACAAACAGGACAGATATCAACATTTTTAAGACAAGTGATAGCTTTACACAAAGGTCTTCCCTCTGGGTTTGGATTCTCTCCTGTTCCTTCTTGACAGTGCCAACAGATGGAAGCTACAGTTACATCTCTGGGTGGACTTGCTAGTTGTTTAGATGTTTTTGGCAAGTATGGCTTGACCCACCTTTGGGGGATCTGACACGATGCTAGAGTTCTTCAGCACAGGTAGCTCCCAGCACCATCACGACGAGTGGGCTGCCCCTAGAAAGCCAGCCACATGATAAGGGTGTGGCTGTAGGGCACAATTGTTCTACAGCACAGATAGTTCACGTCAAGGGCGAGGACAAGGAACAGGGAGAAGAGGCTTTCTGTGTGATTTTCAAAGGTGTTTATTCTCCAGAATGTCAAGGACAGAAAAAAGGCACAGAACTTGGGCTTGCAGAGGCTTCTAAGCAAGGGAGGTTTTGGGAGGGGATACAATTTCCAACCAATAAGGGTTACATGGGGGAGTGTGGAGGCTCCCAAAGACTATGCAGAAAGAGCAACGTTCCCAGGGGGTCTAGCCCTTGAATTTCTCTAACTTTCCCTTGCTGTTTGAAGTTGGCAGTTAAAGTTACTTCCTGGTATGTTAATTACCCTACCCCTGATTTGTTGTTGTGTCTTCCCCTCAGTTCTGTATTCTCATTGGTTCTTTTTGGATCCCTTCTCCCATTATTTCTAATTTTTAGCCAATTTTTCTAATTGGCTAATTTTTCAATCCACGCCCCTATTGGTTGCTTTAGTAAACCCCACCCCATGAGTTATGAATAAAAATCCGGCTCTTGGGACCTTTGGGGTCCTTCCTCGGAGAGTTGTCAGAGAATAAAGAAGGCTTCTGAAAAAGACCCCCGGGTCCTGTGGTTTCTCCCGCGCCACCTGCGTAAACCCCTGCCTGGAAGGAAGCTGCTTCGGCAGCTACAGCCTGGCAAGAGCTGACAGGCTTGATTGCTTCTGCGATCTCACAACTGAGCTGGTCACTCTAGAGGAGTGCCTGTGCCACCTGGGTTGAGGCCGTCTCTCATTGGGCGACTCACTTGGGAAGGTCGCGGCACCCAGAAGACCCCTGCCAGGGAACTGGGCGGTCAGCGACAACTGGTGCCCAACGTGAGGCACCTTTTGGGTTTCCCTGGTGAGCTGTTCCCACTTGTGGGAAGAAGAAACGGCCTTGGGTTGTCCAGTTCCTCCAAGGGACCCTCCTGCGTTCTAGTAGAAGGCACCGAGGAGGCATCAATCGGGACCTGCCAGGAGCATCGGACAGCAGCCGATCGAGCCAGGCAGCCACCCCCTTCGGTTTTCTGTTGGTCCGCGCCATCAGGCGAAGAAAAGTCGTGAGTTTGTTGGGCCTTTTGATCTTTGTTTTTCCTTTTACCGTAGGAGAGAGAGTGGAGACAAAACGGGAAATAAGCTGAGCCATCCATCGCTCACCCCATTGGAGCAGGAGTTTTATAACCAAGGTAAAGATACCCTTGTTGGGGTGGGTCTTAAGTTTCAAAAGGGAGGTTTGAAGGGTTTTGTTCGATGGATTTTTCAGTCTTTTCCTGATGTTGACGTCATTTAAGTTCAATCAGTTTTGGGATGCAGTGAGAAATAAGTTGACTGTTGTTCAGTTGAAAGGGGACATTTCGGTAGCGAGGTTTTTTCCTTTATTTAAGTTAATAATAAAAGCAATTGAGGGAATTAGTTTGGGAGGAAATTCAGGGAATGTTCGGGAACCTCAGTTGAAAACCCATACCCCTCTTCACTCACCCCATGTCCCTCATTCCTCTTCCCTCTCTGAGGATGGGTCGGCGGGCGTGTCCTGCAGTACTGCACCGGGTAGCCACCGTCTCTCGGGCTCTCCCCAATCCCCTCTCTACCCTTCTCAGGACAGTGTTGGCCACACTGCCCTGGGCCTTCCCTGTAACCTCCTTCCTATGCCTACCTACCCAGTTTTACCCTCCCCACAAATTTCAAGTTCGCAGTTACCGGATTCTATTAAGGTTCAAGATGGCGCCAGTGAAGTGGCCGGCCCTGCCATTTCACCTCCTCCATTCCCAAGTTTTCCCGCCCTTAATCCACAAAATGGCCACCCACCTGTGACGTCATCTCCTGTTCCTATTTTCGACTCCACCCCTAAGTACACTCCCCTCACAGACCCCGCCTCCAACCACACCCCTGAAAAGTCCCCGCCCCTTGTCATGCCCACAACAAAGGCCACGCCCACACCAAAGACCACGCCCCCTGGACAGAGACACACCCCCACGCCGCCTCGGCAGAAAACCAGAAGGGAGGGTAGAAATGGCTGGAAGGAAGCCATCTTGGCTTCAGATACTACCCATGGTAAGGCTTCCCCTTCAGGCACTGTAAAAAGGCGATGCCATCGATACATTAAACCCCCTCCCTCCTCCTGATCGGACATCAAATATGAGGACTGTTGGGCAAAAACTAGGGAAGAGGCAATAAAAGGCAACCCTAGCCCCACTGTTCAACCTGCTTAGAGGAGACAGCGCACTCAATTCGCCCAGAGACATGACACCGGAGGCACAAGATGCTGTTATCCGAGTGCAAGAAGCCCTGTCTGCTCAGCAAGCACACAGGTATGAGCCGAGTTTGCCATTTTTCTTGGCGGTTCTAGGTGACACCCCTCATTTTTATGGACTGCTTTTCCAATGGGACCCTGAGCTGAGGGACCCTTTGCTGATCCTTGAATGGATTTTCCTCCACTCCCAACCCCCAAAGACTGTAACTGCCCCCCAAAGGCCATAGCTTCGGTCATCCACAAAGGTAGATCATGCATTTGCTCTCTTGCAGGGTGTGATTTCACATGCATATATGTCCCATTGGCAAATACCAAAGAGCTAGAGTTTCTGCTCCAAAGAAATTACAATCTCCAGTTCTCTCTCGATAACTACTCTGGTAAAATCTCAATTCATTATCCTGGACACAAATTGTTCAAAACCAATTTTAATCTCATTCCAAAATTTGTTCAAAGTAGGTTCCCTCTTCAAGCTGTGACAGTCTTTACTGACGGCTCAGGATCTTCCCATAAGTCAGTGATGACCTGGAATGATCCGAGGACTCAGAAGTGGGAGTCTGATGTCCGAGTGGTGGAAGGTTCCCCACAAATTGCAGAACTCGCAGACATTGCCAGAGCTTTTGAAAAGTTCAAAGAGCAACCTCTTAATCTAGTTACTGATTCGGCCTCTGTAGCAGGAGTGGTAATGAGAGCAGAGCACGCTTCTCTGAAGCAGGTATCCAACAAAATTTTATATTCCTTGCTTTCTAAATTGATTTTTCTTACCTCCCACAGAAAACAACCATACCATATCATGCTTGTCAGATCACACACTGACCTCCCCGGAGCTATCATTGAAGGCAATAGAACAGCAGATGCCTTGTCAATGGCAGCACAGACTCCTAATTTGCCAGATACCTTCCAACAGGCAAAGCTTTCACATCAATTCTACCACCAAAATGTACATGCTTTGGTTAAAATGTTCCATCCGTCACAAGAACAAGCCAAGGCAATTGTGGGATCATGCCCACAGTGTCAGTCCTACCAAGTCCCATTCCTCGAAAGAGGAGTCAATCCAAGGGGACTGAATAGTAATGAACTATGGCAGACTGATGTTTCCCATGTCCCATCTTTTGGACGACTGAAGTATGTACATGTTTCTGTGGATACCTTTTCAGGGGCAGTATTTGCGTCAGCACATGCAGGAGAAAACATTTCTTTTGTTAAGAGACATTTCTTACTGGCATTTGCAACCCTGGGAGTGCCACAAAAAATTAAGACTGATAATGGGCCCGCCTATATGTCCAGGCAGCTGAAAACCTTCTTGCAGGAATGGGGAATCCAACATGACATGGGCATACCATATTCTCCAATAGGACAATCCGTTGTTGAAAGGACTCATCAAACAATCAAACGGGTTCTTCATCAACAGCGGGGGGGAACAGAGACGTTATCTCCCATTGAGAGACTCTGTAAAGCTCTATATGTAATTAATTTCCTAAATTGTTCTAGTGCAGAGCCCAATCCTCCTGTGATTAGGCATTTCTCAAATTCGGCCCGAGCAAAGCTCGATGAGAAACCGCCTGTGTTGATCAAGGACCCAGAGTCCATCAGATATCTGGGCCTCATCAGCTGATTACTTGGGGGAGAGGGTATGCATGTGTATCGGCCCCTTCAGGTCCGAGATGGCTCCCAGCCAAAAACATCAAACCATACATGGGATCAATAGAGAAAGACAGTGCTCATAGTAACACGAATGTTACTGAGCCACCCACAGGAATGCCAGAGCTACAAAAGACGGCAGCTTGGAAAAGAAGGAAAAGGAGACCTCAAACACAAAAGACGATACATCGCCCACTTACTTACCAGGTGACAAACAACCTCAAAGGAAGACAGTAGTGTGACTAGTAGAGACACTACATTTTAAAATTTTACGAAAGACTGTGACTTAAAGCCCAAAGAAGAAATTGAGCCTCACTTGAGGCTTGGAAGTTTGTATCTTAAAGCTGTTTCCTCCAGGGTACTCTGGTTCCCTTGTTCTTGATCCTAATCCCTTGTACCTCTCCCTTGTCCCCAGGTTAAAAGAGTTTGTAAATGTCAAAATTATTTCAAACGGATGGATGCTAACCTTAAATTTCTATCTGTAAAATATCCTAGGGCCAGGATGAGTCATCGAATAGTCGTTGCATGGATGCTTTTTGTAATCTGGACGCTCTTCCTGGTCATGTTGAGTCAGACCTGGATCATCAAACAGCCGCAGGAGAATGTTTGGGTTACCCTTGCAAAGTCCCTCCAACAGCAGAGTATGTGCCTGTCCATGGGCAGTGCTCACAATCCACTGTCAACCTGCCTTGTAGGAGTCCCACTGCAGCCATATGAATACCCCTTTACGGGAAAAACACCAAACGCGGTGGACACCTGGGATGAGTGGACAGGAATCCTACCGCATGCACCAGGAGAACGCCAAAGCTCTGTACACCTTAAACCATCTAACAGTACTGACAAATTCCTGAAATCCTGTCATTTTTTAACACTTTGTACCATTACAATCTTCTAGTGACATTCAGTCAGCCTAAGGTGTTGGCAAGGGACCTTATTACCAGCAAGTGGGAAGGTCCCTGGGACCTTGTCACCTGGGGGTGCAGATATACCTTTATTTCCAGAGATGCTGGCATTGTATGGATACCTGCTTGGTGTGTGCATCCTGCTCTACGCTCTGCTCAGGATCACAGCAAACAATGCCTCCCTGACAGCCCCTCAGCAGAAGCTGTAGAACTGTAACCAGGACAGGTTTTTTGCACCTACTGCATGGAAAAATGGGACCTTTGTAATGACAATTTACCTGTACCTTCACTTAACCTTAAGGGCCACATATTTTAGAGTGGTGACTAAGCAGAAGGATGTGTATCTTTTAATTGAGATAAGACAGCAAAATGCTACGTCTGATGGTTTTTTGAATGTTACTCCTGACAGGTTTTTTTCTAACTGATTTGGTGTAACATAAACGAAGCTTCTTAGATTTGAGTAATTTGGCCAAAGATGTAAATAACATATGGCATAACACCCTGCAAAACTGTGCCTTTTTTTGATAGCTTCTGGACATGATTGTAAAAAATTTGATGGTGTGTGGGATAGACCAGTGGCTGAGAAGGTTAGGTTTGTCGAGTTGGGTGAAGAGCCTCATTAGAACTGGGCTTATCATTTGTATATAAATTTCTCCCTCATTGTGCTGGGCTTGATTTTCTTTCTGCAAGGGGCCCTGCAGAGGGATAGCAAGCACTGTGTTCACGGTTTAAAAACAAAAAGGGGGAAATGTGATGGCTAGTAGCTAGCCTTGAAGCCCCACAGTCATAAATAATCCTGGCCATAACCAGCCTATGCCATTAAGGGAAAGAAGTAAACATCTGAAGGGCTTCATATTCAAACAACGAATGATAGCCAATCCTTGACAAGCATGAATGCAAGCAGCTATTGGCCAGTGAGCTGGGTAGTAACCACATCGTAGCCAATCAGGACTGAACATGAGGTGTTTTGAAAACCCTTTTAAAAGGATTTGTAGTCAATAAAATTGGCTTCTGCCATATGAACTTTGGAGTGTCAAGTCGCATCTGTCTCAACTGCAACAAATGTCTTTGTTATGTCTTGTCTCATCAGAGTGGTCAGACTGACCAGACATGATGTCTTCACTTTTGTTCCTGCCTTGAGTTTATCTCTCCCACAGTTTCCCCTGTACCAGGGTGAAGAGGTTAGGAGTGGTATCCAGCTCAGCTTCTGCAGCCGTCTGGTCTTCCACATCTCCCCCTTTCTGTTCCACAATCATTATTTATTTTATCAAATTATTAATCTTTGAACACATTGAATCAAGAAAGACAGGCACGTCACTATAACTTATAGCATCCTTAATACAAACATTCCTCTCTCAATTAAATTCTTGACCTATCCAGTTATCCTCTAGTTTCTAAAAAGGCTGTTAAGCCAGTCAGTTCCATCTTCTATTTCTAGTTTGGCTACATTATCTTGTAAAGCTTTAATACTTGCATGATCTGAAAGGTTCATACAACACATACCATCAAAGTGTTTGCATCTATGTCCATGTGCTAAAAGCAAAAAATTAGTAGTGGCTCGAGTCTGCAATGTAGCATGTCTCATTGAATCAGCATTGTTTAACGATCCTGTTACAGCAAGCAAAGTAGTATTAGATTGTTACGGTAACCAGCAACCTAGTCTGTTTACCAATCCCAGTGCCTTTCCAGGCACTACTCCTGGAACAAAGAAGGAGACACCCCAATGCCGCAGTAGTGACCAAAAGTTGAGGTTATTACCACAAATGAGTAAACACATGAATACTATGTTTCCTTCTCCACAGAAATATATGTTGTGAAATCATGGATGTGTTGGGTGTTAACAGCAAGGGGCCTTACCCTAGACTGCAGGGGCCTCTCTTAACATACAACGGAAAGCAGCCGAAGCTCTGTCTCCACAAATAAAAAATACTACTACTGGTAATGATAATGAAGCATTGGTAGAGTGAAAGATATTGGTGGAATTACACCAGGCACTTTCATTTCTGAATATGGGTTGGCTCAAAGAAACATCTCATGCTTTACATTGGTTGGCCCCAGAATCATTAAATTTAATACAAAAGTCCAATTTTACAGATTCTAAAAGTTCTAATTCTTGGGGCTTTAAGAGTTGCACAAGGGACATATGGGACCCCTTGATCCCAAGCATTGGCATGATTTTTTTTTAAATGAAGGATATGAGCCAAAGGGGGAATGTGGCCATGTATCTAAAGGTAAGCCAATGAGACAAGTAGAAAATGGGTTTTCAGGAGAGGCCGTAGCCAAGCATAAAGTGTCTTGTCCTGTTAAGTTGGCTAACATTATCCATGTATTTGTTTTTGGCTAATTAACAGGTCCAGTAGAAGTAACAGGAGAAAGTACTAATACTAAAAAGGCCTTTGCTACTGTAAGCCGAATATTACTTGATGCAATAGCAATAAAGAGCTCCCCATTACTATGACGGGAGGAATTAGAACACTACAAAATTTACTAAGAAGAGCAAGCCACACTGCTTGCTTGATAGTTCCTGATGTTCAGACAAACCATATAGATGCCCACACACAAGCTGTTTATATATTATCCTGACTTCTCCTTAAAGGGTCGCAGTTCCAACAGTCAGCTCTTCTATTATGAGATGCACAATACAAAAGGCACCCACAACTTTGACATTCAGAGTCCACGCTTGATGATCTGTGTGACAGGTCAAGCAAAGAAAGGAAGTTAACAGACCTGCAACCACTTCTGGACATATGATCGACTGATTCTCTGAGGACAGAAGATTTATCTTTTAATCCTTTTTCTGTATTTTAATCAGCTGGCATCAATAAAGTTCAGTTGTTCTATAAAGGGTCGGATGTTACTGGTTGTAACCCAAAAAGGACCGATATCTGTGGAAACACAAGCATAACTCCTTCCTTATGTAATAAGAGGAAATGGGCTTGTGATTTTTCCACTTCCTGGGTCTTTTACAAGGATTCTTTTCCCCTGTGTCTAGAGGTATTTCTTAAGAAGTAAAAAAGGTTCTATTGTACAGAGAACTTTGCTATCAGCATAGCAGTTTAAAAAATTGAAAACATACAGTGCTTTGTGTGCACATTCAGTGCAATGTATTCCATTGGAATACATCCCTGCATTCCCTGTTGCCACTGAGCTGAAAGGTGCTTAAGGGCGGAATGAGCACATTCAGTGATTGCTAGTTGAAACTCCCTGGAGGTCTGCACCCGGACTGGTGAACCCTTCTGGATTTCCACAAGACTCAGGCCCAATTGTGACTTAAAAAGAGAGAGACAAGCTCACTCTTGTTGCTCCAAAAACGAACTTTAATAATCCAAAAGCAACTAACATGAAAGCATACACTGTTACAAGGACCAACTGGAGCAAGCAGGGATGAGGGGCTAAAAAGCAAGGAGCAGGGTCAGGCACAGGCACTTATGCGACTTGGTAAGGGGTGGAGTTAGAATGGGATTAAGGCGGGGTTTGAGGGAAGGGTCCAATGGGGAAGAGTATTCGAGAACCATTAGTAAATACTGCGAGAGCTTGTAAAGGAGTTGCACTGTGCTTGGGTTTTAAGACAATATAAAAGTCAGTAGTTTACAACTTCAGAGGTGGTGAATGGATAGTAATCTGACCTGAAAAACCACCTAGTGCAATCCGAAAATGTTGTAAACTTTGTAAAAGCCACTGCAGGTAGACAGTAGTTATAGCTATACAAATTCATTCAAAATCGCAGTCTGCCAACATTTGTAATCTTTGTCATGCCTTAATAATGAGCTGTGCAAACATTTCATGTTGAGTAATAATTGTCTTTGTCATTTGATGAGGTAAAAAATCCATTCAGTGTTAAGCAAAGGGTTGCCTATATTAGGATCCCATTGCAACAGCAAGACATGTCATTGTTAGAAGGATTTAAAAGGATTAGTAAAAATGGACGATCAGGTGCCCATCATGAGGCTTTCTTATGGGCAATAGCATCTGCCATCTTTTGCAAGGCCAGTTGTGCTTCATGATTCAAATGTCTTGGGGAAGGTAAATCTGACTCTCTTTTTAACAATGCAAAAAGAGGAGCTACATCTGAATTTGTGATTCCCAGTAAGGCTCTCACCCAACTAATAGTCCTTAGCGACTTCTGTGCTTTATGTAATGTAGAAATTGTGTTTTGTATTTGCAATTCAAAACAGCTGTGGCTGTACAGTTTGGGATCTAATATACCAACCTAAATACTGTCATGAAGGCATTTGTTGAACGAACTATTTGCAGTCCTACACATTTTACAGCTTCACTGCTGAGGGCTAAGGTTTTCTTCATATCGTCTTGTTTTGCAGCTGCAATGAGAACATCATCCATATAGTAGTATAGCAGCACATGAGGCTTTGCCTGTTGTACTGGGCTAAGGGTCCATGAGACAAGCCACTGGCAAATTGTGGGACTGTTTTTCATCCCCAAGGGTAAAACTACCCAGTGGAATCTTTGCAAAGGTTCTTGCATATTTAAACTGGGCACTGAAAAGGCAAATTCTGGTGCATCCCTGGATGCAAAGAAATTGTGAAAAAATAATCTTTCAAATCAATGACTTTAAGTCCAATTTTGAGAAATCATCATAGGTGATGGGAGTCTTGGCTGCAGGGCTCCCATCTTCCATGACTGCATTTATTTTCTGAGATCATGAAGCAAATGTTACTTGCCACATCTTTTCTGAGTGACATATACAGGAGAGTTCCACAAGCTTGTGGAGGGGACAAATACCTCTTGCTTGCAATTGTTCATTAATCAGATTTTGTAAACTACGCAAATTTTCAGCTTGCAGGGGCCACTGATCTACCCATTCCAGTTTGTTAGTTTTCCAGGTCAGTTTCAGGGCTGTGCACGAATCAGTGACCCCTGTGAAAAATCAGACCAGATTCTGACTCCAATCTGTGATAACATGTCACAGCCCCATAATACCATGGGAATTTGCAAAACAAAAGGCTTAATTGTAGCTGTGTGCCTTTCAGGACCTACAGTTTGGAAAAAATCATTGCTTTGAAAGCTAGTACTGCTCTCCCCAGTACCAGTACGTGCTTGGGGAACCACAGGAAGTGGCCATTTAGGGGGCCATTTGGTTTGTAAAATGACCATGACATTAGCTCCTCTATCAGTGGTCCCTGTGAGTGTGACATGCTGTCCTTCCTATGACAGCTAGCATTTACAGATGGGAGGCTGAACAGTTAACTGCTGAGTCCAGAAAATTTGAGGGGCTCCTGTAGACCCAAAACTTTCCTCCCCCCTCCATTTTTGCACTGTGTTAATAGACATTGGCATTGTAAAAAATATTGAGCAGTTTTAGAACTCTGGGGTACAGTAGATGGGGGGGAAGGGCATCCAGACCAGGATTTTGATTTCTCAAAGTCTGCATCTGTTACTCTTGGAAGCACAAACAATCCTGTTAAAATGGTTGAAGAATGCCCCAAAAGCAGTGCACTCTGTCCTTGCCCTAAAGCCCATTAACCCCCATGGGGATCAGATGGATGGAGGAATCTAAAACAGTGACCAAGCAGGCTGCTGCCAGATTCACTCCAGTGCTGCGGCTAGTGGCTGGCTGTAAAGCAGCAGCACTCCTGCTGCAGAGTTCAGCTGAAAAATTTGTGTCTGAGCACATCACCATCCCATGCTCTGATTCAAGTTTCCTGAAATCAATTTGCCTATCTAAACATGATATTTGTCAGTATATTTGGTGCAACACTGGTTAACTTAGTGCCATCCTTCATGGCATCTCAAAGTCAAAGTGGTTTTTTTTTTGCTTTGCTCCTTTCAAGGCACGGCAGTCTCTTTTAAGGTGGCCTGGTTTTCCACAGCCAAAACAAGTCTGTTGTGCAGGATCAAGGGCCATCTTAAGTGCTACAAAAGCAGCCGCCATAGTTTCAAATCTGTGTTTGAGCGTTCCAATATGCTTACAAACTTCAATCATTTCTGTAATTGTTGGATTCATAAGTGGCATAAGAACCTTTTGACAGTCACTGTTTGCACTCTGTTACTTTTTTGGACTGCACCTACGGCCTTTCTATGCCCCAGTCAGCCTCTCCGTAGAGAAGCTGCTTGAGAAGAATTCAGGCAGCAATTCAAGCTCACACAACCACACAGGTTACCAGGCTAGGTCAGCAGAGAGGCAGAAGGCTCCCAGCCCCAGATCAATTTCCAGCAAGCATTTATTCCATGTGCCAAAGGTGAATCCAGAGCCAAAGAGAGAGACCATGTAGTTTCTGTCAGTTATACAGTGTCTTAGATTCCTGCGTGGTAGATGGGGCAGGACAGGGGGCAAGTGACCATAGGGAAGAGAGGAACAGGACACAGGCTCCATAGCCTATGGGAAAAAAGGGAAAGGGGATACCATGGAGGGGGCGATGGACTTGTGAAACCCAAAGAGAAGATTGCACAATGTTTGCAAGGAGCCATGGGGGCAAAGCCTAACTGGGAGGGATAATCTTCATTTTTCCAGGGCAAGGCAGTTGGAAACTCCTTTAATGGCACAAGTGACTCCACAATTACTGACCTTAAAAGAGTAACATCGCAAGTTTCTTGACAAGCAACTTGTTTGTCTAATGCCTCTCAAAGGCAATCAATAAATTGCATATAAGGCTTTTTTGCCCCTTGAGTTATGGATGTGAAAGCCTTTTGCAGTTTGCCGGCATTGGGGACTTTAATAAGAGCATATCTCTTAAGGTCATCTAAAACTTCCCATGGAATTCCCCTTTGCCTGAGCATCCAGCTGTGAATGCTGCCCTGTCTCCATGTGGTGATCAAGTGATAAGGCAGTAGCTTGCTGATTTGTATTTTCTGCATATGTTGAAAATGCTTGCTTCTAAAAGCTTTTTCCATTCTGCTTCCCACAGTGTACATTGCATTGATGAAAGCAGCAGCTGGGAAAGCAACTTAAATCATGAGAAGTCATAGTTAGTATACAAATTGAGAACAGATACAGAGCAGAAAAGATTGGAGAGCATGTTAGTAAAATATGGAGAATTAATACCATATTCTGTCAGAAGTGCACCGTAATTCTTTGATGACTGATCCCATGCAGGGGGTCTTTGCCCCTTTGGTATATAACGGGCGCAACAATCACTTGCAGACCTTTAAAATTACTTGCTTCGAGTGCCTGCTGCCAGAGCCACCTCCAGTTGTTATGCAAATTAGGGGGAAATGAATCAGGCTCATTCTCCCCGTCAACAGATCCAGGATCAAAGGGATCGTCCTTAAATTCTGAGTCCCCATCAGAGACAATGAATTGGATTTCAGGGGCTCATATTGGCATATTAGAAACTTGGGCTTTCACAGAAGAGAGGGGCATGGAAAATGTTAAAAACTCCTCTGCAGAGTCCTTGCCTGTTGCTAAGGGGGCAGTGGGAGACAATTAATTCCCAGCACCCTCCTGAGCTTTAAGAGTTTCCAGAATAGCTCTCTACAGGGGTAAGAAACTAGCTATGATCTCATCACCTCTCACTGCTAGATCCCAGAGCTTGACCCCCACTTGATCCCATAATTCTGCTGTGAAAGGCATGCTGGCGTTTAACCCTTTAACATGTCATTCCACCCAGCATAAAATTAGCTTAAGAGAGTGAAAAGGGTTAGGGTGTGCAGGGATTGAGAGACACAGACTATGCTATGCAAGGAAAGCCAGTTTATTACACTGGTCACCACTACTTTTTTTCCAATTTATTATCACCACCACAAATTTTCCACTGGGACCCCTTTACCCCTGTTCCCTTAGTAACACAATCTTTTCAGTTATCAAGCCTCTGTTACGTTCTTTTGCGCTAGCAGTGTCCTTGTTACATCTTCTCTGGTCAGAGCGGTCAGAGTGACCAGATACCAAGTTTTCACTTCTGTTCTTGCCTTCAGTTTAGCACTCCCACAGCCTCCACTGCACCAGGCCAAGAGGTCAGTGATGCTACCCAGCTCACCTTCTGTAGCTGTCTCATCTTTCACAGATGCTCCATCCCCTGTTACCCCTGGATAATCCAGGGTACTCCCAGGGGTCTGTGAGCCCAAATACTTGCCTGCCCATGTATCCTCCTGTGCCCCTACCCCCCAGCCTATGTGGTCTTTCTCCAAGGAGCCCCTCACTATCATACTCTTCTTTACCACCTTCAGGAGTCTCTGAAGTCTGCAGCCAAGTACAAAGGGGAGAGGAAGGATATAAAGCTCAGGATGAGACCACCGTGGGTTAAGGACCTCACTCATGATGACCCCCTCCCTCCTGCACATCCTCAGAGTCCCTGAGTATTCCCAACACATGGATGTCCCTACCTATCCTAGAAGTTCCTGTCTCCATAGATGCCCTCTGATCCTGGGTGTCCCCCATGTGTACCAGGACTGTGATAGGAACCTGGTTTTCATAGGGTTTGTGATGTCCAGAAGAGAGCAACACCTCCTGCCACCCTGAGTATCTTGGCCAAGTCCTAAACATGCTGGCTGCTCATGGTCCATGGTGCAATCTGCCTGTTTACTATGATCTGAGTGGACATGGGGATGGCAAGGGCAAAGGGGATGGTGAGGACATCAAGGAAACCTGGGTTAATGAGGCTGAGATGAATGGGGCCATGGTAATAGCAACTGGGGAACTGAACTCCAACTCTGTGTCCCACCTGGTATCTGTCTTCTGATCTCCTGGAGCTAAATCAGAATCTCAAAGTTATTCCTGCTCTGCCTGACTTCCCATGTCTCGTGCTTCTTCTCTGGCCCTGATGGCCACACCAATGCAGCTCCGATGTGATGTGTCCATAACCCAGAATGAGACCTGCATCAACATTTCTATTGCTCTGGCAACCAGATGCCCACAACCTGTAGCAACAGCTTCCATGGGTGGGGGCCACTCAGCTGCACCGCAGCCTGAGCTGGGGGCCTCTACAACACACCAGGAGCTTCCCAGTCCATGGAAAGCAGCAACAACCTGCATGGGTTGGGAGGAAAAGTTCAGATCCTCCTCCTCTGCTCAGCCTGGAGACACCTGGTGATCTCTATGAATAGGGCCGTAGTCAAGATAGGGGTTAAGATAGGGGTTCAAGGTTTCACATTCGGGTTTAGGGCTCGAGGTTCAGGTTGGGGTTTGGGTCAGGTTGAGGGCTAGGGTGAGCATGAGGGTCAGGGTCAGGGTGAGGTTTGGGTTAGAGGTCAGAGTTAGGGTCAGAGGTTAGTGAAATAAACAGGGCAAGAGATTTGTTCCTTTTTAACGCCTTTACTGGAATCAGCTTAGAGTGGGGGCTTGATGGGTTGCACGCACACCACCGCCACTCCCGGGGGCAACACAGAGGAGGAGGTGTGCAACTCTGTCCACTAGTGTGCAATGCAGGCAGAGTCAGGACTTCCATTCTCACAGAACACCAAGAGTCCTCGTTGGCTTGGAGATTCAGGGGTGTCACTCTGGGCTAATCTTTTAGTTACAGTGACAATGTCAGGTCTACCAGGATGAAGTGGGAGGATGATACCACTCTTTCCCAACTGTGATGTGTCCTTTTCAATCTTTTATTTAGCCATTGGCTTGTTGTTCTTTTGGATTTTTCTTTTCGGAATGGTGTTCACCAGCTCTTAATTTGCATATGCTTCCAGTTGCCATTTTGGGGAGCAGCGAGGTTCAACTATAACCCAGCACAAAGGGAAAGAGAATAAGGGATTACTACTTAACAAGGATCACTGAGCTGACAACACTCCAATTACAACAATTACAGCCATTGCTCTGGTCAGATTTGTTCATCTCAGTTATGATTTTTCTTCAAGTGAATATCACATCACTTCCATTGAGGATGCCATGTTTGTCCAGTATCATGTGACTTCTGCCCTTGGAGGCCATCTTGTGTGCTAGCAGATGCCGTGTCCTGCCAAGCCATTTTCTTGTGGTACTGTGGAAGGAATTTTCAGGTTAGGGTTTGGGTTAAGCGAGTATTGCATCACTTACAGTGAGGACACCATATTTGTTTAGTTACATGTGACTTCTCTCCTTAGACACCATCTTGTGTGCTGGCAGATGCCACTTCCTGCTAACATTCCACCTTTTTTGTGGTACTGTGGAAGGAGTTTTAGGGGTTGGATTCAGGTTCAGGGTAGGCTTAGTCTTAGGTTTATAGTAAGGGTTTAGGATTAGGGTTAGGTCATAGGATCAGCCCTTAGCTTTCAGGTTAGGCCTTAGTGTTAGAAATATGAATGCTGTATTTGTATTTATTTGCACAGAAAAATAATTTCATTATACACAAAAATTAAGCTACATGGTTTTTTAACCTCTACTGTGGCAGTTTCATAAAGCACAAGTGGACAAAAGCATCTTGCCACATGGCTGTTACAGCATCCTGGTCTGCCCTACACAGTAGTATTCCAGGGGAATGTCCATCCAAAACAGATATGCTAAAGTCCAGGATAATACCCAGGGAACCTCCACTTGATGCAGCTGAGGTCCAAGAAGACCAAAACATATACAGTCATGTTCATGCAATACTGCATCCAAATTCTCGTAATTTTTATGAGCAAACATTTTGCTCACTTGTTAGAATTTGTTTGTGCAGCTGCAGCATGGTACCACCAAGTCATATGATTTTTTTTGTTGGCACAAAGCCCAGAGGAGCTCCCATCCATAGCAGTTTTCTCCTGCACAGTACATTTATCAGCCCAGTTTGCTCCATCAACTAGACTTTCCTTCAAGTGAGCACGTCGAAGTTCATGCCACATTGCTGAAACACCTAGGCCAAAATCGACGCATCATCACATGCTCATTGACCTGTGGAAACAAAACGATCACACTCACAGCAATGCTTGACATGGGGGCAGATGTCACAGTGATTTCATACATTTTTTGGCCCAAAGAATGGAACTTGGTTGCCCCTTTGAGTTCTCTTTCAGGCACAGGGGAAAATGCCTTATCTCCACAAAGTGAACAATGCAATTGTTGTCTCAGGACCAGGAGGAAAGATGGCAATTGAAGTGAAAAAAAATTAAGGGACTCCTAGTTGTTCAGTGTTAGAAGCTTGGTTACTGTTACTTGTTACTGTCAGGTGCACCGGTATGCATAGTAACTTCCATGCCCCTTACCTTCCCTCAAATGTTTGTACCCCAGACCCCAGTTTCTTGCACGTTATGTTGTATGCTCCTTGCCATGGATTGAATCTCTGCTGCTTCTCCCACTTGCCCTCTGTCTGTTCCACTTCCTGCTTCCTGCCAGTGCCTGGCCTGCCCGTCAAACTCCTGTTGCCACCTGTCGCCGACCGCCCAGTTCCCTAGCTGGGATGGCCTGGGTGCCGCGACTTTCCCAAGTGAGTCCCCCACGAGGAGACGGCCTCAGCTCAGGCGGCACAGGCACTCCTATAGAGTGATCAGCTCTTTTTGTGAGATCGCCGCAGCGATCAAGCCTGTCAGCTCTATCCAGGCTGCAGCTGCTGGTGCAGCTGTCTTCTAGGCAGGGGTGACCCAGGTGGCGCGGGAGAAATCACAGGAGCCGGGGGTCTTCTCCTGGAGCCTTCTTTATTCCTCGCCGACTCTCCGAAGAAGGACCCAAAGGTCTGGAGAGCCCGGTTTTTATTCGTAATTTAGGGGGTAGGGTTTGCTAAACCAAACAGTAGGGATGCGGATTGAAAAACTATCCAATAAGGGCGCGGATCGAAAAGTTAACCAATAGGGGTGCAGATTGAAAAGTTAACCAATAGGGGAAGGGATCCAAAACAGACCAATCAGAGTACAGAATTGAGGAGAAAACACAACAACCAATCAGGGGTAAGGTATCCAACATATCAGGAAGTAAACTTCAAACAGTACAGGGTTAAACAACTTGGATAGGAAAACTCAAGGGTTAGGCTCCCTCCATGGGAGTGCCTGGAGCATTGCTCCCTCCGCATAGCCCTTAGGAGCCTCCACAGCCACCCTCATGGAAATCACCAAGATTCCCATAAAGCCTCACTGCGACCTACAGCCAAATGGACACTGGAAGTCCTTGGCCAGGACAAGCCAACACGGAGTTCACACCCACAGGAGACAGCACTGGATCGGCAGCACCCTGGGATGTCTACAGACAGTTTCCTGCATTCTGCCATAACCTCAGAGTACTTGGGGAAAGGGAGACACCCTAGACCAAACAAGCCAAATTGAGTACCTGAGAAAACCTGTGAGGGCAAACTCCCGGCTCTGCAGTGGCTCTGCAGTGGCTCTGCAGCAACGAGGGCAGTGGCAGGACTGGCCTGGACCTCCTCCTCGGGGGAGCAGCAGTGGCATAGGCCATCCCTCAAGCTTCCCCTTCTTAAATAAAGGCATTTAAGGAGTTAATATCATCTCCTGCCCTTATCATTTCTAACAATTTGGGGACTCGTCAGGGATCAAAGACCACACCAGAAGACCACGGGAGGGAAGGCACCGCCCAACCTTGGGCCTTCTGGACAGCTGGCCATCGCGGACTGTGAGGACACCACAAGACACCGCCTGGGAGCATCAGTAAGCAACCGGTGGCGAGAGTGGAGGCAAGCGAATGTGGAGTGAATGAGATGGGGGGCCAGCAGCTCAGACCCCCAAGCGAGTTCGGACTTCTGAGTACCATGGTTCCAGACCCCCGCGAGGGGGCCGGCCAGGAAAAGGAGGAAGCGAGTGACCACTGAGTGAGTGAGGCATCTCCAGGGGCATAGTGGCCCCCCTCTGCATGTGCAGAGGAAATCTAGAGAGTGTGTGGCACGTCACAGGGTGAGAAAGGATATAGGTTCCTCCCCACTAGACCTATAGGGGTAGACCACCTGCCTCAAGTGTGCAGGCAGGCCAGGGATAGGTGTGAGGTGCACACCACACCATGGATTGGTTCCAGGGTGTAGGGAGAGCAAGGTATAAGACTATAAAGAGTCTGCATTGATCGGGGGTATTTTGAGTACGCTTTCCGGGTTTGAGGGTGTCGTATTGGTCAGGGATGCCCAGAAGAGGGGTACACTGTCCGGGTGCGGAGAGGTAGAACTGGTCGAGGGTGCTCAGGAGGACACTGTCCGGGTGCAGGGGAGTGGGAGTTAGGGAAGTTCCAAAGTGCGAGGGACTTAATGATAGGGTGGCTGAGTGAGTCGCACACTGTATGTCTGAGTCCGGCAGTAGGTGGTAACTGGAACCTTGGGCCCTGGTTGACCAACCGCTTACAGGGATTTGTCTGACGTACAGGAGAGAAAAGGAGTGCTGGCTGAGGCCCTGAGGGCGGGTCACCAGGCTACCTATGGGGCATTCTGAGCACTGGCGGGGGTAGTGCCCAAACCCTAAGAGAGGGTCCCTGGAGCTACTTACAAGTGTTCAAGGAGTGAGTGAGAGTTAAAATTTGGGTTGCTCGTCTTCAAATTTACGTTTGTGTAGGGGCACCTTAAGGAACATCAGTTAAAAGAAGGTCAGATAATTTTTCTTTGTGTTGCCCTGAAGTATATTTTCTGTTTGGGTAAGGGCACCGTAGAAAATTCCTAATTTGACCAAGTGAGAATGGGTATACGTACAAGCAAGCCAAAGGACATAAAGAGGCAGGGAGAGAGGAAAATAAGTAACATCCCTCCAGGTAGTCCATTAGGTAAAATGCTAAAACAGTGGGATGAAGAAGAGGGTACTAAGACTTTGAATAAAATAAAAATGATACACTATTGTGTGGAGGTGTGGCCTACTCTAAGTCTACCTGGGGAATGGCCATGGTACGGGACAACTGACCCTTGGATGTGTGATCAATTAAATCAACATCTGAGAGCCTAAGGGGATATGGAGCTAGAACAGATACAGTATACTGCTTGTTGGCAGGAACAGAGCACTAAAAATGAAAGAGCAAAGATTTGTAAATTACAAGGGCCAAAGGGGAAAGGACATAAGAACAAGCAGGAAGAAGATAGCCCTGTTTGGGATCCACTTAGCTACCTACCTCCTCCCCTTGTTTATCCAGAAATACCCCAAGCTGTCCCTCAGAGCCCTCAAGTCCCACCTGTAACTCCTATTCCTCCTCCTAATCCTCCAGCCCTGCCTATAAATCCCCCCCAACTTTTCCAAACCAGGTCTTCTATTTCTCCTTCCAATCCTCAAGTCCCACCTGTAAATGTCCCTCCACCTCGCCAACCTGAAAACCCTGTCACTCTTCCAACTAGCTCCTCAGTAAGTCCACCCCAATCAAGTCATAACCCCTTCTACTCAACAGTAGTACCTCCACTATCCCCTAACAACAGCCAAATTTCCTTGCCCTTACCATCCATGGTCCCAGCACCACCTACCAATTGGGAACTGAGTTTGTCCACCTCGAGTACAGAACCCTCCCCTGAAAACAGTCAATACCCTGCACCCATAACCACATCCCAAGTAATCGAAACCATAGGAGAACCTTATTATAACACCCCATCGAGGGCTAAACTTTTTCCCTTGAGGGAAGTTCCAATGGGTGGAACCGCAGGAGGGGTAGGATTTGTAAACGCACTCCTAACAGCACCAGAGGTCAGAAACTTTAAAAAAGAACTGGAGAACTTAGTAGAAGACCCAGTAGGGGTGTCCATTCAAGTAGACCAGTTTTTGGGTCCCAACACTTACACATGGGGAGAGCTAAATTCCATCTTTAAAATCTTACCTGGATCAGAGGAAGTGAGAATGATTCGAATGGCAGGGATAAAAATTTGGGAAAGGGAAAACAGAATGGGCCCCCCCGGTGATCATAAATTACCATTAGGTGACCCAAGGTGGAACCCGAATAGACAAGAGGATAGGAGAAACATGGATATTACCAAAACTTGATGGTTAAAGGCATCAAAGAGTCAGTTCCTCGTAGCAACAACACGAAGCTACCTTTTGATAGTATTCAAGGGAAGAATGAAACCCCAGTCACATGGCTAAATAGAATAAAGCAAAAATTCCAGTTATATTCTAACAGAGACCCTGATAGCCCTGAGGGCCAAATATTACTTAAAACCCAATTTGTCACCAAGTCTTGGCCCGATATTAGGAGAAAACTAGAAAAAATAGAAGATTGACAAGAAAAAGGAGTAAATGAATTGTTGAGAGAAGCTTTGAGAGTCTAAGAAGAGAAGAAGAAAAAGCTAGAACAAAAGCAAGGATTATGGTAGCTGTAGCAAGGAAAAGCGTATCAAACCAAGGTCTGCCTGACAGAGAGAATGGAAAGCCAAAGAAAAAGAAAAGTGTTTTACCACCTTGGGTAACCCCTAAAGAGCCAGGAGAGGATGAGAAGTGTTTTTACTGTGGAGAAGCAGGACACCTGAAGAAAAATTGCCACAAGTTATCTCTTGATGGGGCAATAGGAAGAGAGCAAGATGCCTTAGAAAAGCTACTAAGGGGAGAAGGTAATGAAGATTAGGGGTGTCGTGGGCTCTATACACTAGGGGACACAGTGTACCACCAAGAGGAGCTCATAGTAAATTTCATAGTAGGTCCCCAACATGAAGAATATGAATTTGTAGTAGATACTGGGGCAGATCGATCCAGTCTCAAAAAATTCCCCACAGGAGTAGCTTTAGGAAATAAAATATGTGAAGTTATGGGGGCAGAGGGAAAACCATTCAAGGCATCAGTCAAAGAAAATGTTGAAGTACGAGGAAACTCACGACAGATGTGAGTGACTTTATTTATCTACCAGATGTGGAAAGTCATTTGCTGAGAAGGGACTTGCAAGTCCAGTTCAGGGGGTTGTTGTCCCAGAAAAAGGAAGAATGGTAGTAAGAATTATGAAACTAACCACAGGAGATCTGGAAGAGATAAACCCAGAGGTCTAGGCAGAAGAGGGAGGAAGTGGCCTTGTTAACATCCCACCAATCAAGGTAGAAATACAAGCCTGGCGGGAGCGCCGCTGAACACGCGCGGCTTTTCTGGGGACAACTCGCGTGGAAAGCGTGAGACGCCGAGCGGGCAGCTGGCGCCAGGGCACGAGCGGCAGCGCCGCCATGCCGGGATGGCGCCGACTGTCCAGCGCAGGGGCGGGGCGACAACCGCTGCCACCACCGCCGCCATATGGCCAAGATGGCGCCGACCGTCTAGTGCGGGGGCGGGGCGGCCAATCGCCGCTGCCGCCGCCGCCATGTGGCCAAGATGGCGCCAACGGTCCAGAGCGGGGGCGGGGCGGCTGACCGCATGGCGCGGAAAACCCGGAAGCGCGAAACCCCGCGACTGCGCATGCGCAGCAGACCGGAAGAAGTCCGGACCTGCCGGTCTACACAGCGCACGCACGGGAGAGCGAGGGGGGGCGGACACGCGATCGGAAGCCGCTCCCAATGTCACCTTATAAGGGAGGGGGCGAGCCCAGGGGGTGGGTATGGGACTGCCCCCAAGAGACGTGCCGGCGCCACCCCCGGGAGGAGGGGAGGGGCCGGGCGCGGGAGGCGGAACAGGGCCGAACCCGAGGGGAAAACCGAACCCACCCGCGGAAGGCGGAACGGGGGCAGAGCCCGACAAAAAGGCATAGCGAACCGGAAGCCTACCACCAGTTCTCTTCCGACACGGAAGGGAGCCACAGCTCTGCGGCTAGTTATACAGAGAGCTCCGAGTCCGATACGGAAACGGAGATAACAGAATTTATGAGGTTTACAGCGAAACTGAGCAAAGCTTTTAACAATGTAAGGGAACAAACTCAGTACAAACTAACCGATTGGGGCTTGTCACCAGAGGACAAGCCAGCCCAAATTACTACCCACATCAGCCGTTCAGGTGGGTCATGAGACACCTTACCAGCGACAAGGTGCTCAGAGACATCACCACACCAAACACTCCATCCTTCGTGCTCCGTATTACCGATCTGTTTCCAGGACAACCAAAGGTAGATCCCTATTCTCCACACTCATCACACGTGTACCTATCCTATTGGTGCCCAGCTTCAAACGCAGGAAAATGTTATTGTAACAACCCCGGGTGGGGGTATTGTGGACACTGGGGCTGCGAAACCATAGTAACAGATGCCAGGCCGTCAGGGCCTGGGTGGGACCCACAAGAGCCCGACAAGTTCCTACAGTTCACCTGGGCACCCGCAGGTTGCAAAACACCTCTCTTTGTACATGGAAACTCCTACTGAAACAGCTATAAAATCCCAAAATTTCGAAAATGCGTATACTATAACATGACAGTCTTGCAGCCCAATCATCCTAGTTGGACAGTGGGTAAAGCATGGACAGTGGTCCTTCAAGGGTCGAAAAAGTGGGTGAATGTGCGAATTACCAGGCTCCAACCCTCAGCATCCCGAGCGGTTGGACCCAACAAGATAATTAAAGGCACGCAGACAAAGAGAAACATGACCTACCCCAAAGCTGTACCCACAAGCATCACCAAAATCCCAACTAGCGATGCAAAAGCCTTTCAGATGGACCGTTTAGCCAGGTCAGACCCAGACCCAATCCTTCGTATATTAGAAGCTACCTCCCTATCCCTGAACGAATCTAACCCTAACCTAACCAATTCCTGTTGGCTTTGTTATGATGTCCAACCCCCTTTCTATGAAGGAGTTGCTTTAAACACCCCATTCAGTTACTCCACAGCTGATGCACCTCACCAGTGCAGATGGGACACACCCCGCAGAGGTATTACCCTAAGTCAAGTCACAGGCCGAGGCAAATGCTTTGGTAATGCAACCCTAGCTGAGCGAAAAGGGAATGTCTGCACCAGAGTTGTAAAGCCCAACAGAAAGAATAATAAGTGGGTAATTCCAGCTGCGTCTGCAATGTGGGTTTGTCAGAGATCTGGAGTAAGTCCGTGTGTATTTCTTCCCAAGTTCGATGATTCTAACGACTTCTGTGTCCAAGTTCTGATTGTTCCTAGGGTCCTGTACCACTCAGACGAAGAAGTGTACAGCCTTTTCGAAGAATCCAACAGACTCCACAAAAGAGAGGTACTGACAAGTGTAATTATCACAATGCTGCTCGGCTTGGGAGCAGCCAGCACGGCCACAGGTGTTTCAGCCCTGGCAACCCAACACCAGGGTCTGTCTCAGCTACAAATGACCATAGACGAGGACCTGCAGAGGATCGAGAAGTCCATTTCCTACCTGGAGAAGTCAGTTTCTTCGCTTTCAGAAGTGGTCCTGCAGAACAGGCGAGGACTGGACCTCCTGTTCATGCAGCAGGGAGGTCTGTGTGCTGCCTTGAAAGAGGAATGCTGTTTCTATGCGGACCACACCGGAGTCGTCAGAGACTCCATGGCAGAACTCCGAAACAGACTGGCTCAGAGACAGAAAGATAGGGAAGATCAGCAAGGCTGGTTGGAATCCTGGTTTAACCAATCCCCATGGTTAACCACTTTAATATCCACTTTGGTAGGCCCATTGGCAATGCTACTTTTAGCTGTTACCTTCGGACCATGCCTGCTGAACAAGACAGTCTCATTTGTCAAAGCTCGCCTAGATCAGACTAACATTCTGTTCATAGGCCAACATGAAATGCTGTGAATTAATCAGGGAACATTGCCAGTCACAAGATTTCCAAACTTGCCTGGCAAAAAACTCACTCGGGTTTCCAAATTCCTTCTTCCCTTGTTAAACCCTAACCTTCTACCTCATTTAGTGCCTATATCTATATATATATATATGTATAACTACCTCGTTCTTTTGTAAAAGGGGGGGGGGGGGGGGAGATGTGGTTGGATAGGGACAGGCGATCGGAAGATCTCGGGCTGTAACGGGAAGGAAAGAAATACCCCAACCCCCCTAAGATAAGCTATCACTAAAAGGAATGTAGGCCCTTACTAACACGTGCTAGTACTTTTCCATCCCTCCTTCTAACCCAGGAAATGTAGCAATACCCCTCTGACGTAGTAAAGACCCCAGAGTATATAAACTACATTTTTGAGATAATAAAAGCCTTTGTAACCGTCCACCATACTGGCGTATGCGTGTTACTAGGTCCGGCTCCACTCATGCAAGTAAAGTGGACGCCG
The DNA here is from genome assembly GCF_009819655.1 of Sylvia atricapilla. Classification (NCBI taxonomy): domain Eukaryota; kingdom Metazoa; phylum Chordata; class Aves; order Passeriformes; family Sylviidae; genus Sylvia; species Sylvia atricapilla. Next base: position 10,772,021 of record NC_089174.1, on the reverse strand, counting down.
TGCTGTCGGTTCTGAACCAAGCCTCCACAGTTGCTGAAAAGAAACAGCAACAATCCAAAACATCCTGGCATTACTGTTAAAAAGGTTATATTAGTAATGGTATCGTTATTAAAAATCTGTATCAGTAGCTGAAGTTGTAATATTATTTTTAGGAGTTTATCACAGTTGTTTTAGGTTAATACAAGTTATAGTATTGTATAAGTTTTTAAAATTATTGTTGTAACTGTTAAGATAGTCTAATTGTTGTAGTTACAAAGGGTATAATAATCACTGATACCAGCACTTAATTAAGAAAAAGGAGTCAAAAATTAAAGATCTCTCACAGGGCACACTCCAAAAAGCTAACTAAAATTAACAGACAGGTGCAATCATATAAGGAAAGAACTCTGAAGGCTAAAACTTGAAAAGCTCCTAAACCCAAGAGGCAAGGCCAGGTGAGACCAAAAGATGAAAATGGTTCATACTGGACTCTTGGGAGGACTGATGATAGTCCTAATGATGAGCAGACACATAGAGGGAGCTTGTTCGAAGTGATGTCCCCCTATGATGGGAAAAACCTGCAGTCCTTAATCAGAGTTCATACCAATGTGAACCCCACCTGCTTTGACATCACCCGGCTCTCAACCTATCAGGAAGAAGGAAAACAATATTTGGTCGCAAGGAACACTGCCACCTTTAAGCAGCGCTTGACTGGGGAGTGTCCTATAAGAGAATGGTTTTGCCTAGAAGAAATAAATAACTTAGAAGGAGTCATAGACCTTATAAAAAAATCCCCACTAACTATAAAGAAAGCTGAAGTGAATGAACCCCTCAATAAAAATTAGTTTATTGATTTGATAGAAAGAATCAGTCATGAGTTAAATATTACTAATTGTTGGATTTGTGGAGGTACCCAAATGTCAGATGCATGGCCCTGGGAAGGAATCAGTCTAAGCCCCCTGGACATTCTAAGATGGAAAATAATGAAACAGGAACCCTTGAATAACAGAAAGAGGGGAAATGAACAATGGGATCTAAAACTCAAGATAGTTGGGGAAGAATGCATAAAAAGAACTGGCAAGCAATATAAAACATTTGTAGGGAAAATGGCGTGCAAAAGTTCTTTAAAAATAAAAGATTTAACCCAAGAATGGATCCCCGAAGAGCCTGACACCTCTTGGGCTATTGGAAAAAGAGAAACTGGGTGCATTTATAATGAAGGTTATCAGCTTCATCAATGTAGTGGACGGGGAGTCAACCCCTTTTGGGGAATTAGAGAAATATCAAAATACTGGGAACACCCCTTTAACACCCAAAATACCTCATGGAAAGCCCCAGAGCATTTATTCTGGATTTGCGGAGATAAAGCACATCTCCCTGGGGACTGGACAGGTAGCTGCACTGTGGGCATTATCAAACCTGCTTTCTTCCTATTGACACGCGAATCTGGAAACAATCTAGGAGTGCCGCATATGACAACCTAAAAAAGAACAATAAACAAAAACGAACTATAATTGATATGGGCAGCACTCAAACTTGGAAAAGGCAAAATTTGGACCCCAGAAGAAATCATAAAAACATACGGGCCAGCCACCTGAGCACAAGATGGGTCTTGGGGGTGCCAGACTCCCATCTATATGTTAAACCAAATTATCTGGTTGCAAGCAGTATTAGAAGTTATATCAAATAAGACCACCCTGGCCCGAGATCATATTAGTTAGCCCAAACAAGAGCAGTGGTGTACCAAATAAGATCAGCTGTGGGCTATTTGCTAGCAAATGAAGGTGGTATTTGTGCAAGGTTTAATTTATCAGAGTGCTGCCTTGAAGTAGATGATAAAAGTGAAGTAATTCGAAACATTTCCAAAGAAATAAGAAAGGTTGCATATGTGGGCACCCAAGAATGGACACCCTTAATTAATACGGATTGGTGGGACAATTTTTGGTCTGTAAAAGGAGCCTGGTGGAAGAAAATAGGATTCATAGCTCTAAGCGCAATCGCAGGTCTTCTCCTTATCCCCTGCATACTACCATGCCTAATCCTAACAGTAACCTCCACAGTACAAGCAAGCCTTCAAGTTTCAGAGATCAACACCAAGAAATACACAAATATACTCAAGCTAACTTCTAATATAGAAGAGCTGGATACAGCAGAAAAAATTTATGACCAATACCAAAAGTTAAAAAAACCCATATTGCCAAAAATAAAGAATTGATGCGGGTTAGAACCCGATCAAAGAAAAAGAGGGGGAATTGAAGTGAATAAAATAAGGGACTCCTAGTTGTTCAGTGTTAGAAGCTTGGTTACTGTTACTTGTTACTGTCTGGTGCACTGGTATCCATAGTAACTCGTATGCTCCTTACCTTCCCTCGAATGTTTGTACCCCAGACCCCAGTTTCTTACCCCTTGTATTGTATGCCCCTTGCCATGCATTGAGTCTCTGCTGCTCCTCCCACTTGCCCTCTGTCTGCTCCACTTCCTGCTTCCTGCCAGTGCCTGGCCTGCCCGTCAAACTCCTGTTGCCACCCTCATGGAAATCACCAAGATTCCCATAAAGCCTCACTGCGACCTACAGCCAAATGGACACTGGAAGTCCTTGGTCAGGACACGCCAACACGGAGTTCACACCCACAGGAGACAGCACTGGATCGGCAGCACCCTGGGATGTCTACAGACAGTTTCCTGCATTCTGCCATAACCTCAAGAGTACTTGGGGAAAGGGAGACCCCTAGACCAAACAAGCCAAATTGAGTTCCTGAGAACACCCGTGAGGGCGAACTCCTGGCTCTGCAGTGGCTCTGCAGCGGCTCTGCAGCAACGAGGGCAGTGGCAGGACCGACCTGGACATCCTCCTCAGTGGAGCAGCAGTGGCATAGGCCATCCCTCAAGCTTCTCCTTCTTAAATAAAGGCATTTAAGGAGTTAATATCATCTCCTGCCCTGATCATTTCTAACAGCAGTCATCCATCTCTTCATTCTGCAGAGACCCATCACTGCATGGGGAAGAGACATCTTGGCACAATGGGGCGTGAGATTGGAAGTGGATTTTTAGTGGGGGGGTCAGTGCAGCACTCGCCACTTTGAAACTGACTTTGAAGACAGACAATCCTGTCTGGGTGGATCAGTGGCCCCTGGAGTGGAAGAAATTGAGTGCACTCAAAAATCTTATCAAAGAACAGTTGGAAAAGGGAGATATCAAACCAACAAATAGTCCCTGGAATTCTCTAGTGTTTGTAAGCCACAAGAAAGTCTGTGGTTCATGGAGATTGCTTCATGATTTCAGAAAGATCAATGAGGTATCAAAGAAATGGGACCACTTCAGCTGGGACTTCATCTCTCTCAGTGATTCTGAGATTGGCCACTTGTGATCATTGATCTCAAGGACTGCTTTTTTAACATTCCACTTTATCCAGATGATGCTCTTCAATTTGCTTTCTCCATCCCAACTATCAACAGTCAAGAACCTTGGCAAAGATACCATTGGATGGTTTTGCTCCAGGGCTCAAGAATTCTCCAACAATCTGCCAATGGTTCGTGGCATGAGGTTTGTCTCCAGCACAACAGAAATATCCAGAAGCAAGGATCATTCACTATATGGATCTGGTCATCGCATTGTCACCACAAAAAGCTGCAGAAAGCTCATGACTGCGTGATTGCAGAAGTGCTAGGTGCAGGATTGGAAATTTCTACTTCAAAAATTCAGGAGGTTGCACCATGAAGTATTGGGGATGGAAGATCCCAGAGCAAACAGTAAGACCACAGAAAATTCAAATCGGGGACTGCAACATCAAATCTCCCAGAACTCTCACACCAGAAGCTCAGGAAGCCCTTGGGAGAATTGCTGAAGCCCTCTAACAGAGACAGGTACATCACTTTGTAGAATCATTACTATTCTTTTTTGTGGTGTTGGTGGGAAAAAAATTACATGGTTTGATTTTTCAGTGGGATGCATCACAAACAGACCCATTGTTGATTTTAGAATGGATCTTTTTATCTTACATATCTCCAAGGACAATCCTCACAAGTTTGGAAATGACAGCTCAAACCATCATCAAAGCTAGGTCCAGGCTGCTGACAATGGCATGCAAAGATTTTACAATGATTTACCTGCCTTTGAAAAAATAATATTTTAATTGGGCTTTGCAGAAATCAGAGGAATTTCAAATTGCATTTTAGACTGTCCTGGTACTTGCACAATCCATTTTCCAAGCCACAGATTGTTGAAATCAAAAATTAGTTTTAGGGAAAAATCAAAAATAAGTGAGGTGCCATTGGACATGATAACCCTATTTACTGACAGCTCAGGAAAAACTCACAAATCAGTAATCACATGGCAAAAATGCAACAACAGGAAAATGGGAATCAAACATAAAAATAGTGTAATGATCACCACAAATAGTGGAGTTGGCAGCAGTGGTTCAAGCTTTCGAGCTGTTTCCACAATCTTTCTATCTGATCACAGATTCAGCTTATGTAGCAAATGTGGTCAGAAGTCTTGAAGGGTCACTTTTGAGGGAAACAGACAATGAAAATTTATATTCATACTTACTCTGCATGAGGACATTACTGCAAAGCAGAAAACATAAATGTTTTGTTTCCCACATCAGGGCACATTCTGTTCTTCCAGGATTTTTAGTGGAAGGCAATGCATATGCAGACAAACTGGCCATGCCGATCTCAAACAAACACTTTGCCAAACATCTCCAAGCAGGCAAAGTTGAGTCATGCATTCTTCCATCAGAACACTCAAGTGCTGATGGAAACTTTTCACATTTCCAAAAGTCAAGCAAAGGAAATCATCAGTACTTGCCCAGCGTGTCAGCTTGTCCAGCCTCCTGCATCCACGGGAGCAGTCAACCTGAGAGGATTGCCCTGGACTCCCAACAGTCATAAAAAACAATTTCTAAGTTCATGGGTTTTAACTTCACCTCATGTTTCAGTGACCCAGCAGACAGGTTCTGCTAATCCTCTGTCTTGTTCCTTCCACAAGGATCGTTCTCTCTGTAGCTTGACTGTGATATTCACCCCTGGCCATCACATGAAGCTGCTCGTTTCATCAAGAGAAAAGTCTTCAGGAAGATTGACAGAAGTGTGTGTCAGTCTCAGTGGTGTCATCTAAGGAAAGAGCTATAACTCAAGAGCATCTCCTTCTGCAGCAGGATATGGATTTCTGCAGTGACTCAAGTACAAGTGTGCCCCTGCTTCTTTTGCAAATCACAGCCTAGGACAGTGTAGCTTCAGGCACTTAAGAGGTATCTGGGGTTTTGCTTGTGTTTGATTTTGCCTCATTTCTGACACAGGTTCATGCTCCAAGAAGCAAGTAATTTCATAAGCCCTTCTACAAGATAGTAAGTAAATACATTATGGTTCTGCATGAAGGAACTGCAGAATATACTGAAAATCAATGCCTGCATAATTCTAGGGCAAGAACTTCAAGATGTAATTTTACTTCAGTATCTTATGTATTTATATGCTCTCACTGGGTGCCAAAAAAAGCTTAACAGCATCCAGTTTGAATACAGCCCTGCTATGGGTAGGTACATTTGACAAAAAGTGTACTATTAAAGCAGCTTTGATCTATTCACTGTATGACCTATTCTTGTTTTCTACTTAAAGAACCAAGTCAGAATCATAGAAAATTAGTCAGCAGATTGAAAAATACAAGCAACTGTGGAATACAGGCAAGCAGCCTGTGGCTGGCACAGGAAATGAAGTGCCACTGGATTCTTATCCTTCTATTTTATCTTGACATGGTAGCCAGTCCCCATGATAGTTTTGACCTATTGTATCACAGCAACAGCCCTTGAAAGGACTGCCCCAGTTGAAGAGCAATAGGGTTTCCATGCAGCAGATAGGAAAAAGAGCAAGTCAAGCAAGAACAAAGAGCAGTAGGATCCTAAACAGTGCTGAGGGTCTGAAGCTGGAGCACACAGACCTTGCTGCCCAATAGCTCTGCAAGGCAAAACCCAAGGACAGCACTACAGACAGACAAGCAGCAGCAGCTTGAACAGCCCTCCATGCCCTTACAAATACCCCTCTGCATATGAGGCATATCCACTTTGCTGTTGCAGTTTTGCTGCCCATGCTTCAAAACAGATACTTCAAGGCTCCGTTTCTCTCACCAGGGTTATGTGAAAGCAGCAGAGATGAGTCATTTTTCCGAGGAAGCACTTGCTTGATATATCTTTTATTTAAAATCAGATTCAAAAGCTTTGTCTTCAGCTTCAAAGATACTAGACAAGCAGCATAAAATTACATACAGGACTTAGCTTACAAGAGACTATGTACCTGTCAGCCATCTTTCACAGCAGATTCTCTCTAATGCATCTAAACTAATATATCTAAGTGAAGGCTGAAAGAATGAAAAGTAATCTCTGTAGTCACATGTCATTTGCAAATCAGTGCACCAGTCAGACTTAAGGAGAGACATCTCCATAATAAAAGGGTTAGGGCTATGAAAGGAGGACCAATTTTAATATTCACAGACTTCACATTAGGTCCACCTGATAAAATATCTGCAGGAGGATAATTAACAAAGAAAAGTAAATATTGTGTTGCTTCCTTTGAGTTTTGTGAGATTTGGGAGCTTGTTTTATTTCAGTTTTAAGTCTGAAGTTAAATAAGGTCTCTGGAAATTTCTGATGGATTTTACTGTGATGAACCAAAGACAGACAAAATCTTGTATGGTTTCACTGCCACTGATATAAGAATCATAGCACACTACTGGGTAACAGGACAGTTTTGCACAATAACATGTAGTTTCTGGAATGTGCTGTGACCTCTTCTAGAGGATATTCCACAGAATTTATCCATAAAACCCTAAAATAAATGTTAAAAAATAAAAAGCCTTGGAAGAAAAGTAAATTTTAACAAATCAATATTTTTAGCAGTTTGGTTAAAAATACATAATTTTTCTTAAAACAAATTGAGAATTTTTGACACTCTTTTAGTAGAAAAGCAGCTACTGCCTTCTCATAGACTTTGGCCATAAGCCTTTGAAATATCTCTGTTTGGCATCCTCTGAACATCAGGCAATTTTAAATATCTCATCAACTAGGAAATGCAGGTGGCAGAAGAGGGTTGATTGAGAACAGAGATTGAACTGTAACTCTGAACCGTTTCTCCTGTGGAGGAGACAGAAGAACAAATTGCAGTACAGTTCACATGAGTGAAGCTGTATAATTGCAAAATGCAATCTCTCTCCATGGATGAGAACAAAGTTTCCCTATCAATATTTATAAGTTTGGTATTTCTGAATCTCATTAGGACATGTCTGATACCTCACGTGTTGTGTAGAAAGTAAAAATAATGGCATATTTGCCATGTTTTTTGAGAAATGCCAACTTCTTTACAAATAAATGCTATCCTGCATCCACTAGCCTGTGCTCACAGAATGTTCTGCCTGATGTTCTGCTTTAGAGAGTGTTTGTTGCTGCATGTAGCAGAGCACGTACAGTAAAAGTCAGCCTTCAAAGAAGTCAAGCCTGCCTAACATATGTTGTTCTCCAGCATAGTAGAAATAAATATTTTATTTACTCCCCCTCTTCTGCAGTCAGGCTGATGCTTTTCTTCTGCTTCTAAACAGTCTTTTCCTTTGGGCCTCTTTCATTTACACAATCTGATTTAAAAAAAAAAAAAAAAAAAAAAAAAAAAAAAACAAAAAACCCTCTTCCAAGTAATTTCACTTAAATGAAAATCTTGGTTGGCATTTCCTTCCCTTTTGTGCAAGATCTTGGATCAAAGCCACCAAGGAGATCTCAAATAAAAAATTTAAAAGGCATTTGAAACCATTCAAACTTTTTTACAACTCAGGGGTGGGAGGAGAAAACAACAAACACACGCATTTTTGAAAACTGTAGAAGCCTCAGAGGCAAGTCACAGATTCCTGAAAGGGAAATGTAAACAAGTGTACACTTGCCTTTGCACATACACATCAACTGTGCAGAAACGAAACACCCTCCTTACATCCCTGCATTAATTCAAGTGCAAATATCATAGTCTAATGACATACAAAAGAAACATTCTTGCACAAGCAAATCATCCCGACCCACTGCTGTTCTGTTTATAACAAAGCCATTTGTAAAGTTCATTTTGAGCCATAAGAGTGACAGAGAGAATATCAAAGGCACTACAGTAATGAAAATCATGCATTATTAAAGCAGATATATCAATAGAGTCAACACCCAAAAATATGTATCTGTTATCACTCTTCCTTGAGCAGATCAGAACAAATATGAGCATTGCATGTCATTCAGCATGAAGATATGGTTCAGCATGAGGATATGGTTCAGCATGTTCAAACCCAGGCAGGAACAATAATGGGAATAAGGGAATTCTTATAATAGAAAAGTCTGTATAATAAATTCCATGTTGAACTACTCCACTGGTAAAAGAAATCTTGACACAGCTTTACCTTTTCAAGTTCATTCGAAAATCTTATCCCTGCTGTGCTAAACACCAAGTACTCCCACTTGGAGTTCCAGGACTGCTTGGCATAAAGAACACTCCTCTTCCAACTTTAAAAACAAATACTCAACTACTGCTGAAGAAAAGAAAAATTAAGGATTAAATACCTCCAAGAACAAATAGCACAAATCACCATTACTAAACAGAGACAGCTGCTCCAATTGTTTGTAATGCCCTGCCAGAAATATTTCACATCTTCCTGATGTAAAAACCACAGCAAACAACATACAACAATAATACATTTTTCTCCTTTGACACAAGTGCTTAGATATAAAAATCCCTAAAAGGCACAACAGAAATCTAAACATTCAAGAACAGCAAAATGAAAACTAAATACGAAAAACAGTGGTTTTAGCATGATCTTTCCTAATAAAATGGTATGCGAAAAGCACTGTATTTTCCTTCTGTTAGTACCACTAACAGAAAGTACCACTAACAGAAACTGAGCTAGAACAGAAATGTTTCAGTGACATGTCAACTTCTTTCTTTCCTTTCTTGAGTTGCTTCAGGCAATACTTAGTGCTGCTGTAGGGACTCAGTCATTCCCTTTAATCAGTGAAGTCTCAGCAGCCATTCTCCTTTTGAGCCTCAGAATCAATCTCAATAAAGCAAATCAGGGATCCACAGCAATCAGAGGTCAAAATTCCACCACATGAAGTGAAACTTGACTATAGTGTAGGGAATAGTTTGCTTGTCTAAATTCACCTCCTTCATGGAAATCAGCATCATATCTCTGAAGTTACCCACTAGCTTAACTTTTAAAGTTATTGTTCCAGTTTTTTTAGAAAAGTGGTGAGATTGTATGTGAGTATTTCAGAGTACATGTCCAGGCTTAGCCAAGGCAAAAATGTTATGTAAGGCCAACTCAACACTGATTTGCATCATACTGTCCTGCCTACCAGGGAGTTGGCCCAGCAAAGTTAGTCAGGTTATATACTCCAGCAGATGATTGGGAAAGTCAAAATGCTTGTAAACTGAAAATAACTATCTCAGGGCACTCTACTAGTGTCAGTCACAGATTTTCATTCAGCTTTCTCCCAATACAAACTGTAAAAGGTTGAAGCCATTCTGAAGACTCAGACTGCCTTTAGTGCCTTTTGCCTTTTGGATCTTTTGTGGAGAAAAACCTGACTATTATTAAGCATCCCAATTTCCCCACAAGGTAAGCCCATCTCTACCACAGAACACAGCAGGAAAGCTATGAAGCCCTGAAAAGCTCTCAAACTAAAAACTCCTTCCTAGGAATTAACATCACACAACTCACTTGTAGACCTATCATCACCTTTTGCTGTGTAACAGAGGGCCAAATTTAGCCCTTATTTTAAGTGGGTATATAGCCTTCAGAAAGCATGTAAAGCTAAAAGGGATTCCACCTTCCCTTCACAACAAATAAGCTGGTTGGTTAGAAAAAAGACCACTGGTTTTCCTTGATTTAATTCTTTTAAAAATGTCTTTTTGCCCTCTATGTCCTGTATACTGGTTATCCCCTTAGTGTTTTTTTCACTCTTCTAGATTTCCAGACAGGTGTTTTAAAGGGTTGTCTTGAATGTACTGCAAAAGAACTAACTGTATACAAGAAAGATAATTATCCTGTCCTGTGAAGGCTTTTATTTTCACTTCTATTTTAGAAGCATCCAGAGGTGCAAACCACGAGCACTCTCCTACTACTAGGGTGCACAGACAGGTAATTCTCTCCAGAAAATCACCCTCTGCTGACACTGAAAGCAGAAAACTCAGGAATAAAAACAGAAGCAGGGAGCAGAAATTGTCCATGGTCATGAGGATGTTCATAATAATGAAAGCTTAGACCCTACAATTTCCATTTTGGGGTTACCCTGTAAGATGAAGTGTTGCATTTTGCCAAATATCCTGCTGCTAAACTTCTCAATTCCTGATGGTGAGCTGTATTTCTGTGTGTGCTGAATACTTACTTCAAACACTGAAAAGCCTTTTTGAAGAAACATTGAAGAAGTTCTGTGCAACCAAATCTTCCACAGAGATGCTTCAAAGTTGACATATTTAAAACACTAGATTGTGTACTGACAGTCTTCATATATTCCACAGGATTATCTTCTTGACAGTGAAAGAATTCCTGCCTAAGAGTGGTTCTTTGCCACCAGCTCTGAAGGGCTCAGGTAATACATCTACTCTGACTAATTTTGAGTAGAAAAGCACAATGGGAACAGATCTACAGAGTACATATAGATGGTGTTAAAGACCAAATAATTGCATTATACAGATTTCTGGGAGATTCCACTTCAGCTCAAATATTGTTGGTCCCACTGACAAAAAGGCTCATTTGGTCATCAGAGCATATTAAATACAATCCTAGATTGGCAGAATACAGAAGAGAACTAGACTAGAATATATGCTCTAAGACAGTTTCATGATGGTACTCTAACCAAGGGCTGTTTAGGTACAAAATTCAAAACTTCACTCTTAAAGCTCAAATGCTAATGTAGAGAGAACATTTGCTCCCCTGCAGCAAACTCTTTCAAAATATGCAGCATATTTGCCTTTTGGACACCAATTCTTGCAAGAAGCAAAAGAAGTACAGAGATAATGGATTCCTGAGCCTCCAAGTTCTCCTGGGACACACATGTTTCGACTCTCCTAACAAATTTCTTCCAAGGTACAGCAACCCTAAGAATCCAGCAGATGAGATCCTGTTTCAGCTGAATCACATCCATGGAGATTGTGCAAATGAAGGCCAGACCAGGTGTGATTGTAGGAGGTACTGAATCACAACCAGCTCTCACAGATGATTCACAAATGCAGAACAAATTCTTCAATGCAAACAGGATGCAATTAGCGTTTTGGGATCAAGATATCTCTTCCAGGAATACAGTTAACTCAGCAGTGTTTTTACAAAAGGAAAAGGTCATTCCATAAGGAACGAAGTACTGAAGTACACATGATCCTCAGGCTAAAACTAGATTTCCATTCAACATGGAAAATTGGACACATTCTTCCTACAGGGAACAGAACCTACAGTGGCCCAAGCTTGGATATGACCCAGAAGGTCTTCCCAGAGAGAAGACTCTTCTCTTCTTCATACCCACCTGGTGTGAAACTCACTGCACAGGGTCAGGCCATGCTGTGACATCAGCCCTGCCACTGTTACTGTTTGTAGTAACAGTGGAAGGACAGACATGCACAATACTACACACAGGATGCAGGAAAAACTCTCAGAACTTAAAGCCAGAACTATGGCTTGGTTTTCCAGTGCTTGAACTTCATAATTTCAGCTGATGTTCACTGTGTGCTGGCACTACCAAGAGGACGAAACACCTTGCAGTTTCTACTGCTCCAAAAGTGGTGGTGGTGGTGGTGGGGGCTGTTAATCATACTATTGATTCTATTGATTAGACCAGTACTTGCAATTAAAAGAAAAATATCAATTTGATAGAAAAAACAGTCAAAGCCAGATTGCATCTTTAAATTAGATTACTAACACTAGCTTAACCTTGAATTTTTTCTCAGGTCACACCAAATGCCTGGATCCACACAAACCCTTCCGAGATACATGGGGTTTGTTCTAACTGCTACAGAATAAGGTCTCCATTTTTTAAAATATCAAGGAAAAATAAAGCTCTAAGAAGTCCAGGGAAACAGTTAACTCCAAGGTTTTCTGCATCCATCCCATACCATATTTTCTCTCCACTGTCAGCTTGTCATTCCTTCTTTTGTCCCTCCAGCACATCAGTGGAAGAACCACAGAAGCATCTCAGCAGCTCACTCCTGCTAAATTCGGGTAGCTGACAAAGTTGTTTTAAATATCTCTAAAGCCAGAAAATAATGCTGGATTAAGCACTATTCATGGTGTTACCTTATTACATCATGTTAGAGGCTTTGTTATTTAGAGAAAGAAAAATTCCTAAGATGGTCCAGGATGCTCTCCAGGCATTACTACTTACTTGACCATTAGGTCAGGATTTGGGAGTGGGAGTAATTGACTGGGGGGGTGGCATTAATAGCTTGACCAAAGTCAATGCCTTTGACCTTCATATCTTCTATCACAGCTATATCTTCCCTCTCAATTGTTTCCTAGCTCTGTTTATTGTTTTTTAATTTCTTAACATTAACAAGGCTTCCTCCTATCCCCAGGTTTTTTAACCTGCCCGGCACTTGTCCCTCCAGATACCTCACTTATCACCTCAAAAAGTAGCCAAAGGAGCAGAAACAGAAGTACCCCTTCACAGATCATACAAAGGAGGCATAACATTACTGACAAAAAATTGATACTAATGCTTCCATTTGATTTGAAGACTTGTATTGTCAAGCATCCCAGCATATGCCAAATTTTCCCAAGCTACTTGCTGGGATACTTCAAAAGCACAGCTTTACTTCAAAAGACTGCTGACATGCAGACAGGACACACTAGGAGGTGTTCACCTTTGCTACATACACAGCAGTTGGCATTATCTGGCCCAGATATTTGCATCTCCTATGATTTGTCAGACAATGATTGCTGTAGCCTCTGTATCAGCCTCTCTATATTGTTTTCTTTAGCACTCTCTTGGGGGTTACATGGTCAGACACAGCACACAGAAAAGCTGTTATCACTGGGAATGCTTTGGGAGAAACCCATTAAATTTGATCTAAAAAAACAAGTCCTAAGAAGGGGTACCAGGTAAGGTCTTGCTCAAGATAGCTGCTTGAGAAACATTCTCTACCCACAGAAATATGAAAATCCAGCACAGGGGTCTAATCAGCTATCAGGATATCATCCCAGAAGGCAACATCAGCCACAGCAGTGCAGCCAAACCTGCAAGAGATGTGATAAAAACTATTCCAGCCATCACACATAACTGTGATCTGCCAGCAAATAGATAGCACTTCTATTAAGACACAACAGTATATTTCACATCCCAGTGTTATTTTAATAGCATTTATTAGATACAGAGTTCAATGTCCATGACACAAAAAAAAAAAAAAAAAAAAAAAAAAAAAAAAAAAAAAAAGCTTTGCTACATGGTGTAGGATACTTTTTATTGTTTTAAAAAAAGTGTACTTATTGCTGTTGTTCTGAAATTCCTGAAGATAAAAACACTGAGATTACTGGAGCTCTAAAGCTGCCCAAGTCCCTCCCATTCTCCCTGGAAAGCTGCTCAGTGCTGGTGGGTAGAGCTGCCCAGCACAGCACCATTTAAAAGTCTATTTTTTAATATATCCTCATATATAGCTTATCTATCTCAAGCAGTTTCAGTAAACCAGTGGCATAATGGAAACTCATCTACTGGTTCTTGTGTGTATTCAAGAGAACAAATCAGGAAAATCTGGCAATAAAACCCTCTGTTATGATTTTCACTATGATTGCTACATATACTCTAAAGATATCTTTGAGGCTGCATCCATTTTTAGTTTACATCAACTATGAGAACAAGAGGTTAGTCCTGGGACACACGTTTTGTGGGTTTTTTCTGGTTTGTGTTGTGTTTTTTGTGTGCTACACCTACAGCTTATAGCATACAAATGACCATATTAATGCTCAAATTCTAAACAGAATTATAAGATTATTAATAATCATAGAACTGCAAAGGAAATGTTTCCAAAGGAGAACCAATATTGTATGCACCAAGTAAGATCTAGAGTACAGCATTATGCAAAGATCTAGAGGATTTTGAGACCACTCACATAATCAGCATTGTCAACAGGTTGGATAGAGAAAAGCAGAGAGTAAACTACTCTCTGAACACAGCAAGTCTCATTTCTCTCCATCCAAGTACAAGCAGCCATCCCAGGAGTGTGATAGTGGCTTTTCCAGGAAGTCCTGGAAGCATCATAGCTTCTTCAGACAGGCTATTCTCTTCCAGCCAGCTTCAACTACCTCTTTCTTCTCATTTCCTTCCACTAACAGCAATAGCTCATCATTTTACATCATTCACACAGATTCTCATCCATACACTGAGATGAGAAATGCAGAAAAATGACAAAAAAGCAAAACACCCTCAAAACAGTTTTAGGGGATAATAAGAACTGTTATCACAAATCATTTAAGATCCAGGGGAGTCCGCTTAGAAACCATTACTCTTCTGAGCATGTCTCCAGATGTATGAGGAGGCCAGGCACTTATGTTCAGTTCTTGACTGATGAAATTGGTATGCACAGCAAACCCACAAGACAAACTATAAGAAAGGGTCTAATTGCCCTGATTACACAGCTCTGCAAGAAGCTTCCAACAAAATAACATGCAGCACTTTTCCTTTATTTATATCTGACACTGAAAAACATCACAGGCAATCCATTTTTAAAATCTCCCCCGAAGAAGCTATCAGCAGAAACAAAAAGTAATAAAAACAGGAGCTGAAAAAGCAGTGATCTAGTTACTACCTTGAAGTATATCCTGTCTGCTTTAATGTTGCTATTTTGCTTCATGAATGTGTAGGTTTTCTGAAACAATGCCTAACAGTTGTAATGACAAAATGGCAATTTATAATTTATCAATGACATAATGTAGCATGAAAACGATTCTTGATCTATAAAGAAATGTTTTCTCTCACTGAATAGGCTCACAAAGCAGGGTGTGCAGAATGAACATTACCTCCAACTTGAACTGAATTTCTCACACTACTTCTGACATAAATATCAACTTATTCAATAGCTTATACTGAACTCTCAAAGTCTGCTAACACTTACTTTTCCTTCCTGCCCAACAATTGAAGAGCAAGAAAACATATGAGCTATGTACACCAACATAAAGCCAAATTTTAGCAAGGTAAGGGGAGGGGAAAAAAACCCACCTGCTAGAACCTTCAAAGATTAAATTCTCTCCAAGTTCTCTTCACACTGTTGTGCAAAGGAGAGGCGTGCAGGCCAGCAACACTTTCACCCATATCCCAGGTGCATCCAGAAAAAGCAGGACACAGTGTTATGTCTTGCACTAAGGAAACCCTTCCTCTACCAAAAAGCTCTGTTTCATCTCTGGCTCACAAGGTGTCTGCATGAAGTAATTCACATGTGCACATGGAGCAGAACAAGTACATAGAAAGCACTGATACCTTTAAATTTTCAAAACTATTATTCATATAGCCCATTTGCCAGGTATCTTACAACACAAATGGGTATGTATTGTCCTGAGAGTCAGTCTTGTCTTGCCACTTTAGAAGCTTATCAGTTCAGTACTGACCACTCCTCTAGCCAATAACAATGAGTGGATTTCTCCTTCTTTGAGATATTTGTGATCTTCATATTGAATTATGTATCATACTCACCAACAGCATTACTTGGCCTATGTAATCAGTCTTCATTGAACACCTTCACTTCTACCACTTTAACAGACTGACCAGTGAAATACAGCCGGGCACATGCTAATCATTTGGAAGCAAATAAAAGGCTAGAAGAGACCTTGATCAATCTGCAAATTGTCACCCCAAATCAGTGAGCCAGAGCTGGCACAGCCTGGCCTCCAAATGGAGGAAGTCACCAGCTAGAACACAGAAATCTAGGTGGAAATTCCTGCTCCATTCCAGCTTCTGTGTAATTTAGAAAAATGCATCTGGCCCACAGATGATTTTCCCAAATGGTATTTGGTACCTATGGCAGCTTTCAGGCAGGTCACTCACTCACAATGCCCATGGCAAGGAAAGAAAAGCTCTTTAGACATTTGAAAATCCACATAGGTCTTGATCTGCATAACTAAGTATGTGAAAAGAGCTAGCCCTTCTTTTCCCCTCTTGACTGTTTCCCACCAAAATGTGACACACAAACTGAATCAGAAGCTCTGCTGGCATAAGTCTGATACACACTTATCTGGCATAAACTTGGTCCAGCAGATTTGTTGTCTCAAAGTTTAAAATAAACTATAAACAAAGCTGCAGAGTCAAAGCTTCATACTTCATTCTTGGAAGCCTGAGACAGTTCTGGAGAATAACTGTGAAAACTACAAATGGCAATAATAATACATTTTTAATAAAATTGCTGGTTTAAATCACTTCCTTTTAACATCTACTTTGCAAGTCTCAGAGGAAACCAAAAGCCATTTTGTGGCAGCTTCCTCGTTTTTATATATTATGAAAAATCTCCAGATATAAATATAAGTTATGAATGGAGTTGGGTACTGAGGACAATAGCTGGAAAATAATGCCTGGGAGAATGAAAAACATACTGAGATTTTGATATAATGCTGACAGGAAGAGGCCAGATGCATTATTTCAGCATCAAGGTAAATTTTCTGTCCCAAGGACAATATTTTACACACTGATTGCTTGAAAAAAACACCAATATTTTTTATTACACTTGTTGGTATTTTTCCACACACACACACATACTGGAATTGCTATAAATCTTGTTTGCTCAGGGGAACCTTACCCATTTCATTAATTTGAAATGTTACTCATTGAATACTTTTTCCAGTATCCTTCCCAGTTTTCCAGAAAAATCTGTGTATTGGGTTGTTTAGCCAGTTAAGGCACAGGGGGGAGAAATGACATGCTCAAAACAGTTACAGTGATCCTGACACACCCCCCCCCGCAAGAGATGACACATATTTCATGTACAATACGTGAAATCAAGACTCTCCCCAACTACAGTCACTAATTCTGCATGTGATACAGGTCCTGTGCAAATTGCCAGCTGCAAGCATTGTGTAGCACAAACTCAAGACACAGGCAGGAATTCTTGTCTGTCAGGAGGCACTGGGGAAAAAAATAGATACATACTCTTTCAACACACCACCCCAGCAGTGCTGCGACTCCTCACAACATCAGGACATGACACCACTAAAAGCAACTTGCTCTGTGTCCCAGCAAGAAACCTTTCAGACACATGCAAGGAGTTTCTCCTGCAAGGCTGCATATTGGACAGCTGCAACAGCAACTCCTTTTACACAAATTTCCAAATGCAAGAGGCATTAAGGAAAGCCTGGTCAGCACAGGATTTCTGCCAAAAAAGCAGAGATCACACTGAAACACTATGCCAACTGGACACTAGCTGTACCCTGCACACTCCAGCTGCACGGCAGAAGGCTGCTGGACTCAACCCCATTCCCTCTCACTCCTTCTCAGTTCAGAAGGTACAGATAACCTTGGAAAGTTTTCCTCTTGTGGTATTTCCATACATGAAGACTCCTTCTAACTGAGTCCTTTTCTAACTATAAACCCATTTTGTCCGATTCCCTCGTGCTAAACTGAAGCATGCAGACATAAAGAACATAAAGCAGGTCTGAGGGGCACTTTTAGAGCTACAAGTTCCTTTGACAGGAGGCTGGCAGGCTCCTTGGGAAGATAGAAAACTACAAGGCAGTGGCAGCCAGCTGTTGCTGTACAGAGCTGACTGTAGGAGGTTACTGTGCTGGCCAGAAGCAGGAGCACTATAGAATTCGTATTTGCTAATGTTTGTTATAATTCTGACATACTGTATTCCAACCAGGAAGTAAAAATTCCCTTGACTACATTTTTCAACACTGCTGCATCCTGTGCCTTAGTCACTGTCATCAGTGGGTCTTTTCAATTTCCATCATCTGTCTGTGCAGGCAGAAATGACAGCAGCCCTGGTAAATGTCACCAAAACTTTCCTGCTTCAATCCAGGAAGAAGTTCCCACACTCATTGTTGCTTGCAATGGCACAGTGGCCAATAAAACAAATTTGGACAAGGAAGATTGAATGCTTTTAGTGATAAAACAACAAAAAACAAAATCAACAGTAGCTGAAGGCAATGCAGGAGTTGCAGTATCTCGACTTTCATCAAACATCCACTACAATGCCTCACAAACTGCTTGAATCAAACTGGTTTGGACAGAAGCATTATCAGACAGCTGGAAAGTTAACTGGAAATCTTAAACAGAGAGCAACATTGGGCAGCACTGTTTTGAGCAAGAATGGCATTTAAGTGCACTTCCACAAAGATTAACATTAGACTCCGTTTTATGTAACATTTCCACTGAAGCATCTGGAAAGACAAACAAGTAGCATATTAAATTTCTGAATATTAACTGCATAGAACAAACAGAAGCCAGTCTGAACTCGAAGTGTTATCACACAACTACTTACAGTGCAACAAAACCATACTATTTTAACAAGCATGAAAAAATTACAGCAAGAAAAACAGCACAAAAGCAGTAAAAGCAAGACACGCCTCGTCATTTGGCCAGCAGAGTAGCAGAACCATGACTAAGGCCATCTGTTTTTCAAATATGCTGCCATTTTCCTGAGCAGCGCAGATCAGATCACATTAGACATGACAGCTAGTTATGAGATGTACCATCCTTTGGAAATAGCTGAAGACTAGACATGTCTCAGGAAAGCTGAAAAGTTGTAAAGGTCCCTATGTTTATTATTTGTTGGGAGATTTTTCCTGTTAATTAGCAAGCAGTTTTCCCTGAGCAGCAAGGAAGATGAAATGGAACAAAAGCTGACACTTGCCAACACGAGGCAAGAAACAAACAGTCCTGTACTCAGAGAGACCAGGTTATGGACTTGGCCTTTTGATGTGTAAACCCTATCCCCTTTCTTTTGCATTATATTAACCTGGAAATAAAGTTCCCATGTAATACAGTCTAGACATCATGCTCAAGATGGCTGTACTGCTCTCAAATTCACCTTCTGTCAAGCCTGTAGCGGAAACACACAAATTTTCCTTTAATTTCCGTCTGCTATCAACATACCTCTTACACATATCAGAGTAATCTTCATTAACAGCCTATGATCTGTTTTGCCAGATCTCAGTCTGGCAAAAAAACCAGCCAGTCTCATAGCTGATTAAGCTGCTAGATAAAACACACTAAATTTCAAGTCCCAATTCCTAATTCTCATCAACCATAAGAAAACGATCCATATGATAAAATAACAAGTCTTGCAGTTAATCTTCAGTAACACCTACAAAGTTTCAGGTGTTAGAGAGATTCACACCTCCTGCAGTAAAGTATCAAAATGCTCTGCAATCTCTCCCAGGCAGGGTTTGGCAACTCAAGGCCTGCTGTGACCTGGCACAGTGATCCCAGCAGCCAGATCTCAGGGTAAAGCCACACAGGGAAAAGATAAAGGAGAGGTCTCACTCACCCTTGGTTTGGGAGGTCACTGCTCTTCCAGGCTCAGCATCACCCTTGTCTTCCTAGCTCACCTACCCTTGCAGAGCAGTCTGACCTCACTGCTCCCTGGTATCTCACTTGTTTATCCACTACTGGGGTAGAGCACCTGGTATCCAAAGCAATTAACTGGAACTAAGTAACCTGCACTTGTTTGTACTAAACTACATTACTGCTAAAGCAAACCATTCCCAAGCCTTGCTCTATACCCAACCCTGACCCTCGGGCCATCATCAGTAATTGAACAGAGGCAGGAGGAAGTCAAAGCAATGAGTCGAAACAAAGAGAGCTATGATGGATATTATTGCTGATATTCTGGGCATGTTACCTTCCTCACACCCATCCAACCCTCACCCTGACCCACTGGTCCTCTACATACCACAATGCACTGACCTAGTGACACTTTGCTCCCAAACCCATTAAAGCTGGAGTTTCTGAAGATCTGTTGCTCCCGAACCACAAGCTATACAACACACAGAATGGCCTGTTCTCATGGGTGCTCTGCAAAGGAACCAGGGAGAGGAGGCAAAAAAAAAAAGGAAAAGGGACCCTCAGGCCAGTAGTGCTAAACTCCAGAGGCCTCTCACCAAGATCTATTTCAGTGTCAGTTATGACTGTGTGGCTCACAAGGTGACATACTGACCACATGGCTCACTTGCTTTGTTTTCCAGAGGGGAAGGTACAGTGGATGTCAGTCAAGAAGAGCAGGAAATATATTCGGGTATGGTTCACACAACAGGGTGAACACAACATGCAAGTCATCATCTACTATTCCTATAATCATCACTGCCTTATTCCTATCAAACTGGCTTAATTGAAAAGCCCCAACCTTGTGATCAAGAGCACCACATCCAACTGGTGCCACTACTAATATTTTGAGACATTTATTGGAGTCAGTGCTATTTAAAGTCCTTTTTTTAAAATTATCTAAACACTCCCCACAAGTTTGCAGACAACACCAAATTGGCCAGTGCTTGAAATTCTCATCAGATATGTGCACATTTGTTTCTTTTATTTTTTTTCACCATGCACGTGATCAAACACCAGAACAGGGGACAGAGCAGGCAAGGAAACTTTATCCTTGGTGACAGCTAAAACTGAAGTGGACAGGCCCTGTGCTTTTGCATTGCCATACATTGCCCTCTGTATGCAATATTACTACAATGAGCTATGGAAGCGTGGACATCCAGAGCAACATCCCATCTTCAGGCTTCCTTTTGGTTGAAGTATCTGGCTTCTGACACTAAGTAAATTAGATTTTACTCAACACTAAGCTGCAGTGAACCGACTGTCTAGTGGGTACAGACACCCTCAACCACGCTGCCTCTCCTTGTAGCAGTTGTTACAAGGGCACGTTCTCTGTTCAGCAGCCACTTTCAGACCAAGTTATGCACACTACACAGGTTCTCCTCAGAATGAAGTCCAAACCTTAGGTCAGCTACTTTACAGATTAAAAAGAAAAATAATGCACAATAAAATTCCTGACAGCCAATGTAAGTAACTACTTATCTAACCAAAAGCACATATTTCTCCCTCTTCCCCAGGTCCTGAGTGCTCCAAAGATTGCGTGCCCACAGGTTTTGTGAGCAGAGCAATTCTCAGCCTGAAATTCTTTGTCTACGCTGGTTCACGCTGCTGTGATAAATTGATACCTATAGAAGCACTAAATCTGCAGGATTTTAAAAGAAAAAAATATAACCTCTACTTACAGTAGTACTGCTAGAAAAGAGCAAATCACAAAAACATTCATTTTAGCCATAGTGCAGTGAGTAATGACAGAATAAATTACAATTGATTAAATTATTGATGTCTACAATTTAGGAACCTTCTTGCTCAGTGGCAGATGTTTTCCACTTGTAGCTATTTGTGATGTGTGGGTGGAGCAGAGATAGAGGGTGATATATTTGCAGCTGTATTTGGATAGCACAGTTTGCAACCATTCAGTATTCTACTGAGACTTGAAAGTTGTTGACCTTGCCAGCAAATAGCAATTACAAGTTCAGTAGGGTCTGACTGTCCTAAAGCCTTGCTTTAAGGAAGCCTTCAGCTTATTAACATGTTACCCAGTTTTCAAAATAAATACAGAGGGATCTCCTTGCTTATAAGTACATAGCAACATTATACATATTGCAGCCTGAGACCCACAGAGCATTTTTTTCTCTGTGTTTGGCATTTTCCTTTATAATTGTGGTACCAATGATTCTATTATGCAAGTAGTGTTGAGAAATATTCAGGAAATTTATTCTATGTAATGGACTGTTTCTCCTTAAGGATGAGGTTCTGTGGAAATACGGACCATAAACCTTCCCTTTTGATAGAAAAATACCATGCTTTGCCCAATATTAAGGCTTAAGCAGTTATCAGTAAGGCCCAACTAATTACAATGCTGTGTTCTTTCAACACATTAAAATGCACCAATTCAAAACAAATGAAAGCTGCAGCCACAAAACATCACCACAGAATTTCATGGTTCCCTCATTTTGGTGTTGTTTTGCCTTGTGAGGGAGCATGTGGCATCTGAACAACACTCCCAGGGTCCCTAACACAGCACACAGACCTTGGTGTGCTGCACAAGGGGAACCACAAGAGCCCACTCACTGAACACAGAGCCCTTGGTGAGGTTCAGCTGAAGCATGGCCCAGTTGTTGTAACATGTGGTAGGACCAGGGCCACCACTCACTAGAGCCCAGGAGCAAAACAACTCAAAACTAGGGCAGGAGGAACCTGGGCGGGCGTGGTGGTGGTGGTGGTATTTGTGATTTCAGGGTTCTCAATCTTTACAAATCTGATTCCTGTGGTAAGTGTTGGGAACTCCCAAGAGCACAACAGATCTCCTAAGGCAAGCGGTGGGAAGGGCACAGAAAGCCCATTTCTCCAAACAGCTTTCTTTTTCAGGTGACGACATGGACATCTCTACATAAGCCAAAAGGTGTCACTAACTTCTTAGACGAAAAGAAGCCTTTTTTGAAGCACTACTCCTTCCTTCTTGGTTGTTCTTTGAACGCCTTTTCCCCAGCTGTTGTTGCAACCTGCAATTGTTTCTACTAACACAAAAACAGCTGTTGACCTGGCCAGAAAAGACCAATTACAGAGTCACTGGAAACTTTAAGCTCTGGTATTAAGAAGCTCAACTAACCCTGTGATCAAGTACACAGAAAGTCGTACGTTCTCTGTGTCACGTATGACCTCTCTGTCAGGGTGTCCCTGACGGAGCGATGTCTCCGTCCCGTCGGAACAGCCTGACACTTCTCCCGATCTTGTGAACCAGAGGGCGGGGGAAAGAGTCCGACTCAGCTGGAGGGCAACAGTCCAAGACCTTTATTCAGTCCCACAACAGCTATGAGCCTCACAGCAGCTGCTCCGACTGAGCACTGAAGCAGCGGACACAGCAAGTTATACACAGGGGAGGTACAGCAGGAGGATCAAACTATTATCCAATAGGCAGCAGAGTGGGAGGGAAATAGGGTTAGAGGGACTGTCAGAGAAACCAGTGAGAACGCCAAGGGATGAACTTCCTCTATTCCTGTCCTGTCACTCAATGCCCTTCCCGACTTCCAGGGGGAGCAATCAAGTGAGAGACGGGACTCAGAGGAGGAGCCTGGGAAGGATATAGAAGGATTGACAGTAAAGAAGGGCAGGGATAAACTTGGGACGTAACGCTTTTCCAGAAACAAGGGGAGAAAGGAACATTCCATTATTACAAAACACAACAGCTCTTTGCCAGAGAAAACTCAAGCACACTCTTTCAAGGGTGATGTTTAAGCAACAGGCTGCTTAAAAGCATTGCTTGCTCTCTTACTGAGACAGATCTATTCCATGCTGAGAAGTCACTGAACAGAGAGAAGCACAGTACACTCGCAGAGGAAACAAACTTAGATTGCAGTCCTTTCCTTCCTCTGTCATTCCCTTAATTCATTTCTATTCTATAAGCTTAAGGTTTCCAGTTTCTCCCTATCCTAATGTGCCCAAATCCCAAAGTAAACATTGGTACTCACTCTGACTTATCTCAGCAGCTCCTGCCTGGGAACCATCTATTCCCTTCTCCAAAAGGAATATGGTTCAGCACTCAGAACACTCACCCACAAGTTGGTTCTATTCATTAATATTAATCCTCCCTTGATACTACTTTCTCTTTCTACAGGGCAGCAGAGAACCCCTCTACCCAGGCCCTAACAAATGCCTATTAGCTCAGTGGCCCAAATAAAGCCACCCAGCACAGGTGGATTGATCTCTCCCTGAGACAAACAGCAGAGTTTAGGGCACATGTAGCACTTCAGTAACAAAACCCAGATACACCTGAGGACATGAGCTCCTCTAGGGTTAATAGATCTGTTATAAATGTCTGTGCTGCTTAATTTTCAATCAAGAAAAAAAAAAAAAACAACCTCCAAACAAAATTAAATATAGCAGCAATTTTAATTTAAACATCTTGAGAGTTACAGTAATTTGTTAATAGTAAATAATATATTGATTCTAAAAATAATGCATGAGCAAATTTATATACCATGGGATACATCCTGCAGGGTACGGAGCAGGACTTGATCTCCTGTCCCCTGTACAAATAAAATATTCCAAAATTAACCTTTTTATACTGTGTGTCATCTCCCATCCCCTTCAATTTTCAATTCATAAGATCACCACCCTCATCACTGCCCATTTCTGCCTCCACTGCATCTCACTGCTTATCTGCCACGAAAAGCACATTTTGTGGAGGCTTGTATGTCCACAAAGCCTAAATATAAAGCTGATGATGGACTCTGCTCTCCAGTTCCCAGCACGTACGTGTGCACAAACACAGGCTTTCCTGCTAATACCAGTTTTAGATTAATGCAATCTCATGCAAAAGGTACTGGATTTAGTGAGGTGGAAGGACAGTGAAATAGTGTGCAGCCAAGATCCAGGAGGGATGAAGCTGGCATGCCAGCCACTGGGTCACAGGGTCTGATGGCAGCCTGCACTCCCACCCAGAGGGAGGGAACTCCAGATGACTCTGCAGACAACCCTGTCAGCTGCTGTTCCACAATCTCAGATAGCTCCTTTATTAACTCTGACAAAACTTGCTCACTTGCCTTTTGTCTGGGTAAACAGAAATCTTTCCCAAAGGACCAGAAATAATCAGCAGGGACCCTGCTGTCATACAGGGAACAACAGTTTCAGATGAAAGAGATGATCTCTGGTGTTTCCTTCTCCCACAATTGGCCATCCAGCACTGGACACATTCCTATTGCTGCTTGCTGGCATTCTGCTTCTTTTAAGTATGCTTTCATTTCTCACACCAGGCTTAGCACACAACAGACCATTTTGCATTATAATCCAGCCTCTCATTCACCTGATTGCTGCTGTCCACCCCAAAAATACCTGAGATTACAAGTATCTCTTTGTACAGCAACACTGCCAATAAACAGAGGGTTAAGAGTAACTTCACTGACACAGGTGCTTAGAGAATTAGATCAAGGAAGGATCAGTGAAATCAGCAGGACTTAGCATCCACTAAATTAAACTGTTTATGGTCTCCTTGCACAGGCCCTAATTTATGCTGTTCTCTGCAGGGTAGCATATAAAGGAGTATGAGCTCTGAAGCACTGCTAAAGGACCTGCAGCACCACTGATTCCAAGAGAGTGGCTCTGTGTCATTCAGTGGATGATCTCAGCAGCTTTCCTGAACTGAACATGGACCTGTCTGACAGATCTCAGTACATATTCCCATCCCTATGTGTCAACAGATCTGCCTGACCAGATTCACTGACTTTATTTCAGTTTAAATATTGTAGGGCATAATTACGCCAAGAAAGAGCTTAGGCCCTCTGTAGCCAACTCTTTTCAACTTTCCCAGATCCTCAAGAGAATTCTGAAAATTCTGAAGACCATACAGACAAATATTATTATATTACCAAAGCAAAACTACAATAAGCTACTCAAACAAACTTACTAAGACACAATCAGCAGTATATGATAAGAGAGAATGTAGTAAGACTGCTCCTTTCAAATGCTATAGTAGAAGAAGCCAGTCTGAAACATGAAATCCTGACAAAGCAGAGCTGTCAGAGGACATTGGGAGGCTCATCTGAAAAAAAGATGTCACCTCCACCAGGTGATTGAATGACGGGGCACCACAGATCAGCTGCAAGAGACAGCTCTTCCCTCTGTGACCCAGGAAAGGGAAAGAAAGGGAAATTCACATATAACCAATATCCATTCCCTCTGACATGGGAGATGTGATAAGTACAGTCTCTTCTAGTACAATTATATGCCCACCCTGCTCTTTTATTGCCTCATTTGACTGGAGGAGAAACATTTCCTGGGCACTATCCAAGTCTTCATGACAATATTTTGAAGTAAGGCATCATGGGAGAAATACCTTCAGTCCAATCCTCTCTAATACTTACGTCAGGAATAAGGCATTTATTACATGCACATCATGATTTAGACATTAACTTCGAAGCCACAAAGAGACGTTTAAATTTAAACAAGAGCATAGCTTTTAGGACACAAAATAGTAGCTTCCAGAAGAAAGAAAAAAAAAAAACTTTATCCAGCCTGTGTCCCAGATTGGTTCTTGTTCCTAGTGCTGAAAGTCAACACCTGAGCAAATGCTGCAATCCCAGCAGCCATATGAATCAAGACAAGTAACTTAATCGTGCTGTGCCTCCATCCTCTCATAGGAATAATGCACAGCTGATGCACAGGGGTAATGCAAAGGTGATTTCTTTAGCATTCATGAACTGCTTTCTGCCCAGCAGAAGAAAGTATTAGGGAAATGTTAAAAATCTCTACTGCTGGGCTTCTCTTCTAAACTAGCTCTTTTCATAAGTTATGTTTTACCAAGCATACAAAAATTTCTTAGAACCTTCTTAATCAAGAAAGCAAACATATCCTCATTTGCCAAATGCAGCCTTGTAATTACGTGGAAATGAGGCAGAAACAGCACCTACATGCATTAACATTGACCTGATTAAGAGACAACCATTAATACATCCTTTTGGAAATGACAGTTTTCAGCCAGACAAACAGTTGGAAAATCAAAAGTGGAGTTCATTAAACATTTTCTTTTTCAAAATAATTTAAGAAAAAAGGGAAAATGCGGCAGTAACTCAAGGGAGAAAAGGAGCTAAATGCACTAAATACTTTCTAAGCTGTCCATCAAAATAGACACACAGATCTTATGTACCCAAAGCAGACATTTAATGGACTGTTGGATAGCTGTAAACAACTAGCTGATCTTGTGCGAGCTCCTTCACCTGCTTCAGACAGAAAAAAAATCTGTCATTAAAGACAAAAAACACAGGAGTAATCAATGCTTGCATCAAGCAATGGTATGGGATCAGGAAGGCAAGCAGCAGAACTGGGCATAGAAACAGAGCATGTAATGTAAATAAAACATTTGCCATTACAACATAGGTTAACTGAAGGAAAGGACTGGGAAAACATCTGAATCTATGCTGGAATCCATTTAAAAGTCAAATATAGTCCACTCTCAGTCTGTGACATTGAAGATATTCCTACTCTTACCATAGCACGGACACCCAAATAATTTCATAATGCGCTGCTATATGCTGAATTAATTTTTGTATTTATTTTATTTTTTTTAATCAGAACAGGTTTATCTTTCCAATTATCATTTTTAAGCATCACAAATCACCATTTTAACTCTCATTATTTTCAACTGTGTTGACATTGAGAAATAGAGAAAGTCAGTCTGTTGTTTTTTACTTCCAAACTCCAGTGTATTGCAACCATAGGTGACCATTTTTTTCCCAAAGTGACATATTTAGTAGACCTTTCTCTGTGCGACACGTAAGACAATTTTTAGCAGTGGTTAAAATTGCATTAGGTTAAACAAATACAAAGCACTTAGATCACTTTCTAAAACAGATGAAAGATCCAATATACCTTATTAGATCTGGGAAATAAAGGATATTTCTCTAGACTAAAAGCTGTATTGCTTCTGTTGGGTGATTTTGGTACAGCTCACGTGCTCGGAATTTGTATTAGCACCTTCCAATATCTTTAAAGTTCCAGCATGTTGTGAAGCTGATTTATCTTCTTGTCATTTTACCATTGTAGATCTGCTACATGTGTCCCTGTACTAAGTCACAGAACAGACATGTGACCTGGGCAAACAGTACTGATGGGGAGTTCTGGCAAAAAAAAAAATCCCCTTAGTTACATTAATAAGCTTTCCCTAATAAGGCAAACTCAGCTCAGGGTGCTGCAGTCCTGATTTCTGATTTGTCTGGAATCTGTTTTGATTTTCTGTCTCCTGTTAAACACAGTTCTCTCCCGGGCTCTGTTTTATGCATTGATTTTTGCAATTTCATCCATATTACATTGGGACCAAAATCCAGTTTGCGAACTCAGGTTACACAGAAAAATTTAGACAAATAATCACCTTTTTTTTTTTTTTTTTTTTTTTTTTTTTTTAATTAGACAGATCCTTTTCCTCTTTGAGCAAGGATGGGACTCAGAGTAGTTACAGCACCAATTGTCTCCGTATTCAAGGATATACACAAGTAAGCAATGGACTGTTGACTTCTTAAGAGTATGCTAAAAAAACCTTATCTCTAGGCTGTACTTTGTATGTGAGAAGCTTAGAGTTTAATGAAGTGAAACTTATTTAAAATCATTGTGCTCCATAGTAGCAATCAGTGCTAACCTGAGAATAGAGAATCTCCTAAAAATCTCTGCTGCACAGGCCTCATCACTAACCCAGCCCATGGTGACTATTTCTGTTTAAAGAATCACAAATGGGACTGACATTTTTATTTCAAAAAAGTAATTTTTACTGATTTTTATGGCTACTTGTTAAATTTTAACATGTGTTCATCTCAAAAATACAAGCAGTGAAGAGAAACATTATTACCACAGCACAGACCTCGTTTCTATTCCTGACAAGTAATTTAGAGCTTTCTGGGAAACATAGCTACAGACAGAGGCAGAGTCTCCTATTCGTGCTCTCAGCTGGGTTACCTGTGTCAGCACAGCACCATGCCCAACCTAACCCACTTGGATCCTGTCTTAGAGAAGCTTTTCCACCTACCCTTGTCTTCAGCTGGAATGTAAGAAGGCAACGGCTCTGATGATTATAATTCAAAATTAACTGAGCTTGAGACCCTCCCATTTGTAAGGGGCAAAAATTAATGACTACTTTTTGGTTGTTTGCCAGCTGAAGTCACTTGAAGCTTGTAGAATTACTTTGTTGGTGTGAAATAGAGAATGATATATACAAGTTGAGAACCATGAAAGTGGGTTTTGGTTTTAGATGTTTTGTCTGTTTTACATAAAAACAATTAAGAATTCTGACTAGCAGCTGACAATTTCTGCTGCTAGAAAATACTGTTTCAAAGGCAATGAAATCTTTGTACCTATACACCCTTTCTTCACCCCTTTACTCAAAGGGTGTGATCCCCTCAGTTCAAATAAATATTTTCAAATTATTTTATATAGACAATCAGAATATTGACAAGTCTCCTTTCTCTTTCTCCTCTCTGCCTCCAGTTTCTTCCTACAATGAATATGCCAATGAATAAGATAGATACTCATGGCACTATTCCGCTAATATTAAGAAATTTGGGGTCCTTACTCTCAAAAACCAGCTGATTAGAGCTAGATGCATAACAGACTGTTTGCTTTCAAAATAGTCAAGAAAGAGCCTGTCTAGGGGCTTGGTTTTGATGGGTTTGGGAGGAATGAAGAAGAGCTCCCTTCTCACTTCTCTTCAAATAGAGCATAATCGATACGGTTTTCTGATATATTGCTTGTCTAAGTTTATTTATCACAATGACCAAGGAGTCTGGAATGCTTTAAGTACCTTTATTGTGTTCTCATTTTCATTTCAGATGTTGCTTTCCCCATCATCTCAGATGGAAGAAAGCAGAGCAGTGATGTGCTAGTCTGCCATTGTGCTGGTGATTTTGTACATAAGGAGACAGAGTTTTCTATTGCTCCAGCAGAGTGATCATTTTTGTGCCTCATTATTTCAAACTCATTCCACTTCATTATAAAAACACCACTTGCTAAGGAAAGTAGCACAATAGCATATCAAGGCAGCATGAATTAATCAATACAGCCTGTACAGCAATACAGTATTTCTCATTGTATTTGAGAAATACAATGTCACTCTCACTGGAAGGTGTAGGTTTCATTCCAAGCTGCTCTCCATCCATCCATTCATATTCTCCAAAACGCCTCAGCTCCCAGGTATAAAAACAAACATCTCTGTTGAGAAACAGATGTGAATATAACTAAAATAGAAACAAAATAACCCATCTGTAGGAAGAACAAAAAAGACAAAAACTGAGTCAAACATGTTACTCCTACTCCCTACTCTATCTAGAACAGTTAGGCTTGAGCCATATGCACCTATTTTACATTGTTCCCAAGCCTCAGAGTCACTTGTTTGCTCCAGCAAGAAAAAAGGAAGCAAGGGCCAAGAGAGCTTTCCTACCCATTCTTTTCACTGCCCAACATCTCATCTCATGGTCAAAGAGGAGAGTCAGGTTGCAGTCTAGCACTCACTAGAACTGAGAAAGACAGATTTTAATTTCTAAGGTCACTACTGAAGTGGAAAGCTGTCAGGGTTTAAGGTTTATGGTGCTATTTCAACTTCACTGAGTGACTCGTGTGGCCTCTACATCCAACATTGAGTCTATTAGTTGATTTACAAAAATTGTAAATTTTTGACTCTTGTTCTTTAAATAGGCTACTGTCTTCCACTCTGTATTGCAAGTGGAGGTAATTGCCGCTACCCACCCAGAGCAAATCAGACCAGGTGGAACCAGCAGAGCCTTCAGTTAATTGCTGTAGGAGCTGCCTACCAAATTCCTGTACAGCCCCATCACCACAGTCACCCTTTGTCATTCACAGCCCCTCTATCCATGCAACTTGCAACTCAGCCTCTCAAGGTCAGAGAAATGTTTTACAGCAAGAAAGTCCGCCCTGGTCCTTTCTACTTTCAAGACATTATTTTAAGATGTAGAAGAAGCCAGGCTCAGGCACTGTAATCAAATACTAGATCTTTCTGATTGCATGACTAGGAAATGGGAGGAGTAGTGCCAGTCCTTCAGAGGAGGAGGAATTCATCCCTTCCTGCACACACTTTTATCTCCTCTGACCATACAGAAAAAAAGCAGAAAAATGGAAAAACATCGATTCCCCTGTTACTGCCATATATTTTATCTATTCTGCAGTCAAGCTCTAAAGCAAAGACTTTAAAGCAACAGCCAGATTGATCATTAACCAGAGGTCTCACCCAAGTTGCTTTTGTTCACATGTGTCACTGTACAGATCTGTGTTTTTGTGCAGATCTGGTTTGAAGTCTTGTAGAAGGCACTCCACAGCTGACAGAGATAGGATAAATGCCTTGAATATAGGAATGTTATGCAATATTTTAGATTTACTTTTTGAGAATCCTCCTCGCAGACCAAGACTAATACTGTGCCAAAAGTCTTATGCATACAACACTGCAGTTTATTCTGTATCATGCTGCTAGTTTTTCCACTGTAATTTAATGTATGGGACTTTATCACAAGTCTAAAACAGGGAAGGGTTGGTTAACCCCATTCACCTGAAAGGGAGCTGGACTTGCCTCATAATCTGCTACTGTTTTGAAATTAATATAATAGAAAAGTTTTAGATGTTTTTGCATCATATTAATTTGAGCTGGAACAAACCCAGGATGAAGGACAGTATTCTCTACTGACACAAAGAGCAACAGTGACCTGGAGCCCTTTCATGTCATTACCATCAGACCAGCCCACCAATTATATCAGTACTGAACAGAGACTGAGGTTTTGTCCTGGCTCCTGTCATCCAGCATTTGAGTAAACTTAAATACTTCAGTATAATTTCCAAAAAAGCCTGTCACAGGCAGGAATGATCACCTCTCCCTCTCCAGGAGGATGTATGCAGATTGTTGGGGAATCATAAAGGAAATGCATCCCAAAACAGCAAAATTAGTGAAATGCTTTAATTTGTTCATCTCACTGTTGAACTGTCCTATTTGGCCGCAGGTGCTGTACTACTGCTCTTTAAGGAATTTATATTTACAATTTTTCTTCAAAAAGAACAGTAAGAAAACTTAAATATCCAGAAGGTTCTAAGACATTCAGGAAGCCTACAGTTCATCTGGTACTGCTTCCTCAATGCAGCATAGTTAGTGCTTTTTGTCTACCCTCAACGCTGTCCCATCAGACATGTTGTTTGTACTCGCCTGAGCTGTACTGTCAACACCAGTGACTTCTGGGATCAGCCTAGATACTTTTCTTGTTCGAGCAACTCTGCAACAGCAATATCTTCCTCAACAGTATTTCAGCCTTGCTACCACCTACTCAGACTAAACAGATCAGCATTCTGTTTCCCCTGAGTCTGTAGTAATGGGGTTTATTCAAAGAGAATGCTAGGGGCTTCTGATAAACTGGATTAAAATCATTGATCATCTTGCAGAAAATTCTGTCTATGTTCAGCCAACTTCCAAGGTAGAATGTGCATGTGTTGTACACAAGAACAGAAGAGCCTAATAATTCACTTACAATGTCTTCAATGCTGTCATTGAAAAAAAAAAAAAAAAAAGAGAGAGAAGGTGGGATTTTAACATTGCATGAAAACTGGCAAAAAAGCCCTACCCACAGTCCCTGAAAAGGCTTTCCTTCATGAGCTGCAAACCTTTTCACTTTCCTTTAAAGTTAAAAGAGCTTTCTGCTGTGCCACTTTTATATCCTGTTTTCCACCATTTGTGTTCTGCCCACTCCATCTGAGGGTTCTCCCTGATTCCCTTCTCCACATCTGTGTCCCCTTTGAACAGCCTTTCTGTTCAAGCAGTTGGGACAGGAAAAACATACTCTCCTCTCCTCTCCTCTCCTCTCCTCTCCTCTCCTCTCCTCTCCTCTCCTCTCCTCTCCCTCTCCCTCTCCCTCTCCCTCTCCCTCTCCCTCTCCCTCTCCCTCTCCCTCTCCCTCTCCCTCTCCATCTCCATCTCCATCTCCATCTCCATCTCATCTCATTCCCCATCAGAAGTGCTTCCCTCTCTGCCCAGAAAACTGCCGGTGTGGAGCGACCCTGTGTGTTGGGGAAGAGCTGCTTTGGGTGGCACATCCTGGGCCTTGGGTAGGTGAGAGAGACAGAAGGAGAACCAGGCTCCCTCAGGCTGCTTCACATGCCTGCCTTCAGTAGAAGGCACGTCTCCAAGGGCACATCCTGACACCTTACAAAAAGCAGAGCAGCAGGAGCTGGGTTGTAGCAAGGAGGTAAGGTCATGACACCCTTTCTAAAAGGATGAAAAATATCATCACTGTTAGTGAGATGGTGCTGCCTTTTTGCTGATATTTGACATACACACATAGCAAACAGACTCTCCAAAGCAAACACCACCCACATTGCAAGCTGAATTCTGTAAGCTGCAATTTCCTGTCCTTAGCTGGCAGTTAAGGAATGCTCTCAGTATATTCATGCCAAAAAGTCCAACCACAAAAGCAAAAATTTAAAGAAAAAGGACATTGGCAATGAAAATCTGACCTGAGACTGACAAATACTATAGATGTTGGATGGCTCTGCTCCTAAATACACCTGAAATCAACCATTAAATATTGCACAATAAAACTGCTCCATACTAAAAGTTTTGCCCAAGCCTTAGAGGCCACCCATCCTCTAGAGAAGCATTTCCATTCAGCAGAATTACAGGACCACCACAAACAAATAAAACAAATCTTAGCAAACTTGGGTGACCTTCAGGAGAACATCACCTTCTAAGAAACTTACAGATATAAAACTCAAATTTAGTGGGGTTAAAGCCCTCAAAAGCATTTGTGTCTTTGATTGCTTCCTTTGAGCCAAGTCATGCATGGAGATGAAGCACTGAGCATATTAATTGCCATTAAACTCACTGTCCTGGCTTATATTTCTTATTGATTTGAGTAATTACTTACAACTGTTATTCTTTTAGTGATTATAATCCTTCAGGAACCCTGGCCATAGGGTAGAAGGGACCTCATGGATGACTGAATCCAGCCTCCTTTTCTTGAAATACTGCCATGTAATCCCAGTCACAAGACTTGCCAACTTAGGTTTTGTACTAGCAAGGCATCCTTTTCCCTGTGCTCTGCAGATATGGCTTTCCAACATAGTGCCCTGATGCTTAATTGGTTCTTTCGTGGTTTTAGCAAGTTTTATAGAATACTTACTGTCTTTACAGCTCTACCTGCAAAGCATTTCAAACGATTCTCTGTTGAGACTTACCACAGTAAACCTGCTAATGCCATAATACAAATTCAAACTAATTCCAGGTCACACCTTTAATCGGAGAGACCTCTGTAAGCTGTTTCTCACGCTTATTAAAGAGTTATATGAAACCATGAAGGAGGTTGGTGAGTTACTGATGATGTGTCATTTAAAAAGGGTCCATTAAGATTCGAATATTTTTATCTTTTAGAAAAAAGCATTTGTAGATTATAACTCTAAGGAGACAATTATAAGAGCATTCTGAGAGTCTTTTCACTTGAACTATATGGGGGAGAAGTGGTACAGCAAAGCATGGGAAAGAAAATGCATTGCCTAAGTCTTTTTCTTGAATAGGATCCTAACTAGCGATGTCACAGCTGCAGTGAAGTGTCTCATGTTCCTGTGATTTATTGCTATAAGGGCCACATCATTTGCCAAAGTGTGCTTGTAAGAAATTAAATGGTTTCCAAAGGAAACTCTAGAATAAGACACATTTTAGATTTGCATTTTTACCCTGATTAGTGTCTGTGAAGCTCCTTTGAAAACTTTTGTATCAAGCCCAAATCCATTATTGCCAAATGTAGTTTGAATTTGGGAAGGTTTCAGGAAGGAAGCCCAGTTGCGCACAGGGATGAAGAGGATGAAGATGTTTACAGGACTGAGAAGACAGGACAGTGCTGAAAGAAAAAGAAAGTGGCAAAGTTCCAACATGCTGCACTTTGAACCCAGTTGCTTTCTGTCTAGAATGATGAGTTGTTCACAGGCCTGAGTTATTCTGTTACCCTTTTAGCTTGACCTTGGACAATAAGCCTCAAATTAAGTGTAAGTAACAAATTAGAGGCTTGATCCTACACTCCCATTTGCCTTTCACTTCAAGCTGTGGAGAGAGAATGGTAGTAAGATCTATATAAATGTTGATCATGGTGTCATTTCTGACGGACATGCATCCAGAAAAATCCCAGAAAAGAAAACTCCCAATAATTAGCCTAGCTGCTGCAGACAGACAATGAAATAAATTTAACCTCACAATATTTGTTCATTGCTGTAGGACTGCTCTGTTTTCCTGATGTAAGTCACCAAATTGAGTACAACTGTAAAGAAGCCCCAACACTTCCATCAAAAAGACCTTGGAAACATACAAATTGAACCTATTACACCTTTTTTTGCCCATAAAGTATGGAATGAGCAAAACCAAAATACAAATACAATGAAAAGGCAAAGTAGGAGGATTTTTTGAAGTTGGTCTTTCTACCTTTATCTGTATTCCTCCTAGAAAGGTTTTGCAGACCTTCAGCAAGAGATTATTTCTGATTTTGGATTTGCAACAGCAGTTGTCTCCAATAGCACCTCTCTATAAACCAGGAATACACATTCAAGGAGCACGACTTACACCATCACAATACCTCAATCTATTTGCTTTAGCACCAACCTGTAAAAGAATGATGCACAACTGTTCAGTCTTCTACTTGCTTCCTTTTCTTCCTTCCAAGATAAAACAAGCATTTCACATAAACTACTGCAAATTTCCTTTGGGGAGACAGGATCACATTATGATGAAGCCCATCAAATTTGTTTTAGAACTATGAAATGCTGGGATCACACCAAAAGATTCCGTCCAGGCATATGGCATATTTCTTTTCCTATGAGACTGTAGATATAATTACAGTCTCATTCCAATACCATGTGCCAAAGCCTTTTCCTCATGCAGAGCAGCCAGGTAACACATGACAACCCACGGAGAGCATTTCTGACAGCTTCTTTGACAGATGCTCAAGACATGCTGTTGACACTTGTCGGGGGGGTTTCCTCACCCGAGCTTTAAGTGGTTTAAAGTCCTTGGCCCTCTAAAAAGCCCCGAGTCGCGTCAGTGTGAAAAAGCAGAGTCCTCAAGGTTTGTTTCCAGGTTTCTCATGTTGTTTATTATTTGGTATCTCAAAATTTTCTCCGCTCCCAGCCGAGGTCCAGAGAGCAGCTGGGACACGAGGCGACTACCCCACAGATGGGATGTCCCCTAACATTTATACAGATTATTACGTATTAGTTATTTACTATTTTGTGCCAATGCCCAGTGCCCACACCAGAAGTGACATTCTACTTCGGTCCAATCCACTCTTAACTACTTTGTGCCATCACCGCCCCAAAAAATGGAGGACGAGGAAGAAGGAGAAGTTCATAAGGTACCACCCAAATTCCACCATCTTGTCCCCATTTACTTCTATTCTAAAAATTCTAAAACTATTAAATTCTACATCATCTACTGTGCTAGACTACAATTTTCACATCCTGGAAGTTTGTAATTACTTCTGCAATGTTGAAAGCTTTTCCCATGGATCAAAATCAAACCCGGTGTCTTCCTGGGCTCTGTGCCAAGGTCTCCGAGCCCCCTCGACCATCTCCACACCCCCCTGTCCAGGGCTCAAACTCCTTTCCTCAGGTCCCAGGCCATCCAAGGGGATGTCCTGGACTCCAACAGACACTGTATTTTTTTGTCTGGTTGAGATTAATAACTAAAACTGATTCAGCACTGAGAATCTTCTAACTTTGTCCTGATCAGGAAAAAAACATGTTCAATTATGAGATTACTAAAATCATTAAAATTCTATTTCAGAGAACTGCTGTTAAGTGATATTTTTGCTCTTCAAATTAGAAGACAGGATTAATAAGTGAATCCAAAGACTTAGTTATTTATATTTGGTGTGTTTTTTTCACAATAGAAAGAATGACTTGAGCAGAAATCCATTAAAATTTTTAGTATTCCCATGCTAGTCTGATTCTAAGCTTTTCCATTAAGTAGCACAGTCATAATGGCATTAACCTACTTAAGCAGCAAAACCAGCACATAATTATCACTTTTAATTCAATCTTTTAGCATGTGAATAGATACTGTACATCACTGACAATTCACATTCCTAAAGAGATTTTTCTATTCTGTCATAGCAGCTTCACCTCCTCTTGTACTGATATAACTGATCCAAGCATGTATAATTTTTTCCTCAAGAAATATTACTCAGATTAATGAGATGGCAAATTTAAACCCAGAGCTGTAGCAATCAGCTTAAAATAGATGTTTAGATATGAGCAGGAACTAGGGCACAAATACTCATGTACCAGCATATCATCATCTTAAACCATGAGCATACTCTCCAAATTATGAGTATGTTTGATATTGCACATATTGAAAACAACTGTCCCACATAGTATAAAGTATATGGAAGCTCAGTAGAAATTAGGAGAGAAGACTATGCAGCACATAATATCCTTCTCTTGCCTCTCAGAAAAACCATCTATCTATTTTAAAGGGACCTCCTTTTCTTGGGACTTAAGACGTGTGACATGTTTGTGCCTACAGCCCCATCACAGTACCTACAGCAGTGGCAATGGCCTGCTCCCTGCAAGACTGCTGGGACATATTGCTGGTGCAAACAAACCAAAATTCACTTCCTGTCACTGCCATCCTCAGTGTCAGCCCTGCAGGGAGTCAGGAGTAGTAATGACTATTGTAGGCTCAGGGATCTCCAGGGGCCTTTCCCTTGGTGCTCCCTTGCATACAACTGCCCCTCTGTCACACTGTAGATACTACCATTGAGCTAGGGAGCAGTGGGACCTTTGCATTTTTATATATTTGTTAAAGGACTCCATAAAGGCCAGTAAAAGGTAGAGCACAGGAGTGCTGTGCTTTACTTGTAAACAGTACACCTACCTTTTGCAAAAAGCTGCAGCACAGCAGCTGTGCAAGTGACAAGTTTAAATACCCACTATTAAATACCCATTAACTTATACCCAAGTTTAAACAGCCCACTATTTCCAAACACAACAGAAAGAAACCAGGCAGCAGGCTTCGACTGCCAGGCCGAGTCTTTGTGAGGCAACACAGCACTGTCAACATCTGTTTTAAAGATAAATAGGCTGAAATCTAACACATCACTGTCCTCAGAAGCAGCAAACTCAGACCCTGTCCACTCTTCTCTCTTGCCCACAGTCTATGCCACTGCCTGCTCCCATGGGCTGCCATTGGCACTGCTTACATCACTGCTTCCCCAGAAACTAAACAGCTCTCTACACCTGATCAAGTGCTGAAGTGACAGCATCCCCTCCTACACAGAACAAGCTCTCTCTTCACAGGTCCTCAGCTGGCAGGGAAAGATGAAACAGTTCGTCCCACACCCCAGGACCAGGCATTTAATGTCCATGGTCTATCTCCTCTGCATCACAAATCTAAAGTTGCAATACAGGGTTCTGAGTTCTGCTCTAACATCATTAGTATGTATAACTTTAGTATAAATAAGATTAGTTTGTTTGTTGCAAACACATATCTAGCAGACATTTCTTCCTCTACACATAGAGCTCAGGAGTCTCCTATTTCAACACTGCTGTAAGAAAGCATATGTCTTCTTGTAGAATCTGATACTTCAGAGCCTGGATTTCCTTAGAAAAATGAAGAGATGTCAACATTGGGTACAAGAAAACATCTTGTGGAAGCTACTGTCATTCAGGTCTGTCTTATGCCCTATTTCCATTCTTCCTCTTTCTTCTCTTCCCTTAGTGGGTTAATGTCAACACAAATTCACAGGTCTTTCCATCTAGTGACAATAGCCACTTACTCACCATAAGCCCTTTTACAAAAAAATGCCATGCCAGAAGCTTTTGTGTCTCTCCAGACTGCAGGTAGCCAAACCAAGGCAACGTCTAAAATATATTTTCTCAGACACTGGAACAGAATCCATGTTAACCAAAACACAAGCCTGCTCCTGTGCTCAGGTTCCATAAGCTGTCTACAAATTACATCAAAGCAGCTCCAAAAGAGCAAGGTTGCCCTTCTGGCTTCTAAGTCTACGTCACTGCTGCTCACAATGGTGCTTCTTACCTACACAATGTGAGCCTGCAAAATTTAGGACCATAATTTTCTGCAGAGGGCCTTTTTCAAACAATCCCAGACTGACAAAACTAATTAAAGATGGCTGCAAAATCACTTCATCATTGTTTTATGCATTTTATTTTAAAGATCTATTAAGAGCCCATTCTTTCTAGTAGAACACTATTTTCATCTCAGCTTTTCTTTTCCTTTGCAACCTTGAAAATAAGATTTCCCTGGGGGTTGTGGGTTTGTTGTTGTTGTTGTTGTTGTTGTGTTTGTTTGGGGGTTTTTTTGGTTTTGGTTGGTTGGGTTTTGGGTTGGTTTTTTTGGTTGGTTGGTTTTTTGGTTTTGGTTTTTGTGTCTGCTTCTATTTGATCAACTGTCGTGGAGATCAAAGGCATGATTTATACTTGGAGTGAAGGTTGAGCAATTCCAGACTGGGCCCTTTGGCCTGCAGAGCCTCCAGGCCACATGGACGCAGTCAGAAATTCACTAGAAATTCACATTTCACCCTAAGGTGTCCCGAGGAATAATGGGTTTCTAAATGGAGAAGTGTAGTACTGACACTTTAGCCACCTTGAGACTGAGATAAATAAGGCTTGCTTGCATTCTTTGTATGCCCTGTAATTGTAAACTATTTTGTGAATCTATGTAAGTCACTGTCCAGAAACAATAAATGGGAGAACGACATGGTAGCCACATTGGTTGAGACATGTCATTTACTCTGTCCAGTCTCCTATTAATCAGAGACAATCAATAATGATTTATTTTTTCCTGTGCTTCCAAGAGAGTTAACATTAAAATGTTGAAAGTAGTTTCTATTCTCTTTCAGCTGAATTTGTGCACTGGAGCCATTCACAATGATGTCAGCTCAGCTCTAGGTATTGTCCCTGATAGTTCAATTCCAGCTGAATTGCTGAAGCCAGCAGGACATTAGCATTCATTTGATTGATTTAGCATACTCAGAGAATAAGATGGGTTTTGTATTCAGTGACACACATGAAAAGCTGAAGAAATTACAAAACAGTCCAAAGTTCTTTTGGAGTCACATATCTTTTCCTTCTCACATACCTTCCTGTGCTTGACAGCACCACCTAAATAACAGCCATTTCAATGCCAAGCCCTTTCTTGACAATTTTCATGGAAGAAAGATGAGAGAAAAGTGATATAAAACTATTGTTTAACATAGTTCATCAATTTAACAGATTTCAGGACTAAAAGACCATATTATGCATTACCTTCTATAAATATAGGAGATTTTCAACTATAATTTCTGCATTTTGTCCAACAATTGGATATGTTATAAATTATTAGAAGTCAATTCAAAATAGAAGAATTTATTTAGCAATTTTTCCAAAATCAAATTGAAAGGCCATAATAAAATCGGACAACATTGATCTAATGCTGGGTGGGCAGAGTGACAGTAACAAAGGTACCATCCAACCTTGACCACACACACTGGGTCTCAGCTTATGGGTTTTATACAGTTTATTTACCCTGAGGCTAAGTCCATTGAAAGTCCAAATATTCATGTATTCCTTTATTTCCAAGCGAAGTTTAGAAAGGGCTTCCCGTAATTATGAAAAGACAATTTGATAGTCTTCCTGGATTTCTTCTTTGCGGTGTTGATTTGATCATCCTCCGAATCCCCACCAAGATTGATATCAGATGTTGAGCAGCCATGAAGGGGAGGCCCATCCTTGATGAATGGACCATCTCCAGTCTGGCCATGTAATTTCTGCTGCAAATGTTGTGGTTTCACAGCTTGAACAATAGGCCTTGGAATCTTGGAGACGCCCTCGAGTAGCTTTTAATAGACCAAACGTTTGATACAATATTATATACATGAATTTATACATTACATTTACCACAGAGAGAAGACTTTTTCAAAGGTAAATACTTAAGTCTGAGTTCTGAAATAAGTATTAAAAATATAACACTTGATGGCTTTAAAACTTTCTTCTCTTGTCCAGTGCCTACCCTTATGATAAGGTTTTGGTGTTATATGTGACTCAAGATGCACATGACCAACAAAGAGTTTGTGTCGTTTCAGATTCCAGATTCTTGAATGTAAAACTAAAGTGAAGAAGAGAATGCAGGACAAAATTTTCAGAAGAGGTGGCTAAAGTTTGGCTCAGGAATCCATCTGCCTCCAAAAAAAAATGCTGAGCTGAGCAGGTGCCTGTGAACTGAAGGAAGAATTGGCTCTGTTTTCCTTCAAAGTAGAATCTCTGCCTCACTATTTTATGACTTAAAAGCAGGGATTCCCAAACTTTTCATCAACTGGACTGAAGATCTCAGCAGATATGTTTGTTCAATTATATGCTTTATGGGCTGCATGAAACTATAGGAAGGACTGTACTGTAAGTGTGGTATATTTTGTGGAATTAATTTGTGTTTTATTGTAAAATGTGGTATAAAATTATTCATGTGAAATAAAAGTGTTAGGGAATTGTGCTGCCTCTGCCAGGAACAGGGAAAGCAGCCCATTTGCAATAGAAAGAAGGGTGGCACCAAAAGAAGAGGGTCTCCTCCAAAGATGGGATTGCCAATGACCTAGTGATCAACACCTGATGGACATCTTACCTACGTCGGCCTGGGTGTGCATCCCAATGCCTGGTTCCTCTAAATGTAATCAAATGTCCATCCCTGCCCAGAAAACTATTCATTGGACCAGCAGCAAGGAGAAAAAGAAATATGAATATGCAAAGAAGACAAGAAGGACAAAAGGAAGAAGCAACTCACTATTCAGTCGAAAAACTGTATAAAAACCAACCCTGCAAACACACACTGTGAATGGGGGAATTGGGTGTGATAGATGCTGGATCTGAGGTTCAGCCAATACCGACCCCAGGCTCAGTTCTTTGCTTGTGGCTTTCTCAAGCTTGAATTTAGCAACTTTTCAATAAATTTCTTTATTGATAAAATTGGTTGATCATTTATTACAGAAACAGAACATAGCTGCCCCCTTCTTAAAAACCATCTTCCTGCACCATCTCTGTTGGCTCCAGTGGGTGTTCAGCTACTCAAAGTGAGTTTGCAACCTTTCTCCGTTACAAGATTTGGTTGGTTCCCAGCCAAAAGCAGAGTGACTTCAAATACTAATACTTAAGAAAAATTTCTTGTAGCAATTTGAGATGGATATTTAACAGGAGTACATGTGTGTCTAAATGAGCTCCAAAATACTTAACAATCACTGTTGTGAAACCTTATACATTACTATGCCATTTTAGTCTTTTTAACACCAAGCAACAATTTCTGAAGCTAGAGAGTCTCTCTGGGTTGATAGTATGCTTGCCATGCTGCTTAGACTTCCTCTTCACTGATACACTGCTGGATAAAAGCAATGTTGAAAAGACATTAAAGCAACAGTCAAGATCTGTAGCTACATTAGTGATTCTTTCCTAGAAAGACCTAGAAAGAGCCTCACTGAAGTGAAACAGGAAAATAATTTGTTGAAGCATCTGCTGAAGGAGTGAGTTCCAACTCATTCAAATCTCTCTTAAGTACATGATCAAGCAACTGCTGAAGCCCTGAAAGCCACAATTGGTTCTGCAAACAGGAGATACCAAAAGAAGCTTTGAACTCATCTCCAGTCTCTGGTATGTGATTAAAACCTGGCTGTCCACATATTTATTCCTTTAAAACAGTCAGATGGGAAAATACAGGAGGCGTGACATTCCCATAGTGCAGCAACAGAACTACCTGTACAAGCGGACAGTACTCTCCTGACACTGTCTGTAACTGGCATTTAGTTCCACTAAACTGAGCCATTTTGGACATGCACTGACCCAACCAAAGGAATTATTTTGTAATGTTTTTACTTGAACCTCAACCAATTGTTCCCCAGGCCCAGAAGAGCTAAGCAATTGTCTTACAGGACTTTATGCCAAATATAACATTGATGAATGTTGAATTCTACAGTACAGCCAGAAGCCTAAAAAAACCCCTGACCAAATACTGAGGCATCTGAGGCACCCAGACAGATGCCATAAAATTCAGAGCACCTCAGTTGTAAATTGACTAATATAAAACCTGCTAAATTCATCCAACCAGGACACACTTTATAATACAGGGGAAACCTATACAGAACTTTATCCTAATCACTGTGTTGGCCTAAGGGTACAGTTTGAGCAGCTAACAAAGAGACAAAACCTCTTTCATGTAAAACCTCTTTTCTTTTTTTTTTTTTTTTTTTTTTTTTTCCCCAAGGTGCAGGTGGAAAAAGGGAGCAAACAATTGTTCTGTCATGCTCATTCAAATAAGGTGTCAACTCCAAGTTTTTGGGAGTTCATGTGTAGAAAGAGATTCTGACAATCTAGAGATCAGGACAATTATCACTGAAGAAAAGAAAAAGTCATATTAGTTGAAAATAAGATTTTTGGTTTATTCTAAGTATTAACTAACTTTGTGTGTATTGTGCTCTCTGCTGGGGAGGCAGAAAAACAAGTGAAATGTACCATGCTTTACGCACTGTTTATTGTATTGGTTAGGATATTTATAGCAGTATCTCCAGGATTTGACCCTGGATATACCTGAAATACTGATATACTTGTTATATATTTGATCCTATATCCAATATACTTGGATAGATTTGATTTTATCCTTGATACAGTTTAAGGCCAGTTGTGCCTTCCCTT
The DNA here is from genome assembly GCF_009819655.1 of Sylvia atricapilla. Lineage (NCBI taxonomy): Eukaryota > Metazoa > Chordata > Aves > Passeriformes > Sylviidae > Sylvia > Sylvia atricapilla. The sequence continues at coordinate 10,728,847 of NC_089174.1, read as the reverse complement.
TACTATTCTGTCCTCCTTCGTATACCTTCTCATTTAAAAGCAGAGTTTGTGCTGAAAAGTTCAGCTTTTCTTGCAAGAACTTTTCTTGAGATGCAAGTTGAGCTCTGGGTGGGAGCCCAAGGCGAGTTCTGAACTGCCAACCTTTGGGACAACAAAGGGCATAAAAGATGGGTGATGCCATCCAGGAGAATGGAAACAGTGACATAGCACGCGCTGGGAACTGCCGATCTTTTTGGGTAACAAAGGAGACGAGGACGGGTGTCAGTGAGGTGGATGGACAGAGGGACGGGGGCAGGAGCACAGGCCTGAGGAGGGAGAGTGAGACTTGTGAGAGGAGACACTGTGACTGGATAAGAGCCCAGGCGTTGCTTATTTGGGATTCTCCTTGGAGACACTAGCTAGAGCTCTTTACGCGTTGCTGCGCCGGGAACAAATCCCTTTATGGGACGAGGCACCTGAGAGTCAGCTATGGGAAACCTGGTCTGACTGTGCGAGCGGGGTGTGTGGGGAGCCAGGCGGGGGAGCCGCCGTGCCACTGGCGCCGCCATGACGAGGCTTCTGTCGCAGCGGCGACTGTCTCTGGCGCTGGGAGCCTGACTGCCAAGGGTGTCGTGAACGGCCAGACTGGGAAGGCTCTTCACCAGCTGCGCTGGCACGGCAGGGGCCGCGGCTGTCCCCGCAGCGCTCTGCGGGCGGCCGGGCAGCGCTCTGCGGGCGGCCCCTCAGCGGAGCGCGCGGGCGGGGCGGCGCCGTCACGTAGGCAGGGCGGCGCGCGCTCCGCCAGGCGGCGCCCCCGCCCCCGCGAGCCCGCGGCGCTTCCGGCGGCGCAGGAAGGGCGCTTCCGGCGGCGCGCGGCTGCGGTGAGCGGCGGGGCTGCCGGGCCGCGGCTCGGGGCGCTGCCACGGGAGCGGCGGTACCGCAGGGCGGCGGGTGCAGAGCTCGGGGAGCTGCGATACCGCCGGGGCAGCGGGTCGGGGAGCAGCGGCGGCTCCGGCGCCGAATGCCGTGGAGCGGGGCAGGGGGAGGCCGGGCTCCGGGAAGGCTCCCCGGGAAACGCCGCCGCGCGCGGGTCGCGATGTGTCCGCGTCAGCGCCCGAGCCCGTCCCGCGGCCTCTCGGTGCTGCGGGCGAGGAGGCGGGGGGCCCGGAGCCGTGCGGTCACGGCAGCGGAGAGGGGCCGGTGCCCGCGGCTCGTGTTGTACCGTTACCGAGAGCCGCCACCGGGAGCCTGCATACCGCCACCGCTTTCACCAGGCTTGACCTGGTGCGGGTGATACGGGAACTGCAGCTGGGCTTAGAAATTGGGGACTGCGTTAGAACCACATGGAACCCGCGCTGGTGCACTTACTGCTTTTAGTTCTTACAGCGTGTCTCTTTTCTAGGAAAAATGATTTCTGAAAGCAGCTCCTTCATCAAGGGTGTGGTGCTCGGAGGAGCCTTCTGTATGTTGGTTACACTCCTCGGACACATTAAGGTGGGCCATGGGACCAAAGCACATCACCACGAGCATCATCACATCCAGGCTCCCAACAAGGAAGATGTCTTAAACCTTTCAGAAGGTGAACGCGTGGAGCTTAGCAAAAGCATCCGTGTTTACTGTATCATCCTTGTCAAACCAAAAGATCTGGGGCATTGGGCTGCAGCAAGGGAGACCTGGAGCAAGCACTGTGACAAGGCAGAATTCTACAGCTCAGAAAATGTCAAAGTGTTCGATTCTGTAGCTGTCAATGCAAATGATATGTGGGTGATGATGCGGAAGGCTTACAAGATAACATATGAACGCTATAAGGATGAATTCAGCTGGTTCTTCCTCGCATATCCAACAACATTTGCTATAATTGAAAATCTCAAGTATTTCTTGCTGAAAAAAGACCCCTCACAGCCTTTTTACATAGGCCACACTGTGAAATCTGGTGACCTCGAGTATGTAGATGGCGAGGGAGGAATTGTCTTAAGCATTGAGTCACTGAGACGACTCTCCCTCGTTCTTGGAGACCCTGACAAGTGTCCAGAGCAGGGAGGTGTGATTTGGAAACTCGCAGAGGACAAACAGCTGGCAATCTGCCTGAAGTACACCGGCGTGTTTGCTGAAAACGCCGAAGATTCGGAAGGGAAAGACGTCTTTAACACCAAATCCGTCGGGGCCCTCATCAAGGAGGCCATGTCCACACACCCGCAGCAGGTGGTGGACGGCTGCTGCTCCGACATGGCCATCACCTTCAGCGGGCTGGCCCCCAACCACATGCACGTGATGATGTACGGGGTGTACAGGCTCAGGCCCTATGGCCACTCGTACAGGGATGCCCTGGTCTTCCTTCCCCCGCCAGGCTCAGACAATGACTGATGTGTCCTCAGGGAAGGCCTGAGGAACTGAGGAGTCAGCTCTTCTCACAACACACGGTTGTACTGACACATTCTGGTACTGGTGTACAGGTGTTTTTTTGCACACTGAGGGTTGGTGAAGCTCTTAATTTTAAAAGTGTAAGGGGATTTTTTTTTCTAAATCTTTTGTAGAGCAATGCTTCTGGCTTTTGGCAGTGCTGGAATGAAATGATTAAAATAAGCTGTAAATGTTTATTATGAAAGGAAATTAAGTTTATAGGGGGGGGTTTGTACATGTAAATATTTATTAATGAAAACTCAAATGAACTTTAGTCTACTCTTACAAATATATTTTTGCAAGAATTTGAGTGTTTCAGTTCTTCCAGGCATTTCTAGAATGTCTTTATATCTTTCTAAGACGTACCAATAAACCTGACTACAGATTCAGTCTCAAAGACTGTAACTTTAGGCTATTTCTTTTACACTGAACTACACATTAGCTTGAGCTTATACAGCACCTGCCACCTCATGTACAGCCTTCTAACAACAGGAAGTAGGGTGACAAGAAATCTTGCAGCAGAGTATTATCAAGTGCCCTTTGGACTACTGTTTCTAAGCAGACAAAAGAAAAAGATAAACCGTATTTGAATAGGTATTAACGTGGTCAGGGAGTCTGTTGGCACAAGATTAATTGCACATGTACCAAGTTTCACTCCATCTATAAGTATGTTAGAATAAAGGTTCAGTATTATTTTTACTCCTGTTAGTGGGTGCTAATAGTAAATAGTTTACAAGGAAGAAGTCAGTTAATTATCAGTACAATCTGGTGTTTGGTTTGGGGTTTTTTGATGGTGGGTTTTTTTTGTTTTGTTGGGGGGGAGGGGGGTGGTGTTTGGTTTTTTTTTTTAAGGATAGAGTGCACTCAGTTTTATGTTAAGTTCCTTGGTCACACTCCTGTTCACTCACGGCATGTGCAAACAGCAATTCAGTACTTGTTCCGTGTAGAATTCACTGACCTGACATGAGTGTTTCAAGAATTGAGGAAGGTACTACATCCGTCTGTTACATCCAGGATTATAACAGACTTTGTTGGTTGACTACAATAGGCATAAAACATGGGAGCAGACTGTGTTATCTCACCTTTAACCAACCAGTTGTAACACCCTACCCTGAGCTGCAGGTGGGGAAGTGAAACAGTTGCTTCAGAGCTGATGAGACTATCCATAGCTTGGTTTTTTTCTCTTTTAAGCATCAGGGTTTTGACAAGAAAGGTAAGACAACTACTCAGACCCCCATACAAGCTCCCACAGCTCAGCTGCTTTTTGAAAGGTGAGACAAGATGCATCTTCTCATCCTCACTGTCAGTCAGAGCTTAGTTGACAGCAACACAAACACACAATTGCTGCCAAAACCTAGATGGAACTTGTACCTTTCATGTTTTGCTAAACTGGTGTATAAATTAAGCCTGATTTGATTTGTATCTTCTTACAGAATAATACAGCTGCAAGAACTTTGACACAACCAGATAAAGAAATAAAACCTTTCATTTCAGTGTTTCTAATGATTAAAAACAGTTCTGAGCCCCCTGCAGCAACAGCAGTCATAAGAGAATGACAGTGAACAATTCCAACAAGAAAAAATCTCATTTGTCAATGATTTGAGGTGCTGTAGGACAACAGGAAGAGATAAGATGGAAAGGTAAAAAAACAAAGTACAAAAGGCAAGATTAGCTCATTTTACACCAAAAAAAAAAAAAAAAACAAAAACACAAAACAAAAAAACCCCCACCTGAAGCATAAACTGATTTCCCATAGTACTAACCAGAAATCAGTACATTTACAATGAAATCTTTAAGATGCACATAAATGTTCACCAGCATTCTCAAGGTGTGAGGTTTGATCAGAACTTTGTCTGCAACACTGCTTAAATTTTGTCTTCCTACACTGACAAATAGTTTCAGATTTACTCTGTCGTTTTCAGAAGTACAGCCTTGTAAATAATTTTACAGAATTTTAAAAGCAGCATCTATTAGACAATACATTCCTTTTGCCATGTCTTAACTTGGCTTTAGAATCAGGTGGAGAACACCTTGGCTACTATCATCTGTAAAGGCCCCTAGGTGGGGAAACTCAAGCCTGCAGAACAGCACCAAGACAAGGCACTGGCACACAAAGTTACATTCTGCTGTTGTAAGATTCATGTGTTAGACTTAAAATATTAATGAATGCTTCCAGAGACAGTTATGAGTGGTAGACCTTAAGTTTCCTAAATTTATTACAGTATTCCATTTTTCCATAGGCATAGCTTTGGGTATGCTGAACAAAGGATTGGGTTATGCAGACAGACACACAGTGCTTCTGAACCATTCTGTAGCTGTATTGGGGACACGTGGCAGTGTGCACAAGCTGAGAGCTCTTCGTGTTCTGCCTGAAAAAGTTGCTCCTGGCTGCACTGAAAAACGTGTTTTGCTGTCATGCATTTATTTAACAGTGGTTTTGTTTCTGCTCCTAAAATAAGGCGGCACACAGGGAGTAGAGAGTGTCAGGCACCAGTGTGGCACACACTTCACTGGGAGTGTCGCCACCATTACTACAAACTCCACTAGGAGAGCAGTATCAAAGGACTGGCAGGTAGAAATCTGAACGAACATACGGTCTTCAGATATGAGCCACCACAAAAGAATTTATAATCCACATATCAGGTCCCAGTTCATAAATCCTATACAGATAAATGCATATTAAAAAGAGAAAACCCTTAAGTAAAATGAAGTTAATGCTCTTAATAAGTTAAAAAATGTCAGAAAACCTGATTTCTCCACGTTCAATAAACTAGGTAGACTAACCAGATGTCAATCAGAAGAAAAAATCTGAAATGCTTCAGAGGTTTTATAAACCATGTTTATATTTCACACATACTTAATATAACTCTTTTAGAAGGGCACAAAAATGTAAACATTTCTTGGCTTTTTCCTCCTTTCCATTTGAAACAGTCTACTCACAGTCCATGCAGAATCTTTCATCAGATATCTTCAGTCACTGAAGACTTAGGTTTAAGACAAATAACTGTAATAAAAAGAAATCTAGAAAACTATCGTAGCCTAACAGTACTTTTGCATTCAATTGATTTATTTAGCATAGCCACAGAACAAAATAATTTGTACATTCAGTCACATTAAAAACAAGGAATTACAAAGCAGTCCACATTTAATCTAAGTGCATTCCTTTGGAGTAACAGTTCCTGTTGTTTCATTTGTATGTCTTCATATGCCAAAGGCCATCATTTAAATAGTGGATATTTTCAATACCAATCCCTTTGTTGACCTTCTCACTGTAGAAGGAAAAACGTACAGAAGTATTAGCTAGCTTAAATTAGAGGGTACTGGGCACTACAAAATATATTATTTCAAGTAAAAATGGCAGCATTTGTCAAAGAGAAAGCTATCAACCACAAAGTCATTATCTTCCACAGCAGGTGGATAAGAAATAATATTTGTTATTACATGTGTCCACACTGCTGACTGATAAGAGGACAATATTTACCTTCCACATTTTTTCAACAGCTTTCCACAGTATTTTTACTATTTCCTTGTGGGACACAGTTCTTCAGACAAGACTTCTGCTACTTTTTTTAATTTTACCATTTCTCTATCAAAGTAGCACAGCAGTTGTGAGCCCTCCCCTCCCAGCAAAGGATGTGTAGTACCAGACAACTGGAGTGTGGAATCTAACAAGTTCTGATTCCAAGTGTGCCATTGACACAACCAAATGCAGGTGAGCTGCCTTACTTCTAGCTGCAGGTTACCTACTCACTTAATAAAGAATTAAAAATGCTAAATTTATGTGCCAAGGACTTCTAGTTTGCTTCAGACATGCTATCCTCTATAGTATTTTATCTTTTGAGTCATGTCATCTTTTAAAAATTGCTGGTTTGTGTCTGCATTGAATGTGTAATATTTTTCCAGTTAAAAAAAAAAAAAAAAAAAAAAAAAAAAAAGAACTAGTTTTGCCACACTAAACAAGAAAAATCTCTTTCTGGGAGTGAGAACAAGTTTCATTTCCATGGGGAATATAATTAATTCTATTTACACCAAGTGTTCTATTACTGACACAACCTGTCCAAAAGTAATCAGGAAGGAAAATGCTGCTAACACAGTATTAACACATTACATGTAGTAATCACACCAAGAGATTGAAATGCCACTGCATAAACCAGGAAATTGTGGAACAGTGTCACAGAAAAAAGCTAAGACGCTGCAGAGAGGAGTATCATTTCATCTTCCTCTTCTGTTCATGTTGCTTCTCACAGGAACAGGATATTCAGCTGCAAGGCTGGTGGATTTGAAGTTAGGTACACAAAGGACCTTGGTTTCCAATTATCTCAGTGAATCACTGCACTCTTAGGACTGGGACACAAGTAGCTTTTCTTTCCACTTACTCTTGGAGTCTTTTGAAGCACCACAAAGAATCCTGAAGAATGTAATTCCTCAACAGCTACAGCAAGTCCAAATCCAGGTTTCTGCAGTCCCACTCTATCCCTGTTCTCTAAGACATTCCCAACTCTCTGCCTCGTGCTACTATTACCACCTAGGACAGGCTTCTGCTGAGAATTACCCACACAAGAAAAGTGACTTGTTTTCACCAAAAAAGCTTCCTCACTGCCACAAATGACAGATGGGTCTGGAAACCAATACAGCCCAAACCTGCTGGGTGCACCTCACATCCTGCAAGACGTTAATAGAACTTAAAATGACAAAGTGATTTAGCTACTTATAATTTAGCACTACCTGAAAGCCAAGAACAACTAACATGCATTTCCATTTTCTATCTCTTTTCTTTCTCAAATGGTTTTCAGCTTATCCCCCAAGCAGACCTCCAAATTTCACAAGAGGCTCAGCTAAGTTAGCAGAGCAAGCAAGAATGCTACATGTGGGTATACCCTAAAGAAAAAGAGCAGGCCACAGAGAAAAACAAGCCTAGACAGGCAACCAAACTCCAGGAGGACTTGAGTCTCTGCTGTCCCTGCAGGACAACAATCTCTTCAATGTTTTCAATCTTCTCAAATCCAAATTACATCTCTTGCCTAGCCCAGGTATTAAATACTTAGCAAAAAGTATGTTTTTTGTTCAACAAGATCTTTGAGAAAGTATGATCAGAGCACTAGAAACACTAACATTCAGTAGCAGTACTAAAGTTTTGTGTCTTAAAATCCATACTCAGATGAAAAGACCCATTTTGATTCCCAATAAGGAGAGAAGACATTCCCTGCCTCATTTTCTTTCCCTGAATACCACTCAACAAAATGAAATCTTACAAACTCTGTACCTGAACAAGACACGCTGCAACAGCAATATAGTAACTTTGACAGTGGTGCCTATGGGGTCCAAACTAACATGGTAACAACAAAGGACAGGTTATATTTCAGCTTACATGTTATAAAACACTTACATGTCCTCAGCTGACATCTTCATTACTCCCACACATAATGCGTGTTGTTTTCCCTCTGCCATTATTGCCTACAAATTATTGCTAAGGAAAACAGCATTCTTTTTAAATTATTTCAGAAAAGTAAAAGCAATATGAAGAAATTACTTCCAAAAACACTTTCAAAAGCCAGTGTTGAACTTTTAACCTTTTAGTAATTCTAGAGCTCCAGCTCTTAAGGATAAGCAAAACAATGCACTGAATTTAACAACTGAATCAGTGTGTAGAACAAAGCATGTATTTATGACCGTGGAACAGCAATTACAGAAAAAATCTCCCAGTGCTGCATTTCCTCCTTTGTGCCCAACACTGAGATGACAGTCTCTGCCCTACTGGAACAAAACAAGCACATGTTTGTGGGGCCATTATAGATTCCAAGGCACAGAAGAACTGAGACACCAATTTAAAAAACACAAGTACTGAAATCACGTGTCCTTTTCAGAGTTCAGCAACACGTGATGTTAACTGCTGATCTTTTCCTATAGCATCTAACTAACAACAAAAGCAGCACGGATTGGAGTTATAAATGCTCTACTTGTTCAGAATTCTTTTCTGAGTAATATAATGAGTGAATTAGCACATTTTCCTCATTTTACATATGCTACCTTCATCAGACACTTAGAGCAAGTCCTGACTGCAGTGAAGCTGACCCTAAACATCTTTCCTAATTCCCTTAGAACAGGAGACAATTCTTCTGAAGGGAATACAAGATTGACTAAGGAGATAGGAGACAAATTACACTGCACCTAATCTACTTTAACCGTTCACCATAAAATCACTAAGGAGCTGCACTTACTAGTGAGATTAATGGAACAGCGGCCCACCCAATGGTACAGCAGAAATAGTTATGTGGTTTGGAACATACAGTAAATGAAAGAATATGAACAATTTTAAATTTGCCAAGCAGTATCTAAATCTCTGCAGCTCCTTTCTGATTACTAGTTATTTATTGAAATCCAATTAAAATCCAAAGCAATACAAATAATGATCAACTGAGAACACAAGAATAGAAAATTAACTCATCTCACAGTGAGCAGTAATTCACAGTTAAGAAGGATACAACGACAGTGTCAACAGCAGCAGGGTAAAGCTTTGCTCCAGGAGACGTCAGGCCAGGGCACATTATATTGGCTCCACTCAGGACAAATTTAATGGCACCTTTATCAACCTGCTGATGCGGGAGAATAAATGGGTCTAGGAGGGGAAAGATACAGCACAAAAATTAATACAGCACCATGACAACATGAATAGCTCATTATCAAGTCAGTTTAAGTGGGACAATTAGACATAGAGTGTCCTATGCAAGGGTAGGAAGTTTGAGAAACAATTACCAGAGCTCCTGCTGGGCAGCACCATCCAGAAGGACACAAATACTGACCCAAAAGGACACAGGTAGTGTCCTCCCAGACCACATCTTTTATCTAAGAACCAAACGTAATCCAGCACTTCAGGCACTGCACATTCGCAGACCCATAGAGACTGAGTGACAACTTTCCTCTAGGGAAAACAACCACCCAGGTGCCCATCCTACGAGATCTTAAAACCAAGGAGACTCAAATCCTGCAAACTCCATGTACTCTTGCAAGTTACTCCAACATGAAAGAAAAACAACTTAATGTTAACGGAACAAAAAAGGCAAACATGGACAAAATTCGTGAAAGCTGTCAGCTCTTCAAGCCATCCTGCAAGTGCAGGCATCCTCTTGAAGTATTTCCAGCACTGAGATATGAATAATGTTTTTTGGGATCCAAAACAGAGTAACACAATCAAGCAGAACAGCAAGAAAAACACTGCAAGAGTAAATTGTGAAAAGTAAAAAGCATGCAGTATAAGTTCCTACAGGAGACGGATATACATTACATCATTAAACTCAGGAAGACAGAATATTTTTCTAGTAAGAACTTACAAGTATTTGTATAACAAAATTTGAAAGAAAAAATATAGGGACCAACAATAGCAAATTTATATCCCTATCCTAGGGGAGCCTCTCAAGATTTTTTTACAGAGCTTTGTACAATTAAATTCTTACTTACCAAAGTTCAGATTGCTTAACATATAGCTTAGAAGCAATTCACATAGACGTTTGAAACAGAAAATTAATAAATTTCAGTTAAGAAAGGATAATGTATCTTTAAGATCTATTCTGGAATATGCATGGAATATATGGAATGGAAGCTCTTTTTAATTTGATTCCACAGATGTCCTGTGGAATCACACTCACCTTTCTCTTCCCAGCACAACCACCCTCAAGAAACTTACATTTGTGAAGCAACCTTAGCGTTGGGTAAAAAATCCCCTCTCTTTGCCTGAAGAACAGCAACTCTCCATTCACAGTGAGAATTTCTATATGTTCATGACTGCAAGATTAAAAAAAAAAAAATCCAAGAACTACTTAACCCTTCTATAGTTTAAATACAGTATTTTATTATATGGAGTCTGGTATATCTTAACACCTGACAACAAAAACAGTCAATTCGCAACATTTAAAACTAAAAATATTATCCTTTCATATGACTTTTTCTTCAGCAATGGTCTCCTGTTCACTTCTTCACCCTTTGAGAAAAAGAAACCTACTGACAAAATACACAAACTGTATTTCTTTGGGCATTGCTTTTTGAGGGCAATACAAAGAGTCAGTAAGGAGAAGAACTCAGCAAAAATGTACTACCCTCTATTCAGAAAAATGGATAATAACCAAGATAATATATGGAAGACCAAATATAGTACAAAATGTTCCTGACAGGAATCCAAACAATTTTGAGCTTCCATGTCCATAAAGCTGAATGCTTCCCTTCAACAACAGGCTGATCCTTGGAGACTGTAGATACACTGCATATTAACTACTGGCAGCATTTTTAAGTTCCTCAAGCATCCCACTAGCATCTGCCTTCAAAGTGCAATAAGCACATGCCAACTTTCTAGTTTGGCCACAACACAGACTACTAGCTATTAAGACATGATGGATGCCTATCAAAAATGCTAGGTTTATCGACTGTACCAAGTAAATATATAAAGGAAGCAATCCTAGCATCTTAAAAGCAATGTTTAAGTGAAAAGATACTTACCATCTTACTATTTTGACAGGATCTTTCTTTGGCATGATTTGGTTTAACCATGGTTCAATAACAGGAAATTGATCTATCAGTTGATTCTTGATGCCTTTAATAACTGAAGTCTTTAGCTGGATACAGTTTGATACATTCTCCTTTTCATCAAATCTGTCAAGTGAGTGAAAGTATTTTAGACATGCACAATTTGCTGCACAAAAGTTGCGTTTTTCAGAATCTGTCTTTAGAAATGTTTATAAATTTACTGTAAAAGTCTAATAGACTGACTGTCCGGCTTTCAAATGCAAAATTTCATGAGGCTTAAATTTGTCTCCTGATCTGGGCTGGGGAAGGGCAGGGGGTCCCCCCTCAGTAGCATCTGTACGGCCACAAAACACGTGTTTAATCTCCTAGATAACCCCTGGCACGCAATGCTATTTTATTCAACTCCAAGAGTACTTTGCTGGTAGCACAAACACCCACAGCCCCGTCCCGATGCGAATCCTCCACGTCCACCACAGAAATACGAACGGCGCTTTCTACCAGCCGAAGTTGTGACAAGTTAATGACTCGGCTCCCTTTAACGAGCGGGTGCCCGAGGCAAAGCCGAGGGCTGCGGGTGGCGCTGCCCGAGGAGGCCGCGGGGCCGCTCCCGCCGCCGCAGCGCCGAGCCCGGGGCTGAGGGGGCGCGGGGCCCCTTCCCTCCCCCGCGCCTCCCACGGCGACACTCACTTCTTGAACATCCTGCGGGCGGGGGGCGCCGGGCGGGCAGGCCGGGGCCGGCGGGCACGCACAGCCTCGGCGCGGCTCACACGCGGCTCGGCCGGGCCGTCCCTCCCTGCGCGCCCGCCGGAAGCGCCGCTCCATCGCCGCGGAACGGGCGGGGCCAGCCGGCAGCGCGGCGCCTGTGCCGCGGTCCCCGCCGTCATCTCCTGCCTGCCGCCTGCACGACAGCGGCCGCAGTGCGCTTTAATAACAAACAGGTGCTTGGTAGGTACAGGCACGGCGCTGTTCTCCCAGGTAGTGTATCGCTTTTCGGTAAAATAAGAGCAAAGTGCTAATGGCTACTGCCGTAATTTAAACACAAAATACGTGTCACTGGAAAAAAACTCGGCCATCTTCGTAACTAGCAGAGCAGAAGCTATCCTCCAGCTTTAGAGCAGGACATAAGATCCTGTCAACAGCATTCTAGGGGAGGGCAAATGAGTTATGGTCAAACAGCAGATACTGAAGCCGTCCAGGGAATCAGTCCCAGGTGACAGTGCCACACCTTAAGGTGGGGAGGGAGCAGAAGCCTGGCTTGCCGAGAAGATCCCGGCTGCTAGGCAGAGAGATGGATTCTGGTGTAGAGGACCATCCATAATGTTTATTAGAATCAAATTACGTTTTACTTGGTTATGGTTGCAGCAATTGTGAATAGAAAACTGTAGGCAGATAGAATTTACCACACTGCTTTTTCACCCTTTGAGAAGCAGTGTTTGTTCTGTTTCTTTTTAGCGTCATAGAAGTGGTACCACTAGCATAAAGGAAAGGGAGGAGAAGACATACAAGACCAGGTTACCATTATGCTAACAACCAAGTTCATTTTCCCATACAAAACAATTTAATCACCTCTGATAGTACAACAAGTAATTAACATCTAACACTTAAAAGTTACATTAGCCAAAGTAAAATCAAGCTTTACACATGGTATCATTCAAATAGTGCAGCACAGCCTCCAAACAAACACACTAATAATTTTTTAAAAGGATAGGAATGAACTATGGCATTACGTAAATACTCAAGCATTTCACTCATGAATGCCACCATCATCTACTTCGCAGCATCACTAAAAATACTGAGTTATAATCAAGAATTCAATTTTAACTGAAACACTGTGACTCTGCTCATCCCCAGGATTAGAAAGTGAGAATGAGAGTTTATCACACTGACAAACTATTCCATATGTTCTAGTGATCCTCAAAAAATAATCATTTTATCAAATAATACTTTGCCATGAAAACAACCACATTTTTAAAAACTGTAATGAAAAATTCATCATATTCTACCTCAAATGATAGAAACACAAGGTGAACTTCTACGCTTCTTGAGAAAGACAGCACATCTCACTGAAGTCACCTAAGCCACTGTTTTCATGCCTGCCTAAAACAGCAAGATTAGGCCCAAATTTTCAAACATTGCCTTTGTCAAGAGGAAGGTGTTGCCTCTATACTTCTACTACCTTAAAACAGTTAGACCACTGCTTCCTTCAGGTTCCCTTCAGGGCTGAGCTAACCTTAAGTCTGGTCTCAATTTCTCCATCTTCTCTTCCAAATGTTTTTTTTTTGCTGGGGTAGCTGCAGACTTCAGGCCCAGGTAACTGCTCAGCCAATCTAAAGGCGCTTGTACAGAGGATTTTTGAAGAAGGCTCCAAGGACCTAGGCTGGACTTCATTAAGACGGCTCTCAGTGTTACTGTTCAGCCTTAACACCAAAAAGCTGGAGACATTTGCTCTGGTTGCAGGGTCACTTTTAAGTACCAACATTTTAAAAGCATAGTACCTGGACAAGAGTGGCAAAGCAAGGGGAACATCCAGCAACTGCCCTGACAGAAACCACCCCTCAGGATCACATGCTAAATAGAAAGGACTTAGGATTTCATACCCATGTAAGTTTTGGCAGAAAAAGGGGAAAATTCATCACACCTGACTTCTTCCTGGATCCCCAGAACTTTAACTTGTCTCCATCTGCTTTCTAATATCCAAAAGCTGAATATTCTAACTGATGGGACAAAGTCATTGACTGTTCCACCCCTCAATGATTGCATAGACAGAAAGGAGACTCTGTCTCATGTCTTTTTTATAAATCAAATATTTTCAGTGAACCATGAATGTGTAGAAATTTGGCATCTCTTACATCTCTCCATCTCTTACCTAATTTGGCTTAAGTGAACATTACAGTTACTGGGAAACAGAGGAAAACTTTACAGCATACTCACCTGACTTTTATTTACTTAGCAAAACTCTTTATTCCTATTATATCTGACTTGGAATGTAATTTAGTAGCCTTGGGAACCACATGACCTGTGCTAAAGCAGGTTGAAACCAGACTGAAGCTTTGTTTTGCTGGGTTTTTTTAACTGGACCAAGTACTTTTCTACACATCACAAGCATGATGTTCCAGGCCTCAGGAGTTGTCTGACAGTGACTCAGTCATAAGACATTCTCCAGAAGAGCCTCAGTAACGTTAGATTCCTACTTCTGTGTACCCGTTTTTGTCACAGGTTAGCCCATCTTTTCCTATCCAACTTACAAGACCTCCCCTGAGGAGCTTCACTGTCAGGTGTGCGCTCTCAGCTGAAGTCCGTGGAGAATATTCCAGAGCAAAACCTCCTCACTTGGTTTGTTACTTTTTCCACAGCCCTTTCTCAACAGTATTTGAATCCTAACAACATTCCTGGGGAGTTTACGGTCCCTTTGGTAACAGACCCACCAACATCAAAAGAGACTGTAAAGGCCTACGACTTCTGTCCTTGCTTCCAAAAATTATGAAACAAATAAAACAGAACAAAAGTAAACCGTGGACTGTAGCTCAGTGCAAGTCCGTATGTATTAAGATAAAAGAGGTGACGCTAAATGATTGTTTATAAATAAGTGCAAGCGAAATCATTTCCAAACCAAGCGCACAGGCCTCGGCCTAAGCCGCAGGCTCAGGGAGGCCGAGCTGCGCGAACGCCGCCGTGCACCGCGCTGACGGCGGCGCGCCTGAGGCGGGGACGGGACGCGCCGGGTGAGGCAGGGCGAGACCCCGGGACTGCCGGGTGCCGCACTGCCAGCCCAGGCCGGCGGGGGGAGCGGCGAGCCACGATCAGTTCCGCTGGCGCCGAGGGCGGGTCCCGGGGCGGTCCCGCCGCTTCCCGGCCGCGCTTCCGTGCGCCGCGCCCCGTCATGCACGGCGGGCGGATGCGCCGCCATTTTTGCGCTCCCGCTGCCGTGCAGTGACAATAACAACCCGGCCGGGCCGTCCCCCCTCAGGGAGCGCGGGCACAGGCGGAGAGGGGGGAGCGGGGCCCGAGCGGAGCGGCCGCGGGGCAGAGCGGGAGGCGTGCGGGGCCGGGGGCTGGAGCCGAGGTGAGAGAGAGCCGCGCTCAGCCCTCCCCGCTGCTGCTCGGCGGAGACGAAGCGGCCGGAGCAGGAGGGGAGCGCAGAGGAGAAGCCGGAGAAGCCGTGGGGAATTCTGCTGCTGGAGAGGAGAATTGAAAGGAGCCGGTGCCCGGCGAGAGGCCGGAACGGAAACACTCTGCTGGGAAAGGAGTAAAAGCAGAAAGGCAGAGACGAACTACGAGAACCAAAGTAATAAAGAAAGGGGGAGGAGGAGATAAAGGGATTCCACAGATAAAGAAGAACGCGAAGGAGGAGGAAAGGAGGAATACAAGGACTCTGCTGATGAGAAGGAGGAGTTGAAAGACCCCCCCCCGAGAGGCAGCGAACAGAGACTGACTCTAAAACTCTCCCTCTCTCTTTGTCACACCACAAGGATTTGATGCCCCTCAGCCTGTTCACTTCTGTGTGTTCATGTTTCCCACAGGTTTCTCTTCCCCCAACCCCCCAGCTGCAGCCCAGGAGGTCAGACCTGCCACTGATGGTAACACTAGCAGCAGCTCCTCCTGCAAGAAGAGAAAGTTAAATAATAGCAGCAACAGTAATTCCGAAAAAGAAGAATTTGATTCCATTTCCTCCTGCACCTCCTCTCCTTCCAAAAACACCTCCTCATCATCTTCCTCTGTCATCACCACTTCCTCGTGCTCCTCCTCAGGGCTTGCTTCCTCCAACCATCACCTCCAGAAGAAGCTGCGCTTTGAGGACTCCGTGGATTTTATTGGACTCGATGTGAAGATGGCTGAAGAGTCTTCTTCCTCCTCCTCTCCTGCTGCCTCTTCTCAGCAGCAGCACCAGCAACAGCTTAAAAATAAAAGCCTTTTAATTTCGTCAGTGGCTGTGGGGCACCATGCAAATGGCCTGACCAAAGCTGCCTCCTCTACTGTTTCCAGTTTCGCCAACAGTAAGCCTGGCTCTGCCAAGAAATTAGTGATCAAGAACTTTAAAGGTAACAGGCGATAATTTGTCACAACCTGTGGGGAGCTGACACTCGACTTTATGTTTTGTTTTCAGCCTGAAAACTGGTTCCTTTCAAATAGCTCCAGGTTTTGTGGGAATTGCTTTTCTGTGGCGAACATTTCTGTACTTATGTAAAGGGGAATAATGATTTCTGATGTGTGCTTGCCTGGTCATGTACACATCCTGAGCTACACTTTGCTGCCTGGAATTATTTCTCAGACTCCCTTCCCTCTGTCTCCTGAGAAAGCCTTAATTTGTACATTAGGTGTTTACACACTTAGGTTTTACTGCTAAGTGTGTAAATCGCCTTTGTTTAAACTTTTAACATTTGATACCTCTTTTCTAGTAATCCTGATCCAGAGCTCAGTGTATATTTTAGCCCAGTTTATGATAAGTCTTTTCATAGAGTGGGACTTTTTTTAAGTTGGCCTTGAGTCTGCACGTCTTGTCTCTGCCTGTGTTGTCTGTTTATAGGATAATCTGCCTGTGCTCAGTTTTAAACGTTGAAGCTAAGGTGATTATCGGGTTGTTATGGTGGATTTCCTTTCTGGTTTTCCCAGTTGCCTTTCAAGTAGATAGTTCAGATTTTTGCAGATTATATTTTTCCTCGTAATGTTCTTGCTGTAATTTTTAATTGCATATTTTCTGTATCTTGACTTACTCTTACAAGTTTACGTTATTTTATAAATTCTCTCCAAAGATGTGTTTCAGATTCTTGAGCAGTGTTACTAGAGACCAAGGTGAAGTAGAGAAATTAAGCTTTTCTGAGGTGATGCTGCTTCATTTTCTAGTAAACAAAACCACAAATTGGTAGGCAGAAAGCTTAAGTAAAATGTTGCCATTTTTTCCCTGTAAAGATGAGGATATCACGTGCTTTTTTTTTTTTTATTTCCTGCCTCTTGCTGTCTTCCAGAATAGCCCACTACATTGCTTTCTTGGGTTGTTTCTTTCTCCTCATGTGTTTGGGTTTGTGGAGGGGTAAAAGATATTACCGGCATTAAAATTAATTTCTAAATACACAATTGACACAAGTGTTCTGTAGACATATTGCATTAGGTAAGGATTAGGATTATTTGACCCGCTGTAGTGTTTTGCAGGAATTCATGATCGCACTGTAACTCTTTGCTTTAAGGTTCCAATTCTCAAAAATGTTCTCCGTCTATCAGCATCATCATTTAATTTGATTATTTTAAAATACAAACCTACAATGCATTATAGGCTGCTCTTCAGTTGTGTGCTATCTTTAAGGGAAGTTAACTTCTCACTCTTAAAATACCGGTTAAATGTCATGGATTGCATGGTGCTGTGATTGTCGCTGCTTATGAATTGGTATTTGAACCACTTGCTTAAAATGGATGTCTCGGTATTCTGACAGGCTTGCTTTTTATTTACTCTTAGATGCTAAACTGAATAATAATATTAAGATTTTTGTCTTTGTCTTAGTGTGATAGCAATAACATCCTTTACAACTTAAATGACTTCCTAAAATCAGTTGACTGCTGAGCAGCATACTCAGGTATTGCTAGTGAAAAAAGGCAAGTCCATAGTCAGTTGTCTCTAGATCCAGATGATGCAGCTAATGTTGGGATATTGCCAAAATTGTAGGGAAATGCTTGGAAGAACAAAATAATTTCTTCTCTCTGATAGTTATGTCTAAGGAAATCATAAAGCTTTAAAATTTATTTTTTACTTTTAGATGTGCAAAAGTCAATTTTAATAGTGTATAAACTCTGGGCCAGTTTCATCTGTTGGTAGCATGAATGTGCATGTGTCATCTTTCTCCTCAGATTTTTTTTTATTCTGGCTTCTCTATTTGGGAATGTGCTTATTAGAACAAAAATGGTCGCTTTTATGAGAATATAAAATTTTAAAATAGTTCTTACATTCTGAGGCTGTGACTTGGGGAATACCTTAGCATGTTGAAAATGCTTTAGTCTTGCTGAAGGTGCTGCAGAGCAGGGGGAAAGAAAAATCAAAAGAGGCAGAAAAAATAATGGAGAGTGTCAGATCTGGAGCTGTTCAAACATTTTTAAAAGAGGCGTAATTAAAAAATATCCACTGGCCATACCCAAGAGGGACATAAATGGATTCCTTTCAAACTGGAAGGTTTTCCTTGGGACCACAAAGCCTGTACAATAATTAGAGTGTTTCCATGAGTGTTTCTTGAAGAGTTATTTCCAACTGTTAATACAGAGTAGAATTAATGAGCAGTAAATTAAAAACTAAGATACACACAACTGTGTATCTTTTAATGCATCATTTTTATCTTTTATGTTCCTTTCTTTTGGCTCTGCTGGCCTGGTAATGAGAGTGTAATGAAGGTCTAGATCATTCTTGCTGGTTTTAGCCCTTCTTGAGCTGCCCAGGCACAGGATTGAGATTTTTTTGTAAACCACAGGTACTGTTTGGGCTACAGGTGCTATGGTGTGTATATGAAGAGCAATGCTGAATTTCTTCACTATGTTACTCTTTCAAATGTGAATAAGATACTGGTTTTAAACAAATACTTTATTTTCATGTAAGTATAAATTAAAAGCTGGACTATCTTTCCCCTCAAAGCTACATACTTTTCATTTCTGTAGAATGTTCTGATTTGTCTAAATACATTCTCAAACTTTATATAATTTCTTTCAAAGATAAACCTAAATTGCCTGAAAACTACACAGATGAAACCTGGCAAAAACTGAAAGAGGCTGTAGAAGCTATCCAGAACAGTACTTCAATTAAGTACAATTTAGAAGAGCTCTATCAGGTAAGTGCATTAAGTAAAAGCAATGGGTTAGGGCTTTTTTGTTTTGTTTTCAGATTTCTTTGCTTAAAACACTTGATATGGTGGTAAGAATATGGCATTTTGCTTTATAGCTGCTTTTGTCATTGAAAAACTTGTTACCAAATAGTTTCTTCATTTTAAAAATTTCACAAGGCCTAGCATCAAACTTGTGTTTTGTTTTGGTTTTTTTTTACTTGCCACAACAAAACCCAAGGTATGGTTTCCCTTGTGGCAGTTGAGAGAATTAACTAAGGTGAGGATCTATATTCCCTTTTCTGTTTAGGGAGCTGTGGTGTTTATCTGCTAAAGGAGAAATGTGAAATCCTCAAATATTGGATTTTAGGAATAAAGTGATTTATATTAAAATATTATTTATTTTCTGAAGAAAGTATCTGTCCACGATCAAGTATCACAAATCACTTAAAAACTGCAACTTTCTATTGACTTCTAGTAGGTAAATTGAACACCAGTTTCCTTTATGAGTTAGTTTATTTTGGTTTGATTATGATTTTTGGGCATTGCGGCATTCTTTTATTTTAACAACTGAGAATCAAACTTTATTGCCAGCAACAGCTCTGATTGTGTTTTCTTAAATACTTTAGGAAGTGATCAGATTGAACTGCATTTCCTAATGCTTTTTTTATAAGCTCCACTTCTGCTTTTTTTAGCTGAATGTGTGGGGAGATTTCCCGCTGCTTACCTTTTCCCTACTAATGTCACTTGTGGTTTTAGCAGCATAGCAACGGTGCTGCTTTAGCTGAGTATTAAGAAGCCCTTGAACTTTTTATTCTGCTTTTAAAGTCTTTATTACCTGGTTAGTTATTTAATTTGTTCCTCTGTGTGTGTAAATAGCTTTCTCACCATCTCTTTTTAGGGTCTCTTCTTCCCCTCCCTTTTTCAACAAAAGCTGCATGTAAATAGGGGGGAAAAATCCTGTTTGTACAAGACTTGGTGACAGATTTAAGGAAGAATTCATTGCTGTTCCTCAGTCCATGGCATTCTTAAAATCACGATAGACTTTTGTAATGTTCAACTAATTAACTGAAAATACTGCTTTTTTAACAGTTTGTCAATATAATAGATAGTATTGTTATTTTTGCACAACTGGTGGAAGTAATAGCAAATTACAACCGATTGTACTGGGTATTGTAAATTACTTACTCTAGACTGAATAACAGTGCAATAGCTGTTAATTAGGTGCTTGAAGGCTATCCAAAATTGTTAAAAAATAGAATTCTGTTGAAATACTTGCTTCTGTTTAAGAGTGTTGCTTAAATTTCTGCTCTGTCTTACCACAAGCTTAATTTAATGTTGCTTGTGGTCAGAAAACCGAAAATAAGCTTTTTTTGTTTTAATCTCAGTGATTCAACATAGTTATTACTTAGATACCTCTCAGTGCAATAGAGTGCAATCAAGTATGACTTTTTTATGTAAATCTAAAAATAAATGTCTTGATTTAAAAATAGTAGTAGGAATCACTAGTGTTTTTAGATGCTAACTAAACTAATGTCATTTCTGAACAGCTGCTTGGTAAAAGGATCTGATCTCAAATATGCCCTGGCAAATACCATTATCCAACATAGTGGGGAATTACAAAAGAGTCTGCAAAAGTTCTGCTGCACACCTCAAAAGAAGAGGTTTTTTTTTTCAATGGAGTTAAACTTCTTCCATTTAGTTTAACTGTAGTCTGGGCTGGAAAAATCCCACTGAGCAAACATTTTGAAGCTTTATTTCTTTGCAGGACCCAAGCTTCATATTTGCTTTGTTCTTCCTCAGCAAACAAAACTATTCCTTTCCATGAGTAGCTGAAGTGCTACAGAATTGAACACTTCTTTTATAGAATAATTTTCCTTCTATTAGTACCTGAAAGTAAAGATCTAGATCTTTGGTACCTGATACATAGGTATTGTTTTTTTAAATCAGTCAGAGTTAAATACTTCAGGAAAGATCTGATTTTCTCTCTTTATAGTTTTGTTCAGTTCTTTTTTCTTACCACACAAACCCAGGTGTGGATGCAGCAGTTAGAAGAAATAAAAGAACCACAAAAAAAACCCCCACCAAGCCAAACAGAAAACCACATCCAACTGCATACATGTTACACAAAGGAAGTAGGGTTCTTCTTCAGATTTTCTGACCATCATTAGGGCACAGATTCCCTGATGAGAAGCATCTTTTCCACTAATTCAGAACAAGATAATTTTGTGACCTAGAGACCATGAAGTTTTTGTGTGTATCAATGTTGATACATTTTTAAATACAATCAGTATTGTCCAGCGCTAGTAATTAAGAAAAGCATAATACTGCAGTAGGGGGTTAATCTTAAAAATTAAAGCATTTCTGTGCATGTCATCTACCAAGATGCAGAAGTTTTGTACTTCTATGTTCAAACAATCCTAGCAGACATGTCTAACACTTTGGAATTTCTGATAGATGTAAAAGCTCAGCTTTACACAAACACTCCATAAAAGTAGGTGTGTATTAATATGCGTTTATTTTACTAAAAGTTAATTGTATGCATTTGTCCATATTCAGTGCAGGAGCTAATTCTTTTATGGATTTAGAGCAGCATGGTTAAAGAGTACTTGTTTGATAGGCAGCAATTTTAACTGTGTTGGGATGAGGTGACCAGAAGTCCAGGAAAGAGGCTGCTGGTGTCCTGAGTTGGCGGTTTAAAGCCAGAGTAACACTGGTTCTGCAAGTCACAGAGAAGTTCCATCCAAAACATTCACCTTCCCACCTCTCAGTTGGCTCCTCCAAAGTGGAAGAAATTAAGAAACCTAGGAAACTTGCTGAAGTTTTAATCAGGCTGTTCAAGCTCAGTCTTTTCCATCCCCTTCTTCTACTGAATCAAATATCAGGCTATGTCCTGGTTTGCTGCCTGAACCTGTTTGTAGAATAGCAGAACAGAGCTGAGCATAACCTGCTCTGAGCAGTGGACTATAGAACGCATTTTCGTCACTTTGTTCTATTTGTTTGTTGTTTCTTAAGTGTTGTGGCTGAAGAGTTAAACCTCTTGCTATTCCCAAATATTAAGATATGTATACTTAGGTGATAGTTTTGGCTTTCCTTACAGTTTTGGTTCAGACCTGTTTTGGTTAATTGACACATCCACTCTCTTGCTATACCCGTTTACTTCTGATACTTAATCTCGTGCAGGTTTGGGGGTTTTGCAGTTATTGTTGTGTGGGATGGTTTTGTTGTGGGGTTTTGGTTTTCATGGAGGTTTGGGTTGTGTTTGGTTAGGGTTTCTTTAACTCTTCTGTGTGCTGAAGCCAGTATTAGATGTTGTGCACTTGCACTCAGAATGATTCCTGTTGATATCCTGGGATGAACCAAATAGCTCTTGTTTAGCTATTTGGATTGTTGCTGTGCTTTTAGTGGGGACTGCTCACTGTCTGCTTCCATTTGGACTGTTGGGAACTATTCTGGGGGAATTTCAGTGTAATGGCATAGATCTGCTCTGTGCACTTCTGAGCTATGCAGTCCTTCCATGGTTGCCTGCAGATGCTGGGGAACAAACTTTACCATCCAGTCTTTTTTTTTTCTGAAGAGTTGGTCATACTAGCAACTGAAGTCTTTTCCAATAAGTAAATAATAGCACAAAGCATTAATTGAAAATCAAATATGCTTCTTCTCTAGCTTCTACAAGTGTTTTACGGAATAATCGCTTACTGTGTCTTTCAGCCTGCAAAGAGTTAAAGTTGTTTAGTTGCTTTCAAATTTTTGACTATGGGTATGAATTTTAGAAGTCTTGAGATACACTAATGGACTTAAGACTGTTTGCTTGATCAGTGTCCAAGACATGGCCCCATTAAACTTCTTTCCACTTCATACTGTGTGCACAGTGATAATTCTTCTAAAACTTGATGAGATCTAGAAATCTGGGATTGTCACTGTAAATGCAGTCATGCTACTAATATTCAGTATTATAATTAGAGTTATACAGGGATAGAGTTGGTGGATGGATAGATAAGATAGATAACATATGTAGAAATAGGTACTTTTGGGGATGAGGGAAGCTTAATCAAGGAAAGGGCTACAAAAGGAAATTAATCTGGCAGTGCTTTTCCACTAATATCAGTGTGACTTGCAGAGCACAGCAGTTAATAAAATTAATACTTTAAGTGGCTGCTTTGAGGTATGAAGCCCAGCAAGCTACTGGAAGATATTAAAGTACTATTCTTTATTTTAGAGATGCCAGTCCTGCAGTTCCATGTGAGAGAATTGACACTCCAGCTAAATTGATAGTCTGTAAGCTGTTGAGGGCACAGCCTGCCTTTATCTCCTGTTACCATTGCAGTGCCATGCCTATCTCTGGTGTTTTGCATGCTGCAGTTAACTGTGTTAAGAACTGTGAGAAGAAGAATTCTTGTCTGGGAGGGGATGTCCTCCTTTCTTGTAAAACCACATGTAAACATATAGCAATTTTTTTGTTGTTGTTCCTGTTTCTTTTTCTCTTAAGGCCGTTGAAAATCTCTGCTCCTACAAGATCTCTGCAAATTTGTACAAACAGTTGAGGCAGATCTGTGAAGACCACATTAAAGCACAAATTCACCAATTCAGAGAATATCCTTTTCTTAGCTGTTGACAAGACAAAATTGTTTTACCTGTTTATAATGATGGATTTCTTTGACTAGTTCATGATACTAGGCTGTGCTAATCTGAATTACTAGTTTTTGTGTAAATAGTTTTGCTTTTATCTCTTTGTGGGACCTAGGAGAAGACTACTTGTTTCTGAGAAAGTTTCACTGGTATTTGTGAAACACTTTGACATCTTACAGAAGCTTGTGTTGGATTTGCAGCAAGGCTTTAAAAGTCTTTATTGGCTGTGTCATGTCAGGCTTTTTTATATTAAACTTGCCAACCTTAAATAAAGTGAAAAGTCTTCCAACAAGTAGCTGTTGGGATTTTTTGTGAAAAGTAGTAGTGCAACATGTCAGGTTCTGAGGATCAAAATGTTTTATTTTCAGAAGTTTGAAGTTGCATGATGTTGACATCCTGTTAAGTCGATGTTAATTAGTACCAGAACTATGCAGTGAGCTGAATAAAAGATAAATTTGAAGGACAGAATTTCTTTCCTAAGGTTAACTCTTAACATGAGCTGAAATTACAGTGTAGTGGTGAGTTCTTACATGTATTGGATATTGTTGGCTTTTGAGGTATGGGGATATGTATGTATGTTCCATTCCCCAGGGATGGGGGATTAAACAAAATATTTGAAACTAATTAGAAAATTTTTAAAAATTTGTTCAGATAATTTTGTTTCTCATTATTAACACAAAGACCCTCATAAAAAATTAAATGTGTTGCAAGAAATTAAGTGGTTCTTTCTGAGAGTAGGTGAGTTTGTTGTGCTCTCTGTTAAGTGTCTTTAAAAAATAAAAAAGTTGGTTCATTCCATTGTTTACACCATCTATTAATCATTATTTTCTTAATGGATTTCTTCATGGATTCATTGGATAGTGTCCTTTTTCTAAAGAAAATAGACAAATGTTGGCAAGATCACTGCAGACAAATGGTAAGTTTATCTTTTTAAGGAAAGCCAGTTGCTTTGTCAGCCTGTTTTGCTTAACTGTGTTCCTTTTCAAACTTCTGAAATGCCTTAAGTTTATGTAGGGTTTCTTTGTGATATACAGCTGTATCTAGTTTGTTAGAAATCAGGCCTTGAAAATACTTTCCTGTAGTGTGTTTCTTGGCATATGGGTCTGATCTTGGACATACACACCCCCCAACTCCTTCCGTATTGTCAGTTTTACACAAACCTTTCTCCTTTATACCTATTTTTGAAGGAGTTGTTCTGTTATACAATGCAAATATGCAAAGTGAAATATTGATCACCTTGCAAGGATTGAGGGAAGATTAAATAAATCAGCAGTGTCCAAGAAAGTGCTGCCTGAAACCAACTGGTGGGATTTCTTGTTGTTGTTGAGCATAATTGGTGTTGCTCTTCAGTTTTAAGAGTAAAATTGTTTTTGTGATTGTGGCTGTTTTTTTCCTTCTCGTGACAGATTATGATTAGAAGTATCTTTCTCTTCTTGGATCGAACTTATGTACTTCAGAATTCAATGTTGCCATCTATTTGGTAAGGGCACAAAGAATTAAATTTTTGGGGGTGCAGAAGTAAAATTATTTGGGGGTGTGTTTCAACTATTGCTTATATCTTGCTGGTTTTCAGATGGATTTTCTTAATATAAACCTTGCAGTGACCTGTAAATTACATGGTGAATGCACAAGTGCTTGTTGCAAAGGAAGACTTTTAATTTATTTACCATAAATAATAGGATTGTTCTGGAATAGCTGTGATCCCAAATTTCAGTGAAGTAGATACCAGCCTCCAGTTTGCACAGTTAAAGGAAGGAGTCTGGTCAACAACTAAAGTGCAAGAGTGTGGGGTGCCCAGTAACTGCCTTAGCAGGCACAGTATTTCAAACTTGAAGCAGGAAGTCATTTAAAATAAAAGCAAGATACATTGTTTTGGACTTCAGCTTCTGTTCCTTGTATTATTAATAGTATATGCCCTACTCTTCTTTGGTACCTGAATTACTTTGCAAGAGATTGATGGAGGGTCCTGACGTTTCCCCAAGAGTGACTATACCCATAGTTTCAAATTTGTGGAAGGTTTTAATTGGGATGGTCATTGCAGAGATCCTTGTCTGGCACTTCAGTGAGTTCTTCTAAGCCGTGCCTAAGAATTTAAGATTAGTAAGTGATGGACAAAAAAGGAATATTGTCCAACACCATAACCATGGAATTGGAACCCAGGATGATATTTTTCTTTTCTCATGAAGGTTGGTGTTCCAACATCATGTCAACCAACTGAAAAATAAAAATGTTGCAAAAGTTACATGGTTGTTTAGGAAAAAATACCTGCATTGGTGTTTAAAATATGTAGCTTCATGTCAGTGTAGTGTCATACTTTATTTTAGTGTTCATGTATTTGTTCATCTTGAATGATTTGGAGGCAGAGGAATGGAAGAATGCTGATATTGGCCTCTTCATCAGATCTAGATCATATTTTAGTAAGAGATACCTGGGATTTTTTCTTAAACAATCTGTTGAGCAGTCTTTGCTTTCTTTTTAGGGATATGGGGCTAGAATTGTTCAGAACTCATATAATCAGTGATCAGAAGGTTCAGAACAAAACAATTGATGGCATTCTTCTGCTGATCGAGAGGGAAAGAAATGGTGAGGCTATTGACCGGAGTTTGCTGCGAAGCCTTCTGAGCATGCTTTCTGACCTGCAGGTGAGTAAACTTGTTTCACCTTTAAACCACTAAATAGCTCAAATTCTTTCTTAGTGCTCAGTAAGCTTTACTTGGATTGCTGTCATGTTGTTTCCCCAGATTTATCAGGACTCTTTTGAACATAGATTCTTGGAAGAGACTAATCGTCTGTATGCAGCAGAGGGACAGAGGCTTATGCAGGAACGAGAGGTATTTTGGGTGTTTAACAATGTTTGTTGTGTCTAATGTCAAAGCATGTGTCAGGGAGTAGAAATATTCTGCTGTGTTAGATAGTGTACAAGGTGGTGATGTGACCTTTGTTTTATAGTATTCTGAAAAAGGAAATGCACATGCAGTTGCCTTCAGTCACAGCACTAATGATTTCTGCTTAAAACTGGAGCTGCTACTTCTGTCAGACCAGTACTGTCTCTTTTTCCCTTCTTGTGGTTTGTTTTCTTAACATACAAAACTACTCTGGCATTTTCAGGTTCCAGAATACCTTCACCATGTCAACAAGCGCTTGGAAGAAGAAGCAGACAGAATAATCACTTATTTAGATCAGAGCACACAGTAAGTGCAATCTCCCTTTGCCTGTGGAAAACTCTGTTTGGCTCCTCTTCTGTTGAGGGCCATTTAAGTAGCTGCAATTTATTTCTATTATTGACTGACCATCAAATGCTTTTCACTTCCCACAGTTCCATGTTTACAATGAAGCACTGTCTTGGCTCACACAGCTAATAGCCTTTTCTCCTAAGTCACTGTTACTTTGGCATAGATGTTGTTAAGTATTTGCTCGAAGAAAAATAGGCTGCCACTCCCATACCAGATGTCTCTTTCCTGCTGAAATGTAGTTAATCAACTGTTGTCCTACCCGAAAAAGATACGACTCAGCATAGAAAATTCTGAAGCTAAAGCCTCTGAATATTTGCAAAAAAAATACTTGCATATGGAGTCTGGAAAATTACTGAATAATGTCATCCTTCAGTCTTTTCTACTTCAAGGCAGGATTCTACTCCAAGACAGTCAGGTGGAGGTCTTCTAACATAAAGCTACAGCTGTTGCATTTGAGAGAAAATGTAGGTCACTGATATTAGGACCTTTCTGAGAGAGAGGTGTTTTATTGCTACTGTCATATGTTTTGATTTTCTTTTTCTTTCAGCATTAAAAGCATTTAGCTTGTTTAGTGGCTTCCTTCTTCCATGTCAGTATTAGTGGCCAATTCCCTGTGTTGTTTCAATGCCTCTTGACTTGAGGTCTGTTTTTATTTCTCCTTGGTTTGTCTCCCAAGACATGAATGTCCTCTCACAACATGGGGTTAGGCATATTATTTGATGAATTCTCCCCAGCTTCTTCGCTGTTGGAATCATTGTCCAGCTGCCTACAGGTCATGTACAACAGGCTTATTGTGTGAATTAAAATCATCAGTCAGCAAACAGAAAAAAAAAAGATTGTTTACTGGGGAGAAAAAGGATAAATATGTGTATACGCATTTTGGGCCACAGATAATTAGAGCACTCCCAATGATAGTGTAATAAACATAATCTCAAAAGAAGGATTTAAAACTGTCAGTAATAGAAAAAGGAAAAATAATTCTAAACATTTCTTCTGCAGGAAGCCATTAATTGCTACAGTAGAAAAGCAACTTCTAGGTGAACATTTAACAGCCATTCTTCAGAAAGGTAATATTTCTTCTTGATAGAAATGTTTCTAATTACTGCTTCAGGACTTTCAGTTCCTGTGCTGAAAGAAAGTGATGGATTCAGGTGCTGGGGGAGTGGGGGAACTGACAGTGGTCAGAACATGGATTCTTAGGCTCAGGCAGTGGCTTGCAGCCTGTGGGAAAGCCAAGCACAGAACTCTCTGTCTGGCCTGAGAAATCATGAGGAGGAACCCAAAACAGTCCTTGTAGATATCCTCCTCCTGACACATGGTGTTTTTCTCACTTGTTTACTTGTAAGAAGACAGTCGAGAGTGTTGCTCTAAATGACCAATCATACTGATTGTACCTAGACAGTGTATAAAAACAATCTGTCTCTCAATAAATCTTGGCTATAGTGTCCTCCAAAGAGCCGGAGTTCTGCGTGTCATTGTCTGAGCCGTCCCAAATCATAATGATAAGGGAGGATAAGCTACATCATTCTTTAGTTGAAGACTTGGAGGTAAAGAAAGGAGTACACTTGGAATTATGGTCGATGTAACAGAAAAGGGAGATACTGAGTACTTGCTGCTGACAAAAAGCAGCTTGTTTGAAAAATGTAGTATAATTTGAGCTATGGAATACATTGCCTCGGTTCTACAGTAGTCTCTGTGGAGTCAAGTGACCCTTTGTTGATCTCAGAGATAATTTGGAAATGCAGGGTGCAGCAAGAGATGAATAATAAAACAATCAAGTCCTTAGTAGCCAAATTCTTAATGAAACAGGTATATGAGCATCTTCCTGCACATCTGTAACAAACTCTTCATTGAGAGGAGTATTGATCTTTACCCATCTACTTTCTTAGAACCTTGCTGTAGAGCATCAGGCCTTCTCCAAAAAGTTAAAAAGTGAATGGTGAAGGTACTTCTTGAAGCTGCTTGCCTTCAAGCGTCTCTAAAATTTATTTTACAGCTGGAGTTGAGACTCATAAGGAATTTTTCGTATGGATCAATACAGTGTAAACCTTTCAAATCTTTAGGGAATAGTAAAGCAAAGATGTTGTGATAAGGTTGTTGTGTAAAGTACATGTAGCCTAAGTGCAATAAAATCATGTGCAATAAGATTTTTAAGGGTTCAGCCACCTACTGTGTTTCACTGTTAAATTAGATACTTTAAAATAAAAACCCAACAAACACCACCACTAATGGTTTGATTTTAAAAATACTAGTTTTGAAGAGGCCTCACTGTAGTAATAAACTATGCTTTCTTTGAGTTACTCTGGTTTTAATTTCTATTGAAATTCTCACATTTGCAGGTCTAAATCACCTTCTTGATGAAAACCGAATTCAAGACCTGTCTCTTCTGTATCAGTTATTCAGTCGTGTGAGAGGTGGAGTACAGGTTCTCTTGCAGCACTGGATTGAGTACATAAAGGTACTGTTCCTAGTATACACAAATACTTGAGTCATCCCTGTTAACGATTGTATTTTTTTCTAAAAATTGAAGATATTTGCTTATAAACATGTATTTAATAGGTTTTGAAACATCACAGGAAAGGCAGAGTAACTGTTCTATCCCTATTGAAGAAAACATTGAACATTCAGTTGAATTACTGAATTCCAAATAAATTTAGATTTTATAACCTTGCTTATAGTTAGTTTGTGCGACAACTGTGTTTCATCAGCACTTACTTTGGTAATGGCAGAATGTTTGTCTTCTCCCTAATAAAATTTCTTGTGTGAATGAGTGGTAGTTTAAGTTACCAACAAGTTGAAGTTCAAAAACCACTTGAATATCACTTAGGATGATTCATTTTATTTCTCAGTGAAACTATCACAGAAAATATGGTTGTTGTGAAGGAAGGCTTTGGAATGGCATAGAAGTACTATTAAATAAAACTGAATTTAGTGGGAGCATTGCCTTTGTAAGACCTAAGGATATAGATAATTTAAAAGAGTGTGTTAATTTTGTTATGCAAAATTTTATTTCTTTAGACAGAAGTTCTGAATCCACTCACTTTTTCATTAGTTGGTTTTGAATCAATATGCATAGGGGTGATTATGTAGTAAATACTTAATATATAGTACAGTAATGTACTTCAAATATAGTACAGTAATAGATGGTAAAGTAATACTTCTGTTGTTACTGGAACTAATATGAGTACCAGAAACAGCACATTATAAAGGTAACTGAAAATTTTGGAAGTCTTGTCATTTAAGTTAATTATTCAGGCTAATTGAAAGATGTGTTTTATTTTGCAGGCATTTGGTAGCACCATAGTAATTAATCCTGAAAAAGACAAAACCATGGTCCAAGAACTTCTTGATTTTAAAGACAAAGTTGACCATATTATTGATGTTTGCTTTCTCAAGAATGAGAAGTTTGTAAATGCCATGAAAGAAGCCTTTGAAACATTCATTAACAAAAGACCAAATAAGCCAGCTGAACTCATAGGTATTTTTCTTCAGTTTCTTCCATATGAGAATTTGGGTGCTGAGTTGATAATGCACTTAGAGGCAGGATATGCTGGAATCGTGTGTTAATACATGCACATACATCAGACTGGGGATCTGCTGTACCACCCGATGCAGGGGAATTGTCTGGGAGGGTAGCATCAAGCATTAAAAGCAAACTGTTCATCACTTCACTGGCTAGGCTGTAGAAAAGTGCAGAACATCAGAATTTGGGCATTCCAGCAATTGGCTGGTGTCCAGACATGAGAATACTGCTAATAATTAGATTTTTTCAGAAGCTTACATAACTGTGCCACCAGCACAGAGCTGTTAGGGGTTTAATATGTGAAAGGGAAGAGAGCTAAGAATACACTGAACCTCTCATCCTGTGGGGACAGTCTCTGGTTTGAAAGAGCATTATTTACATGCATGTGCATTACATGCCTGATATTCTGCACTTTTGAATCATTTCCCCACACAGTGAATAATACCTGCTTTGCAATTGGTTATCCTGTTAGGCTTGTGGAGTGATATTTTCTGCCCTCCTTTTTTTGTATTAGTTACCTAACTGTAATGTGCTTACCAGCCCATTTGAAATTAAAGCAAGCAATCTAGTTTGATTGAAGCTGGAAATAAAAACATAATAATGATATGCTAGAGAAATTCAGCAGTATAGTCAACACATTTAAATAACTGACTTACATATTTTTCTTCTGATCTTTTTGCTTCTATTACAATGATGTCAGTATGCAACAGCAATGGCTTTACTTTGCGATCACAACATAAACCAAGACTTTTTTTCATAGGCAAAATGTTTCTAACATTGTATATGATAATAAAGTTAAGATGCAGTCATTGCTTATCTGAAAAAAGACACTAGACTATAATCTTTTTATAACTTTATAGCCTCTAAAAAAATGTATCCAGGTAGCTGTTATGAGAAGGATAGAAAGTGATTACAGGATCCTTTACATTTTTAAGATTTCATAATATTAGATTTAGAGGGTTTTGTTTCACTGTGATACTAAACATGTGCTAAACTCTGTTCTTCGACACTCTTATAGCTAAATATGTAGATTCAAAGCTTCGTGCAGGCAACAAAGAAGCTACTGATGAAGAACTTGAAAAAATGCTGGATAAAATTATGATCATATTTAGATTCATATATGGTAAGTATTGGGGTGTTTTTGTGGGGATACAGTTGTTTAACCAGTAACATAAAGGTACTTTGAAATTATTTTTGCATTCTGGTTACTTTTCAGGTGTTTGCTCTCTGTGGATGTGGTTTGTTGGTGTGGTGCTGTTTAACTACTTTACCTGTCAAATTACAAATAACAAAACCTGTGGAAACCTGCTTTTCTGAGCTTTGAATTGGGTCTCTTGTAGGTAATGTTCGTTTAAAACCAGCAGTGCTTTGTGGTCACTTTCAAATCTCATCTTTTACAGGAAAAGATGTCTTTGAGGCCTTTTATAAAAAAGATCTAGCAAAGAGACTATTAGTTGGGAAGAGTGCATCAGTAGATGCTGAAAAATCTATGCTTTCCAAACTCAAACATGGTAAATATCTAATCTGTTTATCTAATCTATCTGTCTACCCGTCATTTCTACCTATCATTTCTATCCATCAGCTTTCTTTTAAAAGTATTTTTTAATGGGCCTTCACAGAAGCATTATTGGTATTTCCCCTTTCCATGAGGGCAAAAGCCTCTGTGCAGGTTCTGAAGGACTGGTGGGTTTTGAGGAGGTTCATTATTTTTTAGTTTTGTAATTATAACAGGGTAAGCCAAAGTGCATTGTATATCTTGGCCTGTGGGATAGAGTTGAGGTTCTCTGCTGAGTAAATCAGTGATGTGTTCAGAGAACACATGACTTCCAGTTGTTAAATTGTTAAAAATTACTTCCAGTTGTTACTCACTGCCATCTAGCTGTTCTCTAGTCTGGTCTTCATTGTTTCATTGGATGGAGCCTTTGGGTGGTAAGGGTAAGATGTTTAGAGCTCGATCTTGTTCTGTCGTCAGGAGACAGTTTGTAAGGCAGCTGATAGGGATTAGAATTGTCATCTGAGTGGCCAGTGGCCACCATAGTCAAAGGATGAACAGTCAGGTCCATGTGGAAGAACAACTGGGTTTCAAGATAGCTACCACATTAAAACGTTTTCCTCTTTCTTGTTTGTAACATTATTCTGTACCTTAATTAGAATCCAGGTCTTTATGTAAGAAAATCTGCTGAAAAAAGTTGTCTTGCTTAGAAGTACATTCTGGTGCTTAGAATAACTCCTCTGAGGTGTTGAAAATAAATATTTCTAATATTTAAATTTTCTCTTTTATAGAATGTGGAGCTGCTTTTACCAGCAAACTTGAAGGAATGTTTAAAGATATGGAGCTTTCAAAAGATATAATGATACAATTCAAACAGGTACTGAAGGAAAGCCTGCTGCCTGTCCTGTCTGTGCTTTTGAAAATTTTACTGAATTTATTAAACGTTTTTTCTTGAGGAACACAGCAAAAAAACTGAGATAAGCTTCTTCAAACAAACAAGTCATGACCCATGGTTTACAATAAGAAAATTGTAAACCTAAGAAACATTTTAACATCAGCTCTAAGTCATTTCTAACACCACTGTATTCTGATGCCTGGCTTCGAAGTTTCTGCACATTTAGTTCTGGTGATTTTGTATTGTTTTGATTACAAACGATTTTTTAGTATTCTTTCCTCCAGTCACATTTAATTAGATAGATCCTCACTTCAGCCTGCTAAAACACTACATTTGCTGTTTTCTTCCTGTATGGAAGTGCCTTTTGAACTTCAGAAAAGTGCTTGTTGTTAATTTTCTTGTTATGTAAGTTTATACAACAAATACATCATGTGGTCACTTGTCTTCTCGGCTCTCACAATGCCTGTTCTAACTTTTCAGTTCTACCTCAAACATGTATAATAAACATAGCCCTATTTCAATTTTTATTGTTTGTCTTTGCAGTATATGCAAAATCAGAATGTCCCTGGGAACATTGAACTAACAGTGAATATTCTGACTATGGGTTATTGGCCAACCTACGTGCCTATGGAGGTCCACCTGCCCCCAGAGGTAATGAACATCATGGGTTATACAAGTATTGGACTGTCAGAAATGCATCTTGGGGTCTACTGACACTTGGTTTTCAATATGCATGGAGAAGGAAATGCAGAACTATCTTTTTAATGAAATTTATTTTCGTTGAATTCCCTTTATCATTCTAAGTCTTGATTTAAGGCATAATTGATTGTGGAGGAGGGAAGAATGCTTTTAAATAGAAACTGTGTTTTAGTGTTTTGGGATTTTTCTTTCTTTAGATGGTAAAACTGCAGGAGATTTTCAAGACATTTTATTTAGGAAAACACAGTGGTAGAAAACTTCAGTGGCAGTCAACACTAGGACACTGTGTACTAAAAGCAGAATTTAAAGAGGTGAGTCTATTGTTTCTGTTACTCCTGTTGTTTTGTTGATTACAAATCTGTATCTTAGGGTTATATGGGGAAGCTTTTTTGTGCTGTAAGGGAAAATTTAACATTGTTTTTGCAATTACTTTTAACCTCCTGCTATCTTTTCTAGAGTTGATGGTTTCTGAAACAGATGTGTTAATGTCTAAGAACATACACCCAATTTCTGTATTGGTAGGGGAAAAAAGCCTGTTGGGGAAAATATCCAGTGGCATTAACTCCAGATTAAAAATGGCCCTCATTTTTATAGTGGGGGGAAAAAAAAGGAGCCATGTTTCTTTGATGGCATTACTTCATCTGGTAGCATTAAGCATCTTCATAGTAAGCTTTTCACTACTGAAATAATGAAAAATTCTGGATTGTACAAGAGCATAACTGTTTTAAAAGGGTTTCCAATTATTCCCCTTCAGCATTTCTTCAGGGACACAGATTTTTCTCATGAAATAGGAATGCTTACAACTTCCATTTTCAGAAAAAGTTAATGTTAAAACAAGTATTATCAAACTTGATTGTTTCAAAGATTTTATGGTTCCTTATACTGTGTTGCTTAAACTAATCTTGGTGTTAGATTTTGACTTAAAGGTCTTCCAAATTGTAATTTTAAGACTCGGTGTTTTGAGACTTTTCTGGAATCATGTGATGCATACCTTGGATGACTTTTGTGACTGAATGGAGTAGTCCAGCCTTGTGGCCTCAAGCTTGTGCTGCATTTCATAGCAAACACAAGTGACCAGTAACTTCTGTTCTTCCATATTCTCAAGTGAATAAAATAACTGTTAGTGAAATAACTAACATGCAAGAATGACTTGTTTCCCATGTTACCCTCACTGCTTTCCCTCCACCCCCGAGAAAAAAAAAGCCTGGTGATGCCAGTTTATTTCCCTTTTTCCCCAGGGCAAAAAAGAACTTCAGGTCTCCTTGTTCCAGACATTGGTGCTGCTTATGTTCAATGAAGGAGAGGAATTCAGTTTAGAGGAGATAAAGCAAGCCACTGGGATAGGTTGGTATCAAAAACAATACACTGAGTACTTCCAACTGTTCTTACTAAAAAACCTAAACACGTTGTTTCTGCTTTAGAGGATGGAGAGCTGAGAAGAACACTTCAATCTCTGGCTTGTGGCAAGGCCAGAGTACTGACTAAAAGCCCCAAAGGCAAAGATGTGGAAGATGGTGATAAATTCACATGTAATGATGATTTCCGACATAAGCTCTTCAGGATAAAAATCAACCAAATTCAGATGAAAGAAACGGTATATTTTTTTTTAATCCTCTGGGGTTGAGATGCTTGGGTTAAGAACCTTGTTGCCTGACCTTTTATAAACTTCTTTCTTCCTGGTTGTCACGTGCATACTGCTATCTCTGTCAGAGTTACACATACAGTTTGGATGACAGCACATACCTAACAGTGGTGATTTAAATGTGTGCCTCTCTACTAAGACACCAGTGATGCTGGATGTCTCTAAGTAAGGTTAAGAGACGTTCCAATTATTAAATGCTCTTTTTGTCCTTTATCATTCCATGGAGTTTTATAGACTGTTTGTGAACATGGCAAATTCACTTGTGGACTTGTTTCTCTGACAGCCATCCAATGTAAAATCTGTGTGAAGGTTTTAATTCTTTGTACAAGTGTTTTTTTCAATAGATAATCAGTCTTCGTATTTGTAAAGGTTTTATGTCAAGTATTTGACAACTGTCTTACTCAGAGAATTGTCATGGAGACACAAAGAATTGTTTTGACAGTGCTGGTATTCTCATTAAAACTTTTCTAATTGGGTCCTTCAGGTGGAGGAACAGGCAAGCACTACAGAGAGAGTGTTCCAGGACCGGCAGTACCAGATCGATGCCGCCATTGTGCGGATCATGAAGATGCGCAAGACACTGAGTCATAACCTGCTTGTGTCAGAGGTCTACAACCAGCTGAAATTCCCAGTCAAGGTGGTGTACTCATTTTCCTGCTTCTAAAACTTTATTAGTTCTTTTTCATCTTTACTGGCCTGCCCTCAGTTGAACAGTGCTTCTGTCTAAAATACACATCTTTGTAGTATTAGGGCAAATACTCACTTTTAGGAATTTTTTAAGTGTCAGTTGTTATTAAAATGTATTTTCAAAGGATTTCAGCCCTGGAGTTTGTTAGCAGTAAGGAGGCATCTGGCTTTCCTTGTATGCTGCTGTTCCACTATTTGCAGTGTTCTGACAAGGCATTCTTGGGCCAAGGAGAAAGGAGAAAATACTTCAGATCTCAAAACCAATTCTGCATTACAGTCTTAACTTGGTTGATACTTTTGAAGTACAGTCGTTTTTCTAGATGGATTATACTGGTTAATATATATACACACATATATAGGAATAAAAATAAAATACTGGTGGATGTCTCAAAGCTACAGAAGCCCACAGTTGCAATATAAAATGACTGGCTTACTGTGTACAAATGGAAATGGGTTTTCAAACTGACAGTGATGCATTGTTGTAATTCAAATATATGGTGCCTTCTATCATTGGAAATGTAAAATAAAAGGTCCTGGTATTTCATTCCATCATATTACCATGTTGAGTGCCTGCAGGTCTGTAAGCGTTGCATAAACTGCAGTTGGGCTTTGTAAGATTATAGCAGATTATTTAAATAATCTTCCTCACTTGTTATCATGAGGCATTTTTATAAAGTTGCTCAGCCAACAAAATCATGGGGCACCCAAACTATTGCAAAACTCATTTGCTTCAAGAGGAAATGAGACTTGTACCGTCTTTTACTGGCCAAAAGTCAGAAATAGAAACGCTTTGGTACATGATGTACAAACTACACTTCTTTAGAGTTCAGTTCAAACAGCAGCAAGTATCTTTCCTCTCTGTAAAAATCTGTTTAGCTGCAGGTGATGAGCTAACTTTGTAACTTTTTCTTTTATCAGTTATACATTGCAGACTTTGGAAGTTCTGATACATTAAAGGATTTTTTTAAACTGAGATTTCTGCTTCCTCAGCCATCTGGAACAATACAGATATTTGTATTCTTTCAAGTGGAAAGAAAGAACCAAGAAGCATTGACTGCAAAATAATAATGCTAACATGTGCTTTATTTTACAGCCTGCTGACCTTAAGAAGAGAATAGAATCCTTGATTGACAGGGACTACATGGAAAGAGATAAAGAAAACCCGAATCAGTACAACTATATTGCATAAACATATGTTGGCCTTTGTTTTACTGCACACTTGGTGTCCTACACAGTTGCCAGTGGATAAACTAGCCTGTTGATCCTGTTAATTGACTTTTTATACTACCGATGATTGAATGAAAGCAGTGTAATGGAAAAGTATAGTAGAGTGGACTTCTTTCAGTGGTTAACATGCCCATTTAAAGAGTACTATTTACATTTTAAGAAGAATGCTGTTGAACTCTTTGCATGTTATTTAGTAAGATGTGCAGAAAGCTGAAAGAAAGGACCTGGTCTTTCTGATTCCATTTGTCTCTGGGTCTGAAGAGAAGTCCCTTGATATATGACAGATATCTTTCACATCTTTAAATGGAAACAGAAGGTTCATTAATATAAGAAAATAGCCTTTTAAATGCTTAAACTGCATGCAAACTTTTAATTTACTGTACAGAATGCATTTCAGTTATACATACCATTGGTTTGGTTGATGCCCACACTTGGTTTTTTTTTTTTTTTCTTTTAAGGAGGTAAAATAGGGAGTAAGCCAACTTACGCTTATTGCTGATGTAATGGAAAATATTCTTGGTTGCAATTAAGACAAAATGGTGCCAATATAAAACAATGTATAAAGTTTGCAGTGTGGGCATATATACTGTACATACAAACACCATTCTTAAATAACTGCTACAACAAAACAAGTTCAGATTAGATTTGTATGGCTTGCCTGTGAGAATTGGTGTTCACCTTTGGGAATTTTAAGCATAAAACAGCCATAATGGAAGAAGTGACAGTTTTTACAAGTTATGGGTAGGAGGCCTTCACCTCTTGGCAGCAATACTCTAGAATAAAGAGAATCTTTTAACAGATGAAAAGCCACACTGTTATTGTGGTAAAGCTGTAAGAACAAAAATTACAAAAGGATTTTAATACTTGTTTTGCTTTGCAACATTCTAAACTTGAACTAACCTCAAGGTTTAGACAGGGCAGCTCATTTATGACTGCCCTGCTTTGGATTGCTTTAACTTAAAGCTTTAAGAACTCAGCCCTAGAGCCTAGCAGGCCTCCTAGAACCCAGAAGCCTACCTCTCATATAGTAAGTTAAGTATTGCTACAAGGCATCTAAAATATATTTTCTTAGATGGCCAGAGAGCATTCTTTGCATCTTTATAAGACATGGGAGAGTAAGTCACTTGAATGTAGAGCTTTGTTTTAACAAAATACATTTTTTTAATTGCTTATAGCAGCATGTGTCAGGAATATATGGGGAAAAAAAGGCATCAGCAGAAAAGGAACTCCTCCACCTACTAGTTTTTCCTTACCCAGCTAGGCTTTACACCTATGATCAGCTGTGTTGCAGAGCACAATGAAAAACCTCATCCTCTTTCAGGCACTGACAGTCCTGAGGAATACCAGATATCTCTTGAAAGCAGGATATTACTTTTGTTTAATGGCAGTGTAACTTAGCTCTCTATGACCTATAACTTCTATCACTGTGATCCCACATTCAGGGGTGCGCATGTGTGAGTATGTGTGTGTTTTCTATCTGACACATCCCATCCTTAGTGGTTTTTTTTATCTGCTGTTTAACTCCATTTATTCTCCAGCCATGTTTTCTCTCAGGCTCTTTTGTATGCAGTCCTCAGCTCACAGATGAAACAAATATGTTTGTTTTTTTTTTCCTGCTAGATTATTTGCAGTCACCCTCAACTAACCATCTTACAGCTCTTTGTGATCTGCAGAAAATCTACCTTGCCCCTTGATCTATTGCAGTATCTAACCACTGGTAGACATCCAGGGCCACCCCTGCCTCTATGAGACAAATACTGACACTAGAGTTATATGGTAAGAACCTTGAAGACTCCTGCAAATCTTCAAGTATTAGTTCAAACAGAGATCCACTGGAGAGGATAGAATGCCCCCCACCATAAAAAAAGCCTTCTTTGTTTTGCATTCAGTGTTCCTTTTCTTCTATGTGTTTTGTATCTTCAGTCAATAAAAGATTACTTTTAAAGAGAATTGGAGAAGAGGCATAAGACTTAACTCTCTGGCAGACAGGAGCTGATGTATTGAGCTGGTTGCATTCAGACTGTTGTAGCATATAAATCTGACACCACTATATGTGTGAACACCTGTTGTGGTAAAACCCTTCCTCATTACACATTACACAAGCGTCACATTCAGTCAAACAAACTGCAAAGGACTGTAGGTTTATTTCATTTTTGTCCTGTCTATTTTAGTAATTTTAATGAAAAAATTATAATACAGATACAGAAAACGTCCTCAAATCTCACCAGAATTCACAATCTGAGGCAGACCCTAAGCGCAATCCAGTTAAAGCAACCCAAAGAACAGACTTTGAGAACCCTGGCTAGACCAGGAGAGGGTGAGTGAGGGGAGGGGAGAAGGCTTCTCCTTCTAGCTTCATGGGTTTTCCCCAAGAAGTTGTTCATCTCTTCTGCTAAGGTCTCGCTCATTCCTGGTTAATGACAAAGCTGCAGCCAAGATTTGTCGTCATACAACTCCACAAATTCTTGCTGGGATCATGTGCCTGCTTATTGAGCCATATATATCTCTGTAAGAAAAAACTGAAATGGGCTTGTACCACAACTCATCTGGCTAGAACACAGCTTGTCTTTTTGGCCACATGTTTTTAATCTTGACTCTTGCATGCAGTTTATAGCACCTTGTTCATAAGAAATTGCAGTTTATTCTTAGAAATATATATTTTAGGTTTTCTAATCTTTATACCCATAAATGGACTATTTTTTTGTCTTGGCTGGTTTCAAAAGTGACCATTTTTGTTTAAATGCTGTAATTGCAAATGTGTTGTAAACGTTTTCTTCTATAGTTTACACAAAGGTGCCAAAGTAAATAGTTAATTAAAAAAACAAACCCTAACAATTTGTTAAGTTGCTTTAGCTATTCTTCCTATTTTGGTCTCAGCCTTTTTTTTTTCCTCTTTGTTTTTCTTTGTCGGCTTTTCATTTTTTCCTAAACATATCATTTGCCCTAATGCTTTCTTTTAAAACAAAAAAATAAGTGCATCTGAAAAATGTTTTAATACCACCTTTTTTAGTGCTCTCATATAGTAAGAAGAACATTTTCTTTGAAACATTACACTAAAATTGTAAGAGTACAGCAGCATTCAAAAATGTAATATACTTTTTGTATAACAGTCTTGAGAGTGTGTCTGGAGTGGGGGGAAAAACTAACCCTGTTACTTTTCAGAAGCCTCTTCCCTCAGCTACCAGAATATGAAATTGTGTTTTTTCACAGCATCAAAAACTTATAGTTTATGCAGACTTGCAAACAGGGCATGTATCACCTTTGCATCCTTTGATGCAAAAAGCAGCAAAACCTTTTTTATGTTTCATAAGTCTGATATGGGTACAGAGAGTCTTTCTTAAGTTGGTAAATAATGTAAATACATGTCCTTTCAGAGAGTGAGTCTGTTATCTAGGTATTTTGTGTCATTTAATAAATATTAAACAGTTTTTGTGTTGATAAACTCTTGTGTGTAAAATGCCTTCTTACTCCAGGTTCTGTATGTTGGGCTTACTAATGTTTATGGCTTCTTTAAATTCTTTAGCTTGTGCTTTGATAGCAAAATACTTGTTTGCTACTTAAATATAATAAGTAGTTCCTTATTCATTCAGTCATTAAAATCCCTTGAGTTTTCTAAGTGGCTTCTATTCCTGAATTTTTATTATTTTGGTGGTTTTTTTGCTAAGTCTTCTACAATTCTTGGAGGGGAAGGAAATAAGCATCCTCATAGACTCTGAATTGGGATTAGAATGTGTACAAGTGACAGAAGTACACAAAAATACCAGAGGTGGTGGCTCGTTGCTCCTGAAGAAGGCACCTCTCCTGCTGTGTGAATATTCTTTGTCTCCCATTTTATTATTATGTTAAGGACTCTGGAAAGATTATTGAAGTATGGAAGACAGAGCTGTATAGGGAGTTTCCTTCTCTTATTGAGAATGGCCGATTGGCCATTTTTCTTCTTGATTTTTCTTCTTCACCCTGAACAGCTGGGTTAAATCTGAGCAGAAGGACTGTCCAACTTGGCTCTTCCCAGTTCATGAGTACTGAGGACTTGGTGGAGGGGGAAGATCGAGTGTTTTGAATTTCCTTTTTGAATTCTGGCAAGTGGGATAGCTGTAGCAGAGCAGATGCTGATCCTGTGAGCTGTTCTGTGGAAGGCTGGCATGGGCTGCAGGGGCGCTGACCCTGCACTGCCACACAAGGGTCTTAGGGCAGGTAGGCTTACACAGGTTTGGGAAGCATTGCCACCAGTCCTGCCCAGGTGCTTCTTTCCTGTCTGATGGTTTGGAGGCATCTAAATGCATGGGATGGTTTTTCCACCAACACTTCTTAAACAGAGTATTTCCTACATTCTTTACAGAAAACAAACAAAAAACCCAACAAACAAAAAAAAACAAACAACCATAAAAAACCACCACAGTAAATTCTTTGATTTCTGCGCGAAGTGCTACTGTACTTTCTCCTGATTAAGAAAAACTGATGACAAATCACATTTAAGAGGATAGCTTTAGGAGTTGCCTTTTTTGTTCCCACTTAAAGAAGCTAGGGCCTGTGGACATACTGTGGCCTTTAAACAATGAACCACCTCAAAACTTACTGGAGTAGTTGAGAGACATTGAACTTTGTGCAAAGGATATCTTATACATGGAGTTAACTGGGAAGAGAAACAATGGATGTTGGTTAACCTACAAAGGAGCAGATTTTTGTCCTGGTTAAGTAATTGTTTCCTGGTACAAGGTCACCTTTCAAAATTAGCATTAGGATATAAATTAAACAAAAAAAGTAACTTTGAAAGTGAATTTTATGAAATCAGTAGGACATAGCAGCACTGCGAATAAACCTCTTAAACTGAGGAAAAGTAGTTCACATCCAGCAAATACTAAATTTTTATCAATTGCTGGAGATTTACACAGACCGGCCACAGTAATTGTGTCTGACCCTAGGACCCCACTAAGAATGCCAAGTCCAGTGAATGTTCCCAATCAATGTTCTGTTAATTCTTTGGCTACAGCTCAAACTGGTGCCTCTGGAGAGGGACCCCCACCCCACTTCACACGTCTCAGTTATACCCCTGATACTCATCACCCAATCCAAGTCAAACACAAAATTCTGGTTGGTGTGCTTTTGATTTCTTGCTGGGTTCCATTGTTGCTGGGCTGGACACCTTCTCACGTACCTTTTTCTCTTGGAATTGTCTCCTTGATCCTTATAATGTCCCTTCTGCTTGTGTCTGCTGAATTTCAAGAGTTCTTTTTTTTTTTTCCAGCATTGTTACATTTGTTAGATTAAAAGTTTGGTCAGCTTTTGCAGCCTAAGGAGACTATTCAGAGAACACAAGTAACCTAATTTTCTCTATAACTCTTTATCTTACTCATTCAAACAATCAGTTCTTTGCCCGCTTGCAACACCTGTATTTTAGAGCTGGAGGAAAACAGGGATGTCACTAGGTAGTTGTGTGTTAAAATGCCTGAGTAAGTTGTTAGGAAATTTTGTCTTTTCAAAAAAGTAAGTCTACAGATTCTGTTCCATCTAATGATATTTGCAGTAACAAGGAAGTGCAGTAAGTGCTTTCCAGTAGATCCAGCA
Organism: Sylvia atricapilla; assembly: GCF_009819655.1. NCBI lineage: Eukaryota > Metazoa > Chordata > Aves > Passeriformes > Sylviidae > Sylvia > Sylvia atricapilla. The sequence goes on along the minus strand of NC_089174.1, from coordinate 10,686,569 downwards.
TTTGGATGTGTTATGCAATTAAGGAATGCAGAGGGTCACTGCCCAGGCCTTTGCAGGGCTCAAAGGCTCCTATGCTTCTTTGCAAAGCTTAGTCACTATGACTTTGCAGAGAGGGCTAGCGTGCAAGTAAATTGCATCTGAAATTATATGGAATAGATTGCTTGCTACTATTCAGAGCAGTAAGTAGTTTTAATTCAGTGTGAAGTATCAGTGCTGGATTACTAGCAACATGTTCACTTAGTATTTAGCTTTATTTTCCCTTTCTGGACTGAACTTCCCATGGGAAATTATCACAGTGCCTGTTCTGTTTTACTGTTGTGTAGTCTCTGAACCTTGAGATATTGCTGAAAAGAATTCATTATTGTGGCTAAAACCAAATAACTTCGTCAAAACAGGCACTTAATTATATCCACAAATCCTTCAGCTGGTGCTAGTTTGAGGGTCAAGGCAAAGCTGCTCTATTAATTTACAGTAAAGGCTGAGCAGGGCGCTGCACAAGCCAAGTTCTGCCATGTGCATTTGGGGGAGAAGGTGCAGCTTTCACACACGAGATAGGAACAAAAATTCAAAACACAGCCTCTGCAGAGATGAGCTGAAACCTTGCACAGGCAAAGCTTGTTTGTAGGATGTGGCTGGGAGTAGGTCAGAACTGGTTCTGCAACCACAGGGCTGTGATTCTGTCACTTGCAGAACTGGCACTCTGTATCCTTTCAGTTTCTCCCTTTTTATTCCTACAGCAGCAGTTGCTGCTTCAAATCCTAGCTCCAAAAGCGAACACGCAACCTCAAACTGGAGAGAGATCATTCCCCCAAAGAGCTCTGGTGTATGCCAGACCGGGTTTTTGATCTCTGACAGAGCTGGAAACTATAGACTAACTACAAATATCATTATGTTCTCTGTAAAAGGGATGTAATGTTTTTCTAGGTCACAAGGGATCCTGTAGCACTGAAGTACTGCAGTTAAAATATCCAGTTATGAAAATATCCAGTTTCCCTCCCAGCCTTGTATTTTTGATGTAACTTCTTTTTCTGCTGAAATCTCTCAGAAAATGTTACAGCCAACACATCTTTCGTAAGAGCTGGAAGTGGGAGGAGCCTCCTCTGCAGAGCCATTTTCACACAGTAATTTCTGCTCTGAAGCTGAGAGATGTATCTCCAGCAAGTTAACACAGTATGTCGATCAAACCACAAAAGCCAGGAATATTGACACACCTCTACTTTGCTGTAACAAGCCCAAAGAACATGTTGCCAGTCAAACAAGTTCTTTTTTCACATTCAACAGAGCTACAGCTACAAGCAGCTTGGTCTGACTCACAAAATGCACAAATCTCATCTGCTGCCACATGTTAATCCAGCTGCTGAGTGCTGCAGCCCACATCACACCCAGCAGCAGCTGGAAATGCTTTTGAGCACCACGGGCATCCCAACACCGCTGGCAGCCGTCACCCTGCGCCGCGCAGCTCCGACGGGCAGCAGCGGGACAGCAAAGGGGCAGCCGCTGCCCCAGCACCGTGTCAAGGCCCAGCTCCTGCCCTGCTTTCACCCCTGAGCCTCCAGCACACGATTAGCTCAAGCTGTGTGCGAGCTGTGTTTGTGTAAAGGCCGTGACGAAACGCCGGTGCTGCGCTCCCAGCCTGCGCCGGGAATGTGTTTTTCCAGCTGTGTCCCGACACGAGCGGTTCTTACAGCAAGTTTCACAGCCCTCTGCTGCAACCTGCTCTCTGATCTCTTCACCTTCCCACCAAGCTTTTTTTTGGCTTTTCACGTGATTTCCCCAGTCTTGACTCAGCAGTTTCTGGCAGCAGCGTTTATTGGTTTGGTTTCCTACCACCACCTCCCCCAGAAACCCGACAGCTCGGAAACGCTGCCATCTGCTCGGGATCTGCGCAGGGATTAGTTAAGAAGTGTAGAAGTGGTTTTTTTCGGAGCCATCAGCGCAGAGCTGCCGGGAGCCGTCCCTGCCCTGCCACCGGCTGAGGCACTGCAGATGTCACCCTGCCCTGGACTGGGCATGGTCTTCACCCAAATCCTCCGTGCACAGGCTACAAACTGGGGCTGTGTGAGAAGGAAAACTCACTGTGAATAGCTATAACTCTCTGTTGCTGGCACTGTCCCAAGAAGGTCGCTGTGGTTCATCCCCCTGTGCCAAGTAAACCTGGGAATTTTCTGGCCAGCACTAATACATTCCTCTTTCCGCTCCTTCCACGTGAAATAGTACTGAATTCTTTCTCTGCCTCCTGGGAAGGAATAATCGGTTCTCCCACTATCTTTTGCCTAGGAAAAAAAAAAAAAACCTACAGGAATTGCCCCTTTGTTTAGAGATATCTAAGAGAATAAACAAAAAATACATTAGAATAAAGCCATGATTACGGCATGTCCTAGGGATTATCTCTTTCTTCTTTTTTATCACATCCTCTACTCTTCTGCACCAGGAATCAGAAACATTAAGTTAATCAGTGCTTCATTAAACAGTGGACACTTTGTTTCTGACCAGACACATCCATCAATTTTGGCAAGTCCCGGGACTAAGAAAAGTTTGACTACACACATAATATCTAAACTGCTGAAACTGCTAAAGAATTCACAAAGGATTAAGCATATGATGCAAATTAAATTAGGCATGAAATTATATTCCTTAGTGAACTACAGCTTTAGAAAGAAATTATAAGATTTTGAATATTTGCTCTCAGTATATGTCAATACCTTCTTCAATACCTTCATCCACAATTGATGTCAGGCAGTTTAACATGCAGTAAAATGCTGTACATTACAGTCCTCCTTCTCACCTCCAGCAATAAATGTAAGGAATGTGAATGTCTTAGAAAACCAGGATCAGCTTGCCATCAGTGGCTCCCAAAACCATTCCAACTGCAAAATCATTTTTCTCTACTTATCCTCAAGCATGAGGATAAGGCATTTTCTCTGCATTATGGTAACAACCATTCACTCTTCTCTCATTAAAGGTAAACAGCTGAGAGTGTGAGTTTGAGCTTATGAAGTCCAGCTATCCCATAAATTTTATTGTTAAGACTGCCACAATCAATAAAGAAATTACTCATGATAAATAATATGCAGTGGATATTTGTTATAGGCTGAATCCTACAAGCATTGAATATAAGAACTTATGGAATTAAAGAGGAATCAGATAACATCTGACCCTAACTACTAAACTTTTTTCTAAGGACAGCTGAAGGATTTGCTAAACATGAGAGGAACAGAGCTTCATTTTGCTCCCTTCACTGCTACAAAGAGGAGATAGGCCTTGGGAACTGCCAAAAAAATCTCTGTTTAGAGAGAGCAGTGCCAAAATCAAGTTTCTGTCAGTTGGTTGAGCAAGAGGAGAATATCACTGCGAAAATGCAGGAGTACATTTCTTTTAACAACTTTTCATCACATCCAGATGGCCAGATCATGTGAGCTTTGTTGGACAAACTTTTTCCTGTACATGAACATGAGGTGTTTGTACCAACTCCTCAGAGGTGAAATTTGATCCTTTAGTCTCCCCAAGGATTCCATGCAAAGGCAGAAACCCCTTGAGAAGACTTTGTGATTGTCCCATTCCTTCCTGTACGTGTAGGTGCATCAGTGCCTCTGTGACTGTGTGACAATGATAATAAATCACCAGCTCAGTCCATCAAGATTGTGTAAAATGACATCACAACACCACAACACCACATGCCTGTGGCAGGCAGGGATGGAAGGCAGGGGTGGAGTACAGGGAGGATGAAGTAACCAGATGCAAACAGAGAAATAATCAGTTTTCTGGTAATCATTATGATATTTCTAGTGCAAAGCAAGGTATTTTCCATTCTGCTAAATTAAATAAACTATACCATCCTTTTAATCTTACACAGGTTGCTATTTTTCTTGTGTATTGAAACAGAAAAGGATTTGCTTGTTATTATTGCTGCCATTAGGTTTCATTTCAAGCTTCACCAAATTGGCATAAAAGAAACAAGTTAATCAGCCTTCCCATTATGTCTGCAGAACATCCACTTGGTTCAGAGCCCATTTCCTATGTGCAAGCAAGAGATCCAAATATTCAGGATTCTTCACACAGCACAAGGGAATGTTAGAACATATCAATGCATATACATGTGTCCTGAAGTAAATATTCCAGCAGATACAAAAGGTGCCATTCCACTGCATCAACTACCTGAACAGACCAGTAATTTTCTCCTCTTCCAATTAATTAAAGCTTAATTCAATGTCTGTCTTCTAACAGTCAAATCCTCCTAATTTGATTGCTCCTAACTCCTTGTGAGATCACTTTTTAAAAACAGAACTTCGTACTAAATGGGTAAAGCCTGAGGAAATACAAAATCCCCAGAGCTGTACTCTCCCTAGCCTCTGAAATGCCCTATTCTTTGTGGTGGAGCTGAGAAAGACTTGATGCTTTCAGAATTTGCAGTTTCATCTGTGCTGCTGTTACTGACATTTCCCCACAGCCTACAGCAAGTCCGTTATTAAAGTTTATTTATTCAAATAAAGTTTTGGTACTTAAGACCGAAGGATATAAATTTACTCTAAGGGTTCTGAAATTACATGCATGTGAGTGTCACAGGCAACCACGCTTAGACAAGTGCATGTGCAGGTATGTAACACGGGTGGTGAGTGGGCTCCAGGTGTAGTTTTTAAGCACAAGAAGAAACGCAAAGAAGCAGTGAACTTGTCTGACCACAAAAGCCCCAGTGTGCGAAACCCTCGTTTGTTCGATGTCCTGGTTTCCATGGTGGCCCTGACACACCAGCTTTGGGTTTGTGACACTCTATGAGAAAGTGCAGGATTGCAAGCACAAAACTGAGAGAAATTAATCTGCCCCTTGATAACAAAATGCATTATTTCCACTTCCTCAAGACTGCATAACTGCTTTCCTATCAATGCCATCTGCATTCCAACTATCTCATTATCAGGTCAATGTTTTATTGTCTTCTTCAGACTTCATTTTCTTCCCCCATGGCAGGGGATGTCTCTTACAGCCCGATCATTCAAAATCCTCAGTTCTTCCACAGTATCAGAAACAGGAATATGCCATTCCACAATGCCATTCCTTGCCGAGCCCAGAGCTCCTGCCTCCTCAGGCCATCTTCCTGGCTGTCTCTCAGCCTCGGTGTCTTCTTCCATTTCCCCTTTCTCTGCCAAGCCCGCCTTTCTGACTCGCTTTTTTTGGATGTGGGGGGTTTGGCTTTTTTCCCCGTAATCAGTGGTGTCAGGGTGCAAATCCAGCATCCATCACATTTTACACCACCTTTCAGACCCAAATCCACCAAGTCTTTTGCCCAGCCTTCTCCCTGCTTCACACCGCAGGCTCTTTTCTCCCTCGCTTGCACCAAACTCCTGTCTTCTCCCATCGCTCTCTGCCCCGCTTTCTGCCTTTCAGCACCAGCAAAAAAGGCATTGAAGCTCCGGGTGCCGGTGCCAATCCCCTCCCCGCAGCAGGAGCTGCGCCTGGAGTGGGTTTCTGCCCAGTCACCGGAGGCACGGAGCCCCGGGAAGCCCGGGACCGTCCGTCGTGCGAGGATGGATGGACAGCACCGACAGCCGTGTCAGGAGAGGGCACTGAGAGCCCGCTAACCCTTTGTATTTGTTGCAAACGTGGGCAATATCGTTATTCCGTTGTTGTTGTTGTTGGGTTTTGTTAGTGTTTTTTGTTTTGGTTTGTTTTTTGTCCTCAGGGAAAGCCTCCGTATTAAATTTCTCCCGATGGGCACCTCTTGTAAGCTACCCCTTCCCAGACTAGAGCAGCCCTAGTGCAAACCGCAAACACTGCCGAGGGCCAGAGCAAACCGCCGCTACCCTGCCCCTGCAGAGGCCACCGCGGCACAGCCCCTGTCCGGCGGCCGCTGCTGTCGCCGCTGCTGTCGCCGCTGCTGTCGCCGCCGCCGGACGGGGACCGGGACGGGAGCAGACCAAACCGGCCCGCCCGAGGCGGCGCGCGACGAGCGGCCCGTCCGCGATCCACGGAATCGAGCGGCGGCGCTGAGCGGCGATTGGCGGCGCGCGGGCGGCCCCGCCCCGCCCCTCACATGACCGCTGGCGAGCTTTTTGTCGCGCCCGCTCGCCCCGGCCGCTCGGCGTGCCCCGGTGTCCCCGCCGCCGGCAGCAGCAGCAGCGGTGCCACCGCCGCCATGGGCCCGCGCCGTTCCGCCACCTCCTCCTGCCGCCGGTTCTTCCTGCCGCTGCTGCTGCTCGGCGTGTCTGGTGAGCGGGGCAGCGCCGGGGGAGGGGAGCGGGTGTCGGGTGTCCCCGCGGGCTCCTGCCGCTCCCCGCCCCGTCACGCGCGTGACGCGGCGCGCGGGCACCGGGGGTCCCGGGGAGTACCGGGGCGGCCTCGGCCCCGCGGCGCCTTCGGGGGGCGGCCCCGGGGCGGAGGCGCCGCCGCTGCCGCCCCCCCGCGCTGCCACTGGCGGGAGGGGAGGGCACAGCGGCGGGGCCGAGGCCCCGCGGGCCCGGCGGACGGAGCGGCGCCGTGCCGGGGAGGCCGGGAACCTCGGGGTGCTTCCGCCGAGGGCTGTGGGCCGGCAGCCGGCACCGCGGGCCCGCCCGCACGGCCCGGCCAGGCCGTTCTGTCAGCGCTTCTCGGCGCGGCACCGCGGGCACGGCAACGGGCGTGCCGGGATTCGCCGGGTCAGGAACACGACAGCTGGGAAAAGTTCTCTTAAAACGCAAAGGGAAATTAACGCCCGTGTCTTTCGAGCTGGAAATCGTGGAAACATAATGAAGGCATGCTGATCTCGTCTGTTAGGGGTCAGCGTGAGTCGTAACCACTGATCCTACCCATGAAATGATGGTCTGCAAGCAGCACATCGTTCAAGTGCTGTGTTCATGCCCTTTGGTTTACCCAGTGTGTCACCGGAAAGCTGATGTTTGTTTCAGAGTCAAAATTCTGGGTTGGAAGGGGCCTCAAGGATCAGCTGGTCCAGCCTTTCTTGGCAGAGGCGCAGTCTAGACAAGATGGCCCAACACCCTGTCCAGCCAAATCTTAAAAGTGTCCAGTGTTGGCCAGTCAACACTTTGATATTATTAGTTTGTGTCAGGTAAAGAGACTATAAAACATTCTCTCAATTTTTGCCAGTTTTCGTGGTGTGCATCCTATCTGTGACACATCTTAGAAGTCTAGGTTTTCTTTCGGTGTCTGGTAAATTGAATATGGTCCTGTCATATTTTACTGCTTTGTGATGAGCTGTCATCTTAAGTGGTTTTAGAAAATGAAGTAAAAACAATATCTTTATAGCTAATAATCGTATCTTACAGGTTTTTTCCAGTCGTATGCAGTTGAAGTAGAGATAAAGGATGCTTCAAATGCTACATGCCTATATGCAGATTGGATGATGAGATTCCTGGTAACTTATGAATCAAACGATGGTGATTATGTAAGTATTTGGGGGTAACTCATGCTGAGAACTGGATTTTGACCTGGATAAAACTTTAAACTTTTTTACCTAGGTTGTTTCACTTCTTACTTTTTTTTTACTAAGTCAGTTGAGAAGAATATTCCTATATAGTCCTTATTAAAATAAGAATAAGTTCTCAGTCATACAACTGACTGAAAGTACCCTGTTGCTCTTACTTAAATGATGTGCACAAAAACTCACCAAATCTAACCAGTGTCAGTGTAGTTATGTTCTTTGCCCAAGCAGTAAATGTAATTGCAGCTCACCATAATCAAGATTTACAGCCAGGTGAGAGTTGTACTTTTGTACTTGAATCTGATATGGCTCCTTTCTCAGGCAGGTGTCAGGAAGCCTTTATCATAATTTTCCAGAAGAACTTTAAATAATCTCGCTTATCTTGTGCAAGGTTTCAGCTAACTCCACCAAGTTTATAATGTTGTCATGGGGAAGAGCTGCATGTGAATGCATTTAAAATTACCCTTTTCTTCTAGAAAACCACAACCCTGAATTTGTCATCGAGTGTGACACACAATGGAAGCGTCTGTGGCAATGACACACAAGCTGCCCTTGTGGCAGTGCAGTTTGGAGAAGGTCATTCTTGGAGCATTAACATGACAAAAAACAATGAAACTTACCAGGGAGACTTCATCACACTGACCTACAACACCAATGACACAGCTGTATTTCCTGATGCTAAAAGAAAAGGTAACATTCGGTGCAGAATCTGACTTGCAAAGCAATCTCAGCCAGAAGTGTCAGACCTCCTGTAGCTGACCTGACTTGGCTTCTTCAAAGTAAGGAGGAATACAGGAGTTAGTAATGAATGTAATGAGTTCTATACTATGTGCTGCCAACTGCTCTTCCTTGTACCTGCCTGCTGGGTAACAATGCAGGCCAAATTGCTTCACTGAATGTGTAATTCCTGTTAGTGGAAGAGAAGGGAAGGATAAACAGCTTGGATCAGTGAGGTGCTGGTAGACAGCAAGCACATGAAAGATTAATTTTAGTATGCACTGTTCGACTTTCTAACTTGCCAAGCAATACAATGCTAGGCTGTCTGTATACTAATGCCTACTAATAATAGAATTTCTTTTCTCCTTAAAAACTTAAGTTGAAGGGTTCACCTTTCTAATGGCTTGTCTAGTTCTGTAAGCTTGGTTACTCCTGCATTACCTGGCACTTCAGGTCAGGGCGTAATAGGAAAACATTCAAGAGAGCTTAGGATTGTTAAACTTAATTATCTCTTTGTCTTATGAAATAATATAAAATGTAACACTAGCGTTAAGTTCCTGTGGTTCATAAGGCATTAAAACATTTTTGCTTCTTTGTAGGACCAGTTACTGTTTCTATGAGGGATCCTTGTCGTCCAGTTCAACTGAATACTGTCTTCGTGTGTCATAATTCCTTCTTTATTGAAGCAGAAAATGTAACGCAGATTTTCTGGAATGTTACTGTGCAGGCTTTTGTTCAGAATGGCACAGTCAGTAAAAAAGGTGAGCATTTCAGTTTGTGAAAGAGCTTTTTTGTACTGCACCTTAGTGCAGGGAGCAAAGTCCCATAATAAAAAATCCACAAATTCTGAGATGTGCTGTGTTTAATAATATTCATGTAAAATATCCTCTAGTATTTCTTCCCTTGTTCCTGGAAAAATAGATCAGGAGAACAGATTTAGTAGTGTGCTGTAATGTCTATTGTTTGCGTGCCAAGGTGGGATTCTTCTCAAGTGTGTATTCCAGTAATTGGGGTATTAAGAATAAGCACTTCAGAGCTACTGTTGTGAGTAAATCATTTGAGTTTCAGGGGTTTTAGCTGACTGCCTTTCACTTCTAGTGGTGGCCTCTGCTGTTGCATTTGAATAGTCCAGAGCCTGTTGTCTCATGACACACCTCAGAAAGAAACGAGCACATCACCCTGCTGCATATAGGATAATAGGGTCACTTGCTTGGTCTACAGCAAATACATGTCACACTATTATAGCAGCTTGACTGTCTGTGTGTTTTGCTTCCGTGTGTCAGAGGCAGGTACTGAGTGTTACAGGATTTCTGAGAATAAATGGCAGCTTTACTTTGTCTGAGTAATAAGATATCAATAAAATTTCAGCAATTAAATGGTGATTAAAATGTCTTTTCAGAGTCTAGATGTCCTGCTGATAAACCTACTTCTGCACCTACTGTTCCACCTACCACTGCCAATGTAACTGCTGCATCCGCCACTACCTTGTCTCCTGCTCCAACAACTCCTCCCAAACCTGTGGAGAATCCAGACACAGGAAACTATTCTCTTAAAAGTGGAAATAAAACTTGTTTCCTGGCAACTGTGGGGCTGCAACTGAATGTTTCCCAAGACAAGGTGCTTCTTTTTCCTTTTGAAGAGTAAAAGTTGCTGTAGTCATTTGGCGAAATCTGAATGCAGGGTGTTTGCTTTGTACACTGCTGGCTGTCCAGAGCTGCTTCTAAGTATTGTATGTAGCACCTCTCTGACATCAGAGTAGTTTTGTTGCATAATACCTGTCTTCAAAAATCTTACATGGAGCCAACAGAATTTGTTATTGGGAATACTTAAAAGTCTGGAACTTTCTTAGCTGTTACAGCTGTCATTCCCTGTGGATATCGTCTTTCCCCTCAGAGGGTAGCCTGTTGTGTTAGGGAACAAAGTTACGCTTCTCAAGTGATTCGTTTGTTTCAGTACTGCCAGCATGTAAATTTAACTTGAACAGCCTTGATTCCATAGCAGCCAAGCTCAGCTCTCCCTGCTGTCGTAATTATGACAAGCTCTTCTAACTCAAGACTGCTCCTGACTGAGACAATGTATTCCAAAGGCAGCTGAATGTCTTTGATGTCTTTTGTCTGTATTTCAGCCACTTCTGATCAACATCAATCCAAAGACAACTATCGCAGATGGCGCCTGTGGTAACACGACAGCAACTCTGAGACTGAATGATGGAAATAGCACACTGATTGGTTTCACATTTGCTGTTGTAAGTAAATTATTTTATTTTAAACTTAATTTTTTATTTAACAGCATGCATGGTGATCACTTACAGTCAAATCCTCCTGTTGCTTGCTGGTGGTAGGCTGCTCCGTTATGGGAAGTGGATCTGGCCCACTGAGTGCCTCAAGACAAATGGAGAACTGGGTTAAAGTTGGAGAAAATGTAGGACTCATAAATGTGTTGGCTTCTGTAAAGCACCTGTTCTTAAAGTCACAAATGCAAAATTACATGTAACCACTGACACTTGGTTCTTGCTTCTTGAACAGAAAAATACAAGTGCAAATGTACAAAAATTTTATCTGAGGGAGGTGAATGTTACGCTGCTCAACCGTCTGAATGGTTCTGGTAAGAAACAGTATCTGCCTTAAATGTAATATTTTATTCAATGTCTGCATCAGATACTTCTGACTTTTTTTTCAGTGTTGTTCATGCTTACTGTTAACTCCTACTTTATGTCTAGAAGTTAGTTTGAACAAAAATAATAAGCAGAAATGGCTGTAACAGTTACTTTAAAGAGCAGCGTTGGGACCACTCTACAATTGAAACTTGTGAAAGTTCTGCTAATGGAGTCACTGTAAATTAAGAGGGCTTCTTTGTAACTCTTTTCAATAATGTAATTTTTTGTGGTGTGAAATACAGTAGTAGCAATTTGGAGCTTTTTGCCTAAACCAGCTGTTGTCTTCTTTGATTGAAGATGCTGTTTTATCTTCCAACCACTTGTACTTTAACTCTCACTTTAAAAAGCCCCATCCTTCAAAAACTAAAGCGTACTTTTTTCCCAACAAACATATATTTCATCTTTTTTTTCCTTTAATTGCTTGTCATAGCTACAGTAGTTAAAGAGCTTTAAAGCTAAAACAGTTGCAACTCTGCAGCACAGAGACAAGTGGAGGTACAGGGAAACCCTGATGTCATATACATATGAAAGAAAGGTTACTGCAAAGTGCTGTAAGAAATTCAGTCTCTGATTTCTGGGTAAGCAGATCAATCCCACTTTGCACTGTTTTTCAGACTAGCCAGTGTTGAAATGTTGGCCTCTCTAGATTCAGCTATTCAGTCTAACTGTATTAGCAGCTGTCTTGCATTTTAAGTGAACATGAACATTCCCTTTTTTCTTTTTCCTTCTTTGTTTAGTCATTTCAAGTGCAGATAACAGCAATTTCAGCAAGTGGGATGCTTTTCTTGGTAGTTCTTACATGTGCCGAAAAGAGCAAACTCTTCAGATTAATGAAGATGTTCAAGTACATACATTTAATCTATGGATTCAGCCATTCCTTGTGGAGGCAGATAAGTTTGCTACAGGTAAGAGTTATGTTTTTGTTTTTAATGGTACTTGCAAAGTTCTTGCTAAAATGTAAAAAGCACCACCATTAGGTACAAGCACTTTATCTCAGAAGCTCTTGTTCCAATTTTTTAAGATATGTTTAGATATACATGGAATGAAGAGATGTTCTGAGACTGACATTCAGGTTCAAGCAAAGCTTTGTTCTCACTTAAAAATTATCTGCTAGGCATGTGGTTCTCCTTCACAAAACTTGAGTGAACTAGAGACACTGAAGGGTGACTTAAGCATTGGTGTGCAGAATAGGTTAAAAGTTACTTGACTACGTCTTGACATACAGCTTTTTGTAGCTCGGGTATGTAAGAAAATTGGACAGAAATTTTGCAGAAGGACTTTGGGAATACTGTTAGGTGTTTTGTTTCTTTTTAACTGTCAGTCTAAGGAATAGGAGTATTGGGGAGGAACGAACTGTCAGAGCTTCCTTTAGAGGCAGTCTTGAATATCCACAACTAAAGAGAGATTCTGAAATGTTTGTTTTCTGCATTTTGTTGATCTTGTCAGAACTTGTCAGAAAACTGAAATGTCTTAAGTTACCTTTTAATATTTAGTGCAAACTGGTCTTTGAGCTTAATGCCAATATTTGCAGTACAGTCTTATTGGACTAGACTGATCTGTAGACACGTAGATTGAAAAGTTCTGTTTTCAGACAGAAGCAAGATAACTCTCCCTATATGTGTAGGGTAAACAGTCTTTCTAAAGAGTGAGGGACCCATTTCACTCTGTAGTTAAAGTTGTAGCTAGCTTTCTTCTAATTACAGTTATTTTATACGTGTAACATGTCTTTGTTCTGGATAAATTCTTGATACCAAATCTAGGTCACTTTTTATCCTTAATGAGTGAAAGCACCAACCTAGACTTGCCTTAAGTATGAAATAGATAAGCCTGGTTCTTGAATGTAGAAGAATGGCTGCTCCCTTGCCTAGTGCAGATCTTGTACACAGGAAAACCAGTACACCCTTAACTTGCTATAGGTTATCAATGCTTAAATTAATTATAATGGTTAAATATGCTGAGTGTATCAATGAGATCTCTGCAGATCTTTCTCTCTTAGTTTAAGTAATACTTGATTTTTTTAACACCTTCATGTTAAGGAAAACAGATTTTTATACCACATTTGGCAAGTATTCTGTCTTTATTTGTTCCTTATTGCAACCTTTTTCTCACCTACAGCCCAGGAGTGTTCGCTGGATGATGACAGCATTCTAATCCCAATTGTAGTTGGTGCTGCACTTGCTGTCTTGATTGCCATTATAGTGGTTGCTTACATAATTGGCAGAAGAAAAAGCTATGCTGGATATCAAACTTTGTGAATCTAAGCGTGATTCCTGTTATGATTTCTTTCTAAATAAAGCAAGTGCAAGTTCTGAAGTCCAAAAAAGACCCAAAACTTAGGAGTAATTATTAGCCACAGCTAATTGGAGTTGAGAAACAAAGGGAGAATGTTTATCTCAGATGAAGCAGAACTACACTTTGTTTTCCTGCCCTAAGAAGACGATGTGGGTTTCATAGCTGTTTTGAAGATGTCAAATGCCTGATGAATTGTTAGGCTAAGGATTTTATCTTGCAAAAATCCTAAAGCATTTAGGATTTATTTGTGATTTTTACAAATACTAGCCTGAAACAAGAACACGTTTTGAACTGATGTGCATTGGGCATCTCCCAGAATAGCACAGAATTTGTATTTGCTTCTCTCCTCTGCGTTCCTTAGTTGTCATAATTGTGGGTTAAGCTGGCAGCATTAGTCACTCTGTTGACTTGTATAGTATTTAACAAGGATTGTCTAATGCCCAACAGCAACTTCGTTTTCCATAGGATTGAACTTCAGGCTGGTGATTAAGTGATCTCTTGAAGTGGCAGCAGTAACTTACTTGCCTTTGTTAGGATTTGAGTAATTTACTCCTGCCTTGGTGTAATTTTAGGAATCATTCCTATGCCACGGCTGTACAAACAAAATGAGTAATTTCCCAAATGGTGAATATATGGGAAGACTTCAGTGCTATTTCCAGATGATTTCAAAAAAGAACCTGTTAGGCACTGAATTCTTTATTATACCTTGGCAGTCATCTAATATACTCACCTAAGGCAGACTTCTGCTAAAGTAATGCAAGCTTTTTTTGCTGGCATCTGTTTAAAGGGAATAACCTTTCTAAATATTCCAGAACTTTAAAGTGCACTTAACTCCATACCATACTCTGCACAGAACTGGTCTGTCTTGTTGCTTTGAATGACCATTGTTTAAAGATGCTTTCATTTAATGAGCCAGTATCCGTTGTTGCAGCTTGAGCTGTTTTGAAATCTTCATCTTGAATGGTTCTCTGCCAGTCAAAGTTCACATTTTAACTGCCCGCCATTGGCACTCTGAATGTTTAATGTACTTTGTGTTGGATTGTTTGCGGTGTAGCTTTTATTAATGTTAAGAATGCAAAAGCCAAATAAGTCTTAGATGGACCCACAACACCTGTTTTTCCTTGCTGTATGGAAAGAATAACTAGGTTAAAAAAGTACAGTGCAACTGGACTGTTCTCAAGCTGCAGCTCTGTAGAGACTAACCCTTGATGCACAACTTTTCTCTGGGCTCCTTGTGCTGTAATACATATTCTTACTGCATGGGAAAAAAAGAAGTCTTTAGACTTTTAGGTAATTGTGGCTTTTTTGCATATGTCATAACACGAGCTGCCTAAACTAGTTATTTAATGAACATAGCATTTTCTCCCCGTTTAGAATGAGTTCAGGCTGCATCAAAGCTGCTCTAGTGTTTTATTAGTGTTCTCTAGGGTTGTAGAGATGTCTGTGGCATGTTTGTATACAAATCATAAAATACACTTCTTTCAGTAATGGTTTGGGTTTGGGTTGGTTTGTTGGGTTTTTTTGTAAAGACAGTTTACTCTTTACACTAGCCAAGGAAGCATGTATGGGTGGACAATGCTTACTGTAGCTTGTAGTCTACAGCTTGAATTTTGCATCAGTTACTGAAATACAATTTAATGAAAATGGGGAACTGCTATAATTTTAATCATGAAACAAGCTTCAAGACTTACCATTTTAATTTTAAAAAATGGATCTAATGACTTTCATATTAATATATCTTCAAATGCAGGAGTTTATATAGATTTTTGTGCTGCCTTTTTTTTTTTTTCTCTTTTTTTTTTTTTCTTTTTTTTGTGAGTGATGCTCAGTGGCGCCAGTGAAACATGCATTTCTGTTAAGGAGTAATCATCACATCATTCTTCTGACCTTTCAAATTTTTGAACTGTAGACAGTTTCGAAGTGATAATATAGAAGATTCATTCAAACTGCTTCCTAAAATCAACACTAGAAATACCATTGCAAAAATGTGTAAGTATGTTTGCTTAGAGATTTAAATACTCCTAGATTGATGTGCAGGTAACTGGTTCAAAAAACGTCAGTTTCACCTGACTTCCTGTTACAAAACCACTAGCTTTCCTGTATGTATTGCTCCATAGGAAACTGTCAATCTGTTTAACTTGTGCTCTAAAAAATAAAGATTGTTCTATTTCTTAAGGAAACTTGTTCACATTTTTTAACTGATTTGAAAACGGATGTCTTGTATTGTCTTTTTTAACAAAAATAAACTCAATGAGTAAGGTGAACTCTAATCAGTCTGTATCTGAGATTCTGTTACATAGCTGGTTTTGTTCTGGTCTGTGGAAAAAGCATTTAAATTGTGGATGTATTTAACACTTGTGGATGTGGAATATTAATGTATATAACCTATTACAGAGTGTGGTTGGTTTAGTACCTTATTCACAGTTTACTAAGTACTGTATTCTAAAATGTCAAGATTACTGATATTTTAGGTTAAAGATGTCATGCTAATAGTCCTCAAAAAAAGCATTTCCAGACAGTGAACGATGGGATTTGGGTTTTGGAAGGGGCATTTTGTTTGTTCATTTGTTCCTTGTTTTGGCTAGTTTTTTTAAATTTTTTTATTTACTACAACATTCTCTATTCCTTAGCATATGTTAATAAACATTACACAAACTTTGGGACTATTAGTTGAGTCTCATGACTGGAATTAAAAGGGAAGGCAGCTTTTATACTGAGGCTAAAAAAGTTTTGGGCCAAAAAATTACAACTTTATTAGAGACACATACAGCCACATCAGTCGAAAAAGCTGTTCATGATGGCTCTGCTGTGTGTTGGGCTGTAGCTACCAATTCTGCATTTGAAGACACCTCTGAAGCTTCTAACCACTGTACAGTAACCATGCCTGGATAGATGTGTGCCAGCAAGGATGGAATGTTCCTGGTATGAAACCTTAACCCCTTTTTCACCCTGGGAATTCCCTGTAATGGTGCCATAGTGTGACATGTACTGCAGCCATCTCCTTCCTTTGAAGAAGAGAGGGAATTTCTGTCACTGCCTGCTGGGCACCTTCATCCTTAGCAAATCGATTCATAGTGTAAGTGTTTAGTGACCCATTACCCTGCATCTAGCAAATTGTCTGTGTTGGTATTTGGTGAACAAAGATGCCTAAATATCAAATGCATATCTCTCTTGAAGATGTTTAAATATTTTCTCAGAATATTTTGAAATAGCTGTATAAGGCGTGTAGTTCCTTTCCTTTTTTTTTTCTACTTTTTTTCTCTTCCAAGTGTTACTCTGCTTGGCAGTAGGTGCCTTCAGATAATCTGAGTTCAGGATTTTCAGCTGTTGAGCCCTCCACGTGTTGTTCTCCTTGCTCTTGTCAAAGGTTTCGTATAGTCTTTCAGGAAGGGGCCATGGCAAGCATGTGCTGGACTGTAATAAGTTAAAGCAAGACAATACATTTCCCATAATTAATGCTGATTTGAAGAAAAACAGCAGCCAACTTTTGAGGAAGCATTGACTGTGTGATGTTCTGTCCTAATTAAAAACTCAAAATAGTTTTACAAGGAGTGCTGGTTTATGAAACACATATAAGTCAGGCACTGTTCCTCTGCTGGAGAACCCAGGCATGGCCTCCTGTCTTACCAAACCTCTCCTGGCACAGGCAGGTGCAGCTCTGCTCTCCTTACAAACAGATTTTGATGCCAAGCCCTGTCCCCGAGTTTGAAACCAGTTCCCAGCGTGGTTTGCTAATCACTGATGAGTGTTTTTACCAGCATGGAACTCCTCACGTTTTACAACGTGTATATTAAAAACCACTGTGGCGTTATAGATGTCTCTTCTGTTTTTCCCTCTGATGTGGATTTCAGTGAGGTCTGTGTAGTTCTCAGCTGAAACTAATAAACCTTTTGCATGGAAAATAAAGTTTCCCACCCCAACCGAGTCTGTCAGTGTTTTCCATGCAGTGCCTGGAGGTATGTTTACCTTGGCTGTCTCTTGTAGGTCTTAGTACTTGTTACTTGGATTGTCCCTTATGTCTTCATGTCTAGAACCCAGAGGAGTGCTGGTGACTTGAGGGTTGGGAAGACCCCTGAACAAGGCAGTAATACACCAGTGTGGGGTATTTGTTGCTTTATTGCTGCTAATTCTGAGGTGTCATCAGCTAACGCATGCTCAGACTGCTGGTTTATCCTCACATTTCTAATCTATCCTCTGCTTGCTAGAGGAAGCTGAAATTAAATGTACAATTTGAATGTACAGATCAGAAGAAGTGTATTACCAACATAAAAGATGTGTGTAACAAGCGTGTTTAAAGAAATCAATCTTTCCATCAATTCTTTACTCAATACTGATTTTACTTGTGTTATTGTGTCTAACACAATGTAATTTCTCCAAAATGCCTGTTTGCTCCTTGCTTTCTTTGGTTTCTAATGCTTGATTTCCCTTACTAATTTATTCTCCCTTGCTTTTTTTGTTTTTCTTCTTCCTGCAGCTGAAGAATGCGTTGCTGATTCTGACCTGAACTTTCTTATTCCCATCGCAGTGGGCATGGCACTTGGATTCCTTATCATTCTTGTCTTTATATCTTACATCATTGGAAGAAGAAAAAGTCGTACTGGCTATCAGTCTGTATAATCTCTTAATTCCATCTCTCTTGCCCACCTTTCCTGTTCTTTTCCCTTTCCCACACTTCCCGACCTGCTCCTTGAAAGAAAAACAAATTAATTCAAGGTTTCTTTATTTAAAAAGTTATAATTACTTTGTGACAGAATAACATGCCATGAGTCTGAAGATGAGTTGCAGAAGCTACTGTATGACTTCCGAGTAAGTAAGTGTTCTGAGGTCCAGAGAATTGAGCAGAATTGGTATGTCCCTGTAGGAAATGTGGTTATTTTTAGTAAATAAGGCATCTACAAAACTTTCTGTCATTTAATCTTTTTATACAAGAAAATTTCTGGATGCCTACAGCTTGTCTTGGTTAATGCTACAGCTAAAACTATAATTAAAAGTGTGAATGCTGTGTCAAAAGGGACGGTACATGCAGTGGAAAAATGAATACCCAGCTCTCAACAGATTTCTGTTGGCACATGGCTGTTCTTGTAAATCAGCCTGAATTTCCTATTCCTTCTGAATGTAAAAGGAGTACCTGATCTCACTAATATCCTGACATAATACAGGAAGAACATCTGATTATTCTAGTAAATTAATTTAACATCATATGGAGAAGCTGACTGCTAATGTTAGTTGAATAGCTTTGCACTGCCATGATGTCTCATTTGCCAAGATAAGGTTCAGGTCTGGTGAACTTGGGCTACTCAGAAAAGGCAACAGTCTGCTGAAGGAAATGTCTCCTGTGCTATTTCATTGAACTACATTTTTCCTTTTGTTCTGAGCTCAATTGTGAAATGAGGGTGGGAGGCTGGAATTTCACTGGCTGCAGTTTCTCTCAGCTTCGATTCTGAACATAAACTACCAACAGTGTTGGTCCATGTGAGGCTCAAAAGTATTTTGAGAGCACTCAGACTGGCTGAGAACACAGATTGCTCAGAGATCCCTGCAGTTCCTTTGGACAGCTTTCATAAGTGAACACGGGATCACTGAAAAGCTGTGATCTAACGCAAGTGGAGATACAAAACCTTTCAAGTTTGATAGACTTAATCTGCATTTAACCTCCTCATTATTGTTGTCTCAGTGTAAGAGCACAAAATATCTAGCATGAGGAATGCTGATCATAAAGCAGAAATGAATATATAATGAAGAAAGTGACTTCCCAAAGAGTAAGATATCTCTTACCTGTTTGACGATGCTTTCTTTGTTATTAGTGCCATACCTTTGCAATTCTATGCTCCATATCTAAAATGTACCAAAATTGAATTTAGCAGTTTGTGGTTGTGTTCTGCTTCCTTCCCATCCGGTTCATGTTGATGGAGTGAAAGAAGCCTCTTGCTCTTTAAACGTTTTTGGTCCATCTTGGCAGAAGCCTTTTGCAGCCAGTCAGCCCTGAGGGTGCACAACGTTCTGTCCTCGGCAGCAAGCGTTTACTGAAGCTGCTTCAATATTTAATTTCTTTGTGCATTGGCCCTATATCCATGTTGTGGGAAAAGCACCTTCAGTAATTCACGTACACAAAGGTGACAGTCAACACTGATGTTTAGGCAACTCACAACAGCTGTGTATTCAGGGAAGGAAGTTTTCCAAGGACATCGTTTTAATGTTTGAGAAATACCTGTACATTCAATTATTCTTGTCCTCGCAGTGACCAAAGATACATCTACCTGATTCTGACAAAAGTGATTCTGTATTACAAATGGGCTCTTGGACAAAGTTGTCTCTTTTTTTAGGAATGTAATTAAATGCTGCTGAGGTGGACTGTGTGCTTTAGGTTTGGTTGTCTTGGTCTCTTGTATTGTACCTTTGCTCTTGCAATACTTGATGTCCGTGCCACTGTTACATGGAATTATTTCAGGTGGCATTTTATGAGTACACCCACTTGTCAGTGTGGTGCTTCTCTGCTGCCAGCAGATGGATTACAGCTTTGTTTTCATGCTGAGATTGCAGACAGAAGTTTTTAATATCACTTTTGCAAGGTTATCTTAGTGAAATGGGGTCATTTCCTAGATGCAAACACATACACATATATATATATATATATATATATATATATATTGTATATACATATAAAGTATTATTTTGAGCTTCAACAGAAGTAAAAAAATTGTTCCAGCACTTTAAGGTTGTTGCAGCATGAAGAGTGGTGTGTACAATTTCCCAGATCTTAAAATGAGTGTACAAATACGCTGACATCAGAATATGTATATGGAAAATAAAGTTAATTATCGTGTTTATAAAGCTTTGTTTCTGTCTAAGTAAACACAAATGCCATTTCTGAGAGTTTTTCCAGTGGGATTGTCAGTGTGCTTGGATCTTGGTATTTGTGGGGAAACAGAAGCTTTTGCTTCTAAGCTATTCACAGATTTACATCCAAGTCAGTTGATTTTTGTGTTGATCTGTTCAAAGCATGGGTCCAGCATCTGTTAAAGCACCTCCTCATCCCACAGAATCCTTCCAACAGGGAATAGACATTAAAGTTTTATCTTGTTGCTAGTGTGAAGGCTGTTAATTTGATAGCATGAAACACAATGAGTTTGGTTTTCTTTTAAGACCCCACAAATCCAAATGCTTTAAAAGAGCTAAAGCAATTGGTAGACAGAAAAATGCTGTGGGTATAACTTACTTCTGATATCAAAAGAAGAGCCACTTACACATCCTCCTTGGCAGAAACCAGTTTCTGTCGGTCAGAAGATGCCCTTGCAGATAATTTGTGCAGGCAGAATGAATATGTTGCCCTGGTGCTATCAGTGCCATCTGGACAATGACAATTGAGCAGAATTAGTTCCTAAACTAACTCTGGTTCAGGTATTTAACAGTTGTTAATAAATAATTTTTGCTAGATGGGTGGTTGTGATGCTTGGTGAAGGGTGAGTCTTATTGCACTGGGCACCTGAACTCTTTGGTCTGGGGAAATTTGTCAAGTGCTCAGAATTCTAGGATGATGTTACATGCTGCTTGGAAATTCAGTCCCTAAATGGTAGCACAAACTGCATCTCTTAACACCCGTGTTTCAAGAATGTCACCATAGAGTTAATTTTACTTGTAGTCACTTTATTTTAAATACAAAAAATCACTTCTTAGAGACTGATAAAGATCAGGAAATGACAGCAGATAAAGTTCCTTGGCTATGTATGTAGGACAAACATACCATAATGCCCCTGTTCAGTCAGTAATTTTAGTAAGTGTGCTTTCCAAGTCGTACATTATCCCAAGGTGTCCTGTCCTGCTGTGTTCTCATAGCTCCCAACATGCAGAGTGCACCTGGTCTCTGTCACATCTGAGGGAGGCTCGGGCTGCTCAGGGCAGCGCCCTCTGTGTTTCATCAGCCTTTGGGGCGATAAACTGATGCCTTCACTCGCCCCAACTCTGACCCCGTGACCGTGAAATGACTGAGCATTCACCTGCATTTTGCTGCAGCATTATAGCTGTGACCTCTCTGAAATGGGGAAGAAGTCTGAAAACTCTGGGCACTTCTGTGCCTGATCAGGAGGCAGTGCCAACCTATCAACCATGGCAGGAGAGAAGAGCTCCTCTCCCACATCCCTGTCCAAGACTTTGGTTGAGGATTCCTGGGGCAGAGAGAAGTATTGGAGTGAGTTGGAGGGAGGGAGAAATGCATTAATCTTCCCTCTTCAGAAAGGAACAGCTGGTAGGTTTCAAGGACAAATGATTTTCTGTGGCCCTTGCTCAACACCTTGGGTGTGCTGAACAAGCTGAGTAAAATGCTGTAGTTAAGATGGTTGTGGGGCTAGAGATCCTCGAAAGCATTTTGAGAGCTGCCATTTACATTTTGCAAGTGTTACTGCAGTCATAATCCAGAACTTTGGCTGTTCATTATTTTAACAAGAGTAATGCTAATAAACTACCTCTTTTTTAGCTTTTGCCTGAGAAATGCACATAAAACTATGCTAAAAAATAAGATTTAAAGCCAGGAGAGATACATTCCACAGGGATCATTCATAAAAGACCTTATGAAAATAGCATTTGCATACCAGAGATTTTTTTCAATCAAAAGTGGAATCTTTTGCAGGTTCTCTCCCCAGGGGAAAACTTTTAATTTCTACTAATAATGATTTACATCAGAAGATGAAAAATGTGCATCCACACTCCATTGTATCTCATCAGTTTCCTAACTATGAACAAAAATAAATTAACGATGATCTCCATGTGCCTGTTTTTCCTAGCAGAAAAAAGTGCTGGCTTGATGTTTTAAAAAGGTAAAAGCCTCTGACTGACTTAATCTAAGTGCCTGCTGTGGGCAGGGGCTACTTCCCAATGTTGAGTGTGAAGATGATTCGGCCCAGGAAGCGGTCACTGTTAAGGTCATTGATAATTCCTTTCCCATTCAGGCGGCACTGAATTGGGACCAAGTAATTCTTCTGCACATCTGTAAAGTGCATAGCCACCAGTGGGGAGCTGTAGTTTACCTGAAAAGAAGGGAGATTTAAGTGTCATTTTTGAGGGAGGAGGTCTTTTATGTTCACTAAAATAATTGGTAAATGGTTCATGGCTCCAGGCACCTCGGAGTGTCTGCCTGATGTCCATCAGGGTCCCTCAGCATGTGAGCCTCTCTGTGTCTGTGCCTTAGCGAGATGGCATCACCACACATTGTCTCTTGGGGTCATTGCCCAGCACAATCCCAGACCATGGGATTCTCAAATGCTTTCTGCTTTCCTAAAAACTGCACACACCCGCTCACACACACTTTTATACACACACCCAGAGTTACACAAGCTCTTACACACACAGTTACACATTCACACAGTGTTACACACACTCATACAGACACTTTGTCAGACACAGAAACAGAGCACTGTAATCCCAGTGCCCATGGCCTCTGTCCTGCCCACATCTGCCCAAAATAGCCTCAAAGCACATCTGGATGCTGTTCAGCAGCTCCTGCCCTCCCATTCCCAGGGAAACATAACAGAGATGCCAGATCCTTACTCACATGGGTGAACTTGCCGTAGTAGGGATAATACATGAGGTCAAATGTCCCATTCCCAGGGTAGAAGTCCACCGACCTGAGGTGACTCTCATTGCCTTTCTGTGATCAGAAAAAAAAAACAGAGGTGCACGCACACACATTGGACATGGGACACAAGATATATCTCTCTTCAGAGCTTATCTCAGAGCAAATATCCCTTGCCAGAGTGTGGCTGAGCTCAGCTGTGCTGTGTTTGCTGTGAACTCAGTGACTGCCCTGCTTTCAGCCAGAGAAGAGTGGAGCTATGGAGGCATGAGCAGGGTTACAGATTGCTGCCTGCTGATTCCCTGCTGTACCTTTGCTCTCTATGGGTGTCATCCAGCAGCTGCCTGGGCAGTTGGGAGCCCTTCCTTTGCCCCATTACTGTTGGCTTGCAAGGTGCCCCCTGGACTGAGGATGCTGCAGAACAGCTGGAGATGAATATGAGCAGTTCCTACTTCCCACTGAGTTCCAGGCTCTAGCTGGGACCTGGCACCCAGGCCCACAGGCTGCCCCAGGGGCTGAGTATGGTGGTGCCCATGAGGTTGCAGGAGCAACATGGGAAGCAGGAGTCTGGGACCTCTTTCACCCTCAGCAGCCTGGCCTCCAATTGTGCCCAGACACATGGGCAGCACTGGGTCCTGTGGGGTTTTGGGGCTAAAACAAGGACTAGTTGTGCTGAACTCCCTGAGGAGGAGATATCTGGCCTTGTACCCACCACGCTGCTGAGCACGGAGGAAAGCAGTACCTGCACTTTGCAGTCCACACTCACGGGGACCCCGGCACCAGGGCGGTAGCCTATGATCTGCAAAAGCAAAAAAACACCATGTTTGTGTGAAATGCAGTGCCAAGCATGTGCTGCCTCCCTTCTCCGGAGTTTAAACTTTCTAGGTGCCAGACACATTGCTCAAGACAGGAGCTGTGTGTCCCTGCAGCAGGTTCTGCCACCCCACACAGTGCAACTTGCGCATGGCTGAGTGCCAGATTGCTGCCTGAGAGCAGGAACAAAGCAGAGAACACAGAGAGCACCCAGACCCCGTGGAGTAACACAGACTCCTCCCCACATAGTTCACATCCCCTCCATGCTTATTTTCCCATCAGTGAGCATTGAACCACAGTGCTATTAGACTTCAATTAAATTAAATTCTAAGAAAGCTCCCATTGTAAAGCATCTGGGGTCTGGGGTGTTCCCCTAAAGTTCAGTTCCTAATAAAGAAGGGCCTGGGAGAAGACTGTCCAAGCACTAAGGCCTGCAAATCAAATAGAGCAAGTTTTATAGTGGGTTTTTTTTTTTTAATGTTTTCTAGCAGATATGGCCAGCAGGTTTGGGAATTGTAGTTCCCTTTTTCCCTGGGCCTGAGAAATGAAGTAGTTTCAGTTGCTGTGTGGTCTTCATCACACTGGAATGCCCCAAAGGAAGAAATTAAAGCAAGCAGCTTTCTCTGTACCCGGTTCATCTTCAGCAGGATGCAGGGCTGGCCTTTTGAGTAGCCAAATGTTGGGTCCTCGATGCCAGAGCAGTTCTGCAGCAGCGAGCGCTTGAACTGGCAGGCCTTCTTCTCCTCACTGTCATTTCCCCCTTGGATGAAGTACTGTCCTGGGACACACTCGATATTCTTCTCCTCCTGAACTTTGTCATCATAAGCTGGTGGGGACCAAGAGACTTGTTAAAATTCCCCGAGACCTGCACAGACCCAAACTCTCATAGGACATCCATATGTCAAGGGCATTAGAAAGTCATACCTGGAAAGGTAAAGCTCCCTCCCCATAGAAGCTCCCATGACCTTGTGAGCCTTCTTTTCCAGATGTGGCTCATGAGGTGCCCAGGAGGAGACCCCTGCTCCATACACTTGTATCCATGGATAAAAACAACCTCACCAGGGTGACAAAGAGCTCACCTGCTAGGAAGTGGTGCATGCTGTCCACATAGGGCTGCCATGTGTTGGGCTGGGAGACATTGAAGGCAATGGTGAACCCATTCAAGTACGGTCTGATCATCACTCCTGAAGGAGACAGACCCTGATAAAGCAAGTGTAGGTGGACCAGCCATGGGCTTGGGCTGTGTGTTACAGGGGCTGATGCTTTGTAACTGGGCTTGGGACAGGCACAGGCATGAGAGAGGCAGCACCACTCCACAAATCAACTCTCTTCTCCACCTACTGATTCCTCACCTTCATTTCACCCCATACACATCAGAATATCCCAGGAAACATGGGAGATATGGAGAGCCTCAGTAGTGTTAGTTATGTGATGGGCTTGGGGTTGCACAGAGTGGCTGCAGGTCCCCCATGTTCCCAGATGTGTGGGGTAGTTATGGACAAGGAGCAGGGAAAGGGGCCCTTCTGTTCCCCACCAATACAGAAACACAGGGAAAATTCTGTGTCTGGCATAGGGAAAGGATTTTCTGAACATTCTCATGCCAGAACTCCCTCAAACAATAATACATAAAAGCTACTCTTGAATTGCATTTTATTTTGAAGGCACAAGGTATAAAGGGCCAGCAGCTGAAATACATCAGCATCACCTATGAAATACCTAAACTTGGCTTTTGCCTTGAGAATAATGATAACAATAAGCAGTGCAATTAGAATAACAATTAGTATCATCAGGGTGAATGCTTCTCATGGGGCTTTTTGAGATGTATGATCCTCTGCAGACAACCTGCAGCTCTGCCAGTGCCCTGAGGTGAAAACACCCTGTGTTAGGGAGGGCTGGAGTGCACAGCCCCAGCAGGGCTTTGCCTGAGGTCCTAGCCATACCTTTTTGGGAGGACACTGATGGGCAGAGGTGCCCAAGGCCAGGCTGGCTGGGGTACATACCTGGCGGAGACACTCGGTCCCGGAACCTGGGCGTGTAGGGGCTCAACGTGAGTAGCATCACATACAGGCAAAAGGCAAACATTCCCGCCAGGCACGTGTAGAAAATGAAGTAAAACAGTAAGATCAAGCCTGCAAAAGACACAGGCATGTCGCTGTCAAGGCAACCAGAGCACATCCCGTGGGATGTGTCCCACAGGGATGCACAGACGTGCTCAGCACGGCGTCCTCTGCAGCTCTGAGTCCGTGGTGGAGGTGGGAGCTTGCACCCCGAGCCCTGCACACAGCCTCTGGTGTTCCTGGGTGCAGGGCTGCCAGCTGCTCTGGGGCCAGGGTAGCTGCTGTTTGGTTCTGTGTCCCTTTTGCTGCATGGCCCTTCCCAGAGCTGGGTCAGGACCGGGTGTGCATGTGTCCACCTGCCTCAGCTCTCTCTGACAGATGGACCCAACGTTCCCTCTTGCCTTTCCCACCCTCTCCTGGCATGGTAACATGAAAAGGTACCCAGTGGCTCCAGCCAAACTCCTGATGGGACTGTGGGGCAATGCTCGTGCCCTGATTCCTGTCCCCTACATGGGTGGGACCCTCGTGCTGGGACTAAGCAAGCAGCATGGCTGAGGGCTGCAGCACCACTGGCTGTTTCATAGCCCAGACATTCAGGGAATGGGTTTGTTTTTCCTCTGGACCAGGCTGGTGGCTGAGGATGTCTCAAGAGGCCACAGCCTATGAATAAAACCCAGCAGCTCAGAAAGCAAAGCGACGCCCTAACCCAAATATTTCCCAGGAGAAATGTTCCAGCAGCTTGGAGGGAGCCTTGGGAACACAGATGTGCACTCCTGCCGTCCTTCTGCCAGGGCCACCGTGCTGGGAACCACTGTGGGGCTGTATCCTGCTGAGGGCTGAGCTGGGGCAGATGGGACCATCACTGCTGCTGGTGGCATAGGAGGGCCAACGTCCAGCTCTGCCAGAGTGATGCTGGATGGTATTTCCAGCATCTGGAGCTGCTGCTGGATCACCAAATTGATCCTTGTTGGGCCCTCTTCCCACTTCTGCTCCCATTTTTATGTTTCCTGTAGTGCAGCAGGGAGAGTTGTCAGAGAGGAGGGTGAAGCCTTTCCCAGGGATCACCTTGTAGCCAGTTGTGTCCCTACATTTGGTGAGTGCAAGTCCCCTCAAGCCCCCATCCCACGGGACAGCTTTAGAGCCAGCACAGGAGTGCAGCCCTAGGCTGGGCAAATTCCCTCCTCCCCAACCATGAGATGAGAGTGGGAAAGTTCAGCTCCATTCACATCCAACGCTCTCACTTTAAAATAAAGCAGAAAAACTGGTCTGCCTCTGTGGCAAACAAAGGGCATGAATGTCAGGGTCTGTCCCAGACTCATACTTGCAGGTTTTCAGACTCCTCTGCTGCTCCACTTTTTTCAGACTCCTCTTCCTCTGTTTCTCCCAGCTGTCACCAGAGGCTTTGCAGGAGATCCAGAGCTCTTGGCAGGGGCATGGCAGGGCTGTGAGGCTTGTGGTGCCAGCCAGTGCCAGCCAAGGGCTGCAAACACCAAGCAGCAGCCTCTGGTAGTACACAGCATTACACTGATGGCTGTGCAGGTGGCTCTGGGTCAGGCTGGGATTTTCACTCTGCCAAGGGGGGCTGTGTGCCGGCAGAACAGAGCTACAAAGGTAGGTCGCACCTTGGTTTTGGACCAAGCTGCAGCAGTGCTCACCCCACAGGCTGCTCTTAACCACCCAGGGCACCTCCAGACTCAGCAATAATTTTTGAAGGCCACATGGATGTGGATAAAGCTGACAGAGCAGCCAGAACCATCAGAGCTGGCCCATCCCAGTCCACCAGCTCTGACAGCACTGTGGGTCCTGCTTTGGGCACCCTGTCACTACCTGAGAAGCTGTGGGGTGACAGTGCTGACCAGCCCTTCCCTTCCGTGTCCAGAGTCAAGGCACATTCAGGCAGAGAAGGCTGCCCTGCCCCATGGTGTGCACCCTCCACAGAACACCTGCCCCACAGCCCAGGCACTCTTCCCCCACCAACCTGACGGTGCCAAAGCCACTGTCCCAGTGTCCCTGACTTACACAGGCAGGGGCAGGAGGGCAGGTGGCAGCAGGGGTGCACAGCTGCAGCAGACTGAGGTGCAGCTCCCACGCTTAGAACTTCTTTTCTAAATTTCTTTCTGGGACACGATCTGGGCAGCCTGAAATCTTTGCTTTCACGTTCTCTGTCAACATTAACCTCCAGACCGAGGGTAACTTTTGCATGGTTTTCTGCCTGTCTTTCTCACTATTTATTTATGCACTAGTTAGAAACATTTAACACTAAAGAAATGGGCAGGGGTGGTCAGTCCAAGCTATCAAGGACATTCATAGGCAAGTGAATCCATCGTGAAGCAGAAAAGGCAACAATCCCCAAAAGTGGGGCTTGAGCAAGGACCTACCCCAGCTCTTGGCTGTTCTCCCCAAGCACGTTCTCTCCTCCGGATTCCACAAGAATATTTTCATCTCCCCAGCCAGGTCTGCCCAGGTTTTGCTCCCCATGTCTGCCTTGGGCTTGTCCTTCTCTCTGTCAGGATCCTGGACCTTCTCCTCCTGCTTTTTTTCCTGGAAGAGTTGCAGAACACAACCCCCACAGGCAAGCTGAACTTCTCATTGGCCAAAAATAAATGCAAAAGCACTTAATATCTGGAAATGTTTCAAATTTCCATTTTCCCATCATCACTCTTGAGTTAAAGAGAGGCAGTTTTGGCTGTTCCAACTTAAGCTCACTTAGAACCCAGCATCCATTTTTCCATGACATGTACGTCACTGCTGTCACATTGGGTACTGTCTCCTTGTGCTGGCATTTACAGAAACCCATTTTTTTCCACTTGCATGAACATGACCAAAGAAAACCTGTGATCTTGGTATGCTGGGACTGTTCCCACACTTCTGCAACATCTCTGAGTTCACGTGCACATTCTCTGTGCTGCCACAGATCATAGCAGGCAGCAGTATTTAAGAAATCAACCAGCTTGTTTTTCTTGGCATGTGGGCAAGTGTTCAGTCTTTGAAGAAATTCCTGCGTTGTTACATTTTTGATTACACTGAGTTCCAGAAAAGGCATCTCCCCAGGTTGCAAGATTTTGTATTTTGCCTAAGAGGTGAAAACTTGTTTGTCCAGAACTCAGGAACACAAATCTCTCTGTACCTGTGCCTGGGCAAGAGTCACTTGTGACATGGAAGCTGTCCTTCATTCCCCTTGAATCCGGGCAGGTCTCCAAAAGCTGGCTGGTGGGAGAAAGTGCCGACCTTGCTTTCCATTCGGGGCAGGGCTGGGCCAGGCATCGCCGGGGAGAAGGGCAATGCTGTGATCTGGATGGGTTCATCACCTCCCCGCATTTTAATGCAAACGCTGCTGAGAGGTTCGGCCGCTCCGGGCTGGGTCAGAGTCACGCTAGCCCAAACCTGCCACAGCACCCCGAGGCTGCTGTGCCTGCTCCAGGCTGGATCCGCAGCAGCTGCACTGCAGGATCGCCCCTGCCTGTCTGCCCAGGGTCATGAAACCTGCTGGCCGCGGGCACCTGTTGGAGCCGGGACTCACTGATTAGAATTTGCAAACCGTGTGTTGCCCCAGGCGAGCCGGGACGTGGCTGATTGCTTGGAAACTCCTTTGAATTGGGGGTGAGAAATTAAAGTTTGCTGAGACACACAAATACTGCAAAACAGTGAGGATGGGGGAGAATACTGACTCCAAAGCTTGAACGGGTCCCTTGGAGAGCCTGGGCAGAGCAGGGGTTGTAAACCATCCCCATCCCACTGACTGCCCTGATGGGCTCTGAATAAGGCCCCAGTGGGGCTCTTCTGGGAGCACTCCTGCATCAGAGTGCTGCTGCCAGAAAATACCCACAGCTGCCTGTACGGCCAAGGCAGTGTTTGGCACAGGTCCCACACCCCAGGCTGGAGCCCTTCCTGGGCCAGCTCCTGAATGCCCTGAGGTGCAGCGTACACAGGGTACAGGGCTGATGAAAGCAGCGGATTTTGGAGTCAGGAAGCAGCAGCCCCAGCACAAGTCAGCAGCAGGGACATGGGACAGAAAGTGTGAGGGCTGTACCCCAGCAGGACACTTGCAAGGGAACAAGTGACCAACAAAAAGAGATCACTTCTTCCCACTATCCCCATTAAACAAAAGAGCTACCAGCTGATGTTTTGGAAGCATATCTTCAGACTGCCAGAGTAGGGGGTACTGCCCAGATGAACTCCACACTGATGCTTAGTGCTGCATTGGAGAAAGCCCTCTGAATTTCATACAAACTTCTACTGGAGGCAAGAAGAGCCCACACTCAGAAGCTGCTACCAATGCTTAGAGCTGGGGGATATGGGGACAGCCTCCCCCATCACGGGACCTCACCCTGGGAACTGAAGGAGGCTTTTGCAAGGAGGGAACTTTCCAGCTCTCCTGGCTCTATGCTGTGTGACCCTTCACTTGGTGAAGGGTCCTGTCCTACTGGCTGGGAAACGCCACAAGGGCTCCATGGCAGCCCGGGGAGGCTGAGGAAGCCCCAAGCTCACCCCGTGGGTCCCTGTAGGGCAGCTGGGCAGGACAGGATGATCTCAGTACCAGGTCCCTGGCAGATATCTCTCAGCTATGGAGCCAGGTCAGGTCTGGAATGAAGCACAAGTGGTTTATCTTTGCAGCCCGGGACAGAGATGGTCTTGAGACAGTCCCTTGCACCTGGACAAGGGGCAGAAGAACTGGCAGGGACAGGAGGGCAGTGGGACAGGGAGAAGGCAGAGCCACAGCAGGATATGTTGGGACACTAGACAGCCCTGAGTTTCTGCCTGCTGAGACAGCTTGAGAAGAAAATCTGGGGGTCATCTATGGCAAAAAAATTCTGTGCTGACTGTTGTGGGTGTCCTGGGGGAGCTTTCCCCCATTCTCACCTCAGACCAGGTCAGCTCTCAATGTTGGATTCCTCCTGCTGAAATACAGGTATGCAAAGGGTCACCTTGCCCAGGTGTTCCTGTCCCTTCCAGTCCCCCTCACCTCCCAGCACCACTGGCCAGATCTGCCACTGCCCTTTCCGCCCCACCAGCCCCCATAAAAAGTGCTTTGTCTAAGAGACAAAGCGGCATTTCCTAGAGAAAAGCAGTTATAAATTTATCAGCCACAAAGAAGGTCCTTGCAGCAGCTCCCACCTCATCTTGTGAAATGAGGCTAGCACCCCCCCGACCCCCCCCAAATACTCACTACCTTCTGGCTAGGGCTCCTGAGCTCGCCCTCCATGCCACTTGTGCTGGTGTTTCTGTCCATTCTTGTGTGGAAAACACAGAAAAAGTGAGTGTTAGACAGCAGCACTGGCCCTCGTGTGCCAGTGTCGTGTCGTCCTGGCTCTCAGAGACTCACAGACAGAGCCCCCGCCCCAGCATTGCCCCCAGCCCTACAGCAGCCCCTAAAACAGCAGCTATGCCAAGGCTGTGGGGAGCAATGCTGTTTCCCTCCCTACCCTGCAGAACCTTGCTGTCCAGGAGTGGATCAAAAAATAACTCGCCTTCCTAAAGAGGCTAAACTCAACTCAGCAGGATCCTATATTGAGTCCTCTGGCATCTGGTACCCTTTGCAGCACACCCTCACTGTAACCTGCCTCCTATTTGAGTTCCCATCACTGCCAGCCAACGCCCTACATGGGGAAGCCAGGCTCTTCCTCCAGGAGACCGTGTAGCTGTTAATAAACATTAACAAATCCCTGGGGTTTCCTATGGCGAGAAGTGTCGCTCAATGTGTGCCTGTCAGTCACAGCAGGGCCGGGGTTAATGATTGCGAAATCTCTTTTGCGGTGAAAGGGTTGCTGAGAGGGGCAGGCAGGTCTATATTTATCCCCTCGAACAGAGACAACAGCCAGGAGTTCACAGCACCCGTTTCCTTGCCTCAGGTTTAAGAGCTACCCACAGGCTCTCAGACAAAATCCAGAGGCACACCTTGCCGAGACACCCTGCAGACCGGGGCTGGGGAGTGTCAGATTTTCCTCCACCAGTGAATTACAGGCATGAGATGATGCACTGGGACATCCGGGGTGCGTGTTGGAGTCCTGCTGCTGGAACAGCTCCAGCGGTGCGATGTCAGCGTGCAGGGGCTGCCCGTCCCTAGTTGAGTCCACGCAGCTCTCAAGGAGCGCTGGGGCTCGTTTTACACGTCTGTCCCAGCCTAAGCTCGGCACGATCCACCTGCTCGTTCTCTTGGCACCTTTCCAGTGGCACCGGTGACTCTACCTTTCGCCAGAGAGCCAGGCCCTGGCTCCAAAGGTGCGGAAAGGCTGCCTTGCCCCGGCTGGGACTTTGCCCGAAGGCACGGGGTCGTCTGTCCCCAGCCCCCGCAGGGCTGCACGGTGCCGTCCCAGCCAGCAAAGCGCCATTTCTCCCTTTTCCCTCCTGGGCATGGCTGAAAGCCGCTCACCGGCTGTGCTAATAAATGGGCGCAGCGGGAAGCTAAGAGGTCTGGCAGCTGCCCCAGGCTGAGCAGAGCTGGCCGGGGCTGCCGCTCGCCTGCCACGGTACCGGCACCGGTGCCTGCCCGCAGCCAACCCGCCGGCAGGAGGGCACGCCGGCAGCTGTGCCCACAGCTGTGTCCACAGCTGGATCTCCTGGCCAGGCTGGCGCCGTTGGGGCAAGAAGCTCGGGAGGTGGAATGGGATGCAGGGATTTAACATAGCATGGGCATCAGCAGCTCCCCGGGAACACACGTGCCCTGTGCTGCTGCACAGCCCTTCCCTGGCACGGAACGGAATGGAGTAGGGAGATGAGACCTGTCTCCTCCATCACTAGCACAGGGAGAGGGCGACTGAGCAGGAGGGGACCAGTGCCAGCCCCTCTGTCACAGCCAGTGAGTTCGGGGCTCCCCTAGTTCATCCGAGGTAAATAACTGCTGTTTTCTCTGGAGATGATGTGTTCTTTGCCATTAATTGATCTGGGCATTTGCCTCTCGTATCACTGTCAGTGTGCACTTCCCCTTTTCTCCTGGGAGAAGCCGGTCATTAGGCTCCTATTCAGTAAAAGTGTGGGTTTTTAAAAGCAGAGATAGGATTAGTTTCTTTTAACTTGATGAAATATGCTTGAAATAATTACATGATTTGTACTTAGCACTTCTCAGGCCAGGATATTAGAGTCATTTACAAGAAATTATGAAGCCTGCTGGGAAGATGCTTTTATCCCCATTTTACAGGTAGGATATGGAATACGGGGTTGAGGGCCTCTTTCTGCTCCTTGGCCATGGACACGGAGACTGCAGATGATTGCTGTCTCCGTGGAATAGCCACAGGCCGTCACAGGCATTGCCACCCGAGCGGAGACCTCAGAGCGCCGAGAAATGAAACACTGGGCCGGTGGCCGCGTCGGGGTGGCTGCCCGGGACTGTCATCTGCACCTCAGGGAGGGGGGAGATGGGGAGAACGGGGCAACAGAGAGGTGCGAGGGAGATTTTGGGGAAGGACAGAATGTCCTGGGGCAGCTGGACTGGAGGAGGGCGGGAGCTGTTGAAGGCAAAGGGATGGAGAAAGGTGGAGACAAAGGTGGGGAGAGAGGTGGGGAGACCCTCCGGCCGGGCTGCCGGTGAGTGCGCCGACGTCTCCCGGAGGCGGGACAGGAGCTCCGTCCCTCCGGAGCTGGAGCAGGAGCTCTGTCCTCTCCAGAGAAGGGGCGGGAGCTCCGTCCCTCCCTCCCCAAGCCCCCTTGGGGAAAGGCCTCTGGCGAGGTGTCCCCGAGCAGCCGCCTCGGGCAGAGCCGCGCACGGCCGGTCCCTGGCGGGGAGCCGGGGCAGCGGCGGGCGGAGCGGAGCGGAGCGGGGCGAGGCGCAGGCGCGGCGGTGCCGGTGCCGGTGCCGGTGCCGGTGCCGGGGCTGTGCCGCCGCCGTGGCCCGGCGGGCTGCGGCGGGAGCGGCGGCAGCATGCGGCAGTCCCTGACTCAGCAGCGCCCGGCCGGCGTGGCCCTGCCCGACTCGGTGGGTGAGTGCCGGTCCGGGGGGGATCTCGCCGGCCCCGGGGACGCGGAGCGGGGCCGTGCGGGGCGCCGGGTCCGCGGGGAGCCCCCGCCGTTCCCCCCGCCCGCCCCGGGGCCGGCCGAGCGCGGGTCGGGCCGTGTGTCCCCGCGGCCCCCGGGGCGCTCGGCGGGACCCCGGCCGCGGGTCATCCCGGACCGGGCCGGCTGCGGGCCCGCGGCGGCATCCTCTGGAGCGGGGCGGAGCGCGGCCGCTGCCCTCCCGCAGCCCCGGTGAGGTCGGGGACCCCTCGTAGTAATCGCGATTTCCCCTCCCTTTCACCGCCCCAGCAGGGCATGAGCCCCGCGGCCCCCGCCCCAGCGCTGCCGGGCCCGCAGTCGGAGCCGCGGGGTCACGGCTCCCACCGTGACGCGTTTTCAGCAGAAAAATGGGACGAAAGGAGAGGGGCTGGGGAGAGGGATGCTCGGTGCCGTCTGCCCCCCGTTCTCCCGGGGTTAAAAGTAGAGCTGGCTTCTTCCTTGAGCTGCTCTTTGCCTATTCCTCGCTTCTGGCTTTTCCCCCAAAGAACAAGATGGAGAAGTCGGTCGTGTTTCTGTGCCATCTTGTCCATTTTCTTCTAATAATCATGGGGGGGGGGGGGGCAGGGAAAAAAAAAAAAGAAAAAAAAAAAGTGAACCAAGGGCAGTTCGAAATACACATATTGCAAACTTTTAAAGTAATCTGGAAAAACCTGCTACAGCCTTGTCTTCAGGGTGGTTATAGGGCAAATATAACAAGAAGATGTTTCTGATGCTAAAGAGAAATATGATCGCTCTAAAACCGGTGCCCGTTTGGATTGCCATTTTAGCAATAGCCACACTATGGATAGCATTAATTTCCTTACAGCTCCCTAACAGAGTTAAGCACAGTGTTTAGGGTCCTGCTTATGTTGTAGTAAGCACTACAAGTTTTGGGATATCTGTTTGGGATAAATCACAGAAAAATGGCTATTGCTGTCTCTTAAAAGCAGAGATAGCAAAGCTGCCATAGCTGAGCTTCTGTGTGTAGAACTATACCAAACTCAGGAACACAGAGGAAAATTACCTGATGGGGAATACTTTCAGCAGAAATTAATGTTGAGGGAGAGGATTTTGTCAGAGCAGCCCTTCAGCAGCTATTAGAGAGATACTGGGTATGAGTCCATGTAGGCTGAAGCAGCTGCAGGCATCCTTTCAGAAGTACAAAACCAATTTTGACATGCATATCAAGGTGTTTTCAGAGAAGGAAAAAAAATGCATTTAATATCCCAATACAGAGCTGAAGTAAAGGCAGTCACATTATCTCCTCAGTTTGACATCCCTCTTCAGTATCAAGTTAGAAGAATATGGCTGGGTTTTTTAGAACTTGAAATAAAAGGGTTTTTTTAAATATATTTTTAATCTTATGAGAAACACTGAAAAGCTTTGAGAAAATTTCCAGTTGAAACCTTATGTTTCTCTTCTCTATAGTATGTGTACCAGTCCTAAGCTAGGAAACAACACAGAAGTTAAGAGTGAAGAACATGATGGTGCTGAAACATACAGCATCTATAAATGGTGTTTCAAGACGCTTCTTTTAGGGTGGTTTTTCTGGTAACTCTTTGCAGCAGTTGTGATGGCAGTGCAGGAGCCCTGGGTTGGATGTGTAAGTGCTGTGCTCCTGTGCCCACAGCACACACCCAGCCGTGCCCTGCACACTGGGAGCTGTGTAAGAAACTCATGGTTGGGCTTTATTTACTCTCTGCTCCTTTGCCACCCAAACCCTAGCAGTAATCAGAAGTTTGGTAATTCTATGGAAGCAAGATGGATTCATCCTTTCACTCCTTTCAGAACTGATCTATGTAAGGAACAGCAAATTTTCTCAGTTTTTGATCCCACTGCTATGGATTTTTTAAGACTTTTATGGAACACTTGCATTTAAATGGTTGCATTGAAACTGAAGTGTGGCACAATGACAGTATTTGTGA
Source organism: Sylvia atricapilla (assembly GCF_009819655.1). Lineage (NCBI taxonomy): Eukaryota > Metazoa > Chordata > Aves > Passeriformes > Sylviidae > Sylvia > Sylvia atricapilla. Next base: position 10,651,171 of record NC_089174.1, on the reverse strand, counting down.
GGCAACACGTACAGAACGACTTAATCTCTCAATGATTTTTTAATTATTTGAAAGACTATATTTTATATTATTAACTTATTTGGCAGATTTAGGAGAACAACCCCAACTATGACCTGCAGCAAGCAGTCACATACCTTTATCTCCAGCCTGTAAAACGTGGCTTGAAAGACTAAGGACCATTGATAAAATATTCACCTTGAATCTTGGGGTTCTCTAGGAGTTATTTAGTATTTTTTGTTTGAAATTAGCAACTATATAGGTGTTTATTCCAGCTAAGGACTAACCAGTTGTCAGGCTCCTCGGTCTTAAGACAATGATGTCCCAGTGGTGCAGTCAGACCTGTGCTCTGGAACATGAGCAGAAGGTTTGTGGGTGGAGAGCTTTCCTTCCAGAGACAGCAGGTCAGTCAAAAAGGATGGTGGGTTTTTTAATAAATCTCTCTTGCCTTTCATGCAGGGAGGTTGGACTAGATGACCTCCAGTGGTCTTTTCCAGCCTTACCCTTCTGTGATTTTGTGCTCTCCTTCTGTTGGACTTTTAAGCCCCAAGTTTAGCCCTTGTCCGTGATTGGATTTGGGTGAAATGATCCAGCCCCATGCCCCTGGCAGCTGTGCCAACCCAGAGCATGGAGAGGGAGCCCTGCTGCCAGCAGCTCCTGGGTCAGGCTGGAGCAGGTGTGGAAGAGCAGTGGGGAGCTGCTGTGCTTTTCCCTGTGGAGAGCTGTCCATATGGAAGGAGGGAGATAATTTTTAGCAGTGTGTGTGGGTTGGTACAGCTGGATCAGTGAGCTGTTGGGGTGAACTGATCTCTTTATCTGCTGGGCATAAGTACACAGACCCTACAGAAGGGCCTGTGGGCACCTGGGGCGTGCATCTTTGAGATAAAAAGCCTGGTGCGCTCCTCTTTCTGGAGAATTTGGACAAGGAGGTTATGCTTGGCTTGACCAAGTCTTTGTCAAGGTCTTTCTGCAGGTGTTTTATCTCGCTGTGCACAGGCTGCCAGGGAGCCCCTGGACGAGTGAGGATTCCCAAGGTGGTTTGCTTTAGGGGATACACTCAGCAACTGTGAAAGCTGCTCCTTGCCCTTGGGACACATTCTTGCTCTTCTCTGAAACACCCAGAGAAATGCTGGGAGCCTCTCAGGTGGGAATACCCTTACTGCTCCCAGGGCCTATTGGAGAGCCCCAGGCTGTGGGAATGGGATTCAGTGTGGCCCCAGCAGCCCATATGGAGTGAAGTAGGGGCCCTACAGTCCATTGTCTCCTACCAGCTGGGTTGTATCTGCGTAATAGATGAAATATGATCAAAAGGATTGTTCCACAAAGTGACACAAAGATGGCAAAGCACATACAGACCAAACACACCCCTGAAGATGTTGCTGAGTGTGGTGTCACAGCAGTTTTCCTCTTGGCTGGTGGAATCACTCTTTTATGTTTATGCTCATTTGGAAAATCTATAAATATAGAAAAGGAAAAAAATTCCCCCTCATCATCCAGCAGCTGTAGATGAGTTTTGCTAATCCACAGATTCATTACTCAAGCATCTAAAAATACCTGGTCCTTGCTGAAAGTGGAGAAGTGTCTGTTACTGGCGATGTCTCATTTGCATGGAAAACTGTGGATGCCTTATGATTACAGTCAAATTTCCCCTCTCAAAACAAGAAGCATGCAGTGGGGTTATTTAGCTTGATGTAAGTAGACAGATCAGAAAGTGTATAAATGTCTAATGTGAATATTTCTCATTAGCTCAATTGCCCCAGGCCAGAGGAGCTGGGAGACTCCAGTGTATCTAAATGAGCTTTGCAGAGCTGCAGTTCTTAAGGCTCTCTTCATCTACGTCAGAGCAATGTTAGTGAAGGTGAAAAGTGACAGCCAAACCCAAAAATATTCTCAAGACAGAAAAAGGGAAATTCACGGTGGTGTGGTTGGCGGCGGGAGGAGAAATTTGTGGTGCTGTGACTCTCCCCAGATGGAATCAGCAAATTCTGTTGTGTGTGTGTGTTTTTAGGGTCGTTCAATAGAAGAAAAAGAAATTCCCTCTACGTAACTGTGACTCTCCTCATTGTGTCAGTATTAATTCTAACGGTGGGCCTAGCTGCTACAACAAGAACCCAAAATGTGACTGTTGGAGGTTATTACCCAGGGGTTATTGTAAGTATAGAACTCCTAGGTAGGTCTAGAAAACTTATTGCCTACAAAGTCCCTTGTAATGCTGAAAAATGTTATAAAGGGTGATTTTGTCCTCAATATTTTGCTCAGCTACTTCATTGCCATTTGATTTATTTGTTTTATTATTATTTTGCACCTGCTGCACATTCCCATGCAAAAATCACATCCAAGTGGCAGCTTCCTCTGAGCTTCAGTAATAACCTGCTTTTGAGCTAGTGGTGAGACAGATAAATAGATTTGTTATGTCAGTCAAAGCAACTTTAGAACTTCTTTGTTTACATAGATCACACTAAGCCCAGGCAAAAGTAAGGGAAAGAAGGATCTTACTGCCAAAAGCAGAGAGACCAAGTCTTGACGCACTGGTAACATGAACTTGTGGTCATAAAGTTTACTTGCAGAAGTGTTTAACAAATTGGAGTCCCTGGATGAGGAGCTGTGGCAGCTTGCCAGGGGAGCATGTACATCGAAGCCATGAACACATCCGTTTCTTCTTTTTTGCTATCAGCAGCTGAAAATGGGAAAGAACAATCTTGTAGGTTCAAATGGCTTAATTTAGAGAAGACCACTGGTGTCCAGCCTTCCTGCCATTGCATGTATACTCTCTTACAGAAGCATGAAGGACAGCTATGTCACGACCCTCCTGGCACGAACAGAGATCTAACACAAGCTGGAAAGCAAGTCCTGCTCTGTTCCTGTGCGTGTCTAAGACACACTGAAAAAGAAGCACTGAACTGCAATCAAATTGGGTGTCTAAGTAGATTAAATGCAGTCAGTAGCCCTAGCTAGAGGCTCCTGGTGTAAGGGCTGTAGGATGCTGCACATTTTATTTGGAGCTGTGAATTGGGAGGCTTGAAACCATTCTAGATAACCAGGTGGAAACTTGTTCTTGTCTTATTGCTGTTTGATTTATTTGCCACGCACTGCTAATCTCAGGGAGCTTTATACTTTTCTACTCCGACTGAAGAAAGCCTCTTTAAAGCCATAACTGTGTGGAATATTTTTACAGATTACATTGGGCCTCTTTGGTTTAGGTTTTCTGGCTTGTCCCAGTATCTCCTGCATTTAGGCCTGATCTTTTTCAGAGAGGAGTATAGAGGGAAGGTGTTGAGAAAGGTGACAGCCTGGCTCCAGACTCTCCACGCTTACTCTGCACTGTGCCAGCCTGAGCTGAACCTCGTGCTTCAGAGCAGGTCCTGCAGACTGATGCAAATGGGCAGAGTCTGCTGTTCACATCCCCTTGACATCTCCTGAGCTATTTACGGTCCAGAAACGTCAGCATCACTTAGACTTTTTTTAAGGCTTAGTCTACTCAAGGAATTAATGAATTCCTGGACTTGGGAAGGGCGTTGAGTTGCTTTATTCAGAGGCACCCTGGCAATTTGTTTTTGTCACCAAATTGCCCATCTAGGTTCATTAATCTGCTCTGTGGAAATGTGTGGTGACCTCACCTGTCTCGCTGCACAGGAAAACATTTCAGTGTGCTGCTGGATGTTTCAGAAGGTGCTTAAAATAGCTGATGTTTCATAACAAGCTGGGATTTCTCCCTTTACTGGGGAAAAAGGGCTGGATATGGTGAATAAGTATTAGTGAGTTGTCCTCAAGCAGATAGAACCAGAAGTCTCTTTGTATGCTGGGTGACTTCTCTGTGTGTGGACCAATTCCATGTCTGGAATCATCTTATGGACCATAGAATCATAAAGTCATAGGCTATTCTGAGTTGGAAGACACCCATCAGAATCATCAAGTCCAGCTCCAGGACAAGCCCAAGAATCACACCACGTGCTTGAGGGCATTGTTGAAATTCTTCTTGAACTCAGACATCAGACGTCTCATTGCTGCCGTGCCTCAATCACCCTTCTTTCCTCCTTCAACTTGTGTTTCTTGGGCAAGCACCTCTTGTACGAGGAGGAAGCATGCAAAGATGTCTCCTTCAATGCAGGGGATTATCTTCCCAAGCCTCTGCTTCCAAGGAAGGACAGACCTGAGCAGTAGACACCTTGCACACATCAGTGGGATTTTGTTTGTTTGGGTTTTTTGAGGGTTTGAAGTTGTTGAGTGGGTTTTTTTCCCTAGCAGTTCAGTTTCTCATTGATACAATGGAGAAGCTGAAGCAGAGGGTTCAGTGACATCCTGTAGCCAGGGTGCCTTCACCCTCCTCCGTGACCATCCACACCTTCACAACTACATCAGTGAATACCTTAGGTGTGTCTCTGTGGGAAATGTTCTCACCCGTGGCTGGATGACAGACCTGGGACAGGGAAGCCCAGAGTACAACAGTGATGTTCAGCAGACAAGAGTAATGCTTGGGTGCAGAAGACAAGGAGCCCTGTGGAAGTGAGACTGGGAGATAGTTGTGTTGTCTCCAAGTTGTAACAGCTGCCACAATCTGTGTAACCTTTCCTAGGCTTTCACTGGCAAACCTCTTCTGTAATGGTTCTTGCCAAGGATGTTGGCCTGGGGCTTTACTCTGGAAAAGCACATTCACTTTGTGTCCTGTCCTCCTTTCAGACAGACATCCCAAGGATCACATCCACCAGCAAACAAATGATGTAACTGAGCAACACTACTAAGATCTCTTTGCCCCATCCATAGAAGAATGAGAGGTTTTTCCATTAGTGCAATGAGAATTCCTGTTAATAAGAATCCACCAATTTATTTGGTCTTCACCTGCTGGATGTACAGACTTGGTCTAATTTCTTGTTTTTGAATTATCTTAAATTATCTAAAGCATTTCACCTTTTGGTTTGGGGCTGCTCTGAAACACCATGTGGATATTTCTCTTAAAGCTCAAAGGCCACAAAGTATTTTTCTTGAGCATTTGCCTTAGGTGTGCATTGCCACACAAGTTCCTTCTGCTAAATATCAGCAGACTGAAAATTACACCTGGATCCACATCACTGTTAATGCCTGGATCTCCCAATTTTTTTTTGCTTGGACTTGAACTATAAATCTCCTGTTACTTTAGAAAGGTGGGAGTGTTGTTTCCCTAAGCTAAATAATAAGCCCAAAAGGACTGTCAGGTCAGTGTGGGGCAATTCAGCAGTACCCCAGGTCTCTGCCCTGACTGCCTGTTTGCCACCCCAGTGGTAAGAAGACCTGTGCTTCCCACCATGGCAGTTTGTGTCTGATGTGGGGACAGTGGCCTGCATGAGCTCAGAGTGCAGGCCAGGCAGTGGGGAAGCAGCAGCCTGAACAGCTGCACCACTTTAATCCCTGCTGTTTGAGCCACCTGCCCTCCCTGCCTGCAGCACTGCACCAAGCCAGGGCTAGGGAAGATTGAAGCCCAAGTTTACATCACATTTGTGTCTGCTAATTTCTGCACATGCCTATGCCTGTTAGTATTGGATTCATTAAACTTTTGTTTTCTGTTCCTGGATCTCAAAGTATCTCTTCCAGGTTAGTAGACTCATTTTTTAATCACTACGTGATTGTCTCGTGCCTTGTTTTTCTTTCTGGGGCATTGGCCAATTATTGGGCATTCTCACATGGATCTTCACTGGCACCTGGTCTGTTGTCTGGATTTGCACTTCCTTAATATCATAAATCCAGCTGTAGGACTTATCCAGCATTTTGCCAACCCATGGAAGTAGGACTGGATATTCTGTACGCTAACCAAAGACCTTTTTCAGTGTGACACAATACTATTTTTGCATCTCTCCTCTCTGTCCATGGTTCCTGCTTGAAGTCCTTTTTTCTGTCCTGGCTGAGGTGTGCTCTGTCCTAGAAACTTCTTCTTAGTGTAGCTTAAGGCTATGGAGAAAGGAGGTGGGAAATTGTTCTCGTGGCTGACTTTTCTGAGCTAAAATAAGTGTTGTCAGTTACAGCAGCAAGAGAAGATTCTTTTGCAGCAGTAGCTTATTCTGTTGGGCCAGTGTGAGCTCCTCTGGGAGAACACCCTGGTTTGATGAATCCTCACCCCTGGAAATGAGGGAGCAGTAATAGAAGACAGAAAACTGCTAAATCTTCCAAAATGTAAAACTCCCTTATTTCAGGCTTCCCATTGAGGAATTCTCTGAGCTGAAAACTCACATGCTCACTGAGTTCACAGAAACCTGGTCCTGGAGGTTTTAGTGCATTGGGCCTGCTAGGTTTGCGTCTGGAGGGTCCTGAGTGTTTTTAGGGTTGTTCCAAGACAGCAATGCATATCCTCATCCACCAGCCATTTCTCAGCATCACTGTGGGGGAATGGAATTCAGAACTCATTCTTTTGGTTTCTACACACGCTTTTAGTGTCGTATGTGGGATACACCTGATAGTTCCTGCTAGCAAGAGACTCCACTGATTTCTTGCTAAAGGAAGAGTGCTCACACATCAGCAGAATGTTCTTTTGCTGCTTCTGGATTTAACTGTGTTCTATCTGTTTGTAAAATATGTTGGGTATCATCCTGATCTAAATGCTAACAATGCATTGTTTTTCAGCTTGGTTTTGGGTCGTTCCTTGGAATAATTGGATCAAACTTGATAGAAAACAAAAGACAAATGGTAAGCTCTTTATAAAAACTTCTTTAAAAAATGACAATAACTCAAATATTGTGTGTAAAGAGTAGTATTTTAGGTTTTCCTAAAACCTAAACAGGGTAGTGTTGCATACCTCTGGAGAACTGGAGATGGTTTCTGGCAGCCTAGGAGCGGCACCCTGTGGGCACTCTGCCTCCTGGCTCCACTCATCTCCCTCAGGAGAGCAGCTGCAATCCCCCTCCTGGGTGGTTATCCCAAGCTCTGGCAGTGAGATCCCTCCAGCCTTGCTCGTGTGAGGCTGCAGAGGGCCCAGGGAGGTCATGGTGTCCCTGCAGCCTCTCCTGCTGGGCTGCTGCCTGCCTTGGCAGGGATGGAGGGAGCTCAGGGGTCCGACTAGCAGTGTGTGCTGCTGACCAAAGCTAAGTCATGTTCTGCAAAGGCAGATGAGTGAAATTCCTGCCTGTCCTAATCCAAAGTCTGCCTTTGTGCCGCCTTTGCTTTGCAAATAGCATGCTCCCTGCAGAGCAGGAGGAGGGTGAGGCAGACCCTGCAGGAGATGACATTAGCCTTTCCCACAGTCAGACAGGGTGCAGGGGAGGTGAGTTTCCAAGTGGATTTTTTTGTTATTTTCACCCTGGCTCTGCAAGAGCAACATATCCCTGTTCTTTCTGTCCTGGCGGGGTTTCACCCTCTTGCTCATGTATTAGCAGCATGTCAGTGTCTGGTTGAGCAATGACCATGTTGTGTCAGTCCTGGACTCTTCACAGGAGTGCCCACAAGTGACAGTGTGGCTCTGACTTGTTTGATTATTTTGAAGAGCCCTGGATAGCCTGTGTTTATTCTTTTCATCTCTCTATCATTTTGTGTCCTAAAAAACATTCGTGACCCAGCTTTGCGGGGATTGCATCACTGCTGCCTGGGCTGGCAGTGAGCATGTCTCCACTCTGATCACAGGGAGGACACGCAGTAGCTGTCACTTATTGTCCCTGTGCTTTAGTCACATGTTCTCCTCACCCAGGAGCACTTTACAGCGTCAGCTTTGTCCGCTGCATGTTTCCGTGATACCCCTGGCCGTGGAGGATTTATTTTTTTTTACTTCTCTGAACTTCCCCTGTGTCCTAGTTTGCTAAAAGGCAGCCTTGGTCTGGCTTGTTGTGCAGCCGGAGGCAGAAAAACCCAAAAGCAACTTGTGCATCTGTGTGTGTTGTTTCTTGTGTGTGTTTCTGTCCGTGGCTGGCGAGTGTGGGGAGTGGAGTGAGCCACTGTGGCCGATGAGGAGAGCTAACCTGGGGGAGCACTTCTCACTTCCCCCAGACTGCTGACGGGAACAGATCTCTCTGGGTTTTCCTCCCAAGTGTGTTGACTTCCACGCTGTTCCTCTAGAAGGAAGGGAGAGGTTTTGTGCCCAGAGGAAGGGCCAGCTGCCCAGCAGTGCTGCCCGCATCACAGGCAGCTCTGGCACACACCCCACTGCCCACTCAGCAGCTCCCAAGTGAGGAGTCAGCAGTTTACACGCCTTTATGACAGTCATCTTTGCCATGGAAAAGTAAGAACCAGCACCTGCACAGTCCATGGGGGGCTGTACCATCACCTAAAGGGAGCCTCAACCCAGGACATTCCTCCACTATCCAAACCCAGTTTGTCTTTTGTTGTCTAAATGCTACTTGGTGTGGCTGGCTTCATCTGGAGTTACACGAGTGAAGATCAATCAATAATATCACTCAGCTCTAGAGAGGGGCTTCTGCTTGCTACAGTAACAGAAGATTTGCTAAACCCAAATCAAAAATCTTACTGACAGTTTGAAAACAGGGATTTTTAAAATTAATTTTGTCAAGAAAATTAACCCACAATCACTAGAGGTTTATGTCTAAAAAAAGAGACAGAAGAATCCTGTAACTTTATTCAAGTAAAGGGAGAGGCCATGCGGCATTTCCCCTTGTGTCTCTCAAAATTTTTAGGGGACGCAGCCTCTTTTTTATTCTAATTTCCCAGCCACATTTCCTTCTCTCTTTCCCCACTGGCTGAGGTACTTGAGAGGTGCAGACTTCCCAAAACACCTAATACCCCCTTCTACCCTGTTTTACTTTTTCCTTGTGTCTCTGTTCTTTTTCTCTAAAGCCAGAGATTTAGCACTGCCTCGAGAGAGTAACAGTCTGTGTCAGTTATGGAATTCCTATGAAATTTATGGTTCCCCCCATTGCTTCTTTCATCCCTCTGTATCTAGCCTTATCTACCATCACAGTTTGTTTGTAAAGACACCTCCTTTTCATTCCTTTCAATTTGTATGTTTCTATTCGCTGTTTGGTTTTTTTTCTCTATCATAAATTCTCAGTGTTCAGTTATCAGGCTTTTCTTTCTACATCTGAGAGAGAGAAAACTGTATGTAAATAAAGCGAGCATCAGATACTTACCTCTTGGTAGGGCTGTTATGAAAAATATCATTGACTCTGTATTTATTTTAAAACACCATATTAGCAGCTCCTATCTGCGAGCAGAAATGACCAACAAATTCCCTAATTGTATATATTTAGTGTTTGGCTCACTTCCCGTCTCTAAGGCTCATGCTATCTAGGGCGAATATCCTCTTTCATGTGTGTATGAAACAAAGGACAGTACTGAGAAAAACTAAACTTGCTACAAAGTAACCCAAGCCATAAACCCCCGTGTCTTCCACCAAGACTTGACTTTCTCCCCTGGTGTGGTTTCACTGGTTTGGTGGTGAGACATTATGACTTTGTAATGGATAGTGTGAGTTGGGATCCAGACATGCAAAGGGTGGGGCTGAGTGGGGCAGAAACGCAGGAGTTTACAGCTGACAGAAACAGGGTCAGTGTAGGATCTGGTCCTGGAAAACTTGTCACCTGCTGCCATCTGCAAGTCCTGTGTGGCACAGCATCCAATATTCCAGTAACAACTTGTGACCATGACATGTTCACATGGCCACTGGGATCCTTTCACAGCCTGGTTTCTCTGCTGCTGCAGGTCTAATGTCTGTGCCTTGAATACTTGCCTCATCTAGAAAACCATTTTATTTCCCCTCATTTTTAAATAAGCAGCTGTACAGGGGCCATTTCTACTGTCCCAGGTGAGCCCTCTGACATCTCCAGTCATTGTTCAAGCTGATCTGGCCTGTACTTGGAGGTTGCTGAAACAAGATCTGTTTTCACTTAGGAAGATGTAGATGACACTAGTGTGATTAACCTAAAAATCCTGAGGCCCTTGAAAAACACACACAGGATCCTTCTGGATTGTATTTGTCCAGAGGGTTGGCTTGTCTTTCGGAGAACTGGACCCTTGTGCAGTGGCAGAAGCCAAGGTTTGCAAGCAAACTTAGTACCTGGAGCTTTAAAACAAACATCCCCAAGTCAGGAAACCTGAGATATCTGTCAGCTCTGGCTGGGCTGAGTGTTAGCTTTGTATCTGGGCTGTAGAGATTTTTACTACTGCTTACAGCATCCCCATGACCAGAGTCACCTCTGTACTTGTGGAGAAACAGTTTTTAACAGCTGCCAGCAATTGACATTTGAAGGTTGTGGTCACCAGAGTTGGAAAACCACCAGGGAGCTCCCCGTTTTTTATAGTGAAATATTGTAAATATACTGAAATAATGTATTTCAGCAGATATAAAGTAATATTGAAAGCTGTTCCCCAAGCTGCATTTTGTGAATCTGTCTGTCTGAGCGTTGTGCTTGCCCTCCCTCTTCAGCCCTGCTGATATCCCTAGTGTGCTTTGGCAGAGGGGATTGGGATCAGTGGGGGGAGCTCTGTGTGAGGAGCTGGTCAGGAGCCCACTGGCAGCAGCTGAGGTGTGAGAGGGGCTGTGTCAGCACTGGGGAGCAGCACGTCAGAGCCCAGCTGAGCACTGGCTCGGTGGCAGATGTGGTGTTTGAAGTGGCGTAGTGGGAATGGACACTGTTCCTCATACCTGGATTGGAGATGATTTCTGGTTTACCTGCTGAATGCTTTCACCCTAATTTTAAGAATAGGCAGGGTGGGGCCAGTGGAAAAGGATCACGCCTGTCTGACTGCCCTTCTCAAGCTGCAGGTGGAGGGAAGTCTCTCTCCTTGCAGCTCTCCAGTGGGAGGCTGGGTGGACTGAGGAGCCAGCCAGGCTGCTGTGAGGGAGTACAGCACCGATGCCATCAGCTGGTCACCTGCCTTCTGCTCTCATGGCTTTGTGCCTGTGCCTGCATCCAGGTGGTGCTCCCTGAAGGCACAGTCCCACAGAGAAGTTCACACACTGCAGTCTCCTGCATCCTCACAGCTCAGTAAGTGTTCACAGGAGCAGCTCCCCACAGCATTCTGGGGTGAGGAGAGAAATTCTCTTCTGTCTCTCCAGGGGAGAGTTAAGGACAGCAGCAGCCAGAAGAGGAGGTCTGCTCTCAGCCCAAGTTTAGCCTGTTGGAGTAATGGAAAAACCTGTGTTAGTCTATCAAGTCCCCAGAGAACCAGCCTGGCACAATGCTCCTACTCCTGCCACTCTGCCAGAGCAGACACACATCCCACTGCCTTCAGCCAGACCAGTCTGTGCAGCCCGGGCTAACATTTGGGTCACTGATTGCTTCAGGGCTTATCGACTCTGGTTTACATATCCTTGTGGAGAGGGCACTAATCACTTGGTTGTGGAGAGGCAGATGATACTTTGCTTTGTTTTCCTTTCTCAGCTGGTTGCATCGATCGTCTTCATCAGCTTTGGTGTCATCGCTGCGTTCTGCTGTGCCATAGTAGATGGTGTCTTTGCTGCCAGACACATAGTAAGTGCTCCCAGGAAAACACAGCTCCTGCAATGCTTTTACTCTAAGAAAACAAGTGATGGTGTCTGCAATCCCGTATCAGGCTGCATCAAACCCTGTAAATATATGTCATTGCTGAATGAATGCTGCTCTAAATCACAAACTTTAGAAAAATGGTGGGTTTTTTTTTTTTTTTTAGTGTTTTGAAATTAGTGGAAAGCACTAAAGTCTTAAAGCTTTTGTTTGGATTTTTTTGGCTTTACGTGTTTACTGAGTATCAGAACACTTAATATGTAATGTGAATTACAACTATCGCCAAGGGACGAAATGTGAGCAGTAACATCTATTTTGTTTTAAATGTAGGCAGAGCTAGTTCTTAATGCAGCGTGAATCACTGGATGCTGTAGTAGAATGAAGCAATTTGATACAAAGCTCAATGAAGCATTACAATATAAACAGGAAACATTAGCAGTAGGTTCTTAGTTTCCATTTGGTGACTTAAAAAAATTATGAGCTACTGCTGTCATGACCAATCACTAGTACAGTGGGATGTGCAGAAGCTTTAGTTATTAGTATAGAAATAAAGAGACACAATTCCATTTCAGTTTTTTGATCGAAATTTGTAACTACAAACAGGTTTTTTTTCTCCTGCAGCTCTGCAGTTTGATGACTTATTTTGAAATTTTTGGCAAATAGGGATTAAAAAGACAGATTTTGAGTTTATTTGTTTCAGAACAGAAAGGAATTGCAGACCAGAATTACCCATGAAATGGAAACTCCCTGTGTCAGCTGGCTAGTTATGCTCCTTGTGAAGCTGGTTCTTCTTTCCTGCCCCTGAGTATTCCAGTGGTGGAAAGGTGGCTGGATGGCAGGATTTGCTGACAGAGCAAAGGGCAGCTCCACTCAGTTGTGTAATGGGTGTCCGTCTGTCTGGGTGAAACCAGCAAGTCTGAGCCATCTCTGACCCCTTTTGCAAAGGTGTGACCTCATGGGTTGGGCTGTGGCATGAGCTGGCACCTCCTCCCAACGGGCTCTGGGGGTGGCTGTGTGTCTGAGGCAACCAGAGGTGAGCAGTTGTGATGACAAAGGCTTTGGTTTCTGCCTCTTGATGAACAGATGGGCTTTTGGCATCACTTTACCACCCGACAGTCCAAAAATGTCACCACCTTGAAGGAGGCACGGTCCTGCCATGCTGGCACAAAGCATTCCTCCTGTTGCCAGCTGCTGCCACTGCTCTGCCATCCAGAGACTTTGATCAGACACCTGGAGAGCAAGTCTGGCTGCTCCTGGGAAGGGCTCGCTGATGTGGATACACGTCTGGCATTGCTTTCCCTGAGGTTTTTCCTTGGAGATCAAGCTGCCCTGAAGGGAGGCATTGATGCATATTTGCAGGCTGGAATGTTGATGATCATCCAGAGCTTTCCCACATGACACTGAAGAGCACAGGAAGGACAAATTTGCCAACAATTAAAGAAAAATTGCTATGATTCTGCAAGAAGAACCCTCAAAAATAGGTCAGGCAGACATGAGATATGTCTTGCAGGATGAGGAATAAATCTTACAGTTCAGGATGGCCACTATCACCCAAAGAGCCCAGCTTAAGAGACTGCACCACCCATGCTGGCTGGAACAATTTCATGCCTCCAAGGACCAGGGTTAAACATCCCCCCTGGCTTCAAGGGGCTGGAGTGGGGACTGCAGAGCCATTGCTGTATTGAGGTGCTGGTGTGAGATCAGGGTCTCTCTAAAGCCTGCTCCTTTTCCCCAGACCCTTTGGGTGATTGTGATTTTGATTTTGCTGCAGGGCTAAGCCTGGTGCTTTTTCTCTGGCAGGATCTGAGGCCACTGTACGCGGGGCGATGTCAGTACTACTCCAAGAGTACCACCCCACCAGAGGTGAGAGCAGCTCCTGCTGTGTCCTGTTAAGGGGCCAGCTTCTTGGTGCAGGTGGAGGAAACCTGCTGTCAGGTGGCTGCTCCAACGTCCTGGAAGTCTGCAAAGTGAGGAGGGGGTGGGAGGCTGGGGCTGGAGCGGGAGCAGGATGCTGGAAGCACTCGGGAGGTGGGTTCCTCCATGTATTGCCTCAATAGTAAAGGAGCAGATGCAGAGAAGGGGATGTAGGACAGGAAAATTCACCAGTTTTTCTAGATCTTCAGCTGTGCATTCATTGCAGGAGCTGGGTGGTGGGTTAAGGTTTCAGGCAGCAGTAATTACTGTGTATATGAGCAACAAGTACCAGGCTCTGCACCTCTCCTTTGTCTTCTCCAAAGAGAAGCCTGTTGGGGCTGGTACTGCCACATACTGATAGTGTGTCTGGATGTCTTTGCCTTTACTGAGTACTGATTGTCTCTCAGAGCTTTCCTCACAAGTCCACAGGTAGTTTTGCATAACCACTATATACCAAATTAGAAGGCCTGCTTTTAGAGGGTGCAAAGTTACACGCTGGGCCGAAGACTGTCCATGTGAACTCGGGTGTTACCACGCACAGGCACAGACAAATTACCCGCTTTGGTCAGTTCTGCAGCACTATGGGAACTTTGCTCTCAATTTCGGCCACGCTGTTGACAACTCTGCTCTGCGTTGCCGTGGGGTGAGGTGCATTCGTTCAACAACGCCCTGGCTGCTTGTAAGAGTTGCGAAACCTCCTTCCTCTACAGGCATCTGCTTGTCTGTGAGTTCCCCACAGCAAAAGGAAACGCTGCTCTGTTCTAGCCTAGTGCATCTCTGTTCCAGTAACGGAGGACTTTGTGGGAGCAGGATAAGGAAAGAAAAATCTGCCTGGGGCTAATGTGGAGATCACTGAGAAATCTACACGTAGAGCAGGTGAAACAGCAGCAGAAACTGTGTTTGGGGATTGTGTCATTCTGTCCTTTATGTGTTATTTTTCTGTATTCACGCAGGCAGTCTGTCACCCACAGCGCCGTGCCCCCTGCACACCGAAAATAAAAACCAATACCTGCTTCTGCTGCGACCTGTACAACTGTGGGAAGTAAGCCAAAAATGCCACTTCTGGCCACGGGAAGGGCGAGCAGTGGTCATACACCTTGACAATAGCTTGTAGCTCGTTTGCGGGATAGTATCAGTTAATGACAGTTGTTGTGGGAAGGGACCCTAAGCTCTGTTTGTTAGCAATGAGGAGTCCCAGACAAAAGCTAATCAAGTAAAGTAGGTGTGAAATACACCAAGGCCATCCCAGCTGTGGGTGAGCATGACCTGGGGCAGTCTAGCTGGAAAAAGAAGAGCAGAGGAGTTTCCATTACTTTCATGCTTGGTGTTCTCCTCAGATTTTTCACCTATTGAGCGTTACTTTTCTTAACATCTTCCTTCTCTGTTGGCACTGGGTTGGTTATTTTTCTTTGCGAATATTGAAGATGCAAAAAAACTGGGACACTGTTCCTCTTCACCTTGCCACCATTCCATTCCCCACGCTGCTAACAGGGAGCAGAGGTAACAGGCTGGTGCCATCTGTGCGTTCATAAACAAGTGTCCTCTCTGCCCAGTGAATGTCTTTTTCATGGTCACACGGGGCTGGAAGGTGAACCAGCACTGTGCAATGAGTCAGAAGGTGGTTACCAATTGAGAACCACTGCAGAGTGATCACACCACTGAGATCTGGCTAGTGTACCTAAGCCAGATAAGTTTACAGCATGCACTGCTTATACCTTGTGGAGTGTCCGGTGTGTGTCAGTGAGTCATTAATAAATTGATTTTTTACTGCTGGCTCTTGCCTAGGGCTGTTTCAGGCTTTGCATTTCTCACAGTACTTATCTGGGCTGGCCTCCACTTAAATCACTGACTGTGGTGGAGGAAGATCAAAAGCTGCTGTTGGGAGAGGGTGGGTGGTTCCCTGTGCTGGGAAATGTGATCCCTGGTCTCTGTGGGACTTTATATGTGTGAGAGGGGTGAAGCTCATGCTTTCTTTGAGCAGTTTACAGAACACAATCCCTTTTTACTCGCTGAAGAGAGCGATACACAGAGGACTCATTTAAATAGAAAAGCTTGAAACTTTTCTGTATTTCTTTTGTTTTTGTTGGTATTTTGTTTTTTCCCAGTCCTGGTTCTGGGACGTGCCCCTGACCCATTTCCCCCTTTCTGATAAAAGATACCAGTGGTTGCTATTTTAATCTTGCTTAATACCACACAAACATCCTGCACTGAGGAGGTGCTGGATGGTGTCTCAGTAAGATAGAGACACTCAAGGCTGGTTAGTGCACATGTAAAGGATGGAAAACATGGAAAATGTGACAGCAGTCTTGCGTTCTTCCTGATGCTGGGAACCCTGGCTTTGGCAGCACGGGGCAAGTCCCTTCCCACTGATAAGGACATGCTGAACTGCTCGCGAGGTTCTCAGTGAGAGATCTGTGCTCTCACATCTCCATAGGAAAGAGCACTTGCAAACAGCACATACAGGTTTTATTGTTAGGGGGTCACAGTGAGAGCTCAGGTTACACAGAGGTCGTGCTAGCCAACAAACAGGTTTTTGTAACCTGTGGTTAAGCTCTGCCTCGATTCCACTTGAAATCCTCATCTCTCCTTGCAATGTCTCCCACAGTGGCCTGCTAAAAGGAAAAAGGGTAAAGGACTTCTCAATTACTCAACTTCTAAGTTGAGTAATCAGCAAAGGAGGGTTACTCTCGTGAAAAGCGGCAGTTTCCTGCAGGCCTTGTAGAGTCTGCTGAGGAGCTGAACCTGTATCTCCTGCTTCTTGACCTTCAATATGAGCCAGTTCTTCCCCCTTTCCTCAAAGCTCTCACGTGCTTTGTGCCTAACCCTGTGTGTGAGCTGGGAGATAAGTCATTCCTAAGCTCTTGGTACTGTTTGTCCCTGCTAAATACGCTTTCTGGAGGGGTATTTGCTGTAGGTCACTACATCTGGTGAGCTGTGCTGAAGGCCAGCCTGTTCCCCACCCAGCAGTCAGAGAGAAGTCATTCCTGAAGAATTCTGCTGAAAGGCTTCAGGAGTTCACATGCTGCAGGCGTTGCTTTTCCTTTTCCAAAATGATGACCTAACCAGAATTGACCAAGTGTTCTGTCTTTTCTGCTGTGGAAACAGTTCAAAGTGTGAGCAGAAAGACCAGCCAGGCAGCCCAGGCTGTTGTAGAGCTGTCAGGGGCTGGCAGCTAGAGCAGGGCATGGAGCTGGACCTGCTTTATGGCTGAACCCTGCAGAGCCAGGCAGGAGCTGTGCTGGTCCATGCCCATCCCACCCAGCTGGTCTGTGTCCGTGGGGAGCAGCCAGCACTGCCTGGGGGGCAGCTGCTGCTCCTTGGAGCACAGACTGGTTTCCCAGGGTAATTCCAAGACCAGTTTGTCCTTGGTAAGCCTCCAGGACCCCTGTGGAGATTTCAGATGGAAAAAATAACCGGCAGGTTCAGACACAAAGATTTGTTGCAGAACAGAGCAAGCACTTCGTGCAGGGAGATCATGGATGGCACAAGCATGGGATCTATGAGGTTTTATCCTCACTCTCTTGGTAGTAAGGTCCAGGTTATCACTGAGCTGCAGAATGCATTTTACTGTCCAGCAGTACTGCTTAGGTTTTATGCTATACGGTGCATTTTTTCATATGCGGTGCATTTATCATTACTGTTGTGTTTTTTTCCTAATCTAGCAGAGTAGAGATTTCTGGAGGGTACTATGAATACATTGATGTCAGCAGCTGCCAGGACATCATCCACCTTTACCACTTGCTCTGGTCGGCAACAATTCTGAACATAGTCGGACTATTCCTAGGGATCATTACAGCGGCAATACTTGGAGGCTTTAAAGACATGGTAAGAGGGTATCAATCTATCTGTGCGTTAAAGAAAACAAATCAGGCAATTTGTCTTTAAAAATCATCGTGGAAACTATTGGTATTTCAGTGCAAATGATCTATGCATTACTTCAATCAGGGTGGAACGAAGGGCAAGAAATGACCATAATGAAAAAGTGGAAGTGATTCACTTTTCTGATCTTATCAACACTTGAGCACAGTTAGAAATTATTAACAGAATTGGGAGACCGTATTTTCAAAAGGAGCCATCAGAGAGGCGTTGGCAATACCAGGATGATTTAAAATAAGCTCTTTCTTAAAAATTGTTCTTCCTTTTCACAGTATTCACATTCTACAAGGAAAAGGGTGGTGGTTGCTCACTAATTGTTGATTTTCTAGTAGCAGTCTGAGCTTTACAAACTGTTTAAGCAGCTGTGTTAGGCTAAAACTCTCCATCTAATTTCTTCGTGCGCAACCTGAGAGAGTGAACTGAGGATCAAAACTAAAACTTCAGACAATGAAAAAAATACTGTTGTAAAAATGTGAACTTTGAAATACCCTGACTTAACCACGCTGCCTGTTACCTTCCATACAGTTTTATTCTACACAGCACTAATGAATGGGTAGAACAGAATGTTCAACAGATACATTTAGGGCTTTTTCAGTCACTTGTGACTTATTTGGGATAATACAAAAACAGTCACTGTTTTTGTATGTTTTGTATGTCACTGGCTGTATGTTTTTCTTACAAAGAAATCTTGGGCCCTGCACTAAGGGTACCTTATTTCAGAACTCTGAACTCTTTTCAGACTCACCAATATCTTCCCAAATAAAACAGGAGACATATTCCCAGCTGTGCATCAAAGCCCTTTGAGATTTGATCCACACCAGAGATCCTGTAAAACTCTGTAAACAAAGATGTATAGAAATTAACAGCAATTCACAAAATGCACCTCATTTGGAAGTAATTAATAATTTCTCCTACTTGTGAGGATGTAAATCTGTTTTGTGTGAGTACTGGTGTGCACTGGGCTGCTGCTAGCTTGTTCTGTGGAATCTGAAACAATAACTGGCTGTGGAACAAAATTACCTTGGAAGTTAGCTGCAGCCTGAGAGGGAACTGGATTGCCAATTGCTAATTCGACAGAGTTGAGGTCTAAAGGCACACAGTGCTCCTTTAAATCATTTCTGTTTTCATTCAGCTGTCAGCTTTCTGTGACTGGGTTTTCAGCCTCTTCTTTCTGTTTTGATAGACTCCTTCTCTCCCTACGCTGAACTGCACTGTTGAAAATGCACACCCTTCAGTGACCTACTACTCCAGGCCACAAGTGACATCTTACAACTCCTACTACCACAGCACTCCTCACCTGCCTCCCTACTCTGCTTATGACTTTCAGGTGAGTACCATTACAGGCTGTTTCCTTGTTTAGCAGCAAGGTTAAATCCAGCCAGTCTGCAGGACTCCTGGGGCCTGTCTTCCTGTCATTCACACAGTTTAATTTTCTTGTTCCTGCAGAAAATACCAAATTTTTCCTATTAGGCATTGGTCCTTGGCAGTGCTCTCTCTTACTAAGGCAGTGTTTTCCTGAAAGCTGTCCTTGAAATGAAGGCAAGAGGGAAGACCTGCCTGCCTCCCCATCACTTACTGGTAGAGATCACATTAAAAATAGGAACTGCCTCTAGCACTGCAATGTTCTGAGGAGAGAGGCAAAGCCAGGTGTTCAGGTGCTAATTTTTATTAGGCCAACAGCTGTGTCTGAGAGAAGAGATGAGCTTTTGGAAACAAGCTATTTGACCTCTTGAAGACACGTGATACCTAAAAAGCTATTTTGTTGTGGTTATTTTCCACATACTTCAGCTGGCCTAAGAGGGGTCTCTCTAAACATCTCTGCTGTAATGCATCCCTTCCTCTTTGAGCTATGGAGCTGTGCTGCTGGAAATGGCCATTTCATGTGAACCTTGCTGTCAACATCAGCTTTCACTTGTTGAAGCAGATGAGGATATTTCCTCCTCAGCTCTTCTGTCAGGTGGATGTTACCACAGGGGTGGTGTTAATTAACATATCACACAACCACCAAGACTGGAGACTTTTTTTTTTTTAATTAAAAGAGTATAAGATCTTGGTCATCAACAAAGAGGTTGCTCTGTGATAGTCACCATGTCCCTCATCTGAGCCATGCATTAGAGGTACCATGAATCTAAACCTTCCTGGGTCTGCTGCTAGTGCCACTGGACAGTGCTGTTGCCAGGGCCCGTAAACATAACAGAACACTTACGTCAGAACTTCTAGGACGTATTTGTGACTTATTTTTGCAATTAATGAAACCTTGGACAGTCACTGGTGCTGTGTAACTAACTCTCTGCAGTTACAAAAATGCCACCCTCAGTGCATGCCAAATCAAGCTCTGCTACAAAGTCATTTTCTCAGTTTCTCAGCAGTTCTGAGCACTGTCTGACCCAGAGTTTGCCCGTGTGGCAGCCCCAGTACCTGCAGAGAGCTCAGCATGGGTGATTTCCCTGCTTTGTAACTGGAAGTACTGCTGGGCTCTGATACCACTTACAGTTCAGCCTGACAGATCAAAGTGTCTGGGTCTCACTGCTGTGAGCACAGGTGTTGGCTTAGGAGGCAGCACAAAAGCTGGGCATAAATTCAAGTCACCTAAATTTAATACAGCCAAGTCCCTCTTTGAAATTAAATTCCAAGTCTGAGCCTTGCATATCTTCCAGGGAAGTTGGGGCCTGCATGGGAGCATTAGCTGAGCTTCTCGCTGTGGAGACTCTTTTGCCTTGAGACCTATTGTACTCCAGGCAGTGACAGTACCACCCTGGCCCCTTTCCCCTGCCATCCTACAGCACTTGGAGCAAGCCCAGCCTCGCCTCTCAAATATCTTCCAAAGGATGCACTCCCTCTGGTGCTTCCTACTCATTCCACACGTTTTTCACAGGACTAAAACAACACACCAGAATTCCTGAGGAAGCCTGGGCCCTTGCAAAAACCTGGCTTTCATACACAACTCTAAAATGGTTTTTGGAGCAACCAGTTGCTACTGGCTGCTACTACTGTGACCAAGATTTGAGAGAAGCTCATCGGTTTTCAGTTGTCCAGTCTTTGTGAAATGTAGCACGCACACAGAGGTGATAAGAATTTTTTTTTAAATGTCTTCAATTTTTGGATCTAAGGAGCCTCATTTTTCAAAACTGTTACTTACAGGCTGTCCTTACCTTGAATGCAACAAGTTAGCCGAAGTGTTATTTGTATGTACGTGATTCACTGAGATGAACCTTGAAATGTTAATTTTGAACTGTTTGGTAATGAAATCTCTCTTTGATAAAGTAATTTTCATTAGGAAATGGTTACATTACAGCCTTTGCTGTCTCCCTGCAGCATTCCAGTGTGTTTCCAGCCTCCACTCCTTCTGGCCTCTCCGATGACCCTCAGTCCTTGTCACCATCTCCCAGCTATATGTGGGCCTCTAATGCGCCGCCTCGTTACTCACCACCCTATTTCCCACCTTTTGAAAAGCCACCACCTTACACACCATAAAGAATGTGGGGATAAAGAAAAACAATATTTGCCATCAAAATAAGTGTGAACATTTTGTATTTATATTTTACTGTGGAAGGGAGCAGGAGAGTACAGAAGATAATTGCAAATAAAAATATTAGATTGGACTGTCCTTTTTTGGGAGACTTATTTCAAATGTTTAGCGATGACCTGTGACAAAAGGGACAGACTTCTGATGTTTTAATGAGTCAGTGAGTAGCAGGTGACCTAAATTTCAGCCTCTTTGGTTCATGTAGTCCTTGATTTTTAATCAAGTGATCCAACATAGATGACAGATTCTGGTCTGCCTTACTCCATCTTGTGCCAAGCTGAAGTAAGAGTAGCCAAGGTCAATAGTTGCTTGAGATTATCAATCTGTTTGAGGTGAGGGTGCTTGCAGACAGCATGACTCAACACTGGTTTTGTTTGGCCTTTGGGCTCCAGTTGCTGGGATTTTGGGTGGGGGAACACAGGATCTAGTTCACATCACCTGCTGGCCCAACTGGAGTTTTCCCAACACTGGAAAAATTCGAAGGGGGAACAGTGACAGTGCCTCAAAATGTAACCCGATTGAAAAGGATAACATCATAGGATAGCCTCATGTATGTGTAGCAAAATAATCAAAATATTGCTTGGGGGTGGGGGGCAAGCTGTTTTTATTTCAGGTTGTTTCTTAAGATAAAAAAGGAATTGGAGTTGTCTCACTCTGAATTCTGTGTAAGTAATGCTCAAGTCAAACAGTTTTGGTGGTTGCACTGCCTAAATTGTCCTTATATTCCTACAAAAAACATTAGGAACCATCTACAAGTCACTGAAACAGTGCAGTGAAGATGTTATTTATTTATTTATATGTTTACCTTTTCTGTGGCTGGGAATTTCTTTTTATGTTTGTACTTTTAACTTTTTTAATGGACTGAATCAGCACCCTAAATAAGCACTGGTTTAGTAGCTGTATTACGGGCTGCACATAAGGAATATCCACTACTAGTTCTCCAAGATATAAGTCTCACACGGATGAAATTCAACACCCTGTAATATAGGACAAAACTGAGGAATTTGCAATTACTGTTGTGACTTTCATTTAATCTTCAGCTGATGACTGTGCTGATTGATCTAGATTCCAGCAGATTTTGCATGCATCCTGCATAACTAAAGGTCAGCTTTGATATGTGACACAATGACCTCTAAAGTGTGGTTCTACTCCAGGAAGTGATTTCAGATGATGGATCTGAGCTGCTCAACCTGAGCATTCTCAACTGCTTACTTTGGGGATAAAAACAACATTAACATTTTACTCCGTATTTCCTAAAGATATAATTTCCTTGGCATCAGTTTGTTGACCCTAATCCTCAGTTGCCTTCCTTTACTTGCAACTGATGCAGACAAAAAGGTACCTAAAAGGTAAATGTGGCTTTCAGAATCAAAACTGAATACATGCCAGTGGGCTGGAGGGAAATCCAGTTGGATTTTAAACTCTGGCACTTACTTGTAATCATGAAAAAAAAAAAAATGCTATCAACATGGAAAACAAACACTGAAGTCTCTGATCTCACTTTTCCAAGTACACCCACACTTTACAATGCTGTTTTTAATTCTATGCATTTGCAAAGCCTTTAGGCTAGACTGTGTATTAACTTTATCATTTCCACTGTCAAATACTAATCAGTATGTTAGTTCATTAAAGGATGACACTATCCAGAAGCAAGAGTGACTTTTCTCCAGTAAAAAGGGAAAAAATACAGCTGGAGAAAAGAATGCAGCTCACAGGATTTAAAGCAGTAGTGTATGTAGAATATATCCTGGTGGCATTTTGTTTTACTATAGAATGTTGAAGTGCAGCTCCTATAAATTTGCACACTGGAAATAAATTTGTATACTGGGGCATGCTCCACTTTATATTACATTTTATTGAATTAAATCTTGATAAAGAGATCATGGGCAATTTCAAAACAGACAGTACTTCTCTTAATAAAACTCCCCACAAAACTGTAATCAGAAGGGCACATTAATTTAGTATCAGAAATTATTTTATTGCTTTTTCTTTGAAATAAAAGCTAAGAGTCCTGTCCCACTTCTGACAAAAACTGTACCATTTGTGCCTGTCAACAAAATAGGGCTAGAAGGACAAGGGGACACCACAGGACAGGACAGAACATCCTAAAGAGAACACAACTTAGTGGCAGAGAAACAATTAGGAGACAAATTGTGTCATCAGTTTTGAGTTGAAAAATACTACCCTTAAAAAATATCAAAATTATCATTTTTTTTCTAAGTAATATTTTAGCAAAAATTACATTGCTGCTTTAAATTCACTATAAAAGGACAAGTACATTTTCACATTTAAAAACTTACTGGTAGTATTTTCTTTGAATTATCTGTTTCGTTCTGCTTGAGTAAAACTAAGCATTTAATGTAACTGCAACATTCTGCACTGTATTTGTCATTTCTTATGAGAATGTCAAGTTTGTGATTCATATGTACCCTTTTATTACTTTGCCAAAATTAAATAAAACTGTGTGACTTTTGTAAACATTTACCAAATCTATTCTACATGTTAGCAACCTTCCTGTTTTACAAGCATCTTTAAGATTATTTGAAAAAAGTGAGTAAAATTTACATTTTTAAAAAAATCAAAGCAAAAAAACCCCCATCTTTATTCACTATATTGGAGACATATTTCTACCAGGATTAGCCAAAATCTCTTTAAGTTCTGTTTTAGAAGATGTTTTTATCCCTGCATTTGATAATTCTGCAGTTTTACCCACATAACATGGTGGCCTGACCTCAAGCCCTGTAAAGTTATTACTGCTGATTTTTCACTTAACACAGATCTGAATAATCTAACCAGCCTCAAAGTCTCAGTGTCTCCTTTGCTTACTTTGGGCTTAATTCTGTCCTGATGATGTCAGCTGCTCCTTGATGTCAGCACAGTGAGGTAGAAGCCCAATGCCAAGGAGATAAAGGCATCTAGAACATAATTTGATACATTACTTATTGAATTACATTCCTTACATGTAACAAGTCTACACAAAGTAAGTTATTATTTCCTGTTGGCCCGGGTCACCAACAATGGAACTCTTAAAAATCATAACCAGTCAGTAGCTGCTAAGAAGAGCCCAAACCATGAGTGAGCTGAAAGCTCTGCACTGGTCACTATGTACGTTTTACTGGCCATTAGGTAAGGGTTCCTTCTTTTTACTTTGAGCTCATTTGCAATGCCAACAACTGGTCAGACTGTTCCACAGGAGCTCAGCCTGTCCTGAGAGTTCCCATCTACCCCACCTGTTGCAGCATTCAGCTCACAACACACTGGAGTTGTAGAGCTAATTTGCTTTATTTAAAGTTTTCAACAAAACCAATTAGACAGCATCAAAACAAACAAAACTAAGGCCCAAATAAAAACACATCTCCCTGTTTCCCCCCACAGTGGGTTCTCTGCTATTGCCAAAGACCTGGAAATGGAAGTTACAAACATGTTACACTATATAAGCTGAGTTGCCATCAAAAAGAAACATACTACACCCATCTTGAGAATTAAAGTTTTATTTTTGCCATAGAAAGCTCTAAGAACTAATACCATGTATTGATTAATGAAAAGTAGAACACAACTTGAAAAAGTATGTTAAGGGAAGACTGTACAACTATATACATCACAGACCAGGGAAAACCAAGGAATGTTTCACACAGAACATTTCCTAGGCAATACCTGTAGAACTCAGAATTCAATGTATATAATTGTCAGCGTCTACACCTTTGTAGAAGCTGCATGCCTCAACAGAACAAAATAAATAAGCAGTAGATGTTATTCAATATTTATTTAGTTCACATAGTGGAATGTATGAATCTCCAAAGAAACCAGACAGTGAGGATGCAACCACCATTACCATATTCTCCAGCAGATCTGTTAATGGTTTTATATGCATAATAAATGAAATTTTTGACATTTTGAAATTTTTCATTCTTATATAAATGCTTTGTCAGATTCAACCCTTTTATTTCATTAATCCAAAACCAATTTCTTAATATTTACATAAGTTTTTTTATTAAGTTAAACTGGAAGTTAAATGCTTACAAAAACAAACAAAATCACAAATATAAGTGCAATGACCAGAAATCTAAATAGAAAAACTTACTCATGGCCCCACAAAAAGTTTTCAAAGAATGGATTTAACATGTTTCCAAAACAATAAATACCAGAAGTGAAATTTAAAAAATGCTTTACATACCTCTGGACTTTGGATATCAAAAATCACTTCCAAGGAAAACTGAAGACCCTGAGACACATGCAAGCACGAGTCTTCTAGCGAAAATATTACAAACTCCTAATTTTCCAGTTTTCCTCCAAAAAGAAACCTTTACTAGGCACAGTTTAATTTAAGGTTTTAAATATATCAGCAGCAAACAGTGGTAGTCATTATGTTTAGTTCTGCTTAATTCCAGATCCCCATGGAATGATCTATGATCCCCTGTGGAATGATCCACAGGCCGTGATCCTTGTGGGACCCTTCCAACTCCAGACTATTTTGTGATTAAACATGTGTCATGTCAATAACAAAAATAACATTGCATTTGTCTCATCACAAAGGACAGGAAGCCCCACCATAGCACCAGCCAGCTGCGGCTGAGCCACCTGAGCCGACACAGACAATTCACACTCATGTCACATGAGGATAATGTCTGACTGCGGAAATGCCACCTCAGTTACATCCCACATTTGGAGCATGACACATTATATTTAAAAGGGTCTGCAATATGGTCTGGAAATAATCAGGTATTTCATGTTCTTTGCTGACAAAAGAGAAGTGCTGAGCATTATATGCACCACGTAAACAAAACCCCCTTGCATCACTGCCCACGTGGATTTCTGGTACCTTTTTTGTAGCTCAACTTATATTTGAACCATTTACCATTTAAGTGCCTTTCTGTGAAGAGTACTGTATGTCTAAATCCTTTAACTTTGAAAGTCATAAAATCAAGATGCTAACTCAAAACATGAAAAAGAAGAGAGAAACCTGTAACTGCAATTTAAGTAATTAAAGGTTTCCATAACTAGTACTATGCACAACAGTCTTTCTCAGTCACCTCTAGAACTTGAGGTGTTTTCCTATTACCATTTACAAAAATCAAGAAGTCACTAACTCTGAAATGCTAGACTATGACTCCAGTAAACAGTTGTTTTTCTCTACCACTTCCTGATCAAGTGGGATATCTAATTCATTTTTTAATTGCTTAAACAGGCACCAATTGCAAGAAGAAGAAAATGGCAGCATAGTAAACCCAAACCTGGAAACAACTGGCAACCAGACAACCACAGAGAAATTTTACTTTAGGTGATGGTGAATAAAGAGTATTTTCTGGTTGTTGGTTTAGTCCTCACCTTCCAAAATGTATAAATGGGGACAGCTATGGGAGGAAATCCAAATAGATACACGAGATCTTCAGGATCTCAGTGCTAAACGAATACAGCACTTAGATGAATTCACAGTTTTGAGAAGCCTTCAGATAAAAACAAAAGATACTTTTATCGTTAATTTTTAAACTCCAGACTGAAGCCCTTCTTCTTGAATTGGGAAAAAAAAAAAAAAAATAAAAGAAGAAGAAGGAACAGCACTTTATATCAAAGTAATTACTGCCATTTTTTCCAGCAGTAATAAAATGCAACAACATTTCTCAAGCTTTAAGAAGGTAACATTATCTTTTTCCTAAGTATTCTAAGTTTCTTCACTATTGAGCTTTGTGGGGTTTGGTTTTTTCTCATTGCAAAGAGTAAAATATCATGGTCCAGGACACTGAATACTTTGCTCACCATACTGCCAAGCATGAGTAAAGTTTGTTCAAGTTAGCCCTAATTGAGTATTGCTTGTTGACAATACTTTTTGCACAAAGACAGATGATTCATAATATTTATAAATGCAGAATTAAAATGTTAGCTCAAAAACAGACTACTCCAGTGTAGTAAGGGATCATGTATTTTGGCCCCTTATTCATAGGTTGTGGGATTTTTTTTTAGTAGTTCCATGACCAAGAGACAGTGATGAAAAAAATCTTGCTGTTTTCTTGGTTAACATCTAAACAGAATTCAGCATTAAAGTGCTAACATGAAAGAAAGGGTTTACATGGTAAGTATGGGTACAGGAAATACCTCCATTATTTTAGAAATATTTCTAGTTCTTTAGAAGGAATTGTACATTTTCAAGCCACAAATCCTCACGTTTTGATCCAATTTAACATAACAGAAAACACTGCTAGTGCCTTAGAAACGTCTTATTTTAAATTAAATTTTCTGATTAATTGCTTCCACAAATCATTGCAGTTAGCATGGTCCATCTAAGTGTTACATTTGGTGACTTTTTAGAACAATTTAACTTCTTTTGACTTTAACCTTTGATTTTACAGCCATTTCAACAGTTCAGTTAAAACAGCTGCAATGCTCCTGCACTGAATCATTTTTCCAGCATTTCAAACATTTCAGTAAGATTCTGGTATCACAAACTCAAACTCAGTACTTCCCTCTGCCGGGTTTTGTTTAAAAATTGTTTCATTCCCCGGCCGAACAAAAATGTCATCCCAGGAGATATGTCTGGCTGAAGAGTTAGATGTTGTTCCTTCGGTGCCATCCTTCCCTGAGCCAACACCGTAGACAATTCCCCCCTCGTTTATCCCTGGGACACTGCTAGGGCGGTCACTGATGTAGGCATACTGTCTGATCTGCAGGGACCTGCAGGGGTGCAGCCGGTACAGCTTGGTGTTGCCAGAAGGGTCTTGGCTGTGAACTGACCTGATGTGGGAGGCCGTAATTTGGTAACTGATGAAAGATTTGCCACACGTCAAGCACTGGTACCTTCGCTCCCCGGTGTGGTGGAGTTCATGCTTGGTACGGTATTCTGCAAGAGCAAAAACTTTGTCACAGTAGCGGCACGGGTACTTCTTCTCCCAGGAGTGGATGTTGAAATGTCTCCGCAAGCTCGTCAGACACGCGTACGACCTCTTGCACACGATACAAATGTAGTAGACTCTGCCATCAACTATGAGCTCGTAGTGGTCATCGTGCTTTACTTTCATGCGTTTCCTCTTTGGAGATTCATCACCAGACTTTTTGGGTGTGTCATCAGGCTTGGTTTCCCCGTCCTCAGAATCACCCTTCACAGGGATGACTATGTCATAGGTATCCTCACCAATATTGGCATAAACCTTACAGCCTGTGGATAAGCCTTCTATTTCAGCTGCTGTATCTAATGTAATGATTTTCTGCCCATCTGCCACATTCTTTGATGCTAGACCCGAGCTAAATTCCTTGTTGTTTCCAGAAAGAACATCTGAGATTTTTATTTTAGATTCTCCAGGTTTAGCAGATGTCTCTTGTGAAGACGTAATCACTTGTTTTTTCTGCACACCTGATCCTTCAGTGCTCACTGCCCTAGGAACAGAAGGCTGCTGAACCAAAGAGACTGAACCAGGACTAGAGGAGCTAATGATATCGACATCATCCTCAACAACCTCTTCATCATCAACAGCAGTTGCTTCCACTTCATTCACGGAGCCACTATTGGATGGCTGCTGGTTCTCCTCAACTAAATTAATTGTAGGAGTCACATGTGTTTGATGCAAGGAGCTGGCACCAAGCGATGAATTAAGCAGCGGCTTGTTTAGCACAATGATATTAGGAGCAAAATGCTGTGGTGTTGCCGAGATGAGTGATTCAGCACCTGGTTGTGTTTGGTTTGGGCTCAGCTGACTGGCAGACAAAGTGAGGTTCTGAGCTGCTGTGGTGTTTGTCAAATGGGGAGAGCCACCACTGCCACAGGATTTTTGGTCAGAAGCTCCAGCTGGACTTGAGCAGGACTGGTTCTGGCTTGCAGCATTTTTGTCTTTCGTACATTCTTTTGGAGGAATGATCTCAGAACAAAAAATTACATCATCATCCTCATCATCGGAATCACTCACTGTAATTTTTGTAGTCTCGTATTCTATGCCATGCAAGGAGAATGACTGTGTTATAACTGGCATCCCATCTGTGGCCTCTTGACTCTCTGGTCTGATTACAGTCACCTGTGTTTCAGCATCTCTTTGATTTGGGATAGAAGTTGAAAGTCCTGAAGCACTGTCTTTGACCTCGCTTGGCCCATTTTTGCCTTCAGCTGGAGGTATGCCCAGATCAGCTATGAACTTAACACCCAGCTCCTGCCCTGATTTAATCAGTTCATCAAGTAAATCAGATCGAACACTGATTATTTTGGAACTATAAATATAATTAAGAATTTCTGCAAAAATTTCTGCTCTTACAAAGCTCAGTTCAACCACTTGACCAGCCACTGAGAAAAGCTGGTGAAAATATGTGCTTGAGGCTGAAAGGATGTTTCTGTGAGCTCGAAATTTCCGGTCCTCCACAATGACTGTAACATCGCAAAAAAGTCCATGGCCACGTTGCTCATTCAAAGACTGAAGGAGCACGCTAGAATATTGTGTGTCTGTTGCAGAAATAAGCTTTTTCCCCTCCATTTCTACAAAGGGAAAGCAAAAGATATCAAATTAGTAAAAACACAGATTTACAGTTTTCACTGCATGACAGCATTCACATATTTACTGTCTATTCCTTCTTTAGGAAAAAACAAATCTGAGATACTATTCAGAGGATTATGTGCTACTGCACTCTGCAAATTTGTTTCTTCTTGTTGTTTGTCCTTTCCCCTTCTACACCAGGTGAGTGGAATTCTGAATATATTCTCTGTTCTTATAAGGTAGGAAACAGAGAAACACCTCATCTCTAGGCAACATCAAATAAAATTAATTACAAAACCAAGAAGATGAAAGTTTTGGGTTCCTCATGCAGCTTTAAAAATTATTAGCGATTTATTTTAGTTGTGAAATACTCCTAAATTGTTACGAAAAAACCTAGTAACATGAAGTTATTTATGGCCAGACCCCAGAATCTGTATATTGTATATTGTGTGTGTATTACCAGTCAACTAAGTTAATGAAAATGCTATAGATAGTGCACTTCCTTCCCCAGAAAACTAAACCTTTTTTAACCCCATGTGATATATTTGCAAGGCGTTTTATTTCAAACTGAGACACTGAAGCAGTACCATAACAAATCACATCTGCTAAGTCAAACTAACCCATGTGTCATCACTGCCCCTTCAAAGCCCCCCCAAGTAAGCTGCAAAAAAGCAACATTAAAATAGAGAACAGCCAGTCAGGGGCTCTAATCTTCCCCGTGAAACTCTGTTTCCGCAGGCCGGGCCGGGCCGGATGAGGCGCTGAGGCCGGAGCCCCGCGGCCGCCGCAGGCCGGGCGGGGGAGCGCGTCCGGCCCGGCTCCCGCCGCGGCCCCGGGGCGCCTGGCCGTGAGAACGCGCGCTCCGAGCGGGGCCGGCGCCGGGGCAGCAGCGCCCGGTCCGCGGCCGGAGGCCGAGCGGGAGCGGCGGCGCTGACAGCAGCGGGCCCGAGGAGCGGCCTGGCAGCACCGGGCCCGAGTTGACGGGCGGCCCCTCGGCCGCTCCCCGCTCGCTGAGCCCCGCTGAGCCCCCAGCGAGGCGAGAGGGGCAGCCGAGCCCGCCGAGCCCGCGCTCCCCGCGTTACCTGTGCCGCGCTCCGGCCGCGGCTCCGCCGCCTCCCGCGCCGCCGTCCCCGCCGTTCCCCCGCCGGGCGGCGCTGCCGGCGCTGCCCTCGGCTCTGCCCCGAACGGCCTCGGGAACCTTCGGGCCGGGTGGGGGCGGGCCGCGCTCCGCCGCTCCCGCGCCGCGCCGGGCCCGCCCCGCGCTCTCCCGCCGCCGGCAGCCCCGAGGCCGCAGGGCTCGGCGCTCCCGGGGCTCCGGACACAGCCCGGGACGCGCCGCCCGCGTCTCCGCCCCCGCCTGCGGGAGGCAGCCGAGGTGCCGAGCGTGGCCCCGACCCTGCCACAGCGCAGGCCTCGGGACCCCTCGGGATCCGCGCACGGGCCTTGCCGCGGCCTTGGCAATTCCCGCCCCGCGCTCCGGGTCCCGGGCGGAGGCGGCAGTGAACCCCCGACGCCTGCCTTACGGCTGACCATGTGGATAAGCAGTGGAGACGCTATTTCCCGCTGAATCTCATTTCCTTCCCGGGGGCATTGGCGCTGCTCTGCCAACGCTGACGCCGCCGGCACCTCCGCCCAGCACCGAGGGGAGCTGAAACCCACACCTGAGCACCCTTGCTCCTGCTGCGGGAACATTTATTTGGAGTTCTTCGCACCCTAGCGAGTGAGACGTGTTACACAGACTCTGCCAGACCTGTACGGCTTTGACACAAAGTATCTTTGACAAAATGGGACTCTGGCAAATTGGACAACTGGCCACCAAAGTGACACGACCTAGTCACTTAGAAAATGTTGCTGTTCAGGAATGCTCGAAGAACACCAAGATCGTAAAAAATACTTCTCATTTTCTGATAAAAGAGATGTTACTGATCTATTCTTCGATGGTTTTTTTGTTGTTGTTGGCTTTGTTTGTTTGTTTGTGTTTTTTGTTTGGTGGTGTGTTTTTTTGTTTGGTTGGGGTTTTTTGGTGGTTTTTTGGTTGTTTTTTTGGTTGGATTGGTTGGTTTTGTTTGTTTGTTCGTTTGTTTTTCTTTTTCCTTTTCTTTTCCCTTCCCCTATGCATTCTATGGACTTGAACCACAGGGGTTCCTGATTTTTCTTAAGAATCAAAAACTTGGACAAGAACAAATGTCCTGTCAAGTTAAATGAAAAGCATGAACAGGCCACAGTCATTGGCAGAAATTACTGGTCCTTCACTACATAAATCAGCAATGAAATGGTCCTGCCCAGGTTTATGAGCTCTTCTAGCAAGAAAATCACCTGCCAGACTCCCTGTATTTGTATAGTTAGTAACAGAAGTGCCTTTTTGAAGTGAGCCTACAGATTTTAAATGTTACAAAGCCAGTTTCTGTTTATTTATAGGTTTTACCAGAGAGTCAATTGAGAGAGAATAAATAATAGAAAACACTCATCAGGGAAAGCATAGGCTTTTCTTCCTCAATTATTTTCTCCTTTGATACAGGTTCTTAGTAATTTTTACACAGGAGGCTATATTAAATGAAAATAATACTATAATTGTTTTAATACTTGAACCAGTGCTTTTTTTTCTCCTCCAGAAATGTGTGATGGCCCAAATGAAACAATTTCTTAGCCCTTCGGCTAAATCCTTCGGCTTTAAGGATTTCTTTTCTTACTACCTCTTCCAACACTAAATAACTAACAGGAAAATTTACAGCTACAAATGAGCATTGACTTGGAAGGAATCCTGCTCCTGAAGCATCACCAGTTCTCAAAAATCAGGTTTGAACCACTTATTCTTAGGCATAGAAATGCTGCCTGATTTAAAAAAGCTGCTGGGAGAGCTGCACCATCTCCTTGACTTCTACCTTTCTCACATCAGCTTTTCTCTGGACCACACTGTCACATTGCTGCAGTCAGGACAGACTCGCCCCAGCTCAGCCAATCTGACTGAAGCTGCCACTGTCTTGCTGCATCTGAAAGCTGAATTTTTTTTTTTTTTAGCATGCATCTCCTAATTTATGAATTGCTTTTTCCACTTTTATTTTTAGACAAGCCTTTAAAAAGTGTTTGGGGATTCAAACACATGAAACCTTACAATATAAATAACAGTATAAAAGAAA
The DNA here is from genome assembly GCF_009819655.1 of Sylvia atricapilla. Classification (NCBI taxonomy): domain Eukaryota; kingdom Metazoa; phylum Chordata; class Aves; order Passeriformes; family Sylviidae; genus Sylvia; species Sylvia atricapilla. The sequence goes on along the minus strand of NC_089174.1, from coordinate 10,618,881 downwards.
AAAGAACCATTTTATCTAAGATATTGACAAGAAACATCTGGGATATAGAACTACATGTGATATTCTTGGAACTGAAAAAATACATAAGGGACCAAATAGCAACTTTTATTTTAATGCACAATTTAAATAGGCTTCCTCCATCTTACAGATTTTTTTTATGCTGCTTATAGGTAGGTTTGGGAGCTAAAATACATTCATTGGTGAAAAAGAGATTGACATACCCTGACATAATTTCTAGACAGCATAAACCAGCATGGGCTTCCCAGACTGGAGCAGCTGCCCAAAATGCCCCGTTTACACAGAGCTGCCTAGACCCAGCGATATTACACTGCTCTTTCCAGAGCTGAGCAGAAACTCGGGGTTTTTTAAAGAAAGCACCGTGACAACGCGGTGAAACCTGAGGGGAAAGGGTGCTCACAGAAGAGTGGATGTCTTATCTGAATACTTAATCTGGATCTGAATGATTTGTATCATCTTCATAGATAAAGGTTAAGGTTGGAAAAGACTTAAGAGCACGAACTCCAACCGCGAACTCAGCACCAGCACCACGTTCACCATTAAAACACCTCCTTAAAAGCCATCTCCATTTAACATTTCCAGGGATGGTGACTCCACCACTTCGTTGGGAGCGCTTGACAACCTTTCCCATGAAAAAAATTTTCCGTGTACCCGACCTAAACCTCCCCTGACGCAACTTGACGCAACATTTCCTCCCGTCCTGTCACTTTTACCGGAGGGGCGGCCAGCGCCGTGTCAGGCCGCGCCGGGAGGCGCCGGGCGCCTGAGCGCTCGAAACGGGGCCTTGCCCGGGCCGGGCCGTGTCGGGCGGTGCCAGGCCCGGCCAAGAAGGGGGAACCCCGCCGGGGCACGGTGAGCTGTCCGCGGGGCAGTGCTGCTCCCGGGCCGCCCTGGACAGCTCCCGGGGCCGCGGCCCCGCGCCGGTGCCGGCGGAGCGGGGCGGAGCCGGGCCCTCGCCGCCACAGCGCCCCGCCCGCGGCTCGCCCCCCGTCGCCGCCTCACCTTCCGCCGCCGCCGTGCGCGCGTCCATCGCTGCCAGGCGGCCGCCGCGGGGCACAAAGAGAGCCGCCGCCGCCGCCGCGTTGCCGGCCGGGCGGGTGGGGCGGTGACCCCGCGGGCGGGGCCGCCCCGCTCCCGCCCCGCTCCCGCCCGCCCGGGAGGCCGCCGGAAGCCGCCGGAAGCCGCCGGAAGCGGCTGCGCCGCCGCCATGGCGCCCGCCTCCCGATCCCGCTCCCCGCCCGCCGCCAGCTCCGAGCGCCGCGGCCGCCGCTCGCGGTCCCGCTCTCGGTCCCGGTCCCGCGAGCGCAATGGCCCGAGGCGTCTGTGCCACCGGCGGAGCCGCAGCCGGTCCCGGAGCCCCGGCGGGCCGCGCTCCTCCGCGCACCACGGGCACCACCACCACGGGAAGTGGCCCGAGCACTACGAGAAGGAGAAGGAGGAGATCCTGCGGCAGAGGTGAGCGCCGGCACGGGGTCAGGCCTGCGCTGCCGGGCCCAGCTCCGCGCCTAGGGAACGGTGCTCCCGGGAGGGGCGGGGGCCTGCTTCTGTACGGCTCCGTCACGGGCTCTCGGCCCCGTCACGGGCTCTCCGTGCGTTCCCCGGCCGCCCAGTGAGGCTGGAAGGGGGTTAACACCTGCTACCGCCGGTCCTCTGCAGTGTGCGGAGCTCTGCTGCCAGGCGGCCGGCCTGCGAGCCCTCGCTCCGAGTTGTTCTTATCCTTATTGTAGGTGCTTTAGGCGATTAGAAACACTAACATGTAGGACTTAAAATGTCTGTGTGGCAAACTAGGCGTCAGTGACAGTGTTTCCCTTTACAGGAGACTCAATGAGAGAGAGAGAATTGGAGAACTGGGGGCACCTGAAGTCTGGGGGCTGTCACCAAAAGTTCCTGACCCAGAGTAAGGCATATTGTTTCTTCATGTTTTTTATAATATTATTGACGTATCAATTGCCTTTATAAAGATGCTTTATTGCTGCACTAGTCATGGTGCCACAATACTTATTGTTTCAGTTCCTTTCTGAAGCAACATAGTGAGATTGCTAAATTTTTTTCTCACCAAATAATTCCAACATACCAATTATGCAGTATGTGATTTTTTTGTAGATTAGGTGACTGTTTTGTTGTGGCTCTGACAGTAGTTCCAAGGCTAAATTAGCCCTTCAATATTTTGCTGTCTGGCAAAGATTGACTCAAAATGTCTTTGGTCATATGTGTACCTTTGATCTTGAGTACAACAAAACACATTTTAAGTAGCAAACTGTTATTTTATTCAGTTCTGACGAGCACACACCGGTAGAAGATGAAGAGGCAAAATCTAAGAGTAGTTCTTCGGATTCCAGCTCAGAAGGTATTTTGTTTGGCTTGCACTGCTTTTTTGAAAATGGGGAGCTACTGTGGCTTAGAATCTGCTGCTGCTTGCAGGAGGTTCCCTGGCTTAGATGAGTGGAAGTGAGTGGGATGGGCTCCAGCTCAAAGGAGATTGTTGCTTTGGGAAGATCAGGGAATACTTATATAACTAAATTATCTTTGTTCTCTAATGTTATCTTTAAAAACATTCCAGAGGAAAAGAAGAAAAGGAAGAAGAAAAGACAAAAGAAAAAACGTAAAGCATCCAAAAGAAAGCACAGGAAACATTCTGAGGACAGCGACAGTGACTCTGAGTCTGAGCAGAACTCCAGTGGTAAGACAAGAGGGTTTCAGCTTGTAGTCTGGCCTCAGGAAATAGGATTTCTGAATTTAGCATTCACTCTCTCATGCCAGAAATCTGTTTGATATTTTCTTATATTGACCAGCACTGCAGGGAGCTTTCTAATATCACTTTCCCGGTATAAACAAGTCCCATTGGTGTATGTACTAGAGCATTCTGGTGGAGGCAGTTAGTGATGGGAATAGGCTTAGGGTTAGGGTAGTGGTTAGGGTAGTATTTAGGTTAATTAGTAGGGCTAGTGGTTAGTGTAATTCTTAACAGTAGTGTTAGGGGAGTGGTTAGGCTTAGAATTGGGAGAATAAAAGAGCCTGTGAATCCAGGAACACTAGGGCTGGAAAAGATGTTTCTACATCTTTCTGACCTGGAAAACCATAGTATTGAGTTTGAGTAAGGGCTAGGATTAGCGTTTAGTTTAGGGTTAGGATTGGGAGAGTCACAGAGCCTACAGCTCCAGGAGCATTGGGGCTGGAAAGGGCATGCAAAGGTGATCCCAGTAAGGCCCCACCTGTGCTGCTCCTATGTCTTTCTGATCTTGACCAGCACCTCTGGTGATAGGGTTTGGCTTAGGATTGGGGTTAGGGTTGAGAAAGTCAAAGAGCCCACAGTTCCATGAAGACCGGGGCTGTAAAAGGCATGGCATGTTATTCACAGGGTAGTAAACTACTTAGTTATAACTAATAATTTCTTTTCGATAATATATACTTTCTTTTTCCAGATGAAGATAAAAAGAAAAGCAAGAAGAGGAAAAAGAAGAGCAAAAAGTAAGTGTCCTTCTGGCTGTTGTTGGTGGGAGGGCAGGTCAGTTTTCTTTGCAGGCACTGAGTGAACCTGAGAACCTTGGGTAATTTGCAAGAGATGTCAAATAATATTAATTATGATGGATTTTATTTAATCTGTGCAATCTACAAGGAGTGCACAACAACTCCTCATAGAACCACTTTCTAGCACTCTATGAAAGTCAAAATGTATATATTGTCTTGGCTGTGAAATGGTTTGCATGAAACAGCTGACAGCCGGTCTTCCTATAGGTGGAAGGTGCCTTGAGAAACTAATTATTTGAGTATGATTCCAAGCACCTTTTTTCATCTTAAATTTTTATAAATATTATGTTTGTCTGGCTTTATCACAGGAAGAAGTGTAAGAAAAAGAAAGCTAAGAAGAGCAGGAAGGAATCCAGTGATTCAAGCAGTGAAGATTCTGATGATGAAATGCTTCAAGGGGATGATCTCTGGATCGAGAGGTCAAGTAGGTTCACCTGACTTTAAACTTGGGTAGAAACTTCTTGATGTCATTTCTCTGAATTCTTTGTTAGGTGTTGATGACCTGTGAAACACTTCTGATAACGAAGAACAATGGGCACAAGATTAATCTTCTTCATTATTTGACTGTTGCAGAAAATACTGAAGCTGATAGTTTGATTGGACCGGAGGCTCCCAAAACTCACGCATCTCAGGATGATAGGCCTTTGAAGTGAGTAGACAGCTCTAATGGTACTTTGATCAAATCAAGTAATTCAGGTGTGAAAGTTACTGTTCAACAGGGCTGTTGCAACAATAAGGCAGGCAGAGGGAGAAATGTTGTGCTGGAAACTCAACATACAGAAGTACTAGTGCTAGGCTTTCCCCTGGCCTGAGTTTGAGTAGAAAAGTCTGGTTTATGCTTTTTAGTCGTGATTCCTAGAAGAATTAATTCTAAGTGCCTTTATTCTAAAGCTCTGCAGTATTGTGACTTCGCAGTGTCGTCAGAATGAGCACAGCTGATAATTTAAGATGTTGTTGCTAGTGTTGCCATAAGGAAAAAAAGGGGCAATATGTGGGAAAGAATAAGAAAGTGCTTAAAAATGCAGCTGTATATAGTAGTGAACAGGGAAGTTGGATGCTTAGCTCAGGCTCTCTCTGTCTGACTCTTCTGAAGTCACCAATTTTGGTTTTTTAGCTATGGACATGCCCTCCTGCCCGGTGAGGGTGCAGCCATGGCAGAGTATGTCAAAGCAGGGAAGCGCATTCCCCGCAGAGGTGAAATCGGCTTGACAAGTGAAGAGATTGCATCGTTTGAGAGCTCTGGTTACGTCATGAGTGGCAGCAGGTATGGCTTTGATTATGGCAATGGTTCAGTGGAATTTTCAAGAGCAGCTTTCTCTGTTGGCTGAACAGAAGACTGCTTCTTCTAACCTCTCCTTGCAAGCATGGAGGCGAGGATGCTCTCCTTGCAATAATCTACACTAATTGTCATTGCTAGAGATGGATAGTGAGGTTTTCAAGGACACTTTCTTCTCAAGAACAAAACAGACAGTACTCTTCTAATTATTTCAAATGAGGAGGTGCTTGTGTCAGGTGGCTCAAAGGTGGTCTGTTTGGCCATCCCCAGGGATGTGCTGGCCCTTCAGCAGGAGACAAATGTGTGAGAGGTTGGCTGCACTTTTTTCTTTATGAGCAACACTCTAATTTTGTTGAGCCAGCAGCTGACACTCTGGTGATAAGGGAGGCTTCTGGCTGACTGCCTGAGAACGGACACCCCTCCAGTAATCTACCACACTCCTTCCTGGGAAGGTTAGTGTGCAGTTTGGATTGTCTAGTTTAGGTATCAGTTTTGCCAGTTGGCAGGGTCAGCACAAAAGAGGCAGAGACCAACTTTAAGGAGTAAGTATAATTTGCTACAGTGCAAAACTGCAAAGCATTAGAGAGGATAAGCTAAGTAACGCACCTAATCATTATTGCAAAAGATTGCCTAAAATGGTTAAGAAAGATATATCACCAGTTACCCTAAGACTTTACTGTAATCCAGATCTACTCATCAGCTGAGGAGCCCCAGCAAAGGCTTGGAGAGCCATTCCTGGGAATTCCTACATGGCGTGGGAATTCCACCTGTAGGCAAGGCCTCCTTCTTCACTGTGAGAGGGCCCAGCTTTTAGACTGTAGAATAAACAAGCTTGCACAACTTCTAGTGCAGGAACATCTGGTTTCATTCTCCTCCTGGGTTCCACCCAAAGCCTGGCCAGGGCTCAAGGATGAACCAAGGGAGCTGGCTTTGATTATATACCTTCAAATAAGGCCAGATGTCTGATTTCATGCCTTTGTCTGGCTTCTAAATGCAGAAAGATAAATATATTCTTATCACACCACGTATTTCACTAATGGTCATGCCTATTACTTTAATGAGTGGATACAATTACAGCATCTTGTTGGAAGGTTCATCTAGTACTTCAGTATCTTTATTTAAAGCCCCTGAACCCATTCAGGCCAGTGGATGGCTGGAAGCTGTGACAGGGCACTGACACCCCCCGACGTACCCTGTGTTGTCCCCCACAGACATCGCCGCATGGAAGCCGTGCGTCTGCGTAAAGAGAACCAGATCTACAGTGCCGATGAGAAAAGAGCTCTGGCATCTTTCAACCAGGAGGAGAGGAGGAAACGAGAGAATAAGATCCTTGCAAGCTTTCGAGAGATGGTCTACAGAAAGACTAAAGGCAAAGAGGAAAAGTAATGCTTCATTTGAGCTGTGCACCGTAGCTAGCACCGTGTGGCAGCTAACCCAGTCCAGTTGTGATTTGAAAAAAGCTGCAGGTCCTGCAGCACCTTTCACCCAACAGGGCCAAGCCTCAGGAGTGGATTACTTGTATCAAGGAAACGGAGTTATTTTCATCAGATTTTCATGGATGGTTTGTTTACCATCTACAAAGAACCCCTGTAAAGAGAAAGGCTACAAGGCAGGAACAGGCCGGAAAGATTAGAGGTGTCAATGTTCTGTGCTTGCTTTGAATCAGACAAGCTAAAGGATACCATGGGAAGGCTTTGTTACCTAATGCCAATAAGCGTGATTTTTTTATTCCATTTATTTTTATTAATAAATGGCTTGGGAAAGACCTGTAACAAGCTACTAGCACCAGTAGCAAAAATTAAGGAACTCCTGAGTTCCTGTCCTTAAAACAGGACTGTCAACTTCACTATTTTTTCGTAAGTCTTTCAGATTTAGTTTTTTCCTCAAAACAGTTGAGTTTGGTTTGTGATTCAAACCAGACTTGTAAATACTTTGTAAATGAGTTTGTAATTTAATACAGATGGGCTTCAGTTACTTTAGAGCAAGCAGATGGCCACTGAGGTGTAAAGTAACGGTGATAGAAGGATCTGATCGTCAGACTATTGAAACACATGGTGAAGAACTAAGTTGCTTGCTTCTTTTTCTCCTATGTTATACATAGACATCCATGCAGTGGGGTGCAGTGATTGGAACCCCTGGATGTACACAGGTGGTAACAAGATGTATCTTTCAATTTATTTGAAATGTTTTTGTTCATGGAAGTGTTCTAGATTAAAACTGTAGTATTCTGCTTTGGTCTATTTCAGCAGTATGACCTGTCTTGCTTTAAACTCTGTGCTTGGAGGTTTTGCTCAGGCAGTGCTTATGTGGTGGTCATATTTGATTCAACTGTGTATTTCCAAACATATCTCCTGGAACTTTTTTTTTTCTCAAATGTTTTTGAAAACAAAATGGTTTTGCAAGATGGGTTGTTTCTTTTTTGTTCTCATAAATTTTTTTGTTGTTTTTCTTCCTCTAAGTCTAGCAGTGGAGGTGTCTTGTATATTTGTATCATGAAAATAAAAGTCCTAAAGTCCAATGATGTTTTCCCTGGAGTTTCACAGACCTGGCATTCACAAACAGCAAATCCTGACCAGCTGCCCCTTCCCATTTACTCTGGAACCAGGTTCCATCCTGCTGCCCCTACCCATACCTGCCAGGGACTGTCACACTGAGACAGCTGTCATGTCAGGGCATAGCTGATTTTGCATAGGTCCAATGCTTTTTCTCTATCCACAAAAAAGAAATGCTGCTAAGGAAGAGCTTTTTTTTCTTCATTGTGTTTATTTAGTTCTCCACTGTAGAGTATTGGTAATGGTGAACTGGAGCTGTTCATCGAGAAGCAACTCTTTCTGCGCACACTATTTTATTTTCAATTATGTCCTGAAGCCACTTTTCTCTAAACTGGCACTGTTCTGGCCTGGAGAATGGAATAAAAAGAAGGTAGACTGTAAGCATAATACTGAATCAAAGTTTGGCCAGCTGAGAGCCAGCCTTTATTCACCACGTAAGGGTATCTCCTGCAATAAAGACCCCCACCTAGACCCATGTAAAGCAGGACAGATTTCTGGAGAATGCAGATGCCCATGGAGTGGCTGTTCATGTCTCCGGGGGTAAAGCTAGTGGTAAGCAGGGTTGTTTCATGTAGCAAGATTTTGACTTCTCTGCTATTATTGCAAACTTATTTTCATCGAGCACCCTGTTTGGTTTTGGAATGGAAAAGCTTGCTACAACAGAAGAGTAATAATATTTACCTCCGAATCAGCCTGCTGGACTCCAGTCTGTAGAAGACCTGCACAGGTAGAGTCTGGAAGAGAGCAGAGACAGGGTAGAGGCTGCCTACAGCCTCTCAAAAACCAGACATTGTAATTAGGTGAGAGCTACTGTTTACTTTAAAAATAACCTGGATATTTGGTTGAGGCAGAATGGAAGATACTGCTCAGGGGCTTGTCTGGGCATTGGTCGGCTAGTGGCGAGTAATTGTTTTCATTTGTATCACTTGTCTTTTATAGGGGAGTTTTTTCAGTCTTATTTTCTTTCCCAAATTAGTTACTATTATTCTGTTTATTTTTTAATATTATTACACTTTTTTTTCACTTTCAGTTCTCTGCCCCATCCCATAGTGGTGGGGAAGGAATAAGCAAGCAGCTCTGTGATGCTTAGTTGCCAGCTGGGGTTAAACCACTGACTATTATTTGGGGATCCATAGCTGCTAAGTAGAAGTGCTAAGGTTCAGTATGACTTAAGCCTGGAGGTAAGAAGTCTACTCAGTGCAATTTATTCCATTTTTTTCCTCTTGAGTTGCAAGAATTCATTGTACAGGTGGAAACTTCAGGCTGATCGGGAAAGGGATTCTGAGATAGCTTGAAGAGTGAAGTGTCACTCCCTCTGTACTGACCCCTCATTCTGTAACTCACTTCTACTCAGCCCATCTTCCAGCTGCCCAGAACAATTGTTGCTTGGGGAAGACAGTAAGAGCAGGAAGGCAGATGTAGGATCCTGCCAGATTCTCTTTGTCAAGTTCTGACAGTCAATGATTTGGGAGCTAACCCAGCCTCCTGCTCTGTGCCTTGCTCCCCTTGACAACCAATAGCATGTTTCTATTAGGCCACATCTAAATCTCCTGCCATTGTTCTGGCAATGTCCAGGCCTTGCCAGCATCTTCATGAGAACTGCTGGCTCCTCACCAGTCTCTCCACTGTCCTGGCATTTCCCTGCCTCAGGAATGCCACTGTCCCTTAGTATTAATTAGTCCCTTAAAGGATTAATCCATCTGCACCATTTCCGAGTACTTACGTCAGGTTTTAATTTGGAGATCACTATAACAAAGTAGACACTTGCTGTTGCTCGTGGGACAGGTTTTCTGCGTGTTGGGAGGCCCCAGCAAGCTTTGTAATGGTACCACTTGCTGTCCTTCAGTTCTTCTTCATCGAGAAATTCTGTGTGGTGAAGCCAGCTTTCATGAATGTCCCATGTCTGTTGAATAAATGCATCACACTAAGATTCCCTCTGTCTAGTAGGGTTGACTTGAGGGTGGTGCTAAAATGGAATAGAGGTGCTCCTTTAATTTTTCATACTTCTTAACAGTGAGAAGGTGTGGCCTTCCTGAGTGGTTGGAACTGTGACTCACAGAAATCAGTTCTTCAATTTGCTGCCGTCCTCTCTCCACTGTGAAGTTCTTGGCTGTGGTCCACTGGATATTTTTGATTACATGCTGGGTTTCTAAAACAAATAAAATGCTGACAAATCCTCCTGAAATGATCCCAACACATTCTAGCAGAGCAAACACAATACCTTTCTCTTTTTCCTTGGCTTCTGGAAAACATTCACGATCTTTTTCCTCACCGGCAGCTTTTTCCTCTTCCGTGTCCATTGGCTTCACCTTTAGAGAGATAAACGCACAAACACTGAGAGAGCACTGGTCTGAGAGCTGCAGGCCCCATCTGAGGAACACGGGGAGCAGAGGGCAAATCCTCCACCGCTCTTGGTTCGTACCCCGGCCCCGCTCACCCCGCTTGGCGCTCCCGGGGCGGCGGCTGCTTCTCCCCCGCTGCCCCGGCCAAGCCGGGGGTCCCCAGGCGCGGCGGGGGCCTCCCGGGGCACTCCGGTGCCGGGGTGGGTGTCCGGCCCCGGGGAGCTGTTCCCGGCCCCGGCGCTGTCCGTGCCGCTGAGCGCGGCCCCGCGGGCGGCGCGCCGTCACCATGGCGAGCCCGTGCCGCTCCCGGCGGCCCCGCGGCATTCCCTGCCTGCCCGGCCCGCGGAAACGCCTCCCAGAGCCGCGGTCTCCCGGGAAGACGGAATGAGAAAGAAAACAGCTGTGGGATCCAGGCAGCTCTCTGCCTGTCATATTTTTGCCTTTCTGGACAATTCGGGAGTTAAAGCAGGCTGCAGTCTGTGCTCTGCCAGGCTGGGGCTCTGTCCAGCACGGTGCACTGAGGTGCTGCAGTCTCTGAACCAGCAACACACAAGTCTCAGCACTTGCAACACACAGACCTTCAGAGGGAAAGGATTATGGCTACTATATGAGAGAAACCAGAAATGTTTTAACAGACCACAGCTGAATTGCCAGCACCTGATCTTCTAGGATGACAAGAGGCCTTGGGGCAAGGGGTAGGAGGTGCTCCACGGGCATTCCCCTGCAGGGCGTGTTGCTAGACCATGGTGAGGCAGCTGTGCCCCTGCAGGCCCGTGATGGAGCAGAGATCCACCTGCACCCCAGGAACGACCCCATGCTGGAGCAGGTGGATGTACCCAGGCTGTGACCCCGTGGGAAGCTCATGCTGGAGCAGGCTTTGGCAAGACCTTTGTGCCCATGGAGAGAGGAGCCCACAGGAGCAGGAATTGTGACCCTGCTGGAGCAGCTGTTTCCTGAAGGACTGCACTTTATAAGTGGGACCCATGCAGTTAAAGAAGAACTGCAGCTCATAGCACTCACACTGGAGAAGCCAGTGAAGGAGTCTCCCTCCTCCATGGAAGGGACTCTATGCTGAAGCAGAGGAAGAGTGTGAGGAGTCTTCTTTTGAGGAGGAAGGAGCAACAGAGACATGGGATGACATTTATCATGACTCCTATTCCTCATCAACCTGTGCATCCTCCTCATCAGCAAGGAGGAGGCAGAAAATACCATGAGTGAAGCTGAACCCAGGAAGAAGGGAGGAGTGGCGGGAAGGTGTTTTATCATTTGTTTTAACTTCTCATTACACTGCTCTTGTCAATACATTAAATTAATTTCTCCGTGTCGAGTCTCATTTGCCTGCGACAGTAACTGATGAATGGTCTCTCCCTCTCCCTGTCTCAATTGACGAGCCTCTCAATGTATTTTCCCTCCCGTGTCCAGCTGAGGACGGGAGTGACAGAATGGCTTCAGTGGGCACCAGTCCAGCAAGTGTCACCCCACCACAGCAACACAAATACAAAGGCTGAATACATGTATAGCTTTATTTAAGAGTTAAATCATTTTCTATAGATACATGAATTTTTCAAAGTGTTGACACCTTAGTTTATGTTCTCCAGACCCTGAAAAAGAAAAGAATAGCAGCTATATTTGTGTCATTCTTGTGACTAATGTGCAACAGGGCATATCTGAAAATGCAAAATTTCAAACTATATTTAATTACCCCTGTCTTAATTAGAACAAAATTAAAATGCACACCTCCAGAGGCAGGCCAGCTGCAGACACCGAGTGAGATCTGACAGCCTCAAGAGCAACCAGTGCCCACCTAAGCGGCCGTCCCAGAACTCGGGGATGGCGGAGCAGCGCCTGGGTCCCGTTTCCCCCCGGCGGTACCTGCCCAGCGCCCCCAAAACCTACCTTGGGCACATAGTGCTTGTTGACACCCGACAGCCGCCGGTCCCTTTCCATCAGGGTCCACTCGTAGGGATAGCGGGCGATCCTCTTCTCCTGTAGGCACAGACCCAACCACCTGTTAAGGTCGCGGGCTGGAGCTCCCGAGGGATAGGGAGGCGCGGGGTAAGGAGAGCCCCGGGAGGGAAGGGATCCCAGAGGGATGCAGGGGACTAGGGGACAAGGAGGCCTCCTGTGGGGAAGCGGGGCCTCCGGATCTCGGGACCTGACGCCCCGCCCCGCGCTGACCTTGCCACCGTGGCACAAACGGTGCATGAAGATGGTGGCCACTCCGGGGACGCTGAGGCAGACGCCCATGATGGCCATGCCGGGCAGGATTTCGTACCACATCCCGCCGGTGCTTGTATCGGCGCCGCTGCCCCTCCGCTGACTGCCGGGGCACTCCCGGCCTGCCCCGCGCCCTTCCCGGCCTGCCCCGCGCCCCGTCACAGCCGAGCGGGCCCGAGCGGGCAGCGGGAGCGGCAGCGCTGCCGGGGAACAGCCCCTTGGCAAGAAATGAGGCCGTGCGCGCAGCCCGATACCGCTGTCGGTCCCGGTCCTGGTCCCGATCTCTGACCCCACCGGGATCAGCCGTGGCGGGCGCTGTGCATGCTGGGAGTGGTAGTCCGGCGAAGGCGGCGGCGCCTTCAAGGCAGAGTCTCGCGAGAGGCGGCGATCATTGAGTGCGCGCGGCGCTGCCCGGGCCCGGAGTCAGGACCGGGATCAGGATGAAGGAGGACAAGGAGAACGCCAGGCCCAAGGAGCGGCGGGGCGCCTCCGCCGGACCAGGGGTTCTGCTGTCCACCGGGCCAGGCACGGGCCCCACCGCCGGCACGGACGGCAGAACCGGCGCCGCCGAGCTTGATCGCCTGGAGCGGCCCAAGGACAAGAAGGAAACGCTCAGCAAGGTGGGGCCTGCGCGCCGCCGGGAACGGGGGGCACCCTCTGTAACGGGCGCCTCCTCCCTCCGGTGACAGGGCTCCCCCTCTGTAACGGGACCTTTCCCCGCTAACGGGCCGCTTGCGGGGGCCTCCTGGGACGGGATGTGTCGGGGGAGGCGCGGTAATGACTGATGCCCGGCGCTGTCGCTGCCCTGAGCCCCGGTCCTGCCGTGCCGCAGGTGGTGATCCGCCGGCTGCCGCCCAGCCTGACGAAGGAGCAGCTGGAGGAGCACCTGCAGCCTCTGCCCGAGCACGACTACTTCGAGTTCTTCGCGAACGACTCCAGGTACGGCCGCTTGCCCAGTCCGGGCGTTCCCGGGAGCCGCCGCTACCGCCAGCCGGGCCCCAGTGGCGCTGCCGCCTCATCAGCCCAGCGCTCTCGGTTTGTGTCTCTGCAGCTTGTACCCGCACATGTTCTCGAGAGCCTACATCAACTTCAAGAACCAGGAAGATATAGTGCTCTTCAGGGATCGCTTCGATGGCTACGTTTTTGTCGATCACAAAGGCAAGTGAACGGCACTCGCTGAATGTTGCTGCTTCCCTCATGGATGTCTGTGCCCTGTGCTGGTTGAGTTTTGGACGGGCGGGTGTGAACAGCCACGTCTGACTTGTTTGGATTTAGTGCCTCAAATAACAATTCCGGAACATCTAGAAATACATACGTATATAGTTCCAATAACGTTCTAAGTCCTTTAAATGAGCTGGTTTGCAGAGTAACATCACACTGTGGCTGCTGTACCCAACTAGATTTGTGCAGCCATCAATGTAGTGTACCTGTCAGAAGATGAAGTTTTAAAGACTGTTTGTAATGTGTTGTATTCTACTGTATTTTGTCAAAAATTGAGATTTGCCTAAGTTGCATTAACTTAAAATATTCTTTCTTTCATGATGAACACAGAGTCTGTAGGATGAGGCCATTATATGGTGTGGTGCCACTGAGGTGCCTGAACTGACAGTCATGGGCAGTCTTAAATCTAGTATGTCCTTCTTGTCAGTCTGTGAATTTGCTGGTTTGTTAGTGTAGTGAGAGCGTTATGAATTCTGCTGTCTGTAAAGTGCTTGGATTTTTGTGTTTTTTTTTTTTTTTTAAATTATTAAATGGGTTTCCAAATACAGTAACTTTTTTATTCTGTGTAAGTATTGCATATTTCTCTAGTATTGCATATTTCTTGTGAGACTTACTTTCCTGCTTTAGATGTAGATGATAGAATCTATTTTATATCCATTTCGTCTTTATTTTAACGTTTTTTTTTTTCTCTCAACAGGTCAGGAATATGCTGCCATAGTTGAATTTGCCCCTTTCCAAAAAGCTGCAAAAAAGAAGAGTAAGAAAAAGGATGCCAAAACTGGAACTATTGAAGACGGTATAACAGCGAGCTAGTTTGTTTTGCATGCTTAAACTTGGAAGTCTTAGCAGCAATTTGAAGATAGTATTTTTACTGTGACACTATAGTTCCACCAATAGGATGTTTGCTTAATTATATATATGTAAAGTTTATGAGCACTGCTTTGTTAGCTAGGAATCTGTTAAATATGATTGTCCCAGACAAATATAACACAGCAGCTCATTTGAGAGCTGCTAACTCATGATAAGGTGGCATATAAACAGCCCAGCCTTAGTAAATGTAACTGAGCATGGTTACATCCACAACCCAGAGGATGATGCAAATACTTTTCATGCTACAGTATCTTCTTTTTTTGCCCTCCTTTTTTTTTCTCTCTCTTTTGTGTGTAGATCCAGAATACAAGAAGTTTTTGGAAAGTTACAGTGCAGATGATGAAAAATTAACCTCCACTCCTGAAACTTTGTTGGAGGAGATAGAGGCAAGAAACAAAGAGCTAATAGGTATGGAAATCTGTGTGTTATAATTATATTTTCCTAGATCACAAAGAAGCAAATATGTTTTGTAATTTGAAGCTCAACCTGGAGGAGACAAAATTCTTTTGTGTATTTGTGCTTAGTATTTGTTAAACATTTAGGCTAATTATTCAGTGTGTTTTGTTCCCATGCTCTAAATTCTTCCATAGGTATAAGTTTTAGATGACAAAGTTCCAGGCTGTGGAGTGGCTGCATTTCAGTGAGATGCAGTGGTGTTTAATGCACAGTGCTGCGATCAGTGATGTTCCATGCAGGCACAAGTTAAGACATAATGTGGTTGGGTAAAATACCACCAAAAAATGACCAGGTTGCTCTTTCTAAGTATCTTTTTAAAAATGGGAAAGGCCTGATACAGACTGAGTGTAGAGATAAGTGTAATGGATATCCTATTAGTATCCTAAAGAAGTTTTTAGAATCCTAATAGTTTCCAGTGTTTGGATATAGGTTTGGAATACTTGTTTCACTGCTGTACTGCTGTATGTGAGAGGAGACAGGCAGGGGAATGTGTAAGGCTGCTTCCCTTCATATAGAGCTTTGTTGTATGTATTGCAGTATTGGATAACGCAGAATATTTACTTTTTATTTTATCTATTCTCCAGCTAAAAAGACCACTCCTTTATTGAACTTCTTGAAAAATAAACAGGTAAGACTTACCTCCAGAACTTTTTTTGTTGCTTGAAAGTACAGTTTGCTCATTGTATGTTGATACATTTCTGCCCTTCATTTTGAAGAAGGAGCTTTTGACCCAACTTGTCAAATTTTGGTTCATATATTTTAAAAGACTAAGAGTGTTAGAATGGTGGTGGTTTGTATACATTCTGGTCACAGCAAAACACCTCTTGTTGCACTGACAAAACAGATTCCATTTTAGTGCTTACATTTTTAGTGCACTATGGGTGACGTCCTTGTAGATGATCTTTCTCCTAGCACATAGTATTATTTTAACTTTTAGTAGTGGAGAAGAACAGAGGTGGGGCAGATTTAATTAAAATTTGAATGATAAAGGCTGAGGTCAGTGTTGTATTTGAGTTCTTTTAGACAGTACAAATTAAGGCTTGTGATTAAAAAAAATACTGCCGTAGTATGTTCAGGTTCACAACAACAACAGAGATGACAGGACTTGGTTTTTTTGCCTTTTGTAATAGAGGCAGCTTTGAGGTGAGTTGTTTGATGGCTTAAAGATATGTTTCCTGGTGTGGAGAGACACTATTTCTTTTTGCTTTTATTACACAGAGACTGAGAGAAGAAAAAAGAGAGGAGAGAAGGAGGAGAGAATTAGAAAGGAAAAGACAAAGAGAAGAAGAAAGAAGAAAATGGAAAGAAGAGGAGAGAAGAAAGAGAAAAGAAGCAGAAAAGTCGAAGAAAGTAGACAGATGCCCAGAAAAAGAAAGAGACAGATCAAAAGAAGAACCAAAGATTAAGGTCTAGAACAGTTCTTTATTATAAACTGTTACACACCCTTTCCTCTATTATTTGTATATCAGTATCAAAATGTACTTTGGGTATTGTGTGAATAATCACGAGTTTGGTGTTAGTAAATGACCAATTTTTTTGTAATATTCACTAGTAGGCATTGTAAAGGTTTACGTGCTGTAATGTTTCATAGTAATATTTAAAGTTTTTGTCATGTGACTGTTGTACATGCTGTGGTAACAGGATTGTGAATTCGCTATGGAATGGAGACTATTTTTAAGCTTTCTAAAGCACCCTGGTTTAGGAGAAAAATCCTAGTCTGCTGTGTCAATAATGCTTACTCATACACTCCAGCTTTTAGAAATACTGTGATTTGCAGTAATATTTTTTTAATGCTTACTTCATACTGGACTGTGGTTCCTCTGATGCAATTTCGGTGTTGTGCCAGACAGTATGTATTAGAGTGAGCTTTTTAGTTGAGACTTCTGTTTTCTTTGTAGCTACTTAAGAAGCCTGAAAGAGATGAAAAAGACTTGGAGAGAAAAGAAAAATCCAAGAAACTGGAAAAAGAGACTCTGAGGGAGGAAAAAAATGCGAGTAGTGCATCTGCCAAACGATCTGATGGGGAGACAAAAGAAGAGAAGGCAAAAAAGTATTCTAGTACTTGCTATAAATATATATGTATTTATAACTTGTTTCCTGATTGTACTGAGGCTTAGGCTGCTCTGCCATGACCATGTTTTCAAATTCCTTTTAAATTCTTTTTCTCATATAAGGCATGGGCTGTGTTCTCTGTGCCAGTGCACATCCCCATGATTACAGAAAGCTCTGTGAATTACCTGGAAACTCTTCATTAGTGGACCGATTTTAATATTTTTACAACTTGTTATAGGAACTCCACTAAGGGAGCCCATATGTAGGTGACTGCAGCAGGCTTTGAGCACTGTCTTTGCAATGAGATAATTATTATAACCATGACAAGAGGAGAGGTGTTCTCCAGTTACCAGTCCCTCTAAGTGTTGTAAAAAGTCAAAGTGGAAAATGTAATTCTCAACAGCTCCATGATCTGTTCAAGGTTCAGTTCTGCCATGAGAAAAATACAAACAAATTCAGATGTTTTTTCAAAGCCAGAAGAGACTCAGCCAGCTATGCAAGTAGGAGGCTGGGAAACTAGTGGTCAGTGTCCTCTCTGGCTGTCATGCATGACTTGGGCTGTCACAGCTCCCTAGTACCTGCCAGTGTGTCGTCTTCCTATTGCACATTTACAGCACTATTACATTGATCTCCCAGCTCTGTCTGATGAATCTTTTGAGCTTAATTTTCAGTTTTGTTTTCATACAGATCAGAAGATGAGTGTGTAAAGGACTACAGGGACCGAGATAGAGATTTTGACAGAGACAGAGAATATGAGAGAGCACAGAGAGAAAAACTGAGACGCCAAGAAGAGGAGCGTCGGAGGCAGAAAGAGCGCTATGAGAAAGAGAAGGTTTTTAGAAGAAAAGAGGAAGAGGTGAAAAAGGAGAGAGACTTACTCAGAGAAAAGGGAAAGAAAAGTGATCTTACAGACTTTACCAGCAGCACGGACAAATCTGAGAAAGTAACCAAAGACGATAAAAAAGAGGATACAATTAAGAGGGATCGTATCAGAAACAAGGTGCTGGATTTCTTTAAATTCATGTGTTGATTCATAGGGATTTGTGGTTTTTAAGATAAAAGCACTACAAGGAAAGAACCATCTGGTTTCTCTGTTGAAACTTCTCCCTGTTCTGCAACAAACTCTGCCATTGCTAGAAATGTCCACTAAAATTTGATTAACAGTAGTATTTCTTGTCACAGTGTAAGAACTAATACAAGAAAAAACATGGGTTAAATTGTAATACATTGATCCCTTTTTATTTGCTGACTTGTGCCATAGGCTATCTCTTTAAGATGTTGGTAGAGTATCAGCAGTCTGGCTGTGTCTGCTGATCTTATAGGTGCCTGAAAATGCATCTCAAAGTGGCAGTGTGATTGAACAGGTTCCTTTAAATAGGAAACTGCAACTTGCAGGGTATGACCTGTCCTCTAGACTCAATAAATAATGTCTTTTGGTGTAGTTTTATGTACTCTAGAAAATCTGTTTTTGCAGCTTCACTGTGCTTGTTTCATGTATCACTTAAGACATTGCCAGGTACAAATGAAACTCAGGGTTTTGAAACTTGTAAGTTGGCCTCTCTTCTGAGAGTGTTTGAGCTGAACTCAACAGGAAACTTGTTACAAATAACCTCAACTGTGAGTAGGGTTCTTTGTGGCTTGAACAGGGATGTTTTCGACAGAGACAACCTTGATTTGGGAGAATTGAAGTTACTTTGCCACCAGTGTGGAATAATTAAACTTAGCCTGAAAAGTTTGAATTTGAGCCATTTCTAATACCATAGAAATTATGCCATAATAACCCTGAGTGCAGGGAGCTATGAAAGAGTCTAAATAGTTTTGATTTATTTCAGGATCGCCCAGCAATGCAGCTGTACCAGCCTGGAGCCCGAAGCCGGAGCAGGTTGTGTCAGTATGAAGACAGTGCTGCAAAGCCCCCAGATCAGGGAGTGGATAAGAAACAAGAGGGTGAGACCAGTCACACGAAGGAAGAGGAGTGACTCAAGTGCCAGCCTTATGTGTTCTGACTGTCTGTGCAGCCAAAGAGCATGTACTGCGCAATCCAGAAGTGCCTTCGGAGCGAAAAAGAAATGAAGAAAAGGGGGCATTGTGCTGTTGGATGTTTCTGGTTAAAGAACCACAGTTATAGATTCGGATTTTGAAATGTGTTCTCGTTGTAATATTTTCAGTTATTTGAACTTACTTTCCCAACATCTAACTAGAACAGATAAGAGAATCTTTGTGAAATAGGAAGACTTTATGGCCTTAAGTTTGATAATAAATGAGTTGTGGTCAGGAGGGGAGAAGACCTGGATCAAAAGCCAGAGCTCTACTCTAAGGCAATTAGAGCAATGTTGGGTGCACTTCAGCACACCAAACTTGGAGTTGCCCGGAGTTAACACAGGTGTTGCTGTGTTGTGTGGTGCTCCTACCTGAGGCAGTGAAAGCTAAAGTGTGTCAGTCTAGCACTGAGACACGTACACAGGCTGGGGTTGTTGAGGTATCGGTGGATAGGAGCCTTTTGGCACATAAGGAGCAGAACATCTGGCAGTGCAGTAACCATGTTAGGGAGGGAGAGACCGTCCTCTACAGTGGTTCTCTGGATAAAGTAACTTAAGTTGGAGTGTATGAATAAGCTGGCTTAATAGTTGAATATGTCTTGGTAAATTCTCATGTAAAGTCTCCCTACATTGAAATGCTTGTTTTTAATCAAATGTAGCTGGTTTGGGCATCCTGTTCTTTTCCAGCATCTTCCCTTCTCTCGAGTTTGAAGTACTTCTGAACTTCTGCCCTCTCGGAACTGTTGCCTCTTCCCTCATAACTTGAAGTATTGTTTTACAGCCCAGAACGAGACTTCGCCAGTAGCAGCTCCTCCCAAGCTAGCGAATTTTAGCCATAGCTGTTTTTTGTACTAAATCCAAATAAACTCGCACAAACTCGCTCGGCCGCCGCCGTCCCTCACTGCGTGCGGGACCGCCGGGCCGGCAGGGGGCGCTGCGCCTGCCCCGCCGTCACCGCTCCGCCCCCTCTTTCCGCCTCTTCGGACGCCGCCATCGCCGGGACGCCGCGCTGCTCCGCGCCATGGTGAGACATCCGCCGCCATCCGCGCCCTCCCGCCGCGCCCCGAGCCCTCTCCCCGAGGCCGCCGCGCTCGGGGGTCCTGGCGGGCGGGCGGCGGGGCGGAGCGGCGGTGAGGAAACGGGAGGGAGCCGGGTGCGGCATTCCCGGCTCGCCGGGGCCTGGCGGGGCCGGGGCTGTGTGAGGGACTGACCGCTGCGCTCTCTTGCAGTCGTCGCACAAGACGTTCAAGATCAAACGCTTCCTCGCCAAGAAGCAGAAACAGAACCGGCCCATCCCGCAGTGGATTCGCATGAAAACCGGCAATAAGATCAGGTAACGAGCTCGGCTGGTGCTTTCTGAGGAGCTGCGGCCGCGCAAGCTTATTCAGGCGGCCTGGGCGGTACGGGCCGAAGGCGGGAACTGATGGCGTTTATGCCAGCAGAAGCGCAGTTTTGTGGCCGTGAGGGCCATACAGGGATGGCACGGCAGGCGAGGCCTCTTGAGGCAGCGTGTGGCTTCGATGCCATTTTGTTCTGTAGTGGTTTTGCACCAGTGCTCTGCAAGTGTCCACTGACGTTCAGTGATGCTACATGTAAAGTGAAAAGCTGAACTGTACGTGTGGATGATTTATTCCAGATTTTGTTCCCTGTTAGCTTCTCTGTTCCTTACGTTTCCCTCCCCAATACCTATCTTCTCTCATAGCTGCCCCTTTGGGCTCCTGCATTTTCAAGGAACAGTTCCTGAACATGGCTGCTCCGAGGTTCAGGGGATGGTGTATAAAGACTTGTTGGTTGTATGGGAAGTCACATTGTTAGTGTGAAATGCTTGGTATTTGACTGTAGAATTAATTTGCCATAGTTTCTTGCTTTCCTGATGTGTTTGTTGTTGAGCATTGTGCTTAGGGAAATGTGGAGTGCTGTGACACACTTGGATGCACATGGTGCATGTGGAGAGTGGTGTCTGTCTGTCCAAATCCCCTGGCTGAAAACTGCAGCATAGTCTTTTATCTCATACACTCCTTCATCTGGGCTTTTTAGGACAACAAAATCCTTCTTCTCTTTCTCTTTTTGTCCTAAGCAGTGAGGAGAGCAACAGCAGCACTGGCTGGCTCAGGCAGTGACCCAGCATTGCTAGGCTCTGTTCTGTAGCTGCTCCCAACTTGTTTCTAGGCAGGATCAGTGGGCATGCACTCAGCTGGATCCTTGTCTTTCACATGCCAGGTTACAACTGGGTTCTGTTTCAGCTAAATTCCAGTACTTCCAAATACTTGACCATAGGGCAAAATCACAGATTTTTGTCTCCTGGCACTTGAGTAGCTGGGCCAGAGGTTCTGTCTAAGTTTTGTGTTAAAGCAGGCTGCAATTGCAGCGCTTCCTGCTGTGGGAGTGCTGCCATTTTCCTGCTGAGAGCAACCCTGTTAACACTGTCTGGTTTCACCCACACCATGGTGAAAGCATTTGTTATTAACATGGACAAATGTGTGCTCACAAATTAGTGTGCTTTCATGGAAGAGACTTTTTTCCTTGTGCTGTTCTGTTTCATGTTTAACAAGCATGTGTGCACTTTGCTAATTCGCTCTGCTTTTGTCTTAGGTACAACTCCAAAAGGAGACACTGGAGGAGGACCAAACTGGGCTTGTAAGAGAGACTGTCCCGGGAGCTCTATTGAACACCCGTCTTTGTGTGTCAGATCGTTAACACCCTCAAGCGATTCCTTCAGTGGTGCTGGACTGCAGTCCCCTGTGTGGGGCTTTTATAAGCTGGTCTGGGATGTTGATGTTAACTGGGAAAATCTTTGTATCTGAAACATGGAGACTGTGTTCTATTAGTGTTCTTTTAAGGCATCACCACGAGTATTGACAGTGCACAGGCTTATTAATAAATATGGACCTGAACGACTTTTGTTTTTAGAATTATTTCATATGTATGTGGTGGGATTGTAATAATAAAATTCACGGTAATGTTACTTATATTCTCACTTAATATGAGAGACCTTGGCAGCTCTTTTTCAGTCAAGAAGGCTGTGTTCCTTTTCATTTACTGTAAACCTTCAGGTACCAAAGTACCAACTAAAAAAAAGAGTCAAAATCAGACTGGAAGAAAAATCTCTTAAAAATGCTGTACTGTAGAGTGTAGCACATAATGTCTGTGTAGTCCCTAGAATATTAAATAATATGAGTTTTGTTTGGGAGTCTGGGTTGGTTTGATAAGTCAACACCAACCACAGGTGCAGCTTGACACAAAACATTCTCAGCAGACAGGTAGAAATTTAGGATGGGGCTCAAATGGAGAGGTTGGAGCTATTTAAAAAAGGGGAGAGGGAAAAAGGGATTAAAGGTCTCTGGGTAGTTGTCCAGCACCTCTCTGCTGAGGCCTGTGAAACCAATTCACTGCAGGAAAGTGGAGGAGGAGGCTGTGGCTCTGCCTTTCTGTTAGTGCTGAGCTGTGGGAGCTGCTCAGGTCAGCAGGAAATCCCTGTTGCTGTGAGCCTGTTCTTCGCTCCACCAAAGCCCATCCTGACACTGAGGGCTGCCAAGGTGCTGGTTCAGTCCTGGGTTCAGCCTCAGGTCATAGGTCTGTTCCTGAGAGGCAACTTCCTGAGGAAGCTTCAGGCTGCCATACCTTCTGTGTTGCTGCTTTTCACATTGATGGTAAATAGATTTATCTCCTTTATATTGCAACTCAGAGCAAATAACACTGGGCACAGCATGTGCCAAACGTGTAAATGCTAAGAAATACACATCTCAGAGGTCAATGTGTCTCCCTAAGGTGTGCTGCAGGGTCCTGTCAGTTGGGGCAAACAAGGCTGGGATTTTTACCAACTACAGGATACTTAAAAGAGGTATCTTCTAGCTTCTTACCTTGTCTGGTAAGAGTGGACTCTCGTTCATCATCTGAGGGAAGCAGTAAGTCACTGCAACAGGAAAGCAGCAAACAGCATTGCCAGAGATGTTTCAACAGTGACTTGTGTGCTGCATCCACTTTGCCCCCTGTGATTTTTAAACCTGCACTCTTTGGAGTGAGTGTTCAGGAAATAACAGCACGGCTGAGGATTGGAATTTGGCCTTGATGCCCAGTGAATCTCCTCCAGCCTCTTCACATCACTGCTGGCAGGAAAAGCTGCTCAGGGAGTTTCTCTGTAATTGTGTCTATGAGGATCTGGCTAAGGAGGAAAATTAATTTTATGGACTTGAGAATGGAGAGACCATTTTTTCCATGGCATTTGTGGGAAAACTTGCCTGAGCAATAGAATGAGCAATTTATTACTATTTATTAGAAAGTCTCCCTATTACTATCATGACTAATGTTTTCGTTAGATGGAAGTAGCTTCTACTAAAAACTATTTTGGAAAGTATCTTATTGTATTATTTTCCCTGTTTGACTGAATCTGCTTTTCAAACTGGACATTAAAGGATATCACAAAGTAAATTTAGTACAAATTAAACTTAGGTTAAATTCAGTCTTCTGCAGAACCTTAACCAAACAAATACCTCTGGGTTTGAATCTTTTCTGTTGCCTGTGGCAACTCTCTTTGTCCTCTCCTCCCCATGAGAGGGGAACAAGAATCTCTGCAGAATTGGGCTAACACATGATAACTGAGACATCAACAGAAGCTTTATAGAAAAAATATTTGAATATTCTAGTCCATTGATTTTGGTGGATATGTTTTGGTTTCTGATTGAAAAGCAAAGTTGGAGCTGATCATGTACTTGAGGAATATTTTTTGAACATGTCTCTATGTCCAAATCAACTGTCTTTCTGTAGGTATGAAAATTAACTGAGCAAGACAAAGGGGTGGGTCACGGGAAGAAATTTTTTTTTTCTTTTCTCAGTGGAAATGGACCCAGCCAGGGCAGAGGGTGGCATGGCAAGGATGTTGTAACACGTCTAGAGAAGCAGAGTTCTGGTCCTGCTCTTTCTGAAGTCCACACCTAAGTTGTCTCAGCACAGAATACAGGGTCTAACCCATGACCAAAAGATGGGGGGAAAAGCTGTGTTTAGAGGGTTTTGGTTATCTCTCAAGGGAAAGCAATTTCTGACAATCATTTTGTTGTATTTAGGTGCAGTATTTGTCAGTGAAATTTTACTTTTAAATGGAACACTTAAAGTCCATGTTTCCGGGTGGAGCATGACTAAGCCACAGGTACTATTGCCAAGGAAATGGCTCCTTCAAGGAAATTCTCATTAATTCCACTGTTTACTCTGTGCCTTATTCAGAGGAGGATGTAAGAACCATCCTGTGCCCCTTCCCTGACAGCTGCAAAAGGGTGACAGAAGACTAATAGGTCAAAAAATATTTTTCAGTCCTGTCTGTCTTATCAACAGCACCTTGGTTACCAGAACTTGACCCAGCGCTGTTCATGGAGTTTGTGCTGGCTTGAGCAGACTTGTGAGAAGCCAGCCTGCTCTCCCATGGCATGGACATGGCCACAGCAGTCCCAGAAGGAGCTGTATTGCCAACATCTTCAATCTATTAGAGCTAAAGCATTACAAAACTGTTGTAGATCAGGCACTAAATCTAGTTCTAGTATGTTTTCTATGTATCTGCTGCTGACCTTAGGGATTAAGATGTCCAGACAAATCTATATGTCCACTCAGACACCTGGACTGGGTATTATCCACTCAAGTGAAGGTTGCTCTTCCACATGTCATCACTGCAGATTGGGTTATTTTTTGTGTCCAAGAAGCGTTTCAAAACACAGTCTGAATATAACTGGAGTTTGCTCAGGATCTGTGAAACTTCACAGCTCTAGTGCTTCAGAGGAAGTTACCTGTGTGTCTTTGTGTATCTTTCTGCATCAAGAGGCAAATGTGCCTGTGTAGCCAGGTCCAGATCACCTTGAGTCCCTCAGTCACCCCTGCAGGCCCCCTGAAAGGCAGCTGGAAAGAAACCACGACTGCCCTTCTAAAGGAGTTGTCCCTGCAAGGGCTGCCCTGGGGAACAGAAACTCCCCAGTTCCTGCCTGAGAAACACTTCTCAAACAGGACTGCTATTTAAGGGCATAGGAATAGTCTCATGCTGATGAGAAAGAGGAAGGGGCTGTTGTTTTTCTGAAGATATTTTGAAGCAGTCATGGCCTTTTAGAATGTAAAAAACAAGTTGTAATCATCAGGGCAGAGCTCCACTTGGTGAACAAAACACAAACAGGCGAGCAGAGGCTTTGCCATTTTAATGCAGTGACTGAGACAATACATGCGCTGTTAACGCTGCTGCAGCATGTTCATCAGTTTCATTTTTGAGCATGCCCTCAGCAGCAATAAAGATAATTTCAATCTCACAGCCTTCACATACCTTTTCCACAGTTTCTGAGAATGAATCATCTTTCCAGAGCTGTTCCTGAACTCTAATCCCCACAGGAGTCACCACAAGCTGCCCCTCTTGTGTCCTTCCTGCCTCCTTTGCTCGTTCCTAATGAGATTGAGCATTTCAGGTTTCCTGGGATGGCGATCTCAATGGAAGGGCTGCCAGTGTCAGTTGTTTTGCACTTTGAAAGGCTTCTCTTGGCCCGGACTCTTCTCATAAACAGAGTCCTTAGCTCTTACTCTACTGAGAAACAGCTTTCTAATTATCTGTCATAAACAAACATCAACCCAGAGAAGGTGCATATGGCAGAGATCAGGGCATCTCACAGGGAGCTGGAAAGTGTTTGCACCATGCATTGTGGGTCAGCATCCTCCTGTGGGTGCGCAGGGTGTTGGAGCAGCTCTCCACAGCAGAGCTGACATGTGAGCCCCAAACATGGTGATCTGCTGGGATGCAGCAAGGAGTCCCCAGCCACGGGGGCATGGGGCAAAAGGGTGACAGACAGGCAGTTTTTTTGGAAGGATTGTCCCAAGGTACTGCTCCCAATGGCCATGGTGCTCCACACACACACCATAAAATCCCCAAAAGACCACAAGAACCAGGGTGGCCATGGTGCCATGGCCTAAGACTCACTTGGCCAGGATTTTGACCACCCAAGTTCCCAGCTCCCTGCAAGCTTTTCTGCCTGCTACCAAACATGGGTTTAGTGGTGAACGGAGCCAGGACAGCTTCAGCGCTCATGGAAGAAAGCAAATGCCTGTCTAACAAAACCTCGAAGGGTCGACAGGCTCCAGGAGTGCTGGGCTGTTCCCTCAGCCCCAGAGTCCACAGAGTCCTGCCTTGCCCCAGGCTGTCTGGATGACTTACAGTTGTTGTTGGTGTTGTGAGAGTGCAGCTGGACCAAGTCCTCCTCCAAGGCCCCTGCCAGCTCCTTCAGGTCCCTGGAGGTGTTTGCTGGCAGGTACTGCCAAGCCTTGCGCCCGTTGTGGTCCCTGCAGGTGGTGTCTGCCCCGTAAGCTCCCACCAGCACCTTGATGAGCACCTCGTGTCCCTGCAAGGCTGCCAGGTGCAAAGGGGTGAGCCCACCGCTGGCTGTGGGGATGTTCATGTTGACAGGGTAGCCTTTCTTCTGGGCATGGGAGATGACCTGGATGAAGCTCTCATGGTGGCCATGTTTGGCAAGCCAATGGAGAGCAGTGAAGCCTGTCACAAAGTCTCTCCTGGTCAGCAGGCTGGGATCCAGGTCCAGCAGCTTGATGATACTGTCCGCATCACCCTCAGCCACCGTCAGCAGCCAAGCGTGCTCCAGAGGATCAAGGACAAGGGGCAGCACATCAGGGCTCTGCTCAGGCTTCTCCTCTTGGTGCAACCCTGCTGGAAGACTGTTGCTGCTGGATGTCTTCCGAGCAGCGGCAGACCGCATGGTGCTGCCAGGGCTGTTGGTCTGCAGGAGGATTTCTTTCAGCTCCTTCCTCCGGGTACTGCTGGGGCTAACAGAGAACCTGCCTGAAGTCCTACCCCAGCTCCCCAGGCTGTGCCTGCCCCAGCTGATGCTTTTGTTGGTGTCCATCTTCTGCAGCGTATGGAAACGCTCCTTGCTCCCCAGCGTGGCTGGCCAGAGGTGGGAGCTGCGGGCCAGGCCACCCACTCGGGGCTGGGCGGCATCTAGGAAGGAGAACCTCCGGGAGATGCCAGCTACCTTCTGCTCTGCCGCGCTCTTCTCCCGCTCCTGCCGGGCCATGGCGGTGCCTCTCGCAGGGCTGTCCCCAGCAGGGCACAGCCCACGCTCTCCAGCACTCACCCCGCTTCCCTTCGCGGCGTTGGGCGAAGGAGGAACCGATTCCGCACGGCGGGAGGGCACGGCGGCGGAGGCGCGGCGCTGGCGGGGCGGTGCAGGTGACCTTTGGTCACGCTGTGTCCATGGCTGCCGCCGGTGCCGGGCACGGCCTCAAACACGGGCTGGCTCTGCCCCCCCGGCCACACTCGCCTGGAGTCACAGAGGGAGCGCGGCCGGGCGTGAGGGAATACAGGAGGGTGCGGGAATACAGGGAACGCGTGGGAATACAGGGAAAGCATGGGAATACAGGGAGCGTGCAGAACCGCGGGACCAGACGGAAGCACAGGGGTCCTGGGCAGCTCAGTGCTGACGCTATAGCAGAAACTGGTGAACTGTATTCTCCTGCCTGTACAGTCTGGTTCAGCACTGCTGGCTCAGCATTAGCACCTGAAGTAGCCAAACTCTTGGGCCGTAAGAGCTGACATAAACTTTTGATAAAACGATGCTGCTAGCAAAGCACTCTTGGAATTCAGCACCTATGAGCAGAATGGAGATGATAAGGACCAAGGAGACAATCCCAGGAGAATAAAGTAACATCAGAAGGCAGCCAGCCCAGCTCCAGAGAAACCCAGCAAGAACTCAAGAACCCACCAACCGGAATTTAGTGATTGACTTGGACTAGGTGATGAGTGTCAGGGGTATAACTGAGAGGTGTGAACTGGGGTAGGGGTTCCTGCCTGGAAGCACCAGCTTGAGCTATATAACCAAAGAAGTTACAAAGGACTTACTGGAAACATTCACTTGAACACAGCATTCTTAGCAGGGTCCCAGGGTCAGACCCTGTCATGTTGTCTGGCATGTGTAAATCCATGACACTGGGTCCCAGGAAACCTCCTCTGACCGCAGCAGCACCCCAAAGCTGCCTTACTGAAGTAATTGCCTTACAGCCCCCTGAAACAGCCCTCCATGACTGCAATGCTTCTCCTTGATGCTGCATTCAGGAAGGCGCAGGTTACTGCCACAAGAAGCCATGTTCCCAGTGGCTGGTGGGTCTCTCTGATGTAAGGGAGACCCAGCCTGGGACACTGTTCCGGGCCTTGCTACCCAGTGTTTCATCCCATGGAGAATTTGGCCTTCCTCTCTTGCCATGATTCCCTTTGTTGCACAGTCCATGCCTGGTGCTGCTGGCAACTGAAACCACCAGCAGTCTGTACACTAATTTTGTTAGAAATCAGGACAAACTCTTCTGCCCCAAAAGCTCCCAGTCCTTCTTCTCTCCAGAAGTTTCTTACCCATGACTGCTCTGACACCCATGGCTGAACGTTCACCAGGTGGTTTTGCAGCTGGTCAGGCAGCCAAAAGCCACACCAGCCCCTTGAACCCTTTTTATTTGCCTTCCCTAAGCTTTAGCCCTGCTCTGAACCTGCCCTGAGCTGGTTGTCAGCCTTTGAGGGCGTTCGCCTTTTTCCAACCACTTGGACCAGTTTTTCTGGGATGTGTGGGGAGTTGGTAATGTCAGTGTAATCTCAAACCCCAAACAACTGGTGCGGAAGCTTAATTGTACCCCTGCTTCCTTTCTGGAGCTGCCTGGTTCTGTCACTAGGTTTTGGTGGCTTCTGTGGTCCCAGGGAGGCAGAGAATTTGAACCACACAGGCATGAGATCCTGGTGAACAGTTGAAAACACTTGTGTGGCATCTGGAAAAGACCGAAACAAGGAAGAAAATAAGGAGCTGCTCTTGGGAAATGAAGGCAATAACGATGCAAAGCAAACCTCCCATTTAGGGCCACTGTGCATGCCTGCGTTAGGGAGTTGAACCCACTGGTGAGCTCTGACCATGGTAAAACCAGGGTGACAACCTTGGGGACTTTACTCGGGAGTCCAGGGGCTGGGAAAGTTACTTCGGGGAAGGACTGAGTTTCCTCTCTCTCAGCCTTATTTGGTGCTTGTGCTACCATCAAATGAAGGGAAACCCAAGCGGCACTAGCTACACCCTCGAAGTGGCAGTGTTTTGCTAATGATAAGCCGGGAGTTGAGGCTGCACGGCCGGGAAAGGAGCTGCGGTGCCACAAGGAGGGAATTCGCCACAGCCGCACTCAGCCGGGTGCCGGGGTGGGCCTGAAGCGTCCGGCAGACCTGGGACAGGGCAAGTGCAACATTCCGCTTGAAACAGCAACTCATCTGCTGAGGCTCGGGGGCCTGAACGGACCCAAACCTCGAACCTCAGCCCAGCGTCGGGGCCGCACGGCTCCGGCCCGGCCCGTGTTACGCTAGGGGCCGCAGGGCATCGGGACGGGTCCCGAGGAGTCGGCGCGGGCGACCCTTCCCCGCGCTGGGAGCGGGCACGGGCCGGGGGGCCGCGGAGGCAGCCGGGCAGGCCGCGGGGCTCGGGACCGATGGGCCGGGGCTCGGAACATCCCGGCTGGAAGTCGGAACCCCGGCCGCAGCTCCATCCTCGCCTGGCCCCTCCGGCCGCCGCCCGCCCCGCCCGCAGCCCGGGCTGCACCATCACGGGCTGCCGCGGGGAGGGACCGGCGGCCCCGCACCTCACAGACCGCGGCGGCGGCGGCCGGACCGGCGGGGCCGGCGGGGCCGAGCGGGGCCGAGGGGGCGGCGGGGCGGGGCGGGGCCGGGAGCGCGGGCAGGGCGGGCTCGGGGCGCGGCGGGGCCCCCCCGCGCGGTGCCGCGGTGGGCGCGCCCGGAGCCGCCCGCAGGCCGGGGCGGAACGTGCGGCGGGCGGGCAGCGATGGCGGCGGCCGAGGTGGCGCGGCAGGTGCGGGCGGGCGCGGGGCCGCCGCATCGCGGGGCCGGGCAGCGCCGGGGCGGGGGGCCGGGAGCGGGGAGCGCCGGGGCGGCGATCGGGAGAGCCGGGCATGGCCGGGGTGGCGGGGCCGGATCGGGGGGTGTCGGGTGGGCTGCGAGGAGACACCGGCCTGGGGCCTCCCGCGGGTTCCGAGACTCGGTTCGGAGCGGCGGCGGCTCCCGGAGGGTCGGGCTTTGGGAGCCGAGCCGAGGGGAGCTGAGGTTACCTGGATGTTGGGGTCTCCCCCGCGGCAACCCGGCCGGGCGACCTTGGGCTGCCCGCGCCGCGGCGGGCCGGGGTCCTGCCCCTCCGGTGCCCCCGGGCCCGGCCACGGCCGGCCCTGCCGCGCTGCCCGGGGCTTGGCCGGGCTGCAGCGCTGGGGAGGCCTGGCCGTGCCTCCCTCACCCAGCTCGGGGGGCCCCTCGCCCGGCCGGGGCACGGCAAGGGCATCCCTGTCTCTCCGAGGATGCTGCTCTCCTCTCAAAAAACCCATCAGCCCGTGTTCGGTAGTGCGTGATGCGAGAAAGGAAGGTGTCCAGTCTGGCACCGCGGAGGAGCTACGGGAGCCAAACACCAGCACCGTGTCCGTGCTGCGCTTTGTCCCCGGAGGTCCCTGGCAGTGTCCCCGGGTGCCATCGGCCGCTGCCGTGCTCACCCGTCTGCCTAGCGCGGCACAAGATCCCTGTGTGTCTGCGGAGAATTATCCAGAAGAGGAGTAGAGGGAGTTGAACCACCTCTGCGTTTGTCAGAGAAATGCTAAGGAGGCATGTTTGCATGGTTTTGTTTGTGGTTTGATGGGCTTCCAAGTTTCGTGTCCGTGTGTTAATACAGAAGTAATACTTGAAGTGAATGTTTTCCAATTCCATCTTCAAAGCATTAAGTTTTAGCAGGGACCCAGTCTTGCTGAACGGGTAGATGTAGCCATTCTTTACCAGTTTGTGATGTTATTTCCTCCTGGAATACCCTTTGCCTTGTATGCGACTGCCAAAATACATGAAGTGACTCAGTTGCTCCTCTGTCTTTTAAAGAAATTGAGCGTTAAGCTTTCATAAGATAATATACAGAAGTTTGAGACATCTGCTTGTGGTCTGGAATGAATTTATGATACCACACAGTCTCACTTTGGAGGCAAAAAGGAAAGCTGCCTGTGAGACAGGCTTGAAATTAGTGTGCTGCAAATTGAAAACGTTCTTTTATGAACAGATAACTTGTCAGCCAAGGTCTTGGGCATCTGGTCATGTCTGCTTCCTGGAACAGTCAGCTGTAATGTCCTGGTGGTGCAGAGGGCTCTGTGTGTGCCAACAGGGTTTAAAGTGTGGGAGCTGGGGCTGGGTTTGTGGAGGAGCTGGGGTTATTACCCTGCCATTGTCCCAGAAAACCCTTGATCAAACCCACACTTATTGCAGAGATGGTTGGTGAGACCCCTTCTCCCCAGGTGGGCAGAGTGGCCTTGTCACCACCAAGCTGAGCCCCTTCTCCTGTCCTCTGGCAGCGGGGAGGATGGTTGCAGAGGACTGGCTTGCCAGGCACTGCCCAACTCTTAGTCTCTAGTAGAGGTCAGAAAAATTACTGCGACTGCTGATAGTGATATGCAACTTTTAACTGCTGGAGGAGACTTCTCCTGGGAATGTATCCAAACTGCATGGCATTTCTGCAGCCTTTTGTCAGGGGCATAAAGAAGTGTAATCTTAAGAGCTGTCAGAATTTGAGGTTTCAGAAGCACTTGAGTGTTTGTGAATGTTGAATGGCTGAGTGGTGCAGTACGACTGGAGAGGGTGGTTGATGGTCAGGACTCTTGGTGGAACACTTCTTGCTTTCCATGGGGCCCGGTTCCAAACTATTTTCCTCCCACTTTTCTGGTGGTTTACTTTTATATTCTTGAGGATCTTTTATCAGCTGAGTAAGGAAAAATAATAAAAAATTTTAATCTAGACCTTAAATTCCTGATTTACATTTATCTCGTGGAGGATGTTTATAGTGTCTGCTGGATAATTCTTTCATTACATAGGAGAATTACATACTTGTACAAGTGAGAAATAATTGGTACAAGTGTTACTCTAATTTGCTGTTTAATCAGAGCCAAATGCAGTCTGGGGAAGTGAATGCCATAACGCCAAGGTCATAAGGAGGGATCTGATGTTGTTCTAAGTTAAAGATGATGTGAAAAACTGCGGTGTGGAAACCTGAGTCCAGGTTCTGCCTTACTTTGCTATTTGACATTTGATTTCTTGTGCAAGCGTTGTCTCAGGTTTGGGGTTCAGCCCCCAGGTCTCAGCATTAAGGGCAGCAGAGGGGCAAGGGGTGGCTGCTGTGGGCACTGGCAGTGGTGGGGGAGCTCTGTGAGTGTTGCTTGATTCAGTTTTGTTACAGGATGGTGCTGCTGTGTTTGTTGTGGCTGTTTGAAAATCTTTCTAAGGGAATCTCCAAGGCCTCAGGGTTTGAAGTGATTCTCATTTGGGAAGAGGTGAGAAATTGTGTCAGAAGTACTAAGTGTCAGTTGTCAGTGTCCTGAACAGAAACACTTAACTATTGTACTGTGTATTGAAATATATATACTGTATATTGAAATATTGTACTGCAGCATCTGAGAGCAGTTTTGTGCTGTGTGGGCCTCATTTGGACACTGAGCCCCTTGGTTTCAGAGCTGTAGCATTCTTTATTTTCTTTGCTGTGCTCTCCCTGAATATCACCAAGTGGAGGCTTTGCCTTTGCCATGGTACCCTTTCTCAGCATTGCTTTAGACCTGGCCACAGACGTAGTCCCAAATATGCAGTGTTGACATTTGCAATGAGCAGCACCATTGCATGTGTTCTGCTTTATCTCCAGAAAGAAGCAACGGCCTCTCAGGGCTCCGAGGACATCAGGAGGTGACAGTGCTGTACCTGCTGTCCTGCTAAGTAGATCAAGGCACAGGTGTGCATTCAGCAAGATTTTCCTCTAATCGTTTTTTCATCCCAAGGACCCTGGAGTGATTCAAACACCTGAAGACTAAATCTTGCCCCTTTTATGTAAATAGTTTATGTGTGGTGCTTTCAGGCTTGGGGTCACTTGTTGTAACATCTTTGTATTTTCCATATGATTCGAATAGTTTTCTGTTGTAAGAATTCTGTAAGAATTAGAATAGGTAGCATGTCTTCTGTGGCATCAAGAAGCCCTTACAAAAGGCTGTATAAATCCTTTTAAGAAAGGAAGAAGTAAAATAGCTTCTCCAAGTGCCTGCTTCTTGCCATCACTCTGCAATAGCCCTGCCTGATAATACAGCAACAGAGTGTTGCTCTTTTTGTTCTTTTAAACTTGTTTGTGACAAACACGCTTCACTTCCTCCCAAGCAACAACAGCCCATTCTGTCTAGGCAGGGGGTCACTCTGTGTATATGAGGAAAAAAAAGGCATCTGGTATTTTGGTGTGGTGCCAGTATTCACACTGGCTTTCCAGAGATTGCATCTTTGTTTTTGTTCCAAGAAGATGTAACCTTAAAATAGAGAGTACAAAGGACTCTCAGCCATCCAGTGCTCACTGATGCTCCTGGAAAAAAGTCTTCATGCATACAGTAGTTAAACTTTGCTTACCTTTTTGGTACTTCCTCATATGTTTTAAATTTGGTCTGGTGTGGAAGGTGAATGATGGAAGAGTCTTGAACACCGTATCAGCAAAAATCTTATAAGCTTAACATATTCTCCTTCAGTGCTGAACAAGGGGATTCAAACCTACATTTAATATACCCCCGGGATGACTAATCAGTGTGTTCATATGTTGTTTATGATGGTGCTGTTTATATATAGCAGTGCTCTGGTACAGAGATATCACCTGGTGCTTGAAGACTGGTGGCTTGCACTGTTTCTTGGTGGATCAGACAGAAAATGTTTCTTTTCTCTCCACTATTTTGGTAATTGCTGTCAACTTTCTGATTTGTGTCAGAACCAGACTGATCTTAAAACATTTTTTTTTTTCCCACTGCATCCAATTTCTTGCTGCCTTGGCCAAGGAGGCTGTAGATTTTTAGGCAGAGTAGCACAATATACCTTATGACTGCATACTTAACATGGAGGCTTAGCTGCTGTGCCTGGAAATCACATTTTGCAGTAGTTGTTTCCTGGCGTAGCAGATGTGTAGTTTAACTGCATTGTGAAACCGCAGGTGACTAGAAAAAGAACCTACAGGAAATGACTTGCAGGCTGAATCCTGTGTGATGGTGAATGCCTGCTTGTAGCTGAGAACGGCTTAACTTCTACCATTTATTTTGTTCTGTCTGGATCACACTTATATTTAGGGATGAGGGGATGATTTGTTCTTAATGAGAGCCCACACTCCTGCCCACACTTCCTGGGGAGAGTAGTGTTCAAGCAGGTTCCAATGGTGTGGTTTTAAGGCTGAGTATTAAAAATACACTTGATATTTCTCCTTCCCCAGGAGCCGTCTGCTGGTGGTTCTCTCTTGCGCCTTTGTAGTCTCTGACCCCCAGCTCTGTTCTTCACCAGGACTGTGGGGTTGTTGCTGCAGGTCCAGCACTGCCATGAGATTCCCCAGTGCTAGGGTTTTGTTTTGGTGAATGCAGTTTAGGAGAGTTTGAGCGTGTTGTCACAAAATCTGTGTGTCTGACAGCCTCCCTTTCTCCTGCATTACTGGACCTCACAGCTGCATTGTCAGTAGGGAAAACCAGAATCTGCTGGGGAGCCTGAGTGCCTTCCTCATAACATGTCATTAGGAGGGAAGGTTCTCAGGAATTAATGAAGCGCCATATTTGGTGAACATCTTGTCAGGAAGAGTCAGACTAATACACAAAATCTGGTAAAGGGGAAACATATTTACACATCACAGGCTGGTAAATATGGTTAATGATTGAAGTGTGTTTGAAGCCTCATTATCTGAAAAAAACCCCACCCAAACCCACATCAGCAAAACAGTAACAAACCAAGAAATTATACAGACAAGTTACTGTAGTAAATGTACTCCTTGGGGATGTTTTCCCAGCCTAAAATACCAGTGTGATTAGCAGAAGAGGGAAAACCAGTTCCTATAAACAGGCTTTCAAGAGATGTGAAAGCATGATTGTGAAAGCATAAATTCAAAATCACACCCTATAAGCTACTACCTTTTGGCTGTAGTATTTTTTGATAACTGTTGGAAAACTAGAGGGGAATTTTCTGGTTTTCACACTAGAACACATTTTTAAGAAAAGCTTTTGCGTCAGAGAGGGAAATACCTTTTTGGGGCTGGCTGCAGGAGGACAACTTAGAAGTACACAGCAATACAGGGGTGCAGCACTGACTCTTTGTTTTGCCTAGAGCCATTTCTGAGACTGAACCTACTTATGTTGTGTTTTACTGGGCAGGGTTGGGACCCAGGGTGCCTTGGCAGAGACTGGCCAGGTGAAAATTTCTGACTCCTCTCCCAAGGCTCATGGCTGTTTTGGGCATAGATCACCACATGTTCCTCTTGGCTGGGGAGACCAGATTAGTGGTGTTGAGCACAGGAGAGAGCAGGATGCAGGAGCAGCTTCTTAGGAAGTCCTTTGAGTGCCTGGGCAGGAGCTGCCCTTGCCCCCAGCAGGAGATTTGGGTACCTCCACTCCCAAACCCTTGTGGCAGGCTCCTTCAGGCCTGTGAGGTTATGAGCAGCTCAGTTCTGGACACTTTTTCTCCCCTTTGTTTTCCTGTAGGTACAGTTCTCCTCACTGTTTCTAGCTAGTTTCTATAATTGCAGCTGTGAATGGGAATTACATGTGAGTCCCAATTCATGTAAAATGAATGGTAATAGGCATGTAGGAG
Source organism: Sylvia atricapilla (assembly GCF_009819655.1). Taxonomy (NCBI): domain Eukaryota; kingdom Metazoa; phylum Chordata; class Aves; order Passeriformes; family Sylviidae; genus Sylvia; species Sylvia atricapilla. Next base: position 10,583,659 of record NC_089174.1, on the reverse strand, counting down.
GAGTTGTCATTAATAGGTTGTTTTGTGCAGAGGATTCTTTTTGTTTTCAGTATAAGGTGAGTCTTGAGTTTTTGCATATTTTTTGAAGAAGCAAGTGTTTTTCACCTCTACATTTCAGCAGCTGTGTTTGTGTACATGTTTTGCCCATTTTAGTGTTATTCTGTCAGGGCAACCTTCAAACGCTTGGCGGATGAAACGTTCTATTTGTGCCTTCTGGAATTGTTTTAGAGAAGAGTGAAGCATGCTGGCATGATTGACAGATCTGTGCAAATCTCTGCTTGGACTGTGCAGTTGATTCCACTTGGGAGGTCTTAAGGGTTTATACAGAGAAGTGTATTTTGCTTGAAAATGACACAACTATTTCATTGTATTTCAGGGTGAAGGCTGTCGTACTGTCCCGCTTTCTGGACATGTAGGATTTGATAGTTTGCCTGACCAGCTGGTTAATAAGTCGGTTAATCATGGGTTTTGTTTCAACATCCTGTGTGTGGGTGAGTATTTCCATTTTGGGAAGTTCTCTTGCTGAAGTTTTCTGCAGCTGGATGTAGCTTGTAGCTTACAGCACTAACAAGGTTGCTTTGATTTAAATTTCCCCAACTGTTCTATTTTCAGTAACAAGAATTACTGGTGCTCTGGGAAATCCCCACTGAGGTTCTGCAGTATGGCTTTTTACCAAGCAGTGAAATAAAATGCCTAAAATCACAGGCTGTTATTATAATCTTTCTTTTCGTCATATGTTTGAATTTCACATTTTTAAAAGAAAATAGGTGCCCATGCCAGAGTACTTTGTCACAAGGTCTTGTTTGGTTAAGTATTGAATTATTGTAATTATAATAATTATTATTATTTTAACAAAGTACTAGTCATGCTCCTCTTAAATCACTAAAAGCTATTTTTTTCTCCTCCCTCCTGTGCATACTTGAATTAAGATAGTGTCTGGCCAAGCCTTAACTCTTCTGACAGTTATCCAAGCTGCCATGTGGTGTGGATCACAGCTGGGGCCTGGCACTCTAGCAGGACTTGCTGTCTGTCCCTGCAGCCCATCTCACAGGTCTTCCCCAGGACTGGGATCCCAAATAATCCCTTCTCTTAGGTACCAGAGGTAAAACCCTCTATGGCTTTGGTACCAGATTTTGGGAAGGTGAATTAAAAGTAGAGAATTAATAATTGTCTGTGTTTGCTGCTGCCAGGATGGGTTTCCCTGCCTCTGGAGCAGGAGGTTATTGTGTGGCCATGGCTGCTCGGACTAAGCTGTGTCTGCAGATGATCCCAGCAGTGCCTGTGTGGCAGAGGGGAGAGCAGCAGCTGTGGATATCTCCTGGGAGCTCAGCTGATGGTCAGCTCTGCACCCACACAGAGGTTTTCTGTCTCCTCCCATGAGAGATGCAGCTCATGGTATGGACCTGGTGTTTGGCCAGAACATAGTTAAGTCTGAAATGAGAGTAGTAGAGCAAGGAGAGGAGAACTGAGCCCTGTTAAATGGAGCTGAGAAGACAATTTTCCTTAGAACTGCATTCCTGTGAAGATGATAAACTTTGCTGACAAGTGGAGGTCACTGTCAGGCTGAGTCTCTTGGTTATTTCCACAGTGCATGAATGTGATATGACCTAAGGCAACTCCTGTCCCCACGACTGAAGTCTGAAAGCGTTTCCTTTTCCCAATTACTGGGCTGCAGTGTTGTTTTTACAAATTCTAGGTGTAGCAGTGAGTGCCTTCTGTAGCTACATCTTCACTTTGATGTGTGGAGGGGAGCTGAATGCCTGTGCTTTCCTCTTTGCAGGGCAGAAATGGAATGCATTAATCACTTGTGGAGGTGAAGGACTCACCAAGATCAATGTACATTAGTTACTAATGTAATTTTTTTATGAATAGTAATAACACAATCTTGAAATAAAGAAACTTTATAGGAAAATACAATAAACTTCATTAAAAAAAGATGTGCAAATACTTGCCCCCACACTTAAACATCCTGGAGAAAGAAAACAAGAATTCCCAGTGTTCATCTGTCATTTTTTCTGTTGGATTTCACTTGTACAGCAGAGTTTGGGATGAATAATTAGAAGAACGAGAAAGAAAATGAAGATTGCATAGATAGGCCACAAAACATGACAGAAAGGCACTTCATTGCCTCCCATTTTTCAGCAGTGTGTGGCATCTGTTGGATGAAAAATCCAGTGATAATTCTAGTCTGTGTCATACTGGATCTGAGCCAGTGATTCCTCCAACTCTTGCTGGAGAAGCCAAGGAAAGATTCAGAAATGACTCTCAGCAGCATGTCCAGAGTGGAGCAGTTTCTAGCTCTTCTCTTGCTGAAAGCTGTCTCCTCTGTGAGACTAAAGCCAAAGCTAGAATAAATGAGAAAACCTCTTGTTACATGTTAGGTGTTGCAGATGGTTTCTCTGATCTTTTATTTCTCAGTACAATCATTTTCTTCCTAAATCTTGCAAGATAAAATTTTAGTTGCCTCTTAATTCAGTGCAAAGGCTAGAGAAGTGTTTAATGTCTGAGACTTTCTGTGCTGACTGTATTTCTCGGTGAGACAGGGGAAAAAGAGGAGGAGCACCCTGCTGGTTTTTTATGTAAACTTTCTCAGTTTTTGGCAGGGTAGATTGTAGTTGCATTGAACTAGTATCCCAGTTTAAGCAGGATTTTGCCCCTTCCTCTCTCCCAGGATTTGCAGGGAATTTGTTCTAACTGGCCTATTCAGTGCAGTGAGAAAGGCTGTTTTGTGGCAGAAATACTTCACTTTCTCCCGGGACTGTACCAAGACTTCTTGAGGTCTCATTCCAAAGGAGTGGGCCTGTGATGTGCAGGAGCTCTCACCTTGGGGAGGGAGGGGTGTGCACAGGATTCCTGGTGCTCTCCAGCAGGCAGCTCTCTGGGGTGATGAGCTGTACAGCCTGGAAGTTGCCCAGTGGTTGTTCTGTGGTCACTGGTGCAACCAGCGGAGGAGAGAACAGTTTCTCCAATCAAAAAGCCATCTGTCTCCTCAGCCTTCTCCTGCTCTATGCTGCTGGTATGATGGGGTGGGTGCTGGGTGCTCCTCTGAGGTGGTGTTTCAGTGTATTTTGTGAGCCCTTGTTACCCTCCTTGCCCGTTTAGCCCAGCCTTTGCCTAGCAGTTGGGAATTGTGTGGTGTCTTTGCATGCCTGTCAGATGAAACAAACCATTTTTTCTTTCCTTGAGAGATGGCCTTATCAGTCTGAGTTGCCTCAGGGCTTGTCTCAGCAAACCTGCTACATTGGATTAGCTCCTATTTCTACACATAAAAAGGCTGTGCATGCATATACATTTTCTTTAAAATTGAATTATTTGATGTCTGGAGCCAAAGCTGTAAATCTTGTGAAGGACAGGTGCTGCTCTCTGGTGAAAGGAAGCTCTTGTGAAAGCTACTCCCTGCCTCTGAACAGGGAAATACTCTGAGGACTCCTCTGTCCTCCCACAGAGTCCATTGGTGGTGGTATGATTGTGGCCTCTTTAACCTGAGTGTTGTGGGCAGTGAAAAAGCGGGCAGTAAGCAGTTGGTTGTTTCACTCAGCACATGCTAGGGAAAAGCAAATTAAATTTCCAGGCACAAAAAGAGGAGGTACAGCTTTGTGGTGTATAATTCAGCTCATTGCTGCAGGTGCTTAGAATGTTAAAAGCGCTGTGAAGAGAAGCAGTGAAAGTTCATTCAGCACGAAGATGCCTGTCTTGGTTTGGAAAGTTAGGAGCTTGTCCCAGCTGTAGTTTTGCAGGTGGTTCCAGCACTGTTCCATCAATGTGAGACTTGATGAAGTACTTCCATAGAGCAGTGAAGATGCCATGTGCATGTGCAGCTGGAGCAGGGAATATGTCTCAGGAGAATGAGAGGACGTGTGTGGAGCCCAGCACAGCGGGGCTATTGGGCATTAAAAGTGGATGGTGCTTTCTCAGCACGGATGTAGGGCTGCTGCATGTCCAGAACCCCATTTTTTTTTAATGTCCTTGAAAACTGTCAGACTTAACAACAAAACTCCATCCCTTGATGAAAGGTACAACACTCAGACTTCTCAATTGCTGTCACATCTTCCTGGTGCAGAACTCTACCAATAAAGGTCACTCTCTCTGCCCTCCCCACAGCTTTGCCAGCCCTGTTTGGGGACAGCAGACCACTGTCAAGTTGCATAATCCCTAAGTACGGTTTTGAAGATCAAATCACGTGTCCATAAATAAAGCCTGAGATCAGGAAATAATCTCCTTGCCAGGGATGCTGTTTTTTCAAAGTAATTCTGCCTTTTTAAATCCCTGTTCATAATTTCTGCCTTTTGGGGAAGATTCCAGTGCCACTGGATGGAACAAGCACGAACCACTTGTCCTTTTTTTCAGACTATCTGTTCCGTTTGGACTCCTGTCCTTACAGCAAGCAGTTGGCACCATTCACATCTTCCAGCCAGTAAAAAGTTGCCTCTCTGTGAGGCAGAAACTCCCTGAAGATTCAGAAATTCTTCCTTCTGTCTTTTTGACCTTCAAAATAGCACTGCCCCCTATCTCTGCTCATATTTAACACAGAATACTTTATTAATGTATTTAGTCTTTTACTGTTTCATGTCACTCTGTCAGTGTTAACATTCTTTCAGCTGAGACAGTCTTTCCTCTCTTTTCCATCTTCCCTGGCAGACTTTTATTCTGTGTCAAGTCAGTGGGGTTACAAAGTGCAGGGACAGGGGTATCTGCTAGCTCAGTGTAAATTTGGGAGTTTAGACTTCATATGAGATGCCACGTTAGTGCCTGGATGTTTTAATCATGAAGGAGTTTGGATAGGCACCTGTGGAAAAATGCCACAGTTCTGATATTCCCCTTCCAAAAAGAAAAGCTCAATGTTTGAGTTCAAAGTTGCCTTTGCTGGCCCTGTGTAGCTGGCATGAGGTGGACTGTAAAAGCATGTTCTGCATCTCTTAAACACTTCTCCTAGCCCCTCTGACAGTTAAAGTCACTCCTGCTGGAAAAAACACTTTAGATGGATTTGAAGTAGGCAATGATTAACAGGTTCAGGATGTGCTTAAACAATAGTCTTGGCCTCATATGAACGTCTTTCACCCAAAAGAAGGAGGGAGGCAGAAACGAGAGGTGACTTACAGGGTGCTGTCTGCCCAGAAGCCAGTGTGGTATATAGATGACCTTGTGTATCCACTGCAGAGAGCAGCTCCCTGCCCTGGTCACTGCTGCTGCTCACCTGTCAGCCTGTCCTGCAGCCTTGGAGCTGCTCCAGGGCCTGCCAGGCTGTGGGGCAGTGGCAAAGGAGGAGGCTTTGCAGGGCTGTGTGTGGGTGATGCTCCTGCACTGCAGGGCTGAGGGGCTCCCTTATCCTGAGATGTCCCATCAGGGTTCCTGGCATTCACAGGCAAGCAGCCAGCTCACTGCTCTGTCCCACCCATCCCTTGGCAGGAGTTTTGGAAATGCTGCAGCCTTCTCAGGCTGTTTAGATTTCTGGTTTTTTTTTTACACTGCTGTTTTCCTGGAATCCCTGAGAACAGCCTGGGAGGCCATACAGGCTGTTTAACACTAAAAATCCCTGTCCAAACCATGGCAATGCACTGGTCTGATTTTTGCACCAGCTCCTTTTTGGGGGCAAATGGTCCCTGATAAGTCCAGAAAATGAGATTCCAAGTCAGTGAAGGGCTTGTTCTTATTCTTCCAGTGACAGAGGTAACGTTGTGCTTTGCTGGGTTCCCCTCCCTTGCTCTGGCCAGTGGTGTTGTAGGTACAGGTGATGCATTGAGGTAGCACAAGACACTGCAGCCACGCCAGCTCCTGGTGCTGACTCCTTCTTCTCCTCTTCAGATTGAAAACCAGATTGATGCAAAGAGCAACTGCACTGGTGATTGTTGTAGCTGTAGTTGATGTTGGTTGGTGATGATGCACAAGCTCTCAGCTGGCACTCAGGCAGTTATGCAGCTCAGTGTGTACATTGACTTTGAAATGTTAATGGATCTTTCTGCTTCTGGAAAGACACTGGATATGTCATCCTGTCAATCAGGAACTGCTCAGTTCCCAGAGCAGGGGATTTAGGGTATGGAATTACACAATATTCCTTCCAACCCGAATCATTCTATGATTTTATGATTCTGTGTTTGCCTTGCTCTGCCATGTACTTCAGCCCTGAGTGAGGAAAATCCCTTCTGAGGCCAGAATAGGAATTTGCCTGCTTGCAGGGGTGAGGCTTAGAAATGTGGACATTTTGATGGGGGAGGGTGGGGAGGAGTTTCCCCCTTCTTGAATTGGTCATTTCATGCAAGTTTGGATCTGCTACAGAGCTCTAAACCTACAAAAAATAAGAAGCCCTTTTATTCTGAGCAAAGTGGGAAAATGGTGAAGTTGTTTTGATTGGGAGCTGAGGGCTGGGGGAAGGAGGGGAATGCTCTTGCAGCCAGACACAGTGTCCCTGTGGTCCCACAGCAGGCTGGAGGAGCAACCTTTACAGAGGGTGGGGTTTGGCTGCTCCTGAAGTTTCTCCAAAAGCCATCTGGGCAGCTCAGAAATTGCTGTTTCTCCAAAACACAGCAGCCCTCACAAGGCAACAGACCAGACTGTGTAGGAAGTCAGACCTTTGAGCTCGGAGAGCTGGCTCTGTTGTCAGAGCCTGGTAAGGCAGGCTGCCCTATGGAATGTGTGCACGGAGGGATTTGTTTTATTCTTCCTGGGATGTATCTAAAACAAATTCAAGGCTGGTCTCTGGGACTTGTCTCTTCCTTCCAGACAAGGAGGTAGTTGCCCATTGATAAATGAAAGCCAAATAGCAGTTCAAAACTGATACAATACTAGCAGAATACTGCCAGTAGTAGCAGAACTTTTGGCAGCAGATTTTGCAGTATTGTACAGCTTGTGTAGGCCCTAAGGTATGAAGCCAGAATTGCAGAAAATGCCCCCTCCCAGTGTAGAAGGCTGATTCTCCATCTTGCTATAAGAAACCACCTGCACAACTTGCTGTGGGACTTAAACCAGCTCTCAGGGTTTCTGCATGGAAGGAAGCTATTTCTGTGTCTGCTTATTAGAGACATTGATCCTGGAGCAGCTTTTTTTGGAAATGGCAGTGAGCCCCATTTCCTCTCCCACTTTTAAATGAAAACAGCATCTTCTGTAGTGTAGTTGTGGGTTTAAGCAGGATTTGAACGATGATTTCCCCTTTGCCTTTTCACCTCTTTCTTTTCATCTCTATTTTCTAATGATATTAATGGCCATTAGACTGTGAAATGTAATTTGCCCGGAATACAGGCCTCCCATTGTTCATGGCTTTCTGTTTACCAGACGCTCCCTTGGGAGCATGAGATCTGCTTTCATCTGCTACAATTTCACCCCTGTTAATGTTTGGAAGCTGAAAGGCCAACCCATATTAATATTCAACAGAACATTTCAACTCTCTTTTTCTCCAATAGGGGAAACTGGCCTTGGTAAGTCCACCCTCATGGACACCCTTTTCAACACCAAGTTTGAAGGTGACCCAGCATCTCACTCACAGCCTGGAGTCCAGCTGAAATCCAGTACCTATGACCTGCAGGAGAGCAATGTCAACCTCAAGCTGACTATTGTAAGCACAGTGGGCTTTGGGGATCAGATCAACAAAGAGGACAGGTGAGTGTGAGGGAGAGAGGCTTTATTGTTACCTGGCTTTTCATTCTTCCTGTGCCCTAGTTGGGCCTGACTGCACTGCAGTTTTCCTGCTTGCTTCCTAAGAGTTGTCCTTGTCACCTCTTTGGGATGGGACAGGTAGAAGAGAGAACAGAGGCCCTGGAGTGTCAGCACTGCTTCAGCTATAAAGCAGATTTTCTTATGCTGTCAGAGCAATTTCTGCCCTGCTGGCAATTTTCTGCCTAAATTTATCTGGTGGGGGGATTGCAATGCTCCAGGTTTTGGTTTGTGCTGACCTCAAGCTGCTGACCAAACCACTAGTGTGGTTTAGTGTCTGCTTGGCTTAATATTCACTTTTGGCAGGGCTCTTCCATGGGAAAAGCCAAAGGGAGCATGAAAATGTCAGTGAGATACCCTGGGGGAGTGTCTCTGGTATCTCACATGCCAGAGTGGCTGGAGTGTGTTGATTAAGAGATGTGCAATTCCACTAGACAGTCTCCAAGGTGCATCTCTGGAGAGACATTGCTGATGAGATTTGCTTATTTTGTGAGTCTGTTAGATTTTTTTTAAGTTTGTTTAAAATGCAAAAACATCCTTTACATTATGCATCTGGCAGGATCTATATTCCAGAAGGCCTTGCAAGGGAGTTGCAGGAATTTCCTACCTCAGTGTGCTGGGCAAAGGTAGTACGGAATGAAGCTCTGTCTTCCACCAGCAGCACCCAGGGCTGTAAGAGCAGCAAGCCATTCACTCCCTGAGTGCAAGCAAGGGTTAAACACTGCTGCAAATGTGTCTACATTAGCCTTGCTTTAGAAGGTCTCTCACCCTTGCATTTCAAAATACGAGAGTCTGCTTTCCCTGGAGAGGATGGTTTATCGGCTGACCTCTGCTGAATCCAGTGTTTTGACAAACAAGCTGCTGGAGTCTGATGTAGGACCTTGTCAGTAGTGCAACTTTAAAATTTCTTATAGATGTGGAGCAAGGGAGGTGGTGAGAATTAGCCTCAGGAAGTGGAAAATGGGAAGTGAAATCTATGAACAGCTTGTTTCCTAAAAGCAAGCCAAGGGGCACTGTCCTATTTGTTTAGCTCTCTGACTGTGAGTTGTAAAGCTTCTTTTTTTTCCCTTCCACCAAAGCTATAAGCCCATCGTTGAGTTCATTGATGCTCAGTTTGAAGCCTACTTGCAGGAAGAACTGAAGATAAAAAGGGTCTTGCACAACTACCATGACACCCGGATCCACGCTTGCTTGTACTTCATTGCTCCAACAGGCCATTCCCTGAAATCTCTGGACTTGGTAACGATGAAGAAGCTTGACAGCAAGGTTGGCACTAGTAGCTATTACTGGGCAGATTTACTGTTTGCATAGTGGAAAAGCTGCTGCTTTTGCAGAGGATCTCCTCATTTGAATAGCCCTTCTGGTGGAAACGACTGAGTTGGCAGATAATTCTGTAGATTTATTGAGCACTAACAAGTTTTTGAAGGTTGTATTGCAGACTTAGAGAAACTCCCATGAGCAAAGTTGATTGCTTCATACCTCTGTTTTTTATTAGGTGAACATCATTCCCATCATTGCCAAATCTGATGCCATTTCCAAGAGTGAGCTGACCAAGTTCAAAATTAAAATCACAAGTGAACTGGTCAGTAATGGAGTGCAGATCTACCAGTTCCCGACAGACGATGAATCAGTGGCAGAGATAAATGGGACAATGAATGTAAGTGACTCAGTTCTTCTTCCTCACCCAGAACAGCACTGTCAGTGTAGGGATTCGTGGCTCATATTGGGATGTTCCTTAAATCTACTTTCCCATTTATTTTGTGTCTTAAAACCAGAAGATTTCACAAGAATTTCATCCTTGTAGTGTCATTGTAGGCTAGAAGAGATTTTTGGTAGGCTACTGCCTGTCTGGTGGGCTTTTCTAGTCAGAAAACAGACTTTCAATACCCTCCTTGTCCTTGTGTGTATCTGTTGAAGGATGTATAGGAAATCAAAGTTTAAACCCTTCTCAGCTCAAGGGTTTGTCATTACCTGATGGCCTCCCACCAGTAAACTCCAGGATCCTGTGGCAAGGAATTACATAGCTTAACCAGCAAGGTGTGAAAAACAATACACAACTCAGGCCAGACTGGCCTCGAGGTGCCTGCAGATGCCCATTCTGGGTCTGGCCTTCCCAGCATCGTGGGTGCCTGTCTGTGGCTCCTTGAGGATGAAGCAAGCTGTCCCTTGGTCCTTCTGGCAGCACATCCTGACCGTAGTCCCATTTTCCAGAAGGCTTTTCACAGGAAATCAAGTAGAAGAAGTTGATTGCATTATTGCTGTGGATGTAGTAGAGGTCTAGCTGATGTCCATTTGTGCCACCTCTTGATTTAGTATTAATAGTTGTGGAGTGTTCTGGAGACGCCTGAAAGAAACATGAAGTTTGTCCTTAGGTAGGAGCTGTCAGTGATGGTTTCCTGGTCAGAGCAGTTCAGTGTTAGCCCTTCTGAGAGTGGAAGTGAACCTCTGCTTGTCTTCAGCCATTTACTTTTCTTTTGGGAGGGAATTACTGTCTTGGATTGCGGACGTTCTGGGTTGTGTCAGTCGCTGCACAGACAAGTCAACTCTTTAATCCTCTATTGCAGTCAGAATTACCAGGTTTATGGGGACAAAGCAGGCCAGAATTTGACCAAGGCAATTTTGCAGGTCTGGAAAACTTGTGTCCAAATATTGTTATTATTAGAAACATAAGACAAATATTACTTGTACTCTGTGTGTGTCTCATGTGAGAGCAGGGGACTGAGGAATACAGGGGGAAGATCTCATCTCTGTGAGTGCTTGCTGGCAATTCTGCTTTGTTTGACTCTATGAGCCACACTCTGAAAGCAAAAACATCATCTCTGAAATCTTTTGCTTGTACCAGCTGTCATGACCTTCTCCAAATTTTTGGATAAACTGTGCAATTCACTACCCGCTCTTGAGAGCAATCCAGGATCACGGGTGTTCCATGTAGTTGGCTTCCTGAGGCCCTTTCAATTGTCCAGAATTTGGTACACTTTAAGAGCTTTGCCTAACAAACGTCACTTCACAAAACTCAACAGAAAGGGTTGTTGCAAGGAGCTGGGAACTCAAAGTGCTGAAACTTTGCACTTGACTTCCTTGCAGCTTGGCAGAATGCAGTGTAGTTCTGAGGAGCAAGGGAGGTGGGAAGAAATCTCACTTACAGAAAAATGCAGCAAACTGTGATGGCAATGTCTGGGGGGTTTGCTTGTTTGCCTGAGTTTTGGAAATGAGAAGACTATAAGGTGAGCTCTTCAGAGCCTAGATAGGTGTTTGAAGGGTTTCAGTTCCAATTTTGCTGAGCTTGCACTGGAGAAATCTTTTTGCCTTCTGCAGAGACATCATCTTTACTGAGAAGTAACTATTTCTGATTTCTGACTTTCTGAAAAGCAAATTACACAGCCTTTGTGTAATATGAAGTGCATATCTCAGCTTGAGGAGTGTGACCAGACACAGTGGCTGAGGACGTGTTCAGCCCTTCCTCACCAGGGCAGAAGCAAGCAGGGAGGAAGGAGCTGTTACTCTAGGGGTGAAGGATGGGCTTCTATCCTGCTGCTGTTTCAACGTGATCTGATGGAGCAAGGTGTCTTGTGCTCCAGCATGAGCTAAAGGAGTGATGGGGGGATAAAATCAAGAAGGCTCCAAGACCTCTTACTGCTTCTGTGCTTGTGCAGATGTTCTCCTCAGGCATGGCAAGCCCTGGGACAGCACCGCAGTCTGAGCCGCAGCACTCTGTTCCAGCTGTCACTCTGATGCCAGTCTTGCACTGGCTCATCTCACCTGAGACTCTGTGGCTGGGACGATCAGCCAGGTAGAGGATATAGAGTGGTAGCACTAACAAGGTTTCCAAAAAAAGGACCCACCCTGCTTGTCTTGGACTAGTGGCCAGTGCTAGACTCCCTGAGATTAGCGTGTGCATAATTACTGTCTTGCTCGGTGGCTGTGCTCATGTCTGTGTGCTGGCGGGTCAGCCAGGTCTGAGAGGGACTAACGTGGATATCACTGAATGTGTTCCAGGCCCACTTGCCATTTGCGGTGATCGGGAGTACAGAAGAACTGAAAATAGGAAACAAAATGATGAAAGCTCGTCAGTATCCTTGGGGCACAGTGCAGGGTGAGTTGAGCCCTGGGATTTTCTTGGCATGAATGGTGACACTTGTGCAAGGAGGCAGTGGGCTTTCATAAAAGGAGCAAAGGCCTGCTGGACTTGAATTATCCTTTGTTAAATCCTTGTGTCAGGCCTATAGTGCCAGTTTTCTCTGCTTGGAAGGGCTGGGGTTAAACCTGTTGGAGGAGTAGATGATTGGGGAATTTGTGAAGAAATCTTAGTTTCTGTCCCCATTTTCCTCCTTACCATGTCTTGTTACAGTGGAGAATGAAGCTCACTGCGACTTTGTGAAGCTGAGGGAGATGCTGATCCGTGTGAACATGGAAGACCTTCGGGAGCAGACCCACACACGCCACTATGAGCTCTACAGGCGATGTAAACTGGAAGAGATGGGTTTCAAGGACACTGATCCAGACAGCAAACCCTTCAGGTGAGATCCCTGGAGGAGACAGGAGAGCTTGAGGGAGGCATTGTTGGATGCGTTGTGTGCTTGTGTGTGAATGTGTCCTTGGAGGAGCATGGAAAAAGCCAATGCAGCAAGAAAAACTGCCAGGTCAGATAAATCCAGACTTCAGCAAAGGTCTGACTGGGAGAAGGTGAAAATACGTGGAGGATGTGCAGGACTGACTGTGAATCTGCAAGTATGGGAGTAGAAATGTCTGTGCTGCAGAGAGACAGTGATGCCTATTTTGGGCTACCTGGAAACAGAGGTAAACAGACAAAGTTAAAAGTATAAAAGTGGATATGTTTAATGAAGGGCCTTCGGGTACATTAAGGGCAGAGGAAGCTTCCCAAAGGGGCTACACCAAAATGGACAATGGTCACGAGTTTTTCAGACAGATGTAAGTTTGATCTATTTACATATCAGGTGTTAATCCTCCAATTATGACTTCAGGTAATGAAATAATTTACCCCCAGTTTGCTCCCCCCTAGTTCACTTTTATTAATACTTTTCTGGGCCTGAGGCTGGAGAGTGTCCTTGGATCTCAGGCCCAGAGGGATTTTTTTTTGTCTGTCCAAAATGTGAGACAGTTAAGTACCACTTTATATGGAGTTTAAAATTGTGCACTAATGCACTACAGGATTTGAAAAATATAAAAGCTGAAATCTTAAAGCATCAACAGTAGTGTTCCTCTGAACCAGTGTTTGTTGCCAGCTGGTCTTTTTGAATTGCCCAACATTCAACATACAGAGAAGTGCAAAAAATCTTGGGATAAAGAGGACCTTGGACACTTGTGGGTGAGTGAGTAGCAAATGTGTTATGTGCAAAGCAATAGTCATGGTGAGGGCCTGATTTCAGAGGGTCAGGGAACACAGTTTGTCCTAGGTCTTACTACTGGAGTTTCCTTCTTTTTCAGCTTACAAGAAACCTATGAAGCCAAAAGAAATGAGTTCCTGGGAGAATTGCAGAAAAAGGAAGAGGCAATGAGACAGATGTTTGTCCAGAGGGTCAAGGAGAAAGAAGCAGAATTGAAGGAGGCTGAAAAAGAGGTAAAGACTGCAGTACTTGTGTCTTCGTGGCTGTGAGTGATAGATTGACTCTCAAGTAGGTAGTTGTTGCCAAAGCACTTTCTGCGGAGTGTGGTTTAGGATTTTCTTACCAAGAAGTCTAAGGTTTAACTTGGATGGGGATGTTAAGGTGTTCTGTCTGTAGGACAAAACTGAATAACAGTGCTTGTTCGGTACAACTTACTGCACCAGGAAAGGGCCAGAGTCTTGATTCTGATGGAGAGGTGCAGTGTGGTAAAAGTCAAGGAGAGAAGCAGCCCTTGAGATGAACTTGTTTTACAAAAAGTACACCCATACAACTTTCTTAAAATTGTGAAAAATTCATTGATTTACTGACCTTGAAAGAGGAATAAGGCAGAGACCTCTGGAAATAGATTAGGGTTTTTTTTTTTACATTTATGCTCTCCCAATCCTCTGTTCCTAATCTGCACAATGATGCATTACTAGAGAACACTGCCTCTGAGTTGTTGTGGAAGGATGCTGTTCCCTGCTCTTTGGGCATTGGCAGCTCAGGAGCTAGAAGGTATATGGAGACCAATGGATACTCAAGGGTTCAGATCTCAGGGGATCCTTCCATCCTCTTCTTTTCCTGTGGACAGAGTATCTGGTAGTACCACATCCTGCTCACCTCTCTCCTTTCCCTTTAGCTGCATGAAAAGTTTGATCGCCTGAAGAAATTGCATCAGGATGAAAAGAAGAAGCTAGAGGACAAGAAGAAGTCTCTGGATGATGAAGTCAATGCATTTAAACAAAGGAAGACAGCAGCTGAATTGCTTCAGTCACAGGCTCAGCAGGCTGGAGGATCACAAACTCTTAAAAGGGATAAGGAAAGGAAAAAGTAAGTTGCTAACCCAGAGGTATTTGCTTTTTGGTAATTGTTCTCCTTGATCATTTTTCTGGGTAATCATACCTCCCTCCAGCATAGCCAGTCCTCATCAGGGGAAGGTTTGCAGCCAGATTTAATCCATAGTAAGGCTGAGGAGTATCTGGAAGCATGTAACATTTGCTGTCATCCTGAAGAGCAGGGAGCAGTACTAACTTCCCTCTTTGCTTTCTGACAGCATGGGAGAGGATAAACTTCTTTCACTCCCCAAGATTCCCTGCTCCACCCTTGGTCTCTCAGTGATTCTAAAAAGGAACCATACTAGCTGCCAAGGCTAGGGTGTGGGTAGCAGGGATGTCCCATTACCCTCAGAGAGGAGTGTGTTCTCGCTCAGGTTCTTACTTGTTTAGGTTGAGAAGACAGTGGAAATTATTCAGGAAGACTAACAGTCTTGAATTCTGGAATCTGCAGAATGTAAGATTGCAAAATGAGGGGACAAGTAATAGTACCTTGTTAGCACAAGTATTCTTCTGTCCTAAATCATCTTTTTGCCCTCCACAGAAGCAATGGGAGATACTGCATGGCTGTAGCAGGGGTTCCCCATGCCAGGGACTGCTGTGACATAATCCAGCCCCTCATCAGGGTCTGGAATCTGGGCTGTCTGCAGTGCCTATGTCAGGCTCCTGGAGCTCTGCAGTTACTCAAGAGCAACCAGCTGTAGAGTGAAAACAGACCTCCCAGTTCTTCCAGCACTGAGCTCCCTACTGTGGTACATTTCCCAAAAGGAACACTGTGGCACCTGTGCAGGTGTGCAGAGAGTGGTGTGCAGACAAACAGGGGGTCTGGTTTTGTACCACTGCCATGATCCCCCCTCTGCACAGTCCTGAGGCAATCCTTGCCTGCACTATGTAGTCTTAAGTATATGAATAAGTGCTGTTAAACTGGACAGTATGGGGTATGCCAAGTGCTGACAGCACTGTTTGTCAAGGAAAAAGCCTGTGGCTGTTAAACTTGGAATCAAGTGAGACAGAAGAGGAAAGACCCAATTACAAGAATGAGATCCTGGCTTAGTCTTTTAGTTTAGAGCTGAAGCTGCTTCAACATGAGCATTCTTTTGTGATGAGCAATTAGTGCTGCCCTTTTCTCACTCGCCCATTTGTTTTTCCACTGCCTATTTTGATTTGTTCGCTTGAATCACCTTCAGACGGTTTTAATATCTTCTCAGACTGAGGAGTCTGAGACAGAGTGGGGACAGGCTTCTCTCTCCAGCCTGGACGGTGTGAGGAATACCCAGCTAAGTTCTTTCATGCTTAGAGCCCTTAGACATCTGCTCACTCGACTGCAGACTTCAGCCTTGAGATCAGTCAGGGTCAGGAATGCAGAAATGGGAGGCAACAGCCGTATTAGTATCAGCAATTAGTTGCTGTAGCCCAAGTCAAACTCCTGGTTCTTGAAGTGGTTCTTATCTCAGAACAATTCCTTGATGCCAAGCATGTTGATATGGAAAAGCTTTGGTACTGTCCTTGTCAGTTAAGGGCACAGAAAACTCCATGACAGAGATAGGTCAGTGCTTCAGTAATGCTTGGGAAGATAATAGGAAGCCTCTTTCGCCTCCAGGAAAATTGCTGTGCTAGAAATGGTGCTGCTTTCTTTGCTCTTCAACTTCTCCAATTGTCCTTAATAACGGATTTCAGTATTTAGATAATAATTTTTTTTTAACAATCCATGAATTCTGCAAGCTGGAGCTTAATTTTAGCTTGTTTACCACTGGCTGGCAGTACAATAGCCTTTTTCTTTCACAGGTGACTTGTTTAAACCCAAGCTCTGTAATTTGCACTAATCATGACTCAGATGATTTTTTTGTTGTTGTTACACCATTATCATCATTATTAGGTCTTACATGTCTGCTGTTTTACAGTTAGCTGCTGTTTGGCTGCATGGTGCATGAGGCACATTGTCCTGGTAAGCGTCATTAACTAATAGACCCTCACAGTGGGATCAGTTACCTTTCCTAAAAAAGCAGACCGTGTGCAAGTCCTGAAGCTTATAAGTATTATCTCTGTCTTCCTCTGCTTTCACCCCCACTATATGTGCTCTACCAGTCACTCTAGATGTGCAGTTGTAGAAAAAGTATGTAATTATCTTTAAAGACTCTGCAAAGTTAAATTCAGAGACTCAGGCCATGGAACACAGTAAAATAAGGATTATGTCCTCTTCCTTTTAAATCTTCCCCACACTTCATTGGCTGTGTTCTCTTTTTTCCATCTCTCTTAAAAATGTATTATATTCTTTAATCACACAGGCCACGATGATACTATGGCAACAATTGCTATGGAGATGTGGTGCTGATGATACAGCCCAGCTAGCCATGAAAATGTCTCTCTCATTCCTTTCTCCTTCTTCCCACTCCTCCAAGCTGTAATGTTAACTTGTGGTTACAGTGAAGGTGAAGGTAGATGCAAGACCTTTTATTCTATTGATAGTTTCTATCATCCTCATTAGTGTTATTAGTTAAACTGTTAATGACAATGGTCTACTTACAGCAAGGCTGAGTGGGATTAATTTAGCATTTTTAATTTGTTGATGATTCTTTGATGAGAGGAAGAGGAAACCTCCCACAGGAATGTCTTGCTTCTTTACAGAGCAGCCAATACTCATTATCCAAGGCAAGTGTGACAGTGCCCCAGGCTGAGGTGCACAGGCCTCTCAGAGAAGAGACCTTTTTGGAAATAAAGTATAAAACACCCTAAAAAAACCTCACCCTTGAGCCCACTCTTCCCTGCAGACAAAGCTAAGACTTAAATTCTTTCCTGGATTATCCAAACTAAATTATGGTCTGCCCTTGAACTGGTGGAAGCTGATTCCAGGATTCCTTTCCTCTTAACTCCACCGAGGGAAATGGAAAAGCAAGTAAACATTATGCTGCCAGTGAGAGGCATTTGAATATAATTTAAATGGGACCTTCCACTTAACAGAAGAGCTGCAGAAGTGTCTTGCACTGACTCAAACTGATGCTTGCAGTCGTCTTGAGCTGTCCAGTTGAATGAATGTCTCTGCTGCCAATGGTAACTGTAGAACAATGAAAAGAACAATTCTCTGCCTATCAGGCTCTGAATGTGGAAAAAAATAAGCTCAAAGAATAACAGTGTTCATTCTGGTGCTGAGTACGAATGCACAGCTAAAGTGCAGTTAGAATGAACATTACTGAGTTTTGTTAGTTTTGGATTGCTTTTGGCAGTCCTCATAACTGTACACTGTTGTGTGCTGGGCTTTGAATCAAATGAAGTTCTTTGTTCCCACTACACAAATGCAGACAGTGCCTTTTTCAATGGGCATTTGTCATTGCTAAATTAAATATGTATGTGTGCTACTTTTCCAGGATTTAGAAAAACACTCTCCATATTGATCCATAAAGTGTTGCAGGGCTTCACTTTTTTGTAAGGATACAAACAAGTCACAGTTGATGAGTCCTGTAGCATGCAAAATGATGAAAGGATTGTTTCAGAAAATAAATTTGGTTCATCCCACTGCTGAGTGTGTGTGTGTATGTCTGCATAAAGCATGTTTTGTAGTCAGATTAAACCTTATTAACACTTAGCAACATTTTCTTTTTTGTGTGTGCGTGCGCATTAGGAAAACTTGTATTTTTATTTTGGGTTTGTTTGTTTTT
Organism: Sylvia atricapilla; assembly: GCF_009819655.1. Taxonomy (NCBI): domain Eukaryota; kingdom Metazoa; phylum Chordata; class Aves; order Passeriformes; family Sylviidae; genus Sylvia; species Sylvia atricapilla. The sequence goes on along the minus strand of NC_089174.1, from coordinate 10,565,926 downwards.
TTTTTTTTTTTTTTTTTTTTTTTTTGTCATTAATCCATAAAACCACTAACCTGCTTTTTTCTTTCATTTTCAGTTCGGGTTTCCTGTAGAACCTTTCCCTTGGCCCCAGAGGCGAATGCCCCACCCTCGGCTGTGCCATTGTGCCTGTTTGCTCACCTTTCCCATTGCTCCCCTCCTGCGCTCACCACTCGGGGTTAAACCAGAGCTCTTGGCTGCTGGGGTTGTTCTTGTGAGGGATCCTGCTGGCCAGAGGGGCTCGTGCCAGGTTCCTCCTGCCCCTTGGGCAGCAGCAGGACACCCACTGCTCCTGGGCAAGTCTCCCCTCTCCCATTGCTCAGCTTTTTCCCCACTCCATGCTCTCAGAGTTGCTTGGGGTGTGCATTTAGCTCCTGCTGTGGGTGCAGCCAGGTGCTGCCGTGGGGTGGGATGTGCTGCCTCCAGAGACTGGCTGCCCTCTTCCCATGTTAATTTGCTGTCCCTAAGCCCTCATTACCCCCTGTGCTGCCATGTGTGACCTAAATAACTTTCAAGGACTTTTTGCAACACTTGACATCCTCATAGGCATGGGCCTGAGTCCAAACCTCTAGTTCCCAGCCCTGAGGAAATCTTAAATTTGGATCCATGGTTTGCAACTAAGTGTTCTCTGAATGCCGCAGGGGTCATGAAGGATCTCTTGCCTGGTCTCCCTCTCAGTGTGCTGACCTGGATGCACATCCTGGATCCAATCTCAGGGAAAGCTGGTCACCTTGCTGTACATATCAGTGTTTCTGAAGAAAGACGATGCTGTTTCATTGACTTTCTTCTCAGTGATTCCAACAATTTCTCGTTTTAATGCAAAAAAATACTACTTTTATATTTTTTTATCTGGCATCTCCTTAGAACTGTACAGATGTTGACAGGTTTCTTCTCATATTTTCATCAAAACCCTTGTTTTTACTGCAAGATTTACTCTAAAAAGGGGGATGTTCTGCTCACTGGGCCAGGAGTTCACTCTGGCTAAGTGCAACTGTGGTTTGCCTGCAAGTGTCTTATCTGTGTATTTCTGGCTGAGTTTTGTTATTAAATAAAGAGTTCATCAGACAGTGAATTCTGGTTAACATTTACTTCTTTTTTTTTGTTTGTTTGTTTTGTTTTCTTTGCCCTTCTTTTACAGTAACCCATGGCTCTGTACTGAGTAATTACCCCTGAATACAATGGCCTGGAATGGACCTTCATTTACTTGTTAAATCGGAGGGTCTAATAAAACATGACAGCATTTCAGCTGTGACCTTTCCAGGGTGTTATCCTTGCTCTCTCCTATGTCCTCGTTGTGATTCTGTTTTTACTGTGTACTGGTGGTTATTGCTTTCATTAAACAATGTAAAATTAGTCATAACATGCTTCTGGATGCTACAAATTTAAATCCTGCCATTTTTTCCCCCCTTACAATTAATGGATTCCCCCTTTTCCTGGTCTCGTTCTACCCAGCTAAATAAGAGATATGGAAATAAGTTCCGTGAGTTATTTTTGCTGGCAAAATAACAACGCAGTTTAAATATATTTATTGATGACATTAAAATGACAACACCATTGTAGTTTAATTATCACATAGTTCAGAGATAAAACACTCTTTTCACATCATATCTGGTGTCATTTTCATGACATCATCTGTCTTTTTTCATTTGCTTTTGTTGTTTTCTTTTGCTAATTCATGCTATCTGAAGACTAGCATGTAAATCCTCGTTTCCATTTCAGACTTGCTTATTGTGGCCCCGATCCTTCAGTCGTGCTGTGGTCAGGCTCACTGCTCTGTATGTGGTGAATCCACACATCCTGTCCCTGCTGATTATCTAGATTATCTGCTAAAAGGACAATTGAATGTGACTTTTTTACCATACTGCAGGTCACTGTTCCTCCTGACCATTTGCCTTATTAGAATGTTATTTAAACTTATGTGAAATGTTTTAAAATACTTTAAAGAAAAAAAAGTTTAAAAGACTTTAAAGAAAAAAAAAAGGGTTTTACTTGTGTGATTTCCCTGAACTACTTGAGGTACCACAAGGAGGTTCCAGCTCTCCTCTGTCAGCTGTTTCCATGTTGCATCTCTTTGTCTTGCTTTTTGAATGTCTTTCTCTTTTTTGCTAATCTTCTGTTTTTTCTCTTTTTTCCCCTTTTCTCTCTCTGTAGCTTTTTTTAATCTGTCTTCGCCAGCTGCACTGTGTCTGAGGGAGAAGACTGCCACTTCTAGAAGAGTTTAAGGGTCTCATGTCTGGGGAGGGGGGAACAAATCTTCAGTGTTAGTGTCTTGGAAAGAAGCTCTTTTACTGACTTGCATGATACTTAAAATTGAAGTGTCTTGTAATTTGTGTGACAAGACAGGGTGATGCGGGGGGAACTGATGACCTGAAATTTTGAAGAGCGACAGAAGTGTGGTATTGGGACTAATGATGTAGCGAATACATTTTCAAATGTTGTTATGGGCATATGTTTTTTCTAATGTTGTCTTTAATAATATAAATGTCACGGGCTTCCCTGAGGGGTGAAGCCTAAGGAATATTTTCAATATACTGTTGTTTGATTTGTTTTGGAAACCGTACATTCGGAATCAAAGGAAATACAAACATGGTGCGACTTGCTCTGTTGGCAGCCACGAAATATTTAATTTTATCAAAGAAATAAAGTAAGAACTGTGTGTCCTCCTGTGTATCACCATCCTGTTATAAGAGCCCCATTGGATGGTGGACGTGAGTCAAGTGGTACTTTCTCTTTCCTAACTCCACCTCCTCTTGTTCTTTAAAGTTAGGAGAAGCTGGCAGTACCAGGGAGTGGCGATGCCGGGGCTGGTGTAAGGATGAATTCCGTGCCCGCCGTGAGCGGGGTGCAGTGTCCCGGCGGTGCTGGAGCCGCCCGGGCGCTGCTCGCCCCCCGGTGCTGCCCTGCCCGCGCCCCGCATGCTCCCCGAGCCACCGTCCCGTGCCGGCCTCCTTCCCTTTTTTCCACTGCAAGTGCGTGAAAACGGCACCGCGTTCTGTATTTACACGGCAAACACTGAGGAACCAGCACTGTTCCGCCTGTTACCTTTCTAACTTTCATGTAAATTTTAAATAAAAAACACGAACGCCAGCGCGGCTGCTGTGGTGTGTGTGTGTGTGGTGCTCGCGGGGCCGGCGGCGCTGGGCCCGGCGCTCCGGACAGCTCCGATCGGTCACGGGGAAGCCGAAGCCCGGTGAGGATGGCGGCTCCCGGCCCTGGGCAGCGCATCCCTGCGGGCAGGGCCGCTCCAGGGGCGACCGCGGCTGTTCGGCAAGGCTTGGGGTAGGGTCGGGCCCCAGGGAGAGATCCCCGGGCCCCGGGGGGGGCGGGACCCATGGGATCCGTGGGGACCGGGGGGTCCGTGGGGACCGCTCCGGCCCCGCCCCCTTTCCGGCCCCGCCCCCTTTCCGGCCCCGCCCCTCTTCTCCCGCGCGTGGCAGCCGCCGCCAGGGGGCGCTGAGGCCCCCGGCGCCTTCCCCGCCATGCCGGCTGTTTCTCGCGGTGTCTCGCGCGACCGTGACGCGCGGCCACGTGACGCGGCGCCGGCCGGGCCGCGCCGTTCGGCCCCGCTCGAGTGACGGGAGCGGAACCGGCACCGCGACGGCACCTGCGGGGCGGGGACGCCGGGGAGCGGGGCCGGGGACGCCGGGGAGCGGGGCCGGGGTGGGCCGGTGACGGAGAAGCTGAGGCTGGGCCGGGCCGGCGCGTCCCGGTGGCCCGCAGCGAGCCGCGGCCTGGTCCACACGTGGGGCCTGGTCCCGCCGTACGCGCCTGGGCCCGGCGAGTCCGCGACCCCGGCGGGGTTCGGCCCCGCGGCCTTTGCCCACCATGCCGCCGCCGGCAGAGCCGCAGCCGGAGGCGGTGCCCGAGCCTGTGCTGGAGCAGTGGCGGCAGTACAACGAGACCGACCGGCAATGGGCGCTGCGCCGCCGCTTCATCCTCCGCCACCTCGCTGCGTATCCCGGCGCCGCCATCGACCAGCTGCTGGCGCTCTCCGTGCTCTGGACCAACCACGTCTTCATGGGCTGCAGGTGAGGTCCGAGGGACACACCGGGCGGCGGGCGGTCTCTCGGCTCCCCGGGCCCGGCGCTCGCTGTCAGCCGGGGTACCCCGCAGGACGGCGGGGTCGGGGGCTCAGCAGGACGACCCGTGCTGCGGACAGGAGCCTGGGTGGAAGTTTGAAGCCGAGACTGGAGCGCCCGCGGGAAGAAGGGGCGCAGACTCCCATCATTGCCGAATCTCGGCCCCAGATGCGTTTTGGAAAGTAGCCACGGAAGAGCTGGGATGAAGGGGGCTGATGGGAGAGAACTTCTGTCCGTGGCCAGTTTGGTTTGCTCGAATATGCCGGTGTTTTGTTCGTACGTTTAGGGGAACAAGCTTCTGGAAAAGTTTATGTGTGTTTTGCAAGTAGTTCTTGATGTCCCGCCCCCAGGAGTCGTTAAGCTTGCGGTGCTGTGCTGTGTCATTTAAATGAGGAGAGAGTTTCCCTCTGAGCACAACGCAGCCTGTACAGTCCCCTGAACGCTCACCTTTTCTGGGAGAAATAGGCGTGGAGAATGGAAGGGGGTTGCTTTCATCCAGCCGTACTGTCCATAGCCAGGTTGTGGAGGTCTGCAGAAACGTCACCTACGTTCGACTGACGCCTTTGATGATGGAATTGTTTTTATCTGGCTGGAAGGATGGAAGCAGCTGCTTAATGACCAACTTCTGCAAACAGTGCAGTGACAGAGGAGCTTTTGAGCATTGATAGCACATAAATGGACTTCTAATAATGTTCCATCCCGCATTCTTGTGGGGGAATACTTTGTGTCATCTCTGTGGAGCAAAATACAGATCTGCCTGATTCCTTTTCTGTTTTTTTTTTTCCCCTGGGTCAAGTACTAAACTTTTCTGCTCTGCAAGCACCAAAATTTAACATAGATTTGAAATAGTTTCAAATTCTAAAGCTTGAGCTATATGTTTAGTTTGAGAATGTCTTCTTCATATGCAGTCTGTGTGGTCCATCTTAATGTGTTTGTGTGCTGTCCTAATGGGGTACTTTCTCTGTGCCAAGGATTTTGGGAATGGTGCAATAAACAGTTACAGGGAGCTGGTAATAGAAGTGAACAGCTGTGTTCACTTCTAATACCAGAGGTTCCAAATCCCCAAAACTGATGCAGTTTAAGCCAGTCGGTACACATGCTTTTTGTGATGGTCTCCTTCACCTGCAGCTCTCAGGGGAGATGAGATTTGGGCAGGATGCAGTCTGGAGCCATTATAAGTGAAGATGTTTTCCCAGAGCTGGCGTGCCTGGCTGGGAGCAGTGTACGGGAGCATACTGTACTGTTAGAAGAATTCTAGCTTTGCAGTTCCTTGGGGGAAGAAGAGATCCTCAGCATTCCCTGGAGCTGCCTTTTGCTGTTTGGGAAGAGCTGTTGTTGATATATCAAGTAAATTGCTTCAAAGTTTGAGAGTTTTTTGTTGCTTTCGCTTCAGTTTGTTGACTAGTGTTTGCTTTGGGGCTTTGTTTTGTTTTCCTAAAGCTGATTCCTTGCCAGCTGAGGACAACTTGTTTTTCAGAGTAGTCAACTGGTTAGAGCAGGGTGCTGATAATGACAGTGTTGTGGGTTCAATCCCCGTATGGGCCATTCAGTCAAGACTTGGACTCGATGCTCCTTGTGGTTCTCTTCCAACTCAGACTCCTCTGCCATTCTGTGAAGAGCAGATCAGGGTCTTTGCTATGAAATCTGAGTGACTGTTCTGCTGGGAGAGGATGTGGAGAGCATCCAGAAGGCTTAGAAAACATGGTCTGTGAGGAAGGAGTTAAAAAAAGGCTTCATTTAGTTTAGGCATGGATGACAGAAGGTGCTCCTATTCCCGGATATGTCAAAGGTGGCTGAGAATGGGATAGTGTTGCAGGAAAGCATTATGCTTCAGAGCTACAGGGATCAGCGTAAGGGATAGCTTATTAAAGTCACAGCAGGAAGACTTCAGGTGCTGGAGGCACTGGGTTCCTCTGGACAGATTAGACAAACACATGTCGAGACTGATTGATCTCCTCCCCGTCCCCAGCAGAAATATGAGCCCTAAAGTCTTCATCTTTTGTGTAGAATGACAGGTGTCAAATCTGACAGTGTTCTTGCACTCTGTTGGAAAGGGACATTATCCATCACAGCTAATGTCATCTTGTCCCCTGTAAGCCAGAGAGAGAAACAGATTCCCACTCCTTTCCCCTCTGGCTGCAAGAGGATGAGGGTATGCCTTGGTCTGAAGGACAAGGTGTCTGCCAGCGAAGGTGGGAACCTCCCTTGGAATGGAAAACATGAATGACCCACTCCCTTCCAAATTATTTTAACTTTGAAATTAAGGGGCTTTCAGGCCAAGATATGGGGGAAGGAACAGCAGCTCTTTACTGGCCTGTACGTGTAAAACAAGGTGAACAATCACCAGCAGCGGCAGCGCCGAGGGACAGAACAAACTCCGGGACAGAACAAACCCCGGGACAGCCGCTCTGGGCTGCGGCACCTTCCTCTGCGGGGCAGGGCCGGGCAGGGTCCTGCCGGGAGTCCCCCGGTGGAAAACAAAATGTAACAGAAGCTGCTCAGCTCTAGGGTGTACCGGGACTACACGGCTAAAGTGTAGCGAAAAAGCCCCAGGCAGAAACCCCCGGGTTTCTGCAAGCAGCTGCCGCAGGCAGCCAGGACATGCACCCTCAGGAAAGGGAGTTTGGGCTCCCAGGTTTTTTACCCTGAGGTGCTCAAGTAGACGGTGAGGGTCCTTTCCAGTGAGGTATGGCGTGAATAAGGTCCCAGTTCAGTGGCTGCTCTTAGGAGCAAAGGCTCACCCACGGTAGGAAAAGCAGTACAGGGCTGGGCTGTGGCAGTGGCAGCGGGTTCTCCCCATAGTAAGCAACAGCTTGACTGTCCTCCGATGCCAACAGCGAGAGAGGGAGAGAAGCTGAGCCCAGCCAAAATCTCATGGTATCTTTGCCCTTCCAAGGAGGAAACCCTCATGGTAAGAGAGTAGTAAGCTGCACACTTCACCCACCATTTCTTTAGTCTCTCTTAAGTACTGGTCTTTATTTTCTCTTAGCAACAGATGGGACAAAATTCCATGAGAGAAAGAAACAAAAGGAAAAACCCTAACCCCCAACAGGGTATCACCACTATCTCATCTCCCTTTGATCCTTCCTGGAATTTTTGTCCCATTCCTGGTTCCAGTGCCTCCACTGAGGCTGAGCTATGCTGCTGAAGCAGGGACTGCAGTAGTCTGTGGTCAGAGTTCTCACCCAGAAATTTATATGGATCTAATTTCTGCATGGCCCTCTAAATCAGGAAAAGCCTTTCTTGAATGGCGCTTGAGTAAGTTTCCAGAACTCTTGGAGCAGCAGTATTTAGAAGCTAGTGCAAGTCTCTGCAGCCCTGGCTTTTGGGACAGTTATGAGCGGCTGTCTGTGGGCAGTGCCCTGATACTTTCTGACTTTGGAAGGTGAGCATACCATGTCTTGGGTTGGGTTTCTTCACCCTTGATTAAGGTGGGTAAGAGTTTTTTACCTCTGAAAGTCTTGAGCCAGGTCACAAGAAAGAAGTGGAGTCTTTAAGGTCTTGTTTTCTTGATTTCTTGTGTTGTTTATTATTTCATATCTCACAGTGTTCTCCGTGCCCAGCCAAGATCTGAACAGCAGCTGGGACATGAGGGATCTCCCCTCGCAGTGGGACATCGCAGCCTCTTTATACAGAAACTACGTGTCACTTGTTTACAGTAATGTTCCCATAGCTATCACCTGTACTTAAGGGGTCATGTCTACTCTGACCCAATCCCCTTAAACTACTTCGTGCCACCGTCACCAGAAGATGGAGGCCAGGGGAGAAGAAGGAAGAACTAAGGGCAGCACCCTAAATCCTCCATCTTGTCCCCCATATACTTACATTCTAAAAACTCAAAACTGCATAATTTTTCGTCCTATACTAAGCTAAACTACTGTTTTCACATCTTCATCGTTTGTAATTCTTCTCTCAATGTTGGAAGCTGTTCCCATGGACTGAAGTCAAAGGCAGTGTTCTCCTGGGCTCTGTGCCAGGGTCTATTATGCCTGTGTACAGCTCCAAGACTCCCCTGTACAGATGCAAGACCCTCTTGCTCGAGTCCCACACCTCTTTGCTGAGGTGTATGGCCTCCCAGGGTGCCCAGAGGAATGCCCTGGACTCCAGCACCGTGGAATAGGTGCAGCATTGTTCTTCCTCCTTTCTGAATGTGGTGTGAAGCTTTCAGAGGGTGGTGTCAGGCTATATTTGTAGGCTCTCTTTGGATAGAAATGTTTGAGTTTTTCCTGTTTAGCCTCAGTGTGCAAATGGCTTGAAATCATGTGATCGATCCCCAGAGCAATGGAAAACTGAGCTGGTGGGGGCTGTAAGGCATAGAGGGATGTGCCTGTGTGGAACTGTGGGTGCTGGAGTAGGGTCAGGGTTTGCTCAGAGCTTGTCACAGCCACCTCACCTCTCTTGTGCTTCAAGAACCTGAAACATTTTGGTTTCAGCACCCTGGTAGACTTCAGTTTGGCTTTTTAAGGTCAGTGGTCAGTGAAGGCTGAGTTCAGTGACATGGCAGTTCCAGTGCTAGTGACATGCAAGCTCTGGCTGCTGCCCCACACAGGACTCCAGTCTGAGCTCCTGTGTTTGATTCACTGAAGCTGCTGCTCCTCCTTCACACCCCAGTGTTCATTAGTGCTCCTGGCAGCTCTGCTAAATACTGGATTTTGTCAGATAGTGTATTGAAATTAGTGTTTAGAATACTATCAGTGTGGTGGCTGCATGGTTTAATCAGAAGTGGGTTCATGCAGAGCCAGGTCAGCTGGTGTGTGACTGTGTGCCCGTGCCAGACCAGCTGTGGCACAGGGACAGTGGTCAGTGCTCGGCTCCAGCAGGATCAGAGGAGCATCTCCCTTGCACCTGTTGCTGTGTCTCAGGCAGCTTTAGTTCTTGTTTTACATGATAAAGGCTTGTGTGTGCATGTGTGCTGCCCCATGGGCCAGCTCTGAGGTGTTCTGCTGTTGAACCCACACAGATACGGTGTGCAGGTCATGGAGAAGGTTCTCAAGATGGCTGAAGGCATCGACATTGGGGAAACGAGGTCATACGAGTTGGTGCCCAACAAGAACCTGAAGAGATACCGCTCTCCATCAGACAGTGAGTACATCTGCCTGTGACAATGACCCCTTCCCTGTCCTTGTTGGGTGGGCATCACTGGGAGCGTGGGGACACCAGTGTGCCATGGGGCTGCCTCTGGGACAGACAGTGCAACAAACTGGAGGGAAGTGCTTGTGGTGTGCTCTGCCTGACTGCGGAGCGGCTCCCCCCTCCTCTGCCATGTGCATGATTCACACAGAATTCTGTCTTTGCTTAAGAAAACACCATTTTATTATTTTTCATTTCAGTTATCAGGTAATTGGTTTCCCCTAGGGATGGTGTCTGGAATTGAATACCTGTCTGGCTTTGTCTGCTGTGGTGAGGGGTGATGTTCTCACCCAAGGAAGGATTGTACATGTACATAGAGATGTAGAGTTCAGCTCATTGATTTTGAGTTACAGCCTGGCTGGAGCTTTGAGGGGATGGAGAGTAGACATGATGTGTAGTTTTTGGGGCTTTTTTTCCCTCCCTGCTGGTTCTGCTGGTTCTGGAAGGATGCTGTATATGTCAGCCAAGTCCCATGGTCTTAGGCATCAGTGTTCCAGCTGTAGCTTTTTCAGTGGAGAAAACGCAGGAGGCAGAGAGGACTGGCTGTTTGATAGCTCTGTCTGCTGGTTTCTCCATGGCAGCTTCAGAGCTGCCTGCCCTCCCTCAGGAGAGGGATGGGAATTGTGCCTGGGTGCAGGCAGGCCCCTGTGTTAGTCAGCAGAGTGACTGTGTGAGGCACAAATGGTCAGACAGCACACGACTCCTCTGGGCTTGGATATAATTTCTAGCTCTGCCTAAGTTGCTTCCCTTATTTTGACAGCTAGCAATCTTTTTGTGCTTCCATGGGCCAGCTGCAAAGCTGAGGAGATACTGCTCTTCTCCCGTGATTTGTCTGTCACAGGCAGCAGCCCTGAGGGTTCTCCAGGGCTTGTTGCACAGACGCCATAATGAGCTGTTCTGCTGGCAGGAGTCCTTTAGGTGCTGCTGCAGTGCAACCATCAAAACCAGACAGAGGAAGGAATGCAAACCTTGCCATAATTCACCAAAACTGATGGGCGAAGGATTTAATGCTAAGAGTTTTGTCACCTGATTTCATTATGAAGGAAGGGCTGTTTATGCTGTGGGCAGGTGTTGTTTTCACCTGCAGCAAGGTGGGTGGTGGTACCTGTGCTGTGGTGGTTGATGTCTAGACAGCCTGACCTACAGCATTGGCACTGGATTAGGCAGCATTTCCCAGCACTGAGCTGGCCTTTTGCTCCTCTGATGAAATTACACACATGTACCACATCAGCATGCGGGTGCTGAATCTTCCACAGAAGTCTTGTGTAACTATCTCCTAGATGTAACATATTTGCTTGTCAGCTATTTGATTCTCCCTTTCTGCAGTAGCTGTGCACACCAGGATAGTCTGTCTCATTTGCATTTCTTCTGGAGAAGAAACAAGAGGTTTGTCAGTGATGGGACCCTCAGTCGCTACAGCTGTCCCTTGAAGCTCGAGCAGGTTTCTTCATGTTTGCTGCCCTTTAGCCCAAAGTAATTACATACACTGAAAGAAAATGTGCTTCTATTGAATCAGTAACTGCCCTGTGTGTTTTGGAAGGGAGGATTTGCTACCACTGTGTTCCTTCTCTCCTCAAGTGAGAAGATCTGATGATAAAGTCGTTTATCTGACTTGATCCTGCAGTCCTGCAGCAGAGTCAGAGCTGAGGCTCTAGTCCTGCTCTCGTGTTCTGTCTTGTTGGGCATAATTTTATTTATTTTAGTAGATTTGAAGGAATTAACTTCAGAAATTACCAGATGAGTCAGTGGGCAATGTTGGAAGGCAGAATCGTGTGACTAAATATGTAGAGATTTTTGTGTGGTAGCTGTGAAGGTGGAAATACCACTGTAGTGATCTGCACAAGAATGACTGCTTGTCTTTGATGAACTGTAAATGTCTTTTGGAAGAAAACCTTCTGGGTTTTGGCTAAGGAATGCAAACCCTGTGTTCAGAGCCTGCAGGCTCCTCCTGAAGATTACTTTCTGGAAACACTGTCTTCCTGTCACAGCACATATTGGTAATTGTGCAATTTTTTTCCATCTCATAGGTCCAGAGCCAGCAGAGATTCCTGAGCCACCTAAAAAGGTGGTGCCCAGGTTCCGAGTGCGACCACGCTTTGAGCCCATACATTTTGTCACCAGTGCTGAGAAGGATGGGAAGAAGGACAATTCTCTGGATAACCGCATGCAGGAGGTGAACCAGGAGGCAAATACAAACAGCATGGCACAGCCAGCTCAAAACTGTACAAATTCTTTTGTGAATGCACGAGATATGGATCCCCAGCTCTCCAGCTCAGCTGGGCTTGGCTTTGCAGGCCCAGCAGCAGCAGCAGCAGCAGCAGCAGCAGCCAAGAAGGCTGTGAATAGTGTGGACTCTACCACAAGCAGCGCCTTGCAGGTTTCTGTTTCTCCTTCAACTGCCCCGTCTGCATCAGAAACTTTCCCTCCGTCAGCAATAATGCTGAAGCAGAGCTTTATGGAGAAACTGTCAGCAGCTGTCTGGAAAAATCTTACTAATCCAGATGCAAACACTGGGACGGATAAAATTAACTTCACGTATCTTTTGACACGTTCAATTCAGGCATGCAAGACAAATCCTGAATATATTTATGTTCCTCTGAAAGAGATCGCCCCTGCAGACCTCCCCAAGAGCAAGAAGCTCCTGACAGATGGCTTTGCATGTGAGGTGCGATGTCAGAATGTCTACCTGGCCACTGGCTATGCTGGCAGCAAGAATGGATCTCGGGATCGAGCCGCGGAGCAGGCAGTGAAGCTGCTGAAGAAATCCGTGGAAGTTCGAGTTGTTCAGCGGAAGTTCAAGCACACCTACCACGAGGATCTGGTGGTGTGTGAGGCAGGCGTGTGCCGTCCAGATTTCCCTCCTGCTCTCAAACCTCATGAGGAGTTCGTAGTTGCCAACAGGGACTGTGTCCCAATGCAGCCTGGTACTGAATCCACGAAAGGTTCCACAAATACCAATAAAGACTGGACTAGTTTTGTCCTCACAGAGAATGCCAGTGATGCAATAGGAATTCTTAACAATTCTGCCTCATATAACAAAATGTCTGTTGAATATAAATATGAATTAATGCCCAACCGCTCGTGGCGTTGTCAGGTGTATCTCCAAGATCACTGTCTGGCCGAGGGATTTGGCACAAAAAAGACCAGCAAGCACGCAGCAGCTGAGGAGGCACTGAAAATCCTTCAGAAGATGCAGTCAAATATAGCATCCCTGAAAGTGACCCAGGTGCAGAAAGTGGGCTGCTCATCACGGGGCTCCGGGAGGAAGAAGGACCTGAAGGACCTGGTGATCTATGAGAACTCCAGTAACCCGGTGTGTACCCTGAACGACACCGCCCAGTTCAACAAGATGACGGTGGAGTACGTCTTTGAGAGGATGACAGGCATGCGATGGAAATGCAAGGTGATGCTTGAAGATGAATTCATTGCAGAAGCAGTTGGAGTGAAGAAATCTGTCAAGCATGAGGCGGCAGAGGAAGCCGTGAAAATCCTCAAAAAGACTCAGCCAACTGTTGTTAATAACCTGAAGAAAGGCACTGTTGAAGACGTCATCTCTAGAAATGAGATTCGGGGTCGATCAGCAGAAGAGGCTTTCAAACAGAAGATCAAAGAAGACAACATTGGGAACCAAATTTTAAGAAAAATGGGCTGGACAGGCGGTGGCCTAGGGAAAGATGGTGAAGGAATTAGGGAGCCTATTTCAGTAAAGGAGCAGTTCAAAAGGGAAGGACTTGGGCTTGATGTAGAACGAGTGAACAGAATCGCTAAGAGAGATATTGAAGAGATCATTCGAAACTATGCACGCTCAGACAGTCACATTGACTTGACTTTCTCTAGAGAACTGACCATGGATGAGCGGAAGCAGATACATCAAATTGCTCAAAAATACGGTCTTAAAAGTAAATCCCATGGGCAGGGACACAACAGATACTTGGTGGTGAGCAGGAAGCGGCGCAAAGAAGATCTGTTAGATCAGCTGAAGCAGGAAGGCCACGTTGGGCATTATGAGCTTATCATGCCTCAAGCAAACTGAGGTGAGGTGTCCCCTTTGAGCAGAAACTGAATTTCCTGGACACTCGACTAAAGAAAGAGATGCTGCATTTTTCTTGTGGGTAATAATGACGTTAACAACTTAATGACTTTTACTTTGGCAATATAATTTCTAAAATGTTGTTAGGTGTATAGGACCGACCAAATTCTGTTCAAGCACATTAGCACAACCCAAAAGCAGTAGTGCTGTTACTGTATGTGTCTTTGATATTACTTGTTCCTTCACATTTTAATAGTTTTGTAATAGGAAACACACATGCCCAACGAGAAGGAATTTGACATAATTTAAAATTATAGGTCCCTTATTCTTCTTGAGCAAGGAAGGAAAAAAAAAGCCTTTTTAAAAAAAAATCTAAAAAGCAAAGGAAATGCAGTCTGGGGGCATAAACTTGTATGTAAAATTGGTATTAATGACAACAAAAATAAAGATTTATTTCTGGAAAAAATAAGGGTTTGTCACACTTTGTATTAAAGAAAGTGTGAAAATTTGATTATTTTTCAGAAATACATATATTGAGGTCTTGTCTCTGCTGTGTGTGTATGTACAGTATGTAAACCTTAACCAGTTTAGTGGTAGTTTTATTCATAGATTTCTAGCTCAAGTCTCCCATTCTGAGAACCACTGAAGGCGCCTTCATTGCCAGCGAATGGGACTGAGAGGATTCCGGCGTGTTTCTACCTTGGAGAACAGTTGGCATGTGCAGATACCATGGTGAAGTGTGAAATATAAAAACTGGAGGTAAATGCAGAGCCCACGCTCAAAGATGCTCATGTAGCTTGTGGGGACTGTTATATAACTTATTTTTTTACTTGGAATATCAGCTCTTTAATCCTGAACAAAACCGAATCTGTGCCTGGTTATTTCTCTGCTCCATCCCTGTACCAGTGCTTGTATCTGGTGAAGGTGATTCCCCAGGAAACTTCTGGGTTTGCTCTGACCATGTGTGAGTGTGGAAGCTCTCCAGGGCCAGCTCCTGCCACTGGGAGGCTGGAGTGCTTCCCTCCTTTACCGGGAAGCAGCCTCTGACCTCCATCTGCACTGCTCTGTGGACAGGGTTTCAGCACAGAGGGCTCTGTGAGCCTTGGAGAACACTCTCTTCATGCTCGGGAAGCTTAGAGGATAGCAGTTGACCTTTGAAAGATCCAGGAGTGAGGCATGCCTAGAGATGCTGGTTATTCTGTCAGCAGTGGGGTCTGCACATGATCCTGTACTGCTAAGCCAGTCCTAAGGCAGTGTTTGTCTGGTTCCCTGTTGCTGTGGCTCAGCCATCACCTTCAGTTTTCTGCTGCTTATATTTGCCTCTCCAAATCATGACACCCTCCTCTACCTTTTTTCCCATCTCTTGTTCTGCTTTGGTTTTAAATGCTCTCAGGGCTGAGGTGAGGATGCCTAACCTCAAAACGTCCTGGTGGTGAGCAGTTAAGAGGGATTTTCATCCCTGCAGGGTGCTGAGGAAGAGGAGAGACTGCCCTGGCAGGTGAGACTCAGGAAGCAGAGATTAAGCATCCTCTCCTCTGCCTGGCTGCTGCACAGCTTCTGCCTGGTTGGCCTGCTGAGTAACAATTTGCTGCTGTGAGAAAATAAGATGCCATTTAATTCTGAAAGTAGGTTTGGTGTGGGTTTTTTTTTTTTTTTGGTTTGTTTGTTTGTTTGTTTTGTTTTCATTTTGTTTGGGGTTGCTTTTTGTGCATTATTTCTTCTCCCTTTGTCTGAATTCGGCTGGGCTCTAGCCGAAGAACACTGGGCTCTAGCAGATGGTGCTGTAGGAGTGGAAGAAACCTGAAAGCCTTTCTAGGGAAAGAAGTGAAGCTCCTCCTCCGTAGCTTGGGTTTGCACCAGGTTGTTAGAGCATGGTGCTGCCAAGGAAGGCAGTAAGACCACCACTGGTGTTCAAGATGAAGGCGGCCCCTTTTGGGAGAGGTGGGGCCTAGCTGTAGTCACTCTAGCTGTAGTCGCTGTAGCTCAGCAGGGGCAGCCGGGGCAGACAGTCTGTGCAGGCCGCTGCCTCTGCTGTCCTGGGTTGTGGAATATGACTCCCTCTGCCGTGCTCGGTGCCTGTGCAGGACCAGGTGGGGGGCTCTGGGTTTGGCTGCCGGGGCCTCACATCAGGAGATCACTGACCCCGGCGGGGCTGCAGAACCTCGGCCTGCAGGAGGGGCACCACAGGGGCTGTGATGGAGTGTGTGAATAAAGGCCTTGCCTCAGCAAGGTTGAAGGTGGGATTGATCTTCTTTGGCACCTCTGTGGTGTAAATTTATGGCTGCCTGAAGAGTTCAGGCTCTCTGACTCCATTGTTCTGGGGTTAACTAGTGGAACAAACACAAGAACGGTGGAACTGCTACGAGGGCCTCTGTGGCCTTAGAGAGACTTAGTCCCCTCAGAAAAGGCTGTGTCTGCAGCAGGCATTGCAGCTGTTCCACATGAGGCACAAAGCTGTTCCAGAGTACAGGCTGTTGTTACTGCAGGTACATATCTGCATTAAATTTTTCGGAAGAGCCCAGCCACTTATAATTGTGGAGCTCAGCAACAGCACCAGCTTTTGTTATCTGCCCCTCATCATAAATACTGTTCTCCACCTGCTCAGATAGGAGGAAAATAAATGCAATTCCTGTATGAACTGAGCTCAGGAAGTTGCTGCCGCTGACTCAGGGTCACAGGCTCCTTCCTGTCCCCAGCCCTGTCCCCACCCTGACATCCCTGCAGGTGCAGCCAGCCCCGTCTGTCCTCCCCTGCCCCTCCCCTGCACTACCCCAGGCACAGCCCTCCCCCACTGCTGCTCACGGGAGGAAGTGCGGGAGCTTCACCCCACACCCAACTGCTGGCAGCCCAGTTAAATAAGCACAGTTATACACTTCTTGCCTATTTATACAATAAGCACTAAGGTTACACTTTATTTACAACTTTTGAAAAATGTACAGTTTCTTACATGGGTTACTTGTGCAAAGTTATACTTTTCAACTAACAGACCAATGTGCACACAAAAGACACTGGAACAGTGGACAACACAATTGCAGGTTCCACCCCACACTGCTGCTTAAGGTATTCTGTATCCAAAGGTACAAACTTGCCTTACAAAAAATGTGACTGGACTTACAAATGTTTTTTTCCAGAATTGAAAAAATACTTTCATAAAACTGAAGGGAACAAACTCAAGCATGCAGCAGTAGCTCACACAGGCCACCTGGTCATCTACAAAGAGCAGAAACTGCAGAGACTCGAGTGCCTACCATGGACTTAATTCAAACTTTCCACAAGACAAAGTTAGATCCCAAACAACTTATCCTTCTCAGCTAAAGATAAGGGGCAGGTGAAGGACACTGAAGGAGAGTAATTTCATCGCTGGAACAGGCCAGGCTTTACCTCTTTCTTAATGTGGAAGGCCTTTTGCTGAGTACCACACCTCTACCTGGTTTTGTCCAGTAATGCCTCCATGACAGGACTACAGAAACCTAGTAGGCATGTCCTTTAAAATAGTTATTAAAAAAAAAAAAGAAAAAAAAAAAAAAAAGGCTTGTTTCTCACCCTCCCAGCAAAGATCCAAGTACCACAGCCATAGTGATTTATGCAGATTTGTACACAAATCATGCATGTGAAGTGCAGAAGTAACAAGCATTCCAGGGTGTTTACTAAATCTTTGAATTGGAATCAATTGAAGAGTTGATTTTTTTAACGTAAGTAAAAGAGGTGATAAACCCATACAAAAGTGAAACAAAAGATGATTTCTTCACCCAGTACTTAGAAATGCAGTGGGGTCTAAACCAATAGAGGTAAGTGACCAGCCTGGACACATCAGCACTTTAGTTAATATCAGTAAAAAAATGTATATGTATATAAACATCCCTTTTATCAAGCTACACATAAGCATCACTGTGTTTAACACAATTACAATTAATTAGTGTACACTACAGAAATGCACAATACTGCCCTAAGACTGGAGAGGGACCACAGAAAATGAATTCAGCATCAGTAACTCTTTTGCAAGTAACCCAAGTACAGAACGTTTGACTTCAAAGTGGGTGCGTTCTGTCGTCCAAGGAGAAGAAGCTTCAGCAAGGGAGGGTGGCAACAGCACAACAGCTATTTTGCTTGCAAAGTAAATGCTAGGAGGAAAAAGATGACTCGGACACTTCGTTTATTTTCCTCATCAACAGTGTTCATTTGCATCATCCTGGGTCAACAGTCACGCCAGCTCTGTTCTACTATTGCAGAAACCCGTTTTTCATATTCCCGCTTATTCTCTTGGTATAGCTGAGCTGCCTGGCTGTTTGCTGGACTGTTCGGATTTGGCTCATCCAATAGGGACTGTGCAAAGAGAAAAAGATCCTTAGGCACTGCAAAGTACAGTTTTCCACCACATTGTCTGAACTATCCATACTAGTCAGAGCAGAGATGTTAGTCCAATGCAGCACACCACATCCCTGCAGCTGGAAGGCTTTAGAGGCTTTGGCCACCAGCATCACCCCTGCACAGTGCAGGTGACTTGCTGTGACAGCCAAGCAGTGCATCGCTGGTGGGACCCTGCAGTGGCACATGCAGTGACCCTCTGTGTCACTGCCTGGCCCGTTTACACCTGGAAAGGATTCACATTTTGCCAATATCAAGGTATAGCTGCTATACTGGCTCTTAGGAGAGGGGAAGAAGTTTCCTGAACTGTTTTTGTCAAAGCATCCTAATGTCATTCTGTCTCTTCATGCAGAGTTCTTTTACCTGTATGGATGTTAAGATGGAGGAGACATCATAAGTGGGGCTCCAGCGATTTTGAAGGATATCCAGACATATACTACCGTCTGCATAGACTGGAAAGGGTCAAAAAAACCAGTTTAAAACAACTTATACAGCTACTGGCTTTTCTCCCTAGTATTGCCCAAGCCTGAAAACCTACGTACAGCCACACTGCAACTGTCCATAGTGTCTGACAGGCTGAAACCCTGCAAACAGGCCTGTAAGTAGGAAGCAGTGAAGCTCCTCACCAACAAAAGCCTGAAGTATTTAAACTCAAGCCCTGGTTATTCTCTCACAAACTTCTCTGTGTCATTGCAATTACCACTGTGGAAAACCATGAACGGATTATAAGGCAAAAAATTTTGAGCTACCCAGAAGTGACCAAAGAACACCCACAAACAGTTGTTCACATTCAAGGTTTCCCTATCAAGTCTTTATGACAGGGTCCAGTCACCTTACAGCAGCTACAGGAGAACCTTCCCTCTCTGCACTGAACCCACACTTGCCATATTGGAAGGTTTCTGGTATTCCTGCACAAAGCTTTTATGTGTTTGGAGGCAAGGAATACCTCTCCAGCCTTTAGTTACCAAGGAAGAGGATTGATTAAACAATCTTAGTGTCACTGGCTATAGCTGGACCCTAACACTACATTTCATGGTGTATCATTCTTACAGGCATTTTGGGGAAGAAAAGTGATAGAAGACAGTTGCATTCACCAGTGTCACTATGCTATGTCTACAATACATACAGACAGAAGTCCAAAGCACTGCTATTTAAGTACAAAACATTCTTCTGTAAGGCTTAACAGGCAGTTGAGTGTCTCATCAGTACTGTGCTGTAACACCTGAAAGGTAAGAGGCTCCTTTTATTGCCCCTTTCTTTTCAAGCCTGAGCACTGCTCACATATCCATCCTTACCAAAATGAAACAACCACACTGCAATTTTGCTGCCTTATTAGATAGTGAGAACTTTTATAATACGTAGACTTTTTATAGAGCAAGCTATAACAAAGAAACACCCCAGCTCTCTCTTTCCCCCCCAACCACCAAACCTCCAACAAAACAGCAAAAATAAACCCAGGCATTGTGTAAGTACTTACCATTTGGATGAAACATTTTAGAGACAAATCTGACAGTAGGTGGCTTATTCGGGTATTCTTCTGTGAATTCTATTGTAAGTTTGAAAGTTCCTGGAGTTGAAAGAGAGATAAGCAACCTTTATTCCGCATGAATTTACACAAGGGGTGAGTAAGTAGCAATCCCCACAATACACACTAACACTACTGTGCTCACACAGGCTTGTTGGATACGGAAGACACATTATGCAATCTCACAGCAATTCCCTTACTGTCGTGGAGTTAATCATGAAGTCCCAGACAATACTGGTACAAGAGTATTTCCTGAGACTTTTATTCCCAAAACCAGTCAAAAGGTTAAGGTAGGGAAATGAATCTGTGCTTAGGGTTTTCTTCCAGAGAGCCTAATCCCAGGACAACACTGTACAAACAACAGCAGTGGGTGTAGAACCATCTGTGTAACACAACACGTTCGCTGAGTCCTATCTATGGAATATGCTGTCATGGCAAGGACCTTGTAATATATTTCCTCTAAATAAATAAAAAGTCATGTTTCTCAACAACTGTAAGACAACGAGGTCTTGCAGAAAAGTAGTACTGAACGCAGTATCCAAATCTGACACTTTAAAATCTAAACCTGACATTTACTTCACACTAACTGGTCATCCTTAGAGAAAGACTGATTAAGCAGAAACAGAAAACTGTAGCTGAGTCTCAGTCCAACCATTTTAACAGCCTGCACCAACGTAAGTTATTTTAGCCCTTCTCAGGGTATGACAATCTGAGAATAAGAAGTCTGTCAACTAAACTGCACATATGGGTTCAGGGGATTAAGGACTACCGATTCAGCTTGGTAACTAAGGAACTCTGCCTACTCCACTGCAGACCATGCGAGCTCCTCCCAGCCACACCACGCTGCCGCCAAGAGCAACCAGCCCCAGAGGTGGCTCGGGATGTTCCTGGGTATGGCCAGAGAGAGATAACTGAAACACCTTCATATAAATCTACAGCTCTCCTGCAGAAGGACTGCACCTGACAGTAACAACTGGAACAAGCTGCTGGTGGGGCATTTTGCCTTTTTTTGAAAGGGCATCCTTATGTATCAGTGATGAGTCAGATTCCCTCCATTCCTCCCATGGTCAGTGTCCCTGCTTCTACTGTGAGGGAGTTCTCTAGCACTAATATAATGAAGTAATTCCTTTGTTTGGCTGGAAAACATGTGCTAAGAACTGGTAAGCCAGAGAACAGATTTTTTTTTTTTAGATCAGCAAGAGCCTGCAAGATTTCCCAGGGACTCCTTTCTTTATAAGGAGATACACTGTAACACTGAGTTGCAAGACATGAAGGTCACTGCTTTGACGTTCCAGTTAGCAAATGAAGACACAGCACAGATGCTTTAGCACTTTCCCTACAGCAGTGGGAACTCTCACCATCCTAAAAATAAGTTTATGCATGTTTGGTTTTTTTATTAGCAGCCTAACAATGTAACAGCAGAGAGCCAACACTGTGTTATCTCACTGTTAAACAAAAGAGCCAGAACAGTAGAGTTACGATTGTTGAAATTAGTGGAAGTCTGCAGTGGGGTTTTCAAGTTTACTCCAGCTTAGTCCAGAAGCACAGAGTGGGGTCTGAGAGCAGCCTGAAACCCAGGACTGGGAAGTTAGTAACAACTTCTACCAGCTGCAAACATCAGCCCCTTAGAACCAAATGCTTAGAGACTCTAAACACTCTCAGCTCTCCCTGCCCCAGCTCTGGTTCTCAGTAGCCTCCTCCAGAGGAAGGAGTGACTAAGCAAGCAGTAGGCTGAAAACCAAGCACAAACCATCACACAGGTGTGACAGTAACAGAGCAGTTTGGTCTTAAAATCTATTTAAAACAACTGAAAGAAAGGGAAACTACTGTCCCACCAGAGACAGGACAGCACTATTAACATCAATCTGAGCAAGGGGCTCATCTGGAGCAATATCCAGCTGGACTATCTACCTAGTCAGATTTCCAAGGCAGGGCCCAAGTGACAATGGCTCTTTGGAAATGCTCCACGGTATGCAAACCCTCACTATTGAGTTTTATTAAAGAGCAAATCCAGAGATTTGACGCACCAAAGTCCAAGGGTCACTCGCACTGAAAGCCCACAACAGGTATCACAACACATTGGGGGATGAGGCCTTCAGTGCCCAGCCCCTACTGTCACTAATTTAATGCTTTCAACTGGTATTTCTCACAACTTACCCTATACAGACATTTTTAAAACATAAATGATCATATTTACTGTCATTATTGATACTGGGATCACCACTAATCTTAGGCGAACATTCTCTTTTTTTGCCTTGTACTTACCTTGATGATCACTTCTGCCTCAGGATTTGAGACCCTGACACAGCCAAGAGGCTTCTGCACGGGCTGTGCACCAGCCCCAGCAACTCCAGAGAGCAGATCCCATGTCCCTGCAGGGCCCCCTCACTGCAGCCCCCAAGAGCAACCCCTCCCTCCCACTGTCCAAAAAGCAGGGATGAGCTCCTTCACTCCTGCACAAGGATACAGGATCTATCTTCCATAAGCAAGGCATAAACCACACAGAAGACAAACGCCTTGTGTTCTCTGTTTAAGCCTCCTGCACGATCATAGCAAGGCAGTTCACAATAGTGAACTCCTTAAATCTCTCTGAGCCAGGAATCCTACACTGACCATAGTATCATCATCCAGTTTCAGACAAACAGGTCTAAAGGACTGGGACAGCCTGGATTTCCATGCTGTGCCAGCATTACCACTTTAGATGCCACACACATAAGGATTCTAACAAATATGGTGAAGGGCACGACAAATAACCCCAGGGTCCTACTGCAGACACCTGCAATCAAATCCTCTTAAACCAGAAGATGGAAGTTATGCTGCTGATCTAAATTAGTGGTTGCTCCTAAGCTGAGCCAGCCTGCACGCTGAGTTGTGAAAACACCCTCCAAAGTCTGGGGGTGGAGAAAGAGTGATATCAGCTGCAGAATGCTGCACAGCAAGTAAACAAATGTGTTTTAACTTCAGATATGCAGCCCAGACAAACTTCAACACCTCAGAAGCTGCAAGCAGAGAAGGGCCTCACCAGAATGAGGATAAAGAACAGTAACTCTCATGATGTTGGCATTATTATACCTCTAGAATAAGCCCCCACCACCCCAGATTTCACAGGCTGATTTTACCAGAATTAAGCTATCTGAAATTTTACAGTATCACCACGGAATGAAAGTGCCTAAAAACAAAAAAGAACACTGACTTGCAAAGGCTTAATGAGGAAGATTATAGTTTCAGTGAACCTTTGAGTCACAAGGGCCTGGGCAAAGCCGTGCAAACTATCTGCAAAGCAAGTCCAAACTAACCTATTGTTAAATTAGGATTTCCTTGCTGTTACCTACATGAAGCTGAACTGCATCTGGACTGCACTACCATTATCTGAGCTGTGCTACTCCCCTCACTGAATGGGAAAGCACAGCTGAGGCACCAACAAGCCCTATCTGCAGGCACCGCTTAGTGCTTTGTTATCCAGTAAGGTAAGATACATCCAGAGGAGAAGAGATAAGCAGATATCCTGCAACACAAGATACATCTGTTTTCCTGAGCACACTGTGAAAAAAACAGACTTTGCTAAGAAAAGGGCAATCCATCACACTCTGAGATTACATTATGACATCAACCAAAGCAGGAGGACAGCAGCAGCCTCAAGCTGAACCTCAAACTGCTGGGAGTGCAACACATCCTCAGTATCCAGTATAAAAACACAATGCTGCCTCAGAAAGCACAGAGGAAACCAGCATGTCAGGGCTCTCAAAAGCAGTCCTCAACCATCTGCAACTAAACGAAAATATATGGAAAAAAATCCTTATAGCATCTGTTAACCACATGCTGAGCTGGAAGAGCCTGAGCATGGCAAGAACCTGCATTTTAGCACACTGCAAGGAGACAGCTTCCTGCTCCAAACAGTGAATCACTCAATCAGCAGCAGTGCTCCAAGAGCCTAAGTAGCTCTAGCAGCCCCCACAGAAGTTTAAGTGAGCCCTTCTTTAAGGGTTACCAGATGAGACAGCAAAATACATTTAGTCTAGCTGTTCTATTACACAATGTTTTAAGTCCAAGTTCTAAACATTAAGACTGCTGAAGCAGCTACTCCAGCAAATTTCTTAACTAATAAAACACATCAAAAAGAAGCGAGTCTTCAGAGTTTTCTTAGGCCTGATATATTTAAAGTCTTCAAAATCTTCATAGAGAAATACAATTTGCAATTTAAAGACACATCCAGAGGTGCTACCACCAAGGATAAACAAAGGCAATGGAGTTAGCCAAGAACAACATAAGAGTTAAGGAATTCTTCCTATGCTTTTGTCATGAGTCATGTAGATCTAAGATTAATTATAGCCTACACTGAAAGTATCTTAAAAAACTGCATCACTGATTTCAGTTAGACAGTATTTCATGTCTAACAGGTTTTCACAAGATGCTTAAGTACTCATACAGCATCAGTAAACCTATCGGTCAGTAAGACCAGAGAGAAACTACAGGTATGTCACTAGGACCTACTTGGTCAGCTTTTAAACTTACAAAGTCTTTTCAATAAGCCCTGAGTGATACTAACTGTAGCAGAATTAAATAAATAACAAGAAAAGGCACTCTTCTGAACTTCCTCAAACATTCAGCCCATTTCCTACTTCAGCTGGCTCATACTGGAACTTGCTTAAAAAACACTTCCAGCATCAGAAAAAAAAAGAACTCAAACAAAACACAAAAGTTCTGTACCAAGTTATGGATGGTTTCCCAAACATGAATGTCCCTAAAAACATGATCCAGAGTTCAACAGAAAAGTTTGGAGAGATCCTTAAAACGACTTATAATAGGTGATGTAGCAATTACAAGCAAGACTGTACATGCTAATTTGTACGTTTTGGTAAGTCAACACAGCAATCTAAATCTACAATACTTTCTGAGAGCAAGATTGAAAAACTAACATTTACATAAATCAGGCACACACGTGTGTGGGCAGATAAACATGCACCCATGTCCCCCCCACCATCCCCAGCCCCACACCTGTTGCAGAGTCTACGGTAGTGACACCAAGGCCGTGTCAAACTGCAGCAGTTTACCCCGAGAAAGCCAGACACCAGCCCCGCACGCCGCACTTACCGTCCTCGAAAGGGGTCCCCTCGGGCCTGGAGAAGGGAAAGCAAAGCACAGCGTTACCCCGCTGGCAGCCCGGCTCCAACCCCCTGGCGGCTGAGCAGCCCCCGCGGCCCGCCGCCCCCTTCCCTGCCGACTCACCCGAAGATGACGGCGTTCCACACCATGATGTTGTTCTCGGAGGGGGCCCCGCTCACCCCGGCCGGGGGATCCTCCTGCAGCCTGCGGGGCACAGCGGCGGTGAGTGCGGCCCGCGCCCCCCGCGCTGCGCAAGCGGCGTAACCCGGGACGCCGCTGCGCAAACGGCGTAACCCGGCCTGGCTGCGGCCGGCTGCGCAAACGGCGTAACCCGGCCCGGCAGCCGCCGCCTGCGCAAACGGCGTAACCCGCGCCAGGCAGCGCCGCCCGCGCTACGCAATCAGCGGAGCGCGCCTTGCCCCGCCGCCATGTTGTGCTGCCCCCTCCTCCCCTGGTAGCGCTCGGCCCTTCGTCCTCCTCCCGCCCGCCCGCCGCTTTACCCTCGTCCCGCGGCCTCGGTACCTCTTGAAGTCCCGCATGAGGCGCCTACGGGCCGGAGTGGACATGGCGGGCTGAGGGTTATAGCTCAGGCATACACTGCCGGAGGGAGCGCCGGGCGCGGATGAGGTTCGAGCTCCGACTGAGGCAGCGGCGGGGCTGACAGACAGGAGCGATCGCGGCCTCTACCACTACGGCGGGCGCGGGTTGGGGGGAAGCCTCGGCTGCACCGAGTCCTGCGCCGGCAGCCGGACGGTCCCGGGATCTACCAACGGCGCGGGGAGAGGGGGGCGGAGCCGGATGTGGCTGAGCCCCCGGCCCAGCCTTTACCACCACGGCGGGGGCGGTGCCTGGGGGGCGGTACCAACGGCGGCGGAGGGCGGGGGTGTGACGTGAAGTGGCGTCACGGAGGGGGCGGTGCGGCGGCGGCGCTGAGGGTTGGGATCTAAACAGCTCGGTAGGGAAAGCGGAGGTCAGGCGCACGAAGGAACCAAAACAACGAGCTTTTGCCTCGCTTTCCCAGGGCAGGCAGGGCTCCACCACACCTGACAGTGTCTTGGGAAGACAAACACCATCG
Source organism: Sylvia atricapilla (assembly GCF_009819655.1). Lineage (NCBI taxonomy): Eukaryota > Metazoa > Chordata > Aves > Passeriformes > Sylviidae > Sylvia > Sylvia atricapilla. The sequence continues at coordinate 10,540,604 of NC_089174.1, read as the reverse complement.
CTCCAAATGCGCTCCCTTCCCTGCTCCCCCAGATGTATTGCTGAGCATGAGGCCATAGGGTCTCAGATATCCCTCGGGTCAGCTGGGATCAGCTGTCCTGGCTGTGTCCCCTCCCAGCTCCTTGTGCACCTCTCGCTGCTGCGGTGGGATGAGGAGCAGAGAGGGCCTTGGCTCAGGGTAAACTCTGCTCAGCAGTAACAAAAACATCTCTGAGTTATCAGCACTGCTCCCAGCATAAATCCAAACCATAGCCCCATACCAGCTACTGTAAAGAAAATTAACTCCATCGCTGTCAAAACCAGCACAACCTGCTACACTGCATTTTCTGCTTCTCCAGAGAGTGTTTTCCAAGGGGGGGGGAAGCGCTATTTTCTACGTTTCTTTAACAGCTTTTGGAGATAAATAATTTCCCCACTGTTACGTAAAGCAGGCTGGCTGGGCTCTGTTTCTCGAGTTTATGCTCACTTGTAATTTCATATAATCCAGCTGTGTGGGGAGCGACTGAAGAAAGACACGGGAGAAAACCCAGTGAAATAAAGTTAATATTGCTATCACGCAGTTAGCAGTGCGAATCTGCCGTTCCCGGACCTTTCTCGCTGTAGCAGCCTGTGCAGTAAGAACCGTGTGAGCTCCGTGCGCTGGTCAAGAAGGGCCCTATGCAGCGTGCGGCCCCGGGAGGCGCGGGGAGCCGGGAGCCGCCCGGCGCTGCGCTCCCCCAGAGCCCCGCGGAGCCGCCCCGGCGGGCGGGGCCGGGCGCACAGGGGCCGGGCCAGGCGGCTCCGAGCTCGCCGCCGCCGCCATGCCCAAGGTGGTGTCGCGGTCCGTCGTCTGCTCCGACACCCGCGACCGTGAGGAGTACGACGATGGAGAGAAGCCGCTTCACGTCTACTACTGCCTGTGCGGGCAGATGGTGCTGGTGCTCGGTGAGTCGGGGGCAGGGGCAGGCCGCGGCCCGGGGAGGGGCAGGCCGCGGCCCGGCGGCGCACGGGGCCCGGGAAGGCGGCGGTGGGGTGTTGGGTGCGGGCTCGGGATGCGGGGTTCCGGGTTCCCGGCGTGGGTGCCAGCCCGGCCCCACCGCCAGCCCGGCCCCGCCGCTCCCCGCAGATTGCCAGCTGGAGAAGCTGCCGATGCGGCCGAGGGACCGCGCCCGCGTGATGGACGCGGCCAAGCACGCACATAAGTTCTGCAACGCCGAGGAGGAGGAGAGCGTGTTCCTTCGCAGGTGGGCCCGTTCTCTGTGTCCCCCGTCCCTCTGAGCCCCAGGCCTGGGGAAGGGGCTGCCCTCCCCGCCCAGCTGGGAGCCGCCAGCCAGGCGCGGAGACCCTGTGTCCATGTGCTCTGCTCAAGCGCTGCCTCTGTCCCCCAGGCCCGAAGGAATAGAGCGGCAGTTCAGGAAGAAGTGTGGCAAGTGAGTGACGTTTTTTAAGTCTTTTGAGTGACTTTTAGAATCTTTTTATGAGGAAACAAAGGGAATCCAGAATCTGGATTTCCTCTCAGCTATGCATATTTCCGTTTCCAGGTGTGGACTACTGCTCTTTTATCAACACCAACAGAAAAATGCTCCTGTGACGTTCATTGTTGATGGTGCTGTGGTCAAATTTGGCCAGGGTTTTGGGAAAACAAACATATATACTCAGAAACAGGAACCTCCTAAAAAGGTGATTTGCTTTAGAGGAGAGGGTTATCTTTGCTTTTCTAAAGCTGTTTTGTATAAAATAACTTAATGGTGAGGGCAGAGGGGAGAGAAAAGAAAAAGGGAAGGACCTCTGAACAATAACTCAATTTGGTGTCTTGGCCATGTCTCCTTTAAGTTTTCCTTGACAGAGGTCACTGCAGCTTGGTCTCCTCGCACTAAAGGAGAGCAAAATATACTCTAAAAATCTAGCTTGTGCCTGATACTTAGACTCACTTAACAGAAGGTTCCCAGTTGTAACTAGGTCAGGTTGGTAGTCTGCACAGTGATTCTCGAAATTTGGCTCATCTACTGTATACCAGTGAGCTTGTTTCTGGTAATAATACCTCTAAAGCCCAGAAATCACTGAGCATAATTCTCCTTTGCCACGCACAGAGTTCAGGTAATCTTGATGGCTTGCATAAGAAGCCTTACAAGCTTTGGAAGGAGAAAGCAATCCCTACTGGCACAACCATTGCCAAGGTTTAACAAAATATTCTTGTTTTTCACCCAGGTGATGATGACCAAACGGACCAAGGACATGGGCAAGTTCAGTTCTGTGACAGTCTCCACAATTGATGAAGAGGAGGAGGAAATTGAAGCGGTCAGTTTTGGATGTCTTTACTGGCAGCCACATCTGGGCTGGACAGAGCCAGCAGTGGTCTCACTGTTTGGATGAGATGTTGTTATTCTGGGGTTTGCTGATGCAAAGTGATGTGTGTATTTCAGAGAGAGATTGCAGACTCGTATGCACAGAATGCAAAAGTGATTGAGAAACAGCTGGAACGCAAAGGCATGAGCAAGAAAAGGCTACAAGAGTTGGTGAGTTTTTCTTTGGTTCTGACCACAAAGCTCTGAGATGTGTTGGTTTTGTACTCAAAAGCTATCTTGCAGATCAGACTGCAAGTATAGAGGGGTTCTGGTGTAGTCACAGGCAACTTGCAGCTAGCTTTGTGAGGATGAGATTTCCTTGACAGGTTTTACAGACATAGTCTTCTAGTCCCCCTGAACTTAAAATTGCATGCCATTGTGTGGAGAGCTAACTGAAAAGCAGCCACCAGAGTGTTTGCAGGGAGGCTTTCTTTGACCTGTTGGAAGAGGAACAAGGGAAGAAGAAATCAGGCCATGGCTTTGCCAGCCTGTGCTCTCATGCCTGCTTGGCAGAGCAGGTTATTGCCATGAGGCATCAGGGCACAGCAAGGCTCTTGCGGAGGATCTGCAGCTCAGCTGCTGCTGCAAGGGGCATGGAAGAATAAATGGCAAGAACATAACTGATCTTACCTCCTGTGACAGGAGGGTGGTAGATGGAAAGGGGGAGGAAATGTGCAGCTTCCACCTGAGGATACAAAGTATGAAATTGTCTCTTGGGCAGTTGGTCTTGGGCTTTTTACAATTTTTAAGATGGTCCTTGTTTTGTATGTCAGCTACTCTTGGTTCTGGTTTTGGGACTGAAAAGTTTGCATTGGTCAGACAAGAAAAGCAAACTTAATTGGAGCATTGAAGGGAAAACTATCCAGACATTATTTAATTCTCTCTTAATTTTCCTATTCAGGCTGAGTTGGAAGCCAAGAAAGCCAAGATGAAGGGAACCCTGATTGATAACCAGTTCAAATGAAATGCTGTGTGTCTGCTGGGTATTTGGAGACAGGAGAAAACTACCAGGAGCTATCACAATTCTGTCAACAAAGCAGAAGTAACAGACAATATTCAAGAGTTGCACTGTGCTGCAGCCAACTTGGAGGATGAGAACCTCTCTGTATCCCTCTGTATAAGTGATACTCTGGGTATCAGTTTTAACTCCAATGGCATTGGAGACTTTGCTCAAACTGCAGTTTTCTACAGACCTGGTGTTATGAGCAGGCTGTTCCAGGAAGAATATTTGCTTTCAAGAAAATCTTCGCAGGGTGCCCAAGTTCACCTTGAGATTCTTGTCTTTTTATTGTGTAGTTTTCAAATATGTTTTTTTTTAATACATTAAAATGACAGGTAACTGTACAACAAAGAAATCCTTACAAAAGTAAGCTCTATGCCAATTGTTTATTTTGTTATTTTATATGTGTCCAAAAGGTGCAGCAGCCTGAACCATGCTGTTCCAACAGGGTCTGGAACAACTGGAATGCATGGCTTGGGCATGTAGCTGCTGCTTACCCTGACCTGCCAGAGGCAGTCAGCACAGACTGGGCTGCAGCACTGCAGTCTCAGCTCCTGCTGAACATCACAAGGCTGCAGTTGTACAGAATTACACTGTCATAATGGACATACAAGTATATAAAATCCAATATTTATTTACAATAGTTTTAAACTATTGTAAATAAAAACTATTAATGAGTTCAAATACATGGTTGAAAGTTACTGATACAGCCAGTGATCATTTAAGAAGACAACTGCACATCTGAACTAGCCCATTGGGCAAAACACTTTCAGTATTTGGAGTTGTGAAATACGAAGGAAAATTTTATTTGAATGTACTGACCGCTAAGGACTCAGATAGACAACATTTGTTTGGGTAATAGTACTTTGTGCCTCTTGCATGATGTAGTAATGGTGCTCTTCAGCCTATGTCCTAGTTGCTTTACATTGAATTAAATACCATGTTACAGATTAGAACTAAAATACCTCTTCTTAGATGTTCTTACTCTATCGAGTAAATGCATCATAAAATGCAAGCAATGAACAAGATGCTTCCATGTCCCACAATTATTATCAATTATTATGGAAAACTTGCTATAATCAATAAAGGTTTTCCATCTGGCTTTATAACCCTGACTGGGAAAACTCAGTTCTGCTTACCTAACGATCTGTTCTTTCTTTCTTGGGAAAACAAGGAGTAGTAGAGAGAGTAAACTTGGCCCAGACTAGCAGAGTTGGGTCTTTTTATTGATGTGACAATTGATGTGACAATTTAATGCCAGGCCAGTGAGCAGGTGTTCACGTTAACTCACACAGTGTTGATCTTATTCCCTGCTCATCACCTGCTAATCTGAAGCCTATTTCCAGAAGCCTGTGGCCAGAGGCCCTTGGTGGTGTGCAGTACTTGGGAAGGGCAGGAGACATGTGTGAGTACAAACCCCTTTCCCAGTGCGGTAGCACAGTCCGACCAGGCGAGGGCCCCAGGGTTCCTCTGGGAGCGATCCGAGCCTGGGTAACGGTAGGTTGCTCTATAAAAATTCAGATTTTTTTTCCCCCGAGCAAGAGTAAAAGGCTTTGACATCTGAAAATAGGTTTTGAACCATGAGAGAAGTGCTGGGATGCAGATGCTGAATCTCCAGTTGTCCAAGGATGAAGTGTGATCTTGCTTCAAGTGACACCAGAACAAGAAGCTAACTTGGGGATGGCATGATTTATTGTCACGGTTAAGGCTGGGATTGACAAAAGGCTTCAACTGAGGGTGGGCTTTGAAGGGGCTGCCAAGTGGGGACAGGACCATCTTTGCAGTTTGGTGAGGCAGAAAGAGAATCTGGTGAGTGTCCCAGCTCAGCATAAGTTGTCCGAAATAGCTGTTACCAGCTGCCATCAACTTCCTTAGCTGCCACCTGGATCCTTGAGACAGCACAGCACAGGCTTCTGGAAGGCCAGTTCATGTTCGATCAGTGTTTGTCATGTTTGGAAATCTGCCTAGTTTCGCTCAGGACTTGTGCATGGGCCCAGTCAGAAAGGGGAGTACCTTAGTACTTTGTTTCTTCTGATGTGCTTTTGATGTACTCTAGTTACGCAGTCCATCACTGAAACAACTCCGACACAGAGAATCTGATCCAATACATTATTATGTATTTCTTACTTCAACTGGAGCTAGTTCACAATAGTGTAAATCAAATTGGGTTTTTCGTTTCTAGATCTAAATGAATTAAAATGTATCAGCTGACTGTAGCAACAGGAATCAGGGTCACCAAGTTCAAACAACTGATGAAATGTCCTGTTATAATAGTTAAACCAGCTATCCTGCAAGGTTTCCCATACCCTGGTAGCAAACGTCCAATCTGTAGCAGAGTTCAGATCAAAGAAAAGTTGGATTTCATGTTACTGTAAAAGTCAACATTTGTTTTTATAAATCTGTAGATACAGGTAAGTGATAGATTTTCTTGTTTAACTGAGCACCATATTGTATGTAAGAACTTGTCCAGATGCAGAGGTATCACAAAAAGTGAAATAAAAGTGAAGGAGGGAATCTGTTCTAAAAGTAATGGCACACATGGCCAGACTTACCTTACTGTAATTTCATTACTTAGTCCAGACTAGTTTCCAAGCACCTTCACAAAACCCTAGTCTGATTTATCACCTCAGAACAGCTCTGGATGTAACAATGCTGCCCGGTTTCCCATAACCTGTACAAAACCTCCACACAGTTTGTAAACACTCAAGAGAAGTGGTAACAGTGAATCCAGCCTCCTCCCTGTTAATCCCAGCTGTGCCTGGGGAGTAGCATGGAATCCTCCCTTGCCCCCTGAGGGGAAGTTTCTGTGCAGCCCTTACAGCTCTCCTTGTGTTGCATGTTTGTGCTATTCTACTCACTGACTGAAATGCAGGTGGCTCGCTCTGACTGCCTAGACTGTTGCATTGATAAATGCAGATTGATAAATACACATAACAGTATGCATGACAAAGTGATCAGCTTGGGAGCAGCACTATTCACAGCCTGAATCAAAGTAGTCTCAACTTTTGCTGGTGCTAAAGAGCCCATGGGGCTTTGCCACATCCAGGCATTTTAAAAATATAAAATTATGGGCTTATTTAAAAGGCTCCAGGGCTGGGCTCCAAGGATGGAATATAAATCTTGTAAGGCTGAGGAATCCTTATGAACCCACCTGACCACAGTATAGTGGGGTTTTGGGTAGATTTCAAGGTACCAGAGGCCAATCTCTCTTGTCAGCCAGAAAATCTCCATCCCCATGGCTGCAACTCCCATCACTCCCAGCAGGATCAGAAAGCAACAACCAGCAAAACTGGTGGGATGACACCTCCCAGAACCTCCTTGAAGCTGCCAGTCTTGGCAGGTCTTGAGGACTCATTGTTCCCAAAACTACTACCCCCACAGCAGCTCAGCATGGGTCCAGGGTGCACAGAACTGGGGCTGAATCCCTGCAGCCATGTGAGCTTAGCTCTGTCCCCACAGCCCAACCCACCATGCATATGCTTTGGGCAGCTGATGAGGCCACCTTGCATGGCTGGGCAGTGGCAGGAACAATCACCACCGGAACAACTGATTTTGTCCTGTCTCTCTGCACCAGATGCTGCCAGTCAATGCAGGCAGCACATCAAAGGTGCTGGGGCAATGCCTGCCAAGAGTGACAAGGACATAGAGGCAGGGCTCCATCCAAAGCCCAGAGACACAGCCTGGAGTGACCCAATGATTGCTGAAGGAGACAGTGGGGTGGATAAGCTGGCACTCGGCCAGTCTTTTACAAGTCAAGTCCTTGCGGTGGGATGCTCTCTACTGCAAGACCCAGCACACAGCAGGCACAGCCCAGTTGGGGCAGGCTGGTGCACATTGAGCCATTCCAACCATCCCGCACCCATCGCCACCTGCCCCAGCCACTGACAAGTGTGTCAGATGATCCTCCGCGCAGCTGTACTGCATCAGCACCTCCTAAGCTTGGGATTTATGGCTGCTGGGTGAGGGGCTGAGACAAAAGCAGCATTACAGGCTCTCACCCATCTCTTCCCACCAGCAAAGGAACTGATACACCAGGCTGGAAACAGCTCCTGTGGAGGAAATCGTATGTGTGAGGTTCAGTGCCCCTTCCCACAGGAGAATCACACTTTAAAGGAAAATCCACCTCCATCCATGCCATTCTTGGGGCAGTCCCTTTCTCACACTTCAGTTTCCCCACAAGAACAAAGCCCTTAATTCCTGTACAGTATGCTCCTGTGGCAGGCAACAGCAGCAGCTGAACCTCCCAGCATGGTCCCCAGATAAAGCTGCTCCTGAGGAGCTGCCAGGAGGAGGAGGTAAAAATCCCAGAAGGCCTACCAGCCTGTGCTACCCAACAGTGGAGTGCAGGAAAAAACACCTTTGTGGGCTCTGCCCTGCATCTCCCACTTGCCAGAGCTAAAAACAGTTGTGAAACACATTCTTGTTTCCTGAACCCCCAAACCAATCAATAGGGCAGGTAGCCCAAACTCATTTCACTTACTGCCAGCCCTGCACCCCAAGTCCAGTGCACAATCTGTAGGTCTTAAGGACTCAGGGATCCCCCAGCTAAGCTCCTTTGCAGCCTGGCACAACAGCCCAGCTCAGTGCCTCAGTCATCCACCACTGCGTGCAGAAGAAATTATGTGCTTACCTTATTGTGCCAATATCCTGGTCATGCATCCCCTGTGGAGGGAAGGACAGCAATGGATTCCCCATGCTCAGCAACCAGCATCATTTCAGCCCTGGAAATCCAGGTGAGCTTAGCAGCAGGAGGCTGAGAGGCCTTAATTAATAAGCTGGCAATTCTACAACAGGAGAGGGCTCCCTGGTAAAGCTGCCCCATGACACAGTCCCCTGCCAAGCTGCTGCCTGTGCCCCCAGCACTGCCCAATTGTGGCATTGCTTCACATCTCACCTTTACAGCTCGTTTCATTCCCACAGCAGGCAGTGGGGGGGACCTCACCCCGCAGCAGCCCAGGGGCAGTTGAAAATCATCAGCAAGGACAGTTGGCTCAACTGTGAGGCACACAACTGTCTCCCATCAGGAAGGGCTGTGCCCACTCACAAGCAGCCTGGCAAGCCAACACCAGCTGCACCAGGAAGGTGCTGCGCTCTCATGACTAGCTGCCCTGCTTACATTCCAGCAATAAAAACAATTCTCGCACTTTGCAACACAAGATCTTCTTTAGCTACCTTGGGCAGTGATTGAGATGGGTTTCAGTGATCGAAGTCAACTGCTTTGAGCAGGCCTGCGCAGCCATAAAGGACCAAAGGCATGGGAGAAGTGTGAAGATTCACTGATCTGAAGGGCAGAAGACCCAGAGAGCATCCACTCACCACTCCAGATCCTTGGGCAGAAACCAGCCAGCATTGCTGGGTGACTCACAGACCTACGGTGATATCTGGTAAAGGCTACACCACAAACATTGCTCCATCTTGCAGTTTTCCCCAAATTGTCCCAGCAGCATAAAGGAATTTTCCCCTTCCCCTGGAACTTTGAACCTTAAATTCCAGAGGTAAGGAATGAACCTGGGAATGCACTTCCCTGCCTAGCAAGCACAAGAAGCTGTCTCTGCTCAGCTCCTGAATGCTCACAGCACAGCTCCTTCTGTGAGAGCAAGGCTAGCCAGGGAAACTACAGAACAGAAGCAATTAACTCCACTTGTGTCCTCTGGCTACCTACATGCCCAAGTAGGTAGCTCAGTTTCTATGGCAGAGAACATGATGCCAGGCTCTGCTCCTCCAGGGAGCAGCAAGCTTCCTCAGACATTCTTCCAGCCTCCCACGCATTCAGTGCCATAGGAAGTGCTGTGCTTTACAGACAGTTTAGGCACTTGGCACAGTCAAAATCAGGTTTCACGAGCTCCAAGGAGTAGACAGGCCAGAGGCAGGACTATAGCACACACTCAGTCCATCATCTCTGGTTAGTGGAGTCTTAGGGAGGTCAGCTGGGTGAGCCCTTCAGAGCTGCCAGTCCCCATTCCAGCCTACACCACTGGAGGAAACACTAACTGGCTTTCCTTGGCAGCCTGTACTGTGTTTACCTGCCAGTACTTAGCAGGTACTGAGGCTTGCAGGATGGAGATGGTTCATCTTCTCCTCTACAACTGCTGAGATCCCCAACCCCTTCATACTTCAACTGCTGTAAGAACAAACACGAGATTGAGTAAAATTTGTTTCAGATTTTTATTTCTCTGTACTCTTTAAGCAGGAATGACTGAAATAGAAACCATCATGAGTCCCATTAGGGGAATAGTTTGATAAAGACAGGGCAGGCAGTCACCCCTGCCCCATGCCAACCTGTATAAACATCAGCTGCCACTGTTTAGTAACTAGATGGTTTTCAAACAAGTCCATGAACAGTCACAGACTACAAAGAACAACGCGCCAGTTCACAACAGGAAACAACTTATGTATACTTCTTGATTTCATCATACAGGACTAAGACAAAAGCAGCACCCATTCCTCGGAGTACATTTGACAATGCACCTTTGAAAAAGGCCTTGGGGCCCTCATCCCGGGCAATCTTCCGCCAGCAGTCAAGAGTGCCGGTGTACATTATGTCAGCTGCAGGAGACAGACAGCTTTAGCAACTGGATGCCCATGTCCCCCAACATCCAGGTCAGCTTCATGTATCTACTAGCTTTACAACTTCAAGTGCATCCCATTTCTTGGCTGACTTTCTCCAATACTTGCACATTAGAGGACAAGACTGCCCAGGAGAGATGGTGCTGTTCCTGTATTGTCCCTGGGAGACACTGGAAGGACCAGCTCAAGCAGAAGGCAGCAACTTCTTGCTTTGACATCAACACTTCCAAACTCAAAAGCTACTGCATAGCTGGCTAGGCTGTGCCTGCTACGGAGGCTGTCTTTTCTTGTCCCAGAGACTTTTTTTTTTTTTTTCCAACATCCTTGGGCAAGTTCTGCTGTTCCTACCTACTGACATATACCTGACTTGTGCATGCCACCTTAGAGGTGTGCTGCACAGGCCAACCCATTCATGCCCCTGTCACCTGCTTCCACAGCCCCTCCTACACCCCTGCTTACAAGAGATGAGGATATCTACACAGGCTGATGAAAGGCAAGCCTCTCTGCCTTCACTTCAGCTCCACCACCAGATATCGATTCAGGGACGCCAAATAACTCTTACACAGTGAGACAGAAACTTACCTCCCTTACGGCCAGACTGCATCATCATGCGACGACGAACCGTATCAAAAGGGTACGAGGTCAAACCAGCGACAGCAGTGACGGTCTGTGCAATCATCCAGCTGACAACAATGTGGGTGTTCTTTGGGTCTGGAAGCATGCCTGCAGAGAGAGGCTTTGCTGAGAACCGCAGGTAAGCCACCAGCACTATCGAACTGCGCTACAGGCATGTCACAGCCCAGCATCTCCCTTGTAGTGGCATTTTCGTCAACCTACCCTTCGCAGTGTCGTAGATACCAAAGTAGGCGGCTCTGTAGATGATGATACCCTGGACAGAGACACTGAAGCCCTGGTATAAACCCCTAATGCCATCTGAGCGGAAGATTTTGACCAGGCAGTCACCGAGCCCACTGAACTCCCGGTCGGCCCCGGCTTTACCCACATCCGCTGCCAGGCGGGTTCGGGCAAAGTCAAGGGGGTAGACAAAGCAGAGGGAGGTCGCGCCGGCGGCACCCCCGGATGCCAGGTTACCGGCGAAGTACCGCCAAAACTGGGTTCGCTTGTCCACGCCGCCCAGGAAGATCTCCTTGTACTTATCCTTGAAGGCGAAGTTGAGGGCCTGAGTGGGGAAGTACCGGATCACATTGGCCAGGTTCCCGCGCCAGAATGAGAGGATGCCTTGCTCCCGCGGGATGCGCACCACGCAGTCGACGATGCCCTTGTACTGCTTCTCGGTGGAGATCTGCTTGCTGGCGTGTTGCACCTGCAGGGGCCGAGATGCCGCTGTCAGCGCCGCTCCCCCGCGAGCCCCCGGCCCACTGCCGCCGCCCCCCTCTGCTTACGGACACCCGGCCGCCGGCGCTCACCTGCAGCAGTAGCTTGACCCTCTCGATGGGGGCGACGGCGGTCTTGGAGATGGCGGCCGCCACCCCGCCGGTAAGGAAATCCTTGGCGAACGACACGGCCGCATCGGTCATGGCGGGAGCGGAGCGAGCGGGAGACGACGCCGGGCGAAGGAGGCGGGAGGCGACGCTGAGGGGGCGCCGCAATGGCCGTTAATATAGGGGCGGGAGCGCGAGCGTGGGCGGGGCGCGCGTCCCGCTCGCCCATTGGCTGCGGTAGTGGGCGTGGCCGCAGCAGGGGGATGGGGCCGCCGTTGGAACCGGTTGGGGGCACATGGCCGCGATGCCGGGAAGGGGTAGCGCGACACGCGGAAGCCCCGGCTGGAGCTCCCTGGGACTGGACATCCTGGGATGGAGCACACTGGGAGGGGGCATCCCGGCATGGAGGATGCCACCAGCACCGCGGGTGGGACGTACATGCGGCCTCGCCACGGTGACACCGCCTATTCCTACCCCGGGAACCCCACATGGCGGTGAGAGGGCCATCCGTGACCACGACCCCCAGCCCCTCTGCGCCATCCCAATACCATGGCGAGAGCAGCCGGGCACAGCACATCCGCGACGCAGGCTGGAACGGGGCGGGCTCTGAGGCTGCCTCATCTGCGGGCACGTACAGGCCCCCATCTCTCTCACACGTGGCCGAGACCCGCGCTCACAGAGCCCTGGGGATACCGTCACCCTGCACACGCAGGGCTCCCGGAGTGACAGAGCCCCTTCTGTAGTCACAGTGCTGAGCTCAGCTGAGATGCTCAGACAAGCATATCCCAGCAGATACTACCTGCCCTCCTATCACACAGTGGCATCCAAACGTCACTTGAGTAGGACTTCACCTATCCAAGAGTTTACCCTTCCTACTCACTGATTCTTCAGGGTCACACACCATTTCACATGTTAGTGATACACTGATGAAAGGCTTTCTCTCAGTGACATCTTAAAAATTTTCGTGCTGCCTTCTGGGGATTTATGAGGTGTATTTGTGATTACAAAGGACAGGCTTAGTTGATAAAAAGGTTAGCTAGCACTTGACAGGTCATAGGAGTGCACTTTAATACAAAGGTGGTTAGTAGCACATCAGAAACAAGTTATCTCTAACTTTTTGACTCAACTCTTACAAGGTTTGAAGAGCTGATCAGACACTCATATGTACCCATTCAATCTTTAAAATTTAGAAATACAGTGTTAGTAAAAAACATACAGGTATGCTTGGGCAAGGCAAGAAATCCATTCCTCCCCAACATGCTTACAATTCACATCTCCACGTTCACTGAGTCTCAGTATTATTACCTGCACTGTGCCCACGGGAAAACTGAGGCACAAGAGAAACATGGTCACTAGGCAAGTTGATTAGAATCAAAAGCACTTACAGCCTCATGTGATGCATGAGCCACCATATCTGCTTTCCACCACCCTAATTTTTTGCTATCTATGCTTGCATTTCTTCACTGAGAAAAAAAAATCAGTATGAAAGCATCACTGCAGCAGAACAGAGCAAGTCCATTAAGAGAGATACTTCAAGACTTCAGCTGTAAGATGAACAATGAGTTCTAGGAGCAAGGCAGGTGTTAAAATTATCCCACATCTTTCTGCAAGTTTCTCTCTACAGTTACGGACTGTTCCTGCATGGATTTGCCAATGCCTCATCCTGCTGTGACATGTTCTAACCAAGCAGTTTCTGAAATTTACTTATTTTCACCCATCAGGGGTTATAAAAAGTGCAAAAACACAGATGAGGAACAGTGTAAAGCAGCAGATGCTGTGCTGAGCCCAGGCTGCTGCAGCTCAGGCTGGAGCTAGTGTGCACACACCTTTGTGAGCTGTGATTCTCATGCTGCCAAGGGCACAGCCAGCTTCCCACATGGACATGGGGTTTGGGATTTATATAAAAAGGCACTGGGATGGGGCTGTTCCATAGTTAAACTTCTGCAAAGGAACTGGAGCAACACCACATTTCCTCTGGTATAACTTGAGATGATCTTTTGCTGTCCAAAAGCTCCCAAGAGGCCCATTTGTTGCAGTGGCACTGGCAGTAACCTGGTGCTCCTGCAGAGGTTCCTACCTACAAGATCTGTCTGCAGCCCCTGAAGCACATGGTTCAAGTGGATCAATCAAGGTGGTGTGCTTGGTGCTACTCTGTATGCAAATTCAGAGCAGCACAGTAGGCTTAGGCCTGTGCACTGGGACTAAAAAGTGCTCTAATAAAAAAATAGAGCTTTAAGAGTACCTAAACAACATGACAGAGTTTGTGGCTCTGAAATATCTACCACTTTTAAGAACTGCATTTTCCAGGAAGTATTTCAGTTAGAGAACTTCAGGAAAATTATTTTTTGAAATGTGAAGTAATTCACATACATGCAGTAACAATGCATGAGAAAATTGGAGGAATATTTTTGAGTATGCAAGTTTGCAAGATTGTCATTCCAGTGTATTACAGTCCATTTTGCACATTACAGTTCTGTCTTAGCAAAAGCACATTGGCAGCAGCATACATTCATCTTTATGCTGGAGATTCAGACAAAATTATTACTCTCCAGTACATCTCAAAAACTGAGGAGCGTATTTAGGAGTGTCACTGAACTAAGACTAATTCTGACTCTGTAGAATGACATGTTCACACAGTATCATTAAAAAATGGAGATTTCAGTAGAAATTCTCGCATGTTGCATATATTTTATTCTGTTTTATTATTTCTGGCTGACTTCGTATCTCAGATTGCTCTTTTAAAGATCCATTTTCTTAATGTTTTTGAAGACAATTTATACTCTCATCTCTATTCTCTTGCCTTTCTGCAGCTGGTTTAATTTCAAATGGCTATTCTGTATTAAAAAGCACCTAAAATGATGTCATTTCAAGTTCCAGTAGTATAGAGTATAGTTGCATCTTTCCTTTTCAGTATGTGCTTGCCAGTCATATTCTTTCTATCCATTCTGCAAATGCAATACAGATTTATTCTTTCCCATCACAAGTGTCTCACTACAGGAACCATGCAGTCCACTGAGATGTCAGTACCTGTAGCTCACATGTCTTTCTTGTGAAGTTCCTTAAGAAAGGTATTTGTATATCTGCAGTGGTCATTCTGATGTCAGTTTTCAAGTGCTGATTTCCTTGGCTCAAAATTTTCCCTCCGGAGGAGCTTTAACTCTCTCAGTTCTTGTGGGTGTAAGCTCTGGTCAACGCCGGGTGTTAGCTTGTAATTTAAAGGAGATTCAATATAACCATTTCTATACAGACAAACTCGCTTGCAGAATTCAAAGGTGCTAAACATAACACCGAAGTATGGCACAATCTGATAAAAAAGCAAGATAAGAAAACATAATTAAACTCAATAGTAGCATCCATAGTTTATATGTTTTAAAAACAGGGAACTTCTAGGATTTCAGATCTGATCTGCTAATAGACCTTGTCCTCATTTATATAAAATCAGAGCCTCATCTCAAACTATGCTGGCAGTTGCAGAGTGCTAAAAGTAAGAGTTTATTGTTGTTATGTAACTAATTATAGCAATATTGTGAGGAAGAAGGCCTACACTAGCCTATAGATCACCAGAACTTGTCAAATACCCAAGTACATCCTAAGCAATCTCAGCAAATCCTGTCAGGAAATGTGGAATTCATTCTACATACACTAGAATGACTCCACAATTTTCTTGTTTTACCCCATGCAGAGCCTGCAGGTACTGGGTTTGTATTAGCCAAGGTAAGGCCATCACAGGCAGGCCATCACAATCAATCCCACTGTCACTCAATTAGCACTCATTAGCTGACCTGTAGTACTCTAGTAGGTAATCCTCATCACAGCACTACAAAACATATTTATGTAAATTAAATTACCTTCTGTTTAAGCTACCATGCTTTATTTCATGTTTTCAACTCAGCAAGGGCCGCAGTAATTGATTCACATGCATTAAATAGCTGGCTGAAAGCACTGCTTTGGACTTCTGAGCAAGTGGCTAATACAAGCACACATTTTTTACAGCTCACAACAACAGGTCAAATTACTGAACCTCAGGTCAGAAGGAGAACTTGTTTAGCTGTCCTAAGTGGATTGCTTGCAATCCCCCATCCATTCCACACTTTGTGGGTTAGGAGCACCCCCTTCTTCACAGACTTGAAATGAACTTTCAACATCTAGAAGCCAAGCTTGCATTTGGGGAAATACAAACCAAACAAAGTTCCAAGGCTGGTTTATAACCTATTTTGTAGTTGATTCTGTCATGTATAAGCTATGAAGTACAAAACAATGTCATAAGCTTTCTATCCCCAGCTGTCCAAAACTGCCTTGATTCCTTCAGGACAGTTTGACTGGAATGAAAGCAAAACCTCACCTTGAGCAGACTGGGTGTGAGTCCACTCCAAAGTCCAAGCACACCTTTGTTCTTCACAGTTTGCCGGAAGCAGTCAGCCATGCCAGTAAAATGGACATCAACTCCTCCATAGTGAGGAAGCCAAGGGCTCTGGGCCTGTCAAGAGACACCCAGGAAGAATTATAACAAGCAGAGAAAAATGAAGTAATTACTTTCTCCATTCAGGTATATAAGTCAGCACCAGGCTTCAACAGATTGATCTTGATTCTTCCCAAAAGTATTTAATTTGCATTTAAATATAAATTTAAAAGGGCAAGGACTCACCTTTTGATAGATATGAAAGTGAAGAGTAATTTCACACACTCAACAGTAATTTCACCTCCTTTTGTGCCATTGTCGTAACAATTAATCCCACCATTGTGAGGACAAACCATCCAAACCAGAGCCACATATCCCATCAGCCCCATGCCAGCTGCTCAGGTCAAGGTAGAAATTTTTCACATTCCTGGCATGGAACACTGTGAGAGGAAAGTTCAGAGCCACACTGCCTTTCCTGTAACTCTGACCAAACCAGCTGACTTGTCTCTGGCTGCTGAGGCTGTGTCTGCATTGCTGTGAGAAACAGGAACCACACTACAGGCTTAGGAGCAGCAGCACAGCAGAAATGGAAGGATGGAGATTTCAGCCCAGGGTCTTCAGGCTACCAAGGGCTGAAGGTGAGCAGTTGGTGCCTATGCTCCCATATCAATGTGTTCAGTTAATAGAGACTAGTTAAAGTTAGCTGGGGAGAATCCTGTTGGCTAGCAGCTGAACTTCCAACTGCAGTACAGTGTATGTTCACATGGAGGAAGTGTAGTTGGTAATTTTTAACAGCTAAATCCTTTCTTCATTAATCTCCTACTGAGTTAGCACAGACAGGATAACCTGACCTTGAATAATCCCATCCTCATCCATCTGTGCACATGCAGCCGTGGATTTATTTTGCATCAACAAATCAGGGTTTCACTCAAACACATGGCAAGTGACACTTCAGTGTCAGGGGCCCCAAGACACAGGTTGATGACTTGCAAAATGATCATCCTAAAGTAGAAGTTTAATAAAAATGGGTCTTTTACAGTTAACTGATTGATGAACTTGGGTATCAGGATCCCCACATTGATCTGAAACACCGTACAGTGTAATGATTTTTCTTTCCTTGTTCAGACTAACCTGTAGCTTCTCAGAGCTGCTAACCCTATGACAAGCCTCATCAACTGACAAGTGGTGATGACACTTTCTAGATGCCTTAGTGGTAGCATTTCAAGTACTTGGCAACTGAGATGCTGGAAAGGCAAACAGATCAAAACTCATGCTCTAAGTACGTAAGAGAAATTGCTAATCAAATAGTTACTGGCAAGCCTACTGTTAAAATTTAAAGGCTGAAAAAAATCCTCCTGATTACCCCCCACACAAATGGCATAGTCTTCTTTGTCTAAAAAAAAATCACAGATCATGATTTTTTTTTTCTGCCTCATTGAAATGCATGTGAAATACCTCTTACTGCAAGTAACAGGTAAAAATCTTCTGCACAAAGACTTTCATGTCTGTACTGCAGAAGACGCTGAATGCTCTGAGACTTCAGAAACCAGTTCAATAAGAATGGTGATATTAGCACCAGCAATGCTTAGAAGAAAACTAAAATTATTAAAATGTCACTAAAAATTGCAGTGGCAGTCATAGGAGAACTGCATCCAAAACTCTGTTCTGCCTTCTGAACAGTCAGCCAGGTTCCACGAGTTTGGTTTTTTTTTTTTTTTTGTTTTTGGAAATGAAGTTATTAGCAGCCAAGCAGTAAAGAAAGACAAGTCTCTGAAATGTTTCAGGAACACAGGAATGCTATTAACATGTGATTCCCTTCCTTTTTCAGTCCCTTTGTGGTGGGCAGGGCATGGCTTGCCAGAATTTACCTGGGTCAGTTTGACTTAATCCCCTTCATTACTGTACACTCTGCAAAGGCACAGATCAAAGTGGGTTTTTTTACAGTACTCTTGCCTGCAACACCAAAAGAAGTGACAAATACAGTGCAGGTTTCAGTAAACATCTCCAGAAAGCAGTTCAAAAGGAACAGGTAAGTCAAACCTCTAGATTTCCAATCTGCCCACTGATACTGACCTCTCAAGAGATTTACTGAAATTATTACTGAAACCATTCCCCACAGATAGAGCTGTTTCTAAGACTTCAGTCTGTGAAATGAAGTATGTGTTGCCAGCCTTTCTGATTTACAGGAGCTGTATGCTTCTAGGACCCTACACACAATATGTAAATAACAACTGTCCACAGAATCTTAGAATCACCTACTGCAAGAGGAAAACTAAAAGCTGTATCAGTGTGTAAATAATGCTTCAGTATTTTGGAATATAGCTGAGTGAAGTTGAAATGTATTAATAAAAGAATAATACTTTAAATGTGTTTCATTTGGCACAAACGTTCATGAAAAACATTTGCCGTGGGTTTTGGTGGTTCCTCATCTAAGCATGTCTACCACACTGCAACCCTCAGAACCACCCTATATGGCGCCAGAGCCAGAAAACAGAAGCAACAAAAGAGATCAAACTGGTTTCTCTTGTGCAGAAACCTACCATGACATATAAATCAAACAGCTAATCTCATTCCATAAAGGGAGGGTTTAGGACAGAGAATTTCATGCACTTCAAAGCAGCTGAAATTCCTTGCTTTTGACACCCCTTGACACTATGGGTTGCTGCATGGAAATCTTTTTCTTAGGAACTCTTTTAAAGACTTTCTTCCTCCCAGCTGCATCTGTCTCAAACTGCAGGAAGCTGGGGACACAGCTCCCTGTGCTGGTAACAAAGAGCCAAGGTGTTGCTCACAGTAGTAGCAGGGCTAAGTTTCTTATCTTTTTACCTCTGATGGACAGTGGGTTCTCTAAACTATTAAAGCACATCAAATGCAGAACTGTCTCCTCTTGCTCTCTCACAAACACAGTATTTTTATATCCAGAGCTCACCAAGTTGAATATGTCAGTGTAACACATCCACAGTTCTATGGCAACATTCTAAACCCAAGAGAGATGTACAAAAAAATTCCCAACTACCTGCACTCATAATCTTTGAAAATAAACAAAATATTTAAATAAGGGTGTAGTCTCATGACTGCAGGTTAATTGTCATAGTTAATTGTTACCTGAAGACTCTTCAGCCACTGTCTCTCCCATTTTCTGTATTACAAGGTGACTGCCAGAACAACATAATCCCGTTTTGGGAGCTGATCTCACAAACCTTTTCAATGACCTACCTCAGCCACTCTCCTGTGCAGATAAAAACTTTTCAGTTGCTTTTTGTGACATTTTGGTTTGCAATTATTTGTATTCACATGTATCAGAGACTATGAATTCATGTATTTAATTCATGTACTTCCCTCCTCTGCCCTGCTTATAAAGTTTGTTGGTACAAATATTTGCTATTAATTTTTTTAGTATGCAGTACTCTTGGCACAGAGAATAGAAGACAACAAACAATGAGAATAGCTACCATAAGTGGTATGCTTACCCTGATGGTGGATAGAGTAAAATTGCTTGTTATTTACATACTATCAACAGATTCAGGTGTCATACACATCTGACCACTTTAAAAAAAAAAAAAAAGAAAAAAGTACAAGAAGACACTTTACACACAGCTCAAGAGTTCACACTCTTAATCTGGAAGCTAAAAAAGGAAGTCTTTGCAGTCTGGGTTAATAAGGGCACATGCTACAGGCAAGTGCAGTTGTAGTTTAACGGAAACTGAAAGTCAAGGACTATAGTTTTTATTCAAGTTAATACCACTCCAGTCAACAGAAATATCATTGAAGTGAAGACTGGATGCTTGAAAGAGTGTTTCATTCCCCTACAATGAAAAAAAATTACAATGTAAATATGTGTTAATATTTTGGGGAAAAAGGCATCCTCTTGGGCTTAGTCAATCCTTCATTCTAAAGGTCAGCCTTATTCAGCAGTCATTCCCTGTCAGTGGTTTGGTAATGCTGATTTACTCGTGGTTAAAGTCCACCCAAAGGTATTCAGGCACAGAGGAATGTAAACCATGGCACACTATCAGGATACAGTCAGTTCAGAGCAGTACAGCACAGCTGACCTCCAGCGTCCCGCACTCCAGGAACACCCTGTCCCTTCCCCTGTAAACCTGAACTGGGGCCAAGTCATGCCTTCTGGGAAGAATGCCACCAACTGAGCAAAACAGCTTCATGCTTGGTCAAAACCTTGACTCTTTGCTTTAAATATATATCACCAGGCCTGTTGTACCCTGAGACTCCACAGTTTGTGAAGAATCCATCCTTTGCTGCTGAGCCTAAGCCTCCTCTGTGCTTTGACACCTGCTATGTGAAGAAGTCTTTAATACAGAATATAGAAGTCTTTTTCCTCAAGGCAGTGCAAACCTCTTGCATGGGCAACTCTGGGTGGCTTCCAAAGCTGTCATGATGGTTCAGCTCAAGCCCTACAAATGGGTGCATCATTTTCATGCATATTAGCACTAATTTATTTAAAGGTGCAAACCCTTAGGCAGACTGGCTTGGTCCCACACGTCATACAGTGGATGGCAATGCTAGTTCCCGCATCTCTTGCTGCCTATCTAGGAACTGAGGAGAAAACTAATCTTTAACAGGATTGTGGCTTTTCACAGGTAATAATTTCATTTACCTTGTGTGGATGAATTAAGGATTTACACCAAATAAAAAAAAATCACCTATAAAAGAATCACAGAATGAACTAGGTTGGAAGAGACCTTTTGAGATCATAAAGTCCAACCTATGATGTAACACCTCATCAACTAAACCATGGCACCGACTGGCACATCCAGTCTTTTTTTAAACATGTCCAGGGACAGTGACTCTACCACCTCCCCAGGCAAGACGATTCCA
Organism: Sylvia atricapilla; assembly: GCF_009819655.1. Taxonomy (NCBI): domain Eukaryota; kingdom Metazoa; phylum Chordata; class Aves; order Passeriformes; family Sylviidae; genus Sylvia; species Sylvia atricapilla. Next base: position 10,520,037 of record NC_089174.1, on the reverse strand, counting down.
TTGCTGAATCGCTCTTACAGTGAAGAATTTTTTCTGACGTCTAACCTAAATTTCCCCTAGCACAGGGGAAGTTTAATTTAGTCTTAAGACTATGTCCTCGTGCTCTGCCAGTTGTCACCTGTGAGAAAAGCCCAACCCCCAGCTGACTACAACCTTGCAGGAAGTTGTAGAGAGTGATAAGGTCAGCTCTGAGTCTCCTTTTCTCCAGGCTGAACAGCCCCAGCTCCCTCAGTTCCTCACGGGGTTTGTGTTCCAAGCCCCTCACCAGCCTCGCTGCCTCCTCTGGACATGCTCAAGTGTCCCAATGTCCTTCCTAAACTGAGGGCCCAGAACTGGACACAGCACTCAGTGAGGCCTCACCAGTGCTGAGTCCAGGGGAAGAATGACCTCCCTGCTCCTGCTGGCCACACCATTCCTGATCCAGGCCAGGATGTCATTGGCCCTCTTGGCCACCTGTGCACACTGCTGGCTCATGTTCAGCTGCATTCACCAGCACCCCCAGGTCCCTGTCCTCCTGGGCACTGTCCAGCCACACCATCCCCAGCCTACAGCATTGCAGGGGGTTATTGTGGCCACAAGAGTGTCGATCAAGTTTTAGCTCCCTGTTCATGGAATATTTTCCATAATTAGTCACCTCACATGTCATAGGCATATCACTCCAAGCACAGACAAGTGGATACAAGACAATCCTGTAAAACTGATGCAAAAGTACCCAAGTCAGGGTTATCAGTAATAGCTGTACCTCCAGAGACATTATTGTCTCCTGGCTGAAAGTTATGTCTGTAATAGCTGTGTGTGAAGAGCAGGTGAAGCCAGCCTGTGTCAGGTTCTGTTTGCTGGGTGAGTTTATGGAGTTTAAAAATGTGGGCTGGGTTAACCCATCTGATGTGTCCCAAAGCAGCTTAAAGAGTTCTCACTCACATCACACTGATGACAGAACTGAGGCAGCTGTAACAGGCTGGCAGACATGAGCAGCTGGCACTACCAGATCTCAGATTTCAGGCATTGTGGCCACTTTACTGTCCGGGAAGATCATTTGAGAGAATTGCATTCTGCCATCCCTCACACCTCCTGCACTTCAAACAGGTGCAATGTGTTTTCCAGCTTTTCTTCAGCAGGCCACTGTGTTACAGTGCAAAGCTAATCTACCCCAAGGTGAGTACTACATAATTATCACACCACAGCTTCTTGGATGAACTGGTTTAGAGTCAAGGCAGACCTCACAGTTAAAGCAGCCCAGTACTGCTTCTAATTCTTGATCTACAATTTCTTCTTCTTATCCAGTTTTTCTACTAACATTGTTCAGTGTTTCAGCTTGACAGACAATCAGCTCTTATGCTTCTCTCCTGCAGAAGTCTGGGGATCTAAAGGAAATGCTTCTGAGATTTGTTCAGATTTATAAAAGCTGATTTAGGCTGTTACACAAAGCAAAGCCTACATTATGCTCCATAGCTTTTTTGAGGCTTTGTCTTGACCACTTACCAGACCAAATACTTCCCTAAGCAGTAGAGCAGTACTCTGCAACAGCTTCAGAAAGTGGTATAAAATATCTTTGCAACAACATCAGTGAAACAATAAAAATTGCAGGTAATCCAAAGTATTCAGATATAGTAAAAAAGAGAAGAGAAGAAGGGATTTTACCACAACCAGAATCTGTCATCTATTACCTATTTGCTGATAATCAGAGGAGCCAGGCCTGTCTCAAATTCAAGTACCACTCAGGACACAGGAACCTGGCTGATGCCTGAACCCCAGCAACAAGAAGAAGATGAATGTGAGATCACAGAGAGAAGTAAGAAAAGTAAGAACTAACACTACAGCCTCCCCCTTAGAGATGAGACTAAATATTTCACCTATCTGTGCACTTGTTCTCACAACACTTGATCGAAGTTCATATCTCTGAAACCTCCACTCTTCTGTCAAGTTTACTTGAAGCTGGGCAGCAGAAGCTAAAGTTATTGGAGGCAAGGACAAGGACAGACAGCTAGCAACCATATAAGCCTCACTGAAGAAATCATATTAGAATTGGTAATACTGCTCATTTGTTTCCACACTATGGAATTCGTGTGATCAGATGGCACAGTTTCTGAAAACTTTTGTTTCATGCTGTTGACTATTAAAGCATCTTCCTGCCCAATGTCTCAGAGCACGTATGCTTTTGAGATGATGTGTGAACTACACGACCCAAGAAGAATTCCTTAGACCAGGTCATGTCTCCAGTAACTTTCATATCAGAACACAGATCTCACCCCCAGCAGTGACACTACAGATTGTGAGCTCCCGGAGGCGGCACACCAGCCCAGTGACTGTCTCAATGACAGAACTCTGCAAGTCACTCATGCTTAAGCAAAGCAGGAGCACTGCTCGTTATCTCAGCAGAGAGAACATTCATCATTCTCTTTTTCAATACTTTACAACCCAGCCCACTGGGCTCTTGCTAGACTGACTTTTACCATGCAAGGGGAATATTTTTAAACAAATATTTAAATAACAGTATTCCTTTCAAAAGAGAGGCTTTTACTGTGAACAGGGTAACTCACAAAAGAAATTACTGTTTAGTTTTCTTCACATTATTAATGCATAGCATTTCCATAACTTACAACAGATTTCACATTTGCAGAGCATCTTGTGTTCCAAAGAACAAAATAACCCAACAAAAAACCCAAAACACATTGCAGATTTATAGGCAGCCTAGGCCAAACTGATTGAATTTGAAAAGAGGCCACTTCTTGAGTGATGCATGGCAACAACCTACACTAGCCAAAATCAGTAAGCCTGTTTGTTTGCAGGAGTGAAGCAAAGTCAAAGCCTGCATTTTTGAAACAGAAAGATCAGCACTGAACAATGCTTTCCCCACAGAGATATCCTCACAGCTCGAGGATGCAGTGCAGTCAACACCAAAAATGAGCTGAATGCTGCACTTAATTAACAGTGTATTTATTCTGTATTATAAGGGTTTGATGGCAAAGCTATAACTGAGTAGCATTTACTGGTGAAGGAGAGTTTAAGAAAGGTTTTAGTCAAAGATATTAAAATACGGACACAAGGCTGAGCTTCTGAAAACCATGCCAAGTTTGTTCAAGCAAGCGGGTGAGGAGTAGTTGTGGAGTATCTATGAAGCTTTAAGGACATCTCTCTGCATTTTGCTTAAAAAACTACTAAGGTCACAGGTCATTCTGGGATGGAGGCTGGGAAGTGCCACTCAGGGCACTGAGCCCACCTCTGCATGTCCTGAGCACAGAGAGATTGGGTTTGCACTGACCATTTGCGTGTTTGTATGTTTTCAGTCCCATACATAGCCTGGGATGGATGCCATTCTAATAATAATCTTCTGTACAGCCTGTAACAGCTTTAAATTCATCTTCCCTTACTGAAAAGCCACAGCTCAGTCCAATAGGCACTTAGGAAGGTTATCACTGTACACAAACAAGGAAAAGTAGAAACATTATCAGTGCTTCCTTAGACTCAGAGTCATAAAAAAAAAATTTCCCTGCTAAAGGTAGAAAAAACTTGAAAAAGAAAAAAGTGTTCTTGTATGCAAGTCTGCAAGGTAAAAAGGGCAGCACTTGAATATGGCTTAGAAATTGGATTTAACAAAGAACGCTACATTGTGATGTAAGGAAGGAAAGCCAAGAATAACAGTCAAAATGATATAAAGATCAGTAAGTTTCTGTTCAGAAACTGATACATGATAAAAGTAACTCAGGAAAACACTTAATATAGAACATAACCCTCTTTTTCATTAATCCCCTTCTACAGATGTATAATAAAAGCCATATTTCCATGCTGAAACATGCATACAGTACCTCTGAATTCTCTAACATGCCAATCAGGAGCAAAGTGAAAAAAGGAAGACAAAGAAATAAAATTAGGATAAGCACAACATAGAGGACTCAAATATTCAGTAAGATTCACTCATATTAATTAACATTTCTTTTAAGAAAAACATTCAGATGTATATGCAGCAAACACAGCATCTTAAAAAAAAAAAGAAAAGGTTAACTGGCAAAAGCTAATTCTAACAGCAAAGGCAGAAGAAGCCATGGTTACAGTGCAAATCTGACATCATAAAGCATCACCAAAACACAATTCTTCCTTAAGAATTGTTCACTGACAGTCAGCTCCTACTCCCACAGCTGTCAGTGACAGAAGCAGCCAACGTCAGAAGTGTAGGATTTCAGATATGTCAAGTGAGAAAGGATGAAGCAAGATTATTACAATGGAGATAAAAATAGCAACTTATCCTTCCTCCCATAACAGAACTGATTTCATAGTCTATGCAAATAATTCAAGCATTGTCCAGATGAAGGGATGAATGGAACTAACTCTTCTAAAATTGCATAGCATATCAGGTAAAGATCTGAACTGGGTGTCCTGGTCTCATGTTTATACTCCACCCCAGAATCAATGGAGATTGCCTTCTGTCCTAGTTTCTCAGTTTTTGAAGCTTCTGAGATTGTTTTACAACTCCCTGGCTCCCCATCACCAGCAGCTTCACTGGAAAAATCTTCTTTAGCAACATACTCCCTCCATTTGTCAGACTGGTGGGACAAAAGGCGGGGAAAAGGAATCTTACACTGACTTCCACAGTGTGCTGGGTTCCTCTTCATACACCATAAATCCAGCATACACTGCTTCAAAAAAGCCCTGCATGTCTCCATGTGCACTGCAGAGAACACACAAGGCCCAGAGGTAGCTGAAGGCTTTGGTAGCCTTCTTTTTCTGTCAGCCAGAAAGTTGAATTACTAAATAGAGGCTGTTCAGAATAACATGTCTGAGAAAAACTGTGATCAGAAGTATGTGCTCCCCCATTTTCTACAGAACTCTGAAATGTCCTGAAGTTCTTTTCCTTTCCTTTATTATCCTCCATTCTAGGTCAATTCCTTTGCATGATACTTTTCCTGTCGCTGTACTAGGCATTTCTCTCTTCTGACCAGCACCCCAAAAACTGCACTGACGAGCAAGCACAAAGCAGAGCTGATCTCTGCAAATCTGGGCCATACCCTGGTGCTAATCGGAAAACCCAGATTTCTTGGATAACCTTGCAGGAGTTCCAGTGCACTCTTGGTAGCAATGTGGGTGCAATTTTCAACACATCTCTTTCCTGGACAACTCTACATGAATTAAGTAATTTCCAGTAGCCAACAAATTACAGGATTTTGCACCTAGGCAGCTCGTTCTTTTGAAATACCTTTGCCTCTTCCATGCCTCCAGAGTAAATCACTGAACAGGTGTTTCTTTAAGCTCAGAAAATCACTATTCGGTGTTGCAATGCACTTACAAGGAAGAAACCCTCTCTGTTGATAAGCCTTTTGTTTTCATGCAAAGTATTTTCAGCCTCTCCACGTCCTACATATTTAGGCAATAAATCCAGCTCCTCTATTGCTGGAAGCACCAATCAGATGATTAAGCCTCTTCGGTGGAAGAGCACGGCCTACTGGCAGGAAAATGAAACACGGAACTGCCCCACTTCTTCACATGCCTATCACCCGTCACGACGCAGACTGACACAAAACATCACACCAGTTACAGCCAAAGCCTGCTTTTGAACTGATCACAAAATCAGAATGTTCAAGTAACTGTTGCATCGACAGAAAATATTAAAAGGGAAACAGCACAGTAAATGCCCTAATTTTCTTTTATTCTTCAGGGCAACAGTATTGCTGTGAGACTAAGGATATAAAGTAAAAGAAGGCTTGTAAGAGAATTTGCTTTTCATAGACCCACTGGTACAGCTGGATAAAATGACCAACTTTTAGTGCTCAGAATCTCTTTCTTGTCTGAAATATTTTATAAGATACCTGATGAAAGCAATTACTCCTTCTGCTGAGGTTCTCTGCTACAAGATAGAAAGGGGGCAGGGAAGGCTACTGTGACACAGCATCTGAGCCCTGAAAAGGGAGAGCAGGAGAGGGAAATTCACAGTTTCACTGACCTTTTGCTACCTTGTGACTTGCCAACCAGGTTACCACTTGATGAAAGGGACAGGGATTTACATAAGGCTGCCACAGTAAGTGACTGTTTTTCTAATAACATCACAAAAGCTTCCCTTTGTGATAAATAAATAATAAATCTGCATTTCCAGGAACTAGGCTGAAAACCAGACTCATCTGCTCCTGCCAGAGAATGAACATATGATGAAAGATACTCACTGTCTCCCTGCTGATGAAGTTCTAATGGAAAGTCCACAACAGCAAGTGAATTATGTCAGTGAGATGGAAGCTGTGGGATAGTGGTTGTTTTGTGGGGTTTGGGTCTTTTTTTATATCATTATTTTAAAGTTCTGGAGAAAGGATCAGGAAGATATCGTAACTCTCATTCTGCTGATGCACCAGGAAAACAGCAGCACCCGCAGCTGGTAAGTCACTTGTTAACCAGAGGAGTCAGAAGTAAGAACAAGGACAATTATGATTCTTCAGACAATACTGAGGAAGTTTGTTTTGTGGTGAAGCATAAATGGCAGACAAACAGGCTCTGAAAATAATATGATCTCATTCATCCCACCTATCACTAAGGGGATTTCTTCAGCTGGCAAACTTACAGCCTGTGTTTATTTCATCGAAGGTTTGCAATCTGAAATGTGAGAATTTGATGGAACTGCTATGAAAAAGGAAAAAAAAATAAAGCAACAGAGATGGAGTCTGAGAGCATATACATATCCCATGATAGTACCTGAAATCACATTAAAGGTATAACAACCCATTTGTAGCAATGATTTCCAGACTCTAAAAACAAAACAATAAACAAAACAATAAACAAAACCCCACAAATGAGAAAAATGCCCCAACAAACCCCAAACCATAGTCTCTGTAGCCTACTGCTAAGAAAAATAAAGTGGCACCCATGATCACCTAGCTAGTCTTGTCCCAAGCTCTTGCACCAAGCACCTATGACAAAGTACTGGTAACTTGAATATTCTGTACCTGCATCTTCCTCTTGACAGTCTCAAAGGGGAAGGAAAGTGTCTGTGCCACTCCAGCTGCTACACAACCATTTATGAAGTTCTGAAGAGGAGTGAAACGAACTATGGGTTCTTGCCAGATTTTGTCCAGACTGATGTAAACAAAGAATGAGCCTGCAGAAAATGGGACAGCACCTACAAAGCAAACCAGACAGGATTATATCAATGCATGGTACACTAAGAAAAGAGAGCTGCCTATCACATCTAGAAAGATGGGAAGAGCCATTGCCAATTTACACCTCACAATCCACAAACCTAATCCAGATTTTGAAGAACTTTACTCTTTAGTCCCTGGTTTACCACGAAACACCCCTATTGTACCATCCAGACATGCTGATAGAGGCATACATTTACCTATCAGAATGTGCATGTTGTCAGAATCATTAACTGCTATAGTCTCATGACAGTCAGGTGTTTCTCCAGGTTCTCTCTGTGACAAGCTCTTTCCCAGTCCAACTCAACCCTAGCATCTGTACAGGTAAACAGTCAGACTGACGAGGGATACTTCTGGCCTCTTTTGCTTGTTTCATGCTCTTATAGTTTTATAGTGTGATTATACATTTATTATTATTGTTGTTGTTACACATTTTATTTAATGTTATATTGTGACATTAAATTGACTCAGTTGAACGGCATTTTAAAATGCTCTGGAGAGTAAATAAATAATTAAAAATTAATTTCAAGTAAAGAGGGAATATAATTAATCTTCACTTTTCACACCTACTATACACTACAGCTCATGTTGGTTTCACTGAACAGCTCAGGAGATACTCTCACACCCAACAGGAATTACAAGCAGTGTGTGCTTATCTATATAAATGTTTTTTAAGAGTTTAATGGTGAAAATTGTGCATCCAAGAGTAATTAGATCATCTATAAAAGAAGGAAAAAAGTATTTTGCTGAACACTTAACCAGATATAAAATGCTACACACTTGGTCCTAATTTAAAGTAATAAAGCTGCAGCAAGGGTTATCAGTATTGCAGCACCTTGCAAATCTCCACATCTTCTAGAAGAAAACATTCCTATCTGCTTTTGAAACCAAGTGAGCAAGTAAACACCTTATACAGCTGCAACAAAAACCAGGCAGTGAGGTGATTTCACCCCAGTATGTCTTACCTAATATGGCAGGTGAAACACCACGATAGAGTGCACGGAGCCCTTCCTGATGATGAATCTTGTAAAAAGCGTGAAAAATTCCTTCGTAAGATGGTTCCAGCCGGTTCTGCACGATGAGCCGTGTTTTAATCACATCGGTGGGGTACGTCACGATGGTGGCAACCATGCCAGCCAGACTTCCTGCCATGATGGCTCTCCAGTGGGAGATATGGCCCAGCTCATCCATGAAAAGGGTAACAAGTCTAAAGTAAACACAAAAAAGAAGTACTATTAATGACACTACGAAGAAAATGCATGAAAAATTAGGGTGGATGATTCTTGGTGCAAATGTTCTTCTGTCCACGAGCCACTTTAGCAGCAGGAATTGAAATTTTAACATGTGATTCATCCAAGATCTTATTATATATAACACCACATAAGCATCCATCTACTGGATGAAAATCTTTATTTTATATTTCCACATACAGGATGAAAATTACCATAACTTAAAATACATCTGCAAGAAATTATCCTATCATCAGTTTAAGACATTGGTCCAACCTGCCACCAGTTAAGATTATCATGTAAGAGGAAATGTTGATAATTACATCACAGGCCTTCTGAAAGCAACTGAACCTTCATCTGTTACTTATGTTGGGACAGGAAGGTTGACAGGGACACGCCTTTGGAGAAGACTTATGTCCAAGCATAATGCTCAGGAGTTTAAGTCTCAATTTGAAAATTTGAAATTGTAGTACAGTTTTAAAAGCTACACACAAATCATGCATTTGTGGTGCACTGAAGGACTTTTCTATGACAGGAAAAACTCAGGAGTAATGTCCTGGAGGCAGCAAGAAGCAAGTAAAAACATTTGAGGGTTTTAGGTGGAGGTAAAGAAATATATTATTTTATTTTGGAAGCACTAACTGAAACATCTAAACAGGACATCTGCATTTAACCTGCATGGTGTAACCATGTGCAGAACAAAACAATTTGCAAATATTTACAAGTCACTGCTCGCTCAGTTTATGTTTTCTCACATGAATGTGCATTTTCCACTGCATGACAAATCCCTGCATCTACTTGTCTCAAGTCCTGGGAGTGCCCAGGGCAGAATGCTCAGCCAACAGAAGCAAAAGGGTATAAGCCTTTCTTCCTGTATGTCTTATGCAGTCCCTGAACCCACTCAGCCTAATTTTGCTCTGTGTGCATAAATGCATGGGAAAGGTGGTGGGGCATCTCTGGGCAGTACCTGATAACATTTAAAATGTTAGAAAGACAAAAGCCTGTGCAGAATAATTGCTGAGGGGTGCTGACTGTGCTCAGTCCTGCTCCTCCTGGGACTGCTTACCCAACCTATAATATTTCTCTTTTCGTGTTTCTTGCCTTTATGCACACCATTTTCCCAGTAGAAAATACTTTCAAAAACCTCCAAATAGGGGCTCAAGGATTAAGCATAGGCACCTTGTATTTAATTTCCTGGTAGCCTACTTCCACCTGTAATTCAGAACACCCTGTACAAACTAGACACAATCTTTAGCCATGCAAAAGGAATACACTGTTTCAAGCCGAACAATGAAGTTATTTTGCTAAAAATCAACTGCTTTATATTGGTGCAACACCCTGCCTTTTCTGTGAACTTTCAAGTACATTTAAATTACTGTTTGTGCCTTCCCACTTGCATTATCTCACTCTTTGTTTGACCACTGCGTCTATTACGGCACAAAAAAGCTGCCCAGTTTTAGGGACACTTCATTTGTGGTCTCCTGAAGGGTGGAGGCAGTGATGGGCAGGAGACTTGCTGGGGCAGATGAGTGACAAACCCAGCGGGTTGGCAGCACCAGTGAGGCTGTGCTGCTGCCCAGAACAGAACAACTCATCGCCCAGCTGGGTGGAAATGTCATGTGCTACCATGAGCAGCTGACAGCCATTAAATAAAAAAAAAAAAAAAAAAAAAAAAAAGCCCAGCCCACAGTGGCAAAACATTCTGGTGTGTGCAAACAGTCAGACACTCCCTGCAAAGGCTGAGAGATTCAGAGATACTGGCAGCAGAAGGGAATCCTAGGAAACAGCACAGTTGGCAGAGCTCCACCAGCACTGCTCCATGTTCATCCTGCTGCAGTCCTTCTAGCACCTACCTTAGTTTAATATCTGTATATTATCAAAACCAAGATCTTAAAACAAATAATGTCACATATCAATGTCAAAACCGATCAAATTTACTTAACAACTCCTGCGTGATAGGGTAAAATATCTGATCTATGATTTTGTTATTTTCTTTGATACAGGCAACATAAATACTTGAGAGTGCATGAATTAATTAAACAAACTGGCTGCAAAGAACAGATGCGACAGCCACACCTGCAGGTTGCAATGTTACTTCATTTCTAAATGAACCCAAGCAAAAAGAATTTTAACAGACTATCGACTCTTCATCATGTAAAGAATATTCATGACTTTAGAAGCATTTGCTGGCATATCACCAGGCCCTAACAATCGCTACGCGCTGAATAAATTAGGTAAAAAAAATTATAAACAAAGGTCCGCGTCTTTGGGGAGAAGGGGCGGCCATCCAGCTGACCAGCGGCAGAGGCATCAGACTGAACTCGGCACTCTCCATCGCTCCCTCCGCTGTTACGAAAGCCGCGGATCCCCCGCGCGGGCCGGTCGCTTACCGGCGGGAGGAGGCGAGCTGCAGGGCGCTGTAGGGGCAGAGGCGCAGGCAGGCCGTGAGGTTCCCCTTCCAGAGGGCTCGCACGCCCTCGGTGCGGCACAGGCTGAGCCCGGCGCTGCGCAGCCCCCGCCGGCAGTGCCAGGTGCCCACCTGCGCCAGCACCGTCAGCAGCTCCAGCGGCGCCGTCAGGCTGAGGCTCAGCGCGCCCGCCAGGCCGGCGCAGCCCAGGCGCTGCAGGGCGGTGACCCGGCCGTCCCGGCGCAGGGTGGCCATGGCCCCGCCGGCCCCGCCGGCGCGGAGCGGAGCGCACGGAGCGGCCCGGCCCGGCCCGGCCCGGCGGGGCGCGGCCACAGCGGGGGCGGCGCCGCCCGCCACGGCCGCCGGGGGGCGCTGTGCCGCAGGGCTCCGCGCGCCCCCGGTGCGCGCTGCGGAGGCGGAAGGAAAACCCGGAGCGGATATCCCGAGTGGAACGGCCCTGCCCGCGGGCGAGCTCGGACTGCGCCCCTACCCCTATTTGCACCTGAATTTATGGATTATTACATTATTCCCATTTATGTAGGCGGAAAAAAATACCCTCAGTGACCCAGCTGCACTCAGGACACACCCGTTTCTCCTTACAATTAAACGTAGTTCCACAGCGAATGCAGCAACGGCACAACTACACAAAAAAACCCTTCGTTCTGCTTCTGAAGCCCTCTGTGTTGATGCTGGAACTGAGTAACAGAGTGAACCTAAGATTTACGAGGTCAATTAGTTCAGGTTTTCTTGACGTGCTGCCAGAGGGGGAAAAAAAAAAAAAAAAAAAAAAAAAAAAAAAAAAAAAAAAAAAGACACAGGGACGGGAGAGACGTAAGCGGAAAGGAGATACAAGTTGAGACCAGAATCTGTGGAGCGAGGAGATGACAGCCAGTACGGAGGTAGTAACACAGATTCGTTCCAAAACAGGATGTTCTGTTCCTTGTAATATAAAACTCCAAACAAAAAACTCCAATCAAACTGAAAGCTGTATTCAGTATCTTCTTACAGTGCATCCCACAGAACAGTGTCAGATGACTTTTGGCAAGAATGCTCTACCGCTGATCCAACAGACTATTCCCAGATCAATAAAATACCTAAAAGACATCTCTCTTGAATTGCATCTCTCTCCAGGAACTCAACTACTTATGGTGTTGTATTTTCTTGGTGAGAAGAAACCATTCAACCATTAAGAAGCAGAAAAACAAAAATAAATGTTTATAACTTGCTATACATTAATAGTGCTTGCAAACAGAATATTGCAAACCTTGCTTTAAGAATTCAAAGAAAAGGGTGATATTTCTTCCAGGGTTTTTCTTTTGTTGCTCATCTGCACAAGACAAGACTCAACTTAAGATTCTTACTGAGCACTGGTATTTTCCATACAGTCTTCCCATTTTCATTACTCATTTTGTGGCAAGTTTATACCTACTTCTTCTGGCTGATAAAAAGAATCACCAGATGACCTAAACCTCCCACAGCAATCCTTGGAGAAGAAGGTGGTTTGTGTGACTCTCTGTTGCTTTTTTTCCCCCTCTGTTGTAAAGGCACCTCCCAGAATAAAACCAGTCATACATTAAAAAATTGGACACGTTCCGAGTCAGGTTGGATAGAGCTTCGAGGAACTTGATCTAGTGGAAAGTGTCTGTGCCCATGGCAGGAGGGTTGGAACTAGATGGTCTTTGAAGTAGTTTCCTTCCTTCCTTCCTCCCTCTCAGCAAAATCATCCACTCACATACAAAGTGTTTCTGAAGTAACCTTCTTGCAGCTTAAACCTATCACCATACAGAATGATTAGAAAGTCTGGACGAGGAATTTAGACACACTGAAAAAAGCAAACATCACCAGGTACTTTCTAATATTACCTTAAACACATATAAGCTTAACAAGTTTTCTGTACAGCCAGCTAGAGGATGGCAGCATTCAACCCATTGTTCACTTGTTCCTTGCTAGAAAGCGATCGTGTAGGTGAGCTGCCTCTCGCTCAGTAACTGATCACATTAGTATCTAAGGAAAGGTTATTTCAGACAGTTTCCTGATTGAAACCTGCAATGACAGCAAACTGCAGTAAGCAAGGTCGTGTCATTGTTTTTTATGAAACAAAAGTATGTGAGTTTTCTTACTGTCTCTTGGAACAGGTCTTAGTTTTCTATTTCAAAATTAAATACAACTCTGATGTTTGGGTTTTCCTACAGACTGTACAACCTAGAGGCAGAGGACCTGTACCTATATTCTCAATCAGGAAAGTTGTCTTAGCTTTTAAATTACTTCAGTGGTATGTGACATCCAGATGTATTTCCTGGAATGACATTACCAAGCCACAAGCAGAAACATAACCAAGAATATTCCTTTTACATGTCTAAACAAGCTTTGTGTTCAGAGTTTCTTCCAACCATCTTCCTCCCCAGCCTAATCCTGAAGCTTCCAGAAAAGTTTGTCTATCTGCCCTGGTTGCCAGGTTTTAAAGCGAACTCGTTTGGTTGTGATCTCACTCAGTGCATTCCCTGACTCCTTTCCCAGAGGAGCCCTCCATATACTGCTCCAGCTCCATGCTCAATCCCAGCAGGCAGGGTATTACACAATGGAAAAAGACAACAGTTTACAGTGGCTTGCTCCCTGAAATATAGAATATAAAATAGATTGTATTGACACATAATTTGCTTAATCACAGGCAATGAGCTGGTTTTCTGCATCCAGGGGGCACACTCTCAGATCTTGAAAGAAATATCTTTGTATGGCTACATTAAACCTTTTATTCAAGGGCTAAAACATTAAAGTTTCTCAACTTGTTGCAGGTTTGGAAAAGCAGTAGGGGAATATAATGACCTTGCTGCTGCAAACTGATCTCAAATGCCAGTTTTCCTGTTTGGGTTTGGAAAACTATGTAGAAGGAAAAAAATCACATAACTTAGAGAGACTATATTGGAAATTTGTATCAGCGAAGCACAATTTTATCTTCTAAGATGAAAACCCTCAAACAAATGTCAGCACATAATGATTCCTAGGAAATTTTTCTAACACAAGCAACAATAACTGTAGAGAAGGCAACCAGACACCAGAAGGCCATTCATAGGTAAGCATAGAATCTTCGTCTTATCAGCTTGTATAGTGAGAAAGCACAGACATACTTCTTGGCGCACAAAATTCTAAAAGAAATACACTCCCACAGTAAATCTATGTGTAACCCTTGGTCTCAGGCTATAATAGCATACATAACAATTAGACAATTGCAGAGTAGAAATGGTTGGTACACCCCTTCTGCCTGCAGCCCCTAGCCCTGTGTGTATCCCACGATCATCACCTATCCTAGCCATAACTATATAGGTCCAGGAGAAGAGGTAAAGCGTCTGTTTTTAACAAGATGGAAGGACATAAAAGGGGTGTGTGTGTATACATATGTATAAATGTATACACACACACACATATACATAAGGTTGTACAACTGCATTTAGAATAGCACAAGAGACAAAAAACCCAAACTGAAACCTGAGGGAGCATTTGAAAAACTGGCTACCCTGCCTTGAATCCCCTCTGGGATGCTAAACAACCAAGGAAGTGAGGACAGTACCATCAGCAGCAATGAGCGAACACTGCACCACTGGGAGACGACAGCCGTACCATACAGACACAGACAGCGTTTTCCCCCCGAGAAAACACCTACAAGGCAGTACTAAACCAGGGAAAGGCTGGCATAAAACCTCACACACTTATCACACGTGAGAAGTGGTGGATGAACTACCATTGCTACAGGAGAAAGGAAAACACAGTATTGCATCACAATCAAGCCTTTGCTCCGCCTGAGCGAGGCATCTGCCGAGGAGTAATTTTTGGCTTATTTTTAATACAATGCCCACACACGATGCCCACAGGCCGAAGATGCCGGCAGCAGGCGGCTGCAGCCAAGGCCGGCAGTGCAGGTCACAGGCGAAGGGCCGGGCAGGAGGAGCAGCCACCGGCACCCCCTGGGCCTCGCCTCATGAGTCGCTCCTGAAGAAGGCCCGCGAAGGCCCGCAGCCCGCACAGCGGGGCGGGCACAGCGCCGCGTTCCGCAGGAGGCGAGGCGGCGGAGCCGCGCCCCGGGGCGGGTCTATGGCCGCCGCCGCGCTCCGCCCCGGGGTGGTGGCCGCAGGGCCGGCGGAGCCGCGGCGGCCGGAGGTAAGAGCGACCGGCCCCGGGGAGCGGGGCGCTGCCGGCGGAGGGCGCTGCGGGCCGGGGTGGGGCGAGGCGGGCCGTGCCGGGCCGTGAGTTCTCGCTCCGCCAGCGAAAGTTGCCGCGGCGGCTGGGGCGGCTCCCGGCGGCTCCGCTGGGTCTGCCCAGAGCCCGCGGGCCTGCCGGGACGGGGCCGTCAGCGCTCCCTCTGCTCCGGCCCCGGGGCGGCGGCGGGCTGGGCCCCGGCAGCCCGGCCCGTGAGGAGGGCCAGGCGGGCCCGGGGGTTGCCCGGGCCGGGTCCGCACCTGCCCGGGGCTCGCAGCCGGGGTGGGGGAACGGGGTCGCGGCTCCCGCTGAAGCCTCCGAGGGCTGGGCCTTGCCCGCCGGGCTGTCCTCGGCCGGCTCTGCCCGCGGCGCTGCCGGAGCTCGGGGACCGCGGCCTTCAGTGGCTCCTTCATTTGTTTTATCCTCACCTCAGACAGCGTGGGGCACAGCGGTGCTGGGAGTGTTCCCTTTTAAACGCTCTTTTATTGTAATGTTCGTGAGAGCAGCCCCATTTCTGATCATCACTCCTTTTCAGTTACTTTTGTATAGAGCAGGCTGATAATCTCATTTGTTAAAAATCAGTTTAAAGCTCTTCTTTAAACTTCTGCAAGTGACTTTCTGGTAAGTGCTTGCCGTAGAATCGCTCGGGTTGGAAAAGCCCTGTGAGATCCCCGAGTCTAACTAGTAACATTTACTGTGATTACCGCTAAACGATGTCTCCAAGCACCATATCCACAAACCACTTGAAGACTTACAGGGATGGCGTTTCCAGCCTCTTCCAATTCCTTATCACTATTTCAGTGGAGAAATTTTTCCTCATATCCAATCTAAGCCTCCTCTGATGTAATTTGAGGCCATTTCCTCTCACATTACTTGAGAGAGGTGGCCGACCCCCACCTGGATCCAGCCTCCTTTTAGGAGATTGTAGAGAGCCATAAGGTCCCTCTGAGCCTCTTTTTCTCCAGGCTAAACAACCCCAGCTTTTTTTCCCCTGCATGATAAACTCTGCTGATGTGGATCAATACATACAGTTGCCACACTGCATTAGCCTGTAGTGCTCCTGCATACCCGTCTCTGTAGAATTAAAATATTTCCTCTGGTTCAAGCTTGCCTTCACCTCTGCTGGTGGGACTGCCCAGGGGCTACACTGTCTATGAGAGCAGGGAAACAAAATGTCTGAAAAGTAAAAATAAAATTGCAAAATATGATTTTTTTCCCCCTCTTCAAGATGACCGTCTTTCCTGACTTGGTTGATGGTATGGTCCCTGAAACTGTTGTGATGGCCCAGGCCCTGGCATGAGTGACCAGCTGGGAAACTGGGGATGGTAAGAACTGTTTGAGCTAGCAGTACAGGGAGCAAATGAAGTGAAGGGTGCCTTTGGAACAATTATTCCCACTACTTGCATCTTGCTCATATGGACTGTGTGAGTGTTTCAGGTTGGATATTGCCAGGTTGTTAATTTTTCCCTAAAATTTTTGTTTTAAAGTATGAACTCAGATGACACAATTTAGGGTGTTGTAAGATAAGGACAATTCAGCCTGCAGTTATTGTAGTAAATGCTAGTGCAAGGGCAGATGTGTTCCAGATATTTTTACTATGGCACAATTGCCAAAAGGAAATAATAATTTGATAAAGGGGTTGAACCTCAAATTCCTTGTGATTTGTCAGTTGCAAAGGTTAAAGTTAAGGTAGTGGCTTAGTGATATGTCAGGATTGATTCCAAAAGTCCATGCTGCTGAGCAGCAATCCAGTGGATCAGTAAACAGTACATAATTCTGTGCTTTGTACACAGTTACATAGTGAGAAATAAATTTCTGATGCTTGAAGAGCTCCTGGCTGTGAACACAAGTGGGGAAGAGCAAGGCTAATGGTGTGCACTAGCAAATCATATAGCTTACTCAGCTCTTTGAAGAGACTTTAGGGCTTTTAGGTGATTTATTGTGGTAGTAGGAAGATGGTTGCAGCTGTGATGCTGTAAAGATATATGTGAAAGAAGATTTGCATGGGCAGGATAATATATCAGTTGGTTTAATACAAGATGTACTTGCAAAACAGAACAAGATATTGTGTACACCAGCTGGTCTGCAAGCCTGACATTCATATATCTACAGGTTGTAACAACAGTGTCCTGGTTGTTTTAATCTGCTGCACCACAAATATTACTGGGGTGGCAGAAGTTTGGCACTAACTTGGTGGAAAGCTTTAGGAAGCTCTTTATCTTGGTGCACAGTGGGCAGAAAGGACTCTAGAGATTGCTCACTGCTTCAGTTTTTTAGAAAGTACTTTGTGTATCTACTTTGCTTAGATGGGACACTGAAGGTGTGTCTGTATACATACGCAGCTATGTGCAGCAATTAATCCTGAGAGATTCAGCCTTGCCTGACAAAGTTACAGTTAATCCTGAGTGCATTTGGCAGCAGTTCCCCAAGAGAAGCGATTCAGTGCTGCAGTCTGTGCTGTAGCTGCTGCTTCCAGAGATTCCTGGTTATTTCATGTTAATTGCACTAGCTTTTTCTCCAGTATGTATGTGGGATTTTTTCTTCGTCATTCTCAATAAAATGTAGTCACCCTCATTTATCAAATAGTTTCTGTGCTTTTCTTCCCTTGTACATTCCCATGTTGAAAGCAAAGAGGCGTTTTTCAAGTAATAATGGTATAGTTTATAACCTATGAAAACCATCTTACAAACTTTTTTCATGTTTCTTCAGCAGAGGCCTCTGTGTGGCCCTCTTGCAGTTGTCTTTGTATATGTATCTTTTTTCTCCATTTGATTTAGTCTGTATTTATGTTAAAATGGTGCCTATAAAATAAAGAAAAATATAGCATATGGACAGCATTAAAATACACTTAGCTTTACTTGTAATTTGGTGCTGACACTTTGTGGAAGAAACTGGCACAGAAGTTCCGAACTTCTGTTTCTTTTTCCTTGAATTTGGGCTAAAAAGTCGTTGATAACCAGTGGAGGCTTCTCTGTAAACTTTTTGGACAATTAAGGATGTGAGGGGCAAAAAAGCCCTGTGTGATTATCCTGTTTATACTAGATGTAGGTATACTGGTATATGGAGTTTCGGTGTCTGAACTTAACTCTTTTAATCAAAACCAGCATTATACTGTTTTGATTTCTTGGAAAGTTTCTCCGGGTAAGTGAAAGGTTGTCAATATTTTCAGTGTAGTTGGCACTGAAACTGGGAGTGATCTCAGGAACTGATGAGACTCTGAAAGATACTTAGTTTCTTATTGTTAAATATAAAGTAGTTGTAGCAGCTGCAAGTGATTCTTGGCTAGAAAATGGTACCTATTCTCTTCTCTGTACCTTTTGTTTAAGTGTAATGAGAGATGAATCCACTGAAGTGTTATCCGTAGTGTTGCATTATGAAAGAAAATGTGCAAACTGTAAGCCTCATTTCAGCAGCCTATTGGTTTGCCTCCATAAGCACTTATTAGGGAGTAATAAGCTGTTTCATTTTTTTCTCCCAGCTGGTAATTTTAAAACTGACCCTGAAATATCCCTCTGTGTTGGAAATAATACTTCCTAATACTTATTTTTTTCAGTATAGGTTGACCTCGATGCAGCTTGCTTGAGTGTTTTGTTTTCATGTGCTCAGTCTGGGCATTTGAAGCTGATGAAGTGCACCACATATCAACAGAATCCATCAATTTTTAAGCAGGCAAACAAGCATTGGATCCAAAAGATGTTGCTCTAAGAGTGAGCGAACTCTAGTTTTTGCAGATGCAGCTGCATGTCTCCTGCAACTAGGAATGCTATGTTGAACATGCTGAACTTTGAGTCCCCGGAAAAGCCTACCAGCAACACGCTTGGTCAAAGGTGTGATGTGAGATTGTGAGCCCCTGATGTCACAGCAGGAGGAGAGGTTTGGGAGAGAGGAGTTTGAGCTCAATTGACAACCCAGTATGATCTTCAAAAATTCTGGTGTGTCAGGGTAGAGAGAGGCATTCTCGTGAGTGTAGTGGTATTTTGGTAGTCACTTGGGGTCTCTCATTTGCTCAGCGGGTTGTCTGTGTTTGTATAAGTACACAGCAAACTGGGCTGCTAAGTCTGGTTCTGCTTCTTCTGTGACAGGTGGCTTTTGACACAACCAGATTTTTTAGTGATGGAGCCATAAGACAGAGAAGCTTGGAGAGACTAAAGCTGCAAGAACAGGAGCAAATTCAAAAAAGGGAGAAGAAAAGAGAGAGGTTTGAAAGGTGAGGGTATATTGAGAGAATGTCCCATTTTATTGAAATTTGCTACACTTCCTCATACCAAGTCAAATACAGGAAGAGTGACTGTGTAAAAATCCTGGCTTTGAGGAAACAGAAGTTGGAGAAATTGGAACAGTACTCTGCAGTTGTTAATTTATATATTAGAAAGAAAACCATAATGATAATTCTGCATGTAAGGCATCAGATGCAGGGGTCTGGATTATGAAAAAGGTTGGACTGGAGATATGCCAAGGTCCATTTCAGATTGGATTATTCTATGATTCTGCAGCCTACAGTGAAATCAGAGAGCTGTTACTCTCAAACTGTTCTGAGGATTGATTCCTTAAGGTTTTGCACGTGGGCTTTTTGTATTGCTTTATGCTGCAACATCTTTAATCAGTGTCCTTATGCCCTGAAATAAAAGTAATGTGATGTACATTTCTCAGTGCCTCCCCATTGACTGGAAAGTCCAAAGCTATGAAATGAATACTTTTTTGTCTTTACCCATATTTGCATGTTATTTTTTATTGTTGATATCTTTAGTGCAGTGTTCTTAAATTTGAACATAAGTAATAGTAGTATATTGAAGTTTTATTTCTTAAGATAATGTGTTTGGATGGCATCCTAAACTGTCACTAGTAATCAATCATGTTATGCACTTTCTTGAAAAAAATGGATACTCAGAATGCAGATCACAGTCAATCTAGTGCTAGGTCTCTAAAAGCATTGCTATGCTTCTGTTGCTAATTCTTCCTCATTCAGATACTTCTTAAAACACTAATTTGTGTGAACACTGTTCCTTGAATTTTCTGGAGGTTTTTGTGATATATCACGTTGATTATTTGGTAGAGCTACTTCCTACAGGGCAAAGTTTCCAAAAAGTGGTGATAGCCTGCTGTGGTTTTAGCCCAGCTGATAATTAAATCCTACAACAGCTGCTCACTCCCTCCGCTCTCCCCAGTGGGAGAATAGGAGAAGAATCACAAAGGCAAAAGTGAGAAAAACACCAGGGTTGAGATCAAGACAGTTTCATAGGTAAAGCAAAGGCCAAATGCACAAGGAAAGCAGAACAAGGAATTCGTTCCCCACATCCCCACTAGAGCAAGGCTCCACCCCACATAGAAGTGGTTTGGGGAGACAAACACCATCACTCCCAAGTGCTGCTCCCCTTCCTCCTTCTGCTCTTGCTTTATTGCTGAGCATGAGGCCATATGGTCTGGGATATTCTTTGGGTCAGTTGGGATTAGCTGTCCTGACTGTGTCTCCTCCCATTTCCTTGTTCATCCCCAGCCACCTCACTGGTGGGGTGTGTGAGGAGCAGAAAAGGCCTTGGCTCTGGGTAAGCCTTGCTCAGTGATAACCCCTGAATTTCTCTTGTAATACTTCTTAAATGGGACCCTCATGCTAATCTGTAGAAGAGATTTGTTAATTTAAGAATTAGATCCAAATTATTAGTCTGTAGTTGTGTCCTTGGGGACAAACAATCATGTGATGCTGTTATATTGGCAGTGCTTATAAAAACTCCCAAGGATACAAACTGTTTGAGAAGAGAACTTTCTGACTGTGGGGATCAGTTGGGTGTGTGTAATTTACGGTTTTTTCAAAATGTTATTTGAGCAAATGAGATTCCTTGTTAGTCACATGTGATTCTTGACGAGTGTTTGCTTATTATTAGCACTTCAAAAACTTGCATCCAGTTCCCCAGGACTCAAAATGTAAAACGAGTGTCATCTAAATTGTCCCATATTGATAATTACCTAGAAAAAGACGTGGTGATGAAAAGAAGTTCAAGAGAGAAAAAGGAAAGCTAAGCGCAAGAGGAGAGAAGAGAGGCAGATAGATGGAGATGAGGAACATCCCCCAAAGCAGCAGAAGGCACCAGCTGAAGAACAGCAGTGGCCAGAGAATATGCCTGAATGGGAAGAAAGGAAATCCCTGCTAGCTCAGAGAAGAGTGGAGTCTGTCAGACTGCTTACAGTGCTGTTAAATCGTGTGAAAGTAAGACTGCTTTAAAACATATTTTGAATTTTTAAGGATATTTATTAGACCTTGAATAATTCACTAGACATTTGATATCTGGATGCTGTTCAGAGGACTGCTTTGGGGCTGACTTAACACTGAGAAGGCCTGAGGCCCATGTCTTGTGACAATCTGCTCTCAGTCTTGCCCTGAGAGCAAACATAGTGCATTTTCACCCAGAAACTTTGCCTTTGGTACTTGTTCGAGACTTTGTCTTTACTGAGTAAAAAATAGGGCTGGAAAGGCAGTATTAGCTCTTATTAGACTTGATCCAGTGTTGCAAGCAAGGAATTTTAGAGTGGGGATGTAAGTGATGCTCTCTCTGCTTGTTTTCGTCTCAGATCTGTAAGTGACTGACTTAAACTGGCACAGATTATACCAGCTGCATTTCTAATTGCCTCTTCTTTTTCTTGGCCAGCACTCATTACAAGGCTTATTTCAGTTTGACTCTGATAATGTCTTGAGAAAGTCAGCAGAGAAGTGATAAAAATTTGAATGCTTTGCACACAGATTCATGTTTGCAGGTTTAGCCTTGTGCTTTGGGCAAAAAAGGTTTCGAATGAAAACAGGGGTTTTAATTTCTAATATGCCTTTGTCTCCTCTATTTGTAGAGAAAAATTTGCTTGTAGCTTTTAACAAGTGTGTATTTTCCCCCATCCTTAATGTACAAAATTTTTAAAGGACTGTAATTTACTATGAGCTGAAGTTAGAAGTTAGAGGCTACCTTTGCCATTCTGCATGAATTTTAGGGCCCCATTACATCTGACATTTGCCTTCTTAATTGCGAACGTGGTGTGTTAAATAAATTTCTGTTTTCTTGGTTTCACAGTTGGCAAATCAAAAAGTGGATCCTTCACTGGATATAAAGAAGGATGATTCATTTTCTAAAACAGCATTTAAAGACATACAGCAGGAGCTGATTAACTCCCTTTGTCGTACGCACAAAGAGCTGAAATGTAAGGAGTTTAAGTGCCCGTTAACCCAAAAAGGTAGTAGTTTATGTTGTGAGGAAGGAGATGTGAGTAACTTCCAAGCACCTACTTGTCACCTAGTCAGGACAATTTTAAATGATCCCTCTCCAGCCCCGAGCTCTGACGGACTGCCCGGCAGGGATCTGTGCGACTCCGAGGGCTGTGGGCCCCTGCTGATCACGGTTACCCCGGACGGCAGGGTCATCAAACCTCTCCGTGGGAGGCACCGCACACCACTGGATCTAGTTCACATGCAGACAGTGTCTGAGGAAGATGATTGCAAAAAGCAGAAGGTTTATGAGACTGATGAATTCATCCATTATTTACTGAACTACTACCAGACACCACACTATGCACGTGTTTGCTTAGAGCCAAAAACCACTGCAAACAAGTCCCGATGGAAGCGAGTGGTGTCTGATGATGGTAGTGGGTTTGACATCAGCTTGAGTAACAAACGTGGTCAGCACTTCAGAGAAGTGAGTCCTGTACAAAAGCTCCACAAGAGAAATTGTAGTAGTGATAGTAATTTTAGGCTGGTGGTCACTCTCGGGGAACTTGAGTCAACAGAAAAAGTGTTAGAAAGCAAGGTCCATGGGGGCAAGCTTGCAAAAACGCTGCAAGTGCAGAGGAACGACTCACTAACTGTTGATAACTTAGCACATGCTGGACTGAATCATTCTTTGGAGTTCACTACTGTTACTCATAATAAGGAATTCAAAAAAGAAGATGGTAGGCATGAAGGCACTGTACCATATGGGACATGTAGATCTGCTTGCAGATTAAAGGATTTATTGGAAGAGCTCAGTGATTCTGAGTACTTTAGAGAGGCATGTGGCGGCTCAGTGAAGAGAGCAGAAAGAAGGTATGAAGAAATTTACAGCAGTTGCAATAAAGGGTGCTTGTCTGCAAGAGCTGGGGAAAGAAAATTACTAGTTTATCCTAAAAATGTAGCTCTGAAAGGTCAAGAGAAGGAAATCAGCCAATGCAACTCCTGTTCTAATTCTGCCTGTGAGGGTTTGGCAAGGCAATGTGAACCTAAACTTAAAAAGTCATACAAGAGGTCTAGTAGTAAATTAAGATATGAAGGAAAGAAAAGTGAGATACAATCCAGGGAAAAGGAGAAAAATGCTCATAAAATGAAGAAAAAGCAAAAAAAGCATTCTTCTAATC
The DNA here is from genome assembly GCF_009819655.1 of Sylvia atricapilla. Classification (NCBI taxonomy): domain Eukaryota; kingdom Metazoa; phylum Chordata; class Aves; order Passeriformes; family Sylviidae; genus Sylvia; species Sylvia atricapilla. Next base: position 10,496,731 of record NC_089174.1, on the reverse strand, counting down.
TTTTATCTGATGAATGTGGCTTTTCAGAGATGGACAGTTGCATGCAGCTGGAATCACTCAGAAAGATACAGAGAAAATGTAAGAAAATGTTGCACAAAAAAGTGAAATTCAAGACACATCACACCTCTATGGCAGGACCAGATGTTTCCCCTCATGATGGCTCACCCCTTCAGGAGACTCTTCAGAGGAGAGGTGAGAGAGTGGGACCCCACAACTAAGGGGACTGAATTTGAGATGTCTGTAGCAGATTAGGTTGCTACAGTTCTTATATTGATGAATGGTTTTAAAACGTATAAGCATGGCATTAAAAAAACCCAGTGCAACTTCTCTGCAGTTAAGGGTTTGATCAGTTTAGCTCTGAAACAGAGCTACAGCTGCTGCTCAGGAGTAATATTTGTCTACTTAATTGAGTAGCACAGTATCTTCCCTGGCTGTTAGCAGATGGGTGGTTATTCTGTTAACAACATGCTTTAGACAACTAAAATATTAATAGACAATTCAATGTGTGGCACAGGCATGTGGGATGTACTGTCTCAGGTGAGTAAATTTTTTACATAGCTACAATACATCTGATGTTCATACAGGATTGCTACTGGCTGTTCTTACAGCATTTTTTACAATTTACTGTGCTTCCAGTTGGTTGGTGGATACCCTTACAGCCACCTCCCTTTTGCTCCCTGTCCACCTGACAAAATCATTTCAAGAAACGTTTTTCTTACCTACAGGAGATGAGAGGAAATTAATGTTGAGAAGAGAGATGGATGCAGATGTCAGAGGATGCCCTCTATTTCCTCTTGAGATAATTCAGACAAACCCCTTCTCAGATACTTTTTGTGGAGGAGAGCCCAGAAGAGGATGCTGAACAGCTTCTGTATTATAGCTCTGAAGTTTTTATAAAGAAGTGGGAGAAGAAAGCCCTTTGATTATTAAAAGGTATATGAACTACCTTGTTGTTGGGTGTTTGTTTTTTTTTTTCTCTTTTTTTTTTTTTCCCTTAGGTAATTCCTTTGGTTAGAATACCTAAACTTGTGTAGTGAGTCACAAAAGCAGAATCTGTATTTGCCTTTTGGATAACAGGACCAAAACTTTGCAACTTTCCCCAGAGCTAGAACAAACTTTCATGGAATAGTGGTTAAAGAACTTGAAAGGACACAGACATCTTGGAGCATTACACTTTGATTGAATGCAGAGAATCATGTAAATTACAGTATTTACTAATAATGAGTCATTGTGAAAAAACATAATTGTTAATCCTAAAGCAAGCATATGAAGTGCCTCCTCTATCAGAGTGTTACAAGGACGGACCTGGAAGGTGAGGTGAATTTATACTCAATTTTGAGAAATAATAGATTTTCAAATGTGAAAAAAGTGCCATCTTCTGTAAAATCCACACTAAAAGAATCCTTATTTTCTATTCATAATGCTAGAAGTGTTTCTGAAACTTGCTAGCCTATGGGAGGAAGGATTTCACTGAACTGATGCTCAGTGTAGTGCTTCCAGGAATCTGAATGATTGTCTTAAGCAAAGCTCTGCGTGTTAGATAATGAAAGAGCAGCGCATGCCAGCCTGCTGACAGTCCCCATGTAAATGCAGGTTGACAATTCACAAGATTTTGAAGGCACATACAGTGAGGTAGCTGTTTAGTATGAGTTTCTTACAAATGCTTTCCAGAGGAATTGCGAAATGTTGCTAGAGTTGTGCTGCATGTAGATAAAAATGTGAAATGCAGTCTAGGAGCTTGAGTTACATCCGTATTTATTCATCTGGCTGTATCTAAAAGACAGCCACAATTGCTTTTGGACAAAGTCCCTCAGCAAGAGGGAAGTTCAGAGTTGGAAGTTCAACGCACTGATTATTGCAGCTTTCATTTTATGCTTTATTTATTACATGTTAGTAGATGAAGTTAATGTAAAAATGTTGCCTTCATTGCATAAGATCTTACCCATGTTTGTAACTTCTGCTCTAATAAATAGTAATAAAAAAGAATAATTGTAATTGTTCGTGGTAGATAGGTTTTCCCCATTTTTCAATACTGGTGATTTCCTACAGGCTTCAAAGCCAGGTTTTATCAGTCTTTCTGTTCATATGTTCCGATGTTGAGTGCCTTTTTAGGATCATGAATGACAAATGGTTGCTACTCAAAGTACTGTTAATCTATTACTTTTATCTGAAAAGATGTTATTTTCTTGACAGAAACTGACTATTTTGGAGAACATTTAGGCCCCTCTTAAGCCTCCAATTTAGTATTTTATACAGTTATAATGAAGAGGGACTATTGTATTTGTTGACTGTGTGAAATGTTTTGAGTTGCACTTGTGACAAACCAAGGGTGTTTTTTCTCTATGCAATATTTGCAGATTAAAGTCCTCTCTGTCAATCTATAGACAGTTTTGTATCCATGAGTACCCATTTCCCATGGACAGGCCTTTCGGTGACAGGTGAGGAAGTAATTCTTTTTGTTAATCTGGGGGAGAAGGAACTAAAGATTTCCTTCAGTGTAAATTTCCAGTGTTTTATCAACATGCTGTCACAATAACCAATAACAAATAAATACTCCATTTCTGTAATAGTTCCATGCCTTCACCTGTATTGACTGAAACTGATAGAGGATTTGCTTTATCTCCCAAGTTCTCGTTCCATGTAAAACATTGTTAGTTAATAAAATGTGCACGCACTTTAAAATGTGAGACATTATTGTAATCTTCATACCAAAATAGAACTTCCGTGTTTCCTATTTGACATTATGTAGAACCTGATTTCAAGTGTTTAAATAATGATTTTACTTTTCACAAAATCATAGAATAGTTTGGATTGGGACCTTAAAAACCACCTTGTTCCAACCCCCATGCCAAGGGCATAGGCACCTTCCACCTGCTCCAAGCAGTGTCCAACCTGGGCTTGAATATTTCCTGGGATGTGGCATCCACTTTCTTCTGGTAACCTCTGCCACAGCCTCACTATGCTCACAGGGAAGAATTTCTTTTTCTTGTCAGCACATTTAGTACGAGCCCCACCTTTTCATACACTGGACTGTTTAATATAATTTTATTATCCTGAAGGCTGATCTTTAGATTCATGTAACAGCTTTCTTCAAAACTTAAAATGCATGGCTTTGTAGATTGGATTGTAGTTGTTATAAATGTCACATCCCACATATGAAAATTACAGAATGTTTTGGCAATTAGAACATTTATTAGATTAAAAGATGCATTAAAAGCAGCATTTATATAGTTCCACAGTGGAAATATGGAACATTTCTGACATAATTTCACACCTTTTGTTTTGAACCTGACGTGCTCAGCTGCTGTTTCAAGAGGCTGTGTGCTTTTTATGGAAACAGTTTACTCTGACATGTATGAAGTTGGACCCTGAGACTGCAGATCTTGCTATCAAATCTAATTTTCTGTAGAGAACAAGTGAAAAATGCCTTGTCATAGAGCTGCTGTGAAGAGAAGTTGGCTGAACAATGCTTTGTTGCTGAAAATATGTGACCTGTGGGTTTTACCTTGTGCTTAATACTGAAGTCAAAATCCTACAGGCTGGTTTTAAAACAGAAATACACTAGGCCCATTATTAAATCAGTCCATCTGCTTGAAATACAATACAGCAATTATAATATAAAGCCCTTTTTTCTTAATCCAGGGATTCCAGGCAATGCATAGAAATGCCTCACCTTTCATAAAACCCCTTACATAACTTTCAACAGAAGCATTCAATACTGAACTTTCTCTTGTTTAACTGAAACAGCAGGACATAAGAGCCAATAAAGGTGATTAAGGGCAGGTGATGTCCAGGTTAAAGAATAGCTGAATTTTACAAAGCAGTTAACAGTATGAGTTTTTCCTGGCTGGAAAGAAGATATGACTCAATTGTTTTGATTTATCTTGAAGTAGATCTTTCTGACAGGTCTTGGACATGTCAGATGAGGGAGATTAGTGACATTTTCTGCATTTAATTGGTCATCATGTCCTACCTGATTAAGGAACAGACTCATAAGCTGCCTGATATGGTTCTTTTTGCAGTCATTGCAAAAAGACTGCAAAAAGAACATTGCACTGTTGAAGCAAGGGTTCAAGTTGTAATGAAAAGTCTAGAAAGGAAGCTAAAAATACATCCATTTTCTTCAGCACTTTGGAAGAAAGTAAAACTCATGCCTGGTGCTTTATGAGCAGCTTTTGTGACATGCTTCTCCTCCTTCTACAAAAAATTCTCTGTTTTCCCTGAAAAAGTAACAGTCTTACTGAAGTGTCATACCTCCTCCCCAAGAAGTATTAACAATGAGCTTTGTCTTCTGTTACTGCCTGTTTTCTCCATCATTTTTGTTACTATTTTTCTTTATGATGCATAACGTTCTGATGAACAGCTTAATACTTAAAATAGTGTTAGTTCCTCAGGAGACCTTATGGAGTAACTTAAGAGTCAGGGGTTGGGTCCACTGAAGGTTAGGTTACCCAAAGCTCCAGCTTTTGCTCAGTATTAACAATTACTTGGGTTTTTTTTTCTGTCTAACAGTTTTTGCAATAGAGCGTGTTCTCTATTTAATATTCTGTTAAAGTTTTACCAGCAAACTGCATTTACAAGCATTCCATTAGAACATATTTTACTCAATCTATGCATTGGATAATGTGACACATTGGAAAAGGACAATAGAAAACTTGAAACATTAGGGAGTATTAAATATAACATTTGGTTGCAGTAAATAAAAACAAACACCACTGTTATGCAAGAGTATTTTATTTTCTGCCTTAAACAAATAAAAGCACATTTCCAATTTGAGGTAAATCATTAGTAGTAGTTTGCAAGGAGTACAAATGTCTTTAAAAATAAAATAGTGACACAAGGGTCATGACAAGGTCTACACATGTCTCTAGACCTTTGTTAGGTAGTTCATACAGTACCACTTTACACAAGTTCTCTGGCTCTAACAACCTCGATCTTCATCAGAAGTGCAACCAAAGAAAATCCCAGGACAGTGTTGGGACTGAGGGAGAGTCAGTTGTTCTCACCACAGATGGTCTCAGGCACTTTAATATGTTGTGTTAATTTGTTTATGAAAGCTGCTGTTGTGCAACACACTCTACTTCTGAACACTTTTGCCTAATTTACACCTTCCTGCTCAGGACTCAGTTCATCATTTTGGTCATGTTGCCAAATAGAAATAACCAGACAGCTGAGCCAGAGAATTGAAATAGAGGGAACTACACCATACAGGCACCCTGGAGATTCTGTGCTAGCTGAATCACCTGGACAAGTTCACAAGTGATCAGCAAATCATTATTTATCTTTTAATCTATAAGAAAGTTTTAGGGAAGTATTTTGGATGATGAACATCTACATTTTTGCTTGGTCATATCCATTTACCCAGCCATCTCTGGTAGGAGGCAGGTCACTTACGAAAAAGCCTAGTAATTAAGCAGAGATAAGCCAAGAGAGCAAATAAGTAAAAAGCAACTCAAAGGTCAGGTCCATGGGTATAGCATTGCTGGTTATGCAGAGAGAGATTGTGCCAGTTCTTTTAATGGCAACATTCCAAACCTCCAAAGGCCTCAATGCAGAAACAGCTTACACTGTTTTATTTTGTACATAACTTATGTAAGTTACATTGACCAGAAATGTTTTTCCACTAGGTAAAGGTGCATGTACAAGAGCACTTGCTAATCATTCCATGTGGAGTCCCTTGTGCAATTAAAGGAATTTCCAGCTGCCTTGCCCTGGAAAAGCGAAGATTACCCCTCCCAGTTATAACAAAGGCTTTGCCCCCATGGCTCCTTGCAAACATTGTGCAATCTTCTCTTTGGGTTTCACAAGTCCATCACCCCCTCCATGGTATCCCCTTTCCCTTTTTTCCCATAGGCTATGGTCACTTGCCCCCTGCCCTGCCCCATCTACCACCCAGGAATCTAGGACACTGTATAACTGATAGAAACCATATGGTCTCTCTCTTTGTCTCCAGATTTACCTTCAGCACATGGAATAAATGCTTGCTGGAAATTGATCTGGGGCTGGGAGCCTTCTGCCTCTCTGCTGACCTAGCCTGGTAACCTGTGTGGTTGTTGTGAGCTTGAATTGCTGCCTGAATTCTTCTCAAGCAGCTTCTCTACGGAGAGGCTGACTGGGGCATAGAAAGGCCGTAGGTGCACTCCAAAAAACCACACTGTTACAATGCCATACCAGCAACGTCTTGTTTTTTAGACCTAGGAATCAAGAGCAGCTGATCTTCCATGTTTAATATAATTCCATTAACATTCACAGGAGCGCTTTTTACTAACAAGGAAATAGAATGAACAATAGTCAAGTCACACTTGGTGTACCTTTAGGGATGCCTAGTTCCACTCATTATCTAAACTTCTGCAACACTATAAAAGTGCTTTAAAAGTGAACAGAGAATTTTAGTCTAGGCAGAATTATGCATGTTGAATACATCAAGCATTCATTAGTCTTTATTCAATATTTAAAAGTGATTTAACCTCTCAAAAATTCTTAATCTTTTTTAAAAGCAGTTAGTGTTTCATCTGCAAGTCACTAATGTAACACCTTGAAAGCCAAAATATCTTACATGATAATGAATTACAGTGCACAACAAGTGAGTATGATGCTTTGTGGAAAAACAAAATATAGTCCCTTTTCTAAAGGAATTACAGTCCAGGGGGCAGATAACACAAAAGATTTAGTGGTGTTTGTGTTACATACGTGGTTATTCATGTGCTTGTGTCCACAGTGCTAGGTTGGTAATGAAAAACTTGATTTCAACCTATTCTGCACTAAATGGTGATAGCAGAAAAATAGTCCTTTATTGCCAAAATTGCAGTTTACTTTTGCACAGACATTTGTCATGTGTACTTCTTATTTATGTGGGTTTAAAGGAAGACAGATCAAAGACCTTCAGAAGCTTCCCACTGAATTTGAAATCTTTGAAAAGAAACCATCCCCTGTACCTCTGGACCTTTTGTAAGCCTTGCTGCTGCTGCACCTTGTGAAACAGAAGTGGAATGTTACAAATGATCCTTTATGGTTCAAAAACAGATTGTTCTCACTGCAACATCTACTCTTTCTTTGCATCTTTTTCGTCTTCATCAGAGTACACAGTGGGTTCTTCTCCCTCCTTCAGCAGCTTACCAACATGATGATATTTAACTGGGGAAAAAAAAAAAATCCAAGTAATTTTTCTACCCTGAAGAGACACCTTTTAAAACTCCTCCAACTGTTTTCTGAATGAACAGGATAGCTATATTTTAATAAAAAAGCTCTGAGCAACTTCTTCCAAACTCTGGGGGAAAGGAGAAAAGCTAAAATCAACTATTACCCAACTACTATTACTGTTGTTGTAAGAACTATATGAAGTGAATGTAACTCTCATTTCATTGCCTAAACCAAAAGATGAATAAAAACAAACTGATGGACTCACCCAGCCAAAGAAACAAACTCCTAGATTATTTCTCTTGCTAATGCCAAAGCTGATTTTTAACCAAAGGCATTGTTAGACTATTTACATCTATTAAACACGCACATATGTATGTGCACGCATATACACAACTTGGAAAGGGTTTTAGGTTTTATTTTTTGTAGTGTGTATAAAGAATAGGACAGAAGGGAGATTCTTTCTGCCAAAGATAAAGATGGATCTGTTATCCGATTATGTGATTAAGCCTTTGATTTATTTTATAGCTTCTTTTGAGCATGTAAAAATGGCAAGATCATATAGACGTAGGGACTGAGAGCTATACTATGTTGCCTATCTGTCAACCTCAATAAAGCAAAAGAAGCCCCTGATTACAGGTATTTCAGACTAGCAATGTTGTTATAACAATTTAAAGCAACTATTTGCCATATTTAATAGGAACACAGCAATAAAAAGAGTGGACTTCACTGTCAGTCCTGATGCTCAACTCTTGTAAAGGTAGACTTTACCAACAGTTTAAGTCAGATATTTCATAGCATAATTCTGGTTATTGCAACAAGCTTGTTAGCATAATAAAACAGCCATTCAGTGTGGCATGATTAACAGTCTTAATTAAAACAGGAAGAGGGCCAAAATAGTAGGGGCACATCAGGTCAGGACTGAGATTTCTAAGGACATCATGTGGAGAAAACGCCATTGTAGCTGGTTATAGTAAATCTTTCAACACTAGATTTAAAAAGAAAACACATTTTATTTCCACTATACTAGTTATTGGTGTATGCAATTTCCATCATTTATATATATGATGCTTCCAGCTGGTTAAAGCCTTTTAACTATTGCTTCCCCTATTACCAGTTAACTACTTATTTGTAAATAGGTTTAAAATTGCTTACAAGTGAACTGTGACTCCCAGTCCCTCAAGGTCTCTTGCTGTGTAGCGTTGAGATCAGAGAGGTCGTCATACGTATCCCTCAGTGCCTCCTTATCCAGGCAGAAAGTGGCAAGACCTCGGGATGCATCTCTTCCAGCAAAGATCCCATACGGGCCCTCTTTAAAATAAAAACACAGGCAGCATTATTGCAGAGGAAATGGATACTACGTTATCTTTGTAGATCAGAGTCTCCAAACTAAAACAGATGGTGAGTTTCTACCCTGAGCCATGCATCAGGTGCCTCAAGCTTCTGAAATGTTTTAACGTTTTATTCTAATTGGTAGTAAGAGAAAACAGAGGAAGAGGACAAGAAATAAAATCATGGAGAAAGATATTGAGGTTTGCTGAAACATCACGACAACAAACCACACAATGGTGCATGGCACATATAAACAGGGTAAGGATAATCATACAGACTGGGACACACATACTTGGAACAAGAAACAGAGGAAGGATTTCTATGTCTGCGGTGAAATAAATGTTTTCTAACAGATACTCCTGACCTGAGATAAAAGGATGGCTTGACAGAAAATATAGTGGAGGCACTAGAAATTATCAAGTTGGAGGAAACATCTATTAAAACAAAATGCAAGATGAACTCAAATGATCAAAACATGCAGCTCACAGCAAATCAGAGACATCAAGATAAACTCTTGCTAAACTTCATTAATGATTAACTTGCTTGCATGACAAGCCAAAAATTGAGATGCAGCATATTCAACTAGACATTCAAAGTTCTTTTAAAAGGAGCTTAAGGAAGTTAGATGTGAACTCTGCTTTTTGTAGAGCATGTGCCCAACTCCCAGAGTGTGCTTTTTCCTGGATTAATCAAAAGAATCTTACTTTTCCATTAAAATGAAAAACTAAACTAGCCAAGCATTGTGGTGAACCATTCAGCAATTACCAAGTCAGGTGCAACAGGCAGCTTTTACTGTCATCAAGGAAGGCAGCATCTAAAGCTTGGACCTTATGTTAAGTGGGTTTTAGTTTTCACAAATACAATGCCGCACATCTAACTCGCAGTACCTATCATCCTGACTGCTGCAGAATGCAAAGTTATAGCCTGGCATCATTCAGTGACAGTCCTGTCTATGTTTGGCCCATAAGTAGTAACATAATGCTTTCAAAAACATGGTGTCTCCTGCATTTTCCTCCTTGTCTGCAAGTAGCACTGGCAGCTCACTACTGCAGCTACCAGGCTGCCTGGAGAGCTCAGGAATGGTTATGCCAGGCAGATCCTGGTACAAATCAGCAAGCCTCAGTGAGCCGTTTTAACAGGCAGCCTCTGATAAAATCCTCTGCCCTCATGGAGGTGATAAAACTCTTTCACCTGGGTTCACATATTCCCATCCACATCATCACTGCCTGCTCTACGAGTATAGGCTGTTCCATTTTTGCATATTTGAACTATGCTCCTGGTAGAAAGCCGGTTAAATCTAAACTGCCAAGTATTTGGTATAAATATTATGCAATAGAGTGATACCCACTGAAAGCTGGGAATGCTATGTCAACACTTGGCTTCTGCAGCCTGCCATCAGGCAAAGGCAACCCAGGCCGACAAAGCCGCCCAACCCCTTATGGTTCCTGCAGCCTGCCACGGGAAAAATACCGAGAATAATAAGGTAAAGTGGCGAAGCTGGAGTTCCTACAACACCGGGGCCCTACTCTGGAGCCCGGGCGGCAGCAGCCACCCTTGCCGCCGGCTCTCCCAGCGCTGCAGAGGCGCGCAGCCTTCCTGGCTGCAAGCAAGCCGAGCCCTTTCGAAATCCCCGCATGGGGACCAGGGCCGGGATGGGGTCAGCGCTGATCCCCGCTGAGCGAAGGCGCTGCCGGCCAGCACCGGCCCCGACCCGCCCCGCGCTCCCCCGGGCACAACGCGCCGAGCGGCCGGGCCGGGCCCGTCTCGCAGCCCCCGCCCGCCCTCACCGGGCCCGTAGAACTTCCTGGCGCGGGTCACGTCGAAGACTTTGCCGTTGACGGCCATGAGGATGCGCGGGTCGCTCACGCCGTCGAAGGGCCGCAGCTGCTCCAGAGTGAAGTCGCGGCGCTTCATCTTGGGCAGCGGCGGCGGGTCCGCGTCGCCCGCGGGGGCCGCGGGCCGCTCGCCCCGCAGGATCTGGTAGAGCAGGAAGAGGCAGAGGCCCAGCAGGCTCAGGTTGAGCGGGGAGCCTACGATCTCCAGCAGCAGCCCGCCGCTCTCGCCCGCCGCCCCCTCCTCGCCGGCCACCACCACCTCCTCGCGGGCCATGGCGCTGCACTGCGCGGCGCCTCGGCGGGCTCGGAGCGCGCAGCGGCGGCGCGGAGCGCACCCCGCCCGCTGGGGCGGGCCGAGGGGCGGTGGGAGGGGAGGGGCGGCGGGGCCGAGGCGAGGGCGAGGGCAGGGCTTGCCATGCCGCCGGCGCTAGGTGGTGGTGCGGGCCCGGCCGTGGCGGCGGCTCCCCGGCCGCTCGCTGCCCGGCGAGGCGGCCGCGGGTCGGGTCACGCAGGCCGCTGCGGCGGCTCCGCGGCACACGGTTCCGCAGAAATTCTGGGAAAAATGACCTCGGGCTGGCGTTAGACCCGTGTCAGGGCTGCCGCGATGGGCTGTGCGAACCAGCCGGGCCCCGATGGATGGAGGATGGAGCCACGCTCAGCTCCGTGGTGCCAAACACTGAGACAAGAGGCGACGGGCAGAAATTGATGCCCGGGAAGTTCCACCCGAACGTGAGGAAGATCTTCTTTGCTGTGCAGTGACTACGCAATGGAAAACTGACTGTTCTGAGAGTTCGTGGAGTGTCTCTCGCTGGAGAGATTCAAGAACCATTTGGATGCAGTCCTGGGCCTCTGGGCCGACCCTGCCTGAGCAGGGAGGTTGGAGCAGATGACCCACTGTGGTCCCTTCCAATCCTGCACCCGCTCCAGCTGGGCTAGTGCACATCTTTGTTTTCTTGGCAAGGCAGCAGCTTCTCTGACTACTCTAGAAATGTTGTCAAACTTAACATAGAAGAAAAGGGAAGAAATTACCAAACTTCTGGGGCTTTCTCATTCAGATATTACCTCCAGGCCCCACAAAACTACAGAAGCAGCAACCACGATTTACTAATATAATATGAAAAAGAAAGTTGTCCTGTCACAGAGTCTGTATTCATGTTTTTTCTTAGTGGAGGCTTTGGTAAATTAAAACTCAGGCCAAAGGAAACACTAAGGTGGATGTATCAGCTGGGTATGGTGTTCGTATGGTGGAGCAAATGGAAACCCAAATATAGGTAGAATACGACTGGTGACAGCTGCTCCTTCGTATGAAGTGTGAGAAAGCATAAGTGATGTTTTGGGTCTGAGTAGTTGCTTCTGCAAATTGTGTCCTTTAAAAAGAACACAGACCAGTGCCCTGCCAGAGTATCATCATTCCCTCTACACAAGTCAGTACCTCAGGGTGTAGAGAAGAAATGCAGTCTACCAGCCCTGATCATAAAATCATTAATGTTGGAAGAGACTCCTGGGATCACGAAGTCCAGCTGTTAACCTGATCTCACATTATAGCTTGGCAGATAGTTCTTCAGGGGAAAGAAGGCAGCTTTTACTGAATGTAGCACTGGGACGTGTAGATAGAGAACTGAAAGAAGTGCATTTCATTTACTTTCTAATTCTCAGTGTTAGGAAAATTTTTAACTGTGAGTCACTGGATATGGATGAAGTTTTGCCTTTTGAGATACACCAAGGACTTTGAGAACTAAGATGTTTAGACATATTTGCTCTTGCAAGGGAGGGTGTTTGGTCCCACCTGCTGTCTCCTTTGGGAAGCTCCTTGTTTTATTGATCAGCACTTCAACTTAATTCTCTCCTGTCATGGTATGAACTGACTTTTCTTTTGCTTCCACCTGCTGTGTAACTTGAAAAACTCCTTGTTTCGTTGATTTAGTTACTGAGATCTAGTTACTTGTTAATAAAGTAGCTCTGCATTTTGACCCTATTTTGGATACTAGAGAAATCTCTGAAACTTCAGAATTATTAAAATTGTGAGCTGTATTACCTAGACAATTCTGTTTAGTGTAGATATGACACACTTCATTGTGTTGATATTATCTTGTAGAGGAATAGACGTAGAAAAAAAAGCAGAAATGTGGAGGGATATTTTACATTTTTTTTTTCAACAGCAAGAAAAAAACCCCAAGATTCCAAAACAATCCATTCAACCTTGAATTTGACCTTGAACCAGACACTAAGGTGGGAAAATGAAGCTTTTTATGCCTAGTATCCAAGAGAAATTATTCAAGAACACTTCATTCTTAGATTAAGAAGGGCCAGGAAACATTGCCAAGATTGATAGAATCTCAAGTTATTTGCCATGCAAATGCTGCTACTAGAAGTTACAGTGGCCCAACTTTTCAGCTCTTTATAAAAAAATACTTGTATGCCTTAGAATGCACCTTAAGCAAAAAATAAGAACAGATATTTAGAGATAAAAGGTATGACTAAAATTATAATACATCGGTTGGAAATATCTAAATTCATGAACCTTTGTTATACATTTCCCTCTAGCAAGCCTACTTGGCAATTCCTTTAAACATAACTGAGGTTCTAGTCAGAGAGGAGTTGGCTCTAGCTCTAATTAAACACCACTGGCATTAGCTATGCACCCGCACAGATTTCCTTCTCCATTTTATAGACAACAGTGGCCTTCTCCTTGCAACTATTCTGTTTACATCTATGAGATGTGTTGATAAACTTCAGCATAGTGTTCGGCATAGTATTAATTATAAATTAATAAGAAGATAGCATTATACTTCTTATTAATTATACATTTCTTCTTATTAAAGAAAACAGTGGAACTCAGACAACTTTCATATCCTTGCAAGTCAGGATAGTTCAAACAGTTTTAAAATACTCCTACTTGTGTTTTATAATAAGCAGCATAGATCTGTTAGAGATGAAGCAAAATTAGCTTTGCTACACCTCATCATTCTTCTTACTGCACTATTTCCACCGTGTATCTTGTCTGGTAGATTTAATTCATCTTTTAGAACAAATTTAATGATTCTAATCAAAGTGTGCTTTTCCTGGGATCCCCATGATACTGTTGTTGCCAAGCTAGTTTTGGGCCTCACTTTCTCTCATTGTTCCTTTGGAAGCCCTCACAGGAATTCCTTTCTCTGATTTACCTGATTGACCATTTTAATTTGAACTAAGGCTGCAAGTTTGCATAGATGTTAATGTATGCAATTCTCATAGATGCTAATGCTCATTTGTATTACTTGTGACTCTCAGAACTGCTGGTCACCTGGAACTATTGCTGGTCTTATTTGACCTGCAAGGGTCCAGGGTTTCCAAAGTAGAGAGGAGGTATCTTAGTCTTTTAAGTTACTGAGAACTGGTGAGGAATAAAACCACTAGCAAGTTAGATCTTTGCTGCCCAGACTGAAGTCTGATTTGTAATGCCTGTTTGAAAATTTGAGACTTCCAAGAGGGTGTTATAGGATTGCATTGCAAACAGCTTGTGATACCATGTAGCAAATTTTTGCCTTGTGGTCCAATGGCCTTCTTATATGAAATGGGTCCTGACTTAAGAACGCCCTGAATTACATCTAGTCCTCTTGATCAAAAGCACGGGCCATCTTTTTGCTGGACTTGCTTTTTTATTAGTTTTTGTTTCCATTTTCATCACATTTCTGTTGGTGTTTTTTTTTTTTTTTTTTTTTTTTTTTTTTTTTTTTTTTTTTTTTTTTTTCCAGTTGCATCTGCGGGCTTTTTAACTGTGCTCTCTGTGCTCTCTGTCCAGTAATGTGCAAGGGGAACGGGCTGTGTAATGTGAAGAAGACACTATGCTGAAGGCTATCAAGATCCTGTTGTTCCTGGAGATAAATGTGTAAACATCTGCAGCATAAAACAGCTCCAGATGGGACTTTTTGCCAAGCTTTAGAAAATGGATCAGAGAGAGGTATTGGAAAGGCAGACTACTTGTGCTGGCAAACAGCTTTCCTCGAAATATCCTGTTGTGAGCTTGCAGCTAAAATGTTTCCCTCACTGGCTTCATATTCTCCCCTTCCAGGACTGTAGGTTTCAGTTTGATCATGTCAAACAGGACTGAGAGTCACTGTGACAAGGACGCTTGGTTGGTCCCTATGTAAAACAACTACACTAGGAAGTTTTGGATGTGTCTTTTAACTGCAGATGAGAATCCAGGTGTCAATTCCCAGTATTGGCTCCTTTTTTTGAAAGGCAGCAGATATCAGAACCAATCTGCACAAGCTGCAGATAGCTCTGGAAGAGGCAAGGAAGAAAGGAAACATAAATCCACATGTGATTCTTGCAATGTAAGAGTCTTAGTATCCCTAGGAAGCGCACTCATTGACACTGAAAGAGTAAACGAAATCCCTGACTTCCTGAAAGTAACAGCTTGGATTTCCTTCCAGGTCTAATAAGACAGAAGGATTTTATATATCAGAAGTAACTGGATGATGTGAAGGAAAATTGTCGCACACCCAGATCAAGTCAAACCAGTAGCACTATTAGAGGGATGAGGAAATGTTATCTTTGCTCCACTAGTGTTGGATATGGAAATGCTATTCATGGCATGTACACATGTTGTTCACAGGGACCTATTTTTACTTACAGTGGAGATATTCGCTTTGCGTTTTGGAACACATGAGCTGTCTTCACTTCTGTCACTGCATCCCTGAAGGAGGGCCTGTTACTTCTCTGACAGAGTGATGCAGAGCAGGTCAATCTGTTCCAATGGGAATTGGTAACTAACTTCAACATTAATAGATTCAAAGATTAGAAGATGGGAGTTATCAATAAAAAATGTGTTTTCCCAGGTGTAACCTTGCAATATTTTAGTTGCATAAATTCAACAAGATAGATGGATTCTTATATCACTTTATTTAGCTGAGATTAGTTCAGACACTGAACTTGATTTGACACAAACTAAGACACTGTGTAGTGATCCAGTGGAATACAGTTTTCAACAGGCTAAAGAAGCCTTTGCATTGATTTCCCAGCCTGATACATTTCCATCTGTTCTAGTTACACCATGCCCTCAAGTCATCCCACAGCCTGAACAATGTTACCTGAATCATGCTGCTGAGAAGATCCCTCGCACTGTGCCTTGAGTCCTCCAGGTAACATGCTGAGTGTTGACTTAAGTCAAGCTGAATGTTTTCCCCAGACACTGTCTCAGGAGTGGAGCCCCAAAAACTGTTACTACCATCACATGAAGCTGAGTCAGGGAAGGTTTAGGTTAGATACCAGGAAAAGGTTCTTCACCCAGAGAGTGGCTGGGAGCTGGAACTGGCTCTCCAAGGAAGTGGTTACAGCACCAAGCCTGTATGAGCTCAGGGAATGTTTGGGCAGTGCTCTCAGGCACCTGATGTGATTCTTGGGGTGTCTTGTGTAGGGCCAGGAGTTGGACCCTAGGATCTTGATGGGTCCCTTCCCACTCAGCCTATGCTGTGATTCTATGGTCACGCCGTTGTTGTGTCTTCACAGCTGAGTTGTTACAGGTTTCTCAGGCTGGAGTCTGTACGATTCCATGGACCACAAACCAGTAGGAAGCCTTCGCGGTAGCAGGGACTTCCCATGCCACAAAGCCTTGAGAAAGAGCCAAAATTCCTTCAGCGTCGGACGGCTCCGTTTTGAGTAAGGTGCTCTCCGAGGCCACGCACAGGCTTCGGGCGGGGCCGAAAACGGAGGGGGGCCGGACCGCCCTGCGGTGTCTGCGCTCCCGCGGAGCGCGGGAGGTGTGGCGATGCCCGGTGCCCGGTGCCCGGTGCCCGCTGGGCGGCGGCGGCGGAGCGGCGCGGGGCGCGGGCGGCGGCCGGTGAGTGGCGGCGGGCCCGGGGGCCGCAGGGCGGGCGGTCATCGGGACGGGCACGGGCCCAGCTCCCGGCACGGGAAAGGCGCTGGCCCGGCCGGCCCTGGGCTGCCGCCGTGCCGGGGAAGCTCCCGGGCGGGCGCGAAGCCCCCGGCTGGCGGCGGGGCTGCGGTAACGCCGGAGGGTGCTCCGCGGCGGAGCTCTCCGTGAGGCGCGCTTTGTTCCAGTGGGGTATCCTTGTCTCCCTACGGCTGCGAACGGAAAGGCTGGCGGGCTACTGGTGGGCTACTGGGATGCTGGTGGGCATCCTCATCCCCAACTTGTAGTCTTGCAGTCTTCCAGTGTTGGACCTCTACGTTTTATGCTCCAAATCAGGTTTTTAGCTTGTGTTAGATAGCTGGAGTTAGGCAGCTGGTTGTTAATAAAAACTGGACTTTATTTTGTCCCTTGCGTCGTTTGTGGAATTACAGGAACTGGTGGCAGTCTCTCAGCTGTGTGGTCTTAACACTGGTGAGGAGGACTTGGGAGAATCCACGTGATATCAGAGCTTCTGTGCAGGAGCGATGTGAGAGAAGTAGTAGGGTCTTGTAAAGGGTCAGATCCATAAACTGTTGTAGAATGAGAAGACCTTGTGTCATTTCTTTCATTATTATTTTGCTGATACACTTAATTGCTTGGTCTTAACAAACAGCTGTATGCAGAAATAAAGCCCTAATTGCATAACAACTTTGATGAATTTTCTATGATAGCTGCACTTTTACAAGTCAGAGTGGCGTATGGAAGGGCAAGTGCTTTCATCCAGCTGACAATCTGCAAGACAGGGTACGAGCACAAAATGTCCAAGAACCCCAGCAAACCACCTAGAGTATTTTTCATTTTCTAGTTCAACACTTCTTTTGAAAATGCCTTTCAAAGTGACCCTTTTCCCTTCCACATATTGTGCTGTGTCCTTGTTCCATGTCCTGTGTCTGAGTGGGCTTCTCTGCCTAGATCTACGTACTGAGCAGAGCTTGTGTGATGCATATTTGGATGGGGTCTTACTTTTTTCAGACCTGGTGTAGCAGACTGGAGAAATTAGGAGTTAGCCTAGTATACACATTTTGGTCCATTTGGGATTACAGTCACTGTGGATCTTTTACACTTCATGTGGTCTTTCTGGTATTTGACAGAAACTGAAAGCAGTTACAGGTAACTTGAAGTGTACTGTTTGAAACCTTTAAAACAGAAAGGCAAGCTTGGTGGCCTTATCTTTTATTTACGGCTTCATGAATGTGAGTTTTCTATTTCTCCCACAATATAATAGATGATAATTAGGACTCCAATACCTTTGCAGATCCATTGTAAGATAGGAAATGGAAATATATATTTGCATTGCTGTTATACAAAAAATACAGTGAAAGGTTAGTCCAGCAATTTCATAGGCATGAGTACACTTTTGCACTGTTTGCTCGTCTGGTTGTTTGTAGTTTGGATCTCTAGCTCTATAATACATGGACCAGTACATTGCTAATGCTTCAGGCCAGTTCCTGAAGAATATTGTACCAGAAAATTTACATTGACATAGTGAAATTGCTCATCTCTTTCCAAAGAATGTCAGTATCATAAGTATATCATAAGTAGATGACTTATCAAGATGAACACAGTTACACTTCTCCAGACTGAGCTCCTACACAGTCATAAGGAAATGCAACCCTATCACACAGAGACTGTGAGGTTTGCAAGGATTCCAGAACTGTCCAGTCCAGTGTAGGATTTTGGTACATATCTGCAAAATTAGGAGTTAACTTGGTTCTCACTATGGTATAAGAAAGAGTAAAGCACTTCTTACCTTGGATTTGAATTGCCTCAAGTTTAGAATATATTTAGATATTTTAAGCATTTATTTATGTATATAAATGCTTTTTTAACATACAAACCCAAATTACTTGGATGTTATATGAACAACATTTTTTCAGATCACTATGAATTGGAAGGCTTTTCCACATAAGATGTTTGCTTATGATTCTGTCAAAGGTTTGATGGAAGCTTTCAAAAAAAGAAATTTTACAGATTCCTGTGACCACAGAGAATGGAGACATGCCTAATGCAAAGTCGATGGTCAAAACTCTTTGTCCTTTGGAACCCACAGTACAGGGTTTTTGGCTGCATTCAGACATTTGGGAAGCAGATCGCCTTTTAGACTTATTTTTAGTTTTCCTGGGAGCAATTAAGTGCAGACAACCATCAAAAGTTAAATTTTATCACTTAAGAAGTTTTACTGGCACTGATTCTGTTTCAAAGTTAATACTTTTTCCAATTGTAATGGTTCTTAATTTGCCAGTCAGAGAATTGATTTTAGACAAATGTGCAGCTATATTTTCTTTCACCAGAAGATGTATGGCAGTCAGAGAATAAACAGGAAGTTGTACTTGGTCCAAAGACTTGCTCAATACAGGCTCATTTATTTTAATTCTAAAATCTTTTCTTTAGACATCAGTGGGTACTTAGAATATTTCACAAGAAAGCAGTAGCTGCAAGTGCAAATATTGGAATCTTGCATAAGCATTAAGAAAGGGGCTAAGATGTTGCTCAGTTTTGAACAGCTGTGAAAACGGGTACTTAGGAAACAATACTTTGTATGTGAGAGTCTGATACGTTTAATATAAACAAACACATCTTTAGTTGTTCCTGTTAAAATCTGCTAAAATCCACTACAATTTTGACTGGAATGCTTCCTGTATCTGGTACTATTGAAGTGTGTTCATTCATTCATAGATATTTATTGATTTATATGAAGTGTCTCTCTATATAAATGAAAAGAAAGTACACATAATATGTTAAACTGGGGAGCTGATTTTTTTTTCTCTGCTGAGGATTTTCAGTAATCCTTATGTTTTTACTGTGGACAGTGTGCATGGTGTGATTGGTCTCAATATCTTTAGTTATATAACATAAACATCAAGCTGTGCTGTAAGTCAAACAGGGGACAAAGCAGTGTGACTGCCAGTCTCTGTGGTACATCAAACTGCAAGCTGACTGCTATGATCTGAAGGGCTGAATTCAGTGGAAAGGCTGTCATTGATTTAATGAGCTCTGGATATGGTCCAAGCTCAAGAATCGGTGGCTTGGTTTTACTGGAGTGCCACCAGCGTCATGTTGAGTCATGTGTGCACAGATACATATACATCCTCTCAAAGTTTAAAAGGAGTGCCAGTGCCACAAGCATAGATGCCATTTGTATTTCATCATTTTCTTCTAAATGAGTTCTAACACACTGCACGAGATTTTGGTACCTGACATCTGGTTTAGTGGAAATGTAGTTCGCATCATTCCCTCAGATGAGTTTCTATGCCAGTTCTTCTGTCTAAGTTCAATCAATTGTGTAAGGTAAACATAAATAGATTTCTCTCCATTTGGAGAGGTTTATCTCCACATCTTCAGTTGACAGCTTGTGTGTGTAATGCTACAGGTTAGAACTTGAAACCACCTCTTTGGCAAGCAGCAGACACTCGCTGATGTTATTAACAAGGATTGTTTCAACTACTGTTCATCCCTGACTCCTGCTGACTATTGCAGTTCTCCCCCAAAATCTTGTAAGATCTCATGAAGTCACAGCTCACACAGTAAAGTGATCATGAAAGACTCTGAACATTATTCTGAGTAACCAAAACTGCAGCAAAACTGCCAAAATATGTACTCAGTCACAAAGCTTGAAAGCTGGATATCTGTTGATTCAGAAACTCAAAATGAAGAGCGCACTAGGTATTATTTCCAATATACCCACTTGTTTAAGCTGTCTCATAGTTTAGCTGACTAAGGAATGCTGAATTTGGGGTGGCTGCATTGTTCGAAGATCTTAAAACTGTAGGAAGTAATGAGGATCTTCTTGAAATTGCTGCTTAAAAGCCGGTGGGGGGCAATGGAGGTCAGTGTGCATACTTAGTTTGCATACAACTTTGACACCCTCTTTAGGGCTAACCTCAGCAAAATGACCACTCATTTTTCTTTCTGCTGAACATGCATTTCTTAGAATTAATCTTAGGGGAAAAAAAAAAAAAAAAAAGAAAAAAAAAAGAAGCAAGCTTCTATCATTCATAGGAGTCTGTTAAATATTAAATATTACTGGTACAATTTGCAGCAAATCATATTATAGTACCTTGTGGTCAAATGTGTCCTTTCTGTGTCCTTTCTTTTCTCCAAGTTAATGCTTCATGAGACTGTTTTTGTATACCACTAGGTTAAGTGGGAAGGGTACTTGCCAGCACACAGAAGGTTAATGCTGCTGTATTTGGCTGGTTCTTTGCCAGTCTTTGCTCTTTTGAGTGCCAAGACTTTTTTTTTTTGTGACTTTTACTTTTTCTTTTTCTTTTTTTTTCTTTTTTCCTTTTTTAGATGTATCTATCTTTAGTAGAGTTGAGCTACCATGCAATATGGGGGCATTTGTCTCTCTCTGAATCCTGGTGCCTGGCAAACTGATTTTCCCAATTCTATCACTCACTGCACAGGGCTGCAGTCCTGTAACAGAGATCTAAGGCTTTTCCTGGCAATGTCAGGATACACTTCATCCCATTGCTCAGGAAGCTAGTTTGTATATACCTAAGCACTAGTAATCACTGGGGGGAAATTTTGGAGAAGATGCATTCTCTGATCCTGTTGTCTCTCCAACAGTGTCAGGATTTCTGAGCTCTCCTGAATTCACCATGATTTTTTATATGCTAATGATTTCATTATCTCAGTAGGAGGAAGTGAAAGAAGACAGGAGTAAGGCTCTGTGGTTTGCTTGACATTTGAGAAATGATCCGAGTGTTTCTCTATAAATTTGAACTATGACTTCCCAAAAATGTGCTAGAAGCAGGGAGTGTTTATGAATGGTGCTTTCTTGATTTTCTTGCTTTTTAAATCTATGTTATGTTTGAGTCTGTCTTCAAATTACTTAAGATGTCATAGAGACCTTCTGGATTTATTTATTTATTTTTTATTAATTGACTCCTTAAATCTGAATTTAAAAAGCCAGAGATGTCAACACAATGTTACAGAAAATGAGGCACAGAAAACCTCCTGTGCGTTAGCAGACTAAACTTAGCTGCAGAGGGCATTTCAGAATTGCCTCGTGTACAATAGTAATCAAAGTTTTTCCAAAACCTTTGGTTCTTTGTTTATAGGTAGATTAAGGAATACCTTATTTACAGATGTATAAAACTTAAATTTTTAAAAGGTTTTTGTACTTTGAAAGAGGCATTGCATGCAGTCAGGCATAGCATAACATCAAAGTAAATTTCAAAATCACATTGCAACCTGTTTGTGGGCTCTTAAGGGTTCAAAAGCAGTACAATGAACAGAAGAACATGAGAATGTTTATTCACCTGTTGTTAACTACCAAAATGTACTTCTTTGGGCATTTTTTAGTGCTTATTTTCTTTTTTTGATCTATCATCTGTACATTAGCACTATGTTGCTACTGAGAACTATGTGCTGACTGAGGAGTGAATTTAATGACTTGAACTCCAGAAGTTGTGGGTTGTGCAATAATTAAAAGTGATACCTTATTGTGTTAGAAAATACATAAAAATGTTAAAGTTCTTGCAATAAATCAGCTCAAAGCAAGAAATCTGAGCCAAAGAAAGATGATAATTTATCTCAGTTTTTGCCTTTGTTGATTTGTCAAACTTCCAGGTTATGCAAAAGTTTTTATATTATCTTTTTAATTAATATCAATGTAAAATCATGTTAAGTAGACAAAAGAGGAAAGAAATGAGCAAACCAATAATTGAGGACTCAATTATTGTGATGAGTCTGATGAAACTATCCTATATCAATATTATCACAACTTTTGTGGATTGAATAGAGGAAAAAAAAAAGAATTACAAGCAATTTACTTGCTCTGATTTTAATAATTACATTTCTCCTGCTCTATTGGTCCTCAGACTATGGCCATTGCATCTCTTCTTCATTCCGTAGTTATAAGAGGGCTAAAAAGGGTTGTCTGGTGTGACTTAGATTTTATTCTAGTCTACATTGCTCAGCATCAGCACAATCACGTGTCCTCATTCCTGCAAAGGAAACATATTTCAGATTTTGAACAGGTTTTCATTTTGGTGGAATGGACGTTACATTTGTATGGTGTTTGGGACTCTTCAGAGATAAGCTTTTTGCTGTTTTTTAAATGAAAATGATCAAAATGAAAGCTTAATCATGTCATCACTAATATGATTTTAACTGTGACCAGTAGTAATTCCACAAGTCAGTGGCATTTCCTTTAGATGGTTTTGACAAATATCCCATTGTATTTAGCAACTACATGGTGAGAAAACTTTGCACAAGCTAAGAAAAATATCTAGAAGTCTTATTGTTTAGCATCTGTACCTGGTTGCATTTGCCTTTGTGAAAAATTAAATCTCTCTCATCTGTGGTGAGAAAATATTACTATATCAGTTTTGCATAATCAGGAAAGCACTGCAAATCCATCTTGTTAACTTAGCTCATCAATCTTCAGTGGCTTTTAAATCCTATCTAGTCCTATGTACATTAAATATAATCAGTCCTAAGTAGAAGGAGGGCTTACTTAGTATTCCCATGACCAAAGGGAGCTCTCAGAGTGCAGAACAAGCAGAGTTAATATTTGGCCTCACAGTAGCTTATCTCCAGGCAATATATAGAGTCCCTTGAGGACTCAATTAGTACCATGCCAGGCAGTATCAGTTATACTGGCCTCTGTGTTATATCCAAAGCAAATGTTTCATGACAGCAGCGGAGTTTGTTTTCTTGGGTAGGTGTTGACAAAATCTGTAGAAGGGTAGGTGACTTTTCAGCTCCATGGTGCATGGTTCCACTTTCTGTTTGAACCTGCAGTGTTGGCTGGCATTTCACTGTATGAATACCTGGGTGGAAGGATGCACTTAGCATCAAGGATGATGTAACACCTGATGTCAATACCAAGTATATTCTATTTAAAGGTTAGCTATAGGAGTGATATTTATCCTAGGAAAGCTGTAGGTATCTCCTAAACTCCATGGTAAAGCAGAAAGATACTAAAACAATGAACTTAAGTTTAACATGGGTCTTGACTGCAGCTTTTTTGGCTACCACTGATCCCGGGATGATAGATACACCCATTAGCTCAGCAAATAGCCTAAAGTGTCTGCCAGCCTCTGTGGCTGGGAAGGACCAAGCAGAGATTCAGTTTAAACATGTGATTATGGGACTTAGTGGCACAGAACTGTGGTTTATTCAACAGTTTTAGGTAAAATTCTTCTGCAGTTAGCTTATTTCCTGCCTCTGTATATGTATCAGATATTTTCCCTTCCCACTACTGTGGGAACAGTTCCAGCATATTTAAGAGACAATTGAGAGCACACTGGGATATTTAAAGATTGCCAGAACTTGTCTGAGTAATATGTTAGGCTGCTGTGTAAGGACTCTGATGTGCTATACTCTGGTGAAATTGGCTCAGTAAAAAATGAGGCATTTTTTGTTATGTGATGCAGGGTCAGATCATGTTGTGCAGTCACTGATTTCTAATTTAACTCAGCATTTTGATGCCAATATTCCTGTAAGTGTTCCCATGGGTCAAGGCTGGCTAGTGAATTTAAAGTTATCTTGGATATTTATAGGGTGTCTATTCTTGTAGGGTCTTTTTGGCTGTCCTTACTAAGCAAGGAAGCATGGGGAAAGACACTAAAATACAGTTTCAGTCACCAAGAACTTTTGAGTTCAGCTGCAGTTTGTGGATTCTGGAA
Source organism: Sylvia atricapilla (assembly GCF_009819655.1). Classification (NCBI taxonomy): domain Eukaryota; kingdom Metazoa; phylum Chordata; class Aves; order Passeriformes; family Sylviidae; genus Sylvia; species Sylvia atricapilla. Next base: position 10,472,897 of record NC_089174.1, on the reverse strand, counting down.
TAGTCACTGAATTACTCGTCCTCAGTTCTCCCCACTGTATCCCAGTATGGAATAATATATTCTGTACAGAGGGGCACAGGTCTGATATCTCACAGATACCAAGTGGTAGGAATAAATTTATTATTACTCAATATTTTCACTAATTTTGCTGATTGTGGAATGAACCTGATAATGTATTCTTGCCTTTACACAGCGGAAAGGTAACAGAGAAAACACTATGTTACCATTGTGTACTCATTTGAATGAGATGTCAAGAGTATGCAGTTTTGAGTTTAATTTTTCTGTTTATTTCCCCTTGGAGTAATAAAGCCTGCAGGCAGGATGTTCTGGGACTTCCCTGCCCTTCTCTGAAGGTTTATGGTCACCTTATCTTTAGCCTTGTGTTTGCAGGCATTGGAGTCAGACAGCCTTTTCCCCAGAGCTGTGCTTCTGCGATTTCCTGTACTATTGCTTCAGTCGACAGTCACTGAGATGGTATCAGAGATGACCTTCACTTTTGAAGTTTTATTTCAGTTGCAGCTGGAATTCAGGATGTTGATGGTTTTAGGAATATTATTTCAGATGTGTGAGTCCCTGGTTCTCGTCTTGCTTATATCTGGACAAACAAATCAGAAATAACTCTGTGGAAGAGGTGGGCCTACATTAGTGTTAAACTAATATACATGGGAAGTCATTAAACTTAATTGCTGTTCACAACACAGGCATTAGTGGCAGCGTTGGTCTGATCTGTCTCCAAGGGAGCTTGGCAAGAGTGTTTGAAGGACATTAACTGGATCTATCCCTAGAGGGGAATTCAGGAAGAATGGCACGTAGAAAACTCAATTCATTATTCACATCATCTCAGGATATTTGTTTAGACTTAGTGACTGTTACCTCTGATGTTCAACATTTAGACCAGGCACTGGTCCATGTGCCTGTAGCTACATACTGTGTTCTCACATTTCTTTCCAGATGGTTTCGTGTATTGGTGCCTGCCTGGACACTGAGAAGGAAAAGTTGTGTTGTTGGAACTTAATATTCTTTAACATGGTATTTTCTTAAGTCAGAATGTGCAGAAATAGAGCTCTTTTGTTCAGCTTCTGCACTAACCCCTCCAGGACAAAAGAACCACAGTTTCCCAGTATATAAAATATTGACCATGCTAGTATTTTCACATGAAATACCAGCTCTTCCACTGTGTCAAAAGTAATCTGTTTTTCATTCAGATTCTTTAAAATTTTAGATTTATGGTCCTGGATGAAAAAAGCAGAGATGTGAGAGGCAGAACATCCTGGTCTGTGTATACAGGGACACTGTTACTTATCTAAAAAGAAATAACATATTTATATGCAAATAAATCCTTGTAGATCGTAAAATGTCAAACAAGCAGTTCTATCTCTGGATCTGTATTATTTGTTAGGCAATTGATATTTTCTCCTACTGAAGTCTGAGGTTACATCTGTGATCCTGTTGCAAATCTAGAGGAAATTACCTTTTGAATGACACATGGCCTGACCTTCATCTCCAGTTAATCCAGGAAGAGTTCACATTTGGCTGTGGGGACACAAAGGATAGATTTTGAGTGCCAGTATTTTTCTGGCCTTATTTTAGGATTCAGTAATGCACTGGATACTTATACTAAAGTTTTTCTTCTCTTCTTCCTCAGAGGAGAAAACAGTGTGTTTGTAATAAACTGCCAGAAACAATGAAAACTCAGAATTACCAAACACTGGAATCAAAGAGCTTATATTATTGCTGTGGTCTTTGAAATACTCTTATTATTGAAGGAGGTTGTAGGATGTCCTTTTAACATGGAATGACAACAACAAAAATCCCCCAAAGCCCACGCATTGTGCACGAAGTGTGAAAACACACATAATTGGAGCAGCATAGAGTAATTAGACTCCAGAGCAAATATCATAGCAAATTCTTCTGGCATGAAGAATTTACTCATGTATATATAAGTAAATGCAAAAATTAAAAGCTGACATAGGGCATAGTTGGATGCCTCTGACTACACCCTCTATTTTCAGCTTCAGAGATAGGCTTTGACCCTCATTTTCCTCGTAATATTAATCACAGATGGATGTATAAACTCTGCAAGGCAGAAATCCTCTTATCTGCACTTCTTTATTGTCTGCAGACTACTGTGTTTGCTTCTAACCCTGTTTGTTTAAAGCTGTGATAGTGCATCTTTTAACAGTGATGCATGTTTAGTTGTTTCTTTAGAACTGAAGAGTTTTTGCAGAAAATTTCTAAGCCTGGACAATTTTCCAGCCTGGGAATTTAAGGAAGCTGAATCCATTTCTTCTTCTTCAGCAAAGTGTTTCTTGAGAGCCACATTTGTGTTGTCACACAGTTGCAAAGTGTTGCGGGGGTACAAATGCGACTTGCTTGTAAGGAACACACAGAATTTTTATGACTTAAAATCCAAGTGGGTCGAGGATCAATACATGATGGCTCACCATATCACAATGTGACATTTACCTTGCTAAGAAGAAGTCAGTTCAGAGACATCAAGATACACCAGAAATCTGAAATGCTACTGTCTACCAGTTTGGTGTAGGATTTTTACTCCTACTTCTAAATTTGTCTAGTGAAATGCTCAAATGAAACTTCTGTCCCTTTCTGAAAATAAATTTTAAAAAATGTAAACCAAACACCCCTGTTTAAACACAGTTTGTGAAACGTGTGATTTCCTAACTGTGTGGCGTCTGGTCCATTCCTGCTGCTGTGCCCTGTGTGTCTTGATGCCAGGCAAGCCAGCTTTGGATGAGCATTTAGTGAAATGTGTTTGCAGTCAGCGAGCTGGGGAGGCAAGGGTGTGGTTAGTCCTTAGGGTTCTAGTGGCAAGAAACTGCAAGAAGCAGAGTAGCTCTGTCGGACATGAAACATACTCATTGCTGGTTGTGTGTGTAGCTCCTAACACCTCTGCTGTCAGGCTGTTGGCATGTACCCTGGTTATTTGTAATAATATATGTGTATTTGAGTTTCCTCCACTGGATTAGTAGTTGTTGTTGGTTACTTAAGTTGAAGAGGCCTTTTTCACAACGACTCAAGTGACAGTGCGTGTGAAACAAATAGCTTGATGATTTTAGGAGCTGTATTTTGGTGCAAGGATTTCTCAATGCTTTGGTGGCTGGACCTTGCTCAGTCTTGCCTCCCTCATTCCCTTTGGAGAAATTAAGAAACTTGTTGGGAAGTTTACCAGGAGCTGTGAGCTTGCTGCTGGTACCACTGTGGGAGGGCAGGTTTCCCCTGGGACTGCTTGTTCTTTGTGTAGGGCAAGGAAGGAAGATTTGGATGTGCAGTGATTTGAATGTGCAATGATTTGGAAGTGCAGGGGGCTGGTTGGGCTGTTGAGAGAAAGCCATGACAGTGACTTTGAAGAAAGCCATGGTTTTCAAATGAAAGGAGACCTAGACTGGGCTATTACAATCAAGTCAAGCCACAAACTTTAGAGGAAATCCAGATCTGATTGAAATTTCAGTTGTTTCAACTTGCTGTCTTCCCTATCTTTGAAGAACCATCTTTGCTTTGCTGAAGCCTGTGGTTATTTTGGGTTCATCTACCTCCCAGCTGAAAGCAGCTTCAATTAATTAACTGGCATCAGAGCAGCCTGTTCACTTTAGCACTTGACAAGTGAGGAGCAAATGTCAGTGCAGTGATGTCTGGCTGTCAGAGAAGGTACAGCACATACCTAATTGCTTACACTGGTTTTCCTGTGGACACAGGGCCATGATGTTTATCAACCATAGGGCCATGATGTACCCAAAATGCTCAGTGTGCAGCCATTTGAAGCCATGCTAGTAATAAAGAGGCAGAGCAGTGAATAAAATATCCAGCATAATGTGCCTGGGAGGGTGATATGAAGATAGAGAATCAAAAAATATTAAATCCTGAGGTAGGATAATTATTTTTAATGACTGTTTACTATTCCATGCTTCTTGGAAAGTAAGGGGGTTTGAGATGGTGAAATGTGTTTAGCTGTTGCTAAACAGCTAGTTGCTGAGGACAGGACTATGTTTGACCTAAATGGAAGCCAACAGATGAAGTTTTGCATGAAGTTCAGGTAAGTAACTTTAAGAAAAAATGCACAAAAGAAAAAAACAATATTGAAAGGAAGCATATTCTGAAGGCAAGCCATCTGAGGATGTTTGGAGGCAGGAAATATGCTTTATATTAGCAAAACCACTGATTTTTTTGAGGCTTCCAGGCTGTATTCTACACCAGTTAAAATGATAAAATTCTTCCAAAGTCATCAGGATTACACCCTTCCGCTAGCTTTAGGGATTGTACCTTCCCACTGGAAGGCCATTTGATCTTTCTTGATTTTAAATATAAATATGAATTTCTCATGAGGTCTCCTTCATTTCTTACTGTAGTATTAATGTTTCTGTTGGCAGCATTTTTCTGAACAAAATGCCAAGCAGATTTCAGATGCAGTTCTACATCCAAGGTTTTGTGCATTAAGCCAGTCAGAAGGTTTCTCCAGTAATCTCTAGGAATTCCTTCCTGGTGGTGGTTGCCCAATAACTGAAGCCTTGATTTTGCATTTTTTTTCCTGTGGGCTTTTTCTGATGGATGGAGATTAATGCTCTCTAGTGATCCTTTTTCTGCTGGGATTAAGAGTTCAGTGTGAAGTCATCGTGACAAGTGCAGTAATTCCCAACAGTGAAACTTATTCGGGCAAAACTTCAGCTAGTGCTACTGTATTTTTACTGCTTTGTCTTTTCCCAAGAGGCATAAAATGTATTATATCTGCTTGAGATCAGCTTTGATCTGCAAGTCCAAATGCTCTCTCTGAATGATATTAAAGTTGGCTGCTTGTAGAGGCTTTTGCTTTCCAGCTAAGTGGGGAAACTGGACTAGAGTATGATTTGTTTTGTGTTTGTGATGGCCCTTGCAACTTGTCATCATCTATTATTTGTGTGACAGCTTTCCTTTGTGTAGGGGCCTTTACAGAAAATTGAGAAGCTGAGTTGCCCATTCACAGATGTCAAACTCATGCACTGTTAGAAAACTGCTGCAGCTGAGCCACTTATGGAACTCCTCACCAGCGGTCCATTTCTCAAACTATATGTGTCTCTTATGAGACAGGTATTAAAATATTTTTTCCAAGTATTCAAAAATCTTCTCCATTGTAGGGCTGGTATTTCTACTAAATGTCTTTTAAAACTTGTATAGAAATACTTCATAATACTCCCTCCTACTGGCTGGCTAGACTCAAGTATTCAAACACTACGTACCAGCTGAGAAACACCAATAAATGTGGTTTTTTTCTGATCTCCTAGGAATGACTGTAAATAGCCATGCTATTATGACAGTTATGAACCTCCTACTTTTAAATATCTGTGCGATTTTTAAATCAGGAGCTGATATTCTTAGCAAGCTGTGTGACTCCAGGACCAAGCTCACACTATGGCACTGGCTGCTGCTACTCCCTCCCTGTGCAGGCAGCACAAGCAATGTCTTGCTTCCTCTTTGCTTTTACCTCAACAGAGGCCATTGATTGCCATGACGCAAATTCATTTCCATATGAATTTAATGCAATGTAATGCCAGAAATGTGTACAGCTATGTTGTCCCCAGGGACTTGGGTCACCCCTCTGAATGAGGCTCCTTGAGGTTTATGTTCCCCAGCATTTACCTGTTTCCACATGCAGTGAGTGCCTCCTTAGTTGTGATGGTGAGTAACAATTGTTAGTATATTGTCAGACGTCATCACCAGGCAGTAAATTCTGTCGTATGGGTGTGCTGGTTAATTTAAACTCTAGAGCTTTTTGCCTGACCTTGCAATATTGCAGGGATGCAGTTGTTTGGTTTTTTTTTTTTTCCTGTTAATATGCAGATAGCTTTTTAGAATAGATTGTGATTTACAGTGAATTGGGATAATGCTTGTTCTGAAAGATCCTGTGCACCTTTTGTGCTGGAGAATAACTACAGTTTTTAGTCATTATTTCAAAGATGTTGGTAACATCTTCTGTATAGCTTTCCTCTGTCTAAAAAATAACAATACCAATTAATCTCCTCAGGGCTTCTTCACATCCTAATTACCACCAAGCCTCCCATTAGTTCCACAGGGAGACGGAATCAAATGCCATATGGTATTTTACACTTCGGATGCTGTGCGCACCAAGAGCTGGAAGGAGACAGGGAAAGGGGGAGTTAACAATTCATAACCATTTATGGAGCAGGCACAGCCCTCCTTGGACCCAGTTCAGCAGAGTCCGAGCGCCTCAGATCAGGAACTTTATCTGGCCAGGAGCTGGCGCGGCGCGGTGGTGCTCCCGTGCGCACATGGAGCAGGGAGCGCGCTGCGCCGTGGCAGAATCCCTGCGCTGGCATCCACACACAGAGGGATGAATTAAATGCACACACGCCTCCCGGGAAGCACCATGGCTGGGTTCTACGGGTGCCTGAAAAGTAAAAAGTAAGTGCCATGCTGAGCCCTCCCCTCCACCTTCCCAAAGGGAGCTGAGGCTAGTGGGTGCTTTGAAATTCTGTCTTTGTTGTATTGCAGCTGCAGCATTGAACGAAGTGGTTGTGCCTTAGGTCTTAGGAAGTACCAGCCTGAGCACGAAAGCGCAGAAAATAAGTCCTGGCTAAAATATTAGTTTGGTGAAAATTGGTAATTTTGTTTTTCCTCCTTCAGAGGTATAAACATGAAGTATTGAAACAGGAATTAAGAACCTTTTCCTGTTTAATTGTAGCAAGAGGGAAAATGCCCTCTTCCCTAGTGATTAGCTACATCGTATTTATATTAACATATAAAAAAAGAGAAATACAGAAATTCACTTTGGCTTTTAAAAAATGTTCAGCTAGAAGTCTGGCAGTAAATGCTCTTTAAGAACTTGTTGAGCTCAGTTTTTCTCTAAGCAATCTGAAGTTTGTTTCTGTAATTGCTCCCAGTTGAGAGATTTGGTTGTATTTAAAAGAATTATTTTTTATTGCTTCACTGGCTTGTTCTGCTGGAGTAGACTATCAAGGGAAAAAAGAATGAGAGAATCCATGTTAGTATTTGTGCTTTAAACCACCATGAAGATGCATTTTGTTTTGACATTCTTCCTCCTGAAGAATGGAACAAGACTTCCTGGTGCCAAACCTGAGGAGTGGTATGCTCATGTTTTGCAGCAGCAGACTGCAGAGGGCTCTATTCTTGCACCCGGTGAGAGATTACAGGCAGGGAACAGTGGAAGGCAAGTGAAATTGTGTCTTGAGGCTTAAGATGTGAATACTGATAGTTAAATGTTAAAACTGGAGCTGGCAACTGGCTCTTTTTCCTTCTCCCAAAGGTTGTATCCCTCACGCCAGCAGTTAGTCTCACATTACTGTGGTGGAAATGTGCGTTTTCAAAGGCACACCACTCCTACTGGATTTCAGTTAGCATTTCCACCCCATATTGACTTCTTTCCTCCTCTGAAATTTGTAACAGGAAACTAATATTTGTGAGAGAAATTTGCTTTAGATAAAAGGAGACTGTGCCATCAGAATTAGTAAAAGGGCTATGAGTGAGTCCTGGTGAAGGCATGTGGATTGGCACTTGACTTGACAAAAAGTACTAAATTATATTGTTTGATCCAACCCCCCCCAAATCCTTCAGAATTTACTGCACAAAATTGAAATTCAGAGGGAGGTTATAAAGGCTTGATAGATGAAGCTTTTTTACATGTGGTAAACCATCTTTTATTTTCTGCCTGACTTATGAGGAGCAGGGTTTTTTTTCCTTCAACAGATTCTTCTTTCTTGATATTCTTCAATTAAGTCTCTACACCTGATATATATACACAGATTATATTTCTCAGCCTAGTATTTCAGCCCTGTGATGGTGAATTAGGGCAACTACTAACCCTTTGCAGTCTTTACAAATTTTATATTTTGATTTGGCTGTGGTTATTGGCCAAATTAAGTTCAAACGAGTTCAAGACACCAGTTGCAACAATAGTGATGTTTTTAGCCTGAGATTAATTTTCAGTGAAATTTGTTTGAAGTTTAACATGAAGTATTTTTCTTTCTGGACAAATGTGTCATTGGAATGACTTCCCCAGATTCTCACATAGTCATTTGACCTGCAGGAGTTAATTTGCTTTCTGAATGAAAGCTATTTTGGAATAAAATTAGTTTTATGCTTTAAGCAATTGGCTTGGATACCAGCAGGAATTTGGCCAAAGAGACCTAGAGCTCAGTACCTGCAAAGAAACCTGCCATGGACTTTGGGGAAGGGTTTCCTCCAGGGCTTTGACCTGCTGAGTACAGCTAAAGCACTTGGAGTGTTTTAAAAGCTGCTTTAGGTGGTGCTCTCCTGTGCCGCTGTCACATTTATCCCACTCCCCCACATTTTACAAGAGGAAGCAAAGGCTCTGCCTTGCTACATTTCATAATGTATGGCTGAATCTGATTTTTGTACACACAGTCTTGTCCATGTGCTTTATTAATGTCCTCTTATGAAAAGAAAAAAAAAAGAACCCAAAGCGTAATCCAGGTAATTCTTCATTACAGTCCCAATCTTGCCTGCTACTTCGCTGAAATAAAACTTCTAGACTGCTTTCAAATTTCTCTTTAACCAGCATATACAACCTGAGTAATCTTGAATTGTTCTGCTAAGTTCATAGCTCATCACACTTGTTGCACAGTTCTGGTTTTTTTTTTTTTTTCTTGCTCCAAGCATTGTGCCAGAAAAAAAAATATACCTGAAAAGACATGATAAAGTTTCCTAAAGCTTGTTGAGGAATCTTTTCATATGCTCCTCAGTTTTTGGGACTAGCCAAGTATGTTGTTATGAGCTGAAAATGTGGTTGCTTGAATAATAAGGTTCACTGACGGTCAATGCAAACTGCCAATTTCCAAAGACAAATATAGTGCGTTAGAAGCTATATAAAATATTTGGCTGAAGGCTTTATGCGCCACCTCAGACTGGGTTTTCTAGCAGACTATAAGAAAATGTATTTAACTGTATTTAATGTGGTCACTCAAAATTTCATGTTGCCTTTCACAAACCATTCCAGAATTATGGACATTTCAGCTTGAATGTCTTCTACGTTGCCAAGCTTTGCACTTCCAGTGGGGTATTGTGTTCTACTATATTCCATGATGTTAAAAAATGCTGATGTGCACTTTTATCCCACAGAGAAGTTCAGCATTTGGATAAAGCAAGTTGATCAAGGAATGCATCAGTAGAATTTTCAATATATTTCTAGACTGTTTGAGATGAAAGCAATTGCCAATCTAAAATGATGTTACGACCATGAAATTGAGTAAAATATGTTTTCTGGGTTGGGTGCTGTTGCTGTATTTTGTGTTGTTGCCTGTTCAGGTGTGTGTGAGGAAGAGATTGTGCTGATTGCCAGGCTTATTCCAAAGATGGAACAGAACTGTCCACCTGGATAAACTGTCTGTTCACTGCCCCTGCAGCTTCACCCCAGCCTTCTTGTTGAACGGGCTCATAGGGAATGGTGGAAACCCCTTTGTTCTTGAGGCTAGTTACACTTTTTACAACTTCTACATGTCTGTGTGATCCACAGCAAGCAGCTGCTGTTTCAGCTTGGACAGTGACAAGTGGATTGGAAGGGGTTTAAAGCTCCACCAACTGCTACTGGAGTAGCAACTTGACACGTGGGAGCTGGGGCAGTTTAAGCCTGTTGGTTCTTCTCTGTCAGCAGCTCGTTTGCCTCCTGTGGCCTCTCTCCCTTTCTGGAGGCGTGTAATTGCCACGGGGGCTGAGGAGCTGCTTTGCTGACTGACTGCAGGGAATGATGCTTTGCTTTTTGGCACAGTTTTAGACATGAAGCATCTCTCCAAGACTCCAGTACTGTTTAAAGTCACACACTGAGTTCCCTGGCCATCCTGCCTGTGGCATCCCCCAGCATCACCTCAGCCCAGCGGTGGTCTGTGGGCTCAGCTGGCAGCTGTCAGGAGACTGTGCAGCTTTGGGATCAGTGTAGGTCTTCTGGGAGCTGTGGCAGAGTCACTGCCCCTGTGGTGATCTGGGATCTGTCTGTGTGGCTGATGAATTCAGGAAAGGTGAAATGCTTTCCACAAACACTTTGGTATTCTGAAATATGTCTGTTTACATATCTTTTTATTGTACATCACTTTAGCATATTATTTCACAACAAGAGCAAGAATCACTCCTTAACAGCTTTTCAGTGTTGGGGGATGAGATGAAAATATCTGAGTATGATAAGTGATATCTGCCCAGCAGAGCAAGTTCACCTGTGTAGAGACAATCCTTGGATGAGTTTCAAGAGATAGCTTTTGTGGAAAGTGGAGAGCTCTCCTCACTAACACCAAATCAGAGAGTGTGAACTGAGGTGAAAAGACACCTCAGATGTTGTGAGTCTCTTGGAGGTATCTTTCAGCACACACCCTATGAGCATGTTCCTGCATTTGGCATTTACACAGTGTTTGGACATTTGTGAGCATTTGTCTTCAGCCCACAGGATTCATTCAGTTCTCTGTCTGGTATTAAACGTGTAGAGGCTTAAGTCCTGTTTTCTTATTAAAAAAAAAAGCAGAGAGGGTGAAAAAAAGCAGTTAGGAGGTGTCAGAGCCATGGCACTGCAGGCAGCTGGGCACTGTTAGTACAATGGTGCTATATTATTAACAAAAAAATCAACTATTTCTCTTTGTGATTCATTCTGTTTGACTCATCTTTGTGCAAGAAGTTCAGTTCTGGCTTAATGCACCAGTGAGTCACTCCCATCTCCTCATTCTGTTCATGCTTCTCTCTGGATGGTGTTTGTTTTAGCAGCCACAGTGGTACAGTGTGTTTGCTGGCTGTAGGCAGAGGAATTCCAAGCAGGCCTGTTTATTTGGTTTCAGTAGAACAGCCCTTTTGCTATCACCAAGGTTCTGAGTATTTGGCAGATATGCTGTCAAATTGACCTCTAATGCTGCCTGTCCTACATCACTAGCAGTGGAGCAGAAGCTTGGATTGGGACAATCTGCTGAATGTGAGTCTCACTCTTCTGCATCATTTGACTGTCAGTTTTTTGTCTGCATTATTTTGCCAGACTGAGCCATGAAAACATCTTGTCATAATTTACCCTTGTGTTCTCTTCTTAGACAGAAACTTCTGCTGCTCCAAGTATCTAGCTTTGTACCCCTAGAACCAACTGGAGAGATTAATTTGCCATTTCCTCTTGTGCTCAGGTCTACAAAGTTTTAGGCTTTCACATCTGCTGTGATGTGAAGGCATGGAACTGGATGTACAAGCTGAAATCTGATGGTATATGGGACAAAAATGCCATGGGTTCAAGTTGTATTTCCAGTAGATAACCTACCTAAGCTGGTGTAGGGCAGCTAGAGCTGATTACCAGCCAAATTTGAGAAAATCTGAGATAAGTTTGTCCATGGGGGAAACAGGAAAAAACCCAAGGTAATTCCAAGGTTGATTCCCTTCCATTCCCTAGGTTTCTCCTGCTGTAAGAAAACAGGTGAACAAAAGGTGTTCTACACAAATGTGATTCAAGCTTAAAGTTCTGCATTATATCTGTTACAGTCTCAAGGTTGGTAAAACTATTGTGGATTAAGTAGTTTTAAATATTATTTTGAATACAGCAAATACTAACTGAAAATTCTCTTATTTTGTTGATCATGTTATTTTATTAATAATGATTTTTTTAAATTAAAAGGTGGCCTCCCACTTCATTGTGGGAGTCGCTGTATAAACAAAGAAAAACAAAACAACCCAGTCAGTTGAAATCCTGTCTGATTTTGCTTGCAGGCGTTGAGCTGTCACTGCTCATCACTGTGGCCAATAGTCAAGGTTGTGCCAACAGCCCAAGGTTTCCAACACAATGTGTGTGAAAAGGGCGTGATCTGGGCCGCACACATCATTCTTCATTTCTTTAGCTCTATTGTTATAGCTGTGTGTGCTGCTGCATTTGGATAAGTGTACAGGTACCAAGACATCCTGTGCTCTCTTATATTCCTATTTCTATGCTGTAGCATGTGGGTGTCTTTGTGACTGTTGTGCTTTAACCCCAGAAATTAAACCCTACAACAGCCACTCATTCACTTTCCCCTGGTGGGACTGGAGAGATAATACCAGGGTAAACATAGAAAACTCTTGGGTTGAAATCAGGACAATTTAATAGGTAAAGCAAAGGTCATGCACACAAGTAAAGCAAAACAAGGAATTTATTCCCCACTTCCCCAGGGCAGGCAGGTGTTTAGCATCCCTATAACAGCAGAGCCCCATTGCATATAATGGTGACAGGAAGACAAACACCATCCTGCCAAATGTCCCCCCTTCCTCCTTCTCCTCCAGATTTATATGCTGAGCGTGAGGTCATATGGTCTGGGATATCCCTCTGGTCAGTTGGGAACAGCTGTCCTGGCTGTGTCCCCTCCCAACTCTTCATTCACCCCCAGCCTCCTCACTGGTGGGGTGGGATCAGGAGCAGAAAAGTTCTGGGTAAGACCTGCTTAGTGATAAAGGAAGCATCTCTGAGTCATCAACACTGTTTCCAGCACAAATCCAAACTACAGCTCTATACTAGCTGTTGTGATGAAAATTAACTCTAGCTCAGCCCAGACCAGTGTGCTCTTAGAGGGAATTGTAGCACTCTCAGTCAGAACAGGGAAACTTTGCTATGCAGACGAAGAAAAAGAACCTTGGCTTGCTTTCTAACCATCCATCCAGAGCCAAGGTGGCATTCCAGCTTCAGAATTTTGTGGTGGTTGTTCCTTTTGGCCTCTGAGATTAAAGGATCTGGTTTTAATTAGTGAACTAAATGTTTGACTTGTATTCCTGATGAATTAATTTATGCTTGTACATTCTCAGGAATACACAACTGTGCACTTCTGCTGGGGCTTCCAGGTATCACTTATCTAACAAGGCACTTGTGATCCACACAGTAGTTCTGATGCAAATGAGGTGTATTTGAGTGGTCTAGCTCAGAATTAGGATGGAGACATTGTGGTGACCATCAAGCTATCTATGTACATGGGAAAGTACAGACCTTATGAGGTGTGGAAGGATTGTTTGCTGGTTCACTCTAGCAGTCAAACTGCTTTCCATCATTTCAGTTTTCTGAAAAGAATGTTTCAAAAGCTTAAATTAAAAATATGCAAATTGTCTTATTGCTTCCTTTCTTGCAGCCTTGGCCTGTGAAGATCTTACAGAAAGTCTGTTCCCATCTGATTCTCTTCCCCATGTGCCTGCTAGACACTACCCCATCTTGCAGTTCTTGTTGCCTTTGGTGTCACACTCCTGCCTTTTTCTGTTGTCATGTACTGTCTGTGCTCCCCAATGCTACTGTACCACTGCCTTAAAATACAGTTGAATTCAGCTTGATACCCCATTGGTGCAAAACAGCATTAGCTCAGATAATCTTATTTAAGATGATCCTGTTTTAGAGAGATATTTGTGTCTGGAGTCCCAGAGAAGCAGGATCCCTTTTTAGTAGTTGCTCATGCTAGAGCAAAAGGTCGGTAGTTGCCCTTGGGACAGAAATGGCTCAGGAGCCACTTTGAGCACATGGATGATCTCCCTTGGCTCCAACAGTTCTCCACGTTCTTCAAGACCAATTGTACTTCAGGAGCTGCCTAAGGCTACAGAGAGAGCAGTTGGGAGAGCAGAGCAGACACAGCAGGAGGTTTTCTTTAGAACAGAAAAAGGGAGGGAAACCATCAAACTTCACGCACAGCTGCAGAAGAGCCCCTCTGCAAGCACGGAGGCTGCCTCTGGCCTTCCTTGATTGGGAGTCAAAATGGGCTCTGGACTGCAGGAATGCCCAGGGGCAGTGGGAACTCGGGGTTAGCCAGCCAGACACAGTGTATTTCAACATAGGAAGGAGCTGGCCTTGTTTTCATTTGTTGAGTGTACAAGCATTAGATACTGACAAATAGGTTTTGGGACTTCATATGAAGAGAGATTTCCTGAGCTCCCTGCCAAAGGCAGCTTCTGAGACCACAAAGCCTGCATTTTATTTGCTTCTTTATAGCCAAAAGATGGCTGACTGGTTTTATGGCATTTTGATCTTCAGAGTGAAGATTTATAACAGTTTGTCCCAGAATTTTCTGTTTGCCTCCCTGCCCCCTTTTTTTTTTTTTTTTTTTTTCAGTGCACTTTGAATTTTTAGCCATTAAATGTCTATATTGTCTCTTGTCCTGAGAATTTCATTTTATCTGAGGACTTTTCCCCCCCGGTTTTTAAACTGCTTTTTAACCAAAAATTGAGGGACAAGTGACTGTTTTGGAAAAACCTTTAAAAAAGAGAAAGCTTTAGATATTGCCTAAAATTCCATATTTCAATTCTGGTGTTCAGTTCTCTCTTGTTTCAGTGTCATTTTTCCTGCAATAGTCAACCAGCTTAGTTTGGTAAAAATGCCTCCACTCTCTTTCCTTTCAGGCCCAGGATGTAATTATTCTTCCCAGTTTCTGAGAAGAATATATTGGAAATCACCATGCCTCAAATATGGGGCATGGCAGATATGCAGATTACTCTTGTGAAATTTTATGGTGTTTTCTTTCTTTTTTTTTTTTTTTTTAAATTTACCTTCTGTGTTGTTCTAGCACTTGTGTCATTCCATATGGTTCCAGCATGCTGGGCTCCTGCAGCAGAGGTGATAATTAATCCTTCCATAGGGCTCATTCAGCTTTCCAGGAGTTCAGTGTGACCACTGTGATTCCACAGGTAAAGAAACTCATGGCTGAGTGATAAATAACTTGGCTCTTGTTAGAAATCCAGTAATTTGCCCTGCTATTCAATGATAAAGGCAGGAAAACCAATGAATTTATCCTAGTCCCAGCCCAATAGTCTCCATCTGCTGAAATAAATTTAAGAGACAAGCTCTGTCTCACAGATTTTGCTGTCTAAACTAATACCTGTCATCTTCAGAGTTTGCAGATATTGGCAATTTCCATGAAGTTTTCTCAGGCTCAAAGTCTTTCAAGCAATGTACAGCAGGTTGAAGTCAGGTGATGGCAAACCTCTTCCCTTTGCCACCTTTTGCTGATCTCTACAAAGCAGCCCACAGACTCCAAGGGCTCTGCACCCCACAGGTCAGATCCCAGTCATCTAACTTTATGATTGAAGTCTCCAGGTGAAACAAAGTTAATTAGGAATTTGGAGAGATGGCAAAAAGCACATGCACAAGCTAGGAACTAAATATACCCACCACCAGATCCGGGGTGGAAAATTACAGTTACTTGTTGAATTTGCCACTTGGAAAGGCAGAGACAGTACGCTTGGCTTTTATTCCCATACTTGACTCTCTGACATCTTGACTCTGCTGGCATGAGGCATGTCTGCTCTTCAGTGATAGTGGCTTGACATTTCCTGTTGCTTTGCCTTGAAACCATTTCCAAAGGCAGTAACGCACACTGGGAGTAGCTCCCTAACTGGCAAAGGCAGCCTTTGGTTGCTTCCCTGTTGGTTTTTAAAAGCCTGTTCCTCCTCCTCCACAACTACTTCAAATGTATCCATGTCAAGTGGATCTGAGAGTGTCTCCTGCTGCTGGCAACTGGTTCCTTTAGTGTGGTTGCTGGAAGACTTTGCTATTCTTTTTCTTCTTTCTAGGAAGAGTGGGAGAGAGCCCCATTCCAGCTGTTTCCTGAAATTTCCCCAGTGTGTTAGTGTAAAGGAAAATAATTACTACGTGAGAAAAACTTACTCCTATGCTAATGCCAAATGGTGGAATTTAGCTGGGTCATTAAGTGTCCATTCTTTTAAAATGGAGACAGTCTGGGGCCAAAATCTTGCTGTGGCTTAGATCTTGACTGTCTTTACCAGTCTTGATTTGGGCAAGTTTCTGTCACATTTCTCCTGATTGGTACTGACCCACAAATACACTGTAAAACCTCTGTGATAAATAATTGTTAGGGATGGGCTATCAAGAACCATTTTCCTTGGCTTTTGGCTAAGAGACAGATATTTTGCTCTATTGTCTGAGCTGACACAAACTTGCAGCAGAGACCTTGCACGGACAGCAGCTACCCAAGATCGTGCTAATAAGCACAGCAGAGTAATTAGGTGCATGAGGGCAGCTTGAAGTGGCACCAAAGCAAGTTTATGTCTGGCATGGGTGCCAAGTGTTGCAAAGCTCTGGTAGCTTCAAGGACTTCAGTTTGGCCTCCTGAGCTGAGTACAAACCTGCAGCTGCCCTGCTGCTGCTACCTGCCTCAGGTTTAAGGTACCAGCTCTGTGCTACAGTCCAGTCCTCACATGCAGCCACACAGTTCTCTCCTATTAAATCAATAAATGGCAGGAGTGCAGGGAGGGAGGGAGCCTGGGAAGATGGGGCAGCAGTGCAGGAGGCATTGACTCTCTCAGTTTTTGGACTAGTAACAGACTGCTTATGAATTTTTCTCATTTACCCTTCCCCCTTCTTATCCTCTTGGCTTCTCACACAATTACAGAATGAGTCTGTGTGACTGTATGAAAGGCATTTCCTCCTCTTACTTTTTTTTTAAAGTCTGCTTCAGCCCACCAGCTGCTTTCCATTAGTGTTACACACACACTCACTAGGAGGGCAGGACATAATGCTTCAGGCACTGTTGAACAGCAGAAATCCTTCAGAATCGCTGTCAGGCAGAGGCTCCTCAAAGCAGATTGTAGCTAACAGGAGTTCAGCACATTGGGACCTGTCTTCTGGTGAGTCTTCTCAGAGGAGCTAAGGTGTGGGGACAGAGGGGGGTTGGGGGCATTGTCTGAATGCAAAGTGTGAGATCTGTGGACAGATCTCTCCATGTGGACAGTTGTTTGCTCTGGATATTTTGTCAAGGTTAGCAGCTGCATGTTGTCTGTTGCTGTGGGGAGTTACGACCCCCTGCTTGATTCTGGGAATATTTTATTGATATTAAGTATTATCTACATGCTTATCCAGTCTTCCTGGTGGGTACTACTGCTGTATTTGTTATTTGTGATCCTTGGAAAAGGCCCTTAAACTTCCTTTAACTATCCCTCTTCAGTGAAAACTACAAAATCAATATTCATTAACTTTATAAACTCTTCCCCTCACCATTACCAGTGGAGAATGTAGCAAGAATCCTGGTGTAAACTGCTTTTTGTGCTGTTCTTTTATACCTACATAAAACAGTAATGGGAGAGACCACAGGGGTGGCACCCCATGGGAGATACCAGCTAGGGACTGGCAAGAAGCCCTGGGAATTTCATCCTAGAAACACTACATTATAGAAGAGCACAATGGGATCAGCTGTACAGGGTCAGGTCCTGGTTCCCTCTGTCATGTTGGCTTGTACCCTGTTTCAACAAAGCTGTTTGTGGAATCCCATGCTGTTCAGCATATTCCGTGACCATGGGCCTTGAAGTGCAGGTCACTACTCTCACGGAGAGCAAAGGGAGCTTTGGTTGCTGAGTTTCTGATATGCTCAAGGGATGTGAAAATTGAATAGAAATCTTGTTGGCTATGCTATTGCTGTATGATTGACTCTGAAATCCTGTTCTGTGGACTTGCAGAGGGTAAACTTCACTTAGCTGTCATTGGACTAATGAGTTCATTGATAGCTTGTTGGGTACCCAGAGATGGAGGCCATCAACCACACTTTGTCAGACCAAAGTCCTCTAATGTGCTTTAATAAGAGAGAAGAAAACTCAACCTCTCAGTCACTTTTTGCTGCAGAAAGTAATCTGAATATTAAACCATCTTGCATTGCGTTGTTTTTGAACCTCGGTTTTCAGGAGAAATAGAGGGACTTTCTCTGAGGTCCTGGAATAGCTTGAAGTGTGTTCTGTGGGAGGCTGCCTGCAGGGTGGTGACCTGAAGAAGGACCAGATGACGTCCACAGGATCCATTTTCCTATGCTGTGCATCTTGCTGTGAAAACTGTGTCTCCTGAAATCTGGAGCATAAGCTTAATTTCTAATAATTTTAGTAGCATGGAGGAAATTGGTCTTTAAAAACCCTGGGCAA
Organism: Sylvia atricapilla; assembly: GCF_009819655.1. Lineage (NCBI taxonomy): Eukaryota > Metazoa > Chordata > Aves > Passeriformes > Sylviidae > Sylvia > Sylvia atricapilla. Next base: position 10,455,041 of record NC_089174.1, on the reverse strand, counting down.
AAATTCACCTCTTTCTCTTGGCTGCTTGCCACTGTGTGTCTTCTATAGGCTATGAAGATGCTAACTGAATGCAGTGCCTCACATTCTTGAGACTTTATTTCCTTGAGCATTTATTTGATAAGAAAGAGGCTGTTCAGGGTTCAGCATCTCCTTTGATCTCTGTGTCATAAGGCCTTCTGGAATGCTTATGCAGAGCCATGGGACTGAAGCTGAAGAAACACTGAAGGTGGGGTAGGAGCTTGCTTGCTGTGCAGTTTCCAAGTCTTCTGCTCCACTGGAGAGACAGCAAGGAGGCTGTGCCCCTTTTCTGAGGCTGAGCAGAAAGCGTTTGTCTTGGACCTTTGCTGAATGCAGGAAACTTGAGTCCTGTTCAATGCTGTCATCCCAGGAGTCCTTAAACACACAAACCAAGCAGTGAAAGGGAATTGTCTTTTATCCATTTAGCATTCTCCCACCCCTCTACCCCCCCATGTACATACTAAGTCTTGTATTCAGCTCAGCAAAGCAAATGGTCAGAACACCATCCTGGAGCTTTATTTTCTTTATCACTGCCCTCTTAGAGAGTACTGCAAATATTTATCCAGTTGGTTCAGTTTGTAAAGGGGACACAAGGACATTTCTCCTGTTCCTGGAGATTGCTTTTTACTTTTCAGACTCATTAGTGCCTGTAATGAGTTGAAGAGCTCCGAATGAATGCAACATAGTAGGGTTATCCATGGAAATTTTGTATGGGGTAGCAGAGAGCCTAGAGCTAAAACATCAAACCAAGTGAGTGTTGTGGTGATTGCTAAGTTCCATTATCTGTTTTGAAGGTAAAGCAAACCTTACAATTTTGTAGAAGTTTACTTGCTTTAAAGTACACCCTAGCAATGCAAAGAGGTGCTGATAATGTCAGTATTATTTTTGTGATTGCATCTGCACAGGAAGCCACTCTTTGCAAGTAATTAATTAATTCACAGTTGTGATGATGCAGCCCATCACCCTGTACAGGCAAACTCAATGCTTTTGGTAAACTTTCAGTCTTTTCCATGGCCCTACACAGGAATTGATGCAGTGGACTTACTGGCCATGGCCAACTCTGGCTTTTGAGGGGTGTGGCAGAGATTCAACATCTTGTGTGCCCTGTACCTCTGCAGCAGGAGGTTTGTGCACATGCAGGGATTGCAAATACTGTTTGAGATCGGATTAAGAACATATTAGAAAGCTGTAGACTGGGGAAATGAGCCCATTGTTCCACTTTTAGTGAGAAGCAAATAGTAGCTGTGACTTGGCAGCTCTCCTGTCTTGGCTGGCATGTCTGTCCCTGCTCCCACACTGAGGAGAAGTCTCTTGCATCCCTCTGCAAGCATCTTCTCTCAGCTGTGTCCTGTACCATCTCAAGAGTATCAGAAATGCTGCTCTAAAAGGCCATTTATTTAACCTGGTATTTTTATCACTGAAAATCAATATGCAGACAGTATTTGTTTAAAGCTTTGTCTCTAATGGTGTAATGCTCTGGTAGAGCTCACAGGGTGTTAGTACAGCTGATTGAACTGGATGTACATGGTATTGATACATCCTGACACTGTGTCTGTCTGCTGTTATTAAGGTCTGGAAGTGGCGAATATCTGGAGGTTCGATTGGTTAATGCCTGTGCTTTCACATGTATTTGTGTTGAAGGGGTTTTGTCCTCTTTTTCTCCATTACACTGACCCCCAGGCTAGGGTTTGTTGCTCAGAATATTTGTTAACTGTTCTTTGTAAAGTACTACTCACTGCCACCAGAATTTGAAGTCTAAGTGCAATCTAATTGCTAACTTTCCTCTAGGTATGTCACCAGGTTTTTAATGGTGGAACCTCCACTCTGCTGGTTGAAGACATCATATATCATATGGGGTTTTTTTCCTGTGATTCAGCTACTTCAACAAACTCAAAGCTTGAGAAAATCTGTGATGTTCAGTTCACTGGAAAAAGGTGATGAGGTATTTATTCAAAGGCACCAAACCATTAGGTCCTGGATGGGGCACCCTTGTAATTGACCCTTGAGCTCCATGCCCCCCAGAGAACTTGGCTATAAAATTGAGCTAATGCTGGACCTGATTTGACTGTGGAGAAATTGCCTCAGAATTGAACTGCTTTGCAGTTGTAGTTTTACTTCTATGAAAGATACACCAATTGGAAATATATGCTTGCAGTTATAATAAACGCTGTAGTCAAAATACCTTCAAAGGCTGACAGGATTCTGAGTGAGCAGCTGGGATGCTTGAGTGAGTTACATATATGTTGAACAGACGCAAACAAAACTGGATCTGAAAGCATCAATTTTCTCTTGCTTTGTTTTACTGAAGGTGGGTGAAGCAGAAGTTAGTGGTCTAGATGAGCCAAATGCCAGGTCCACTCACATTCTGTGAAAATAAACTCAAGTCTGGAGGCTTGTCGATTTGTCCTTGTAAATTTGTTGAACGCATTATTGATATCTTATTTCAAATGCATTTCCCTTTACCTCAGAAAAATCTAACACTGTATGCATGGTGTATAAAGTTGAGGGGAAAATTGGAACCAAATTTCTTTTTAATATAAAAAAAGAGTCTATAAGAAAGTCTACTGATGACTGCTTTAAAGAAAGTATGCAGGAAATGCAAACATTTTCACAGATAATTGATGACATAAGGGGAAAAAAGGATAAAAGTTGAATGGTTATGAGCATCCAGGGGGAAATGTAGAAATCTTATTTTTTATTGCTTGTCAACAATGTCTGACAATTGTTTCAAGAACAACCTCAGTGCATCTCAGTTAGGAAAGGTGTAATCAGTCCTGATTGTTGCAATGACTTTTTAAATTAGTTTTTAACAAGTTGAAGTGAGATTATTTGGAGATACATTATGTTTATGCTCTCCTGTCCCCAGTGCTCACAGGAGATCTGTTTGACTGCACTCTGCTTGTCTTATATACCTCCCGAGTTCCTCCCCACAGTTCAGCAGCTTGACAGTTTACATGGCTGTGTGACTGGTGCTGGGAATGCTTTGACTCCTTTTCCTGAAAAAATGGCCTCTTTTTTCATATGAGCTCTGCCCGTTTTACCTCCGTGAGCTGCTCCTTTCTTTTCTCTGACAGACATCTCTGCCTCTGATTTTGTACTCCTTATCTTTTAAGACTGTCTGAGGATGTGGGCTCACAGAAAGGTCCCAGTGCTTTTGGACATGACAGATTTTGGAGTATGTGGGTGATACAAAAGAAATGGAAGACTTTAGTGCTTGGCCAAATTAGTACAGAATCACAGTCTTGTTGGCTGTTGAGATACTTGACTTGGCTGTATTGTTACATCACTTAAATGTAGCAAATTGTTAGATGTGATCTATGCAGAAAAGAGCATGATTTGGTTTAAATATTTCTTACTCTTTGAGTCCTGATGGTGTATGGGAACCTCTAATTATATAAAAGTATCACTGAGATATCTTCCAGAACAAAGGACAGTATTTATGAGCTGCCCTGCTAAACTGTCACATTTCCATTGTTGCGTGACATTTGTACAGTAACTCTTGTGGTCTGCTGCTTCATTCTTTTGTCTGTGACAGACACCCATTTGGAAAATACAAAGTGGAGGCAGTTAACACTGAATGATCTTAAAACTAGGCTGAACTTCTGTTTTCATCAGGGAGGAAGATGATGCCATCAGCTAATTTGGTTGATCAATAGCCCTGCTGGCGATAAGGTTTCAGAGCTTGTGGTTAAAAGCTGATTGCACTGGATCCAAAATTAATTTGATCTATTGGTTTCCACAAATGTAGCATAGCCTGGAATGATGTTTCAGTGCTGATGCTTAACTGGTTTTAATAATGATGACAGACTAGACTGGTGCCTGCTGTGAGGACAGCAATGCATGAACCCTGAGCAGCTGAGCACTTATTTTTTTTACAGTAGTGTGGAGCTGTCACTCTCTAGCAAAGGTTCGTTATTCTTAGACTGGGAAGGAAGCATTAGAGTGTTTGCTGAGCAAGTGTAATGACATCCTTCCTAAAAGCAAGCTTTGATTCTGGTCTCCTAATAAGAGAGAGGTGTTGGCAGTGATTACACTAGATTGTTAGTTGTCACTGGAGAAATAAGTGTCTCTGAAAACTGAAAAGTTCTGTGGCCAAAGTGCAAAAAAGCGTGCAAGGCATGTTTGTGATAAGCATTTGGGCATGTAGTTGTAGAAAGGATTCAGCTGTGTTCTTTCTTCATAGAAAGCTGGGTGGAACCATATTCTGCTGGGGAGCGCACTAAAATTTAACAGATGCTTTCATCTCTGTTTCAGTGACTATATAATGGCTACGAGACCCACAGAGGTCACACAGTCACCTGAAACTGGAGACACAGTTGAAGAGTGCACAGGTAAGCAGTTGTTCTCTGAATGTATAGCTGATTTGGAAGATTTATTTTCTTCTGTTAGTCAGTTCTGTAGTGACCTGCTTTGCAGTGTTGTTTTTTTGGGGCTTCTTTTACAGTAAAAAGAAAATTCTGTGTGTCTTTGTCAGCTGTCAGTATTATGGAAAAGATGTTTTAATGTGCAGCACTGGAGTGACATATTCTCTTGGAGGGTATTCCTTTTGATTCTGACTTGGATTTTAAAAACAGGATGTTAGAGTTTTAAGGGCTGATTGTTGTGCCTGCATTGATGTATTCTGCAGAGGTGGGAGCCTCTGTCTGTGGGAGCTGTATCAGTACCCCCAGCAGCCTCTTTCTTTCTCTGCTTCTGGCCACAGAAATAAATTAGTTATTTACTCTTTAATCTGGTGGCATGGTCTGATGCAAACAGTGTGAAGGGTTGGAATAATAGGCAAGAAAGGAAAATATCTTACTTATGCCAGGGATTTGTCTACATTAAAGGATAACCCCTTTGCCAGTTTGAATATGAGGAATAGCATCATGTGTGAAGCATCCCTGGAGAAGTGCCTGTCACACCATTTGATTTTTCTCTCTTTTTTTTGGCTAATGTTTTGTAATAATCTTAAATGTTTGTGTTTCAAAGGTCATCTTCCTTTATCCTTTAGAAATATATTTGCCACTATCAAAATATTGTTAGAAGAGATAAGCAATGGCAAAGAGACTGTTAGTTGAACTCTGCTTGGCAGATGGATAGAGGTGAAGAAAGTGTAGTGATAGATGCTCAGCACTCTCTGGTTTCTTAGATTTATTATGTAATTTTTCACACAGTCTAGTGCTATCCCAGCAAACTGGTAAGCTTGTGTGAAGTCCATGCATGAAAATTTTGTATTCAGGTTCACTAGAAGATTCAGAAAAGTGATCAAATTCTGACCTGGGAGATAGGAAAAATCCTGTGACTGAAGTGTTTGCTCTAAATCCACTAGGAATATTTCTGACCCTTAATAAGCAAAACTGTAAATAGTTAAAGGCTGCTGTGCTATTGCTGAGGAGTTCAGGAGGCACTTGGCTGGACATGGATAAAGCCATTTTAGAATCTTCTATTTACTTCCTATGTAATGGAGGATTGCCTCACCTCTCCCTCTTCATAATTAGCTCATGATGTAAATGTTCTAGGAGGCTAAAATCCCCACCCTTCACAGCCCAGTAGATTAGACTGATTTCTTGAGGTTTGCCTTATTATCTGTAGTACAAGGCTTCCTTCTTTGCTGCTCCTTCTTTGTGGCAGAAACCAGGTTGCTGTCCAAAGACTGTCAGCACCCAATGTTAGTGGCACTGAATTCCATTATTTTATTGCCTCTGTAGACAATATCTGGTATTTTTAATGAATCATGACATTTTCTGAGAATCTTGTCTATGGGTGGCAATTTTTTTTCAGGTGTTTTTAATATTGAAACTCTCTAGTCCTTGGATTTGAGGGGAAAAAAAATAGAAAACATGCCCTGACTGCATCCTAGGAAGTCAGAGACCATAGAAGATCCCCAAATCTTAATTTAAATATGATTATTGACCTCCCAAATCAGATGTCTCCTATGCTTTTTTGCAGTTTCAATTTTTGCACTGGGAGAAGCATCCTTTTCTATCCTGTTATAGGGAAGAGCAGAAGTTAATTCTCTCTGTGCAGAGGAGATGCAATGAAATAGACAGTACACAGGCAGTAAAAAATACAGAATACACAAACTTTACAGAGAAAGGAAAATGCTTATTACTGCTTCTTTTCTGTTACAGTTGGTTAAAACATGGCATAGGCAACTAATTTTTGGAAAGGCAAACTGATTTTGCCTTTGGCAACTAATTTTCCTTTTTAGGACAGTAACCTAGAAATAAAGTATTTTGTTTTTAATGCCATAAAGCTGAAGATTGGCAACCATAAGATTACAAAACTCACCAGTGGATGAAGGAGAAATAAGCATAGTTGTTTGAACTTGGATTTTTTGTTATGCAATGATTTTTTTTTTTTTTTCCATTTTGAGTATTAAGGTCCTCTTGTCTTTTATGAGTTGAAGTATCATTGAGCATTCTACCAATGTAGTGTTATGTTGGGGTGCTTCACACTGCACTGAGATGTAGGCACCTTTAGCTTAAACATGGCATCTTTTTAGTGGTGTGTGAAGCCAGAGCATGACTCCATGTCTGGAGCAGGAAACAAACAAGAGCATTTTCTTTCTGAACCATAGAACAGTCCCACAGTTTTCATCTGCACCCAACACTGAATGTCTAGTCGTGATTTTTATTTTTTTTTACGTAATAATATGATAAGTGCCAGTCTCTGGAACTGCAGGGAAACTAACTGTCTTCTCATTCATTTGAGGCAACTGAATGTTTGCAGCTGAGCAAAGCATGGCTGAAGAGGAGTTATTGCTGGAGGGGATGTACCCAGCACATCAGTAATACATTAGAGTCTAGAGGAGGCACTGCAGTAGCTGATGTGTCTGCATCAGATACTCTCTGTTGCACAATGGTACAAGTGTTGTCCCATGCCAGCTGGGGTTTGCTCGTTGGCAGAGTTTGGAAATCCTTTCTGTAGCCTCCATTCTAAAGTTAGTGCCACTTCTGATCTAGACAAGTATTTGGAGTAGTACCTCGGCAATGTTTGCTTTTGTGGCAGGACTTAGGTCTGTTTCTCTTAAACATCCTTAGGATTACTTGTTATTTTGTGGTGGGTTTTTTTCTGTGCGTGTTTGTTTGGTTTTTTTAGTGCTCTCCTGCTTCTCTGGAAATACGCACATCTAATTAAGCTCATCAGTAATGCTTGCATTAGAATCCAGCTTGTTTTCTGTCTGTACAACTGACAGAAACTGTGTACATGACCAAGGTACACTGTTTCTCATTTAGATAGCTTTTGAGTTGCAGAGCTCCTTGCCTGTCTCAAAATTTGCTATTTTGTTCTATGAGTCATTGACTGTGTTAGCAGACATTGCGGAATTGATATGTTTGGGAAACTGCTTTCATTAAACTGGTGAAACTTTTGTTTTGCCTAAGATAAACCAGATCAGCCTTGACAAAGTTTCCTGGAAGAATACCATACACATTGTCTAATTGCTGATATGAATGACAGGAATGGTAGGATGTGTTTCTAAATACTCTGAAGCACACTTATCATGCTTTTTTTTACTTGAGAGGCTCTGTGTGCTTGCTGTGTGACCTGTCTTCTCTTGCCAGTTCTTGCTGTGGGTGCACCATGAAATTCATTGAGCCCTGTGGGAGCCTTAACAAATCCCAAACCCTTGGGATTAACTCTGTTGTCTGAGCCACAGCAATACAACCTGTATGTGTTCTGTGACTGTGTCATTCACTTCTTGCCTCATATGCAGCAGTGGAAGATAAAAAGTCCTTCCATGATAAACCCTTCCTAAGAGCATCCACATTCCCATTGTTATTGAGACGAATGGGACTCCAGTGAGAGTTCAGGGAGTTCCAGTCTCAGAAACAGCCCAGGTCAGCAGGGTGCAGGTCTGTGGTGGCTCTGCACAGGGGTAGCTGTGTCACCAGGCCATGCTGGACACTGTGGCAGTGTCCTTGTGTGTCCTGACACGTGGTGCTGGCACGGGGCTGGGGAGCAGGGAGGAGACAGGGGGAGTGGATCTCAGTATCATTGTTTGTTTCTCAAAGTGGCCACTGTCTGATGCAGCTGTGTGGTGGCACAGTTTCAGCCCTGATAAGGCCCACTGGCAGAGATCTCCACACGTACAGGGCACACGTTGAGACAGAGCATTGCCAACTAAATCATTGCTGGGAGAAGACAATAATTGTGTTGAAATAATGCCTCACTTATGAAAAGACTCTCCAGCTGTGGGCATGTATTATGCCAACTGCTGTAAAGTATTAATTGAACAATGAAGTTGGCTCAGATATGCAATGATGTTATTGCTCTGAGTATGTTTTCAAGTCAATCTCAGGGGTCTTAGTACAATAGTTTGGCCCAAACCACTCAAAGTGACCCCTCAGTGCAAGGGTCAGAGACAAAATGCAGTACTTGTGTGCTGAAGGAAAATATACATAAGAATGTTGAAGTATTTTAGATTATTAAAAAAAAAGAGATCAGTGATGTTTCATGGTTCGGGGTTTTTTTTGGTGTTTTTTTTTTGTTCTTTTTGTTCTTTTTGTATTTTCATTCAGACTATGGAATTAACAGTTTTCCAGTTGTGTTCTTAGGGCTGTGTTTGGGGCTTTCATGTCCTGCAAGACAATGTCTTAAATTAAAGTTTGCTTCTTTGTCCCTGGAGAAGTTATTGTTTTTATTTTGGGACAGTTGTTAAATGTGGAAATGGATATTTTGGGTTCAGAGTTTATGAATTCCTTTTCCAGTTTTAATCTTTTTGCCATTGTTGAATGTCCTTCAGGTGTTGTCTCCGCTGAGCACTGAGTAAAGGGTAAGCACAACTAAACCAAACTAAGTAAAGAATATTAATAGCTAAAGACATTGACAGCATTTTAAATTGAAAATATCCCAAGTATGATCTCTGTCCATTCGTGGATAGATACATTCTCCATAAAAGGTATATTTTTGCATAGACTGGAACCTAGGTAAGCACCACTATTGTCAGCTTAATGCCAGTGTTGCTTTATAGGAACCAAATATAAGAATTGAAGCTTCACCTTTCACTGGACTCCAGCACTGAATTATTTACAGAGGAGCTGACTGAAACTGAATGGGCTGGTCTAGCTTTGAGGCTTCCTCCAGAATTTAAGAGATAACATTACCCAAGCTAAGCAATACCACCACCTTTCAAAATTTTTCTTTTTTTTTTTTTTTTTTCATGTTGCAGGAAAGAAAAAATCCAAATTTCAGACTTTCAAGAACTTCTTTGCCAAGAAGAAAAGGAAAGAACCTCCACCTCCCAGGGGAGAGAGTAATTTAAAACCTTGCCAGTCCAGCAGCGATGTCAGCATCGCTGTGCTCGACACTACTGCACTTCACTCACCGAGGGAGGCTGGGTAAGCTGGCGGGGAGGGAAAATAAATAAAAGTGGACCTCTCACAGCAGTAGGGTGAAAGCATGAGTTGGCCCCTTAGGAGCAACCTCTGTCCAAATTTGTGCAAAACAAGCCCTAATGCTGATGAAGGAATTCCAGGAATTTCCTCTTTCTTTGCTAGTGCTTGAAGAGTCAGCCTGGAAAGGAGGGGGAGGGCAGCCGGGGGCAGGGGTGATCCAACCTCTTAGTGTAAGACTGCAGATTGCTTTGATTGTTCTTAGTGTTTGAAACCTGTCTAGGAAGGTCTGACCAGCGGCAACTTTACAAGAGGATGATGACTGAATACTGCTAGTGCAGAGAAGTGTGAAGATGTGTGGTTGTTTTTCAGCATCAGTGATTCCCTCTGTCGTGGCTGCAGTAAAGAGAAAAGTATTTCTGATGTATTATCAGTGTGTGATTGCTTCTTTAACTTTCTTACCCAGCCCTTTAGGCATAGATAACAACTGAAGGCCCCTGTTTTGTGTCATCCACCCCTGGAGGGCTGTGCATGTAAGTGAGGTTTGTAAGACCACGAGAGCATTTCTCAGCTCTCTGAATGATGTTAGTCCAAAACAATGCTGTTTTCTCAGTCAGTGCAATACAAACTGTCAGCTTGCACTGCAAACACTGCTTCACTAACCATCTTTAGACCACCTAACTACCCAACACCTCTGCTGCAGATCTGTAATTGACTCTGAAACAACCCTTTGGTCATGGTCATGGAGTGGTATCAGGTAACCTGTGATTTGGCTGTTCTCCAGCTCCCCTCCCTCCTCATCCTCCCCTGTTGGCCACTCAGCCAGGCTTCTCTCTGGGTCGCTCTAGGCCTTGGGTTGTGGAGCCAACACACACAAAGTGTGGCCAAACACTGGCTGTATCCAATGGTTTGCAGTGTTTTGCTGGAGGAGTCATTGGTTGGAGGTCGCACTAACAGAGGGCATAAATAGGTGAATAGAGTGGGACATGCTGAAATCAGCACTGCTGCCAGAGGCTTTCTATCATCAAACAAGGCATTTGGTGGAGCTGGACACTGCATTTCTTTGGTGGAAAACCTGTAGATATTACTTTCTCATGGGTGCTTGTTTCTCCTTGCCCTACCTTTCCCCACTTGCTCTGTGTGTCATGGAAGTGATCTGGGAATGAAACAATTAATTTTGTTTGTTAGCATAACAGCCACAGATTAAGTGACCACACGACCAGTCTCCTGGGGCAAGGGAAATTAGAGTCAGCCCAGTCCAAAAAGCTAAGGAACATCTAAACTTGCACAGTCAGCCCATAGGAGGGATCTGGCTTAAAATCACCTGTCTGCCCCAGAGGGACCATGGGTGCCACCTCTTTTTCTTTCCCTTAACCAAATATTTCAAGTCCAACTACTGTTTACCTCAGTCCTATCTTCCAGTGATTATGAACTATTGTGTAAGATCAGAGATCAGGAAGTGAGTAAAACCCTTTTTTATTTTTTTTTCCCTTAGAGATAGGATAAGAGGGACTATCCAAAAAGCTTAGGGATATGTCTGTGCTACTTGAAAACCTTGTCATGTACAGACTCTGCATAAACACACTTTGTAAGTACCTAAAGAGACTAAACTACATAATCCTTTATAAAACCTGATCCTGAAAGCCACTGGAAATATAACTTCTGAAGGGTTTATAGCAGGACCCTGAGCTTTGCAATTTCTGGCATGCAGAATATAAACCCCAGTTCTAGAAAAATGCTGCTGTTTGCTTGTTCTTTAGGCAGAAGCAGTGGTTTCCTTTTTCTTTTATCTTAAAGCATGTGTGGTAGGCTGACACTGCAGGAAATCAGGTGCCCACTGATGCTACTCTGTCACTCCTGTCCTCAGTTGGACATGGGAAAGAAAAATTTATGAAAAGCTTTTTGGATCAAGATAAGGACAGGATGAGATCACTCACCAATTACCATCACAGTTCGTCCCCCAGCTTCAAACACTAATAAAAGGAGTGGGGTTGTAGCCACAAGAAATGGAAGATGGAGCAAGCTGTGATGGGTTTGGGAATCTTGCGGCTGCCTGTAGAGCTCCATCATTTCCTCTGCCTTGGTGGGAAGCTTGAATGTTGATACACATGAATGAAATGAGCATTGTGTAGGGAAATCAGTGTGGACATACAATGCCTGAAACATCTGGGCTTTAGTTAGTGCATCTTTAGCACCAGTATAATTATAGATATAGATATAGATATAGATATAGATATAGATATAGATATAGATATAGATATAGATATAGATATAGATATGCTGCCTGGAATTACAGAGGAATGTATATCTGCACATAAGAGACTGATCTGTACTAAAGCTGCAGTTAATTCTGATTTAATCCTATGCTTTTTTATTGACTGCTAGAAGAAAACACAATAATAAAAACACATATGATTCATATGCAGAGAGAGAAAGAAAGAAAGAAAGAGATCTTGTACTGGCAGTCTCAAGAACAAGGAGACCTCAACCCTTATGGGTAAAGAATTCCTCAGTTAGAAAGGCACACACATCCTAATGCAAATGCATCCTTTGCTATAAGTAAAATATGCCAACTAATAGTGAATCTACATTACAGTAAATAAAAGTTGCATGACTTTTTTTCTTAATGCAGTAAAATTATGTCTTGCTCACATGGAGTACCTCTCATGCTGAAAAGGACAATAAAATCAGACACAGAAGGATGGGATGCCTTCATTAATCATGAAATAAGGTATATAGAACCTGGAACTTATAGAACTGCTGTCCTGTAGACTAACACAGACATTAACCATGATGTATAATGGGAGGAAGCACAAACTCTGCTATGAGAGAAACAGCTCTGATTGCCTTTGACACAGCATAAACTTAGAGCAAATTTATTTTGCCCTACTGTGAGCCTGTGTATAGCTGTAGACTGACTGACTACACCTTTGGGGAACAGAAGGGTTAGTCCAGCAGCTAGAGGAGATGTCCCTGGAGATGTAAAGAAGGGGGTTCAGGAGGAAAAAGAGAAAAAGAGTAATTAGTTTTGTTTTATTTACATAATGTATTTACCTAATGAATCTTCACAGTCTTTCAAGGGTTTCTTCTAAATAAAGTGATAATCTATGCTTAGGCAAATAGCAGAGACCTCTTCTATTTGATTTCCTTGCAGAAGAACTTTGACATACTGAGCTTTTCTTGTCAGAGTTGTGTTTCTAATTATCTTCTGTATCTCAGAGTCAAACTTTCAGAGGCAAAGCATTGCCTATGCAGCATGTGAGCCAAGGAATCCTTGCAATTTGTATTTGTTAATAGTCTCATGGCCAAAAATGAGAGAATATTCTATGATGTTTTCCAGTTCAAGACTAGGATGAAGTCCTGGTAGAGGGTATCCCTGTTGTCTTTTGTATTCATTAGAAAGTAATGAAAAATGGTTCCTGCCTATGCTGATGGAACTTAGCTAATAAATGATTTGGAGCCTTCCTTGTTGTGCCACTCGAGTGCAGAATTTGCTCTCCATAACTTAATAGCCCGAGCCAAATCAATCTCAGTTAATTGCAACTCAGTTAAGAGCTGTTGTGGGAACTCATCATGCTTCACTGGGCTGAACACCCGCTGAGCACAGAGACAGAGCAGGAATCTCTTACCTAGGCACTTTAACCTGGCCATCAATAGGTCTGTAACTGCAGCCATGGACACTTGTCCCATCTACATTTTCTTAATGTGCTTGGGATCTGATGATATTTAGGATATGAGTGAATGCAACTGGTTTTATTGCTGGACATGAGAGGATTGGAATCAATTTTGTTAATATATCAAAGTTAAATTTTCAGCCCACATTTGTGTGAAGGGAAAAAAGCAATCCATCATCTTTGGCAGGTATGCCACAGACCAGACAGCAAAAGTTGTATCCTGAACGTCTTGTGCTAGGCACACTGCCACTGAAGGAGGACAGGGGACTCCTGTTGTCCCTTTCTGCACTGTAGAAACCAGTGTTTCTTAGGGTGGTTTGCATCCACCTAACTCCTGACATTGGACCTAATCACGCTGGACTCTCTCTAGTCCACAGACTGACCTGTGTGTTCAATGCAGATGCTGAGTACCTTGCAAAGGGACATCTGCGTTTGATCAAATGTGTTTTTCCTCCCTTCTGAATATAAAAGAAGCAAACAGTGACTGTCTTAAACATGCATAAATCTGAAGTTAAGCCTGATGCATACCACTCTGGCCTCTTTGTCATCCTTTCTGCCCTGGTGGAGTGGTGTGGGGAATGTATCCAGTGCACTGACCACTTGTCCTTCTTTCCTTCCTTTCCAGGCCCAAGGGTAGCATGGGAAACAAAGCCTTGTCCCATGACAGTGTCTTCATTTTTGAGTCTGCACCAGGAAATGTGACAGGTGATGTCTTGTCTCAGGAAAACATACCTGGAAGAGTGAAAACTTTGCAGGTGAGAACATCATCCCCTCATCAGTTGTGCTGCTTTTTGTCAGCTGTTTCCCAGAAAAGTCTGTTGCTTGATTCCTTTGCTGTTTGCCTTAGGATTTTGCTGACTAAAATAACCAAAGCCAAATTTGCTACTTTTGGATCTATTCTTCTTCTTGGAAGCTGAATTTTTGAGCTGTCCCTGTGCTTTCAGCCTTGCCCAGATCTCATAGTGTGTGATGTCAATCCAGTTCATGAACTCCTGGAAACTTTCCTTATTTTCAATGTGTCCTTTTCCAATGGGATTTGTATTCTTTACTTCATAGCTACTGCTTTTGGATTAAGGCCATGTATTTATACTGTAGTGTGTCCCTCACACTGTTATTCTTGAAGTATTATCTATGTTACTCTTTTTGGCAGTTCTGGCTCAGATGTTTCCACTGTACATGGTAGTACCAGTGGCCATGTAAGTGTGTGGGATGATGGATATGTCAGGATGCTCTGACAGCTTTATTTATATAATTATTCTTCTGATCTCTGCCAGCAAAAGACACTCGTATTTTGCTGGGTCATTTCCTTCTTCCAAGGCAATACTGAACCCTCCTTGACAGCTGCCTTATGAACTGTTGATTATATTTCTTGCATTTCACTAACTGCCAAGCTTGGAACACTCTGATAAAAATTTAAGGTTTTTCCAGAGACTGAATACAAATGGTTGATAAAGGAGCCAAAGGTCATTGAAATTCTTCCTTTGCTCAGTGTGAGCTTCATGTTGCAAAAGACAATTGAGTCACGTGTTAAGTAATAGAAGATGCACAGAGGGACTTGTTCTTCTCTAAGACTGCAAAATAGGCAAAGCTATTTTTTGTATAACAAAAGGAGTAGCAGAAGACATCATGTTTATATGTTACAGAACATTGTCAGGGGGAGGGAAAGCTCTTTTCATGCTGTTTGCAGTCCACTGTGCCCCCTTCTCATCCATCATGCTGCATAGTAATGTAATACTGCTTGCACAATTTTTGTAACTTTAACAGACAGGCTTTTTCTGTAAGCTTGACTCTTGTCAGAATAAAAGCCAAGCATTAATAAAAACAGTTACTTTCTTAGCAATGTAAATTAACTTCTACCAGCAGAAGACAGAATGCAAATTCAGTTTTCCCCACACCACTTTGCTCTCTGCCTGTAATAAATTTAATAAATCTAAGATTATTGGAAGTTGTGAAAAGAGACTAAAGCAAAACTGTCTTTCTTTCTTTTCCTTCTCATTAGTGCACACTTAAGTTGTATGCCTTGTATTGCCCATAAATTACAGAATTACAATATATTTCCCATAATTTGCAAAAGAAAGCTGTTTGAATGGAGGGACTGGCTAGACATTGTGCTACCCTGTGTGGCAGCCAGATCTATAGGAATTATATTGCAAATTAATCCTGCTGAATAAAAATTTCAGCTTCTTAGGTCTATTTTACAGAGGTGAAAATGAATGCCTGGATCACAGGAAAACATAAAACCAGGATTAAAATTACCCAGTATGGTTTAATAAGTGAAGAGACAGAAAAAATAGGTCTGCATGTTTATCTTGGGAATATCCTGTTGAGATGTTTTCCATTGAAGGACAAAATTTGTGCTCGGACCTTGTTTCTTTTCCAGCTTTACCACAGCTGACAGACTTAAGCCAAGAATTTTAGTAATGGTGTTTCCTGAGATCTGAACATTTTTAGTTTGAGGGAGCATCTGGCTGCTTGTGAGTTTGCAGACTTTGTTGTATTTTTCTGGGGTCAGGGCCTGCCAGAGCATTCTTTTGTGCAATCCTGGAAAAGAATCCACATGCTCCTTTACAAACCAAGTTGTTCCTGGCTGCTGTTCCCATTCTTGTTGTAGACACAACCAAGCTGTGATGATGGAGAAAATTAACAAGCAATTCATTTGTGTGGACCAGAAATGAAATTAATTTGGTATTGTATAAAAATTGTGACTCAGCTACTTGTGTAGGAGAGTGTTGTAGCTCTCAAATTTGGAAGAACTTCGTGAGGCAAAGGTGACTACATAAACCTGGGATTGGGAATGCCAACTGGCAATGTTTTGTGTGACTAAATACTTAAATTTATGTGACTAAAGAATTAAATATATAACTTTGAAAGTTTTATATTTAAACAGAGTTAAACTGTAGTAAATGTTCTGGAATGGTGATATTCCTCTCTTCTTTTGGTAAATTCCTGAATAAAACTGATTTTGATTTTAATTTTATACCAATACCTGTTTTAATGATGGGTCCTTGATGAATGTAGCTGGATAAAATTTGTCAGAGGCTCTTTTCTATAAATGGTCTGTTACTTCAAGTTTTTCTGTTAACTAATAGATTCTGCATATCTAATAGGAGCATCTGGGTTACAATGTTCAGAACATCACATCTCCTTTAAGTTGTACCACTGAAAGTTTATATTCTGTATTTCAACCTCAGCTTCAGCTGCAGCAGAACGTCAGACTCGGATCACCTCCTCTGGTTATAACTGGGAAAAAACTGGAAGATGCAGGTGCTGTTTCTGAAGATGATGGCTTACCTAGAAGCCCACCTGAAATTTCAACCCTTCATGAAGTTCTGACAGATTCGCCAAACAAGGTATAATTGTCATGTCAGCTTAGTGACCATCCATACAGAAAAGATAAAATCTGCCTAGAGGAGGGAAGACCTTTTCGTTTCCTTGTGATAAAATGTGACTGTACAGATCAGTAAGAACCAGAAGAAATTACCTGGATGGATTATGGACTTTTCACTCTGAGGTGTATCTAGAAATTGACCCCGCAAATACCGTTTCTGGCTACAATTTTCCATGCTTTTATGTAGACCAGGACTCTGACCTCTATCATTAGCAAATGCATGATCTTAGACTTCAGTGAACTTGCGAGGATTTGTAAATCTGATGATTTAAAAACAATAACCCCAGAAAATTTTATAAAATATACTGCCTCCTGTAGTCAACCTTCCTGGCATATCTCAGTGGAGGAGAAATCTCCCCTGCTTTATATTTGATGCCAATGAAAAAATTAAACCTCCTGTGTAAGACAAGGACCCAGTGAACCTCCCTTTATTTTTCCTCTTGTGTTTTCTCATAATTAGCACTGGATATCCAGCTCAAGATAATTCAGTGATACTTCCCTTGACTTACCCTCTTCCTCATTTTATCCCACAGTCCTCCAACCCTGTTCAGCGTCATAGCTCTTTGAGTTTAGGCGGGACAGACAGTGAAGATGAACAGGTAAATAGCTCCTTTTCCTGTTAATAAATTTCCCTGAGATGGCACATTTGGACTCTATATGGAGCCAGTAAAGTGATTTTATTTTTTAAGATTTTTCTGGATACTGTGTAACCCAGGAAACAATTCTTTAAGAGTCCAGAGTGAAGCAGATGATACTTAAAATGTACCTCTCAGGGTTTTGAATAAGAAATAAAGACAGGCATGAATCTACTGGCAAGTGGGTTGTGTGAACAGCATAGAGGCAGCTCTGTGACACAATATGAATCTATAAAGTTACACAGAAAATTGGACCATGCAAAGCACTTCAATTCTGCTTCCATGTCCCAGGGCCCCCATACCAAATAATCACATCTTCCCATCAGTAGTGCCTTGTGAACAATGCCCTTCATCTTTCTTATCATGGGAAATGATTGCAGGACCAACCTTTCCTGATGGCAGGTATTCCACAGGAAAAGGTGTGTTTTAATTTGCGATTTTCTTGGGATGATAAATGATCATGAGACACAGCACATTCTGGTCTCAAAACAACACAGTCCTTGACTGGATTGGAAAAATTTACAGAGGTCATATTTTTTTGATGTACCTTGACAGTTTTTGTAGATGAGATGTGAAGATACTTTTGATCTTTAAAACTTCATCAGCATACATGTTTGAAGTGCTGTGTTATATCCTAAGCTTAAACAAAACTAAATTGAGAATGCCAGGCACAGTGCAATGGCTGTGTGTCACCCAGCTTTATGAATGAATCCTGTTTGGCAGGTCATTTTGCAAGTGTTCCAGAAAATTTAGTCTGCATTTCAAAACAGTAGCAAAACCACTCAAACATCATGTTTAGGGGCTTTTCTACAAACATTTCTGTAAACCCTCTATTTTGATTGCACAATTTAAGGTTACTGCTGTTCAGTTCCCCAGAGCAGCATTGCTGTGAGGATGAGATCCACATCATTGTCTGGGAGAAGTGTTTGGTATACTGAGAAGTGTTTGATTTTCCTGAAAGTGGATATTGAAAGAGAAAAGTGACGATGGCAGCTTTCTTTGACATAATGAGGAGCAAGCATCCGTGTTATTTCTTTGGCTTTTTAATAATGTATTTCTGCACTGGGTCGGGTTACTGGGATGAAAAGACAGCCATACAAACTGCAGCAGTGTCTCCTGCTGGTGTGTGCACATAGTGCAAACGGGTTTGCAGATGAGAACTGGGGTGGGGACAAGCTGAGGCTCTGACTGCAGCACAGACAGGTATTTCTCCTTCTGTGGTACATACAGCTGAACACACAGAATCGAGTAATCTCTCTGCAGAGGTGACTTTAGGCATGCAGTTTAAAATGAGGATTTATGTCCAAAACTACAGCTGTTTCAAGTTCTAAAATGGAATGAGCTAACAAAGGAAATGTTCCAGAGACGTGGGGAAGTAAATCAAAATATATAGAGCATTGTATTTCTGTTTTACAGATACCTTCTGGAGCTTCCTCCAGGCCCATCAGTCCTTTATCCTCTGCCACTCAGGGTACCCCCATCTCAAGAGGCAGTAGCTTCCTTCCTGTTGATTTTACCATTCCTGCCAGTCCCCTTGGCTGCCTGGACACCTCAGCAGCCAGGCACAGGATTGCCATCAACCCTCGGAAACAGAAAGGCTTTACCAACAAGCATCAGCAACCCCTCCAGGTAGGTGTTTTCTGGAGAAGAATCACTGAGCAGAAAAAAATGAATGTGGTTTTTAATTATTATTTTAAATATTTAAATTTCTTTTTTCTATCTTATCCCTTTACTTCTTCCATTGGAAGAAGGGAAAACATCTCTTTTGCACCAACCAACCAACCAACCAACCAACCAACCAACCAACCAAAAAAGACTCTGAAAACTTCAATATCATGGAAACTGAAGAAAGTGCAATTTTTGGTTTTCATTACTTAGCCAAAAATTGTGGGTTATACTTCATTTGTAAAAACACTTCTGGTGTTTGAAAAGCTAAATGTCAGTTTTAAAGAGGACTAAGTCTATTTTTACAAATCTGTTTCTTAACTGGAATAATACATTACCCACAGTATTAGTAAATCACAGATTGGAGGTTTTATGTCTATGATTTGAGTATTCATAGAAATGTGTCTGTATAAAGTGCAATTTTTGTATGTGATTCTTCAGTTAAAGCATCTTCACTTCTTTAGGTGGAACAGCTGGAAAATGAAGCATGTCTTCCTGCAGCTCCAGAAAAGAAGGGAAATTCAACAGAATTACTTGAGAGTGATAAACATAAAAGCAATTGGGAAGGTAATGAAGGCATAAGTATTTCTACTTTGAAATACTTAACATTGACAAGACCTCTTTGAATTGTAAGTCCTTTCAAACTAGGCATCATTTGGTTCTATGACATAAAACCAACCCTGGCTGCTAAATTGTTGCGATGGAAAAAGTCAAGTACACTCAACAAAATGATGCTGAAGTGGTGTACTTTGAGGGCAGCATTAAAAAAACATGAGGTGAAAGCACTATGTTCAGAAGCACCTGCCCTACACAGCTGGCTGGACCTCAGTGGATGTGAAACTGAGTTCCTTGACACTCAGAAAAACCTTAACTTTGGCATTATATGTTGTGTGTCAGGTGACTTTGATTGACTTCTGTTAACTGCATCTTCCTTTGCCACTCACCCAGAGAGAATTTTCCCAGTCATTGTCGATGGCTTTTCTAGGCACATACATGCAGAAATGTCTAGGGAAATCTGGCTACTAGTCTTACAACTAAGGGTATGCACAGAAAAAAACTGAACAGCAGCTAAAGTGGTACACCTGAAATAGATAGCAACTTTCAGTCATTCCCTGGTCTAGGAATGTTCAAACTAAAACTTTATTAGTCTCTCTCTTGGACAATCCATTTCTAAATAGGCTCTAAACAAGCTTTTTTATCAGTCAGCAGTACCCAGACATGGGACATTCATGTTAAAGGACTGCACTGTCTGAAATGCATACAGATGGTGTCTGACCTGCAACCTTTAAGTGCACACTCTTTTCCTCTGTTTAATGTAGGATTATCAGCCCAGGTGGGACACAGTGCAAAGGGAGGTGGTTTTAAGGAGACACCAGGTGTAAGAACTCCCACTGATGCTGCCTCTGACTCTCATGACTCCACACTTGTGGTAGAAGACCCCTGTGCTTTGCTGCAAGAGGGTGGGTGCCTTCCTGATGTGGACCATCACTATAAAGGAGCCACACTCCTTCTGAAGCCTGGGCCTTCTCCAGTAAACATGGAAGAACACCACAGAGCAAAAGTGTTGTACTCTGCACATGAGTCTGCTAATGAATCAAAATTACATCAACAAAGTACTGGTGCTGAAGTACCTGCACTTCCAGAATTGCAACAACTTGAAGGAGAAGCTGTTGAATCTCCAGATATACCAGCAGCTGACTTGTTTAGCAGTGGAGTGGAAACAGTGGGCATAGACATATTGCCAGATGTTGCACAAAGATCCTCAGTAAATTCTGTGGATCTAAAACTTAAAGTCCAGGTAAAAGGGGATCCACTGTTTACTGGCAAAGAAGAACTCTGCTTTGGTATTACTGGGGATCATTCTGACCATGCTGTCTCAGGTACTGCACTGAGCACTCCACAAGCTGACTCAGAGTCTTGTCCTGACATCAAGACAGTGGCTGTTTTGAGGTCTGAAAAGAGTTCAGTAGCAAAAAATGACAAAAAAACTTGTGAAATTATGGAATTTCAGTTATCCAAGGACAGTGTGGAAAACAAAATAGGCACTGCTGCATCTGTCTCAGAAGCAGTTTGTGAGGCACCTTGCAGTAAATTGGAAGTATGTTTTAAAGCAGAAATTGTTCCTGTTTCAAAGGGTAACCAAGGCAGTCAACAGGCCAATGCATCATACATTTCTGAAAAACTTTCCATTGGGTGTCTTGCCTCTTCAAGTTTGGCTGGCTTGAAGAGTAATATATCTTCTGATGCTGACAGTAAGTCGTACCAGATAAGCAGTACAGGTTCCCACAGGAAAACAGCAGAAGGCAATCAATCATCCGAAGAAAACGTAAAAAATCCAGTGAAGACAGCTTCTGCTAAACCAGTCAGATTTACCATTGCACCAGCATGGCAAAGATCTCTCTCAGGGGGTTCAAATTCAAAGGAAGATTCCTATTCCAGAAGTTCTCCAACATCCCCTATAAGACCAGAGTTCTTTGAAGGAATGACAAAAGAACACACACGTTTTGATGCAGTTGTGCAGGAATCAGCAAAAACAAACTCAGATAGGTTTGATCGAGATTGTAAGGACAGAGATCTGCATTTGAAATCTTTTATGGAGTGGGCTGACCATGAAACACAAAACTTTGAGAACCCGTTTGGAGTCAGACTGAGAAGAACATCGTCTTTACTAAAATACCAGAATGAAAGTCATGTAGAGCCTCCAAAGCTGATCCCCTCAGCTGCTCCAATTGCTTCTTCTGCTTCAGTCAAGGAGGATCAGAAATTGATGGGGACTGGGAAGCCACCTCCAAGCCTCCCTGTTAACACAAAATCAGTTATTAAAAAAACAGATCTCCTAGAAGACAAAAATCCTGCCAAGGCAAGACCAGAAGAAGGGCCGAAGAAGCAAAATAGTTATAAATCTTCAGGTATTTATGCTGTATTTGTGTCCAAACTTTGTGGAAAACAGTGGTCATGTAAAAAACCTTGCAGAGTGGCAACAACAACAACAAAAAAATCCCTTGGCTAAGAGCCAAATTCTGCCTTGAGTTCATCACTACTATAATTTGATTGGCTTGATGTTTTGGCCAGTCAAGAGAATTCTTGGCTTATCTTAATGAAGGGTGTGTTCCAGTGAGAATAACAACGGAATAATAGCTTGAATGCCTCTGAAACATTTCTAGTACGAGGTATTTGTGCATATAGTTGGAGTTTTAACACAGCTTTTTAAAACTTGCTGCAATTTTGTAGTAAAAAATTTAGACTGCAGCTGCTTAAACCTTGATTAGGAGTTGCATTAGGTGTGAAATTTTTTAAAACAATGATTTAATTTAAAATATTTTAAAAATTACAAAGAAGCCTGGATTTTACTGCCTACATGACAATAAGTCATTATTGTAGTACTCATTTAATCTGCAATGGAAGGATGTTGTTTCAAAGGCAAAATCCAGTTCAGAATGATCTCAGTGGGACATCTGCCATAACTTAGGCAGAAGCACAGTTGGGTCAAAAAATCAAGAATAAACAGAAAAAACAGTTATTGCCAAGGACAAAATCATCAGGGAAGGTATTTTTATCTCCACCATTTTCACAGAGTATTACAGATGCTGCAGGATTTAAAATGTGAAGTGCTAGCTTTAGGCTGACTTAACCTAAATCCCTTCTTTACTTCAAAAATGCTTCTTTTGTAGAAAAAGCCTCTCCATATTTGGAAACTGCTTCCTCTGAACCAGCTTGGGTCTCTATGGCAAAGCTAAAACAAAAGGGTTTCCAGGACCATCCTCTTGCCAAAGAACATAAAGATGAAGACAAAGCTTTGACCAAAGTGGATCGAGGGGAGGTAGAGTACCAAGTGATGTTGAATGGGTGTGAATCTTGCCCCAGGTCCCCTGGGTACTTCTGCAAACTGTTCAATATTGTCTTCATGGGAGGTGTGCTGTGAGCTCTGCTCAGAGAGAGCTTTGCAGGCCTGGCCTCCAAAGCACTGAGACAGATAACTGATGCAAGTGAGCATACACCTGTGACTACACTGTCACAGGGATTAGTTTCAGAGCTGAATCATCCTATATGTTCTTTTGCACTCCTCAAACCTGATCCTTTTCAGTGATTTCTTATTGCCCAGAGAATATTTATGTAGCTGCTTTGAGTTGCATTAACTTCCTCACTGCCTTGTCCCTCCCTCCTATAGGATGTTCCCAACCATCCTTCCCTGGCTTTTGCTGCATTCCCGCAGCCAGGTTTGAGAGATTGTCAAGGTGAGCTTTTTGAGTGCCCGTGGCTGGCAGTCAGTTGCTTTTTTCCTTCTCTCCTTACATTGCAGCAAGACATCTGTGCTAGTGAGAACACACTGAAGAAGAATATGCCTTCCAGCCCTCAGGACAAGAAAACACAAACGAAGACTGGTGTGTCTGCAGCAGCAGGTATTCTGTTTCTTTATGCAGTGGCCAGTTTGCCCCAGTAAGTGGTGCAGGTGGTAGGTGATGGGGGAAAAGGGACACCATTTTTATAATTAGCACACTTTATATAAGGCCTGTTCAGACCACGGCTTTTGTGTAAGTCAACATAATGGCTTGTTTGCTCAGCACAGAAAGCAAGTGAGGAATTCTTATCTCCACTGCCAGTTCATGAAATGGCATGTAAACAATCTGGTGATTTATTACTGGCCAAAATCAGTACTAAAGAATAGCAGTTGAAGTTGGAGGGTGTCCAGAAGAGAGCAGCAGAAAAGGTCAGTCTTCTAGATTGCCGGTCAGCCAGGAAATACTGATAGGAGTTGTTTAGTCTAGAAAAGACAACTAAATTTTCCTTACAGAACGTTACTAGTCTTTATAGCCAGCATGAACTTAAAATGCACCAGGAGATGTTTAGCTTAGATGTTAGGAAATACTTTCTAACAAAAAGAGCAGAAGGGTGTGTCTTGCGTATGGAGCGTGTGCAGTTTCCATGGCCAGATGTGTTGAACAGATAAATATGTATCAAGAATAATTTAGGTAGAGTCAGTTTCACCCTCAGGTGAAGGCAGGAGCTGGATGACCCCTCTCTTAACAATTAGCTGTGTTTCTCTATATTAAAGATGCAGGGGAAGAGTGTGACTCACTTGGTGACTCACATTACCTCTTCCAAGACCTCTGCTGGGCTGCAGCTTCTCTCTCCCTGCTCACTCAGTGTGGTGCCAAACCTCAGAGACACGCTCCAGTTAGATACAGATAAGCCAGTCCTTCAGCTGTGAAAGCATTTTGTGCTAGCTGAAAGCTATTGATTGCACATACTGCCCAAGTAGATAAGAAATGCACCACTGTGTCAGACCTGTGGCAACAGATGCAGATTCCTGTAGCTGACACAGTGAGAGATGCTGTCCTAGAGAGAGCCCATGCACCTGGCCCCTTTTCTTTCCCTGTGTAATCCAGCAGCACCCAGAGTTCTTGTACTAGAGATACTTGAGATACCTCTATTCTTCTCCCTGTAGGAGTTATTGCTAGAGCTGTTAACCATTTCTGAATCTACGGGTTCTGCAAAATTAGCTTTCTCCCTTACTACAATGACTGGCTCAGGATCTTTGCACTTGCACAGAGGCTCTGATGTCAGTTGCAGCTAATTTTGTATGTGTGGTTAAAATACCACGCCTTTTAAAAAGGATTCTGCTACAGGCCAAACTTGTCTTATGGTTTTAGGTACAAAGTGAGAGATGAAACATAAACAGCCCAAGATTCTTGTTCAGATGAGATCTTCCTCTGAAAGGCTGGTTTTCTGGATTTCTGGATTTCTATTTATCACATTATCCTAGCTTTGGAAGCCCAGCAGCCTTTGGTCAAAATTCAGAACTTCACAAATTTCTCTTCTACTCATTTATTAGAACTTGCAGTCTTTATGGTGCTTACAGTAGGATTACAAGTTTTGGTGCTCTACCTCTTCCCCAGAACTGGCCAATTTCCTGACACCCAGTGACTGTTTCCTCTCCTCCAAGGTAGCATTTATAGGCATATTCTGGTATCCCATGACTTGACCATCACAAAATTTCTAACTAGTGCTGATGTTTAGGGAGAACACTGCTCTTCTGCTGCTCAGGAAGCCTGGCCCTATTGTTTAGGAAATGTTCAGCACTATCTATACATGAGTAGGAAATTTGAAATCCCAAATGTAAATGCTTTTCTTCTCTGATTTGGTTCCCATTAGCCTAACCAGGACTTTGTCTAGTTGAAAGTGCTGATGGTGGGAAGGATGAGAGTTAATATCTAGAGGAGTCATTAATTTGGATTGTTGTGCTTATTATGAAAAATGTTCTCTACCAAAATGTGGAAATTAATTTTCAAAATCATAATTTCAGTAACACTTGAATTCCTACCTCATCTTAGACATTTCTGAGAATTTCTTGTGTCTATCCTTCCTCCAATATTCTAAAGTACAGTTTGCCTCCTGCAAGAATAGCAACCAGCCAGAACTTTTAAAAGACCAGAGGCCTCCTAAGTGAATGTAGGGAGCTACTTTAGCTCTGCTTGTGGAGCGTGACTAATGGAGCTGATGGATACTTTCCATTGATTTTGGTGCAAGCAAGATCAAACTTCTTGTACTTAACATGGCTTAGACATTATTTTTGAAAAATTTCAAACAAGGTGAATGGAACAGACTTTTTCTAAATAGGAACTGAAAGCCATCAAAGAAGCATTATCTGTATTCCTACATCCTCTGTGAGTATGACAGGCATCTGTTAGGCTGCATTAAGAGGAACACCTAGTACCATCAGAACCCTACCATCATTAGCTTACAAGTGAAAGTACATAAAGCACTGGTTTTATTCTTACCTGCTATTTAATAATATTGCTGGAGCAGTAGTTGTGTTGGCAGTGGAGACTAAAAAATTCCTTAAGTCTTCTCAATATTGGAAAACATAAACCTTTAACTCCACAGCAAGCCTGGGGTAATCCTTATCCTGCAGCTATTTTGTTTGTGTTTTCCTGCATACTCAGGAGTCTTATTCCAAGATTTTCTTGCTCTCATAGAGCAGAATTAGTCTGTGGAGCTCCTTGCTGTGCACTTTAATAGAAATCAAGGGTTTGAAAAATTAAAAAAATAATTAACCAGGAATATGAATTAGATAAATTGCTGGGGCAATAGTCTTCACACGCTTCATGTGAAGATTTTTGAAAAATTTCCTTCATCTGTCTGGGCTTAGACACTTGTTGTTTGGACTGAGGAGGTTTTTTAAAGGCACATTGCTAACAGTTTAGCATCAATTTTCCTGTTGCAGTAGCTTGTCCTCACCATTGCTGTAGCTGGACCAGGGTGTCAGCCATAGCCAATTAACAATTCCTTGGGCTTATGGGTGAGTCACAAGCATTTTGGGTGGTAAAACAGGTTATTTTGAGAGAAGAAAATGTTATTAGCAGAAATTGGATTTTTAGCTCTCTCTTTAAGCTTCTGGTGAGTGATGTATATCTTCTCATTGGCAGGTAAATTTGGACCAATTTCTCAGGAAGCATCTGTGGTTCCTACTGTTGAAAAGGAAGCAAGGCACTCCTCTAACCTGCCAATGACACCCTGCAGTCCTGCTGAACCTCCCTGGCTGTCCCTGGCCAAGAAGAAAGCCAAAGCATGGAGTGAAATGCCCCAGATCGTACAATAGCAAATGACACGAGCATCCTTCTTTACATTGCCAATAGCTGTGTTAACTCCATTTAATCACTTCTTTACTGTGACCATTTTTTTCTTTTGAGAAATAAGAGCCTTAAAACTTTTGATCAGATTGTTGTATGTAAAGACATAATGAAGAAATGCCACTGTGGGCTTAATTTGATGTATTAGAAAGCTGAGCTTTTCCTACTACCAAACACTAGGAAAATTTGATTCACTTTTATATACTTACACATCTGATGGTGATGTTCTAAGAAGACATGCTTCAGGTTTTTGAAACATTTCTCTAGCAAAATATGTTCTCAAAGTTTCTTTTAAAGAAACTTATTCTTTTAAAGACCGTACAGTGTTTTGTACTGTTTGGCTTTGAGCTAAGAAGTTAACGTATGCTTTAAATAGATACAATGCTGGGCACTGATGCATCATGAGTCATGGACACTGATGTCATGATGCTTCTTTCTCTGGTGCTCTGTGATGGGCAGCCTGACTCTGCTTCAGATTGTTAATGGATCTGTTTTGTGATAGCTGTAACATCTAAACACATCATGAGCTGGAGTGATTCTGGCTTTTGTGTGATTTGAAGTCTCAGTGCTGTTGGTCTTGTGCTTTGCTCACAGACACCCATTGGAGTGGCCCAGAGCTGCACACCTGTTCTCTCCCATGCACTGGAAAACCACCACACTGTAGCATATAGTCTGCTCTTAGTTATACCTTTAGAAATCTGGGTAAATTAAACATTCTGCTGAAAAAATCCTTCCTTTCTTTAATTATGGCAAATAGTGATCTTTTTTGGTGAGATTCCTCAGCCAATTGTCCCTCTTAAAGAGTGTGTTGAGGGGAGAACTTGCTCCTTAGAAAGTGGCATCTTGTTTTCAAGAAATGCCACTCTTCATGTTCATAAGGATGTATGTTTAATCAATTGAACATAATGTTAGTCATGAAAGGGGCATCTTCTTTCCTTCTTGTTTCACCAGTCTTAAACCATTAACTCAACATCAGTCTGAGAAAGTGCAGCTGGAGCAGGATTATTCTCTCAGGGCCTGGCCTTGCAGTCGCTTAAACTCACAAAAGTTTTGCTATTGGCTTTGAAGGATGCAGATATTTGGAAAATAAGCTTTGTGAAATTATGTTGGTTGCTTAAGAGGCAGAGGCACTTACTGGGCCTTCCAGTTCTTACAGCATTGCACGTTTATGTAGTTTTGTTTACAGTCAGTACAAAATTTGATGGCTGATGGACTGTTTTTAGCTGGAAAGTTGGTCAGACTTTTTAAAGGAAAATATTATCTATTGATAGGATTAACTGCAAACCAAAGAAAATTGGTTTCAGATCAGCTCAAACAAGATTTTAATCTTCCCATCTTGGCCTGAATTTAATATGTAGCTCTTGCAATTTGAAAACAGTATTAACTAGGAGATAGACTGTGATTTTAAAGGGGTTTTTTATATAGGTGAAAACTTACTTGGCCAGGAAGGCTCAGACTCTATAGATACTATTATTTATTCTGGACTAACACCAGAAAGAGTAGGAGTTTCACATTGTCTTGGTAATCAATGCCTATTTTGTAACTTGTTCTTTCTCTGCTTTAGGAAGCATATCTTTCCATACAAAGAACTGAAAATTTGTATTTCTCTGAAACCTTTGAGTGTAATGTAAAAGAATATACTCAGCTTTGATTCCTGAAGTTTTGCACAGTTGTCATCTCACCACAAACTTACTGACCCTGTGTAAAATACAGGCCTTTCTATATTTAGCAAACTCTCTTTTCATTTTGTTAATGGGGATTGTGACTCTTCACACGAAGTACTGCAATGGATACTATAATCTATCTTTCCCTGTGTTTCCTTTTGATCTTAATATTGTTCCTGCCTTTTATGTTTGGTATGTATATATGTTTTTGTAATCCTTGTCTTGAGGAACCCCTTTTGTATTCCATTCCTGTATTTGGTTTACTATTAAATGCTGTCACCAGTGATGATGGTGTAATTTCTGGGAAAAGAAGAGGGATGGATGGCCGTCATGCATTAAGGAAGAAATAAAAAGAGGTTTTTGGTCGATGTTGACTCTATACATGGATAAACTGCATAGATTTGGTTCTCGGGTGATTTTGCGTGACTTAAGACTGATCAACACATCTGGTCAGACTAAGGAACTTTTCTAAATGTAAGTTTAAAGCATCATGAGAGAGCTGATGGCTCTCCTGTTGTTCTGGAGTTATTGCTCCTTCAGTGCAGGGTTGGTTTGAAGGCAGGTGCATGTGTCATAGGAAGCCTTGAACATACTTGTTTGCATGTGTTCAAAGAAGCTGCTCTAGGGCATTTTTGGAGTGTTTTAACAAAGAAGGAAAACACAAAAGAATCATGTGATGTGTATTTGAAATTCACTTGCAGTCTGGATTTCTGCAGTTAATGTTTTCAAGTCTCTCTATGCAACTAAGAGAACAAAAAACATTCGGAGAAAACATCAAAACAGAGTTTCATGTAATCACAGGAGGTTAGAAGATCGGATTATAGGATAAATGTTGAAATATTAGTGATTTATTGTTGCATTTACAGAAGTTGGTAACTCAATCAGCATGGTTTTTATTTCTTGTCCTAGTGTAGATTTTAGGTGTTCAATGAGTAAAAATAACTAATATAATAAGCTCATTTTCGGTGAGTTTTTCTAGACACAGTCACTGTCTTTGAAAATAAGTTGTGTTGAAGTGAAGAGTTCATTGCAGAACATCACCGTGAGGTTTTGTGGCTCAGAATCTGTAGTGGAGGGTGTAGGAAGCTGTCTCTCTGGAATTCCCTGTGCCTGGGACTTGGCTTTGACAGCAGAGGGTGCTGGTGCCATCCTTGAGCAGCACAGGAGAAGAATTCCAATGTATGTTTGTCTGTGCACTGTTAAAATGAGAGGAAAGCACTAAACACCAGCTTTCTCAGGTAGAAGTTTGGACTGAGAGGCCCCCCCCCCCCCCCCCCCCCCAATATGTTATGTCTCTTTGAGGGCTGTTGTCTAAAATAAAATATGTAATTTGTTTTGAAACATTACAGTAGAAATTCTCAGCTCAGAAAGGCTGCAGTTCCTGAGTATGTGCCACCTGCTCTCTTAAGTGCTTTTCAGATCAATACAGGAAAGATTAGCCCATGAGGGTACTCTGTCCTTTAGAATTGTTTGTGGAAGC
Source organism: Sylvia atricapilla (assembly GCF_009819655.1). Classification (NCBI taxonomy): domain Eukaryota; kingdom Metazoa; phylum Chordata; class Aves; order Passeriformes; family Sylviidae; genus Sylvia; species Sylvia atricapilla. The sequence continues at coordinate 10,425,572 of NC_089174.1, read as the reverse complement.
GGATAGATCTGAAGGATAGAGGAAATGAGAGATATGATCAGCAGCCTAATAAAAAAGGCAAGCCTTTCTCTTTGTCTTTCCCTCCAGTGTTTCTAACATACCTAGAATTTTGTTAGAGATTTATCCTGGTTATAAGATGTGACCAATTTGTCACATCAATCATCACCAAACTGTTAGTAATGATGATGTGGCACCTCCTGGGGAATCTGAGCATCTGTTTAAGATTCTGACCTTGATTTGCTTGTTGTACCATAGAATTCTGTCTCCTTTATGTCGTCAGGAAGTATTGCACCCAAAGGATCAATATTTGTTACAGGCTACAGCCTGGGATAGTTCTTGGTGCAGAGATTCACTGAAACCTCTGCTTTTCATTGAAAATTACTTTTTATGTCTTTTATGGAAGCAGGCAGGTGAAATAAACTGTGAATTCTGGATTTGGAACACAAACCCATGCATCTGCCCAGAACAACAATGTTACTCAGGTATTTCCAGCTGGGTAGTTGAAGGAATCATGGCTAGATCATGAGTGAAAGTTCAGCTTGAGAAATGAAAGGCTTAGAGTGGGAGGCTACAATTCAAATTACTCTTTCATAGTGGGATGGGTCTAAGCCCAAGGAAGGGCACTGAAAGGGACCTTTAAATAGTGGCTTTTCCTGCATTTCTCTCTGCACATAAGGGATACCAGACTTCGTTTCTTTGAACCACATTAGGTAGGTGAGCACCATGACTGCCCTGCAGATCAAAACCTCTTGTGATGTGCTCATCAAGTCCACAGCACTGCAGCACTTTAAATGGAATTGCTGTATGACCTGTGTATTAAAAATGCAACTTCTCAGGGTGAGCTAAGCCAAAGTTTAGCAGCTTCCTCTGCCTTGAGGGGCAGATTATTGACTATGGAAAATGCGAGATGCTATTTTTATTCTCATTGTGCTAGGAGTGATTTAAAAAGGAGCTATTTTAATAGCTGTTTACTTTTTAGACACAGTTCAAAGAAGAAGAAACTAGAGGCAGATTATTTTAACAGGATTATTAACTGTCAAGTCCTGAACTGATCTGTAAACTAAGTTAGTCACTAAACAAGAAGCAGGTATGGAATGAATGAACTGCAGAGTATTTAATTTATATAATTTTGCATGATGTAGAAATAGAAAGACAGAGAATGAGAGTGATAGACATGAATAACCTACATGGAAAAGGTTGTTTGGTACCTGGAAGCCTCGTTCCAGCCTTTCTTCTCTCTGCCTTAGAATATATCACTTCCCAATCTAAGCACTCAATTCATTTGGGGGATCAAACCCAATTTCTCCTTAACCTGTTTTGTAGTCTGTCCTATTTTACAGAATTCAGATGAAAAGCTGACAAACTCAAGATCACACACCTGTTAATACTGGCAACCCTTGTTCAAACTTCACCCTAATCTACATGGTTAAGCTAATACTTCATTGCATTTTCCCTATTATTTCCATAGTCATTCTGACTCGAAATTAGTTTTGATTTACAGCTATTTTTCCAAAACAGAAGGGTGGGATTAACTGCTTTAAAATTAGAGCCTTTCCATATTACTTAGGAATATGTTTCTGTGGCATTGAGGTAACTTCTTCCGAGTTACACAATAAGTTCACTGTGGCAACTGCAGCAATGCATGGGAAAAGGTCGAAGTCCTGAGGCTGTGTTGTGTTTCCATAGAGTTTAAATTCCATGCAGTAGCTTCTCCTGATGGTGTCACTGGGAGTGCTAAGAGCTGACAAAGCAGCAGGGGATGGTGCTGGTTGGCTCCTCCTGGGTGACACTCAGGCTGTGCTCAGTGTCTAACGTCACTGATGATGTGGGCAGGGGGTGTAAAGTGACAGTCACTGAGCAGCAGTGCAGGGGTCACTTGCACCCCAAAGGTGCAGAGTTACCAGTTATGCCTGTGGGATAAAATAACTTCACTGGACTTTGTGAGCTGTAGAAATATGTTTTATTCATACAGGAGTAAATAAAGTGACATTTCTGTCACAGCTAGATGCACAAATTAGGATATATCTACATTAAACTAGAGCTGTGTTTTAAACACAAGAGGCATTAACTCAGTTTGGATCCTGAGTCATACATATTTCAAAGAGGAGGAATAAATATATGTTTTAGTACAACATTTAATTCATAGAGGGTGTTCTGCCCAAAGATGAGTGACCTCATCTGTAGTTGCATGAAAAGAAATCAGAACAGAGCCTCATTTTGTGGGGGTTTTTCTTCCACTTTGACAGAACAATTTATTACATAAGCATCCTTAGTGTTATGATAACTCCTCCTTACTTCACATTGTTTATAAAATAAGAGCTTTAGCTGTGAGATGTAATACATATTGTGGTAGAGTAATCACAAAATAATTGCGTGTAAAGTGCTAGAAGAATCAATATCAGTTCTTATTTGCTTTTTATTTAATATTTAAAAGCATGACTTGCTACTAAAGCCCAAATTTTGCAAAGTACTCCATCACTGTTCAGTGTGGGCTAGGGCTTGGACTGACCCTGTGGGGCCTGTCCAAAGGTAGACTGTGGGTCTAGTCCGGCTCCTCACTGGGCACAGAGGAAATTGGGTTATGCCCCTTTTAAGAGATGTTTAAGCAAAGTGCAACAAAAGCTTTCAGAAAAATGTGTTATTTTTGTAACAGTGAACCATGTCATGCAAATTCAAACGATGTAACTCAGGGGTTGATATGGCATGGGCTGATGTGACAAAGTGTAGTGTTGCAATCTAGAGTCTAATCATACTTGGATGGGGGGAAAGTTGGGTCTTACCGCTTACTCCTGGGAATCCAAGCCTGGTAACCAGGCTGGTGTGGTTCTGGGGCTGTGCTCAGTCTAATGCCTCTAGGACATGTGTTAGACACTGCCTTAGGCCTGCTGAGTGTGAGGGTCTTCACTTATCCCTAGGTAATGTCCTCCCAAATGGTGTCTGAAGTGGTCAGAAGTTCCAAGCAAATGCATCTTCTCTAAAGTCACATTCAGCAAGTCACCCCTAAGAATAATTTAAATCCCAATTTTGAGGATTAAGCAGTTGCTGCTCCATGCAGTGAGTTTGCATCCGTGCCCAGAGGAGCCCTGCAGGTTTGACTTTGCAATCAGATAGCACCTCCCTCCTGCCGTCCAGCACGAGAAATGTTCCTGCAGCTAGAGTTTAGGGGCTCTCTTGAGAGAGCTGTGGCCAGTCCCTACCCAGACAGGTGTTCCATGGCATGTTTGATGAATCTGGCTGGGTGGGTTTCCTACAGTAGAGCTGTCTTTATGGCTGCAAGCCACTGATGTGGCCCAGGGCACTCAGTTTACATACAGAGTTATTTTACAACTTCACCAGAGTCACTGGAATTGACAGGGACTGAGTGAATGTAATTTGCTTATGTTGGTTAAATGTTATTCCATCCTTGTATTGTGGCTTTCACCTTTGAGGGCAGTGGCTCGAAGGTGAGAGTATACAGACACACTGTTCTGACTAATTCATTTTTAGAGCATGCCACTCCTTCAGAAGGGCGGTTTGTATCTCTCGGAAGCTGATGACACAGCAGAGGGAGCTGGGGTGGAATGGTAGGAGACTGGACCCCTCTGTGGAGACATACTTTGTGGCAGAGCCCATTTCCTTCCCTGCTTGACCTTCTGTGCCCTGGCCAGCAGCCTGAGACGTGGCTTGGGAGCTGTGGGGTGGAGCAGGAGGCTGGAGCAGGAGGCTGGAGCATCCCGCCGCATCCCTGCTCTGGGCGCTGCAGCCACTGCCGCTCTTCCCGGCGGGATCGATGGCCCCGCTCCCAGCGGACGCTCCGCAGGCGGCTGCGGCTCTCAGGCTCAAAGCCCTGTCGCTTATTTACCCTCCCCTGGTGCTTCCCTCGCTGTGCTGATGTAACCAAGGCCGTTGCATAATAACCTAGTCCTGAAAATTACTTTCTCTTTAGCTTTTGCCATGTGAAAGGAGTGGAGCCTGCAGTGCCGGCGGTGTCCAGAGCCAGAGCTGCTGGGACATCTGATTCCTTTGCCTCGGACAAGCAGCTTGTCAGACTTCTCACTCTGTTAATAATGGGAGTTTCAGGAGGGTGTGCACACACTTTTGTATTGACTGAGCAGATAAACCCAACCATTTTCGAGACAAAACTCATATTTTGCTAGACTTTTGCATTTGTTTTTATTGACAGTGTGGGTCTGTAACCCACACTGTTTACTGCAGTAAATGTTTTTTTTTTTTTTTATTTTAGGGACTGACCTAAACAACAGCCTTAATGCAATTTTCCAGAGAAATGTTAAATAACAGCAAGGATTTCAGTGCTAAGTGGCACTTTGGGCTTTCTTTCAGATCTGAGGAATAGCTCTGTCAGACAGGAACAAATCTGCTAAAGCAAATGGAATTAGTTTGGTCTAAATAAGATTATAATTGGGCCTTTTTCTTTCCGCATTGCTCAAAAATAAATTCCAGTAAACAACTTGAGGTCAAGTCTCCTCCTAGCTATGCCAGAACTCTGTTGAAATTGGGGGAAATTACCACAAATTCACACTGTCTGATAGCCTACTGCATAAAAATGGTTGAACATACCTCTGTGTGTACTTGGTAGCCTTTTCAGAACCTGACTAGTAATTAACAGTTTCTAGTCTCTTACTAGAAATACTGTTTTGCTGGTTTCTTTGACTTCAGTGATGTCACTGCTGACATTCCTTCCCCTCAGCTGTCCCAGGGTGGGAGATTTCACAGGCTGACCACAGCCTGAATTTGAGGATTTTGTTCTGTGGGTTGTGGAACTGTAATGCAGAGATGCTGCTCTGGTCCAAATTTTGATCTGAACTCTCCCAAAGTGTGGGGATATTTGGAGGATTGTTTTTGTTTTTAAACCCATACAATATTCTTGTTCTTATACACAATGTTAATTTTGGAGTCGCTCTATTAATATACAGCCTAATAGCAGAATAGCTGCTACTATCAACACAGAATGATAAATATTTTTACTAATAGCCCAAGCCTGACATTCAGACTCTAATTAATCTGATTGTGCTTAATAATAAATTGTAATAATGCTGCGAACATATTTTTTAATTGGTGAGGCTGCTAATCAGTTTGGTAAAGTGGCGTTCACTGGGCTAGGGATTTACCTTGCTTGAAGGCAGTATTAATCCCTGGCTAAAAAGATGACTATCTTTGTATTTCTGGAATCATCAAACTTACCTTTATTTTTCTTTATCTTTGTAGTGCAGTGAGGTGCATTGAAAGAAATCAAATTATGAGAAATAGTCTGTCTACAGAATGAAAAATAGTTTTGGGATAGGTCTTAATTTATTTTTGCTTTCTGAAGTCTTTGATGAGTAAAGAGCTGTGTGCTTAAAGCACAGAAATGAGAGCTGAACTGAATGACCCGTGACCATTTGTTGTCACAGAGGCAGTGAAGTGCCTGTGTCTAATGCAGGCCTGTGTTTGGAGGCAAGTTTTCTCTAGCTAGGAAGGGCTGAAAAAAGGAAGCTGGTTTCCGTTCTGGTTTCCCAGAAGAGTGTGTGTGTTTTGGCTCCAAAGAAGGCAGGGCGTAGACATAGAGCTTTTGCCTGTTTTCTACAGGACATCCCACATCATTCTTGCCTGATATGTTCTGCATATTTGCCTTCTAGAACTGGTTTGATATGGAAGCTTGTCCAGCATCTTTTATGCTCTGGTGAGACAAGGCTTTGTGAGACCTGTGGACTTGTGGGTGGTTGGCTTTGGCCAATGTGAAATGATGGTGTCAAGTTCAGTGCCTTTGCTGAACCACTACTGATGTAAACTGCCTCCACAGAATAAGCCCAGTGTAAACTTTTCTTAAAGGATTGAGGAAAAAAGTTGGTTTCTGGCAATGAAATGCTGTTTTTATTTTAGGCATCTCAATGTCTGAGTGAGGAAGTAATCTGATTAGCACATTTGCTAGAGAAATGAACCAATGGGAAGGTGAAAATATTAATAAAAGATAGAGTTGATTTATACTCAAACTGGCCTTTAAATTTGCAATATATGCTGTAAGAACATGCTTATATAACCTCTATTTCTATTCATAAAGGTTTATGTGGGTCTATATTGAATTATGCATTTAAAATTAATCCACTGAGGCAGCCCACTGAGATGCCACTTCTCATTTAGTAACTGCATTAAGAACTTTGTGCTTCATTTAGAAACTGTGAGAAGCTTGCTTTGTGCTGTGGAGAGGAACTGGCCTGCCAGATTCAGACTGGCTATTATAGGGTCTTTAAAACAACCATCTCTCTGTCTCTCTCTTTCCAAGTTACCAGTAAAACTCTATTCTTGACTTGTATGATCCGACTCATGCAGCTTGGCTGAACCTGACAGACCCAACCGACTCGTGTCAGGTTCTTAGAAGAGATTGATGGAGATTTTCTTCAGGGGTTGGGAACAGCTGATTCTGCCTGTGCAAGGCTGTGGGGACTCAGAATGAACTGATGCATACATTAGGGGGTTTTACCAACAGCTGTAATTCAGATTTATTAAGTGTTTTGTTTGTGTAGCTTTCCAGTTCCTCAGATATTGTAAAAGGATCAAGAGGTCTTCTAGATGGATTTTGTTCTAAGAAATCTTAGACTCTTAGTTTGTCTGATCTACATTCTTCAGAGTGCAATTATGCTACAAAAATGGTATTGTGAGACTCTGTTTTGTGTCTGAACTGAACTTCTTTGGCTTAAAAATAAAAGAGTACTAGTTCTGCATATCCACACTGGTGCAAAATACAGATTGACATATCTACAAAGCCTATCTTATTCATGACAAAAAAAAACTTTTTGTGGCAATGGGTGCCTTTATTGGCTTTGGGCAAACCTGTTGCTCTCCTATTCTGCTTCTGGTTATTATTATTATTATTATTATTGTTATTATTATTATTATTAAGATACTGCTTTGTGGCCTTAGTTTGAAAAACTTGTAAAACACCTGGCAAGACTCAGTTTATATTTTTCATTCTGGGAACTGTGCTCATACTGCTAAAATATTCAAGTATCTTCTGAATAATTAAGATGTTAATTCTGTGAATACTGACACTGAAGAAGTTTTCTCTCAGACAGAGTTGTTTATCTTCTCTTCCATATTTCCAAGTGCATGGTTCCCCATCCTTTGTATGCTCCACTCCACCTTGCAGATAGTCCAGAGCCACCTGGAAGTTCACCACCTTCTCTCTGTGTGCACCTGGATGATTGGCTGGCAGGTTGAAATTTGAAAGAAGGTGGTAGAAATATGTATTTAAAAAAATGGTTAAAAGCCATCTTGTTTGAAGCTTCTCAGAGCTGATGGACATGCAGGAACATATGGTAAGTGAAGTTCTGTATAAACCCAGGCTAAAAGTATAAATATTTGTAAGAAGAACATTCTCTCACTTTTACATTGTCTCCTTTTACAAAATGTGTTTTGTTTGCTGCTTTATTTTTTGTGAGAGAATTAATATGTGTGATTTACTAGAGGGAGGCTAAGTTGAAAAAAGGGATTTTTATGTAAGTACAGAAAGTGCTTATTCCCCTGATCATTTTTATCTGCTACAGGGTTAAATTCCATAGTCTAGATTCAGCTGTTATAAAAAATTTGTCTCTTGCATGTGTGACTATGCTCTACTAGATGAAGGTTTCACTGCTGCAGGGTGTCATGAAGCCAGTCCCAGAGAGGACTTTGACTCCTTCAGGGTAGATACTTTAAGTAAAATGCAGTAGGTAAGGTAAATAACATCTATATATAATAGACATTATTTTAAAACAGTCTAGCCTTTGATAGATGCATGACAAAATTAAGAGTAAAATCCCCCAAGTTCTTTAGGTGTCTCATTAATGCAATGGAGAACAGGATGTCTGAGTATTTAGGGACCTGAAGTTAAATCAGAAAATAATGAACATTTTGAGGAAAGTATTATCAAAGATTAAAATAGAAACATCTTCCTTTAAGTCTCACCATTTTAAGAACTCCTTGAAGGTTTATTTGTGTTTAAATTAATGGTAAATAAGATTATAAAATTAAATGTTCATTTTGATATGTGAAAAGCAACTGGTTGCATAACTGTCAAGTTATGAAACCTATATTTTTGTCCTCTGCATTCTGAACATCTGTGGCCTATATTTAATTGTAGTTTTCATCTTCAGTTTGAAGAAACAATGTTTAGCCTGAAGACAAAAGTGATCTGTGTAGTAAAATCAGCTAAATAGTGTGGCTGAGTCTCACTTGCTAATGGAAAAGACATTTTTATACATATTCTAACTTAGAAATTTTATTAATTTGATAGTTTAAACACAGTTAAATCTACTCTGCTATTCTGAACCATGTGAAGAATTAAAGTATTGAGACATGGAGGAATTGCACATCAAGAGGAACAGGTGCATAAGGATAAAAACATGGGCCCATATTGCAGCATCAATTTTTAAGCAGAAATCTGTACTGATTCCAGTACGAAGTAATTCTGGTAAAATATTGATGAAATGATGTGATATGACCCATAGGCAGGAAATAAGGAAATGTGCAAAGTAAAGCAAGCCAGTAAAAGTAGGGAAAATAATATGAAATGAAGAAACAAAAGGAATGAGCAACTTCAGATGTAATACTCCTGAAAAGTCTGGAGAATGATATAAAATAAAGTTTTGCATAGGGTGGCAACATGATAATATCATCACCTTTTCCTCAGCAGTCCATACAGCCAGATGCTTCAGCCCAGACTTGCAGCTGTGGCCTGTGCTTTGCAGTTGGTCCTTATGATGGACTGGATAAGGATTCCATTTCAGTCAGCCTCCTTTTTTGACATGTAATTCAAATCCAAATGCTAATGCATTTGTGACTCAGAAATCTCTAAGTGACATCCTTACCAAAGAAAGAAAAGATGGAGCCTTCATACGTTTGAAGGATGTTCCTTAATTTTTAAAATGCAGGTAGTCAAGAGTTTCTGAGATGTTTGTGTTCAGTTTACTTCCACATTATTGTACATGTTAAATTCAACGTCTCCATAGGTTTCTTAGCCCATGTCTGAGCTGCAAATCAAGCTGTCTGGAAGTATACACAGCTGAAAACAAAGCAGATTAGGAAGCATTACTTTTAAAACAAATTCTGCTCTTAGACGTAAATCTCAGGTTTCCCAGGTGCAATCTTGAGGAGAGATCTTGAGGTAAAACTACAACTTTCTCTGAACACAATATGATTTATTTCCATGGAGGTTAGGGCTTCTAAACTCCAGTTTCTGCCTGCACATATCAGGAAATAGCTACCTGGTTTGTCTGGCTTGGGATGGGCTGTTCAATTATGAGGTCTTGTTCACAGCCAGGGCATTAAAGAGCCTTATCAACAAGATGTCCCAGTTAACTGAATTAAAGGTGGAAGTATTACCATCTGCTATAAAAATGTACCTTCTCATATTGTGCCAGAGACATAATAAGCATTTTGAGAGTTTTCTAACACATTGCCATTCATTTCCCCATATTGGATCTGTAGATTGAAAAGAACACAAAAAAGGAACCCTCAAACATACGCCAAAAACACATGCATATTTATGCAGCCAGCAGTTCCCTTGTTTAAGAAGGATACTCAAAGAATTAAATTTCATAATTTTCTGAAATAGCAAGGACATTTAAAGAGCATCTGTGGATTAGTCTGAGTAAGTTCTTTATGTGAATTGCTTGAAAAGAAAACAGACTCTTCCTAGGTATTGCAACAAATTGTTCCCAGCACTTCAGCTTAACACAGTAAATGAAAATTCAGACGAAGCAGCACAACATTGGATGAACCTGCCTCAGAACATTGGCTCAGGCCACAAAGCAAGTAATTAACAAGCTGAATGAAGCATTTAAGCCCACGCCTTATCATTTATGTAACTAACCTTTGAGTTTTGGACGCACTGGTATGCTGCAGTGAAGCCTACACAGTGTTTCTTTTATGTGTGTGTATTGAGCAAATGGGAAATGCATACCCTGCCATTTGTTTTTCACATTTTCAGCACTTATCAGAGTTCTCTGGCTGAGTGATCTTATATTGCAAAAATGTACGCCTCTTGCTCCTTTTTTCTGTAGTGCAGTATGAATCTAGACAAGCCTCAGCCTTGTTGTGTGTGTGGGGATGTATTCTACTTTTAAGGGTGCTTATGAGCTTGTTTAAAGCATCATTAGTAGCACTAGAAAAGAATTAATTGAATGGCACTTTTCACCAAAGAAGTGAACAACAAAAAGAGTGACAAGGATTCTGCAAAATCCTTGTTTGTTGAGGCATCCTTCAAAACCAACTTTGGAAACTAATCAGGGATGCTGTGAACCAATGAGGTCTCAAAAGATGTAGTTTCCATCCTTGCCACACATCTGTTTTTCCCATCCTGAGAAATACTGGGCATGTTAGGAATGATGAGACTGCTGATGACAACATTAGTTTCCTACAGAGCTTTTGAGACAGAAGTGGAGTGTAACATCACCTCTGCACTTGGGAAATGAGTCATTTTGCTTATTAATGCTCTCACTTTTGTTCTTTTCTCCATCCCTTTATAACCAGACTTATTTGGAACTCTTATGAGACAAACACCGTTTCTCCTTGGTGGGAGAAAAATAAAATAGCATACTTAACATGGTTATATAACACACTGCTACGCATGCCTAAAATGAGGTCATTTTGATTAATATATTTATCTGGTGTGCAGCTGTAACAGGACATGTAATTGTGATTAAAAGACCACCATTTTTGTTAGTCTCCTTGCAACCCTTTGGTTTTTGTAACTAATATCCCTGAACCTGATGGGAGTTAGTTGCTGGTTATGTCATAATTTGTGCCCTTGAGTTATGGTCCTAGCCTTCCAAGCCTTGGAAAATTGTTGTAGTGCGGAAGCACAATTTCCTTCTTCTCCTCTTTACTCTGTCAGAAGTTAGGTAAGAATTCCACACTATTTATGTTTCTTAGAAGTCATGTAGCAACATACACATACCAGGAGGAAAGAGAATGGGGCAAACTGGAATCCTAAAGTTGGAAATGTTGCTGGATGATGGACAAAGTAAAAAGATGAGTGATAAAGCCAATTACAGTGAGCCAGGAGAAAAAGTGGAGCAGCATGCTGCAAATGTCTCTAGTATCATCTGTGGGAAAGAGAGAACCGGTAGAATCTGCTTTTGGAATACAAGCAGATGTATTTTTCTTTTGGGATGTTGAACTGCCATTCTTCAAAGTTCTGACGCATCCGGTTCTATTTCGGTGTGATGACTCCTAACTAGACACGTTAGGCGGCTGCTGCTCAGAAGCCAGCATTTAAAAACACTGTTTTTCTGTTCGACTCTTTCTGGCAAAAAGCTCGTTATTCAAGTACTTGCTCTAACCTTTAGTTACCCTGGTTGCATAACTGGAAAGCAGCATCCCACCATGCACTTCTGTGACCCAGTTGTGCCTTTCCAGTAGTGACTTTATGAGTTATGAAAGGTGTGTCTGCCACATTGCTACAGAAACATTTACTCTACTGACCCTGATATCCTTAATATTATATAGTCATTGTTCACTAAGGAGTAAAAAACAATGTAAAAGCATGTGGAAAAAAGCCCCCTGATTCTGCTATGTTGAAAATCCCTGTGTTATGCTCTTTAGCCTTGATAGTGTTTGGACTTCTCATTGATAAAAAAAAATACTTGTAGAACCAATTTTAAAATCATTAATGCTTCAGTAATCTTTCAAAATGAATTTCAGATGGTACATTCAGTACTAATAGTCACAGTACAAATCATTGACTCATCCAAGGAAGGGAAGAGCCTGAATAACAATTGCTTTGTTGAACTGATTTGCAGTCTAAATTGATGTGCAGCTTTCACATTTTCTAGACTGTCTGCAGACTTGCTAAAATCCTTCCACATTATCATATCATCTATTACGCTGTATTCTACTCATGATAAAACCTCCCTGTGGATGAGGATGAATTTCTAATGTCACATAGAGAAAACTGTTTATTGCTAGCACTACTTTTACAAAATCTTTCTGTAGCTCAGAAAACACAAAAGAGACATGTGCTTGGTTTTCTTTGCCATCACATAATACAGCGTAAGTCAGTTATATAAATAAAGTCACTTACATAAATAGCTTAATTCTCCTTTCATTTATGTGGAATTATAAATCAGGAGCAGATCTACTGAAACAAAAGATGTTACACTGGCATAAAAGCAGTATTGACAGAATGTGCATACTTCCATTATATAGATTCTTTCAGCCAGTGATTTTTGAGCTTTAGCAACTTGATAATCACCCTATCCTAGGAAGTATTTAGTATGTGTCAGCTGAAGCAAACCTTGTTCTTTACATCAGTTTTCTAGTAGCCTCTGTATATTAATTTTTGGTATTGATTTTATCTGTGTAGTAAAAATATAACATTATTCTTGTCTACTAAGCAAGAGCTACTCTTGTCTAGTTCTTCTGTTATGTAGATTTTAGTGAATTTGATATTAGTGACTGATAATAAAAGCCTGTTTGAAAATCAGAAAGATGTTTAAAAACCCATCCTAGCCCTACAATAGTTCAGTAAAGAAGTTTCTAGTCTTCTTTCATCTGTACATGTGGCCAAGAGGCTGAGACATGACCTTCCTTACCTTGTCTTTGGTTTTGAGTTGTATGGAGCAAAGACCAGGCAATCCATGGTTCCTACAGCAGAGGCTAATTAACTGTTAAAGCTAAGAAGTCAGCACCTCTTTTGAAGATACAAACTCTTACCATTATAGCTTTCACCCAGTCACACAGAGAACCATGGCATATTATGAAATGCTCCAAGATTTTGTAGTAGAAAAAAAGCAAGTTACTGGCATTTTGAAGCTGTGGCAGTTTACAGGCAGGAGCTGTCCCATGGCATGCCCTTTCCTTTGCCCAGTATGGCACAGGATCCTGATCCCATGTACAGCAAAGTAGACACAGGATCCTGTGTCAGGAAACTGGAGAGCAAAGGCTGGCTGGAAGCAGTGGCTTTCCATTAACTGCTTTTCAGGATAAAAATAACCTAAAATTGCTAATGATCATTTTAATATGAAGCTTTATGTAAGGGTAGATGACTTAGGCATATTTCAAATACCATTTGAATCAATCTGTGTAGGTACAGTGTTATAAAATGAGGACATAGTGAGAAAGTAGTTAGGAAATATTTTGCTATCCTATATTTGGGTTAAATTCTGTTTCATATTGCATCTTAAGCACTCTTTTTTATAAACACTCCTAAAGCTTTCAAAACCAAAGTTACTACTTAAAAACAATAATTTTGATCAATACATTCCCAAGAAAAGCTCCAGTTTTGACTATTCATTATTTCCTTATGAAAATGCACTTCAACCAAAACTTCCTCTCATCAGACACAAATATATTTTCTTACACATAACAGAGGCCTTGACATAATGAGTTGTAGGCTCACCATAGGCCTTAGCCTGTGCCCTGGATTCTAAAGTAAATGCAGATCCTGAACAAGCTTACCTAACAGGCCAGCAAGGCAACCTCTGACCGCAGCAGTGGCTGGGCCTTAGGCAGCAAGTCACAAGCGTGCTACATTTTGCTTAAATGACAAGGCAAAAGAAGCAGCCCATACATATGTAACTTGCAAAAAATTTTTAATTCTTCATTTTTTTGTAGAATAAACTTTTGATAGTAGGTCTATGAATAAAGGTATTCTCTAGCTTTCTCAGTGAAGCTGAGATTGATAGCCCTATGGAACTTCTTAAGTGGTCATCACTGAAAGCAGTCCTTTTATCACCACACAGCTTAAGTATGGCTGGGATGCATTCCTGCCTGAGACTGTAAATGAAAAAGTATCCTGGTCATTGGTTTAAATCACAGCAACCTGTAAAGCAAATAGCAACGCATCAGAGGAAGCAAAGCTGGGAGAAGTGCAGGGTAGAGCAGTAACCCAGGCCTTCTTCAGTTCCCATTCCTTTTGCTTTACCACAGCAACAAAGGAAGAGAGGAGGGGGAATAACCAAGCCCCAACCCCCCCCCTCAAACCCCAGCATCACTTTTTGTCCTCTTACAACATCTGAGGTTTGAACAACCTAATTTCTATGGTTTGGCTTCTTCACTTCAAGTGTTGTTGTGTGACTGCAGGATATAGGAGTTGTTCTTTGTTATTTTATCTAGAACACCAACAAAAAAGCAGATCCCATGTAATTTTTGTTCACCTCTGCAGTTGTTATGCAAGCCAAAGAGTAAAGAAGACAAAAATTTTAATTAGGAAACAACTCTCCACACAGACTTGTTGGTACAACATAGGTATAAGTACATCTACAAACACATACAGGTTCTTTGGACTATGAGTTTTTAAAATATATTTTATATGACAATGCAAACAAATCTGGAAAAAACCAAATTACTTCAAACTTACTTAGAGGTAGCTGAACAGTACTCTGTCCAGTGATATGAGAGTATAACTTAAGTTTCATTTCAAGTTCATTACAGTGCACAAAAAGATGTTTTACAAACAAATGGAATATACAAGTCCACAAAACTTTTTATTTAAAATGGCTTGATAGATATATTTCTGGCACTCTTGTAACCACATAGCTTGATGGAATTAAATTGGACAAGTATATGGTTCCAAATTAAGACATCTTACACAGATAGTCTTTTGCTCCTCATTTTTGTACTTCTCCCATTCCTTATCAGGGAATTATAGAAGCTATTACATTGTTTTTGCTACACTTCTGCTCTGTAAACCTTTGTTCTGCAAATTGAATGTAAAGATTAAAAGGTGCATATGTTTTATATTTATAAAATATATGGCTATGACTATTTAAAAGCTCAAGAATGGCAATAACAGAATACAGGCACTTCTATGTGAGGGTTACTTTAGACCTTATGAAAATCCAACATTAGTAAGCACTTCACATGATACCTGGATGAGCAAGTCAATGTAATAGTTCAGGTTTTTATTATCCCCCATTTTAATCCTCTCTAAGCAGATTAGTTTCTTTCTTCTTTCATACAATATTTATTTAGCAAAGTGTTTTAAGAGAGTGACTTTGCTCAAGCTACCATTTTGCTATAGCCATAAGACTTCCAGTGATTCCCTGGGTTTTGGAAATAAACCCCACCCCCTAAACTACATACTGCACTAGTTACAGTTTCAGTTGTGAATTAAATGAGAACTAAGCAGGGGTTGAAAAGAGAGAATGTGTTCCTCTGATGTAGGACCTGGGGGAAATTGGGAGCACTACCCTAAGTGCATATAGGTCCATGGGTTTTTATGCACAAATCCCCTATAGTTAATTTTAGCTTTTTTATATAAGTGTTTGTGAACATGTTCTCCATTCCTAAACATTGCATTTAAATACAACTTCTGTCATTGATTTAAACACCAGTAAAACTTCAGCACCAAGTAGAAATCATTAAAAAGAAAATTTTTCACAATGAGAACAATCAGCCATTGGAATAATCTTCCCAAGGAAGTGTTGGATTTCCCATCACTGGACATTTGTGAGATTTGGCTGGATAGCCTGCTGGACCATCTTGTCTAGACCTTGCTTGTGCCAAGAAAAGTTGGACCAATTGATCCTTGAGGTCCCTTCCAACCTGGGATTCTATGATTCTGTGAAAAGACCATCTAAAACAGAACTCAACTCTAGGAAGCTCTTTCTCTATAGCACAGATTGAGACATACCTGCTACATCCAAATCCACTTTTTTTTTTTTTTTTTTTTTTTTTTTTTAGGATTAAAACAATCTTTGGATTAATAAATCCATGGTTAAGGTGTTCTGTCAGTAAGCAGTCGCACAGGACAGGACGACAGGCTGAGCAACACTTCAGCCATTCATTTTGACAGCTAGTATCTCTTATTGCTACATTGTAATGGAAGATAGCAGCACTTAAATTACAAAAAAAAAGCAAGAGGAACTTTTACAACTAACACCAGAATGTCACTTAAGACTTAGTATAATCACACCATTTTATCATTTCATTATTAAAACTACTGAACTACTGTCTAAGCAGCCTAGGCATTACTTATGCCCCCACAACAATTAATCAATACTTCTGACCGCACAGGAAATGCAAGTTTGAGTCATGATTTAGTTTGCTGGGTTTTTTGTTATCAGCAGATGAGCAAGACTCGTTATAAAATTGGGTTTGGTGCCTAGAAAAATGTGAGCAGCTGAAATAAAATATTCCCCCAATTAGTATTTTATCTGATCAATGCTATTTCTATAATTAAACTGAAGGTATTTTTAAATCTGTTCAGCTGTTTATTCATGCCTGTGATAAATGTTGCATTTACATCCTTGTACTTATTTATGCAACTGAAAAAGTCAGTCATAGTGCGGCATACCTAGGTTTTTTTTTTTTTTATTTTAAACATCATTACTGAAATTTTAGCATCTCAACACAATGAAGGCTAAGGGTATTCCTTGTCCAGTTTTTCCTGGACAGGTTTGTGTTCTTTAGCATACATCTTTCTCAGTATTGGTTTTCATTTCTGATGGAATTTGCAGACATTAGCCATTAATCTAGGATGTGTGGCTATAGAGTATCCCCAGAGAAATTGCTACTGTATCTGTACAGATGGAATTTCGATTTGTTGTGCATATGCAGATCACCTAATTGCATTACATGCAGTAGGTTCAGCATTTCCAGGCTGCAACAAATGCACTGGGTGTTCACCATGCATGTACACAAGTCTCTGCTTGGAAATTCTGGCAGCTTTACTCAAGGCTAATAGAAAGAACCAATATTCATCTCTAAAATAAAGGATTCTTTCCCTGACATTTCTAAAACAAAATAGGCAGAATGAGTATATAGAAGTTACAGCATGCAGGATAAAAAATAATTACATCAGTGAGAAAACAGTTTAAATTAGTATTTAAGATCCTTTTATCACAGATAAGAGTAACAAAACTGGAAGCTTTTTTCCTGTGGGAGCAATATGAGACACTTATGCTCTGCAATAGCACATAATGGTTTGTGGAAGCATTGCATTTAATGCAGCTTCACTTCCAAACAAATAGAAACCACTTTGCTGTTCACTTATGAAGACAAAACACCATAGCAGGCGTCATCACTTGGTACTGTTCAGAACATGTAGGTGTTTTTATACATTGTTTACAGCACGCCAAGTACCACTCATGGAGGAAGCACAGCAAATCCAGCAGTATGGAAGAAAGTTACAGCATTTCCAAAGTAGCTCAATGTAAATAGGATACAGATTCCATGTGTACCACAAGGGTAAAATATGTTTGTCTTCCATTTGTTTCTTTGGTACCCTTATTAAAAAGTTCTACAGAATTTAACAGAAGTGGAACAAAGGTAGCTTCATGGAAACTACTTTTAAGTAATAAATATTTCTGGTGAGATAACGGGAAAACATGAACGATGGAAAAGCATGCAGAAAAATGACATTAAATTAGACTGCATTTTTTTCATAAAGGCATGAAATGGCAGAGTGCTGTCCTGCATTAAAAAATGCAAAGAAATTTATAGCATTCCATAACATTCTCACTTCATTCTAGTTATTGCCACGGAAAAGGAAAACAGTAGCTTAGAATAAAAGGCCCAGGTTTGCTCACATTGAAATCAGTGAAAGTCAAAATCAGATGGACGTAAGAGCAGTCCCAGAAAGTGGTACACTGTAAGCAATAAAAGCAGCAAAAGAAGTATATGAACTGTTGATTAAAAAAAAACCCGAAACCAAGATACTTCCTGTTCTCATTTCTGCCCTATTTTTACCTGCTTTATAGCTAAAAGTAATCACACTAAAATTTATTTGCTTTCCTTGGGAGATAACTATTATTAGCAACACTACCCAATCTCTTAAGAGAAAAGCAATAGCTGGGTAGAGACTTGAAGCTAACAGAAACCTGAAGATTGGGGTGAAATAAATAGCATTTATTACAATATATACCTTCTTATGTGACACAAACTACCCTCTGAGTCCTACAGTTCAAAATAACTCCCCCCTCCCCATCCCATACACACACTCCAAAGCCAAATCCCACCAAACAATTAAAAGAAAAAAACCTCATCTTAACAGCAACAAGAGTTGATGGGGGAAAAAAAATTTCTATGTATTAACCCACAATGAAATGACACCAGTACTTCCAGTTTTCTCTAGGATAAGCCACTTTCCATATATTGCAGCTCTTCCTTTGCAGTTGTTTGAAGCCATTGTCCATTTTTGCAAGAAAGAGTTCAGATAGAAATTCAATTTCAAGTTATCAAGTTATTCTGTTCTGTGAAATATTAGGGGATAGAGCCTTCTGTCACCACTATGGTCAATTCCCACTGACATCATCCATCAGTACTTGAATTTACCCAAGCACTTAAACACATGCCTAAGCAGGTGCTTGACTGTTTGGTTGTATCAGGAACCTCACCATAAGCATAGGATGAACCTTCAACAGCTGTGCTTGAATTAACTCAGACAATCTGTGTATTCAAAGACTTCAAGGCAGGATGTTTTGGGGGCGTTCTTAAGCTACAGTAGAACTGGGGATGAGTAGAAAAACATTCAAAGTATTTGAACACAAAGAACTGAAAAATTATCAAAGCAGTTGCTTGTGCACTGCTAGAATCATCATTTTTGCCCCCAGTCATAAATACAGGGTAAAAACACTATAAATAGAGCAGCTCACTTTCCTTTAGTGAATAAACACATAAATAATATACATTTTGAAACAAAAAAATCATAGTGCAAAAATAAATTATCAAACAGAAGTTGTGAACATTATTTTACACAATGCTATATAAAACCTGAACCATTTGAATAAAAGACTTTGCAGTTCACTGAAATAATGCATTAACCTTATTATTTCTGCTTCACATTAAACTGCACAGTTTATCCTTTATCCACTAAAAAATAAAAATAAAATAAATTAAAAAAACCCTTAAGATTTTTTAAAGGTTTATGGCAAACAAGATCACTTTTTGTTCTATCTCATTTGTTATTAATTTAGCAGTGCAGTGATTGAATACTCATCTCAGTTCCAAAAGGAAACTATTGAAGTATCCATAAACATCCCCTATTATTTATAACTCATTCTCTTTGAAATTCAGGCTTGAAACACCCTGACACTCAAATCTGTAAGACATTATTGCAGTTAGATGAAGTTACAAGAGACAGTCTGCAGTCAAAGACTGTGGGAGACTCCCCAGCTCTCCTCCTCACCATCACCGCGATCTCGTACGAGACATGAACGTAAGGACACGTCTGATGCCATTCAAGCGGTCTTTGAGGGATTTCATGGCCAAGAAAGGGAGCTGAGCTCTGTTCTCAAGTGGAAGGACAGCCAGGACCCACCAGCACCAGGCTGGCCCATTGGGGTTAGCCTGCAGTCAGGAGGAAAAAAAAAAACCAAACAAATTAAAAGGAAGGATTCATACAGCTGGTAAGGTCCTGTTTTTGAGGATTTAACTCCGAAAACACAGTTTTTGGTAGCAATGTAGCAAGTTGATAATTTTATTGCCAGCCTAATGGCTTGTGATTACTGATTGGCCTGAATCAGACTACAAACAAGTGGCATCTTTCCTAAAAATAGGATGTTAAAGGCATTTCTATTGCTAGAAATATTTTGGATGTTTTAAAAGCTATTTTTCCTCCATGTTATTACTGACCCAGCTCTTTAGGATTCTTGTCTTCCTTCTCCATACTTTATGAGACTATATCATATTTAGCCCTTGTTATATTCTGCTATTTTAGGACCCCACCATTTGCAGTCCTTTAACAAAAGTAACAAGTTTTCAGTTGCCTATTTACTCTCAGTCATTTAATTTGGGAAGCAGAGCAGGCAAAAAGGCAGTTCAGTCTCCTGAGATTAATACAGTGAGATAAACAGTCTCAGAAAGTTATCAACATTAAATATGAGCTTTTTCTTTGCAACTGTGCTACCACTGGTTTGTGGCAACTAAATTCAGAGGCTCAGCTTACGTGGGGTAAATGCAGAGTATTCATATTTTCATCTTAAAACACAATGCCTGCCAGCTTATCGGATATACCTACTATTTCTGTCTCTAAAATTACATAAGCCACTGACTCTGGATACCTGTGGGTCAGGATCCTTAGCTGGCATTGGACCAAAATGACTGAGAATTCGACTTTTGAGTGCTTGCTTGAGGGAGTTAAACCACATATAAGCCTGATCATAGACAGAGTCATGGAGAACAAGTAATGCAGCATATTCTTGTCCTTGCACCTGGAATGAGAAATGAGAGGTGGAAGGTTACTGTTAATTCAGTTGGCATGTTGGGGAAGGCATAGGATTTTCAGGGTTGGGTAGGGGAAAGGAAAAGAAAAAAAAAAAAGGCATGCCAAAAAGGCTCTGGAATAAATACCGGAGCTCATTTAGTGTTTCCCCTTCTGATGCCCCTCCCCTATGCAAATTCTTCACTTCGACTGTATTCTAAACCAAAAATATCTATTTGTAGAATTTGCACTCTCTGGATTGTTGTATGAAAAAACCTTTACACAAACATTGTACAAAGCTGGAAAAAAATCATGCAAAGATTTTTTTTTTAAATCAGTAGAGCTCCAGAGTAGACATTTTATCTTCCCATTACACACCAAAAGCTCTTAAGAATTAATGCAAGCAATTTTGAAGGTTATGGTGCACACAATCCTGCTGTTTCTTACATGAATAGGGATTTTCTAACTGGCTTCCATACAAATCATGTCACGTTCTCCCTCCACCTTCTTTGTGAACTGCAATTATTCTGTCTAGAAGAGCAGTAAGATATCATCCTGGATTCACTTTGTCTTGTTCTCTGATAAATACCTCCAGGAAACACTCTTCAGAACATGGGCGGTGTGTGTGCATGCTTGTGCTAACTACTATGTGCCCCATCTTTACCATGACCTGTTATTAGATATCACAAATTCGTTTTATCAGAAACTTCTAAAGAAAAAAGAAATCATAAAAACATACATGCTTAGAATTTTGCATGCAGTACAACTTAAATGAAGTACTTCTAAATTTACCTTTTGATCCTCAATGTACTCAATATCTGCTGTATTATATCCATCACGCTGGCTGTGCTGAATCACCTTAAATCTCCTTTTGCCAATGCTGTCTACAACAGAACGACCATCAGCAAAGAATTCAACATTTCTTATCTCCAGAATGCAGCCATAATCTGCAAACCTATTGAAATCAGAACAAAGGCAAGTAAACAAGTCTTATTCTCTCCACCCTGAGTTCCACAGAGCTGCCATACAGCCAGCCCCTACCACAAAGGTATTTACAAATGTCAGCTCATTTCTATTGTTCATTGCACTGACTTGCTGTAGTTCAAATTATTCCACAATTGTTTGCAAAACTATCAGGAAGATTCAGACTGTCTAATCTGATTAATGCTAACTGGATGTTTTGAAATACAGGGAACATCTTATGAAACTGGAAGATATACAAATCAGAAGCTTTCAAACTTTCTCCATAATCCTAATATGTTCAGTCAATTTGTACAGAAGGACAAGTGCAATTCAGAATACTAGCATCATGGAAGGACTAGAAAATCTATGAAGAAAAAATGTTTTGCACAATATCAGCAGATTTTACTTGCCAGGAGGGTATTTTCTGCACATTGTACTTTTCACAGAGTATACATACCCAGTAGGTTACAGCACAAAAATAAGGGAGAAAAGCTAAATAGAGAGTCAAACACTGAAGTCAAATTACCTCAGACTGGCTGTAAATGGCTCAATGTAAATGCTCAGCCAGTCCTTATGAAGGTCCTGTTATACTTCTGCAGCTTCCACTATATTCAGAACAGGGAGGATATAAACATATCCCATAATTTAAGGATATTTAGCCCAAGAACATGCTTTACTGTAATTTCAATGTCTTGTGCCAAAACATTTAGCAGATTTGAAAGCAGAAGAAAAATACACTTTCTTTTCATGTATTGATGGGAGATCTGCAGCTCAACCACATGTGACACACATTCAGTTATGAGTGTTTTCAGAGAACAGACATTATATTAATCATATTAGTCAGAATCCAAGTGCTCAAGAGAAAAACTTCTGTCTCCTCAATGTGTTTAACCTGCATGATTAGGAAGAAACTTTCTCTACTGGAAAACTACAGCAGATATTACAGCCATGGACCTTTCTGCACCTCCCCACTGGCTCCAGACTAAGTGGGTACCTCACATGGTCCAAGCTCTTCACTCACCCCTTGACAGGGTCGCTGATGCACATCCCAAACTGTTTGGTGCCAGTCTCCATGCACCTCCGGATCATCAGCCGATAGCATGGCTCAAAGATGTGCAAAGGACATGGGACTGTGGGATAAGCCATTGTGCACACAAATATGGGAACATTCTTATTTAGGCTGTAAGAAAAAGAGGAAAAATCAGATATGCCATCTTACTAAACTACTGACACATGAGTCTCATATTCTTTAAAATTATGTCATCTTAAAATAGAAATTATGACATCCTTAGAATAAAATTCTTAATGGAATAAATAGAGCTATTTTCCCTTTAACTGAATAAATATTCTAGAAAATTATATACCACTTAATAGCAGACAAATTTTTCATTAAACTTTCTGGATTTGCTAGTAAAAGCATTATTGTATCTCTAGTATTGTTTTATTTATTTTATTTCCCTTAAGCCCATTTCGTCCCTATCCAGTATATTCCAAACCCCATCCTGTCAGACTACTTCTACCTACTGTCTCACTCTGCCTTTCATAGAGGTTCACTGAAAGCAGACACATTGCTTTGTACTTGATTTATAAAGCAACCTTCTGGATTTCTTCTACTTCTCTTTATGCTTTAGCACAGTGTCCAGTTCTTACGCTCACTCAAGCACAGTTGCACCTGGACCCTGTTCCCTGGAATCACGTGATACAGAGAAAGAAGCTCCATCAGCAACTCAGCTTGTGCTCCACAGCAGCCAGAGCCATTCACAGCTAACAGCAGCAGAATTAGAGATGGGACTTTACACAAATGGATTACATACTTGGAAAGCTCTGCTATTTCCTCTTCATAAATCTTTCTCCTTTCAGTGAGTTCTTCTGGAAGATATCTGGCTATCAGCTCCTCCATTAGGACTGTTTTACAATATTTCCTCATAGCCAAGCACTGCAGTAAGAACACACACAAGCAGTTAAGAGACAGCATCCAACAACTTACAGAGTATGGTGCCTGTGCAAAGGGCATCATCCATTACCATTTTCTGATGTCTGTGATTGTATCATCTGCTAAACTTGTCACTGAAGAGTTGTTTTTTTGAACTATTCCCTGTGTTACAAACATTTACTTAGGAAATCTGGAAAATAAATATCATCCACAGATTTTTTAAGTATAGGCCTGGTCCTAAGGTTTGAACAGAGACTAGCTATGTTTAGCAACTAAAAAGAGCATTTTAAAAGTCACATTCTTCCTGAATTATGTAATATTTCTTTTTGTGCTGGGAAATATCAAGGCTGTCTGAGGTGAAGTTGTTCCTATCACTTGCACTTGAACTTCTGCTGAAAAAAATCCAAGGATTACCTCTGAGAGCCCCTCCTTGCACAGGGGACATTTTGGGTTGTGATCCAGGCATCTCTCCAGACATTTGAGGCAGAAGGTGTGTCCACAAGGTGTAGTGACAGGTTCATAGAAGAGCCTAGATTGGAAAATCCAAGAGCAAAAAAACAACAATATCGTGTACTAAAGTAAAAGAAAAATGTTGCTACCAAAAAAAGCTGAATTCATTCATTAACTTAACTACTGACTACTGCAGGGATAAAGTTCCCTCTTGCTTTTAATTTCTTCAAACAACTTTTGTATTTATTCAGCTTACAGACTTTTTTATTGTCATGCAACATGAAAGGCATCCCACAAACTCTGACTTCAGTGAATGTGAGGGACAATACTGCCACAAGACAGCATTTAATTCTCCTCTGTGTGAACAATAAACAGAACCAGTAGTTGGACCATCTGACTTCTCTAACAAAACTGAGACTCAATGCAATTCTTGCACAACTATTACTGAAATTCTGTGATTATTTGTATGTGTAGAAGTAAGCACAAAATACCTATTTGCAATAATAGCCCATATCAGTAACTGCAATAAAATGGGACTTGGCAGATCTGGAATAAATGGTGGAACTCAAAGATCCTGGAGGTCCTTTCCAACCTAAACAATTTTACTATTCTATAATGCCAGCTCTAATAGGTATTAATCTTTTTTTTTTTTTTTTAGCCTTCTAGTGACTGCTTTTCTGGAAAATGAGTGACAGGAGATTCATGTTTCATCTGGAAGAATATTTAAATATATAAGACCAGGTCTTCAAAGTATCATGATGTCTATCCTTTACCCATTTCAAGGACCACTATGACACCTATTCTCATGTAAAGTTTTTTTTTCGTATGATTACGCAATATTGCAAAGTCATGCCTCCTTGTCAATAAAGACCTTAAGGAGATAGAAATAACACATAAGTTTTTATAAAAATAGAAACACTTCAAATCCAAAAACTAAATTGTCTGGAATATACTGTATTTTACAACATACTGTCTGAGCATTTTAAGGTCTCAAATACTAGTCCAATTATAATCTAGGTCAATTAATAATTTAAAAAAAAATTAGTTGATCAAAACAGTACACTATGTTCTATTAAACATGTGGAAATTACAATACGTAAACTTATGTCTGTTAGCATCTTTGACATCTTTGACTGTATTTAAGACTGCAATCGGCTGTTAACAAGACTGCTATAGAGAGCTTATTAAATGTCATTAGTTACCAAAAACATTGACATTTAAGCAATGGAACATATGAAATAGTATCTAGAATGCCACACCTATCTTATTGCAACTTGATGGTGTAATTGAAAGCACTTGTTAACTGTTTCATGAACAGAAACCTCACTTATACTACGTGAAACACTGAATTCTACCCCGTGTTCAAGTAAGTACTGCATTGCATATATGATTATTTGGTAGGGACTGACTTCATCTGAAATGTTGCATAAAGTCAAGATACTCCTGCTAAAATTCCTGAGTCCTGCTCTCACAAAAGCCAGCATCAGCTTTTCCTAACCACTCTTAAAGGACCTGGACAAGCTCCATGACTTGCAGAAAAACACTACACAGCAAGACTCCTCATGACATTATTTTGAGCTACTGTAACATCAGAAACTAAATTGCTGTCGATTAATGCTCCTTCTTTTCTCACCAGTATGTTGCTTTGACTACTTTGTATTTTCTGCTTGCTGCTGGAGCAAAGGTAGATAAACCATCAGACAAACAGGTTAATAACAGCTCCTGCTGTTAATTGTGAACAGGTCAGTAGGTTACTAGGTAATTAGTTCAAAGTATCCCAGGAACCAAATCCCCAAAACATTTCTGAAGGACGTGGTAGGAAATAATTACAATCAGTCTGCATAAATAATAAGAAAGATCTTAGGAGAGCATTCCTGAGCACAAGCCTTCCTTGAGCAGTGGTGTTACAAAGCTAACATCCTTCTGAAAGCAAGGCCTGCAGTTGGGACTACAGTTTCATCCTCTATGCTCTAAGGGAAACAGTAATCCCTGGGCTACTTCCTTTACAAATGTATTGTAGTCTGGCTGTTTCTGATTTAACAGAGGATGAGAAAGTGGGATTAAGTAATTTTATTGGAAACACCTGAAAAATGCTTTGTGGACAACCATGATAAACAAGCAGAATCACTAAACCATCTAAGACTAATTGTGTGGCTTTCTGTAAAAGGAAAGTTCTGCTCTTTGCACTACTGAGTGTTTTGACAGCTGCATAAACTTTTACAACATATTTTAGCTGTAGACAGGCAGAGGGAGAGGGGGCAGATCTGATTTATTCCAAGCAGAAGCAAATTAGACAATACAGCAGTTGGTCCTCAAAGCTTTCAGCTTGTCTGAAACAAAATGAAGCCTCCTCTTCTGCATACAAACAAAATCCAGATTTCTCAAAACACAGGCCTTCAGAAGTAAATCCTTAAAGAGGCTATCTGCTATTTAAGAATTTAAAAATATTCTTAAAAATGGGGTGAAAAACTAATCCAAACATGAATTATAGATAAATTTGGGTAATTAAAAAACTCAAACAACCTAAGCAACACTCACTGCAGCAAGTGAAACACCTTCCCAATATTTCTAAGTCACTAAAAACACCCCACATAATGTATTTGCCAAAGTTAAAATGCTTTGTACAAAACAAGTAATAAAATAGATGCAGTTGACAACTCCTACTTGTTTTACTAAGCCATTGCTGTTCCCGAGGATAACTGTTGTTTAACTGGAAGAAGAAATCTTCAAGCAAATGGAGTGACTGCCTCAGCAAAGAGAGGAACACATCTCTTCAGCAAGAGAGTTAAAACATTCTCTTGTTTACTCACAAGATCCTCCTATTGCAATAGCAGCAACACAGTACTTCACATGTAAGCTCAGAATATTCACTGAATGTGGCCTCTTCAGGCATTTTGTGCTTTTTGTGACAAATAGCTCTACAAATTGCCAGATAATAAACTGTGCGTTTGTGCACTGTGTCAGTGGCTGGGTAGGTATCACTACCACTGGGTAGTGGCTGGTGAGAGCAAATCTTTCAGACACCTTCACTAACATGCTTAACCCTCATATGTGTGACTTTTCCAAAGCAATCTCTAGCCCAGAGAAGATCAGAGCCCCCATGCATCAAGAGTGCTCAGAACCAAAGGTTTAGAAATGTATAATTGGAGTAAAAATCACAGTAAAAGCTAATTTCATGATAGAGGCAAAAATAAGAACCAAGTAAGCTAGAAAATCTCTAGGTCATAAAAGCAAGGAAGATACAGCTAGAAAGCTACAGATATCTGTGAGAAAAAACACACCTCATACACAGGGAGCAGTCCAAATCTGATGGATCCACAACTTCAAATGGAATATGTTGTCCAGTGCTAATTTCCTTAGTATCAACTACATCTATCAATAAGGAAAAAAAAAGAGTAATTGAATAGAACTATGTAAGCACAATGCTATCTCATGTATTTATGCCAGCATCTGATATTTAAATGTGTGTTGTATATACTTGCCACATACTGAGCATGAAGTACCATTACAGTACTTCTATGCAAAACTTCAAATTCAGTCTTGGCACAAATCAGCACGTGTTCCCCTAATTTTGGTCACATTATACCCACTTACAGAGGATTCAATCTGGCCTTGCATTAGCAATCAATGTCAAAACATTTTTTGTTAGTGCTGAAAGTCTAAAGTGAGACAAGTTTTTCTCTCATACCACTGTAAATGCACCCCACAGCATGAAAACAAGAGCAGATATCAAGAACAAAGAGAGTTTGCACTTTAAAACTTTAAAAATTGTTATAGAAAGTGCTAAGATTATGTGCAACACTGATGTTCTTTAAAAGATTCAGAGCTCTGCTGGGTAAAGCATATGACTCAACTTTCTTTGCCCCTTTTTAGACTTTTTTCTCTATATACATAAGAGGAAAAATTCCACAACATGCATGCCTTGATTAGGCAAAAGAGAAAATATAAAAGACAAAGTGTAATTTGGTCCCTCTTGTCTGAATCCTACATAAGAAAAGTTTCCATGGGTTGTGTGCCACGGAACCTGCCCTGTGTGTAATTAAACATACCTTTCTTCATCAGTTTGCAGGGCACCTCAGCATTTCGCATCTCCTCTGAGCAGCACTTCCTTTTCAGGAGGCTACATTTCTCAGAGATGAGAAAAGTAGACTCTGGCATGGAGGTGAATTTGTTCTCCTCCTCTGAGCAGTCCTTTTTGCTCTCTGTAGTTTGTATAGATTTCCTCAAACTACCAGAAGTAGTTACATTTGGTTCCTCTGGAATGGAAAACCCCTTTTTCTGTTCCACATTGACCTGTATGAAGAGAGGACTGACATTAGACCAAACTTCCAACAACTTGGTATGGAAAAAAAACCTCAACCTGTCAAAAATCTTTAATGTTATGGATCATCAGAAAGGACTTTGTAGGTCAAGAAGCAAGAGTCTGAGAATTGCTAAGCCTAATTAAAAAACCCCAAACCCCAAAAAGCAAGCAACCAACAAACTTGATTTCCCCTCCCCACCACTGAGTATTTCCAGCCCTTTTGTGTGGCTCTAAAGCTTGAAGGTTGTGAAACTGGATTCAGGTTAGATTTCATATTAAACATATTGTTATCATTGAACCTATGGGAAAATGCATATTACTTATATCATGGTGATGGCATTAACCAACAGGAACACCAAAACAACATCAACTCATTTTAAGGAAGCAATAAAAACACACAAAATTTTTTAAGAGGGAAAATGTCCAGAGCTTCCTCTTGCAAGGCAGATTCCTTTCTCAGAGGATAAACCGTTCAGGGTTTATCCCATTATGGCCACAGGACATCCTGTGTGCAGCCACTGCACAGAACATCACCTGTCAGCTTTGCAATATCACCTCCTGGGATGGACCCCAAAAGAGACACTGAGGATTGTGATGTGTAACATGCAGGAAGATGAGTGAACTGTGCCTTGAATGGCTTCGTGAACGAGTCATGCAAAAGGGTTTCTTGTCAGAATATCCTAACAACGTTTCCATGGGGCAATGTCACTGACTGTTTCTTATCAGTCTCAACATGGCAGCTCAAAAGCTACCATTTTTATTTGTAAGGATTAGCCAAGTTTTCTCCTAAAAATACAATAGATGCAAACCCTATCCCAAAGTTCAGGTTTCAGCGAAGCAGAAGTGATCCTTACAAACCTATGACTGTAAACCTTTGCAGCCATTTACAAAACTACAGCAAAACATAGCAAAACCAAAGCTATGAAGTAGCTAATATATTTTACGTAGCTCTATAACCTCTAAGTATTGTACAGACTGACTATAGAATGACTTAATTACTGGCATCACCAGTTACAGCTCAAGTTAAAGTTCTAGATTTTAGCATTTCACAGCTTTTGAGGGTATCTAAATCAAATCCACAGAGGCCTTTTTCCACTACCAACTACTTGAAAAACCTAAAGAATTACAGGGGCAGAACCAACTCAATTCTGACATAAATTTATCAGAACAACAGAGGAGTTCTATTAAAGAAAAGAAGTCAAATAAGGCAACTTCAGTAAGTTAACACTGTTTTGTATGTTCTGAAACTCAGTAAAAATTTGAGAAATGTACCCTCCTATCTCCCAGAGGCAAAAAGGAGAGAAGGCTTCCCAATGTGAACACAAAACACACAACAAATTAAGAACCACACATCAGACTTGATCTTTACCTTGAGCAACCTTTGTAGGTTATGGCTGGTGCCTCCAGATCCCACTGAATTTAGAAGATTCCCCTTTAATCTAGAGTGATGTGACAACAGCTGCAGGATATCGGGTAAGTGTTCCTGAGCATTTCCCGGGATGAGTGAAAACAAACTAAGTAGAAGCTGTGATATAAAACAGAACACTTCACTGCTTAGTTCCTTCCTTGCAACCTCTAAATGAAAAAGCAAGTAAGGGAATAGCTGAAAGAAGCATCCAGGGTTTTGTTAAAACCATTTAAATAGCCCTTCAAACTACAGTAGGAACGAAAAGTGCAAGAGCTAATGCAATACAGGCCAAACAGACAGCAAGAAACGCTTTCAGAGTTAAACAAGCCCACGGAGTTATTAACCATTCTCTGTGATGTGACACACACATGCCTTTGTCCTCTTTGTCCTGCAGTTCAGGGCTCACCAGAAATTATTAAAAACTTTCTTAAATGTTTTGGGGTTTTTTTGTGCACATCATCTTTCACTGGAGTTTACTAGCACAGAAAGCACTCATCTCACAGGCTTAATCCAAGATCAGTTGGGTAAATGCGTCTGATATTGTAAACTGCAACTATTTTTAATTCACTTATGTGAGAATACAAAAAAGGTAGGCAGTAGAAAAATGCTATTTTTTCATTTGCTATAAGAAAATAAATGACTCTGTTTCAAGTAGCAGCTTGAAGCCCCTTGTATGGCATAGATTATCAGATGAATATTTAAGGAAAAAAATAGAGCTGAATAGAAGATTCACACTTCAAAAACTAATTTCAACATCCTACTGAGGTGATCCTGCTGATGCCTGAGGGAGCCACATGACAGCTGAGATTTCTATTTAAAGCCAAAAAGGATTTCACAGGATCACACTATGTCCAAACTAACACAGGCAGACAGCTAATACAAGCAGAACATCACAACTACACCCAAAGAATTTGGTAAAATGTAGTATGTCATTGTTATGAGAATAGCCTTGGAAATGACCCAGTAAAATATTGCATCATGGATGAACTCTGTGTCTGATGAGTGCACAAGTAATTCTTTCAGTCATAAGCAGCCTAGTTTTTCTCAGAACCCCACTGCTCAGAAATTAAATGTCTTAGAAATGGCTATATGGAGTCAGAATTTAGAAACATATCTGTTTTTTTCTGGTCTTTTTGCTCTAGTTCACAGAAAGTCCTCCAGCATGACTTTGAGCACAAATCATGACATAATGACAATGAAAGACTGCGTGTAACGCATTGGAGAAAAAAGCAAACAAAACCTTCAAACATCAGTGACAAAAAATCCTCAAGAGACTGAAATCTCAACCATATATAAAATGAGATAGAAATTTGATTTCACTACAACCATTCAGGTTATACTCTGTTACCACCTTTATGAATAGAGGTTTACTGTAAGAAGTCTCCTGTGCTTTTAGAAAGCCTTATATGCTACAGGACACAGAAACCCTAATGTTCCCATCCCACCAGTGATTGAGAATGACATAAATACACTGCCATAAAGGAAAACAAAACTATTATATTTTTATTGCCATATGTAATCACTGCAACTCTGAGCCTTTTAAATATGACAACAAAACAAAAAAACCCATGTCAAAATACTGATTTTGACAAAATACAGGAAGAGATTGAGGGGTGGGTAAAATAGGAGTATTCACAAATGCCATGTAAATATTCACACACATTGTAGGTTGCAACTGAAAAGCCTCACTGCAGATCTATTTTGTTGCTTATTTAGCATTAATTATTAGCAACCCTAAAAACCTGTTTTAAAACCAATCTTCCTTTGTTGACTGCTTCCTCTTTCACACCTCCTGCACGCACTGACACTTGGGCAGCATGACTGGCAGTAGGAAGAAAGCTGCTGCTCCCAAGTGGAGTTCAATGAGTGCTGCGTGTTGTGTTCTGCCAGTCATTGGCTTGATACATCATTCAGTAGCAACTCCCCCTCTTCTGCACTCCATCATTGGTAATAGATTGGCAGACTAGGAATCAGATTAGATATCTGAGAATCACAATAGTCTGTGGGTGGCAATTATTAACAATTCAATTTTCCTTCAAAATTGTTGATGCTAACACTGTTTGCACTGAATTGCTGCTGAGTAAATTTTCTCGCTACCTTCCTATCTTCAGATCAGCAATACACGACTCAAATGTGAACAACAGTCTGGATTTGTATCTTCATCCAGCTCTCTGCAATAATGAGAGAGAGGAAAAGAAAAAAAAATCTTATCCTCCTTTGTGAGAGGCCACTGCAAACAACTGTGCAGTTCCAGATGATTTAGGGAACTCACCTTTTGTGCCTCAGACTTGGCTGTCTTGTTCCCAGTATCTAAAGCAAGGCAGAATAGAAACTCCCTTAAAGCTTCTTCTGTTTTCCCCAGATTAGCTAATGCTTGTCCTTTCCTTAGGTGACCCTGCAAGGAAACACATCCACAGCTGCAGCCACAATGACAGAACAGAAGACCTTTCTGAAGAAGGAAAAGTTAAACAGGAAAAATCACTATAATCATATCTTACACGTAGACATCACCAGTGTCTGGGTTTCTAAACACAACAGTCCTGAAAACCACAAGCATAAACAGGATACTCTTTCACTCATGCCAGTATGATTCTCACAGCACCTGGCCCAAACTGATACTGGAAACATCTACTTCCCCTATATCCACCTTCCAAAATAGTAATTTTGTCCTTAGCATTCAATTTTTAGAGATTTCACAAAATGGATACTCATCCAAGTCAAAGATAATAACCTCAGGTCGTTCTCCAGGACTAGCATTCGTGTCCTTCACCCCAGGAAGCTCAAGAACATAATGGTTAAATGTCTGTAAATTGCAGGAGTCGAAGAAGTTACAGGACTTAAAGCTTCCTCCAGATTCCAATGTCTGACCATTCTAACCATTTCCCACCAGGGCAGTATCAAGGTTTTTAAAAATTACAACTGGAGTCAGAACTTACTTTCAACCAGTATGGCTGGAGCCTGCACGCTGTTTCTGCATCGTGCAATGCATCTTCACAAGCTTTCAAAGTAGAGTTAATCTGGGACCGGTTGCTGTATAGTAAGTGGTCATTTGGAGCTGTAGGAAAAAGTGTAGATTAGGTAAAAAGAAATTAGTTACATAAGCTTTATTCCTTAGTTTTTAATTATTTTAAACCATGTTGGTGCTTCCAAGTTGCACAAACCCACAAAACATCCAGTTTGAAAATAACTATGTACTAAAATAAATCTGGAAACCTCTTTGGGCAACTCCAGACAAAACGCCAGCTATGTATTATATAACTGCAGAGAACATTGCATAAATAAATGCTGAGACGCTCACACAATAAATTACCAGCACTGACTGAGGATCAGATGGTTGGTAGAGACACACAGGAGGCATTTAACACAGCAGCAGGAATGCTGTCACACTGTAGGGACGAGTTTCAAAATTGGTAGCATCAAAGTTCTTAAGTGATAAATAAGGGTCCTTTCATGCCAGAGCTCAAAACACAGGAAAAGAAGGGACAGCATGAAGAATCAGGTAGCGCTACAGTGATCACCGAGTTACACAAACTGCAGCATGGAGACACAGCGTGTGCTGGGGAGAGGCTGGGCACTTTTCTTGGGAACGCTTTCATTTAAGTGAAACGCTTCCCTGTAATAACTTGCCTTTAATTTCTAGGTAGTACTTGCAGCGGGAGTCACTTTTTCTTTTCCTCAAACTACATGAAAAGGACCGCATCACAAGTTCTCCCTGCACAGCCCCGTAGGCGCTTCCCGGGGATGGGGAGGGAGAGCGGGGCCGGGCAGGCCGGGGGTGCGGGACACGTATCCCCTCCGCTGCCTTCGCGCTCGGCTGCGAGCAGCTCCTCCACGCACAGGGGGTGGTTTGCGGGGATCCCCCGGGCGCAGAGCCCTTCCCGGGGCGCGGCGGGATGCCCAGGGCGCGGCGCTCCGCTCCGCTCCCCCCGGCTCCGCCGGTTACACAACGGCGCCGGCCGGGGGGAGCCCAGCCGGACCGCAGGCTCGGGCTTACGCAACCGCTGCTCTCCTGACCCAGTTTCACCGCGGGCCGAAGAGCCGAGACCCCTCCCTGGGGCTCTCCTCCAGGGCTCTCCCGACGCCCGCCCCAGGGCCCGGCCCGGGGAGCCGGCGGCCAGCGGGAGCGCGTTCCCGGCACAGTCCCGGACACCGGGGTATCCCCGGCTGAGCCCAGCGCTCGGCGGGACGAGAGGCGCCGGAGAGGCCGCCAGCGAACCGCGGCCGGTGGAAAGTTATCTCCCCCAGCGCGGAGCCGAGGACCGGCAGCGAGGAGGGAGAGCCCTTACCTAGGCTGACCGCTTCGTTGTACTTCTGCAGGGCGGCTTGGAGCTTCTTCTCCTTGTAGAGGAGGTTCCCTTCATGCCGGAGCTGCGAAGCCTTCACTTGGCAGGGGAACCACTTGGTCAGCAGGTTGCTGAGGATGACATTGACCCGCAGGAGCTGCCCGGCCGCCGCGCCGCCCGCCTCCTTGCACAAGACGCAGCGGGACTCGGGCGCCCGGTCCCTCTCCAGGCACTTTTTGCAGAACGTGTGTCCGCAAGGCAAGGAAACGGGCTCGAAGAGGAAGCCCTGGCATTTGCGGCACCTGAAGACGTCCCACTCGCGGGGTGCCGCGGGCTGCCCGGCGGCGGGCAGCCCCTCTTTGATCCGGACGCTCTGCGCCAGGCACTCCACCAGCTTCTCCAGCTGCTCGGCGCGCAGCTGCTGGTGGCGGGACGCCAGCTGGTACAGCGGCAGCGCCTCGTGCAGCCGCCCGCCGAAGGCCAGCGCGTCCGCCCGCCCGAGCAGCACCTGCCACTCGGGCCCCAGGCCGCCGCCCGGCGCTTCCAAGTTCTGCGCCTGCAGAGCCCCGGCCGCCAGCTGCAGCACCAGCTGGGGCTCGGGGCGCGGCGGCAGGTGCGAGCCCATGGCGGCGGCTCTAGCGCGGCGGACGGCGCGGGACGCCGTGAGGCGTGGGCGCGGCGCGGCCCGGCCGGCCCATGGCGGTGCTGCTGCCGCCCCGCGCCGGGAGCGCCCCGCGCCGCCGCCGCCGCTTATATAAAGGCGGGCACGTGACGGCGGCGGCGGCGCTGATTGGGCAGCGGCCGCAGGTTGTTACAAAACCAGGCGGTTTTGTAACGCTCCGGCCGGCCCGTGCCGGGAGGGGCCGCCCCGCGCCGGGCCCGGCGCCGCCGCACCCCCGGGAGGGCTCCGCCGTGCCCCGGACACCCCGTCCCGCCCGCGCTGCCCCCGGGGCGGGGAGGTCTGAGCCGTGCGGAGAACCGAGGTGCTGGGCTATGGAGCGCTGCACACCGGGCACACCGTGCGCGGAGTTGGGTTTGACCCGCTGGGCTGCCCGGGCGCCTCGGTGAGACACGGAGTTCGTGCCAGGGTTCGGTGTTTTCGTACGGCCGGTAGTGCTAAAGAAACACTTCGGCTCGAAGTGGTTTTGAAAAGCGAGAATCCAATTTCGAGCTAGAACAGGAATCGTGAAGCTTTGCAGCTAATCATTCTCTTTAAGGGAATCTATGTAGTAGTGAAGCTATTTTAATGTCAGATGCTCCCGGTTTAGAGCAACTAAGGCAAACATCAGAAGCAAAATGTTGTGTTTATTTAGTTTCGCAGTGTGGCACGTTGTCTACCTGTCCGTGCCAGATTCTAGATGAAATGCACATGCCTTTTGATGTATCTTTGTTTCATTTAAGAGCAGCTCTGTTGACCGTTTCAATCTGCCTGTTCCTACCTATTCTTGCTAAATGAGAGTTGCACTAGTTGTGTAACTGTCTGTTCTAAATGTAGTCTAGAGAGAAAATCACCTGTGCTACTACAGAAAACAAGCTGTTCTAAAAGAAGTTGTGTAATGCTTTTTGTTTGCAGCTTTATGCATATTTACAGTTACCAGAAATGTCCATGTTATGTATACACACACTAACATTCTAAAAATATAGATCACTTTTCACACTGTCTTAAATTCCATTGCAGCATTTGAAATTCCCGATTGTATCCTATTACTTATATATCAGCATCCTCACGAAGCTCAAGGGAGGGGATGAAGGAATTAATTTCCATTTGCACAAGTGTCTGGACTCCTCAGTTTAGACTGCATGAGCTAAACAGGTATTAGGGGATGAGCCCTGCCTGTGGAGCTTGAATGGACAGGAGAAAAGATGAAAAAAAGGAGAGGTAACCTGAGTCTTGCAAGACCTTGTTTAGGGAAGATACTTGAGAAAATTCAAACGACCTTATATTTAAAGAGAAAAATCAGTTTAAAGCTGCTTAAAATGTGAATTTTATCTTCTAAAAATACACACTAATTTTATGATGTTTGTGTCCATGTGCAGGCAACATTATGCTTATACAGAAAATCAGATATGTACCTGCAAACAGAAGCCAGCCATCAGATCCTTCAATTGTCTTTTGATTCACAAATCACAATTATGATGTGAAGACATTTTGCATCTGCCAAAAATTTGGCCCTTGTCTCTAGTGTTCTCAAATATTAAAAAAAAAAAAAAAATGAAAGAAAAAGTTTAAAATCGACTGCTGTTCTCAAGCAAGCCTTTCAATTAGAAAAAGAATTGAATAAGCACTGGTTTCAGTACTTTTTCTGCCATCATTTAAATCAGACAATAATCCAAAGTATGGCACAGCCTGCCAGCAAGTAATCCAAAGAAAGGTGGGACAACTGAAGTACTTAAAATTTCAGTTAAGCAGTGCTTCAGTAGAGTAAGAAAGAATGAGCATTTGTGTTCAGGAGTGTGGGGTTTTCCCTCCAGGCTCCAGCTTGCTAACATAAGAGTTCTTGTTTTCCAAACTTCCATGCAAGAAAATCTCATGCTACAAAAGAATAAAACCTTTAAGAAAAAGAAGAAAAATGCTTTCTTGTAGCCTTGAGGTCGACAGTTGTCTCTATTGCAAAACTATAATCTCGGCAATCCCTCAGTGTGTTATTTTATAACCATTGTCCTGAAAACCACTATGAGTCAAAGCCTATTCAAGCGAGGGAAAGTGACATAACCACTGGTTACCAGTAGCAATGCAGTGACAATCTCTATCAGCGATACACCACCAGTATTTACATAGTTACATAGCAGACACTTAAAGAGATAAGTCACAGTATAAAGGGAGGATTTCTAGCAGCACATAAATTTGAGATAGGGAAGGGGAATAGATTTATCATAGCAAATGCAATCAGCATTTGTGCTCTGCAAGGAACTTCCACAGTTCCTATTCTCAATGTATGAAAGCATTTGCAGAGCTGGCTGGCAGTCTGAGCACTCTGGACTGAAAAGAGTCTCAAAAAGGCACTGGGAAATGCACTTCTGGGAATTCTCTTCTACCAGCAGGACACAGCTGAAACATTTCAAGGGAAAAGAGCAGCTGTACTTATGAACTACTCCCCGTGGTAGGAACTGTGTGCTTAGAAGGGTTCAGAACATGTACCTTTATCCCAAGCCTGCAAATAGTTAAGACCTTATGACAGACGGCCCATGGGCAATGATTCTGTGACTTCTTAGGGGAGAAACCAGCTGGCTCTGCCTCTCCTAGTTCCTGGTATGTGTGGTGTTTGGTAAATGTTAGTACTTGGTGGGGTGTGACTGGTACAGAGTGAGCTGTACAGTCACTAACAGCAAAATACTTTAAAGCCAAGATACTAATTTACTGTTCACTAGAAGTCAAACAACTACTAAATATTTGATTCTGACATCAGGCCTGGCTCTGCAGAGGCTTTTTTAGGAAAAACAGCTGTGTGAATTGATCATACATAATCTAGATATGCTGGGGTGTTTTTATATAACACATCCTGAAAGCATAGAGTTTTCATACATTCATACATATATTCATGGATTTGGAGCAGCAGTAGGTCATGAGGTGTACTTGATTAGAAGGCAAAAGAAAAAAAGAAAAAGGCAAAGAAGCACCCTCCTGCCTACCTGCATTGTTCATGAGATCAAGAACAGATTTATCCTTTACTTAAACAGAAAAAGTTAAAGTGAGGAGGTGACTCACGCTGCAAAAGCACATCTCCCTTGTATGATTTTTCTGCATAGAGAGGTTTAATTTCTTCTTTTTAATGACAACGAGCACAATACTGATCTTCTTCCAGCAGTTAATGGCTGGCATAACAGGTAGCATAGAGCATGACTACATTCTTCAGCCTTCCTCTGTATCTATAAACTGCATTAGGCTTTTAGACCACAAAAGCCACCAATAAACCCATGTCTCTCCCCTCTCAAACATAATGAACTCAAGTGTAAAATTCCAAACCACCAGTCATGCTGACAGAGCTCCTTCTCTAGTGGAAAAACAGATGTGAAAAGTCACATCACAAATACAGCCATGGATGGCTTTTTATTTCCATGTGCTCTGCACGTGCTGTAATAGTCCATAGCAAGAACAGATTTGGACTGATGGCTCAGGCAGTTGAGGCAGTTTCAAAAAAGCGCCAAGCAGGAGGCCTGACCATAATGTCAGGAAGCTGCACCAACTTATGCATAGGGAACAAGAGGAGAAGACACGTGTGTTCTTTTATGTTATTTTGCCACTGAACCTCTGAATTGCTTTTGGCAACTATCTTTACCTCTTCTTTTGCATTCTGCCTACAGTGACTACTCCTTCATGAACTGGGCTTCCTTGCTATCATACACATATGATTTTCGCTGAGTAACTATCAAGCCCAAGTTTTACTTAAAATCTGTGTAAAATTAATTAATCTTGAAAGAAAAGACATCATGTTCTGTCCTCTATAAAGGAAATTAAAGCAAAGGTGTAGTAGAGAAGTTTATGTTCGTATGCCTTGTTTAGAAAATCACTACAATTAAGGCACAAATACATGATCCAATTTAAACAAATGCAAGACACCAACGGAGAGAGCAATTCTATCACAGGGTGTTATTTCTCAAGGAAAAAAACCAACAGAGCCTGAAAAAGGTTCTTGTTACCTACTGGTCCATGAACTCTGTAATAAAACAACAACAAAAAAACCAACCTAATGCCCTTCCCACATAAACTCCTGCCTGCCTAATTGATGACTGACTAGTGATCAGCTTGACAAGACCTGAGGACCAGCAAAGCAAGCATCCCACTCAGGCTGTATCACTCACTGCATGATACTGAGAGGAGGAATCACAACATGCCCTTGAAGTGTAACCAAACCTAGAGTTTGGTTAAAACCTGGATAAAATAGACTTGGATAAAATAATTTCTCTTCAGCCATATCCAGATTCTTAGAAGATTACTTTTGTTCTGCATTGGAATGAAAGGGCTATAGACAGAAATTCAGTGAAATTCAAATTCCAAAATTTTAGTTGTGAAGTAAGAAGATGTTTTGGCATTGAACAAATATTTAACAAGTAATTCACTATGTATTCTAAAAAACCTAATGATATTTTGAAGACTCTTATTTTAGCAAAATGGAGGAACTATCCACTATGCACTCCCACTAGCCATTTTGGTGACAAATTCTGCTTTACTAATCTCTCAGGAGGAAAGGCCAAATTCATTCTTAATACAGAGGAATGAATACCCCAAGTTTTCAAGCACCCATCAGCACACATGGCAACCTTCCAATTACAGCAAACTGCTGCTTAATGTGTGGCAAGACAAAGTCAAGACTAAGCAGTCCAGAGAACATGACAAATCTGGTCAAGAAGCCTTTGTACTTCTGCAGAACATGAGCAATTGTTGCTACAGAACCACCAAATGAATGCATTCTGTCTAGAAGGTATTCATGGATTCCTCTGCTCTGACCAGTAAGAAATGACTGCAAATGCCTTGAGCAACAGGTCATTTTACCTCCACGCAGGAGAAATCTCTTTGTCTGAAAGGACCTCAGTTAGGCTTAGCCGAGATACATTTTCAGTTTGAAACAATGTAAACCTAAACAGTAAGAAGGGAAATGTTGTAACAATGAACAAAGGATATATGCTTTGTTTCATGGACCATGGTAATACAAAAGGAAGACGAACAAGCTTCATAGAGGAATTAACGCAGTCTTACAGACCACTTGGAAGTTAAAAGACTAAGATACAGTATGGATCAAAGCTGGAAGTTATTGGTGAGTTCACTACAAAGCAAATGGAACAGGAAGCTTTTGAACAATTTGAAATCCTGGCTAATGGTTTATTTGAAACTACAAGACACATTCTTGCACAAGTTTAAAAGCTTTCTGAATCACAGCTATTCAGTTATCTTTAGACTGGTATGGACTGCTGTCAAAGAAGTCTCCTCTTTAGAAGACAAATAAGTCTTACTATGGTTGTGATTTTTTAAATCCAAAAAACAAGTCATCCTTTCCCACGCAAACATCTGTGGGAGTGTAAAAGGCCTCTTTAATCCACAATTTTAATTTCAGTAGTTTTCTGCAGGGAGTGAGGAAGATAAAGGCAAGTTCTACAATCATAAAACATGAAAGAGACAAGTATGGGTGGTATTACTATGACAGAAACCCTGCAATTAGCTGGAATAAGCCAATGCTTAATAGTAGCACTGGCATGTGCTTTCTAAAGTACATCTGACTTCTGCCAAACTGAGTTCTAGAGTCACAGCCTGCTGTCTTTGGGCAATTGCTCACAAGCCTCCTTGTCTTTGCTGCTGGGGAAAATTCATTCAGGCAAAGAATGAGGAATTAATCCGTTTTTGGCAAAGCTCTCAGGAACATACATGTGGTCTCACAGCATTCAAATGAGACTTGAAACATGTTTCACATTAAGGGAGTCCTTCCAAGATAAACTCATAGGCCAAAGGAGTAACTTAGAATAGATTATTCCAGTCCAAAAGGAGGACCTACAATGACCATCCAGTCCAACTGCCTGAGCAACTCAGAAAACTTCAGCCTGTGACTGCTTTTTCAGCCTGGGGGTTTGGATATCGTCATACCTGTGACTTTCACTCTGGAGGTTTTAGGTAGCCCCTTTATCCTGGGGTCTGGCCTGTACAATTGATGAGCTGTACTGGGTTACAAGATCACTGCTTCTTGCTGCTCACCACCACTGTAGAGGTTTCTGCCTAGTCATATCAGCTGATATCATAGAATCAAACACACAAAACAAGAGGCAGGCATTTCCAGTTACAAAACTATGAGATTACTGCTATTTAGCCCATTTTGATCAACCAGATAAAGAAATAGATTTCACCTTTCCATTGAAGCAATTCCATGGAATTAGTCCTCGAATCCCAGATGATACCTCTTTCTTGATCCACAGACTTCCAATTTTCTTCCAAACTAGCCTTTAAATATCCATAGCTAAAACTTAGTCATTTAGTAAGAAAAAAGGCAAAAATTTTATGCAAAAGTCAAGATCATATTTGT
Source organism: Sylvia atricapilla (assembly GCF_009819655.1). Classification (NCBI taxonomy): domain Eukaryota; kingdom Metazoa; phylum Chordata; class Aves; order Passeriformes; family Sylviidae; genus Sylvia; species Sylvia atricapilla. The sequence goes on along the minus strand of NC_089174.1, from coordinate 10,385,127 downwards.
CATACTAGGAGTGGGTTTGCTATTTTATTTTTTATTTGAAATACTGCAGAGCTTTCTTATGATACGTATACATTGATAGGGCTTCTGGTAGCAGTTTCAAAAAAATTAGAGTTATGAATCATAATCAGAAATAAATGACTCTTACATCTATTAAGAGAGTTATTTAAAAAAAAAGTTTTGATGAATCATGCAAAAATGTTCACAAACAGCATTATACGTTTTCATAGATAAATGTTTTGTTTTTCCTAAGTCTTAAAAAAGAGCTTGTGCTTTTAACACTTGAATTGAAAAAAAATATTTACAGCAGACATCATAAATGCCACATTGAAGTTCATAGAGGCAAAGTGGTGATGGTCCCCTGTTTTGCATTCACAAAACATGCTGAGGGTTTCAGATCTCTTCCATAAACCCTTAATTTAAAAGCGTTCAGTCTTGGATCTTCAGTATGCTCCTCTTCTCCAAATCATTCATTTCCTTCAGTATAAGAGCAACATTGTATCTCAGTTCTTGAAACTTTGCAACCGGCACCTGAAACAGAACACCAAGCTAAGAAAACACAAGACATCTCCGGAACCTTGACTAGGGTACTAGGGCAAGCCGGTGGATATGTAACACTCTGCAGTGTAAGACCAATCTCTCTTAAAATACTTATTTTTTGCAGACTTAAGACAACGGATTTAAGGTTAATAAAATTCAATTAATTCAACTAAATCCACGTGGAAAAGGAGAGTGGGAAAAAACAGAAATAACACCCACATGGTACGTTTTCTGAACTGCCTGAAGACAGAAAGGAAATACTCAAGGATGTAAACTGAGAGCTGCTTGGGTGATATAAAACTCATGGACTGGAAGGAAAGACATCTGGAAGGTCATGGAGACTACAGAATTCCCAAGCAGAAAATTCAGGATATTCAGCTTGTCCGATCTTGCAAGAGAAAGGAATTAAGACTTGAGGAAGAGACTTGACAGCAACCTCAAGAGCAAATGGCACTCAACACCACATGTGGAAGGCAAAAGATTTAGGGTTAAACATACAAAGCATTTTCAACTGTGCAGGAGACTCATGGGCTCTCCTTTACCATTTCAAGCCCAAGGAGCCAAGTGGATAGAAATTTTATCTTTGAAGACAGAGACCCCCAGCCAAGTGCAGGCACAGACTGGTGACACGGACTGGTGACATCGGTGCAGTGCGCAAACACACAGTCACACAAGTGCCCAGTGCAGTCTGGCTGGTCCCACGCAGTCTGCACAGCACTGCCTAATTTACTCCTTTGACTGCACTGAAGACAGCAGTTCTTTTGGCAGAGACCCTTGTCATCCTTCTGCCCACTGTAGCACAGACACCAATTATATGAGAGAAATCCAACACCTTATTTGCATTTTCCACATACATCAGAAATGCATAAAAAGGCACATCCTTTTCACTTTTTGACATACATACAAGAAGACTTGAAATGCTGCAATTGCCACTGCTTTAAAAAACCAAAACCCGACAACTTCAGTCAGAAGTCACACTGTGATCAAAATACCAAATGGAGACCAAAGAGTGCAACTTCTCCCTGTGCTATATACATTTCAAAGCTGTTCACAACAGAATTATTTTCTGGACTTAGCACCTTCCATAAGCCCTGTAAGTTAGCAGGACATTCTGAATATGTTCAAATAAAGGAAAACTGAAGATCTGAGGTCTACATTTAGTTGCATATGGTACCTTGAACCAAAACACAAGCTTATCCCAAAGAGCTACTAATTGTGGGAAGACAACTCATCAGATAAAGAAACCCTGTTTGCAGTCACACCCTTGGCATCCAGATCCAAGCAGCATCAACAGCAAAGAGCTGATTCTAAGAGCAGTGCACTGTTTCTTATCAGATAGTTGCACACCTGCATGTGCTGGACAAACACATCTCCACCAAAGAATAACGTAGGGTCTTCCACAGACTTGCAACAAAACAAAACCAAAAACAAACACAAACAAACACCAACAACAAAACCCCCAAACCAACAAACCAACCAACCACACAAACTCCCAAAAAACTCAAACAAAAAACCCACCCATACAAAACCAAACCAAACCAGCAAGAAACAAAACCAAAAAAACCCTCCAAAAAACAAACACTAAAATCAAGCCAAAAGATTCAGAAACAATGACACCAGGACCATCACTTGGCATTATATACCAGCAAATAAAGTGGGAATAGAGTATAAATTCTATAGAGATTTATAAACTCTATATGGATTTTATTCTCACAAGTGAAATTTATCCTACTGTGCAGGGTTAACCTGAAGCCATGGCATAATTTAAGTTCCATGGAAGTCCTCAAACATGGGATGCTCTGAGCTGGACTGTCCAGAGAGGTAAATATGATCCCCTGTGAAGTGACACCCTCAACAGTTTGCAATGTAGCACAGAATTTATGCCTTCCTCAACACATGCTTTCTTGAAAAATAATTTAACAGTAAAATCAGTCCAGCTCTTTGAACCCACAGGGCTTTGGTGCTTCTTACAGACTACTACTAATGAGAGAACTGAAGCCAAGATCTGTACGGAGTTCAAATGTTACAATACCGGCTGTGCATTGAATTCCTGTATGCACCACCATGTTATTTATAGAACAAATAGCATTCCTTTTCAAAGGTTAAAATTATGGAAGAGTTTATGCCCTCTTCTGGCAAGCCTTTAGGTACAGTGTCATAAATACTGCCGCTCACTAATCCTGTAACAAACAAAGAGAGTTTTTTTACTTTCTAGCAGACAGAAAGTTCTGAAGAAAAAGAATAAAACTACCTCTGCCACAGAAAAGAATGTTAGATTCTCTCTCTGAGGGTTTAGAAGTGTATCATACATTATATAAACCACCCTGGTAATTTTCCTGCCCTCAAGAGCCACCATCAGGTCTGAAGGTTATAGTTTATAACCATCCCACAACTTTTAATCAAACCAGATATTATGTAATAGTGCTTTCCAGTAATTAATATTCTTCTAACAAATTGCAGTTCAGCAGAACATGTGTAGGAACAAGGTATGAAATGTTTTTGATTGGTATTTCATTGTATATTTTATGTGGCTACACTGAACACGAAGGATTCCAAAGCAAATCAACTAATTGTAACATACACTTTACAAGAGCTTTAGGATTTTACTAATAATTTACTAAATAAAACTAGAAGTGGTTTCCTTACTATTTATTATGGCAATCAGACTTACTTCAAAGCGATGAGCTGTCCCATCTGAAAGCTTCATCATCATCAGAATGGATGGCTGGAGTGCGCGGGCCAGCGAACTGAAATTATTTACATCATTAGTATTACAGCAGTAGAGATCAGCAGTGTGATGACTACAGCATTGCACATTAACAATTATAGATGTTCTTGTAGGCTTTACACAGAACATGAGTAATTTCAATCAGAGTCTTGCTGGAAACTCATGAACACAACAGTTCTGTCCAATTTACCTCAGTATTGAGATTTAACATTTAATTAACAGTTTAGTAACTCCAAGTTCAGGAGCATTTTCATTTTTACATAATTGGTTTAGTGGAACTATGATAGGGATAAGAGATGACCAAGTACTGCTAATAATAATGCACAGTTTTCTTATACAGTTTACCATGTTGCATTAATCATTTCTGTTCCTTCATATGTTCAACTGCCACCTTATTTGGGAAATCAACCTCTTCCAGGCTTCAGCCTAAATTTGTGTGTTATTTTATTTGATGACCCAAAGAAGGGAAATGAGTCATTCTTGCGCAGCTTCTATCCATTGACATTGCCAAAGCCTGCTCAGGTACAGACAGGCACTATAGCCCAGAACTGCCATACCTCCCTGCAGAGGCTGTTGGTGGATGATAAACAAGAAATCCCAGGGGGAAGATTAACAGAAAACAAAACTAAAAGGAAGGAAAACAAAAACCAGTGATGTATTGCTCCTGTGTTGTTTGGAAAACAAATCATAGGATTTGCTTTCAGCTTGCAAGCACTGTTCCTAAGGATGTTTATCTGGACATTTTGCTCTCTTATCAGTACAGATTCTTTTTCTACAGAGTGATACCTGAGTGGTGCTTACAGCACTGCTCATCAGACTGTCACCTGAACTAGTAGCTTGTGGCCATCCCAACTTTCTCTAAGGAGCCTTTTTTCTTGACTTCAGGAAGCAATCCCTGATCAGCCATGGGCCTCTCTAAGAGACAGCACTCTCTCCCAGATGCAGGTATTCAGACATGCAACATGAAGTCACTCATGCTAACAATTTACACTACTAACAAAGACTGTATTGCCTACTTTCTTTCAGATTGGTCTGTCTTGGTTAGAAGCAGACAGAGACCAAACAGCACAGACAACAGATTTCTGTGTTGTTCTGGCTCTAGCCAAAGATCTGTCACCCACCAAGCCGCTGCTGTGGCAGATGGTAAGAAGCTGTTCACTGCAGGCACAGGCAGGATGATCTCAAAGGCTTTTACTCCTGTTGTGAAAGAAACTAGGAGGTAGTTCAATAGCCAGTTTTATAACTGTAGCAGTGTAAAGGTGCTGTCCTGAAAACTCTCTTTGCAGAAGCAGAGTACAAGCAACAAACCATGGTCTGCTTGAGAAGTTGAATAGATGAATATCCTCTCCTGTTCCAGTAAAACTAAGACCTTGCCTGCTGCTTGAGGCTCAATCTGACTAATTTATACCATCATCACCAGGACCTGTGGATTTTTATCAGCTCTGTTAAAATTTAAAATAAGAGACTCAAACTTTGAGTGAAATGCTACAGCAGTAAAGTGTATATACACTGACTTCTACACTGTTCGGAATATTCCACCTGTATCTTACTGTTTTAATGCTACCTGCCAATCCCTAAAATCAAGGTGCATTTTGACCCCATTAAAATGTTTAAGCAGCACAAGAAATTGGTTTATTCTGAGGGAATTCCAGGCATGTGCATGATTCTCTTTTATACCTTGTGGATATAGCTACATCCACTCTCCACTTGAGGTCCTGGATACTTGGTAGCCGACTTCTTTGTATCAGAGCTGTGCCTTCGGAAGTAGGACGCCTAAAGAGTGAATCATATATAAGAGACTGGAATGCAAAATTCATACAAGAAGAAACAATCTAAAGAGAATAGCATTCCTCAGTACAAACCTGTCCAGAATTTGTTTCTCTGCTACATCTGTCCTTACTTAAAGAGGTCTGAGCAAGTGGAATTTTTGTGGATTTAATCTGTGATCAGATTATCCCCTTTTTCTATGCTTAACTCTCTTCTATGAACTTAATAGTTCATGTTGATAAAAGAGACTGTGACTGTGTAATTTTAAAGTTTAGTAAGAGTCATTGTAGTGGCTGGCATACCTATTATTTCAATTATATGCAACTGTGAGGCATAGAAAGGGACCTGCAAATATATTTTTACTTTCATGCAAATCCAACAGGAACAAGCAAGCAGAGACAAGACAGATGACTTAGGCAAAACAGTTGCATAAGGTCATTGATCTTCAGCAAAAACCATCTAGCATTGGCAAGCAGCAATGTTTTAAAACATAATAGAATTAGTGTATTGAGTGTATTTTGAAGCATACTTAAAAAAACCCACAGTGGTTCTTGTTGATCCAACATAATTTACAAACTGTAAGTTCCTTACATAATGTTCACTGCCAACCCCAGCGCAGCCTTCAAGATTTTTACCTAGTCTAATGTGTAAGAAGCCAAGCATTTTATTTGTTACTCATATTGCAGGAATCAGGCTGATCAAGACCTAGTTTATTCATGAGGGGAAATACAGTTAACAGCAATCAAACTTCAGATGGCTGACAATTTTGAAAATTTTAACAACATCCTAAGTTCTGCAAAACTAAACAGTAAATCTGATACAAGTACATAATAACCATTTTTAGATACATATGCAGGAATAATTTCAGAATGAGGTCACTGAGCTGGTCCATTGAGGAACTGAACTTTTGAACTTTGTGTTACTTACCTGTTTTTTTTTTTCTCCTTTCCCTGCCCCATCCCCACCTTTTTATTTTTTTCCTTTGCTTTTTTTCTCTAAGCATCCCATGTCCCTAGAATTTATTTATGGTACATTTCAAGTCTACTCCAGTACTTCCACTAAGGGCAGGATAAGAAACATTACATCCTTTATCCATGGTGCTAGACATAATCTTATTACAGACTTTACATCAGAAAGGAATCCTCTCTGAACAAATCAAGCACTGATTGATAGGAATGGCAGTCTAACATCACTTCTCAGATTCTTGTGTGCAAGTTAGCTGGGCCTTTAGAAACTGCCCAGAAAGATTAATGATCTCATAAGGTACATGGGACTCACAGGCTGAGATCCTCCAAGTGCCCTGCATTATAAAAGGAGATACAAGAAACAATTTATGTCTTTGGTGGAGGAGGGGGTTTGGGGGGTTGGGTGGTGTCAGAAGTGACACACATTCCTAATAGCATGGTAAAGGAATGAGCAAAAAAAGTAGATCAGCTGGTTCTTACTCACTGTCAACTCCTGGACAGGAAGTAGGTCACCACAGCTGGGTGCAGCCATGAGAAGCTGGAGTCTAGAACAGTCATTAGCAGGATTAAACAATAAGAACAGGCCTTTCCCTCAGTGGAGAGCTGCTGCCAGAGTATTGCTTAAGTTGGAGACTCCCTAAAAATAACCACACTGCTACTGTTTCCTTAAGACATGTTAACTCCCATCAATGGAAGTAAGTCCATTCAGTGCAGCACCAGCACTCTGGAGGAAGAAAGGAGTTTTAAAAACAGAGATACTCAACTTAGCAGTGGTGGAAAAGGTCAGAAATGGTGACCTCCCAAACAGAGGGGAAGTTTCTGAATATTGTTGAGAGATGGAATTTCTACAGTCAAACATGAAGCTCTATTTCTGGTCAGGACTTCTGACCAGAATGGCACTTCTGTACTATTCTCCTGGGAAGAGTCACAGCTTTTATAGCTTAGTTTAAGCTTCCATCAGGACCTTCCCAACTTGGACAATGATGGGAGCTGCAAGAATCCTGTAAAGATGACAGAATGTGCATAGTGGCCAACATGCATACAGAAATTACACAGGCTGCTAATCAAGCCATTGATTTCTGAGAGGAATAGCAAAATGGAGCAGAGAGGACTCAAAGAATTACGCATCCAAAACCTATAGCCTATAATTACATTTTGTAAACACTCTGTGCCAGCAGCTGCAAAATACTGTCAGCACATTGTGCACACAGAAGTCAGAACAAGTAAAAGACCATGGATCAGGTAGAGACCATCCTAGAGACCATACAAGCCATGGTGGAAAGCATGATACACCTGGTGACAAGAACGTCACCTGCTAAAGGATGCAACTCGAAAATGAAAGATTGGAGAATTTGGAGCAGCAGCTGATCTATCAGTATACAAATTCTGGATGGTTCCCTATGCACATAACAAGACATGCCTAGCAGGCCACTGAACTGGAAGGCTGAACAAACTTGTACATGTGAAATGCTGACAAATAGAACACAGAATGCACCCTCCTGGTTGAAACGAAAGCTACACTGTTAGGAAAAAAAATAAAAAGCAGTGCCTTTATTATAAATATTCAGAGAGGAGGAAGTTAGTATTATCCTTTTCCTTAAAATCAGTTTTAATTTAATGTAGTTATTTACTGGGGTCAATGCGACAAGTTTTTCTTTCAGTCTACATAGACTGGTGGAACTGTGGGAAAACAAATACAATTGCCAAATACTTCAGAGCTGTTGTTTAGATAAAAGAACTCCAAAAATAAGATAAAATGCCAGGAAAAGTATTAAAAATGGGTTTTTCTGAGTTTTCTAGCTCATACTGAATTACTGAATTTTTGATCACATGCTAATGTACCTCTTACCATCACAAACATATATATTTACAACTCAATACGCATATGTATGATTCAGTGTTACATTTAATATTGTAGAAGCAGAGCTGTCTAAAAATCAAACCTGAGGTGTTCTTCTCTGGTCGCAAAACACAGAGCAAGATTACACTGGATAATCACAGCTTTCAAAATGAGAAAAAGCTAAATTTTCCAGCATCGTGATTTCACAGTAGAAAACAGACAATCATGCATGCTTCAAATTACATCTAAATTTATCTTCCTTTCCTACTGCAAACAATATTTCCACTTTGCAACCATGAATTTTGCATTCTTAACACCTATAATTCAAACAGAAGAGCAAAGGAAAGACAAGAAGACTGAATTTATTTTTACTCCAAGAACCTTTAGCTGTAAGCCAAGATCTTAATCAAAGAAATGAAAAATATTTTTAGCTTTGGTAGCAGCACTCAGACCCTTGAGGGTAACTAAAAAACCACAACTGTGGTTATTGGGTTTCCATGCAGAGAATGTGGAGCAGCATTAGGTTAGTGATGTCATGTGCTGAGTGACCTCAAGTTTCAAGAAGGAAAATTGGAACTACAGAGCATCTTGAACTGGGCCCACAATGATCATCAGAGTCCAACTCCTGGCCCTGCACAAGTTTGTGTATTCAAAATGTTCAAGATCTTGAATTTCTAGAATAGCCTAAATATGGTTGAGCAGAGAAACTTCTAGAAAAAGGGAATCCCAAGAACGGACAAAAGAGACAGGGTGTTTAAAAAATTCTCGATTTAGAACTTCCTCTAGAGCTACTGAGGAATGTTGCTTAAAAAGTGAATTACAGCAGGCAGAGCACTTGATATCTCATGTGTGTTGTCATCAAGTCACTCAGTGTGAATTCCCAACTGAATTGTACATTAAGACTTGAGAAATGCTGAGAAAGCTGCCATGAACCAAGGCATTCAGTGGGCTTTTGTAGCCTGCCTCTTTTACTGTAACTTGCTAATGATAATGATGGCAAAAGTGAGTAATTCTGCACTGCAGTTTTCATCTGTAGGTATTGATCCACCTCACAGTCTATAAAACATTATAAAAACTGATGAACACAGAAAAATTGAAAATTGGCAAGAAATCTACTTAATGCATATATTGCCATGCATGATGGACATCATACTGTGCTGAATCAAAATAATGGGACTTATTCTCATTAATTTGGAAAATAGTGCTGTTCCTTCAATACACCAAGGATTTGTGTCAGCAGAGCTCTGTGCAGCCCTGCTGTCTGCACAATGAAGGCACTAACCTGTTACCAAAGACTACACTGGAAAAGTCCACAATGAAATCTTCCGGTATTCTGAAAGAGAAGAGCAAGACAAAACAGTTAGGGTTTTTTTTTCTTTTTGTAACCACACCTATATGGCCTTTTCTGAAAAAACCCTAGATCTATTATAGAACAAAAAAGATGTCTCAAAATTTTCCATCTTCCACTGCTTAAAATTTCCAGCTCTTACATAAGCACTTCAGTATTGATTCAGACAGGGCTCTCAAAAGGACAACCTATGTTTATATACCAAGAACCCTAAAAACTGTAATACATCTTTACTGTCCTACCTTGTATGGCAACAGCAGATTTCAAAAGAACACAGTATTTGCTTAACTTCTCTCAGTAAAATCAAGAAAAATTTTACTGATGGCTCTGACAAGTGTAGAAGGCAGGCCAGCAATGCATACTTTCAAAAATCCCAAATTTACACATTCAATTTCATTTTCACCTCAAGTGTAATGAAGACAGAAGGAATTGCACCCGCAAAATTCAGAGGCCCTTGTAGCCAGGGCTACTTACAAGATTAGCATACATAGGGACTGCCTGAAGAGAGTAACACACTCCATCTACTCTACATCTCTCCACTCCACCATTCCTCCGACACTGCTGTTGCCTTACAAACGAGCTACTGTTGATTCTCAGTACAATAGATCAGGCTGTGAATTGCAAAGACCACAGAGCAAACACTATCCATTCAGCTGCCTTTGCCACAGGGACAGTAACCTCCTACAGACAGGCAGGTTGGACAAGTGGGAGAAGTCACTACTGCTGCTGCCACAGTTAAATCCAGCACTCACCATGAATCAGTGCCCAGAGACATTACTCACCAGTGGCTTGAGACACACAGCAGTGTATCAAAAAAAAATCAAAGCAAACAAGGAAGTTATCTGTCCTAAAGAGCTTACGGTGTCTAATGACCAGAGAAAAAACAACTCATCAACTCACACAGCAGGAAGATGAAACAGCAGTTACTACAGTTTGAATTCATAAAGAAAGAAGTAGGGTTAAATCATATTTTAAAAGACTACATGGATAAAAAGAAATTAATTTTAACAAGCACTAGAACAGTGCTTTTTTGGCTGCAAGAGTCTGTCTTCAAGGGGCGACAAGACTATTTCTACAAACATTTCTTACATTTTCATGCAAGCGTATCATTTAGCCCATCCTGACCCTGACTGGATATCCTGACTATATAGTGTAATAGCTGGAGACAGGGGGTTGTAATATGATTATGATGATACTTACCACAACACTTGCTTGACCCAAGAGCGTTACCAGAACAGAAATATTAACACTACCTTTGAGTTTGCATTATTTTTGCTGTGCAATCAATGATTTTGCTGAAAATTCTCTTCCTGACTCAAGCAGCACACACGAGGCCAGTCACACATGACACAGATAAGATAGAACATGGCACAGTTCAGCCTGAACTACAGATGGTAATCACTTGTCAGTGGAACATTCTGAGGAAGGTACTCAAAGGGCAAGTAATGTGTGAAGATGTCTCAATCTCATGTTATTCACGTGAGTCATAAAGTTAGTAAATAATCTGTGAGGGTAGGGAAAAAAAAGCACCCACAATTTAGCGTGAATTTATTCCCACTGGCTCAGCCACTCAGGCTAAGAAATAGGGAACTGCAACTCTTTTAAACTAGTAATATTGATCTAGTTAATCAGAAGTGGGCATGTATTCCAGCTTCTCTCTTCATCAAAACTAGAAGCCAATATAAGTACCTCACCAGAAAACTGAGAATTACAAGATATTATATGGGCAGAACTAGCTCAAGCTTCAGATTCACTTGAAGAAACAAAACTGAATACAAGAACTGGGGAAAAAAAAAAAAAAAGGTTATATGGCAGAGAGTTTAAACCTTTTAAAAGAAGACAGAATGAAAAAGAGGTCTATAGGCCCTTTTTCTGCTTTAAAAGACAAAATATCTGCCCAAACACTGGATGCCAATAATGCCAAGACATCACTGTTCAACCAATGTCATGTTCTTTGTGCACTTGATCACAGGACGGCCACTGCACCAGGCTACATGTCTGAATGTAGTTAGTTAGTGCTTTGAAAACAAGCAAGTATTTAATCTCCAAACACAAGCCCACTGGGAAAGGCAGGAAAATTATGTTTCTCAGAGGAACTGAAGGTGTTAAAGGTGCTGCCAAATTTTTAACTATCACAGCTTGAGAGCAGAATAAGCGATTGAGTTTTCTAAAAGTTCAGCCACAAAGTGAAGAGAGCTACTCACATGAAGTAAGACTGTCAGAGATGGAAGTTAGGAAGAGTCCCAATACTGTGAGAACAATGGGAGCATAGCAGCAACTAGCAGCCTAGCAGCACACACATTCAAGTCTGCAAGCAGCACAAATGCAGTTACCTAACTATTGCTGCTAGATCAGCCACATTAACCAGAACAATAAGATAAAAAGATGTATTGAGATATAAAAGATATAAAAGAGATAATCTAGACTGAAAAGTGTCTTGAGTAAAATGTGTGAATAAATTAAGTGAGGAAAAAAAACCCCCAAACACAACTACAAAAGTGTAAGTCATTCAAGTGTGGTGAAATGACAAGGATAGGGACTTGGGAGTCCAGCCTGGAGAGTGAATTCTGACACTCCTATACCAACTTTCTGCACTGCTCAGAAGAATATTCACCCAGCCCCTGAGAATATAGCATGGAGCTTTTAGTATTCCTCATTATTCCATAATCAAACCTGGCACATTCTTTGTGCACCTCAAAAAACACCAGCTCCCACTGGGTCAAAAGTAATTAGTCAGTTTCTTACTGACCTACTTTAACCTGGGTGTGAACTCCCATGACAGGGCAGAGGCAGCAGCTGGCATTTCAGCTCTCAAGACAAAGGGCAGGCTGAACGCCAGCACTGATCAGCAGACAAAACTGTATCAACTTGCAAGGCACCTTTCACTATGGTCCAAATGGCACTTTTCATCGGTTACACCCCAACTAAATCTGCAGTTTTAGTTTGCCTGAAATCGCTAATAAAGTAAATCATGCTTATGACTTAACTGCTTACATAGAGGAAGCCAATGTACAGGTTAATGGACAAATCAGGATGAAAAAAAGACAGAATTAGAAACATCTATTCTATTTCTATTTCTCCTATGTAGTAATCAGAATGTTGAAGAAATGTGTGAAAATAGTGTTTTAAAATAATTAAGCCTTGATGCAGAGGTTCCAACACAGAAGAAAACATCAATAGATGTTATTCACGGTTACTAAATACAGAAATAGGAGAAAACCTATAAATATTACTAGCATCTGATATTTAGCTTTTAGGATATGAGCCCTTCAAAGATACTCATGGAAGACTGATAAAGATTTTGGCAAATGTTGTAACAAAGGTCATGATTTCTTGGGTAATAGGCAGGAGAAATTGTAGCTGAACATGGTGGTAGGGTTTCATGAGCATTATATCATTGACCTTTCAAAGAAGGAAAGAAGTAGGGCAGTTCTTAGCTTCTGAAATGCTACCACTGTCTTACCAAACACTTAAAAAAATATTGCAGGGTAAGGTGGGGTTGGCAGAGAGAAGGTCACTCATATCTGCATAACCTACATTACAGACTAAATCAGAGGATTCTCCCCAGCAAGTGAAATAAAACTGCTCATGCTCAGTGCTAAATCAAGTCTTACACAACACCTGTTTTTTTCCTCTGACTTTGTGTGATGTTTGCCAACAGATGCATTATAAGATATTTACAGGTAATTTTTATACCAACTTTTTGTGTAAAAAAAGTTAATTTGGGGAAACAATTACATAAAAACCACGAAAAAACAAACGTTAAAAGAACTGGTGTAAACAGGCATACCTGAGCTCCTTCAGGTCTTCTTTAAAAACCTAAAAAGACAAAGAAGATGAAATTTTACATGATTTAGCCTTTACTGATCATTTCTTACCTACTGAAACAATAGTGGTTACTTATTTGGTATCTCTCCCCAAAAATTTTAGACTTGAGTGTCATTTGTTTTGAAATGACAATATATTATATTGGTAATATATTGAAAAGAATTTTCAGAAGTGTTCAATCAAGTTGTGATTTAAAGACCTAAGTATTTTGGAAGCCTTTATTTTTCAACACAATATCTCTGCCACTTCTTTTTATTGAGAAACATTCTTCTTTTAGACTAACTATGTGCCCTTATTTCCAAATACTTTTTGCAGTAAGTTGTTTAAACTATGACAAGAAAAAAAAAATGGCAAAATATAAGGTCTGAATGCTAAAAGTATACTTCCACTACATTTCCTGCAAGATGGGAGCTTTCCCAGTATTACCCGGGTAAATTTGAAGCTGTATCTTAAACAAGATGTTTTGGAAAACCAGAAGTGGTACACTTATACAATTTTCTTTTATCGTTTTTATAAGGTAAAAAAACATGAAAAATGAAGAAAATAGCTATGAAGAAGGGATAGGTGTTGGGATATTGCAGGTGTGTACATATTCACACCAAACATCCACAGCATAAGGGGAAATTGCTGAGGAAATGTCTTCCAAATTCCATTATATTGTTCTGGCCATAAGACCTTCCTTTCTCTATGGAAGAAATATGAACAAAGAAGTAAAAAAAAACCCAAAAAACACAAAAAAAACCAAAAAACAAAAAAAAACAAAAAGAAAGAAAGAAACAGAGAGAGAAATTATAAGCATGGACAAAAATAAGTGGTATGTGTGAACACCCAGTTGGAGTAAGAGAAATTGTTGATGCCTATGAAATAACATTTTGCTATGAATTCTTTGGTGGCCTTAATTTAGGAGTAAAAGCAAACATGCACAGTAAAAAAGACGCTGAAGGAGAAATAGATGCAGGAATCTTTTTCATAAAGCTTAAATATTTTTTCAAAAAGCTCACTCTGAATCCACCTAACAAGAGAAATAAGTTCCAGACTTTTAGCAGTTTCTTCCAACAACCTTAACTCACAGAATCATTTTTATGTGCAGCTTCCCTCCCAGGCAAATGAAATTGAGCTGGTGATTTGTATCTGACGCAGCTTTTACCTTATCAGGGTTCCAAGTACTCCCAGAACTTACTTCTTGTTTGAAAGTTGATAAGGGGAGTCTCAATGCTTCTCGGAGGAGGGTGTACATGCCAGAAATGAGGAAAGCAAGTTGCTCTTCTGAGAGATTAGCACTCTCTGCAATCAGCCTGACAGATTCCCTGCAGTCTTTTCCTTCTAATGCATTAACCGTGACTGTGAATAACAAAAAAAGAGCAAGATCTTGAATTTGCTCAACTATGTGGCTCTTGATTTTGATGGTCAAAGGTGCATTGAGAAAATTCTCACCACAGGGACAAACCTCACAGACAAAAATGAAATCAATCATTGAGACAGTGTAGCAGAGCCTTCAATAACACTGGCTGGATAACCCTCAGATACTGTTACATGCAATTTTTACACAGTGAACTGACCAGGCGCATGAATTTGCATCTTATTTTTCACATTAGTATTTGTTTAGCAATAGAGTAATAGCAACAGCCTTGAAAAACTAACTCGGTGCAAGTGCAAGAGCAATGTAGTTATACCGTGCTGAAATCCGCCACATCTTCAAAGATTATAAAACCTTCAGAGGAAAAACTGCAGCCCTGCAAACTGTGAGACACGAGGTCAGCAAGAGCAGACAGTGATGGGAGATTTGTGCCAGCTCTGCACAAACTGGAGGGAGGCTGTGCCCACCCACTCCAGGGGGATCTGCACTGGGGTCACTGCCCTGGCTCCAGGCAGTTTGAAGGACTATCAGCCCCAGCTACAGCAGGAAGCATTTATTGCACACCCAAAAGCAGGTGACAATTTACACCAAAATTAAACCCAGACAGTCTGGCTTCCTGGCACTGATAAGGCTTTTCAGTCTCTAAGTCCCTGCATCAAACAGCAAATACAGTTCAACATGTGCGTTTACTTCTGTCCCAAATGCCTCTGCCTATACACAGCTTCATTATTTCAAGTATTACAAGGAAACTCCGATACATTCCTTGCTTCTGCTACTGTGCAGCAACACTTTTAGAGACCAACCAGCCACCAGATGTTTTGAGTCCTTCAAATTAAAAAGAAAATCCCTGAGAAGATGTTAGCTGAGAGAACATGCCAGGGTCATACCATGCTGGGCAGCAGCTACTCTCCAGCAAGCTGTGCTTTCAGTCTGCTGGTCAACAATTCCATTATTTCATGATTGTTTTATATACCCTAATGTACTCAACTGTGTAACTCCTGATTTTGATGGTCAAAGGTGCCTTGAGAAAACTCTCACCAGAGGGAGAAGTCTCACAGACAAAAATGAAATTAATCATTGTCCATCTTACAGCCTCGACCTCAACAGGACACCTGCACCTTGGGGTTGCTGTATTGTCTCCTGCAAGTTCGGGAGACGCCCAAGGGGTCTTCTGACTGCCACACACAACCTGACAGTGACTGAGGCTGTTGGCTCTGGTACAAAGGGATGAGAGAGGAATGACTTTAACAGCACTCAGCTGACTTTGGGGGCCGTCCACGGCTGCAGAACTCCATTCCTCATTATCACAGATGTCACGGAATTGTAGAATACAATGAATCAAGCCCCTCATTTTATTTAAAGGTCAGCTCTAGCTTCCTGTCAGGAAAGCCAGTGAGAAGTGCCCCAGGAAGCTGCAGCCTTGCAGCTGAAGCCCTGCAGCTGTCACAGGATCACAGAATGTTCTGAGTTGTAATGGACCCAGAAGGATCATCAAATCCAACTCAGCCCTGCACAAGACACCCCAAGAATCCCACCATGTGCCTGAACACTCTTTAAACTCTGTCAGGCTGGTCCTGTGACCACTTTCCTGGGGAGCCTGTTCCAGTAACCAACATCTATGGAAAGAATCTTTTCCTGTTCTCTAACCTGAAGCGCTCTGACACAGCATTTTGCTGTTCCCTCGGATCCTGTCACTGGTCACCAGAGAGGACATCAGTGTCTGTCTCTCTGTGGCCTCTCGTGAGGAAGTTGTAGCCAGCTTTGAGGTCTCCCCTCAGTCCTCTCCCGGCCGAACAGACCAAGTGACCTCAGTCCGCATGACTTCCCCCTTACGGCCTTTCACCATATTCTTTGGTCTCCTTTGGAAGCTCTCTAATAGCTGCCCCTCTTTTCCCGTCAGGATCCACGGCTTCCCCGGCGAACGCGGCTCCCGCCCATGGCTCTGGCTGGGAACCCCCCGCGTCCCTCTACGGGGGCAGCGCGGCCCTTCCGCGCCGGGGCGGCGCCCCGCGGGCCCCGCACGGGCCCTACCTTTGAGAAGCCGCCGGAAGGTCTCCTTGCCCACGTCCTGCACGCCCCGGGCCATGGCCTCCACCTCGGTGGGTACGCGCGGGCCCAGGAAGCCGCGGCCGCCGCCGCCGTCGCCGAGCCCCTGCGCCGCCCCGGCCGCCATGGCCGCGCCGCCCGCCCGCCGCTCGCCCTCCCCGCGGCAGGGGGCGCTGTGGGGGCGCGGCGCCGGAAGGAGCCGCCGCGACAGCGCGGAGCGTCCCGGGACCGGCCGCTGATGGCGGCGCCGCCGACTCCGTGTGCCCGTGGCGCTGCCGCCGCCGCCTGAGGCGCTCCCGCCGCCCCCGCGCCCGCCGCCATGACTGAGGAGCCGTACGAGAAGTTCCTGGCCCCCGAGGAACCGTGCCCGCTGCTCTCGCACCAGCACCCGCCGCGAGGCGGCAGCTTAAGCCTGAGCGAGGAGGGCTGTCTGGACGTCAGCGATTTCGGCTGCCAGCTCTCCTCCTGCCACCGCACCGACCCTCTGCACCGCTTCCACTCCAACAGGTCCGCTCGGCGGGTCGGGGCTGAGGCGCCGGGGCGGGCGGCGCGGCGGTCGGGGCCGCCCCTGACAGGGCCGCGCATCCTTCCCCTGCCCCTGCCCGGGACGAGCCGGGAGTGGCCGGGCTGCCGGTGCCACGCGTGTCCCGAGGGCTTACCCTTCCCTTCGGCTTAGTCTGCGTTCGGCTCGTCACCTTGCACTTGACAGTGTGAGCCGGGTCGGTTTTTTAAGACGTGTTTTTCATGGAATCACAGAATGGTTTCGGTTGGAAGGGACCCTAAAGGTTATTTAGTTTCATCTCCCATGCCCTGGGCAGGGAGGCCTTCCACTAGGATCAGGTTGCTCCTAGCCTCATTCCGAGTTTCTTATCTTTGAGATTTTGAATTTTTGAGGGATGTAGGCAGCTACAAAATGGTGTGTTTATAAGACTTAAAGGCAGGCCTTGCATGGACACCAGGTAGAGCTTTGGAGATTCAGAATGAGTTTCTGCTGACTCCGGCAGAAACATTTCCACCCCATGCTACTAATTAAGGGCAAGTTAGTCTGTCTGTAATTTGTAGAAAAGGGTCTACTCCATAAGTGAAAATGCACCTCTGCAAAGAAATTTTCATGAATTTGTATGAAGTCATGGAAATTGCACTTTAAAAGTATCATTAACAAGAGCAAACTCTTAATTATACGTTCTTAAATGATTCAGCATGAAGAACCTTGATCAAACATGATACGCTTTCATAATATAGTTTTTAAGTCATAAAACATGAGCAGTAAGATATATTCTTAGAATATCTGTCACCAAATTTGCATTTAATTAATTTTGTACGTTTCTCTTTGTGTTGCCTTCCCAAGTGTGTTGCTCAGGTTTGCTCATTTTATAAGCCCACGTTTGTAAGCCGGGCATGTCAAGTGGTTGTTTGATTTCTCTGGAAAAGGACATGCCTTGTCTTGCACTGATTAAGCCATTGCAGATGTGCAGCTCAATCCGTGGTGTTCACATAAGGCGTGTTTCTTTTTTTTTAAACTCAGGAATAATTTTAATATAGTTCCCCTTTGTTGTTAATCTGGTTCACCCCAGGGACCACAGCAGCCCCACAGCAATGAGAAGGTGACGCTGACTGCCTGTACCTGGAGTATCTGTGTGGTTTGTTGGTGCTAGATCCACTGTACCTCACCCTTTGTTTTGCTATGTCTGGAAACTTTGTCCACTCTGTCCTTCCTTTCATTGTTATTTCGTGGATTCTGAGTCTGTATTCATGTTAAATAACGTGCTGTGCCACCACAGTCTTCTTCTGCTGATTACCACTGGATTCGCCTGCCCACAGGAGTCGGTGTACCAGCAAAGCACTGCACATCTATAAGGGATGCAGAATGGGAGGCAGGGCAAGAACTCCTGAATCTGCTACAAGGACAGTTTTGGAAATGTCTTTAACATTGGATAAACTCACATCTGGCCAAGTAGATGTGGGAGTGAATCCATCACAAACATATTTAACCAGCCTGTTATGCAGCTTAATGAGATTGAGGACCAGCCTTTGTGGTGATAGGATTGCTCAGCTGAATAGAAGAGTGTTTCTCTAGTTAGCCAGGCTGAAGTGGACAGGCTGTTGGAACAGGAGTTGGTTGTGTGGATTTGCGTGGTGCATTTTAGAAGTCCTTTTTAAATTGTTTTTGGCCATATTGCAGTGTTATGCTGACTCATATTTGTCTCGACCTACTTTTCTCCAATATGTAAAATAAGTCCAGATACGGAGACTTATTTCAGGAGTTTGTTGCATTCTGGTTTACTCTCATTAGAGTAAAAAAAAATCTGTTCTGTGAAAATTGAGCTCTCAATAGCTTTCCTTTAGCAACAACTTCAAGTAGCTTTGTAATGAAATAATGAGATGAAAAAAGTGTTTAGTTTTGACAGGGTATCATTTTCACACAGGTCACTTCCCTATCCTGCACTGTCTCATTAGCATGACAATAGCATGTCCAATGTTTTTGATATTCAGAGTTGAGAATAAGAGATCCATAATGTGTTTCCTTATTAAGCCTTAATTTTGTGGGGGTCTATCAAGCTGAAATTTCTTTTTGACTTCTATTTGTTCTGAAGTCAAATTGATTAATTATTTAGTTCTGTTTATTCCAGTTTATATGGAAGTTTAAATATTACAATATATGGAAAATTTTATTTCCAGATCAGTGTGTTTTAATAACCTAACCAGCAGGAAAAGAGGGCAGTTTCCATACTACAGGAGTTATTACTCTGGT
Organism: Sylvia atricapilla; assembly: GCF_009819655.1. Classification (NCBI taxonomy): domain Eukaryota; kingdom Metazoa; phylum Chordata; class Aves; order Passeriformes; family Sylviidae; genus Sylvia; species Sylvia atricapilla. The sequence continues at coordinate 10,365,959 of NC_089174.1, read as the reverse complement.
AGAAACTGATAATATAGCAAAATAAAGGTGTAATTATACTAACTGTATATGGATTTTTGCCTTGATGTTTGTAACACTGTTCCCTTTGGTGTTGTTTATGTACCTTTAAAAATATTTTGAAATTCTTTTAGAATACTTCACTTTACATAATTATGACTTATTTCAATAAAATCAGTGTATAGTATCACTGACTAGCAAAGTGGAGGAAGTTTTACAAGGCTTAAAGGAATTTCTTAGGGCACATGATGCCAAAATTTGCTGCTCTCTAATTGTGTTGTCCTGTTTTGCAGGTGGAACTTGACATCTTGTGGGACGAGTGTGGCCAGCTCGGAGTGCAGCGAGGAGCTATTCTCATCGGTGTCAGTGGGGGATCAGGATGATTGTTACTCTCTGCTGGATGACCAGGAGTTCACCTCTTTTGATCTGTTCCCTGAGGGCAGTGTCTGCAGTGATGTCTCCTCTTCTATCAGCACATATTGGGATTGGTCAGATAGTGAGTTTGAGTGGCAGGTAAACTGGTTTCCGCTGGAAATGTAAAATTTTTTGTAGACTATTGCATGCTATTTAGCTGTAGTTGAGAAGTAATAGCATAGAATATCCTGAGTTGGAAGGGACCCATGAGGATCACTGAAGTCCAGCTCCTGCACAGGACAAGCCAAGGAATTACACCCTGTGTCTGAAAGCATTGCCCAAACAGTCCTTGAGCTCTTGTCCAGCTTGGTGCTCTGACCACTGCCCTGGGGAGCTTGTTCAGTTCCTGGCCAGCCTGTGGGGCAAGAACCTTTTCCTGATACCTAACCTTAACTTTCCCTGGCCTAGCATCCTGCTGTTCCCTTGTGTCCTGTAGCTAGTCACCGGAGAGGAGACCTCAGTGCCTTCCCCTCTTCTTCCTCTCTTGAGAAAGCTGTAGATAGCTATGAAGTCTCCCCCCCTCTTCTGAACAAATCAAGTGACCTCAGCACTTGTTTCTTTGTAACTACTGAACATAGGAGAGCATATCTGAATCTTGAATGATAGAAAAAATGTTTTATTTCATTTTATTTTATTCCAACCTCCTTAATCAGGAGGAGAGACTGAAAGTCAGCTCTCCAAAGAAGGACGCTTGCGTATTACGGTAATTTGGTTTTAGGGACCAGCATATGTTTCTTGTAGCCATGAGCTTAGACTCTTTGTACTGATCTGCCCTGCTAATGAAATCTGGTTATAGATATCTAGTCCTACTGAAACTTTCCAGGTAAAGCATGCCAACTCATGCCATAGCTTATTTCTATCCTATTTTTTTATATGCCAGTGAGAGTACAGAGCTCATTTTGTCTCACCAGAACGGGGAGGTGAATCACATCCTTTTCCCTAGTCTGTGCTATCCTTATTGAGTGTTTCTAGTTTGTGATAGTCCTCCCTTCTCAGCAGTTTTTCAAATATTATATACATTTTTAATATATTATAGACCTAAATTGACTTTTTATATTAAAGACTTAAATCAACTATGAATGTAGGCATAACTTTGAAATAGGCGACATAGGGCTTCAGAATTTATTGGGGAATACTTTAAGATTTTGTCATAAAGCTTAGTCAGAGTATGTAGAGAGTCTTCTAAGGACAGCACAAGAACTGGAAACTGATTTCAAGAAAGCTCAGTTTCTGTTCCAGGAGATGCAGGTGAACTTGAGATGTGTACTGAGATCAGCTTTGTATTTCTGACTGGTTTTATCCAGCTGCTGGTCTCAATGTATGTTACATCACTGAAGTTACAAGTGTGTGTGTATAATGCAGCCTGTAGGAACAGCTCAGGCTGTTGGATCCCAAAGATTCAGAGCTTCACTGAGTTATGAAACTTCAGTTGACTGATAAACTTGGCAATTGTTTTGAAAAGAAGCCATTTCCTATGCCATAGTGAGCTGGCAGTATGTTTGATTGGTAACTAGCTTTTTTATTACTCTTTGTTTTTTAAAACAAGCTGGTCTTAAGAGACGTAATTGATTTGATTTGTAGGATTTTGGAAAGACTTTTTTGTAGCTCTGCATGATGTTATCTGGCAGAATCTGAGCGCAAGTAATCCAACTGTCTCACTTTAACTGGAAGTGCAGAAATCACATATCAGTTGTACAAATGAAGCTAGCTGAAGTTCTCAGTTGCTTCCAGTCAAATAACAGTGATTTTAATTGAATTGTCTCGTGTAATTATGGAGAACATTAGGAATTTCAGACCTACTTTAAAATTACCTTCCTTAAACTAGACTTATGCTCCAAAATGGGAGGTTTAAATTGAGTTTTGGATTGTAATGGACAATTTCCACTGATGGAGAACGGAAATAGTTGAAATGTGACTTCAATCTGCTGTTTTCTTCAACACAAATTTTTTAAAAGAGGCTTGATAAGTACAGAGTAGTGTGGATTGAGTTTCGGGCACATGCTGTTTGTGGGAAGATTTAAGGGAGTGTTTCAGGTTTATGAGTAATTAGAAAGAGTTTGTTAAAGAACAGAGATAATCGATGCTTTAATAATTTGATGGTATGTTTAGAATTGTTAATAGTGTTAGAATGATTTACTCTCTGCCTACTCTATTCTAAAGCTTTCTTATTCCTTTTGCATGTTACAAGTTGCCTGGCAGCGACATTACAAGTGGGAGTGATGTGCTTTCTGATGTTATACCGAGTATTCCAAGCTCTCCCTGTCTGCTTCCCAAAAAGAAGAACAAGCATAGGAATCTTGATGAACTTCCATGGAGTGCAATGACAAATGATGAACAGGTGACTTTTTTCCTATGTGAGAACTTCACTGTACAGAAGAACTTCCAATTAAAAGACACAACTTAAAGGCCATCCTGTTTGCTGTAGGTGTAAATGCAGACCTGTTTAAGAATCACTATTTGATTCTTAAACTAAATCTTTCCTTTGCATCTGTGACAGGTGGTTTAATACCTGCTCAAGTTTTCACCCTAAGTTTTTAAGGCTAGAACCATGATATTTATGCATGTTTTATTCTGTTGGTTCTTTCTTTTTTCTGTTTCTCATTTAGAATCAATAATGCTTCAAAATGACCTGCCTTTCTTTCGGTCCTAGGTTGAATATATTGAATATCTGAGTCGCAAAGTCAGTACAGAGATGGGCCTTCGAGAGCAACTTGATATTATTAAAATTATTGATCCTACTGCTCAGATCTCACCTACAGATAGTGAATTCATTATTGAATTGAACTGTCTCACAGATGAAAAACTGAAACAGGTGAGTTAAGGTTTGTACATTTGACTTTAGGCTTTCAGCATCTGATTATGTCTTGCAAAATCTTGTGGACTTGTGATCAATTTTTATGCATAATCATTAGATGTAGAGAGAGATACTAGAGCACAATACTGTCAGTGACAGGAAACACAATACTGTCAGTGACAGGAAACGCAGTCCAAAAGCGTATTGTATATATTAAACCTTTACATAAAAGACTGGTTGTATATTCTCACTTTGTATTGAGCCAGAGCTGGTGAGTATGTAATGAGTTATGTTGTGGACTTGGTGTTGCTTATTGCACTGTACTTCCACTTCATGACCATCAGCTAGCTGAGAGTCTTCATTTGCTCACTGAAAGCAAACTAGCATTTAAAAGATTGGAATTCACTGGGGAAGACCATACATTTCATATACAAAGGGATAGAGAATAATGCATTTTAAAGATGTTACAAGATGCAGATTATAACCAAGAAGGGTGCCCGGCTGATAGGGTAGGTACATCCTACTGTCTTCTCCATCACTGAATTACTGAGATGTGTTTTTGGGAAGAGATGCAGTGTCCAAACAATCTGAACTCCTCAGTGTTGCACTGATAATAATGAAGTTGAAATTGGAAGACGTTCACTACTTTCATGGGCTTGGTCCGTTTAATATTGTAAGCATTTTGTGTCACCTTAAAGTAGAATAGTGCTTCTTTATTTACACACGCTTTTGTTTGAGTGTTCCTAGCAAAACGAAGGGGTTTTGCATTAGGTAAACAACTAAGGTACATTAGGTAAACAACTAAGTTCAGTTTACCTTGTCGGATACTCCTGTTTGATGTTAAAAGAAAAACATATTGTTACATAGTCACAAACCTGACAGGCAGAAGAGACAAGAATCCCCCCAGCCCTTGCTACTTATTTTTCTTCCTTCCAGAGTGAAATGTCACAAATGTTAACTTAGTTCTCTGGGTGACTCCAGATCGCTTGGGATTTAAGCAGTCATAGGAAAATGTTTTAAAAGCCTATCTGAACTGACCCAATAACTTCATCATTATTAATAGGCAGATTGTGTTTTTTCCGTGAGAAGGAATATCTCAGTGCAGCATTTATCAAGCTATAGTAATTTTTCTGCCTCTGTTCTAAAGGTGAGAAACTATATCAAGGAACACGGACCTCGCCAGCGGTCTGCAAGGGAGGGCTGGAAGAGGAGCAGCTACAGCTGTGCCAGTACTAGTGGTGTGAGTGGTGCCAGTGCCAGCAGCAGTAGTGCCAGCATGGTCAGCTCAGCAAGCAGCAGTGGCTCCAGCGTTACCAACTCCACTTCAAACTCCAGTGCCAACATGAGTCGAGCGCACAGCGACAGCAATTTGTCCACAAGTGCTGCAGAAAGAATCCGGGATTCAAAAGTAACGTTTATAATTATGTTTATCTGTATTAAGTAAGCTGTATTAACTCCTGAAGCTGGCTCATGGGGTCTTACCTGGGATGTTTGTTTTGAAGGAACAGAGCAACTGAGTTACCTAGCTAAACCAATGATGATAAGGAGTTTAAACTTGGGCTCTTCCCATCTAACTGAAAGCCTGATGTTTGTGTGTAGTAGACATTCTAATTTCTTTTGTTTAGGATAAGTTGAGTAGGCTTGAATAAGGGCTTATGCATCTAACTTCAAAAAATTCTTCAAAAGTGATCACTCTAATCAAGGCATAATTTCTGGGTAGTAGAGACAGTCTTGATTGTTTCTGGGTTTTTTCTTCACCTAGAAGTTTCATCAGGCTTTTTTTAGTCTTCTTTATTTTTTGAGCATGTCTCATGAGATTCCTGGGTGAGAAGGGACCCTCTGAAGCATGTTTCATTTAAAGTAGTACTATGGCACTCCTGTCTCTATAATTTTAATTTTAGCTGTGAAGGAGAGGAGCAGTTCTTTCTTGCTCTTCAGCATCTTGGGTTTGTTAATGTAATACTGTAACATTTCTCCAGCAATATAGATTCCTCTAATCAAAGACTTGACTATGCAACATCACAGGGTAGTGTTGTGCCTCATAATTCAGTTGTGGTAAATGGTGTTGATATTTTGATATTAGGCATGATCACCTCTGAAAATTTGTATTAGTTATTTTTCAGAGCAGATGTTGTTTTTGAGGTTAATTTATATTGGTAGCTTTAGAGGTGGTTTTTTTTCCTAATTTACAGAATGAAATCTTATGTTTTGTCTCTTCTGTATTTTGACAGAAACGTTCCAAGCAACGGAAACTCCAGCAAAAGGCCATACGGAAGAGACAGCTGAAAGAACAAAGACAAGCTCGTAAGGAAAGACTGAGTGGATTATTTCTTAATGAAGAAGTGCTGTCTTTAAAAGTGACTGAGGAGGACCATGAAGGAGATGTGGATGTTTTAATGTGACAGGGGTGAATTTATCAGTGTTCTTTCTAAGCCTTAAATGTATTACCCTTGTTGTTTACATATATTTCTTGACCAAATTTTGCTTAGTATTCACAATACAACCCAGATCTTTCCTAAAGTGTAATTTTGGTAAGAAGGTCTAAGTATTGAGTAACTTCAGTTTTTTGAGACCAATTTTGCAACAAAGAATTCAGAAACTTATCTGTCTTCTGAAAAGCTGCTGAATAGATATGACTTTGAGGAAATCTGAACTTACCTAACATGCTTACTTACTTGCATGTAAGTCTAGGGGTGCTTTTGAATGACACAAAGCATGCATTACTACGCTTCAGCTTTTTTATTTTTTTTCCAACTTAGAGTTAGTATTACACTTGATTTTTTTTTGTCTTCCTTTCCCGTTGTTAGGAAGATTGTTTAGCATGAGGAAAAATCTTTTGCTCTATCGGGCTTTGTTCAGTCTTGCTCTTGATTTGTACAAAATCAAATTACTGTTAATACTTTTCTAAAAGTTGTGATTTAACTCAAACTACACAGAAAACAAGAAGCAGGACATCTAATGCAGAGAATCTGTAATACAAATACTACCTAAAGTAGTTCTTAGGAACCAAATAAAATACAAAAAAGCACCTCAAAATAATTGCAGGCTTAGTCTTCAGAAGGTTATTTTGCTGCTCAGTGTCTTACGATGGTTACTAATGGTTCACCGGTACATCCCTAGTATTTCTGTGAAAAAATTCCAATAAAAACACATTTATCATTGAAAATATACTAATCTGCAGTTAAGTGGTCTAGGGCACTACTTAAAATAGTTAAAGAATCTACTGGAAACCAAGTGCAAACAAATGGCACACAACATATTTAGGCATGCTTCTGGAGAAGTGGTTTTCTTCCCCAGAAGTGAATCTAAATAGATTCATATTGTTGTCAGGAGAACTTAATTAATGCAGCTGTACTTTTTAAATTGTATGTTTAGCTGAGGTTGTCTTCTGTGTGGGTTGTTACACCATGACATGTATTAGAATTCTCCTTTTGTTTTCTATCAGCTTTTGAAATTTATCATTATAAGAAAATTATGTAAAATTGAGGCTTTCAGGTTGGGAAGTAGTAGTAGTTTCAACCTTTTTCTTAATTCTGACAATCTTCAAGCTGATTTTAAGTCTTTATCTTGGAACTGCCCTTACAGAACTCTTTCCTCCCATGGTTGAGATAAAAAGCATAGTTCTAAATTTTAATATAAAATACAAAAGTTTATAAAAGTGTTTTCATTTCTGAGTTTAGGAAATAATTTTTAGTTATGTTGATGTCCATTACTTTAATTTTGCTCGTGAATTAAGGAGTTTGACAGTTTAGTGTGGCCACAGGTGTCTCTAATTGTAGGATATAACCCAATCCTGCAAAATGCATGATCAGCTTTAGGACTACTGACATTAATGTTCCATGTCCTGCACAGACTTATTAGCCCTGATAGCTGAAGTATTTTTCTTTCAGAAGTGGTGCTCCTTTTATTCTCAAAATAAGCTGACCACTAAATTATCTGAACAATGGCCTCTGAAAGGGTTTTGATAAGAAATAGATGAGGTCCATAGTCAAACAAATATGTTTAAACTTAGTGCTGCTCTACAGCAGATGTCCAGGCTTGGCCACTGACTGACTAAAAAGCCAAGTAATGTCATTTTAAGCTCATGTTAGCTATCCCATATGGCCAGTTACTTGTCCACTAACCACAAGTGACTGTGACCTGTCAGTATTTGCTTGTACTGCACTGTTGCTGGTTGATGCCTGCCTCCTGTATAATGAATACTGAGAACTTCTTAACACTATACACTTTACTGAGAATTTAGATTGGCTTCAAACTGGAGCTTCTTTTAAATATCTTGTATGGAAGATAAAATTTAATTGCTGTCAATTTGGCAAATTTCAGGATGTGGTTGTTAAACTCTTCCACGGTAATGGTTGAATTCATCATGAAATACTTCACCATGTGTACACTGTCAGTACAACCTTTATTTTGTGCAGTGACTTTGAAATGTAATTGAATTTTTTTTCTGAAGAAAAATGCACACTTTGTACTGTAGAGAATTGAAACTCTGAAGTGAACTGTAAGAAAGGTGCAATATCTCAGTGAGGTGGAGCATGAAAACGTGTCACTTTATTCTGTTTCAGCACTATTCAGAGTTTAAAAAGCCTCAGGGTTTTGTTGAGAGAAGACCCCATCATTTTGATGAGGTACAGTTCATTCTTGTCACCTGTCTGCTAGCTTCCAGAGATCATGAAGTGAGGGAGGATGGTATTTCCTTCATAATGTGAGCGTGTAAGTATGAATTATTCTAAGTGATTAGATGGGTCCAGCTGCTCATCTGTTACATGGGACTAAAAGGTCCTGCGTGCCAGAATAGCTGATTGTGCTGTGTTGTCTTGAGCAGGTCTTCACTCATGTGTTGTGACAGTTAAAATGACAGAAGAGAGTGGATTTTCAGGGATTCCCTGCTAATAATTTATAGCTCTGTAATCTCATAGATCCAGGCTGCTCATAAGAATACAAAGAATACAAAACTGTGAATGTTCTGGTAAGAATGCAGAATTAACATCTTGCTCACCTTGAATGTTCTTTGCCAAGTACTCAGAGATACAATGTTGTCTTTTCCTGATCGCAGAGAATCAGGCCTGAAGTGGCTGTGGCATTCAAGAGTTCTCCCATACTTCTACACATTTGAGTTTCTTTTCCTTTTGCTTTCTCTCATCATCTGTAGTTCCAGTGACATGCTTGTTTTGTGGTGAGCAGAGGCTTTTTGTCAGATTCATGTTTTTCCCTGCAGCATGCACAGTGCTTACTCAGGAGGACCCCATCCATGGCAGTTTTAAAAGACATGTAAATGTGGCACTTAGAGACGGTTTAGTGGTGGGCAGTGTTAGATTCAGGGCTGGCGTTGATGATCTTGAAAGGACTTTTCCAATCTAAACCAGTGAATTTCTGTGAAATACCTGTGGTAATTGTCAAACAGTTATAATGTCAGTGAAATCTGGTCTTGCCGGATTTAAGTTTTGGCCATTGCGGCTACAGGTGTAATTGCTGGGTTCTGATGAAGAAGAGTAACAGACCACTAAAATAATGGATCTTTATTGTGTTTTTTTCTTAGAAAAATAAATCCCTGCTTTTTATTGATAGAGAAAAAGTATCAAGCTTAAAAGCAACACAGAGACACACAGGAAAAAGCTCACAGTTACATGGCTTCATTGGTACCAAAACTGTCTGTAGGAACTTTATACCCACTGCAATGTGAATATAATAAATTTACACTCTGTAACAATAACAGTTTGCTTCCATGGTAACTTTTTCTCTAAAAAGGCTTAGAAGGAGCACTGAAATTCTGATTGCAATAGGACTGTAAACAAGAGAGAACATTATTTTCTAATATGGTTTTAAATATGTCAAAGTAAACTGCCTGACAAACTTGGCTGACTTCTGTGTATCTAATATAATCTTTGGTTAAAATACCTATTTTTTATTTTAATCTGGAAAGCTGGTAAAAAGATGGTTACAATGTCCTCAGTATGGGATGCTTACTCAGAAGAGCAGGAGAAGTCTTTGCAAGACTTTCCTGGGCTCAAATTCTAGTTCTCATATTGTGGTTTGAAACCTGTGAAGCTCATTCTCTGGGGAGAAAACAAACCAACCAGCCTGCTTGAACTTACATGCATTTACATCAGAGTGCATACACAATACAGAATGATAAAAATGGCAATATTTACTGTTCATCTATGCTGAATGGCTTGAAGCCATTTCTTTTCTCCTAACACTCTTTCAACTTTGAAATCAGTTGATGCATTGGTCTATAAATATTAATAAACCTGACTGTTTGGGGAGATTTTAAAGTTCATTCATATGAGCCAGATTTTCATGGCAAATGTTGTTAGATTTATTGGTTTAATGTTCTTAAGCTTACTAATCTTGCAGTTCTTGGGCACAGAAAAGTAGGCAGTTGTACATTTAAGGATTGCAAAGATTAGTTTATTAATATATCAATGGCAAATCTAAGTAATATTCAAAGTTTGTCTATTTTGACTTAACTCTGATGAATCATCTTTGCATTCTCTCTCATCTGGCTAACTTTAAAACATTTCCAAATGACAAATAAATTGTTCAGTGTAAAAAAATTGTAATATTGAAGCCTTGAATATAGTTGATAACCAAAGCAAGGGGAAGGTGGGGGGTTTGAATTTTTTTTTTCTTTTTGTTGGGGAAGAGATAAGGGTATAGATTAGAGTACATGGTATTGCTTAAATTGAGGGTTTTTTTCCCCAGATTCTCTGCTAATTGTATTGCTAAAATGCACTTTTGTATAGAAAACCATTCTCTGTACATTCTGTATCTACTTAACACAATGTTTATAGAGATTTTTCTGAAGTTGTGAAGGATTTACTGAAAGCTCTGATGCTGTTGAATTCAAGTTTTCATTGTATTTGAAAATAGTTATGTGCATATTGAAGTACAGATTGGAATTAAAATTAATGATACAGCAAAGGTTCTTATGAAATGATGTGGTATCTTCTTCATAGGGGGATTTGTATACGGGACCTGCAGAGTCACTCTTCAGGCAGAAAATACAAATAACATAGCACATCTTAACTGTTCCTGATGTCAGAAAGCAAATTGGTCCCCCCTAAGCTAAAGGGGTTTGTTAACCACAAAATCTGACAAGAATTGTTTCATAGGGAGGAAATTAATTGTTGTGAATTGTATAACCCAAGGTCATGTACTTAAGCTGTCTGTCCTTTGTTTTGATTCCTGTGCCAGAGGTACTTTTTTACCATATGCTCAGCACCAGCAAGGACACAGTGGTCTTTGAACAGGCAAGAGTGAGGACACTTGCCAGCTTGTGTAAGTTGTGTCTCTGAAAAAAATTTACCTTCTGCAATACTGAAGTTTGAAGTGTAATATTGCAAAAACTCCCTTTTCCTCTTGGAATCCAACAAAAAAAAAATCCTGAAAACCTGAGAAGAGGATAGCTGGCATAGGGATATATTCCTCAGCATGCAGAATGTTTCCTGCAGCATCTTAGGGATCTAAAACGGCCTTCTTTGTCTTGGCTATAGCTCATCAAACACTTCTGGGAGTTGATTCTCATCAAACACTGACAGAAGTTAAAACTGACCAAGTGTTGCTATCCCAGTTTCTGTAGATGTCAAGTGACGGGTGAAAAATGCTGCATATCACAGCAAGTCTTGTCAAACTGTGAGAGATCTTTAATTGCTGTGGACAGAAGTGTGGAAGCTCTTGCTCCTGTGGTGCTATGCCTACCTGAGCAGCCTGCTTGTGTGGGATTTTTTTTGTTTTCACCCAAAGGTGAGTGACAGTGTGGAATGTTTTGCAACAAAAAACAAATTGAAATGTTTCCAAGGGCCTTGACCCATTGGGATGTTCGCTTTTTGTAAGGGCTGATGTTTCTTTGGATAGCACCCAGAAGCTGCAGGGAAACTGGTGCTTACACTTTCCAGGAGTTTTCCCAGTCTGTCCTGTTGCAGCTGTTCATTATCAAGGTGCCAGTTGCACGGGTGAGTCTGATCTCCTGGCCTGTCACAAGGGTTACATGGGCACAACCAATAATGTTATGAATCTCTTATTAGCCATCCTGAAAGTGTAGCCAGTTTCACTGCATTGATGGCCAAACACTATTGAGGCACAAGCTGAATGGAGATTTCCACACTAGCGGAACAAATTGATAAGCTTGCTTTACTTAGTTGAAAGGTGTCATTGGCCTGCTGTCCTCAACCCACTCTTACTATACTGGCCTGAATTGTGCACTTCATTCAAACATTTTCCAGTACAACGTTAGTTACAGTTTGGTCTTCTGAGATCCTTTCTATGTGTTCCTAAAGATCCCCTGCTCTACTAGGTAGAAAACATTTTTTTCACCTTCTAGAACGTTCATCCATCGTGAATTGTTTGTGTAGTGCTGAAATCAAATTTAAATCCAAATCCACATTTCTGTTCTGAAATCTCATTTAGTGCTCTTTCCTCCATGCTGCAGTGGCTTACACCTGGCAGCATCACTGGTGTAAGAACTTACTTCTGATAATGTAGAACGCATTCCTGAAGCTAAAGCATGATAATTCATCGTGGCATTAGAATTCTTCTGATCGTACTTCAGTGTGGAAGCAACTGCAGTATTCCTACAAACTTTCTCGAAGAAGGAGGATTTTTTGCAGTAGTGATAGTGTGGCAGTGTGACAGCGTTGTGCTGATTCTCATGACGGGTACCTCGGCCCCTCTGTTGTCACCAGGGGGAGCACTGTGGTCATTTACTGGATTTTAAACCAGGGCTGACGACGTTGCTTTGCTGCAAACACTTGCCTTTATTCTGTTACATCTTGTTAAAAGATGTTAGGGGGATTTGCTTCTCTTCTTATGCTATTTTTGAAGTAGGGGTGTTTCTGCTAAGGGTCAGTTTTACAGTAATAACATTTCCAGTGACTTAAGGGAAAAGTTACCTTTTTCTGTTCATGGTGGTTGCTAATTCTTGCCTGGTCCTGCTTGTTGCAACTGAAAGGTGGAAGTACACTCCTGTTTAGTGTTATGCATGCACTGCATTGCTTTTGTATTTCCTGATTTCTGTTTTGAATTCAGACTTCTTCACTGGGGGCTGAGAATTTTGCAGTTAAAAATATTAGGTGCTGATAGAAAACAAGCAGCCAGCTTGTAATGTGCTGAGTCTCATAATGTACATAGCTGTCTGTCCTTCCGAGGTAGTGCTGAAAAGATGTAGCTTGACTAGCTTGACTTTTTTACAAAATAATAACTTCAGAATGGAGCTTCCTTTGGAGCAAAAGAAAGTACTGCTTTAAAGGGAACTGTTCTGTAGTGTTTCTTTTTCTCTCTTTGCACATCTGACAATTATTGCTACCTTTAAAAAGCTTACTAATACATATGAGTGCAGAGAACATGTGAAGAGTTGTCCCTGATATCTTGGTTCATTCTTTGAAGTCAAGCTTTTCATGGTTCTGTGCAGAACTAGGAGGGCTTTGAGCACTTGTATGTTGTTGCAGAGCCATCCTCTGTTATGTCAGTAGCTATCATAAAAACAGTAGCAGAATCTAAAGTCTTCCCTAGGATATTCCCCCTAGGGAAGATGTGTGCCCAAATAATCTTGAAAGGAGGAAACAAAGTTTTAAATCATAATCACAGAGTAAAGAGATTTAAGATGTGACAAATAGCTGTTTATATCTACATAGTTTTTCTTGACACCTAGTTCCTGTGTATACTTCCTGAGAACAGTAAGCTCATGACAGTTCATTGCAGGAGTTGCTGAAAACATAGTTTTAGTTCATTATAGACCATTCTTGTTATTTAGGTAATTCTAATTTCATGGAATTTGTTTCCTTTCTGAGTGATTTAAAAGTTGATTTAGTCCTTGCTTTCTTTGTTCAGTGTAGAAATAAATAATTAGTCACAGGGTTTTGTTTTTAATGTTTCACATTACTTTCCAATGTGCCTAGTAGAAGCACAGGAAGAGCTAAAATCCATTCATTTTAATAGCAGGTCAATTTTTAGGTGTGGACAGCATCTAAACATAGTTTAGATCATTATGTAGGTTTCATGTCTCCTGAGTTCCAGTGATATTTAAACATACAGTGCACCAGTTATAATCTTGAGGAACACTGGAAGTATACAAGAACTGTGATGATGGGCATATACTCTGAGCAATAAATGCTCCTCATGCAGGGCAGGTTTGTGCATATCCAGAGATTTTGTTCTTGATCTTGTTCCAAAGCCGGAGCACAGTGGTGTGTTCACTACCTGGCTGGTGCTTTCTGGCAAGAGCAGTGTCAGCTGCTTAGCAGTTACTATAAATTCTTTTTGCTTAGTATCTCACAACTCCTAGGTGGTTCTACTTGGCAACTCCTCTCTGCTCTTCTAGAACATAGACCAGTTGGGGGATCTCTGTATCCCATCTTTTTGTTACTGCTGAATGAAGCAAAAACATTGTGTGTTAGGAGAGTCTAAAAACTTGTGATTATGGTGCTAAGTGACTTTCACCACACATTCAGAAATGTATTTATTATATTCAGCTAATTATTCCCTGCTGAAAGTATAATTGAACACTAAAGTTCATCAAATTGTCATGTATTTATTTCCTGGTCTTTAAGTTACATTTGATATTCAGCCAGCTCTGCTTTGGAATAGTCCTTCTCAGGTAATACAGGGGACCAGGGCCTATCATGTCTAGGATTGGTAAAATCTTTTACTCTTGGTAGATAGAAATGATCACTTCAGTGACAATTTATATTGACTAATTTGGTAGACAGATAAAAACATGCATGAGTTTATGTGAGTATTTCATTTTATTAAATTCAAGGTAATGGAAAACGCACTATGTTGCTAGTCCTTTATGAAGTTAGAAAGAATATTTTTTTTCTGCTTGATTTTTAAATAAGGTGAGTTTATTTACCAAATAGATAGTATTCACAATGTGTGTTTGACTTATAAACATGTTGCTCCACAAATGCATGCACTTCCTCCTGAAACAATTTAGGTCATAAAACTGTTTGTAGAATTTACAAATGTTAGCCAAGCAAAAATGAAGCAGTCTAAAATCTTACCACAAACCCATTTGTGGACTGATAAAATGAGCGTAATTTATGGTTGAGATACCTTATTGGCATATGTATTAAAGTTTGGGGATATGTCTATTTTTCTTAGTATTGCATTAGCTGTAATTTGTATGTAATGCTTCAATTCATTTATATATTTGCACAACAGACTGTCAGATAAAAAAGTGCCAAAGTGTGTATAAGGAGGTCATCACTTTAGCTTAATTGCACACAAATTTCCTGCAGACTCTGATGCTTAAGACCAATAATGAGACTGCTACAGCTAGAATAAACGCATTAGCCTATAAATTTAGAGCTTCTACCTGCTTTGTGAAGGGAGAATCATCTCTAAATGAGCCTAGTAACATGGATTTGTGATTAATCATTTTACTTGGTGACTCATCTATGATCACAGTACAACAAAAATGTCATGTTTGCTTAGTGGCATTAGCACAATTTATCTTCTCAACATTCAGAGAATTGCCTTGTTGTCAATGTGGGACTGGGAATACAGCTGAGGAATACTTTCGTTAAAGGACTTCTGATGTCAATTTATCTAAAGCAGAGTATAAACAAGCAAACAAAAATTTTAGAACTTTTCCCTTCCTTGAAATTTAATTATTCTACTTGGTCAGGCCAAACCATTTGCAGTAATGATCTTGAATCTGTAAAGCAAAACTATTTTAACCTTGAAAACTGGTTTATTCAAATTGTCTCTGAATTTTTCTTTGCAAGGCCATCCCTGCAGGTTAACTCTGTTTTTGAGACAGTTTTGCTTTCCTTGTTGCAGAGTAAATCCTGCTCATTCCTAGAATGCCCAGGGCCCATGAACTTGTAGATGTCAGGTTTGTGTAGGTGTTCTCAAACTTGCTGGTTCTTGGCGAGGGGAAAGTCTTCCTTCCAACATTCCTCCACCCTGATTTCCTGAGTCAGAGATTCCTGAGGGTTGGTCTTGCCAGTGAGGAAAATGTGAAGGTGATAAAATGATTGACTTTGAGTATCAAATTGAGAAAAGCAACTTAACAACCTCAGAGGAAACTGGTTTAAAAAACAAAATGTACAACCAGCAGCTTTGGTGAGGATGGATTCACATCTGCCCTGTATTGCCTATTCAGTGTCTAAAAAGTCCAAATTAAATCTCTGCATTAGGAATTAGGTTAAAAAAAGATCATTAATACTTGCATGTATGCATAAATACAGCTGATCTCTGGTTATCCATTTACAGGTTCAGGATTTCTTGTGACTGTGGAAGCTGAAAGTTATCTTTAAAGGAAGAGATACAGTCCTGCAATTTCATAATGGTATCAGTGAAGCTTTAGTAAAAACATTACCTACAGTGAATGCTTGCAAGCTTGGATATTACATCTGGAGAACGTCATATCCGTGTGATAAAACTTGAATTTAAAGAAGAGCCTGGGGCTTGTTGCTGCTCCCATGATTGTGCTGGGTTTTTTCCTTTACCTTTACAACTGAGCCTGCTGCCTCTGTGCTGTTTAGTGATGATCGATGTGAACATGCTGGAACTGTTTACATGAAGTGAGCCGAATCATTCAACCTAATATTCATTTGTTTGACTAAAGCCTCTTTAGAGCCACTTGTGATCTGATGACTAATGTGGCACAAAGATGCTAATGCTCAGTGTATACATAAATCATTAACTACTTAATTTGGATTTGGAAACCTGAGGCAACAGAATGCTCCATGGAGAAACAGCTATATTTTTATCTCTCCATCCTGAAACACCTGTCTCCAGAGACCTGGAATGCATTAGAAAAATTAGTGTAGTGACTGAACTAAATCTAGATCCTCTGTTCCAGAAGAAAGCAGAATTTTTTGCAACTAGAAAAGCATGGAAATCTAGGATCTGTTCTGCTGAGACAACAAAAATTAACTTGAGCAGTACTGCCAGAAAAAAATTAAGAATTGAGAAGAATCTGAGCCCAGCCATAATTTTTCAAAAAATATTTTTGGAGATGGTCTAGGTAAGAGTGTTTGTATAAGAGAAAAATGAGTTTTGGTCCCTCTTTAACTCCACAGAATTGAATCTGAAGTCTCACTTTAAAGTGAGACCTGAAAGCTCCACTTCAGCAGTATTTCAACCCATTCCTGAAGGCATATTTAATTGCATTTCATTAGTGAACTGTTTTGGCACTGATGGGGAAATTGTACCTTCCCCCCAAACTGATAAACTCGCTTGATGCACGTGATGTGAACAATTTTCTACCGTTGACATTCCTCTTCTTATCACTGTTGTTCCTTCCCCCTGCTTAGTTAATGAACTGTGTCCCCCTGACTAAAATACCATAAAGAATATTACTGATAATGGAGCCTAATGGAACAGGGGACTCTGTGCTGCTGCAAGGCACTAAGCTGCAAACTTTGTAAAGGGAAATTTTGAGACTAGTTATATTTTTAGATATAAATTGCCAGTGAGACTTTTCATAATGTCAGTGAAAGAATTCCAGTCTCTGAAGCTTTTGTTTATCCTGTGTTACTTAAACAGGTTAGATGATTGTATCTGAGTATGCATAGAGTAGCAAAGCTGCTTCTGTACCAAAGCAAGTTGATCCTGTGTTCATTCCTGTAGGTCCAAGATGTGTTACTGCCCAGTCTTAGAGAGGAAAACACGTGCACTGAGCTAACCTGGATTCTGACACATGTTGAAAGGGAAGCAGGACCTTCCAACATTCTTCCTGACTTAATAATTTTGCTCCCTTAATACTACACTACTACCAGATTGGACCTGTTTTCTTCATTTGAGTTGTTAATTTGATCCTCTTGTGTAGAAGTATGGTAAATGAGAATATACTGGCATGTTGGGATTTTTTTAAATTTGATTTGAGTGATATTGTCACTCAGTATTGTTAATGCTGAGTGTGAGTGTTTTCAGGAACAAGGATTTTGTTTGCTATTTCAGTAGAGTGTTGTTTACCTGAATGGAAACCTCAGCCCACCAAATCTGAATGTCAGACACATTTCATAAAGCAGACATTTAAAAATTATTTTGTTTTTAACATCAGGTAGCCTCACTTATTCCTAGAGAATCATTACTTAAATACTTAAGGCAGATTCTCTCAAAGGGTTTGATATGTCCTAGATAAAATGCTTGCTTCAACTTTAAATACATATCATCTACACTCTACTCCTCTAGAATTTCATGATACTATAAATTTGGAGAAGTGATATGCAAATAAAGTGTTGGAGGGCAAACAGGAATTATCACATGCTTCAAAGAGATCAAAATCACTTCAATATAAGGATTTTATCTATGTGCTTTTATTTAGCTTAAAGCTGGGAAGTCAAGTTTAAGGGGCAAGTCAATATTCTCACAAGGACTTGTTTTACTTTATGATATAAAACTTGGAGATTACTTGTCAGCTACATTAGTTTATAAAGTCTGTTTTTACAGTGAATGATAAATACACTTTAGAAGAAACAGTTCTTTTTAAGGGTAGCATCTTAATTCTATTTCAAATATTGAGTGAAGAAAGCTCCAAAGAATCTAGTACAATAAACCTTTGCTATGTTCAAGACTGTAATATAAGGGGTGGGGTTTTTTGTTTTTTTGGAGTTGCTAATAGCAACTTATGTGGCGAACATAAGTACAGCAATTTAAAAGGACACTGTGGTAATGTGAATTTCTTCAAGTAGCTAAATACTAATGTCTTTCACCACATCAATGTCAGCTCTGCTCCCAGTCAAAAAAGCTAAGGACAAATGAACTTAACATTTCCATTTGCTTTTTTGCATTGAAAGGTTTTCAGAAAACCGACAATAGCCAGTCTAGTCTGTAATTTTAACTTGATTTATTTGAATTAGTGAAATCTTCAGTAAATACATCTGGGTACACTTCTTAAATGTTTCCCCAGAGAGATTAAACATCTATTTACTTTAACTCCACTAGTGCTCACAGACTTTTAATTGCGGTGCCTGACAAACTCCTCAAGAAAAGAGATGTGAAGAAAGGAAGAGAAGGTCACTCCTGTAGAGTGCTGTTGCCCTGAGTGGGAGCACTGGCTGCCATGCTCTACCTGCTCATCTGAGTGTCAGGCAAGTGTGTTTTTGTGGTGGGAAGAGTGGCTGAATAATTTACACTACAGGTTTCTTTTGTATGCATTGATCAGGAGGAGTATTTGTGTTCTTCTGAAGAACTTGCCTTTCTGCATGGTGTTCCTAGCTACTTGCTGCATCTATATGAACCTAAGAGTGGCTGCACTCATGTCCTCCACCTTAATCTGTGTTTGGGGTGACTGGTTAATAGAAAAATGTTTAAAGCAAAATCCTAAATGGGAGTCCCATGTGTACTGTCAACACAGACCAGACCTGTCAGAAGAGCTTGGCAATAAAATTGAGTAATTGCAATGTACATCCTTGAGGTGGAGTTCTACCCACGTTAAAATCAATGTCAACAGTTTAGTTGATTTTAGCCTTGGGTTTATTTGCTCTTTACTGCTGGTAACCATGGTATGGCATGCATGGTTCTAAAGAAGAATATGTGCTGTTGTCTTAGCTTGAGGCTTTGTTACAAAGGTTCTGGAAGTTGACAACAGGATTTTTCCTATCCACAGCAAGGGCTGGACTTGGTGATGTTGAAATTGAAATAAAAGACTGTGCTCTGTCCTCCTTCATCTCTGCAGAATCCCCCTAGCTCTCTCTAAACCATCCTGCTTGAAATGGCAGAGATAAGTACAACTTATCTCCCCCATCACTGGCACTCCTGCCCACTCAAAGATAATTCCACAGGCCAAATGTCTTGGATTGACCCAGAAGTATTTTCCAGAGTCCATCTTTAATTCTGTTTCCTGCCATTTCTGCTTCTGTCCCAGGAATTCTCCCTTTAAAGAAGTAGTATCCTATTTGCCTGTTCCCTGGTAAACTCAGCAACACAAGTAAAGAAAGTGAGACACACAAAAGATGCCTTTTGAAACAGAAACAAATTGTTTAAGAAAGAATTCTTGCAGATAGAGAAGACTGGAGTCTTCTCTATCAATGCCTCATGTGCAATGCTCTCTCCCTGGCTTTGGGAGTCACATTTACAGATTGGATTCAGGGAGCGAGGAGCTGGCCTTGCCAATTCAGAGGACCAGTGTAATTGTCCTTGAGACATTGTTTGGCTGCCATAGGCTCAGGATTGCCTTCGTGTGCCCTTTCAGTGTTTCTAAACAAATCTGAGTTTAACTGAGAATATAATTCCCTACCCTGGTAAAGTTTCTGGAAACTTTACAAAGGAAAAGGTATGGTCAGTATTTTGAAAGATATATGAATTTTCTGCCATAATTAGGTGGAATATGGATATACCATTATAAGTTCAATTAAAAGCATGTCGATAAAAGGCAGTTGTGTGCTACATAAAAGATTCTTTTGTTGAAAACTGGCCTGAGTTACGACTGTTTTATACACATTAATTTGCTTTGTACATACAGAATGGAGCTGATTGAACAGCATGATTGTCTGATGAGAGCTGAAAAGCAGCACTTGCTGTAGGTAATTTAAATTGAGCCCTATTATCATTTACGGATTTATTCTGCTTAGAATCAATAAGATGAAAAAGGGTCTGAAAGCTTTACACTAATGCTAATCACTTCTGGGTCAGTAATTCCTTGTGCTTAAGTTATGCATTTATTCTCTGTATTCACAGAGCTACTTGGAAAGTGAAATATTTTAAATATCTTCCACTGAAGAGAATCTTCCCACTTCTACTTCACAGAGCATTCAAACCTGATAAATATTTTGTTGTACTGAAAAAGTTCCCTGAGAGGGAAGTGACACTAGCCAAATGAACAAAAGAGATGCTCTGGAAAAAAACTCAGCACAGAATGCCCTGAAAAATTTGTTATAAAGCAGCATTCTTGGTGGCTGGAGATTCAACTTGACCTTAGGATGCAGAGCAAAGCTGGGTTTGGGTAGCTGCAGTTGTTCCACTTTCTATTATAGGAACAATTTTATTCCTGGATAATTTATCTTTTAATTTTAGAGAGGTATCACCAGGCCCAAGACAAAAGAGATCTTTACCAAGGTGATTTTGGTAAAGATATGCAATTAAGAGGGAATACAATGAAAGGAATGTATGTGTATAAAGCAGGAAAAAAGGTAAAATAAACCTGACAAATCAGCTTGAAAATTTTATTTCTCCAGTAAGACCTTGGTTACTCCTTTTGGGGCTGTGCTGGAGGGTTGTGTTTTGCACTTCTTTGTGCTGTGCAAAGCAACGGGGCGAGTGGTGCTCCTCTCTCTGAGGACATTGTGCTTTGCAGACAGGGCAGAATGTGACAAATGCAGAAGTGTCTTGCCTAAGATACCTGGAGGTGCAGGACAGAGTCAGAAGTAGAATTAGCTTTTCAAATCCCAGGTGAGTGTCCCAGACTCTGCACCTTGCTGCATGTACAGGAAGGTTAGTTCTGGATGATTAAACCATCAGGGCTATAATAACTATAGACCATATTCACCACTGTTGGAGCTTGTAGCAATGAGACATGGACTCTCTTGGTTCTTGTTCTGAAGAGAATATTTTATTGCCAGGCCATTTTATGCTGTATTCAGATGCTAAGTTCATATCTATTCACATTCTTGTGAAAAGATAACAATATGCACTGGCTGCCCCTGCAGGTGTTGCTGTTGACGTGTACTTCTAACCAATCAGCTTTCTGATCATGCAGTGTTCATGTGTACCCTGGGCCACCCTGAACCCAAAACATGAGGTGACCATACTTGGTTATACAACTGTTGTGGTTTGACACTTTCTAAAAGCCAGGCACCTATGAACAAAACCATTCACTCATTCTCTGCTGTAGCTGAGCAGAGAGGAGGGGAAAGAAGAACTGAAGGGCTTATGAGTTAACAATTGGGAGAAAACACTAAAGGCACAACAGGCTTAAACTTAAAAAGTTAAAAAAAAAAAAGTATTCACAGAATTAGAAGAGGATAATGAGAGCTTAAATGAACATTTAGAACACCTTTTTTTCTCCCTCTAGACCCTCCTTCCTTCCCACTGACAGCACAGGGAGACAGGGCATGAGAGTTTTGGTCAGTTTTTCACTTAAGATCTTTCTTTAGTTCACTTAGAGAGAGGAGTCTCTTCTGTTATGCTGTGAGGTCCTTCCCACGGGAGACGTTTCTCTGTGAAATTTTTGCCCCACCTGCTGTAACGTGAGTGCCTCCCATGGGCAAACAGTCCTCCCAAAACTACAATGGGGTGGGTCATTTTAGTTCATGGGGTGTAGTCTTTTAAGGATTCACTGCTGTAATTTGGAAGCAAGGGCTCTCTGTCTCTGGAAACAAGGGCCGTCTCTGTTTGGGTCTCCCATAGGATTATGGCTTTTCAGCATCCACCTGCTCCAGTGTGAGCACCTTTTCTCATGGTCTGTGAGTGGATCTCTGCATCCCCCCACGGACTTTATAAATTACAGGAAGACAGTTTATCGTATTACAGTCCTCTCCAAGGCTTGCAGAAGAATCTCAGCTCCAATGTTTTGAGCCCCTCTCGTCCTCCTTCATTTCACTGACTTTAGTGCCACCATGTTGTTCTCCTCACGTGTCCTCACCTTTTCCTTTTCTCTGACTCAGCAGAAAATTGTTGCTCATAGGTTCTTTTGTTCTCAAGTTCTATTGATTGGATAGTTCTAACAGGGTTTTGCAGCACTGAAAGGTTGACTTCATTTGGGCTCCGCATCAGGGAATTGCTTGCCATGCTGTGGAATGGTCCCAGCTGCGGTGCCTCCCTACCCCTTGGAAGAGCTGTGCGTGACTTTTTTTCGTTTCTTAAATTTGTCACCACAAAGAGGTGTGTCCAGCTTCTGTAATTGGGCCAACAGCATGTCCATCTTCAGAGCCAGCAGAGATTGGCTCTGCTGGATATAGTAGGAGCTTTGAGCAGCTTCTCTTAGAAGCTGCTTCTGTGGTTACCCCTGCCCCAACTCAAAACCCAGGCTGTGCAAAACCAACATAGCAAGTTGTTTTCTAGGTTATGTAACTTGTTTTTTACTGTCATGTTAGCGAACCTTTCCCACAGTTCTTCTCCATGAGCAGAACTGACAGAAAGGAAGAGAAATGATCAGAGGCCTACAAGGCCCTTATCTTATAAGACTTTCCTTATGTGCTACAGGAGCTGATTCCCAAATCTTTGTTATTTCACCAACCAAGTGGCTTTCCCTTCTCGTGCTCAGTTTCCCCAAATGTCTGAGAGTACTACTTTACAGGTTTAACTTTTTTTTTATGTGTTTTAAAAAACACATGGTAAACTTTCCTTATATTAAAATGGGCTGGAGCAGCTAATACAATCTCTTGGAGTAAATAGCTATAAAAACATCAAAGGTTTTGGTAACTGTTAGCTATATATTTTGTAATGCCTATTGTATTTCCATTTTGTTAGTTCTATTTAAAGAGCAGTATTATCATGCCCCATTTCCTGTAAGATAGTTCTATTTGTCTGCTCTACAGGAGGTAGGAGATTTTAGGTCCAAAAGAAATTATCTCTCAGTAAATTACTCCTAACTCCATTATGGAATACTAAGTACTTTCCCCTTACTGTGTGAGCAGCTTGAAGAGATAACACTGCAATTTATTTATTTGTTTTGTCCCACATATATAGGTGACACACGAACTCATCTGAGCAGAGACAGTGATAACTGACAGGTACATTAGATCAGACACATATAGCAATGCTAACTTTGATTATGTAGTAAGTGTCAAGATGTACAGTAGCTGATGTCAGTTTGATCTCCCTTATAGCATATAATGGCTTGTCTTTTTCATGGTTGAATGGACACTAATTTTTGTCTAATAAGTAAGCTATCAGTTGAGTGTTTTAGAGAGTAGACAGAGTTTTTTATCCTTCTGAAAGGGAAACCATTCGTGAAATTATTTTAAAATTTGTTTGGATTGCTTGTTGTATTCATTTCTCTCCTTCTGAAGTTGCCTGTTTACTCAAAGGTACTAAAGGTACAATATTTTCTAAAGACCTGCTGTGAATCTGTTGCATTGTGTATGAGACCTTTCCATATTGAAATTGTGGCAGAGAACAGAGTATTTTCTGTCTATTTTGATGTATAGCTGCCAAAACGCGAAGTCTGTATGTAACACCTGAATTTTAAATGGAGACAAAAGACAATATTCTGACATTACAACCCTCATCATGCTCCCATGTAGATAATGCCGGAATTATCTAAGACTGTAATTTTGTAGGTTTATTATTATCATGCATCCATGATTTCAGTTGAATTGTATTTATGAAAATAACTTTTAAAAATGTGTTTTGCGAGACATATTAACTGATTAATAATGGACTACAACAAAACTAAAAAAGCCAGACCCTCAAAATAACACTGGCAAGCTCTGGAAGTGAAGGGTAGGTAATATTCTGGAGTGTCTAACATGGCTTAGCTTCCTGGCACAAGGCAGTTCTGGGGGAAAAAGATATTTACAGCAAAAAGTAATTTCTAAATTTTGGGGGAAATGCCAATTAAAACTCCAACTTTGTGGCTACTAAAATTATGACAGTAATTATTAACATCTCTAAACCCTGTGCTGTTCACAGTATACATCCATGGGACCAGAAAGCCTCGGTTCAGCATGGTTAGATCTTCTCATTGAGCTGGTTTAGCTCTAATTCAGGTGATCTGTGGCTCTCATTCCACAGGTGGCTGATGCCTTTGTTGCCTTGTATTCATGGAGCTAGGTGCTTTCTTTTTCTTCTTGTTTATTTGTTTGTTGTTCAGTCTAGAAGGAGATGTTTCTTTTAGGTCATTCCTAGTGTACAGGAACATTCTGTAAGAAGCACTAGTGTGGGTGCCAGGAAGATATAACAGTGAGCAGAGACCACCTAGTCAAAAGCAGGGTGTGAATAACTAGTTTTTAAGTAGTAACAGTGGGGATTTTGAGAGTGCCTTTAGATTTGTTACAATAATCAAGGTTTCTTTCATTGTCAGGTATGTTTTCCCTAGATAGGCATGTCTAAGAAACAGACTGGGGTTTTTGGATGGCCTTCCCTGCTTTTTATTTCTCTGATCAAAGTGCTCTTCCACAAGCAAAACTGCTGAACACTGCAGTATCAAGGCTGTGGATAATTTCAAATATTTGACTACAACATAGCCATGCATTTTTGTCTCAAGAACAGTTATTCTTGAAAATATTTGAGATGGCACCTTCATAAGGTAGAATTCTGTAAGAGTCAATAGTAATGGCCATGCCTTCTCTTAGACTCAGGATGGGAAATTGAAATGCAGATTGGGTTCTTTTTAAACTGAGAATTTTGTGACTGCTCTAGTAATCCTTGGTGCTGCCTTTTTTTTTTGTTTTGTTTGGTTTTTGTTTGTTTGTTTGTTTGTTTTTTGTCTTCAAGGCTATGTCTTGGCAGTCCTCAGTACTTGCCATCCACCCTGCTTGGGGAAGGTTATTTGTTTTACAGCCAGGGCTGAGCTCAGAGCTCACCACAGTCCCAAAGCAGAAACCCTGCTGTTGAGCTGGGAAGTGAGTAAGAATCTCTTCCATTTGCTCCTGTGTTCTCCAAACACAACCCACTCACTGCTTTGCTTTCTCTTTGCTCAGCTCTGTACAAAAAAGCTGAATGTACACAATGACAAACATCACCTGAAAACTTTATTGCTGCTGTCAGCAACTTCTCTACTAGTTCAGTTTTAGAGAACACAAACAGAGGTAAGACTGAGATGTTCTGATAACTTACTGATGAGAATATCTCCAGGCTCTTCTCATACATTAACATTTCAGCCTGCTTCACTTCTCTTCCTATCTTCACTTTGGGATATATAGAAAATAAGGCTATAATAATGCTGTCCTTTCTTGTCTTCATTCACAAACATTAATCCCGTGATTTTTTATCAGTACAAAATAACCCTGGAGATAGGACAGTCTGTGGATCAGCTTCTATGAAACTAGAAAACTGAAATTATTGTGTTTAATTGCCTGTGAAAGTCAACTTTTGTCAAAATCTCTAGCTGTGACTGGGTGCTTACAAAATGCAATGTATTCTTTTCTTTAGCAGATTCCCTAAATACATTTCACTAGCAACCCTTTTGAACCAGATGAAACTGTAATTCAAGCTGTCTTGTCTGCTTCTGCTTTAGTTCACAATAATGTCACTATGCTGCTCACACCAAAGGCTGAAGTTTTTATCTGTAACATCAGGTATTTTGTCCTAGTTTTTCTGCAGGTCATTTCTGAGAAGGTAGTTTTTATAAAATAAATAAACCCAACCAACAACCCAACCAAACCAAACCAACTACCCTCCATTCAGTTGTATTTTTAATGTAAAAGTTTTGTTACTCAACCAGTGTGACTTTGCAAGCTCATCTCAATCTTCCAGTGGCTTCTCACCAGCCAGTACAGAGCAATTCTCCAGCTGAAATATAGGAAACATTGCTGCAGCCAACAAATAAAGTTAATAGAGAATATGATGTTCTTACCAGGTTTTCCTCACATTTTTTGGTCAACTCAGTATGTTAATTGGTAACAGCAGTGTGACCAGGAGCTGAGGAGAGGACAGGCAGCTGGCAGAGCTGCTGCTGTGAAGTCATGCCTGAGCTGCTTTGTGCTGTGGCTCCTCCACCTGCAGCAAGGACACTCTGTTCTCAGGCCTGGATGGGGCAGGAGGGATATCCAAAATCAGGACAGACTGTAACACCACCCACTAACTCAATTTCTTAAGAGTCCATATGTAGAACTACTTGACTGTAAGGTCTGCAGAAGTGATCTGTCCTTAATTGCCTTTTAAGCCTTTTGGGTAGCAGTGCAGCTGAAGTAAGTGAAGTACAGGTGCATGTGTATTAGCACAGGCTTCTTCTTGCATGTGTTCTTCATACAGCTTCCTGGGAAGCCATGCCAAACATTTGCTGTTAAGTAATTATATTGCTGTGCACAATCTCTCTGTCCCTCCCTTTTTTTTAATTTTCTTTTGGCAGTGTAGGCCTTATCTGGTGATCCATGGTGTTTTATGACAGTAATAGCAAAAAGGGAAAAAAAAGTTCTTTCAGGAAAAACACCTGAAGTTTGGGCATGCTTCTCCCTTGTGTTCCTTTTTCTTTGATTTCGGAGGATGAACAAGCAGAGCAAAATTACTATCTGGCTGGAGGAGAGAAATTCTGATTTACCTGGTTTAGCTTAAAGTCATCAGATCTCTGTTTCCAAATGGCAGTGCATTGGATTTATTGCTCAGAATAAGGAAAAACGTAACATCTCACACTACGGTTGGCAAATTTGCAGCAAGGACCCTATTGAAAGCTGGTGGCTTACATCTCATATAACTTGAAATAAAGGAATCACTCACACATTCATAATCAATACAATTACTTCTACTTTACATGAATTAAGTAATTTGTATGGCATTACTGTTTGGGGCATTTGTATCCCTATTCAGAGCACTTCTTCAGTATTTCGGTCCCACTGATGGTAAAGGCAGGTGCATGCCAGTTACCCACAAAACCAAGGCAAAGCTCTATGGGGAAAGTCTTTTATGTCCATCTAGATTTGAATTTGTAGTCCCTTTCCAATTACTTTGCTAATTGTTTAAGAGATTGCTAGACTAAAAAAGTTTTTAATCACTAATCTGTTTTTGAAAGGAACTTATAGGCTCAAAACCTGAACTACATACTTCTTAAATTAATTTTCTTCGTGAATACTTCTTTCTCAATACAGATTTGTGAGTCAGAACACCCTACTGTGCTTGTTTCTTTGTCTTTTCTTCAAACACCTGGCCTATTATTCTCCTTTCTTTTCCCCCAACAAAATCGCTTGCTCTTTGTAGGCAAGGTTCTGATGATATTATGTCACTGGAAATACGGAAATTTATCCAACATCCTATGGTACCAGAACTGAACTTGGACTGGAGAACTAACTGAAAAAATTTAGCCAAATTTGAGTCCTCCAAAAGAAATATTTATCAATGTTTCCTGAAGAGATACTAATATGCTTGCAGGATCTTCCAGCAAAACACCTCAAAAAATTGTGATGTGGAGAGCAAAGTCAAGAGGTTTAATTTTTAGATAAGAATTTTTCCACAGTGTTTGTAGAAGGTGGATGAGGTGGGATTGTATAGAGATTCCTCTGTGGCTTGGGAAATCCTTCCATATATTTTTGCTCTCAAGAAAATCAGATAAACCCAATAAACAACCAGGCTTGCTGGCTGAAGTTGGAATCTGTGCTGGGAAACAATCTTGATGTCACCCAGAGAAGATTTAGGCTGCAACCCTTCTTTATTCAGAAGAGAGGCATAGGGACAAATCCTTCAGTCTCAATCCAGGTCATTGCAGTCTTTGCCTAAATTAGGTCTAAAAATTTACTGCATGGGGCAAGATAAAATGTCGGGACATAATTGCAGTGTTCAGTGTGAGACACGCTCTGTAAAATGGCTGTCTTGTTTAGGATGTGGGAGGCTGCTGCCCTGAGAAAAACTGGGAAAGCAAATGTCCCTCCATGATTAATAGCAAAGGTGTTGACCCCATGTGCAGCTAGGCTGGAGGTTTTTCAGTTAATTGCACCCCAACATTTTTTTAAAATGTAATTTTAGTACTAGACTCAAAAGCTGGTAATTAAACATCTTTATTTAAAACTTAGACTGAATAAGTAAACCTTCTTCCCTTGGTGTGATATTTCATTGTTAGGTAGTAATAATTAACATGGAAAACTTTTTGAGTTTTGGTTATGAGCACTCTGTGCTTCCTAAGCTGATTTCAACTGTTGCCCTGCATATTTATTTTCATAATACCATTAGCTCTCACAGCTGGATTTCAAGTCACACAGAAGAATGGAAATTTCTTGGAAGGACTCGTTAAAGCAGAAAAAATGAGATCGCCTTAAAGAAAAATTCTCTTCATTTCAAAGTAAACCCAGATGAAACATCAGGAAGCTGTGTTCTCTACCTGTACCCATTGGGAACTGCTGATGATTGCAGACACTGGCTTCTGCCCGGTGGCACAGGGATGACAGCTTCTCCTTAAGCAGGAACAAAACAGGAAATGTACTTACCTTTGCTCTTCTGCCATGTGTCAGATTGGGCATAGTAGCTTGAAGCTGCAGAGCCATGCAGAAGTGTACGCCAGAGGAGACAGTCCTGGCTTCAGTGTGACATTGGGAAGAGTTCACGGCTGGCAGGGCAGTGGTATCCAGTAGGTGTTTGACTGTGGTCTCAGTAGACAGGAGGATTTCTTGGAGAAGCATGCCCTCTTGTAAGGAGAATTAGGACAGAGCAACACTCAAACTGGTAAGGCTTTAAGAGCCAACCCTGCTGTTCAGCCCTGCAGTTCCCATGGTGGGGCTGAAGTGGCTGTGTGTGCTGGGTGTAGGTAGCAGCTCCCAGCTCTGACAGGAGCCATCATGTACGTGAGTGAAGTTATTTGCCTCTATGTTTTTAAATCCTGTCACTGAAATAATTTCTAACCATAGCTATTGGAAAAACTTTGTTGATAGATAAATGTTATCTCTGATGTAACTGCTGAAATTTAGCTTGTGAATTTGATTCTCCCATACCTGAGTGAGATATCTGTGTCCCTCTGGTCAGTGATGAAGATTTTGATGATAACACAGGACCTCCTATTTCATGCAATGAATTACATCAGCCTTCAGCTCTTACTTTTCAACATGCTGCTTCTGGTGAAGTTGTCTAGGAATAAAATTCGGCAAAAATACTCAGGTTTTATTATTATTGCAGAATTCTTTTCTTAATGGCTCATGGAAAATGCAGGACAATTTCTGCTACTTTAAATGAAACAGTGAGTCTCCTTTCCTGTAGAACCTCTCTGCGTTGCAAGAGAGAGACACTGGTGGCAAAGAAAGTTACCCAGAAGCTTGTACAGAACAGGAGTTGTGTAATGACATTTTCAAGCCATTAACCTACTTAAAAGGTTTATTTGGAACAAACTCAACACTTGAGTGGATACCGTATTGTGCTGCCAGTTGGCAGCCTGGGCCATGAGAGTGGACTGGTAGAAGCAAATAGCTGTTGTGGAGAAAACACACTCAAACTTTGTGTGAGAGGTCCAGCTTACTTCATTCCCCAGTCTCCTGCTGCTTGACACACAGTGCAGCTGTACTGTAATTTGAGAAGGGACACAGCTGAAATACCACCACTTTCTCCTACCTGTGCTACTAATGAAGTCTATGAACCCAGGTAGAAATACTTCCGCTCTTGTGGAAAGACATGACTATTTGTCTTTGACTCAGCAAATTTCCTTCTCTGTCCTGGAGCTACGCACAAGCTCAGTGCAGTCTCCAGAAGCAGCAGCAATGTAACCAGAGCTCTGCACCTAAAACTCTAGCTGAGAACACAACTGTGTAGTCTTAAGAGTAGGCCCAGAGCTGCCCTGGGAAAGAAGTTATAAAGTGCACAAAATCTTTTCAGTGTAAATGTGTTTGAGAAAACAGGCGGCATCAGTGGAGGAGTTCCATCCTGTCCCATCAACCACAGGAACAGAGTTTGCTTGGACCTCTGCTACAGGTGTGGGAAAGGTGATCTCCATGTGCAGCCAACTGTTGCCCTTTCTTTTGTTGCTGTGAAGCAAAAATTAGCACTTGTAAAACTCTGCCATTTGCACAGTGTCTGTTTGTTTAATGAGTCCTCACAACAGCCCTGTGAGGTAGGCAGTGAGCTGCAAAAAGAGCATACAATGACGTATCCTCGTTTTTCACTAAAGCACCAGCATACTACATATCCCCATTTTACATAAAGCATCAGACCCGTGGAGAGTTGTTCTCAGTCCCATGTCCTGGACAGGGAAATTCAGCAGACTGTAAAACAACCTGTCATGGAGTCCAGGATTGTGACTGTGGACTCCTGCTCAGTAAGGCCTCTGTTTTCACTCATTTCAACATTGGTCCAAGGAAGAATTTAACACTTCACATTGAGTATTCATTTAAATTCTGAAACTACCCAAGGCATGAAATGTCTCAAAATATGCAAGTAATCTGTTAACTTACTGGTCTGATAAGGTATGCCAGAAATCTTGCTAGGAGTATTCAGCAACCTCATATTTACAGCTATAAGCTACTGATTGACATGTATATGCATACACAGAGAACTACACACAATTTACTGCACAATGCTAGCCTACTTCCACAGGATACAGTACAGAGGTTAAACTTTCTTTCTTAAGACATTGCCACCCTGAACATAAAGCAAACTTTTTTTTTTTTTTTTTTAATTTGAAACAAAGTACTCTTTACACAAATCCAGTTCTGAATCAAAAGTCCAAAGTGAAAATAATCCCCATCTCATTCCTGCTAAGTCTGTCTAGAATGCAATATTTCACTGGCATTTGCACTTCAACATGAAGCATGGTTTCCAAGTTAATAACTGTGTACTGATTCTCAAGTACTACATGTAAGAGTTCCTCCTGAGAAGTTAAGAATTGCTTAGAAATATGGTTATTCCTACAAAGAATTTGGAGCCTTTGGACCAGCTTCTGGTGAGTTTGGTGATTTCAAAGCTTCAAATACATGTTAGCCTGGTTTACAAAGATGAGATAGTCCTGCTTCTGTTTCTGCAGTGCAAGAAATGATATAAGCCAATTTACTACCTGATTTCGTGTTGTAATGAAGGAAAACAGTGTTTAGCAGGTTTATTTCCTTTCAGTCTATTACTAAAGCTGCAGGAAATACAGCTCTGTGTGTGTGTGTGTGTTTTCTTTTTTTAAATGTGTCTCTCTAATGAGAGCTACTTATTGGAGAAGGCATTCACTTTCCCCTCCATGGCTGTAGTCTGTGGGAGAGCTCCTAACAAAGTTCTTTGTTAGTGTTTGTAAGACTGGAGATGAGGTTTAATTGAGGGATTTGTGCTGAATGTTCTTTCGCTTTGAGTCTTAGTGCTGCAATGCTTGACGTTTTCCTTTCAACTGCTGCTGGATCACTGAAGGCAGTGAGAACAGGGTCTGACGGGGGTCCAGGAGCTTTCATTAGTACTGAAGCTGTTGTCACGAGAGGATTTAAAGCATTGAGAAACCTGTATTTGAAAGAAGTCAATATTACCCAAATTAAGAATTGTTTTGGGGAACAAATACTTACTGAGTTGCAGCTTCCCCCCACCAAAGTATTAGGAAAACAAAATCCAAAATTTCCAATTACTTCCAAATGTACATTTTTTAGCTTTATTTTGCAGTATTGTGTCTTGCCCTTAAAACCCCCACCCCCAAAACAAAAACCCAAAATCAACACCACCAACAAAAAAAAACCCAAAAAAACAAGCAGGCAGAAAACTTCACCCTAAATAAAAACCCCAAACCCTTTTCAATAAAATGAACAAGAGGTGATCAGACATAGCATGCAGATATCTAAACCAGGAACCATTTGCTTCACCCCTCATGCTAAACCCTTTCTAAACAAACCTTGGACGCTATAGATCTGCCTGTTCTGTGAAGGCAATAAACCACCTCATAAAAAGGCCGATTTATATAGCTGTTTATGCAGACAATTTGTTCAGATCAATTGACTCCATGTGAAAAGAATTTGTCTGTTAATGTAGTACTAAGACACAAGCTCTAATTTCAGCAAGAAATTCAGCAAGCTGTCTTCTAATTTTTAATATATTTGTATATACATATATATAATATATAATGTATTTATATATTTTATATGTAAGTTATTTATACTTGACAGCAAATGAGGGAGAAGGATAGAGCAGCCACACAGGTCACAGCAGTCTCTATGAAGACTAGAGTTCAATGGGACCAAGTAAGTATGCAGTAAGTATATACAATTTTCTTCAAAAAGCAACTACACATAAAGATTTTATTAGCATGACTTAAACCCAAATCTTGCTGTTCCTATTCAAGTGATCCTCACAGGAACTAACCCATTTTAGTAAGTTTATTGAGACCATGTGACTAGCAAAATAATATAAATGCAGCATTTTTAACAGTTTTGATATTTACAAAAAAAGAAAATTATTCTATACCTTCCAAAATGAGGATTTAATATAGGATTTCTGAAGAGAGAAGTCCAGGTAAGGCTGCTGAGGCCAAATGGCCCTAAGGTTGAAGGATTAAAAGCTGGGGACATGGACGGCACAGCCAATGCTGAAAGAGGCATTGACCTCCATGTGTGATCTAAGAGGGGAGAATGACTCAGTGGAACATCCAAAAATAGACCAAGTGGGTGCGTTAAGGAGATTCCCGGAACAGTCCCCAGAATTTCATTTTTTTCACGTTTCCTCCACTTTGCCCTTCTGTTTTGGAACCAGACCTTCAATAAGAAATTATAAAGGTATTAGCTGAACTTACTCTGCAGTTTTTCTTACCAGATACTACAGCATGTAATGATATGGACAGCAAAATAATTACTGTTAAGCCAAACCCCACTTCTTAAATATAAAAGATCTTTTCATAAACGCATTAGTGGGTTTATTACAAAATAAATCACTTTTAAATATTGTAAATTTGACTATTCTCTGACTGAGGTCACATATGTTTTAAAGCCATTGTAATATATTAACCTAACACCTGAAACACAAGAGCAATCATTACAAAATATCATTCTTCCTTTCATATAACCTATTTACTGAATGTTAAATTTCATCAAAGCTGTTCAAGAGGTGGCAATTTTAATACAGTACAAAAATTGTTTTCTAAGAGTTTTAAATAGCATCTACAGCATTTAAAAATCGGATTTTGGGAGACCCAGTGTGCTTTCCTTCAGCCATGCCCTGTGACCATTTTGAGCAGTGTAACTTACCTTCAGGTGCTTAAATGACATGAAGTGTGTTTGGGAGAAAAGCCCTCCACACACACTGGGGTGCTGATCCCCAGACAAGGCTGCAGCACGCCTAAGCCTTGCTGTCTCCAGCCTGATGTTGTTTCTCTCTGTCAGTAACAATTGACTCGTTCAAAGCACTTGCTCTGAGGTTCTTAGGATCCAGCTGAAGAAGTACTACACTAGTCCTTTCATTGCATGCAGTATATTTACACTGGAAAGTCACTGTTCTCCTGGAAGAGGGATTTATACCCCTTGGGTTACGTGTGTAAGACAGAACTGTCCTGCTCACAGGCAGTCAACAGAGGGAGGTGCACTCAGCAGAAAATCAGAACATCAAAATTTTGAAGTTAGTGCTTGAAATTCTTGAGTGTTAAGACTCATTCTTTGGTCTTTCCTCCAGTAATTGTCAGCTTTCAATAGTCAGTTGTCTTATAAAGAAATATCTGAACAGGGGACATGCCAGGCACCTATGGCTGCATGGCAGTGAGGACTGGATACTCCATCAGTATTAGCCCAACACAGGGGTCTGGTAAGGAAAATTACTGGGATCAGATGACTTTAAATGATAGCTAACCAGTTATCCTAAATATTTGTAAGTGGAGCTTAGCTAAGATCTCACAGGAGAAGACCACCAACTCAAAAGTATTTTCTATGAAAAAACCCCCTCCAGCTGAAAACTGTCTCGCACTGAGATATGCAGATACAGCCTTTCCTAAATAAGATAAATGCTGCAAGCGTGTTCATGTCCTTGCTAAATCTTGGCAATGTTCTTCAATCTATTCCTCATAAAGAAGCCTAACACAAAATTAAATATCTGCTTTTCTGCTTTCTCTCTACTAAAGCAAATCCATTTGATTACTCAGACATGCACTTTGACTACAAGATAATTTTTTTTTATATTACAGGTAATTTTGAGCTAAACCCCCAAATTTAATAATCTCTCAGATTTTGTATTTCTCAAACTGGAAGGAAATACCAGCGTATATATCTAATAACTACCATTAGAAAAAAGCTATCTTTCAATTACTTATTAGTACAAACTCATCAGTTCAAGTGATAACAGGAGTAGACCAATGCCTCATACCTTAGACTGACAAGACAAACAGCTTTCAAAATTTACTGCACACATTATAATCATTAACATTCAGATTAGTCATCTTGAACCTTTTGTTAAGCAGTTTCTTTTACTTGTGATAAAAGGCTTAACTTGCCTTTATTCTATTTTTAGACACAGCTGAAGTGACAAACTAACCATAACAGAAACTGCTGTAATAGTCTTAAGATTTTTATGGCTGTAATATCAATGGCAAATTACTCTAGAAAAAAAAGTATTACTTAATACTCAAAAATGAGTTTTAAACCATCATGTTCTGAATTGCATGCTAAATGTTACCCAGATTATATTTGCAATTGCTATTGCTAGCATCATGCATATCGGACAAGAGATTCAGTTATTTTATGAAGGAAAAGTTGACCATGTAAAATTTGGTTGCTTTCCTGCTGTAATTTTCTTTAAGAATGTATCCTATTCAATTGATGTAATACCTAATGATGGTAAAAAGATACATATAAAAAGATGCATAACTGTATCATACTTCTGCTGTAAGTGAATAAGAGAATCATAATGAGAAAATATGACAGATGTCTAGATTAGCTATTTCTGTAAGCCAATGTTTTAAAACTGATGCAGTTTATGGCAATGAAATACCCATGAAACCTTTTACCCCCCTCAAACAAGATAAAAGATTCTGGTAACTTTTTCTTATTTTCTTTCCATCCTAACAATATGAATGAGAAACATGAATGGCAACAACAGATGTAAATGCTATTGAAGAGCAATCCTAGTGTGGGTTCAGGTTATGAAAAGGTTTTGCAGACTCTCTTACTCCTTCTTTCCCAAGATAAGGAATGCTCCATCTCCTTTAGTCTATAAAAGTAAATAGGGGGGGGGGTGTTGGGTGAGGGGCATCTCTTTGAAATGATGATGGAATGAGCATATATTCATGCCAATTTTTTTCATATTTGTTCATTTTCATGTAAGACTCAAAAGGCAAGAGGAGGAACAATGCAGTGGCTGTTACCCATTTCAGCTGGTTGACAGAGGGTTCTCCGTTCTTCCCACAGAAGCAAATCTCCATTTGCAAAACACACTGAGGTGAAGAAATGATCTGGCTGCATTGGGTAAGATTAATTTCTTGAGTTCACACTTGACCGAATAAAGAGATGTCATTTCAATGTCAGCTTGTTTAGCCAGGTACCATGGAAGAGGATTCCAAGTCTTCATTTCACACAGGATGTGTTATAGAGCAGCTATGGGCATGGGCATATGTGGGAAGTATTTGGTAATTACAGTAGTTTAAGTACAGTACATCACTGTTATTCCTACACATCCCCTTCCCTCCAGGCTGAGGCCAGTTTCCCACAGGACAGGAACTGGGGATTGGCTCTGTGCTCTGCAAGTGCACACTATACAACTGTGCTGACTCTGTGCTCCATGCTCAGGAGACTTGTGTTAAGATCTAACATATTAAGGAGGAAAAGAGGTACCAGGAACAGCTCTTTGCTGTTCCTTCCATGCACTGGGGAAGTATCAACTCTGTTAATTTTCTTGTTAATTCTTTTTGGCTCCACCAAACACTAATGTTTTCTTTTAGTTTTGGTTCTGGGGTTTTTTTGGATGAGTCATTTGGAGATGAATTCCTCTTTGCCACGTACCATTGCACCATTCCTTCACAGAGTCTACAGACTATGTACTGCACTAAGGATATTTAACAGTAACAATTAAAGTAACAGCTTTCACCCATGTCTTTTCATTGTTAGATGCCATGTGCAATTGTCAGAGACTGAGGCATGTCAGTGACTAGAGGTTTTAATAATTTGTTTGTGTTAGGAAGAGTGGAGGGTACATAATTTCTCCCACGTCCACAAAACAGAGCTGAAAAGCTCATCTAGGTATTCTTTGAGTCAATATTATAAAGTACCCTTCATACTTGCGATGCCTTTTTTGAAGATGGTGCATATTAAAATAAAAAGCTAAAAAAGTTACAGTTTTACAGAGTGTAACTGGTGTGAACCGTGGCAGATCCAGTGACTGGAGTAATGACAAAGTATACAAACAAGGATCTGGCATTAACAGTATCAAAGCTATGCAGTAGTAAGCAGGACTGTCACACTGAGCAGCTGCACGAGTTCTCAGTCTTTCACAAATAGGCACATACCCAGAGTTGTGCTGGAACAGTCAATATCTGATCTACAGCACAAGCCAAATTTAGTACAATTGTAATTTGCAGCTTATAAGTACTTGAAAGCCTTCACGCCTATTGAAGCTATTTTTTTCCCTATAATTTCTGTATAAAAAGGGATTTCTAGGTTATCATGAGATGCATCTAAAGAAAAGGATTTTTAAGGGATATTGTTAAGCAGGAGTGCATAGAGTCAGGAAAAGTTACTAAGGGCTGTTTGTAAGCAAACAGCAAACTGCAGCCTACAAGTGATTAGTGTCTGTCTAAGTATGCTGAAGGTTTGCAGGCATTGGTGCAATCACAGCCCAGCTGGGCATGAAATTCTCCTGGACAGGACCTGACTGTCATATATGAATGTCAAATTAATCTTCCATTTGTTTTATCCAGTAATTTAGAAGCGTGACTGTTTTATTGAGCTAAGTTAGACCAAGAGAAGGATGTTAACTCTTGCAGCCTCAGTAAATAACTTCGGATACCCGACAGAACCCATAATTTTCTGTAAACAACCTAATTTATTATTTTTTGATCCTGTTTTAAAACTCAGGAGACTGTACCTGCCTTTCGACCCATGAAGGCGGCAGCACAAGCGGGAGAGAAGAGCAACCTGGGAATGTGCCTGAGCCTCCGCTTCCCCGCCACGGAGCAACGCGCCTCTTCCTCCGTCCCTTCAGCACCACCCGCCGCGGACAGGACGCGTGTGCGACACCGCCGCTGTTCCATTCTCTCCCGGCTGAACAAGAGGGAAAACGCGCTATATTCTACCCTCTCTCGCCCATTGTCCCCTCCGGCACTCACCTGAACCCGGGCTTCTGTCAGGTCAAGGCGCAGGGCCAGCTCCTCTCTGCGGGAGAAACACACAGTCAGAGCCGGAGCTTGCCCGCCACGGCCACGCCCGCCCCTCCCGCCGCTACCTGGTGAACACGTCGGGGTAGTGGGACTTGCAGAAGGCGCGCTCCAGCTCCTCCAGCTGGAACGTGCTGAACGTGGTGCGGTACCGCCGCTGCTTCCTCTTCACCGGCCCCGGTGCCTCGGAGCGGGGCGGGCGCTCCTCCGCCGGCGGCTCCTCCGCGGGGCTGCGCGCTCGGCCGGGCCGCGGCGTCTCCGCGCGTTCCGCGCCTGCGGGAGACAACCACGGAGTTACTGGGGCAGGCGGGCGTGGGGCGACCCCGCTGCCCCTCACCGGGCCACCTCTCACCGTGCCACCCTCCCCGCCGCCCCTCACCGTGCCGGCCCGCGGCGGGGCCCCGGCCCAGGATGCTGTCGATGAAGTAGGAGGTGAGGAGGTGCAGGGCCGGCGGGGCGGCGGGGGCCGCGCTCTGCATGGCTGCGGGCAGGGCCCCAGCACCGCGCCGCGCCGCGTTTTATGGGCCCGGCTCCGCGCCCCGGCATTAGCATTTCATTAGTGCGTGGCGTCAAGGCCGGGGGTGGGACGCGCCGTGCCCCGCTCGCAGCGCAGGAGCCGGGCCGCCTCCCCCGGGCGGGCACACAGAGCCGCCCCATCGGGGCTGCCCTGCGGCCGTTCGCTGCCCTGGGGCCGTACCGCCCGCTCCCTTCGCTCCCGCGGGCCCGCGGTAACTTTTTCAAACCTCGCTCGGAGGCGCGGAGCGGCTGCGGTGAAGTTGCGCCGGTGCCCGCGGCGGTGCGGGACAGCCGTGCCCGGCTCCTCGAGAGCTGCGGTTGGGTACGAAGTGGGGGCTGAGAGACCCCGGCTGAGACCCAGGAGTGAGGGAGAAGAGTCACTAGTGTTCACCTTCATTGCTTCTGATGGCCTTACACTTATTAAATTCAGTTTTAAGGCTGACCTTGCAAAGTACTGTGTGCCGGCCAGTGAAGGGAGCGTGCACAAACACGTGGAATACTGAGTTCTTTTTCCTGGCGATCTCTAATTCCACTCGTGCTATAATTCTGTTGTCGGTGCTGTTACAGCAATGGTTCCTCAACAGGAGGGCTGGAAACTGTTTCCTGCACAGGGAGACTTCCAGCAGTTCTGTGATCGTACTGTGGTGTACTGATAGAGACTGACATAAATTAGATGACAGAATTACTTGAGCCAGAGATCTTGATTTTGGAGGATGTGAATGAAATACTGCTTTCCAGAGAGTCCTACAGAGACTATGGCAGAATAGGGCTAAGAGCCTCAAAACCCCAAGCCATACAAATTTAGATTAGAAATGAGGCAAAGATTTAAAAATCTGTGTTTAAGTTTTGAAACAAAAGTGGTGGAGCTCTGTGTTTTCTGTCTTCATATCAAGGCTGGATTAGTTTACATTCTAGCTGAAGACATAGAGGCTGTCAGTGCAGAAATGCTTTGTGACTCTGTGACCTGTCAAAAATCCTTTGGTTGGTTTCTCCTCGTGTTGCAGCCCACAGGCAATTTTTTTGTTTTTCCCTCCTCTCACCTCATTGGGGCTGTGTGGCTGCTTTAGTGCTTCTATCTTTGTACTGACAGAACTCCTTCATGTCTCTCTGTTCTGCTACAGGGCTCTTCTTTGACTCAGACCTTGACTTCATTCCTTTCACTACAACAGTTTGGTTTGGCCTGAAGCAATACCTCTGTGGACCTGTGGCATCCTCTATAAGAAGGTTTATGACAGCCATTGTGATGTTAACTCATGAAAAAGTAAGCTGCCTGTATGAAAGATGACTCTGGGTAACATTTACAGAAAGATGTTTTTTTTTTTTACATGGCGTTTTCTTGACATTTCCTAATTTATTGCCCTATTCGTATCCTGATCCTAAGTTGTAAAGCTCAGACTGGTACATTCATGAGACCCAAAATGTGTTCAAAGGCTTAGAGACTCAAAGCACCGATTCTATGCATCCTACTGACTGAATGCTTTCAATTCCAGGAAACAAGATTTGAGCAATAATTTCCTCTGACTAAGGAAACTCTCACTTCATAAGGAATGTCCTGGACGTGAAATAGCCAGTGATACGCTTGTTTTATAGTTACAAATGTCCTACAGTCTCACATGTGTCTGTGGTCAAAGAGAAGCCCCTGCATCTTGGAGAGCATGCCCAGGAATTCCAGTGGGATCTCCCAAGAGCCAGAAGTGACTACATTTTTTTTTCTTCTGTGTTCTATACAAACCAAATCTGTGAACAACGGCAGATAAAGCTTCTTGTGAGGAGCTGCGGGGGTGGCTTCTGTGGGAAGCTTCCTCCACATTCAACAAGCCAATGCCAGCTGGGTCCAGCATGGATGTGCTGCTGACCAAAACTGAGTTTACCAGCAATGCTGGTAGCACCTCTGGAACAACAGAATTAAGAAGAGGGAAAAACCTGCACAACAGCAACTGCAGCCGGAGGGAGGAGTGAGAATATGAGAGGAACAGCTCTGCAGACACCCTGGTCAGTGAAGAAGAAGGGCAGGAGATTCTCGAAGTGCCAAAGCAGAGATTCCCCTGCAGCCTGTGGTGCAAGGCCATGGTGAGGCAGCTGTGCCCCTGGAGCCTATCAGGGTCCATGCTGGAGCAGAGATCCACCTGCAGTCCAGGGAGAACCCCAAGCTGGAGCAGGTGGATGTACCCTCAGGAGTTTATGACCTTGTGGGTGCCAGTGCAGGAGGAGGTTTCCTGGCAGAACTTGTGACTCCATGGAGGATCCATTTAGGAACAGTTTGTCCTTGAAGGACTGCAGCTTGTGGTGGAAGAGATCCATATTGGAGAAGAGCCAGGCCAGCTGACTCCACCTGACCAAAAGGATATCCCAGACAGTATGATGTCTGCTCAAAAAAGACTAAAGGAAAAAGGTGTAGGGTATTTATTATTGTGAAATTTGTCTTCTAGCTCTACGTGGGCTGATGCCCTACTTCCCCAAAAGCAGCTGGACATTGTCTGCTAATGGGAAATAGAGAGTAAATGTTCGTCTTCCTTTGCTTCTGTGCCTGGCCTCTACTTTTGCATTATTAAACTGTCTTTATTTTAACCCACTACTATTTTCATGCTATTTTCTCCCCTCCCTGTCAAAGAGGGGAGACAGCAGCTTGTTAGGCAACCTGTGTTTAGCCAAAGTCAACCCACAATACATTTTTATTTTTCCGATGTCCTCAGACAGGTCACATTTACACTGCTGACTGATGTTTGAGTTGGTTTTTTTTTTTTTTATTTGTATTGTGTCTTGTAATGAGCTGAGCAACCCATGTCATACTTGCTGCATAATGTCATTGAAAAATGCCCTAAAAGAATGGGATTTAAATACATTTTCTTTACTTTGTGTGTAACCAACCTTGTTGATACTACTTTCTAGGTTTTCTTTGACTCCCATACAAACTAAAATGTGGCAGATGAATCATACAACTCACCTTGTCCATGGAGTGTTTGAAAGATGAAAGGAAGCATATGCATCTGTTTGTAGATGACAGCAGAGTTGCAACTTCATGAGGGGCAGTGGTGTTTGCTGTGCTTGAAATGTCTCTTGGCATGTTGATAATGTATTCCAGTATTCTTTATACTGCTGTAAATACATAAGAATATGTTAATGAAGTTTAATATTTAGGTGTAGAAAACAATCCTGTACATATCTACATTGAAAAAAGTTCTGAGATTAAATATGTGATGAGATTACCAGGAAAAATTTCTTGAAGAGTGTCCAAGGAGTTGGTTTGATAGCACAGCATGGATCTTTACTGGCTTGAAGAAGGAAAATAGCTGCTAACTTGAGAATTAAGTGTGAAACTTGGGTAAAGCAGAAGTGATTCTGATGAGAGCTCTGCATTGACTGTGGCTGATGTTCTAGGAAGCAGATGAAAAGTGCTTAACACCTTTAATGCCAATATATCTCTTCGGATTGTTCATATTCTTATTAACACAACTGGTTTCTCATTCTATTTCTGTTTTACACAGAGGCCTGAGGATCTGCGTGACCTTCAAGATCAGCATCTCTCTTTCATTTTATGGGATTAGATCTAAGTTATGTGTGGCAATCCTGTAAATACTGGGGAAATGCAAGACGGAATGTTGTGGTACAGCCTAAGTTGGTTTCTCTCAAACCAATTGATACTTATTATACCAGCTGCACCAGGGTGCAGTAACTCTTTTGTAATGGAATCACAGTAAGCTGGTTTCCCATTTAAGTTAATAACTTGTGAAAATAATGTAAGTGCTTTTTGCTGATTAGGCATACGTGACTGCTTGGAAAAAAATGTGTGTGCAGTACCTGGCAATTCAGCTTCCCTTTCTGTGCTGCATATTCAAAAGCACAATAAAATATTAGTTGAAAGAAGAATAAGATAAAAATTTGAATGTTGCTGACTGTGGAGAAGGCATTGTGTTGAGATGGCAGACGCTGCTGTCACTGTGCTCATTCTGACCAACTTGCCTGGAGCAGATGTTCCTCTATTGTGTCCCCATCCAAATCTCTTGGCAGTCTCACTTTCAGATCTCTTCCTTCCCCCTCTGCAGACCTTTGATTTTAGGCAGGCAAATAAACTGAGAGCCTCAGTCTTCCCTTTGTGCATTTGGTTCTTGAGGGAGATAGATTGTTCATGGAGGGCTGGCATGTAAGAGCTTTCTGTTGAAATGACATGAAAGTGTTGCAAGATACTTGGAATGACCTAAACACACTGCACTGAGTGTTTTCTCAGCAACTGATGTAATGCACTATTTTTCAAACCGTTTAGGTAAAAAGTGAAGAGCTCTTTGGTGTACAGGTACATCTAGCAGTGCCATTATGGTGAAATAATATTTACTGCTAAAGCCGCCCCTTTGGGGTCACAATTAAATGAGGCTCTCATCTCTTCTAAAAGGTAAAAGATGTATTGTTTAACATCTCGAAGTCTCTAGACTCAGCATTTATGGGGCAAAAATGTGGTAGAATCTAGGCATTGTAATTAGTGGTCTGGGAGTCCATTTTCTCATGCAGGAAAAGCCAATTCTTTATTTACACAACTTATTTTATACGGTTTTTACAGACTTCATGTGCAACTTTAATTGGTTAATAGCTTTCTTGCCAATTATTCTATTGCTAACTAAAAGATATTCTACTTGTCTACCAAATCTTCTAGTCTTGGATTGTTTACATATTTTCTTTACTGATTCTCATGGGACAAATCCCTGGTTACTCTAGATGCATTTGTTTTAACCCAAGAACAGGTTGTTGTGCTAACAAGTTCTCATACTAAGATTGTTTTTACAAGTTGCTCAACTACGCTTAAAAG
The DNA here is from genome assembly GCF_009819655.1 of Sylvia atricapilla. NCBI lineage: Eukaryota > Metazoa > Chordata > Aves > Passeriformes > Sylviidae > Sylvia > Sylvia atricapilla. The sequence continues at coordinate 10,323,674 of NC_089174.1, read as the reverse complement.
AGATTACAAGCTAGCTATTAATTTAATAGAGCAGGTCCAATTTTATAAGGTCTTTCTTCTATAATTCTTCTACCTGTCTATGACATCTAGGGTCCCAGAAGTCCAAAAATAAATAAAAAGGATGTAATATTAATTTGTTTTTTCTTAGAAAGTGCTAGATAGTATACTAAAAAAAAAGTTGTTATCTCTATTTAAGGGTTCATATTTTATGATTTCTGGGGGGTATCAGTCCTCTATCATGTTTGCATATTCCTAGAGTTTTTGGGGTTTTTTTCAAATTACTTTTTTCAGGGGCTGACTTTGAATGTTGAACTAGACTTGGAAGACAACATTCCTTCTTCCTTTGCTGGCTCTTGACAGTAAATCAGCACTTCTATGTGCATCATTTATTCATATGTGAAATTGGAATGGTCACACACTATTTGTGACTATCTCTGGGAAAGCTGGATCCTTTTAGAATAATTCCCAGCTGATGTTTACCCATTGTAAAATGTGTTGTACCCATAAAATACATGCTATATACATTCCCTTTTTAAGCCTTAAATATAACCTTGTGTTAGCTTCAAAATAGACCATTGGAAAGTGTGTTTCTGATTACTTTTTTCTGTGTTGGCATGATTATTTTAGAAACAAATCTTTACCAGGTACACACCTGAATATCTTCAATATTGTTTGAGGTCCTCTGGTGTTCATTTATGCAGATATGGAGCAATGCAGTTCTTTCAAAATGTTGTGGGTACTATGAATAATTCCAACTGACTATATGGACAGGGACTGAAGTCAGGGGACTTCAAAGCGTTGTGAACAGTCCAGTAATTGCAAGGCAGGTTCTGCTACAATCTTTGTGTTATCTGTGTTTCAATCTGCCACAAAATAGTAAGTAATTGTTGTTTCATCCTGGTATTTATAACAATTGTTCTACTACCATTATGGAGACTTGAGAAATGGAGAGGTGGAAAGATGAAGGAAATTTGGGCAGTTCTCTGTATATAAAGTGGTTGCTCATGTTCAGCCATATTGACTGAGATATCTGATTTTCCCTTTAATATACCCTCTTTAGTACACTAAAAATTTTATAGGAGGCATAATTGTAGAAATCCACAGCATTTCTATATGTTCCCATAACAAAAGTGTAAGTGAAGTAACCAGTCAATATATGAGAACCTATAGAAGGACAGTTCTTTTAGTGCATCCATGTGTTCAGAGCTATTCAATAATACCCTGGATGTTTAGTACAAAATGAATGTAACTGTAGTAAGGTTCCTTCACTTTTGTTCCTTTTGTTGAATGCTTCACTGTCTCACTTTTGTCTTTTTAAAGATCAGAAAGCCTTGTGTTTGGTAATGGAGTGATTTGGAAACTCCTTTGCTGGATTTATTGAAGTACAGAACCTTCTGGGCATGAGGGATCATATCACAGGTTCCTGACCACAGCAGTTCTGCTGCTCATTCGTGACTGCAAGTACAATGGGAATCAGGCCTGGATTGTGTTCAACTCTAAAGGTCATAGAATGGTTTGGGTTGGATGGGACATTAAAGATCATCTCATTCCAACTTCCCTGCTGTGGGCAGAAACTCCTTCCACTAGACCAGGTTGCTCCAATCCCCTTCCAACCTGACCTTGAAGATTTCCAGGGACGGGACAGCCTCAAGTTCTCTGTGTAGTACCTCAATACCCTACAGGGAATTTCTTCCAATTATCTAGCATTAATGTCCTCTCTTCCAGTTTGAAGCTATTTTCCTATGTCTAAACCCTATATGTGACAAATCTCTCAGTCTTTCTTGAAATCTCCCTTCAGCTGGAAGGCTGTCCTGAAGGTCACCCTGAAGCCTTCTCCTGAAGCCCCATGCTGAACAATCCCAATTGTGTCAGCCTTTCCTGACAGAAGAGATGTTCTATCCCTCTAATCATGTGCCATTCTGAGCTGTGGCACTCTTGGTAGCTGCAAGCACCTGAAGTCTGCCAGGGGTGGTGTTTGTGACAGCTGTTGACAATAACAGAGGGAAGTAACTGATATCTACTGCTGAGTTGACCTTTCAGGACTCCACAGAGATATTAGAAAAAAACCCAGAAACCTGTTTGTTTTAAATTGCAAAGAGTTAATAACTTAGTTCCACAGGTTGAAAGCATGGAAGATGTATTTGTGTTAGTCACTTGGCATTTTTATTTTATTAACCAATTCTGAACAGCTAACACTGCATAAAATTATTCTGTAATGAGATTTTTGGAACTGAAATAGAATGAATCATTAAAAGCAAGCAACTAAGCAGTGAAGACCTGAACTGAGCAAACACCTTAACCTCATGTTGGAAACTAATTGTGAAGTGTGGTACAAATGCAGACTGGATTAGAGTCAGATAACACCAGCACAGAGTGATTTTATCCAAGAGAAATGTAAGTGTGAAAAAGAGTTTTCTTCTCCTCCTTGAAAGTTTATGTCCATCTTTATGAAGCAATGTCTAAGGATATGTAAGTTGCTGTGTTTGATGTGAGTGGTGACAATGGCATAGAGTGTAACTGCTACAGATTGGAAGTCAGTGTGCTTAAGCATCTGCTTGATTGCTCTGTTGAAATATGCCATTAACTGTTGCTGTTAACAGTAGTTCCATAATATTTCAGCAGCCACCTGTAGCTAGCTGGATTGAAGATTTATGTATAATTATTACAATTATTCCGTTTTGTAACTTAAAAAGAGATTTGATGACTTTAGGAGAAAGTAGGTGGGGCGGAGGGAGAGAAAGAAGGAAGGAATGACCAGGGAGACCTTTCTGTACTGTGAGCTTTTCTCTCTTTTTGGTCACGTGTGCTGCAGAAGAGGAGATTCAGGGTTTTTTTTAGGGACCTACATTCTGGTAGTGTTTTAATGAGAAATCACAGTATGATGCCATTAAAAATGGGACCGTATGTACAGTCAGAAGGGTATATTTCCCTCATCTGTTCCTCCTCCCACATGTATATCTGATATGCTAGGGAAGGCTTATCAATTTCTTCCAAATATCCTATTCACACAGCTTTGATGAGCCTGCAGGCTTCTTTCTGTCAGGATTGCCTTGATTTTACCCTCCTGGGTAAAAATGGCATCAGCCTGTGTGTCTCTCTTCTTCAGGTGAGGTCTGAGCATTGGCTGTCTTTCAAGAGAGCAATGCTGCACTCCGAATGTGAGGTAACACCTTTGTCAAAGAAGAAGCCGGTTCCTTTTATTTTTCTGAGCACCGATGTGCTGTATAAAAACATTCCAAACTTCTAGTCTGACTTTGGTCACAGTTTATGACTACATCGAAAACATTATCCCTACCTCTTCTTTGGCAGAGCTTAAGGAAGGTGAACTCTGCGCTCCCTCTTGTGGTACATTTAGAAATGTGAAGAAAGTTTGGGCGAAAACTGCCCATAACAGTGAGGGAAGTTGAATGTGATCGTTTTACTTAGTATCTTGTGACAGAATAAAGTGAAATTTCTGATGTTACCCGGAGTGGTGTGAAAGTGAAAGGTTTTGTTAAGTCAAGACACAGACCTGAGGCAAATAGCTTTCTAAAGCAAGGCTAAATGCTGGATTTTATTATAGCTTTCCAATAGTCAAGGCATGCAGAATTGTGCAATACAGTTAGGTATATGCTCTGTTGATTGATTTTTGCATACACATGAAAGAATAGCTTTAACAGGAACATTTACCCCACACTAGTTAAATTTTTGTGTCACTTCCTGCAGACCTTTGTGCCATTTGGTGTGTTTTTCCCTTTCTAATTACTTCTTTAGTGTATTTGGTGTCTTTTTCCCTTTCCCTTATTCCTTCTTCAGGTTTGTGATCCAATAGCAGCAAATTAATTAATTTTGTGATCCGTTTGCTTGCTTGGCTCTAGATTTTACAAAACATTTACATTAGATGTGCAAAGATACTTATATACTTATCCAATAGGTGGAAGTTATGTGCACTCTAGAGATGAGAAAAGGAATAGCAACAGAGAACTACAACTCAGATTACTTCAGGTTGCTCCAACTCTGTAAAGATGCTGTGTGTTCTTGGACTCCATAATGCCACTTGTGATAATGTGTTTTTCTGGAAATATTTGTTACCTCTAAGAAGATTTTTTTTTAACTTTATAGTGAAGCATTATGCAAAGTCATCACAGGGTGAGGAGCCTGGTTTGAGGGGAACTTCACTATTTCTGCCTGTTTAGCTGCATGTCTTTGCCATGGGCTACGGTGTTACTGCATATACACATGTGGGAGTGCCCAGAGCCTCCAGGACCCTCAGGTACCCTGCAGTAGTGAACTGCTGCAAAGTCTGAGGGGCAAGTGAGGAATATCAGACAGAGTAGTTATGTAGCTGTTAAAGATGTAACTGGTGTTACGCAGTTACAGGAAAAGAGAAAAAGGTCTAGCTCAGTTATACAAAGCTAAGGCAACAGGATGACTGTGATTTTGGCCCAATAATAGTTTTAAGGAATGATGGTATCACTGCCTAAACAGGCGAATAATATTCTACAGGTTATATCATGACTTCCCTTCTCTCTTGATTATAATGGTGCCTATTAAATGTCTGTAGCCTCCAAATATCACCAATGGTCTTGTGGACGGTAGGAGCCATTGATGTTACATATAGTGGGATTTTACGAAGGTGGGATAGAGTTATTTTCTCTACAGTAGTTGTTTTGGGCCCATGGCTTGGATTTATGCTGGGAGCAGTGCTGATAACTCAGAAATGTTTTTGTTACTGCTGAGCAGAGTTTACCCTGAGCCAAGGCCTCTCTGCTCCTCATCCCACCCCAGCAGCGAGAGGTGCACAAGGAGCTGGGAGGGGACACAGCCAGGACAGCTGATCCCAGCTGACCCGAGGGATATCTGAGACCCTATGGCCTCAGCATATAAATCTGGAGGAGGAGGAGAAGAAGGAAGGCCAGGAGACCTTTGGAATGATAGAGTTTGTCTTCTTGTGTGACTGTATGCCTAATGGAGCCCTGCTGTCCTGGAGTTGCCAAGAACCTACATGCTTTGAGAAGTGGGAAATAAGCTCCTTTTGATTTGCTTGTGTGAACAGCTTTTGCTTTCCTATGAAAGTGTCTTTTTCTCAACAGAGTATTCTCACATTTACTTTCTCTTTTCCGCATTCCACTGGATGGCTATGTGGTGCATAGTTGCTGTCTGTGGTTAAACCACAACAGTGGTGAAAATTTTTTGACATTAATAGAAGACTCTGTTTTTGATGTGGCTCACTTGGCAGTTCCAAGCAAAATTGCTTTGCATTTTTCTTTGCTGTGATTTAAAGAATTTGTATTTGCTGCAGAATGCTTATGTAGATATTTGTAGTTTTACTGCTGGGTAGAGGAAAAGCCATGGAAAGGAATCAATAATTGCCTTATCTAGATTAGAAGCTGGGCTTTAGCCCTAAAGTGCTCTGAGCAATGCAAGCATTGAATGAGTGACTGGGACATATTTTCAGGGAGTAAAAGCTGTTGTAAATGTGGAATACCCTAATGTATCTTGATTTTAAAAGTCACTTAGAAATATCATCCAGAGCACGTTAAAGTGGGTGTCTCATATTTTTCCAAGGTGTGGCGGTCGTGAAGGATTTGCAGAGATACAAAAATAAATATTTCAGTGATGTGAAGTTTTGCTTAATGATGGGACATATTTCAAAACGTACATGAGATCCACTGGAGTATTAATTGCCCAGGTAACCCCTTTAAACCCTTTCATTGTATGAGCAGTAAAAGATGGATGCTTAAGCAAAGAAGTGGACTAGCTATGGAAGTAGATAAAAGTTCTCACAAGGAATTGGAGCAACACAACACAGTAAAAGATGATCTACTTTATTTAAAAAAGTCAATGAATCAGATTGAATTTAAATAGTTTCTGTGAAAAACCTATCTCATGGGTGTTAGAGGTGTGAGCTGCTCTTTGCCATTGTGGTGCAGTTGTTCCACCTGCTATCGGCTTTAGAATGTGCTGACCACAATTTGAAGTCTTAAGGGACAAATCTGTTTCATTATTTTCATCCTTAAATGCCTCAATGATGCTATCCCCAGACATTTACACCTCAGGAGGAAGGAGCCAAATGATTAGAAGTGTGGCCTGTAGAACCCTGAGGTTAAAGTAAATATCTGGTGCCATGAGCTCCTGTTTGAATCCTTTCTGTCTTGCAGCTGTTTAGGAAGCACCTTTATCCGCTTCTTCCAGGACCTGCAAGTAATATATCTCTTTTTCCTCTTTAAAGTGAAAACCTGAACTTCTGATGGGATCATGTGAGTCAAGGAATTGGATCTTTAAAACAGACCCATGAAATAGTGCAGCACTTGTGGTGAGTTATGGGAGCGCTGACAATGCTTTAAACAAGGGCTCTGTCATAATTCTTGGTGCCCATTTCCTGGTGAACATGGACATGTGCTGCTCTCCTTCCTAGTATGGAGGCGAGGGTGTTACAACTATCGAGAAATAAAGCAGAGATTTATTTTTACATTAACCTGCTACATAAATATCTTTTATACTGTTCGGCTGATTCACAGTCCTCATTAATGGATTAAACTTGCTGGTTTGTCTCTTTATCATGTTGATAGACCTGTTAAATGAAACCCTGAGAAATCAGACAGTTCAGTCCTGTGGCCAATGGCAGCTTTTCACAGTGAAGATTTCTGGCTGGGTTGTACGTGCCAAATGTTCAGGCAGCTTGTGCTTATCAGCATCCATTATACTTTTTGTTGACTTGGACCATTAATAACCTGTCAGATTAGGTAATTAGGCTGTCTCGAGTAGCCAGGGAAAATTGTTTTTCCTAACTGATGGTATGGGTTGTGCAGTTGTGCAGATAAGCACTTGGTCAAACGGCAGTTCAGGCAATTTTTAACTGGCCTTGCTGATGAATGCAAAAGTAGTGCTGAGACATGAGGGCCAGATAACAACAGAGGGACAGGCAAAAAATAAAATTACCTTCCACTTTTGAAATTCTCTCCAGATAAGACACTGCTTACTGTTCTGGTTCTGAAAATCTGCATGTAGGAGCAACCATGTTAGTTTCAATGCTGTGATGGTTTTATGAGCATTGTTCGCTTCTTCTGAATTAAAACTCATTCCAGACTGGGTGGAGTTAGAGGAATTCTCTCAAGAAAGTGTCATTTTACCCCTGTAGTAAAGCTGGCTGCTGGTAGTACCCATTACTGTCCTGGGATTCTCTTTGTTCAGTGACCTTCTTTCTTTGGCACTGATGGAGTCTGTTATGCCTAGGAAATGCTTCAGCAGTTAGTAGTTGCAGGAAAGGTCTGTTTATTCTGTTGATGCTGGCATCCCAACCCTTGGGTGAAGGACATTTACCTATTTCTAGAAGCAATCTTCATTGTTAAAAGGCTGAGTGTTTTGGCAACATCCATCAAATAATTTTAGTTATGTTAGAGGACTTTCTGCTGGAATAGACAAGAAAATTAATTTTCTTGAAAAGCCATTTGGGTTTTCTATGACTAAGGGCTTATATTCTTGAAGCTTGCTTTATTTGGGCCAACTTATAAGATAGCTGCAAGAGTCGTAGAGGTAACTTTATTCTGTAAGATTGGTAAGATGAATGAATGCATGCACAGAAAGTTGTTTTAAGAGAGAATTTGATATACTCCTTCCTCTGATCTGGAATGATGTTTAGGAGGGAAGCAAACCAGCACAAAAATAGTGATTGTCCAGACCTGATTGTCTGCACTGATACTGACAGATTACCACAATGGGTTGAGATGGTGGCAACAAAGCATGCTCAGCTCCCTGTTGTATGGACTCACAGGGGCATGGACAAAGTAAGTTGTGCTTGTGTGAAGGAGGTGGATGGATGAAGTGGCAGAGGGCTGGAACAACCTCTACACTTCTATATCAATAGTGAACATCTCGAAAGACATGGCTTATTCTGGCTGACACCACCCCCTCCCACTTCATCTTGCAGCCCAGGTGGGTGGAGTGGATCTGCATCCTGGCTGCCTCTGTTAAGCCATGTTCCTCAAGTCCATACACCTCACAGACTGTTCCACAGTCCATACACCAGACTTTTAGCTGTCTGCTGTCCTTTGCCAGCTAAGAGACTACTAAGATTTATGTGGCATAAACTTAACCACCTCAAAGTAAAAATACTTCCTTACAGCTAGCCTGGACAGGATTTATAGTGGAGGAGACTGAAAGTTCCTTCCTCCAGGGAGAGGTCATTGAAAATGGTGTTTTCCCTGTTCCCTCATGCCTTGTTAGTAGATACGGACAGGGCAGCAGCCAGGGCAGGATAGGCCTGGTCCTTGCCTTGCAGAAATAGTGTACCCTATTCTTAGGGTCCCTAATAGGGACCCTAAGAAGAGCTAAGTGTTCCCTGGTCGAGTGCTGGCCCATGCCTCAGTGTCCAGGGCATTATATGCTTTTACACTTTTTTGCAGTACCTGATGGGAGGACAAAGATTTCTCTTCTGAGTGTTGCTGAAAAAATTTTGGTGAGCTTCTGGCTGATAAAAATAGATGTGTTTAAATGGTCTCATTTTGATTTACTGTCTGAGATTCATTGGTGTGGTTCAATGCAACATTAGATGTTTAGAGTGGGTTCAAAGGTAGGAGACACTTGATCTGTGGAAAACAATTCATTAGAAGCCAGCTTTATCCAGCACTGAGATGGTTTAAACCATGGCTGGTTTATGGAAGTGATTGGATTTGGTCTACTGAACTTTTCACTTAAAACAGAATGAAAATCCGCTTGCTTTGAAGTTCAGCAATTGGACGTAGACTCCAGCAGTTCTCCTCTTTTATTTTCGGGATTGGCTTGACTTTTCAGTGCGGTTATTCCTTAACATAGCTACAAGGTTTGAGCGGCTAGCACGTTCATACAGAGCCCGCACTCCAGAGCCTGCCTTCTCTCTTTTCCCCGTGCGGAAGGAGTCCTCTACCTGCAGCAGAGGGACGGAACGAGATGATCTCTAAGATCCCTTCCAACCCGAACCATTCTGTGATTTTATGAGTCCCGATTATACATCTTGGCTTTCCCATGACCTGTCCCCGCGCTGTTCGCAGGCGATGGAGAGCTGGGAGAGCCCGAGCTCTGCCCGCTGCCTTTGCGGGGCGGGTGTCCGCCGTGTCCCGGCCCCTGTCCGCCGTGTCCCGGGCGGTGTCCGCTGTGTCCCGGGCGGTGTCCGCCGTGTCCCGGCCCCTGTCCGCCGTGTCCAGGGCGGTGTCCGCCGTGTCCCGGCCCCTGTCCGCCGTGTCCCGGCGCCGCCGGTCGCGATCGGCACCGCGCGGTGTCGCCGCCGGCCGCTGCCGGAGCCGCGGAGTCGCTGCCGCCAGCCCTGGCTCCCGCCGAGCCCCCGGGGCTCCCCAGATTTTGGTGCTTCGCCTGCGGGTTTATGTTTTGGCAGCTTTAAAAACGCCACCGCTGCTGCTGCCCACCTGCTTTTTTTGTGTTCGGAGGAACTTAAATCGTGGCCGAAAACTTCGCTGCAGCGTTCCAGGAAAGCAGTTGAGATGATCCTGCTCTGGGCATCGAACAGTATAATAACTAATTAAAAAACTAAAAGCAAAAGGACACAGGGCAAGAAGGCAGCTGCTCTGTCCTTCCTTATCTAAACTTCTTGTTATCCAGTCTTTAAGAAAACGATGACGGACTTTCTACAGAAAGTCCAAAGAGGAAAAAGGCAAAAATAAACAATTCAGGAGAATCTAGAGGTGAATCTTAGGTGAAACTTAACACGTTATAGACAGCTCTTATAAAGGTTGCTGTGGTTTAAGCCCAGCCACTAACTAACACACAGCTGGGATGGGCAGGAGAATTGAGGAAAGGGAAAACATGAACTGGGATAAAAACAGTTTAATTTTTGAACAGTTCCGGAAAGGAATAAAATAAAAATAAATTAAAAAAAAAAATTAAAAAAAAAAAAAAAAAAAAAAGGAGAATCATCTAAGTACAGTGAAGAAAAATTGGCCCCTATGGCTTGGAGGATAGGGAAAAACCTCAAAAATGTAGCCACAGGCTCCAAAATCTCACACTCAGAGGTAACAGCAAGTGCTTATTTTGATTATTCATGTTTCAGGTCTGTACTTACACCGGAGGCAAATGTACTGACCAGTGTGTATCAGAAGTTTGCAGGCAGAAGAAGGTATAGAAATCTCTAAAAAGAGATGACTCCACTTACCACAGTAAGGTAAGAAAAAAATAAACCACACTTAACTGCATAATGGATACTGTAAGACATTCCAGTATGAAAGGATGGTTCAGGGATGAAGAAAGTACAAGAAAGAGCTGGGGCATAATACTGGAGCATCCAAGTTATTGTTGTTTTACAGGATGTTGGGAAATAAGAAATTAAAATTCTACAGCAAAGTGATGTTGTCCACCCTGGGGTCCAGAACATCCTACGAGATCAACAAAGCTTTGCATGCTCCTCTCTAGGGCAGATGGTAGCAAGATACCACAATCCAGGCAAGTGAGGTGTCTCTTGTTTGCAAAGGGTAAGAAGACTGAATTTTGGACAAAGAATAGAAATTCAGTCAGAGCCTGGGCCAGTCAATACCTTTAGAATGGCAATAGGAAAAGGACAGGTTGTGCTGGGGAGAAGAGTTGATCAATGCTTCTTTATCCTCTGGTACTTGATGTTGAATGCTGCAGGATGCTCCTAAATGCATGCATTAAGTGAGGTGCTTTTTCACACAACTTCTCAGTAAAGACCCAAAAAGAAACAGGATCTATTTGTAACCTGTTGTTTTGTCAATGATTCTTGTCTCTGGCATCCACTCCTGTTGATGTTCTAACTGTGCTAACAGTTGCTTTGTGATGAAATAAAAACACACACTGTTCTCTAAAAACACACACTGACAAATCCTAGTCCCGGCATTCCCCTCTAGCTCTGTATTGTGACTGAGGCAGTGGAAGAAGTCATAGAAACCACAGAATGGTTTGGTTTGGAAAGGACCTTGAAGATCATCTAGCATCAACCCCCCACGATGGACAGGGATTAGACCAGGTAACTCAGGGCCCCCTCCAGCCTAGCTTCCACATTTTCTGGGATGGGGCATCCACAACCTCTCTGGGAAAGCTCTGCAAGTGCCTTTCTCCTTTCTAAGTAAAGAATTTTTTCCTAACTAAGATGTAATGTAAGTCTCTCCTCTTTAAATTTATAACCAGTTTGCTTTGTCTTATCACTATTTATCAGTATAAAAATTCACTCTCCCTCCTTCTTATAGACTGTTGCAGTTCTGAAAGAAATTCCAGTATCAGAGATTTAAGTATGTCAGTTCCTTTGTGAAGCTCATAAGAAGTTCAGTTTCTGCAGAGCTAGAAGAATATCTAAAAAATGTCAGCTGGAGAAGATTATCCTTGTTCTTGCATAACCTCTAGTTTAGTTACAGTTTCTCACATGTGATTCCATGCATGCCCCTGTAGGCTGATTTTGCAGTTCTCATACCTCATCAGGCTCACACATATGCTGTTTAAGAGGTATAGAATGAAGCATAATAGGAAAGAATTTACATCCTAGTTTAGAAAGAGATTTATCCTAGTTCATTTATATTAAATTAAATTCTCTCTCTCTTCTTTTATGATTACCCTTTTAAGAGCATCTAAAGTAAACAATTGCCATGATCATCCAGCTCACTGACATCTGAGAAGAGGCAATTCAAGCAGTCTCATTTGAGGCTCTTTTGTTTAAATATATTAATGATTTATATATAATGATGCATTTATATATAATGATACCACCTTATCTGATTTTCCTGACCTTATGTTCATCTATCTCTGTATAACTGCCTGCCTGCATTGTGTGTGATGATAATATTGTGAAATGTCATTTTGAATGCTGGAGGCAGAGAACGTACAGCTGACAAATTAATTGGTCAGGCTCGTGCAGAGGAACAGACAATTAGGATTAATTTCCAAGTTTACTGCAATTTTCCTAGTTTACTGCAAGTGTGTCTCTTCTTCAAAATTTATCTCCTTAGGTGATAAATCAGCTGTTGATAAAGCTTGCCTGTTAGGCCACTTTTAACGATCCTAAATAGTATTACACCATGCAATCATTTTATATATGTGCCTTCATATCCAAAGGACTTTTTATGCTTATGGAAAGTTAGCCAACAGTAAAGCAAATATACATCAGGTCAAGTTTTAGTGGTCTTTATCTCAAGTTTTGATCATTATTGTAGTTCTTAATATCTGGAAAAGTGTGACAGAAAGTTATGCATTGTGTTTTTTTATGGGTTATCATGTCCCTCTTAATTATTCAAAATGACTTTTCATCCCAATTTTAGCTCTAGTAATTGATTATAAATAGTAATTTATAGTAATTTAGCTCTAGTAATTGATTATACTTATGTAAGTTTTCTATCTTACACTGTGGTCCATTCAGGATCATGAAGTCAGTAATGTCTTCACTGTGCAGAAAAACAAGAGTACAGGGGGCTGCACCTTGCTTATGAAAGGTCAGAACTCTTCACTGCTAATTTCACATGACTCTAGGAAAGACTTCTGACCTGTTTTTCTTGTGAATAGCAGTACGTGTTAATACCTGATGGGTTTTTTTGGCACCTTATCTAGACAGTTGTACCTGTGAACTGGGAGTGTTGTGCTACCACCAAGGAAAAAGGAGAATTCTTCTTTGGAAGAATTTCACAGTCACTTTGTGCAGGCAGAAATGAAGATATGAGGGCTGTGGCAAAGGAGAGTCAGACCTAGAAATCTTTTTCAGCTTCAGGAAAATGATCAGACAGAGCCCTTCCCTGTCACAGGGCACAGCTGGCCTGCCATTGGTATGTTCTCTATATTCGTCCACTGAAGGCTTTGCCCTGGGCAGCCAAGAAGTGCCGCAGGGATATATGTGCCTCAACCCTTGCATCTCTGTTAGTTCCCCTCCTTGTCACCCTGAGAATTATATGACATGTCATTTTCTGTCAGCTTCTTTTCTCCTTCTGGGGCGCTGAGGCAAATAATTAATTTATCTTGTTTTAGAGAACGTCATTTTGCCATCTCGATAAATTTCCCTGGCTGCTCTGTCCCTCTGAGCCATTCAGGCTGCTTCACTAGCACCCCATGTGCCTTCTGGACTTGAATTTTTTTCTTTACTTGTCTGACTGTCTTACAGTATCTTTTATTTATTTTACTCCTTTGCTTTTCTTCTCGTTTGTTCACAGCTGATAGGCTTTAAACTTGCCAGTCATCAGCGTCTGATGTTTTAGTGTCCATATGCCTCTAGAATTTTTATAGCTTTTTTTCAGTCCATGCTGTCCTTCCCAATTTCAGTCCATACTGTCCTTTGCCCAAGGAAAGCTCACAGTGAATCCTGTCCTTAACACTGAGCTCAAAACAGTCCTTGCACACCACAGAACCTGCAAGCCACTTTTCTCTGTCTGCTCTGACAGTCTTATTTCCATGCAATTTGTTCAGTTCTCTGTGGCTTAGAAGCCTTCTCATCTTAGCAATATGAAAATCTTGAGTCCCATCATGAAATCATCATGGAAACATCATGATCTCATCCCACTGACCCCTTAGCATTGCAAAAATGCTTGGTCCAAGTTTTGACATTCTTCAAAAGGAAAAGGAGTAAAATTTTCCCATGCAGATCCATGAAAACTTTGTACATTTGCTGGTTTCACACAGCTTTGTTTAATGATTTGGAGGACAGTGGAGCAGGCAATACTGTGAAATCAGTAGCCTCCACTGATGGAAGATGACGTGCAAGAGATAAGGAAGAGGAGAGACAGCAGGCTGAGGTAGTGGTAGGTATCAGAGATGGAAACTAGGGAGCAGTTTGTCTACAAGAGAGCACCAGTGGGTTTAGTAATTTCATTGAAAGGGAGGAAGATGGATGTGGTTAGGATTAGTTTTAGGATTAGAGAATCACTGGGTGAAACAGAAGTTTTAGGTTCAGTGAATTTACAGCATGATGTCTTTGGTTAATATATTACTGCTATTTGCAATGCATCTGTTCCCTATGCCTATAGAATCAGATCTGATGGCTTCAGTTTGGGTTGGATTTTGGCCCTGCTATTCCTGTGAACAAGGTTAGAGAACAGGGTACCTTTTCTCTTTAAAATGTGTGCTTCGTCCTGCAGAACACTTTGAGGAAGTGGGAATAGGCAGCCAAACTCCTGAGCTGCCAGAAACTTTGCTGCATTTGGTTCTCTTCCCCCCACTCCTCTTGAACTGAACATGTCGGATCTGGAGTTACTCAAAGTCAATGAGCATAGAATCCTATGAAAGATTTGATGTCACATTTCAAAGCAGAACCCTAAGCCTGTAAAAGACCAAAGTGTGAGTAAAGGATAAAGAAGGCAGAGTGAAAGGTAACTATATATATTGGGGGAGGTGATGGCAGGTGAGGGTTATGTGGGAGGAAGAGAATGAATTCACATTTAGGGCTCACTCTGAGGCTTCATTCCCTGACCTGTGGTGGGTCTAAGTTTAGAGAATAAAGGTAAGATCTTAGGAGAGGGGAAACAGATAAAAGAAACAAAGCACACAGAGAATGTGCTCTCCTGGAAGTCTTAATTGAGTAGTGCAGAGCTGTGGTGCAGCCAGCAGCTATGACAGCTTAAAGGAAATCACTTTGTGGGGTCTGAGTGAGCTTTCCCCAGGGCAGTTACTCCAGTGTCACCAGAGAGACAGAATTATGTAAGTCTGTGTTTCAGGTGAAAGAGATGTTAACTTCCAGCAAGGGAGGACTCTGCTGATGAAGAATTTCTGTTTTAAAAGCTCTGCTATGGACTTAAATTAGCTGCTATCTAGACTCAGCAGTTATGGACTTTCTGGGATGTGACTATTAATACATGTAAGATAGCCAGTGAGAGTAGGGCCAGCACCAGCCTGCTCGTCCTCTTCACCTGCAGTAAACAAGTGAGCTCTCTCTTGTCCCAGTTATGCACGGAGGATTTTAGGCTCTGCTCCCAGGAAGAGCAGAGACAGAGCTGTTCTGTCCCTAAGCAGTGAAGATAAAAGGCTGTGAAGAACACAAGGTGCTGGCTCTCTGGCCCACCATCCTAGCATAACAATAGGATGGTTCTTGGCTGGGAAGTACACATGGAGGTGGGATCACTCCCTCCTCTAGCACTGCTTCCTCAGGCATGGTTGCAGTAGTCTTGGTTCCATGTCTTACATTAAAAGGAGCAGCTGCTTTCTACTTCTCCCTTTCTAAGTACTTCCCTCCCTGAAGCATCATTGTGAATAGCCTTGATGAGGGTACTAGCCCTCACACCTTTATTATTTTGAAGGAAACTTGGGGTTTACACTAGTTACACTTGGTTAGCCCAAGGTAAATTCTAGTGAAAATTCAGGTGTTGCAGTTTTAATGTGCACTAGTGGTCTGGATACATCCTTAGCTCTGCCACGGTCTTTAGCCTGACTACCCAAGCCCATGAATTAGAGGCTGTATTAACAGCCTTGAACAAACAGTTTATCTGCGGTGTAATAGAATATTTAAAGATTTTGACGAGGTATGGATATGGTAGCCACTCATTAGAGCTCTCTCCTGCCTCTCTCTGATTTCCTGCTTTGTCTCTTAATGGGCTGGGAGAAGCTATGGTGCTTGCCCACTCACAGGCAAGGCAAGATAAATCTTTCTGCCACACAAAGATATGCTGTTACGCAAGAATTTTCTGAGATTTTCTCAACAGAGAGCATATGACATTTTCCAGTTATTTTCTTACACTATGTTTTGGTAGGATACAGAATGGGCTAAAAATTGGATTCAGAATTTAGTGGAAACTTCCTTTCTTGTATTGTAGCTTTCATTGATACTTGCAATTTTGAATGAAAAATATAGTGCGAACAGCAATGACTCTGTGTAGTCCACATCATTAATCAAGAGGTGACTGGCAAGAAAGAGCCAATACAGAAGATTCCTCCTTATCTGAATCCTGTGATTCTGCTTTAGACAGATAGACTGAGATATCCAGCATAGGATACATCCCTTTCAGCCTTTTGTGTGAAAAATAAGGGCTCATTTGTACAGAGTGATATACAATGCCTGACTATGACTGTGACAGGACAAAATACTTAAATTCATGAACTCATTTCTGAGCTGTTTCTCAGTAGGTAGATCCAGAATGTCACATGCTCAGAATGGATGTAGATATCTTGGCTTTCAGAGAGACAAGATCTAGGCCAATATATGCTTGTTCTTTGGTCTATGAGCACTTGGCACAGAAATGTTGCAGTACTCTGATCTATCCAATGTAATGGGATTTTAATATATTTTTTTAAAATGTAGACTTCAAAAATACAGTGTTTGGCTCATGCAGCAAATTGATCTGACTTTCCTGAAGTTCAGAGCTTGAGAGTGAGCAAACAGATCATTCCTGGCTGCTGTAACATCATTCAGGGACTATATAGATCCAAGAGCAGTAAGAAAAAGACAAAAGTCATACTGAAATGAAGGGGAAGGAACTGGAAAATAATACAAAACCTTAGTGTACAAATTCAGGCCATTTGTCTCTGATCCTACATGAGAAGTGTTTATTCAAGGACTGTGTTTAATGCTTAGTGATGGTGAGGCAAAGAAGCAGAAGAATGGGCTATGAGAAAACTGGGTGCATGACCACTTGTGCCTCAGTGCCTGGCTGATCTCTCTAAACTACTGCTGGTGCTGAGAGTGTTTTCTCCAGCTTCCTTTGCTCCACATCTGCCTGGAGGTAGGAGTGTCTTGCCCAGTGCAGATTGGTAGCATGAACCATCTCTGTTTGTCAGTAGGGGAAAAGTGACGTATTTAGTAATCAAACAAAATTGATGAAAATGTCTAAAGAGCTGCTGAAACTTTCTGAACAGGCTCAGACATTTGTTTTCCCAGCAGCTTTTATCGACTAGCCTGACTGTAACATCTTGCCTGAACAACTGTAAAAAATATTTCATGATGGTGGTGAGTTGGATCTTTTTTTTGGATGAGTTGAGATTTCAACGATAAATTTCATTGCTTTTGGAAACATTGTAGTGCAAGAACACACACAGTGGTAGTTTTTCTCCTGATTACATGGCTTGCTTTGTGTTAATGGGCTTTTCTAATCTCAGGTAAGCATTTTTAATTATGGACAACCTGTGCTCCATGGATTTTCATCTTTCCTCTATGAGTATAAGCAAGGATTGGACTTAGACTAAATTAGTTGCTACAGCATCTTTTTCTGCTTGATAATAATTCTCCATTGATCATTGTGGAAAAAAAGGCTTCTGAGATAGCTGACTATCTCAATGTGTGTGCAAAGTTTGTCACCTCTTTATTACCTAGGTTATGTACATAATAGGAATTTTTTAAGTTATTCAACCAGAGAGAGAACTTTATAGAAAGCATAAGGATAGAAACATTGGAGCCTGGAGTGTGTAGGATCAGGATACAACTAAGTGTTATGCCAGTATATAAGTAATTAATTTGATGTTACTTAACACAAAAACTGAAAATAAGTTTGATTTATATTAAGAGAGATCTGGTGTTTTTTGAGTTTGTTCTGAGGAAGAAGGGTATTTTACTGAAAAGTCAGAATTTGAATATAAACTTTAAGCTGCCTTTGGGAGGCAGTAACAGAGATGTACTGTGGTTAAGATATAAGGCTGGGGAAGTTTTTGAATATAGAATTTTAATCATTAAAAACTGCTGGGTATGTAATGAGTAATACCTGCTGTGGTATTTAGAGGATTTTTCACTGACTCTATTATAGAAGTACAAGTGATATGTTTATGGTTAAAACATAACAAATGAAAAAATAAAGGTTGGAGATGACTGCTTTTCATAGTGTAACGAAGCTGATGTTGTATTAATTCAAATGAGCTAAAGTCTATAGGAGAAGCAGAGGGGCTGGAAGGAAAGTGGACTCATTTCTAACTGTTAAAATAAGAGTTTAGTTACAGGAAATAGAGATTATTCCCAAAGAAGGACCAAAGAAGGAGAAAAAGGAATCTATCAGGATGTTACTTCTGGAGAGAAGTGTCTGGGAGAGGAAGTTAGATTAGGAGTAGAAATAGCCTAACAGGAAGGAACTGCTGAGCACTCTGTCTCCTTTGTTTTTCCACTAGTCTTCTCTCCTATGGAAAAGCCTCATGGAGGGGTAAGATGATGCTGAAAGTTGTGCTGCTAAAAAAGTTAACAAAAAGGAACATAAAGCAGGGAGTGTGCACGTCCTATTCACCCTCACTGACATATTGTGATAGGACTCTGGAATGGAGGGATGGCTCACACCTGCTTCTTCCCTTCTGCTTGGCTCAGAATACCACGAGCAGTCAGAAGCACTTGTTTCTCTCATCCTACTGGCTGCTACTGTATTGATTAAATTAGTCCTCCTTGAGCTGAGACTGAACTCCAAAAACTAGTTTGCAGCCCGTAGCTTTACATCTTATTGACATGCGTATTAATGAGGTCAGATGTTGACTTAAAGCTGTCTCTTTCCAACTAATAAGGTTTTTATATTTAGTTAGTTTTTTACAAGTATTTCTCGTAAAATATTTCACGACACTTTACACATAGAAATGTTCTTGCATTGTGAGTCTCTCATTTTATTCTTTCCCTTCTGAGTCCCATTCTGTGGTAGATGAATCAGATTTGGAGTGATAACAGATATTTCAACATAACCTGAATACAATGATATTGAGGAACCTAACAAAATACCAGTAAACCCGAAAAACCTTTGGGGGTAGAATCCCATAAGACTAAATGCTGTCCAGCTCAAAAGGAAATCTTTGTGTCTTCTTGGCTGTCCTTGGCTACCCCGCTTCATAGCTGTTCAGTCACTCATGTGACTTTCCTTATTTTCTCTTGTGCCAGAATATTCTACAAGCCCATGTGAAGCTCAAAAATGTTGCATTCAGATTTGTGAGCTTGCAACATGAACAGCTTTTATTTATGACCTTTTATTTTAAAGACAAATAGAGCTGCCAATAATTTCAGCATGTTCTTAGACTTGTTGGAGCAGGCTAGGCAGTGCCTAAGGAGAGTTCCTTGGAGATGGAATGACGTAAGAAACAACTGAAATTCTTCAAAATCGAGCTACACACAGCAAAGCTAACTTCAGATGTGCTCAGAGAAAAAGTCTGAATTTTCTACATAGACCTAGTCTTTGTAAGATTTCAATCTCAATTGCCTTGGATTTTTTGCTCTAGTAGAACTGTGTGGTTTTACTCTGCATACGATACCTGATTTTTCATACATATCACAGTGTTTGTCATAACAGCATTGTTTTCCTGTGAGAGTTTAATTCTTCATGCCCCCAGTCTGGTGAAAAATAACTTCCTTTTTCTACAGGAATGCAGGCATATGCAAAACATAATATTAAGTACAATAAGAACTGAAATACCTTCCATTTTACTGTTATTCCCATGTTATTTAACGACCCATAATGGGCATATTAATCCCTGCTTATGTAAAGTATTTTTGTTGCACCTCTAGAATATATATCTTAGTACATTTACTTCCCAACAGAGGATTAATTACAGGTTTTAAAAGATCAGTACAAAAGATACAGATATAAATATGTCTTTTAAAAGGAAGAATTCTTTTTTATGGTATTAATACTCAGGTCAATTTAGTACATAATATCAAAAGACACTGTATTATATAACAAGGCACATACTCAGGTTACAGAAATAAATTTTAAATTTGAAGCTATAAGATCAATGAGTATTAACTATTTTCCCAGTTTATTTAGAGGTGGCAATAGCTTCATTTATATTTTGGGAAATCATTACGATAAAGTGTCCCTCAAGCAAATCTGGTTTTGTGGAGTTACTAGAGTTTTCTGTTTAAGGGGAGAGAAACAGAATTTACAATGTATGGGAGCTGCTGAGAAAATTTTAGAATCTCTTAAGGGTCTGGTATATCAGATCTCCCTAGAAGGAGGACATTTTTCTCTGGAATAGGGTGAGTCTATGTAAATGTTTTGATAGAAAGGAGCCGTCTGTGAAGATGGTCAAAGAAAGAGTGGAGAGCAGAAAGACTTTGTGGAAGTAGTTTTTTCAGTGGTGGGAGAAAGTGCTTCTCTATTTTTGTCAATGTTTTGAAAAATGTCATCAGCTCTCAAGGACTGTCAGCAGGATTTTGAAGCTGGCACATTGGAGAGTGATAGAAAGAGAGCATTTGGCCTGTTCTTCTCACCTAGAAACCCTGCTCCTCTCGCCAACCCCCAACAGCTGAGATTTTACTTCTTCACAAACCTGTGAGAAAGGAGGAACAAAACCAGACCTGGGAGGGGATTGCTGATGCCTGCCCCTGGCGTGGGTTCATGGGCAGGGAGGGAGCAGAGCAGCCAGTGACCACCCTGCCTCTTCCATGCTCCTGATGGGGTACTGGCCCTTCCGGCCCCAAGCAGCAGGGCAGCCCATCCTGACAAGATCTCCAGAGCCTGTATGTGTTACAGCACATGGGGCTTTTTCATGTGACACCAGGAGGAAGGACTTCTCTTTAACAGAGATCCCCTTCAGGCACAGAGGGCAAAATTTGAAGCCTGACAGACTTAGTGACATGCGAGAACAGAGTAATTCCACATTTCATACGAGGCAGGCACATGGGAATCTGAGCTGTGAGTGGATGTTCAGAGATTTGGTCACCCCTGAGGGTGAGTTGAGGCTTCCCTAAAGCCAGGACTTGAATGTGCTATGTACAGCTTAGCACATGGCCCAATGTCTTTTGGAGGAAGATGTGGATGTGTGAGAGGTGGGGAGGAGGTCTTTGAGGAGCTGAAATCCAGACATAAACTATAACTATTCCTGTTGAAAAGATGGCATCTGTGATGTCCTTGACAAGAGTGTGTTATGAATTCAAGTGGCTATTGTTGATATAAACTGAAGCTTGATCTCATGAGTGGGATTTTCTCCAAGTACAGGTTTTCAGGAAGGTCTTTGTGAAACAAGGGAGACTCCAGCAAAACATGCAAGAAGAGAATTCTCTTGCTCTAAATTCATTAAACTAAGAAGACCCTGTAGGACAGATCAAAGACCAAAAGGACAGAGAAGGAAGGAAACAAGAAAGCAGGTTTAAGCTGTAGCCAAGGCAAAGAGCATGGTAAATGAGGTGAAAATGCAGTTGTGTTGCCTTGGCTGCCCCAGGGTGAAAGAATTGCAGATCAATGTATCCCAGCAGGGGAGGATGAGGAACAAATAGACTTGTGAGTGAGTTTGTGAGTTATGGAAGCCAACTTATTAGGTGTAGCAGCAAAAGTTTCTCTCTTGGTTTGCTAAAGCCTTTACAGTGCTGACTGGTGACTAGGTGAGAATTTGAACTTTTAGGAGGACCTGGGGAAAGACCAGGTGTTTGTGAGTGTACTACTGCCACCAGGAGACACACTTTTAACTTCTGTGGTAGGAGGGCCTCAAGGACATGGTCAGAGAACTGGTCATAGAAGTTGGGTCCATTTTCCATTGAATGATTTTTCTGAGCCCAGATTTGGTTGGCATATTGATGTGCCCTTTTGCAGGCAATTAAATGGGATCCTAATCACTCTCAGGCAACATGAATTTTTAGGCTCCACAGACATGAATTCTTACTGTTTTGAGCTTTTAAGATGAGATAGAATGAAACTTTTACTCTGGAAGTTATCTTTTCTAGGGAAAGTTTTTGGGTGGGACTGCTCATCAGTCAAGTATAAAAAAACGCCTGTGACTAAATTTCAGAGTAAAAACAACGTTCAGAGACGTTTTAGAGACGTGTCCCAAATTTGTGCCAGGCTCCTGACAAAATCAGTGAAGTGGTCCTGATATGAAAAGTAACCTTTGCAGCTGGCCTCTGATTTGTGCCAAGGTTACTGTATTTTGCGTATGGTTTTTAAAATGTCTGTTAAACGAAAAGAGAGCATTTATTCCACCTTGTCAATGTTGGATTCTCCTGGGGTGATACAAGTGTGTTTAGCTTTCTGGATATTGAGTTAATCACGTACTCACTGTCACTCCACTGAAGTCATCAGAAATGAAGTTACCCTTTAATTATGGAAAGAGATGTGCCTTTTCAATGCTTCATCGAGCCTCGTATTGCTGACATTGGGCCTTTAGGCAGTTGGGAATGTCTTATTCAAAGCGCCGTGGGGAAGGATTCTGGTTATTTTTATAAATACCCTTCATTTCTCATACTTTTGAAAGACTTCCTTTACAAAATACACCTTCTTTGTAAAAAACTGCCAAGTGGCAGGCCAACAAAATTTTCAGCATTTAGAGTTTCTAAGAAGTTTATTTAGTATATAAGAAGTTTTAGTATACAGGAAGTTTATTTAGTATGTAAGTGCCTAGGAAAGTGTCACAGGGCTGATGTGGTAATTGTTGATCATATGGAAGACTGAGGGTGATGGCTTGAAGGAATATTAACAGGAGATTGCTGCTTTCAGCCATCCAAATTTCCTCTCTTTTGCATCTTGATAATGAGCAATAAAGACTTCCATTGTAGGTTTTTTTGTTTGCGCTGTTTTGTGCACTGCATCAGGGTTAACTTCATCTTCCGCCTTCTTATGGGGTCTTGAAGTGTTCAGGTAGTTGCTGCCAGAGTTTTGCTGCCTAGGAGTGTTTGGAGAAACCTGTGTTGTGGTTTGGAAGTAAACTGAGTGACAGACTCCAAGTCAGAAATACAATTTAATGAGAAGAAAAGAGAAAAAAAGATAAAATAAAATAAATGCCATAATTTAAAACAAAGAGACCACTGACACAGTCAGAATACAACCTGAGCAGGGTGATGGAAGCAGTCCAGGCGAGGTGGTCTTCCTGAAGCAGTGATCCCATAGAAAGGTCTGGTAGCTCCAGTCCTCTGGGAATCCAGTGGGTGAAGGCTGCTTCCACTGTCCCAAGTCCCAGCTTATATCCAGGTGAGAATGCTTGGCTCCTCCCAGTGGGCAGAGCATCTCACAGTGGGATGATGAGTCATCCAGGAGATCTTTGATGGCCCATTAAAGAGAGATAACTATCGGTGGGACTTATCTATGAGTCATGCAGCAAGGCATTTGATGGGCCATTAACTGAAGGCACCACAGAGGGAGGGGGGCCTGGGAAGGGCACTGCTCCAACAACTGGCTTCATCAGTTCATGAAGATGGTGATAGAATACATCCTATACTACAACCCAGCACAGCCTGTTGAATCACAGTACTACTGCAGAAGGGCTGGAAGCAGTGTAGTGAGGCTGTCATAAGATCTAGGACAAGGAGACTGACTTTGTGCTATTGGTTCACACTGGAGGGTAGAGCTAAAGTCCCATCTATGGCCCTGCACAACAGGCTTGTGATCCTGATTCTGGATAAAGATGGAGATTTGTCGTGCAGCCACTCTATGTACACTGATTGCACTGAAACCATTTAAAAAGGCTGGGATTTATACAGAGATATTTTCCTTTAAATTAAGTTAAATTTAGAGGCAGGGAGTTTTCAAGCTGGTTAGAATTAGGCACAGTTTTTCAAGTCTGTTCTTCACTTTAGCTATGGCAAAATACCTTGGATGGCTCCCGCATGCCATGTGATCACTTGAATCTCTGTATAAAGTCACTCTACAGCCTGCCTAAGAGATGTGTCAGCATTTAGTAAAGAAAATAATAACTACAATAGGAGATTGAATGTAATCAGGCATAGAATGCCTTATTTTTGTTTTAAAACAATTTTTCAGACCTTAGAAAAAAGTCCAGTGTTGATTACAAAGTTAACAAATTTCTGCAGAGCTGAATTTGTCAAGAGAGATCTTGTGCTTCAAGAGAGAGCTTGGTGCTTGGAAAACGATCCTGACAAAGAGAGGTAAAACCCTCTAGAGCTGAGAAGAAAAAGGATGTTTTCAGTTTTTTCTTTTCTTCCTAGTGTTTTCTTTTTCTAGATGAGTTAGAAGATATTATATCTTGCTGGTTTTGTGATATTGTGCAAGTAGAAACTTCTGGCTTTCTGTTATTTGGAATCCTGCAAAGGGAAATAAAATAATTTAGGGTTGAAATTAGTAGTTCAAGCCAAAATAAATTGTTAACTTTTACTGCATGTATATGCACAAGCACATTTTTATATATGTAAAAAATTATACTTTTTGAAAATAAATTGCCTTAGGTTTAGCTGAAGCATTTTTTTTCCTTTCCCCACTGAACCACTGATCTAAAAATTCTGTTATTTACACTTCTTATTGGTAAGGGACATTTGTCAGATCCTCAGGTTTGTAATGAAATTATATTATAATAACTTCTTCTCAGCAATTCCTTTATTGGGCTCTGCTTTACCAGTTGTCTTAGAAGAGTAAGGATCCTGACTTATTAAATGTAAGGATCCAGTGTTATCAACTTCACCCTGGACAAAAACTTTATTACGTAGTTTAGCAAAAACTTTGATTCCAGAAAGTATCTTAAGGCAGTTGTCTGGCTTCCCCTTTAGGCATGTTTGGCTTTTCCTCCAGTTCAAAACAGAATGAGGGAAATAATTTCCTCTTCACTTCTGTTTTAGTAGCCTTTTCACCAAACACAAGGAATTACATACCTTTGGTCTTCAAATAGTGTTCTTCTCAGGCAATAGGGAGAAAAATGTGGTTCTGCCTTGAAAATCTTATCACCTTGCTTTCAAATTCTTCATTTTTTTTGTGTCTGCCTGTCTGGGAACCCTTTGTGACTGGACATGTACTGTAACATTATTTATATAAAGTACAGGAAAGAGCTGTAGAGTAAGAGTTCAAAGGTAGGTAGTAATTCAAGATAAATCAGGCATTTATTTTCAGCGGGTTTAAAAAATATGAAAATGAAATACAAATAATCATTGTTTCCTCCCACAATAATTTTGAAAAATAAAATAATATTTTTATTTTAGATAATGACTTTGTTGTTTTGTTTTTAAACCCTAAAATACACTTAAACAGACATGGCTATTAGGAAGCATTTTTAAAATGTGTGGCTTCCAGTTAGTTTTCTATAAAGAGGATACAGATTTGAGTATTGGGGCCTCAGTGGGGATAAAACAGGTTAAGAGCTCTTGCAGTACCAGAGACCTGTTCAGGGCTTAAGTAATGGGACAGTCTTTACTTGGATGCAGCTCACTGGACATTCAGTCAGACTTGAGTGACTTGAATGGAAGCAGTATTTATATTTCCTCTTCAACCTGCCCTCTAGAAAGGTTTTCATCCACAGCTTGGGTCTGTCCAGTGTGCTGCACTCAATCTATGCTCGTGGTGAGAAGCCTCCCCTGGGAGAGGCCAGAAGCTGCACATCTCTTGCTGTGTTCCTCTGAATTTTGCCCATTGGCTGATGCTGAGGGGTAATTTGTTTCTCCAAAACAGAGGTAGAATTTCCACTTAGTAGGCAGGCACTGGGCAGAATCCATAGTACCTGGCAGTGCCTTGCTACTGTGTGTCTTAAATTTGGGTGTCTTCCGATACAGCTTTAGCACATTACAGAGGAAGATGACAAGTGAGCACATTCTGTACCTGGATTGTCATCACTCCTTGCCCCCAAACGAAGAACTTGTGCCTGTGAGTTTCAGAGCAATACTGAAGTAAGAAATCATCTAGCACTGAGAATCTCCTGCTGCCTCTGTTTCAACATTCCTATTCCAAAGGAAGAGCACCATGAAATATTGAATCAAGGAGGCACTCCTAATATTCCACCAGGTACTGTAAGGAGCACAGCAAAATGATTAATGAGACCCAGCTTTACCTCTGTCAAAACCAGATCCGTTGGGCTGCACAGTTTCTTCTTTTTTGGAATATTCTGTTTGGCAGCATGTTGCCACACAGAATCATCAGCAAATGAGTAGCAGATGGAGCAGTGACACATTTTATCTTGCAGCAGCAGGGACATTTTATGTGCTATGAGAATTCAGAGAAGTAAGTTTCAAGGAAGTAGGTGATGAAAGAAGAGCTGCTGATAGCTTTTCTTTCTCTGCAGAATTGCAGATGGACAAACAGAGAGTGGTTTTCTCAAGCAAAGCTGTAACAAAGAATGAAATGTTCAAGAAGTTAAAATTAAACCCCTGCTATGGCAAAGATATACAACTCTGCCTCCTGTGCCCAACTGTTACACCATGCCTTAGTTTTTTGTTTCACACGGTGTTCTTTCCTTCAGGTGTTTACAAACTGATAGGTAGAGCTACTGTGCTTCAAAAGTCAGATGTTGCTGGTCATGAATAGCAGTTAGTCCATAATTTGGGCTTTGTATAAATTTATTCCTCCACCCCTCATTCTATATAACAGATTAACATTGTAAAAAAAAAGTCTGAAAAGTAGTACAAGCTGAGGCTGTTTCAGGATTGTTTGGTTTCTGTGTTCTGCTCACATATGCCTTTTTCTCCTCTCAGCTCCATGTACCATAATGTTTACTAGAATACTTAGACTGGAAGCTGCTGATTGTGAAATTGAAGCCTGGGGCTGCATCCTGAAGCTAACTAGACTGCAAGAAAGAGTGAAGCAGACATTACAAAACCAGGTCTGAGTTTTTCCATATAACATCTAACTCGTGACAATGCAGTCATTCATGCTAGGCCTTGCAGTAAGATATCTTTTTTCCTCTATTATCAGAAGTGTTGGGGGATGCTTTTGGCCTGGTTTGTGTGGGTACTGTTTCTCTTTCATTTTCACCCTGACATTCATGTTGCATCCAGGGATCTGGTTGGTATTTTTTCCCAATGGCTGTATTGATCTGTATGGAGAAAGCATATGCAGTTGGCAGCATGCTGTGTGCCTTGCTGCTTACCAGGCACAAGGCTCATCCATAGTTGTCAATTTGCTGTGCAGTGCTGTGCAATATTGGTGCATTTGGTCCAATGAACCTCCAAAATATCTCAACCCTCCCAGGTGTTTTTTTATCTTGAGATAGAGCTTGTTCAGACAAAGAGGGATCTGACAAGGTACTTACAACAGCAGAGAATGGGTCACCATAACCCAACTGTCCCTTTTAATCCTATATCCCAGTCTTCTGTGTCTTCTACTATAATTAATATCCTCTTTCAGTGCATGATGCAGATCATAATTAAACAGCCTATTCTCCTTGCCTGCCGTGCCCCATGACATCCTTGATGCACAAAGGGCTGTGATTTATAACAATAGACATATTGGGAACCATGTGCTGGTGTGCAAGCTATGTCATGCTGTGCAGAGAGGGAGATGCTGGCAGCTAGAGCCAAGCCTGACACTTCCTGAATATAAAGGTGTGACTGCATTGCATCACCAGAGTCTCTTTGAAACCTGCAGTGTGAAACCTGGTGACTTACCAGGAGAGGACAGAAGGTAGCAGGAGTGGGAGCACATGTCAGCTCTAAAGGCTTCTCAGACAGTAAGGATGCCATGGAGAGAAAGTGCTTTCCTCTCTCCAGCCCAGCGTCACAAATACTGGCCAAAGTAAATTCCCAATTCCATTTAGGACAGAGGACTTAGCAATATGTTGATTACCTTTGTGCTGATTGTGGTCTAGTAAGAAATAGCTGGATTTTATTCGAAGTTCCATTCTTTGTTAAAGCACACAGAATATTAGCCAAAGTGCCTACTGCACACACAACACTGTGCCTAGTGACCATGAAAACTCATAGTCCTGCCACAGCTAGGCAGAGTGTAAACAGATGTTTTTCAAAAATGTGAGCTCTTAGAGGCAAATAGGAGAGACCTTGCTAGTGATGGAGTTTTGAATCCTGGAATCTGGTAAGTTCTTATAGAAGAAGTTGGTGGAAAGGAAGAGACAGCCCTTTTTGTTCCAGAGAATAATGAGAAAATGGTAGCAGATAGGACTGTTACATCAGAGTAAGGAGAGTATGGGGGCAAAAGCTTAAACTTTCCTCTAAGTGACCGTAGCATATTTTGAGAAAGCATTTCTGAGGCTTCATTCTGAGACAGTGTGTGTGATCAGGGAAGGTCTCGCTCACTCCCATCAATAGCTGGTCATTTCTGGGAATGGATGATTGATACAAAGCCTGAAAGAGAATGACAGTGTGCCCAATGTTTCCATAATGCTTTGTAGGGGACTTCATTCCTGCTTTACAGGTTGAGAATGAAAGTATTGAACAGCAAAGTGCTTTGCCCTGCCCCACTGGCTGCCCTGCTAAGCAGTGGCCAGATAATTTCTGAGTGCAGGCAATCCTCTCAGGGATCCTCTGGTGCTGGAATGTGAGGCTGCCCACAACGACCCTCAGTTTTCTGAACAGATGAGGGCAGGCTCCTGGCTGCTGCCAGGAATTCTCCAGCGTTAAGACAGAGAGTCCTTGGCCTCTCAGCTTTTGTGAGTTACAGCCTGGAAGGCTTACTACCACTGGAAACCCTCCTCTGATCAGTGTCATATATGCAAATCCTTAATCAGACAAAACTCTCACAAAAAGGCTTTCTTCCTTCCCTTTCTTTGTGCAGCCTGTCCCACCATCTGCTGGGAAAGAAAAGTTGGAAACTGTTTCTTTTAAAAAATTGAAGAGATCTCTTTCTACTGTTTGTGACTGTCCTTCTGTGATGTGGTGACTGGAATCTTCTGCAAAACTAACCCCTAACATTGTCATTAGTGTCTCTGGCATAGTTGGGAGGAATGAAGGATGAGTTTTAGCTGAACATTAATCTCAGAGTAGTCTGGTTTAGTAAAAAAAAAAAAAAAGGCAATTGTATAATTTCTGAAAACCAAATGGAGACAGAAAACTATTCATTTAGCTGTAAATCACTTTAAAGTGCTTGCTCCGGTTTGGAATTTAGTTGATGTTAAATTTATTGGCGTACAAATGAGGGGGAGAGAGAAAGGGGAAGGCAGAGTGTTATTGCAGGACTGCTTTCAGAACTCTTATAATCTTGTATATTTAGAACAAAGTGAAATCTTACTTTGTGGTACAACTGAAGATTTCTCCTAAGGAGGAGGAAGGAATGTTTGCCTTCCAGTGCTCACTTTGAAATTCTGAGCTTATTAAAACCCTGAATCAATATTCAGTGCAATTTCATTACCAGTTGAATGAATTGGGATTTTCATTCAAAGTGATTATTTCCCTCCCTCTAGCATTCAGAGAGATTCTTAAATACCCTTTTCCTCCAGAGTGATCAAAATATTAGTGGAGATTTGTGAAGCTTGGACCTTCTGCTCAGCACCAGATTCATTAGTCTTTTGGGTTTCTGACAGATGTTAACCAAAAGAAGCTGCATGTTAAAACTTCCCTGTAGTGATCAACCCATAAAAGTATTAGGAATGTGAAGGAATAAGACAGAATATATTATGTGCTGTGAATGTGTAACGAAACAGATAAAACAACTAGGAAATAAAATATGAAACTGCAGCTTGAGAAGATTTGCTATAATATTTGAGGAATATCTAACAATTATTTTTTTAAAAATTGCTATAATGGTTTGTTCTGAATTTTTCTCATACATATGCAAAGATAATACAAAGTTTAACATGTTATATACAAGCCTGGAATTAATTTGTATGAAATTCTTCAAATAAAAATAGATTTCTTTTATACTCCAGGCACAGATGCTGCCAATTCTTTTGAAATTTCCACAGTAACCAAGAAAATTTGTATATATTATGAGACAAGACTACTAGATCATAGAACTAGTCACTTAAACCAGGAAACACATTTATTAGGGTTTAATCAGTACTAACAAGTAATCATAGAGAATTTGCTAATTGAGCATAAATGATTGTTAATCATGATCTCTAAAAAGCAATGCATGCTCACTGTGCTCTTTCAATGTTCACTGCAAAGAGAGCAGGCGAAACGTAAGCTCTGGATAGGTGTGGTTTCAAAGTGAGGCTGCTTGGGAGCAGTCTGCATAGTCAGTCCTTGACCCAGGCACCAATCTGCCGACTTTTGGAGGAGTTTCTCAGGCTGCAGAAAGGCTGGGCCCTAAGGCATTGGGGGCAGCTGTGCTGTGGTGGCAGCTGTGGCTGCAGTGAATCACAGAGGGATGGTCCTCCTCTGGGGCCAACACAGCTCTCTGTGAATGCTGCAGTGCTGTGGTGCCTGTCCATGCAGGGGCTGGGCACACCATGGCCCACCTGGGATGTACCCCCAGCAGCAACCAAGCACTGTTGGTCATTGTCACTTGGTCAGTGTGACAGTGGGTGCCTGAAAGCTGAGATTTTAATTGTGTGTTATGGGCTGGGGGAGAAGGTGCAAGTGTGAACTCTGCTAAATACTGGCATACAGCCCCCAGAGCGAGGGACTCAGGGCTGGCCGCACACACAACATGTTGTATCTGTTCATCAGCCCCACAGGAGGGCCCCTCACAGGCAGGAGTTTTTGTGCTTCAGACCTCATTCTGCATTATAAAGCCATTATTTCATTATTGGGAGGCACTGCTCCTGGAAGGCTAGGGTCTCCTTTCCATGAGATTTTTGGCTATCAATAGCCAGTTACTTTCAATCAATGTGTTAATTAAGTAATATACGTCTTGATAAGTGATTTTCTTTGGAAGCATACTGAACTCTGGTGTCTCTGGCCTTTTGCATGTTATAAGGAAGAAGGAATTTAAATTTGAATATGAAGTGTTTACAAGAGCAAGTAACTGGGCAGCACTAAGCAGTAAGTGGCAGTGTGAGCTAAGGACAGAAAGCTTTGACCAGTGTGTCTTTTTTGACAGCCTTATTGGCATGAGCTGGATCCTATTTGACAGCTGTCAAGGACAGCATAAGAGGAAAAAGCCTTAAAAATTCTGCCTGGAAACAAGCAGAAATCTTCAAGAGGGACAATATTTGAATATATTACTGCGGGCCTGTCCTGAAGGATGGAAATTGGCATTTATATAATGGCTTTCAAACAACACCCTGAGTTATGTTTGAGTTCTGTCCCTCAGATGTTTTATAAAACCAGAGGACCATAGAATTTTTTAAATAGGAAAAGACCTCTAAGATGATAAAGTCCAGCCATTACCACAGCACTGCCAAACCCACCACTAAACCATGTCTGCAGGTGCCACATCTACACGTCTTCAATACTTTCAGGGACGGTGACTCAATCACTGCTTTGGGCAGCCTGTTTCTGTGCTTGGCCAACCTTCCAGTGATGGAATTTTTTCCAATATCCAATCTAAACCGCCGCTTTTTACAATTTGGGGCAGTTTCCTCTTGTCTTATTTCTTGTCACCTGGGAAGAGAGACCAACCCCCTGCCTGGCTGCGCCCTTTGTCAGGGAGTTTTAGAGAGCAATAAAGACCCTCTGAGTCTCCTTTTTGCCAGATAGAATAACCCCAGCTCTTTCTGTCACTCCTCATAAAACCTGTGCTCCAGTCCCCTCCCCAGCTCTGTTGTCCTTCTCTGGACCCACTCCAGCCCCTCATTGTCTTTCTTGTAGTGCAGGGCCCAATGCTGACCACAGAATCTGAGGTGTGACCTCCCCAGTGGTGCCCAGCACTTGGGATGGTCACTGCCCTGGTCCTTTAGTTCACCAGATCCTCTTTCCAGCCCCTTTTTGGAGATGGGCCCAACATTTGCCAACCTCTACTCAGCAGGGACCTCCTTGGTTAGTCATTTTGGTAGCTGGATTGCTGGTAGTTGAAGGAAAGTGGCTAGGACAGCTTAGCTGCCAGCTCCCTCAGTACCCATGGGTGGATTCCTCATAAGTCATTCTTCTGATGGCATTTTGATTTCATTCTTGTTTGTTTTAATACACTCTGAATTCAATTCTCAATTGCACTAAAGTATTTTCCCCTTCTTTGACAGCATGTCAGAGGCTACAAAGCATGATTGTATTAAGTGCTCTTAGTACTGTCAGAATGACATGAAATGTCGTAGGTTGAGTGAGGAGGTCTTTTCCTGGGGGCAATTTGGTGCTCAGGATTCCAAAGAAATAAAGTCTGCTGAAATAAATGTTTCTTTTCAACAGTGTCTAGAAAATAAATATCTTGTATGATCATTTGACTGTGGCTGTAATTCACATTTAATTCTCCCACCAGATCCGGGGAATCAGAAACAGGGACCGAAAAGACTAATCTGCAGTCTTTCATCTACAATCTTTTCACTGACTAATAGCAGGATTAAAATCAGTCTGTCCTCTCTCTATTTCCTACAGTCTTATTAAATCTATTAGATGGCTTTGAGCAGAAAGAATAGATTTTTTTTTTAAATAAAAAGGAGTGATTCAGAGTCATAAAGTACAGCACTATGTAACATTAAAAATAGATGCAGACCCCTGTGTCAGTCTTGTTTCTGGTTCAAAGCTGTGCTTTTACTCCTGAATCCTTCAGAAGAAACCCTTGTTTTAGCATGGTAAGGTTGTAATATATTGACATCAGTGGCGTGAACATAACTGAGATGAATTTAATTCCGCTTCTTACACCACTCTTTTCTTCAATCTATATTTCACTTGAGAAACTTGATTTGGTGTCAGGCAGTGTTGCATGTGGTTAGGAGTTCTGGCATTTTATTGCTCCTGCCTAGATGATATTACTAATGTTTCAAGGAGTGCTGTAAGGCATGAAAGCAAGACATAAATCTCTAAAAGTAGCCTAGCTGCTGAAAAAAAAAAAAAAAGCCAACCATTTGAATGTCCTGCAATGTTAGAAAATAACTTGACTAATTGACTGCTAATTCTGCTTATTGAAAATGGGATCAGATCCCTATTAGCCTGATGAAGTCAAACAGGCAAGTTACCTCATTGTTCTTACAATGAGTTGTGCAATGCAACAAGGGAAATATAGAAGGAAGAAACATGTGCCTAGTGTTTTTTGTGTTGACACTGGGCTATCAGTTGGAAGTGGCCAAAAGGCAGATTCCCCATGCTGTAAAACAACTTTTTTTAATTGTATTTTGTTTCAGTTTGAATCAGACTGCTACTAAATATTTTGACACTTCCTATGAACTCGATATCCTGGCAAAATATCATTCTGTAAATGCTGAAATATGTCATTGTGAATTTGCTCCCCTTGACCCACACTGCTTTTGGGCAAAATGTGTTTTTCTTTCTCAGCATCAGCACTGCTGACACAAGCTGTGAAACAGGCAGGAGTACTGGGGGGCTGATGATCTGGTGCTTGTTCCATGGAATGTGCTGTGAGCCGTGGCAGGCTCCTGGGTACCAGCCAGGCAGGTGTCAAAGCAGTACCACTGCTGGCTGAGTCTGCTCCATCTCTTCCTGTGCCTCCCTTCTTCCCTCATTTACACACTTTGCTGCTTTTGCTGGCTCTGGTCTTTGCCTGTTTGTCATTCAGGGCCCTTTTTTGAGGTAAGGAGCCCTGGGTTCCTGACTGTAAGCCCGTCCTCTGCATGCACAGTCGGTGTCCCCTTGACATGCAATGGTCCTTTGCTTCTGTGGCCTCTGGTCCACACTGAGCAAGTACCCTTGCACTTCATTACAGCCTAAGTTTCACCACTAGACCTTTTCTTGGGGTTGTTTAAAGTCAATCAAACTTGATTTGAAAAAGGAATTTTTCATTGATGGAGAGTATTTTATGTGAATTTTTTTCCTACAGAATGCTTCTGTCTACGTCATGTGCCATTTCTTGGAGTTGTATTAGATTAGTATTGCTTTCAAACCTACCCTACTTTGGGAAAACATTCTTTCCTGTGGATCTTGTTCCTTGAAATCCCATCTCATCTCAGCCTCAGGTTCATCTTCTGTGCTTTGTTCATTCACACATTTCCACTGACATTTTAGGTTCTGTCAAGAGTGAAGTCTTGTGGAACACTTAGCTGTTTTCATTAATGTAGGTACATTATTGCCTTGACCATGCTGGTGACCTGCAGAGTCTGATTTCCATGGTATTATAAACTCCATTTATGCCCGTTTGTATTGTGCAGTCTAGAGCTCAAGGGAAAGAGGTCAGGAACTGTGGCCCTGCAACTGAGACTAAAATATCTGACAGGCAGGTGCTGTACTTCACTTCAGCTGGTTCAAGGCAGAGAGATTACTTCCTTACTTTCCTGAACATGCTTGCCCAGCTAACACACACACCCACCAAAAAAAAAAAAAAAAAAAAAAAAAAAGAAATTCTAACACCAATCCAATAGAAAGACCCAGAAAACATCCTGAAGTGATGCTTGATTACTTTGTCTGGTTATTTTGGAATATAAAATTATTATCTTCAATCTTTGATGAGAAACATCCTGTAAATGAAAAAAAAAGCAGAGAAACTGTTCACAGGTTGGCAGATAATGGTGGGTTCACTTAAATTCTCATAAGTTACTAAAGGATTCCTGTGCCACCTCAAATTGTACTTCCTGGTGTGCCACCACACACCATAAGCTGCCTGACTTGCAGTATATACCAGAGGCACTAAAAAAAAAAAAATCAAAGGCATTTATAAGATATTTTCTGCAAATTATTCTGTTTTCCTTTTTCATTTTGTTACATGTTAGATCATGTTGCTTGAGACATTACCAATAGTAACTGCTAATGTTTCACTAATTGTGGCAGTCCTCCTCCTCCCAGGAGGAGACATTGTAATCTTGATAAGGTGACTCAAAATTGCAATTGGTAATTTAAAATTGGAAATCAAAATATTCATTTACTATAGTATGACACCTCATATTTTGGAAATGATGGCTTTGTGAGCACTGTAAATTAAATTAAGCAGGGAATAAATATTTCAAGATAAAAAGAGAGATTTTTTTTCCATTTTTGTTTAGCTTGCTCCACCTGCTGTGGTTGCTGTGCTCTCTGGCTTTGCCCTAAGAGCTAATTTCCCCAGCAGGTTTGGCTAAAAATATTAAAAATAGTACAAATTGCTATAATCACAGTCTGCTATGATGTACCTAAACTTTGACTCAGGTCTGACTGAAGGTAAGGGCAGGAGGATGCAGAGCTAAGTATGCTTCAGAGCAGATGGATCTAACTTGTCACTTCCAACAAAGATATGTACAACTGCAAAGAAAGGAGAATGCTTAAGACTGCTGGACAAAGCTGCCATTAGGTGATAAGATACAAAGGCCAACAGCAGCTATTTTGCTTGTGCTATCTAATGAGCTGTACTCAAAATGGCACAGAGAAAAGGGGAAATTAAACGTATTCAACCAAGACAATGCAGGTGATTGTGCATGGAATCTTTGATGTGGTGGAAAATGGAGTAGGCTGAAGAATTTCAATTAGTGGGAAGTGGGAAGGTATAGGTGGAAAAGGGAGATGGGGCAAGACCTGAAGACAAAGTGTGCCTTTCCAGCTAGAGTGTGTCTTTCCACAAGACAAAAAAAAAGTGATTCCAGTGTAGGAGAAGTGTGGGTCCACGACACACTTGGCATCTAATATATGGAAGTGCTATTTCATGCTAGATTTCATGCTAGATTTGACCTAAGCTTTTTTTCCTTTATTATTGGTAAAGTAATTTAATTTGCCTGCTAGGCTTTAATCCAACTGTAGCACTTTTATAGCCAGATATAGAACACTGGTGTGGACAGAAAAGTTCCACTAAAACAATACCTGTTCATGGGATAACTTGCTGTGTTCAAGGTTAGCCATGCCCTCAGGGCATGTTGGGAATCTGGATTGCAGAGGGTCAAATATGGGCAGCGTTGAAATGAATGAGAAGAAGGACAGTGATTTGGCCTGGCAGGTGATGCACTGGACTGGGAACAAGGAAACTCCTCTCTGCTTTTCATCAGTGCCGTGCTGGCACTCAGGAGTTCATTGCCCTTTATATTATTCTCTCCCTCTCCTTGTTTTGTCTGTTTGCATGGCAAGGGAGTGTTCATTGATGCACAACAAAGCCATGACCTTCACTGCTATCACTGTGTGATCCCACTGGTATAAATAATGCATACAGTTTATAACAGCCCTACCTACAGCAGTCAGCAAAGACAGGCACTTTTTAAAACCCAAAGCATGCTAAGATACCTGCCCTTGGCTGGGAAGCTTTTCAGAGCAAGAAGCTGATGTACTTCTGGAGTAGGCTGCCCTTAAGGAATAGAAGTGGATCCATATAAATTATTTCAGAACCATAATGGGGCATTTTAGCTCTGTATCTGCTGCTTTGAACTTGAGCCCAGGGTCGTTATATGTGATTCTGTCATAAAATCTCCACAGAGAGTGCCACATATAGGATCAATTAGAGTAGCAAACCTATATCATCGTTTTACATTGGTGGCTTTGCACAGAGAACAGAGCTGTCAGTTTCTTCATGATTAAAACTAATGCTTGTAGGAGTGTGGGTCTGTGTATGCACACACATGTATTTATATACGCACGTATATTAGTCCAAGGCAGAAATCTCATGGGTCAGGAAATTCAGAGAATAAAACTGTACTCAAGTCAGCTGGCTCAGCAGTCAAGCTGGAAAATCAACCTGTCTTCCCTAATACTTTTCAGAGCCATGTTTGGTTATCTCTGTTGCAAACTCTTGCAGTTGCAGGGAAGGGAAGGGAAAGGAAAGGAATGGCAATTCCATTTTACACTTTAGTTTCAACAAAAGGTCAAGGGCCATTTTCAGAGTTACTGCACCTTCAGTGCCTTCAGGAGCTTGTGCTTCAGTCACTGGGCTGGTTCTTCAGCAGCTGGAAATGTAAACATGAAGCAATAGATCATTTAATTTAACTTTGTGGGAATGCAT
The DNA here is from genome assembly GCF_009819655.1 of Sylvia atricapilla. Classification (NCBI taxonomy): domain Eukaryota; kingdom Metazoa; phylum Chordata; class Aves; order Passeriformes; family Sylviidae; genus Sylvia; species Sylvia atricapilla. Next base: position 10,287,363 of record NC_089174.1, on the reverse strand, counting down.
AACTTTGTGATTCAGCTGCAACTTGGCTGCCATTAAAGGGAAACACTGATTTTTAAATGTACATTCATTCCAGCAAGAGACTGGAGGGACTTTTTAATATTTATGGTGCAATAATTGATCTTTTACCACTATCAAAAGCTCTTAAAGAATTAGTAGCTTGCTATTTCAGCACCATATATTCTATATAAGTTTCTCACCATGTGTCTTTCCTGCATGTTAGAGGAAGAACATTTGTTGGACTATTGAAACAGACAATTGCCTCTTCAAACTATGGTGCCTATGTAGATGTGTGGGACTTCATCATAAACCCTCATTTGTATTGTGACCCCTTGAGTCATGGAGAGGTCAGGGTCTTTCTTTAGTAGTGTGGTAATAGTATTTCATTAGGAAAGTGTTAAATTTGGATTCTCTTTAACGTTGGCTACAATAACTCAAGGCAGCGCTGTTGTGACAGTTCTGAACTGTGGCCCTAGAGCAAAGCAAACACTCTACATTGGCATGCTCATCTCATTTAGCTTCTAGTGTCAGTGCTTTAGTCTTGATCTTGCATGTTGTTTCCATACTTTCTGGAGTTTTACTTTGCTCTCACCTATTTTTAAGTGTTCTGTGATGATGAGAGCTGCTGGGGGCCCATGGGGCAATATGGAGCAAGGTTTTCAGAGACCACTGAATTCACCTGAAATAAATCCTTTTCTTCTTGTCCGAGTTGTTGCATGCAGATTGAAGTGGTAAATGTGAAAAAAAATTACGTGCTAGGTTAAGTCTTCAGCCGTTTGCCCTCCTGTAGGGCTCAGTCATTAGGCTTAACTTGGCCAGTCAGAAGTCTCCTCTGGTAAGGAGAACTCATGTGTGGCACATCATGTAAAGAAGTTCATCTACAAAGTTTGTGGTCTCAAGGTCTCAGTCTGGGAATATGTGGAACATGTAGGTGCCTGCATTGCATCTTTGCCTTCTAAAAAAGTGAGAAAAGAGCAAGAAAGACAAAATAGTGGAGAGGGAAGAAGAGTTAATTAAAATCAATTTCTACTTACTTTATTGTACAGTGAATTTCTAGAGAAAGAGAGATGGAATGAATTTCTGTAGTTCATTAAGATCCTGCCTGAAGGGTCAACCATGTTGTAGTTAGCAAAGAAAGGAATAAACTGAGCATTTGGTGAAAGTCTTATGTCTGGTCATAAAATAATCATGGTCTTTCTAGAAACCTTAAAGTGTTAAAGAATACAGAACTCCTTCAATTGTGGCCCTGTGGCATACCTCACCTGAGAATTTGGGCCGTGTCTGTTCTTTAAGGACTATGATTTTGCTTTTGACTATGACTTCTGAACTCTGGAGCAGAATAAAAATGCCTGTGACTTTTCAGAACACCCAGCACCAGCAGACTCCTTGCAGGATTTAGGATTTATGCAAGACATAATTTGTTGGGGCTCTTCATAGACTAAGACCAGATGAACATATTAGGGATGGCTAATTGGATTCCTCCCTACAAGAAAGCTGGGAGACATTCAGTTCCTGTTGCTTTTTATCGGTTTGATTTGATCTCCTTCCTGTTTGAAGCTCCTGTGAAAAATCCCTGCCATAACATTTCAGAAGGAGGATACTGTGGCAGTCTTACCTCTTGCTTTCTTGCTGTGCTGCAGATATCCTTGTGCCTTATTATGAGTCAATCTTTGAAGATTGTGGAGCTTTTACAAATCTGCTCATACTCCACAGGGAAGAAGAGAAGTTCTGATGGGTGGTAGTGTCTGCTCTGGCAGCTCCATCAAATTCAGAGCTCTCCTTTTAGATGAAATTACAGCCCCCCTTCATTTTGCTGATCTTTCATCAGGTTTTCTTCCTCTCCCTAACCTCTTAGTGACCTATTCTCTTACAGAGCATCTAAGAACATTTATAGACCTCCTGTAACTCAGGAGAGCCTTTGAAGACTAGAATGTTAAGCTGTGATTTTTTCCCTGCTGTTTTCCTCTTAACCTTCATCTCTGATTTCAGCCGTGTTCTCTGCATGCTGGTTTCCTCTTATGCACAGCCAGCTGTCAGAGGCAAGAGACACTTGGGAATCAGCTTGGAAATAGAAGTTAGTTAGGATAAGCTGCCTGACAACAGTGTGCTGACTGATTTTTCAAAGTCCTCCAAGAGTGAAGACTCTTTTGAACTAAATTAGATTATCTGAGTGTGAAACAATCGAGCATGATCACTGATGGATGGCCCAATGTTGTGAGTGATAGAAGAGATGTAACGCTACCCAAAACTGTTATGTGTCTGGTTTTATGTTCACCTGTAAATGGTTAGTGTTTATTTATATAAACAAAATTATGCAAAAGCTCTGAGAAAAGGCACAAATAGAAAGATTCTGATGCATTAGTGTTTGTGGACTGCTTTCTAATACAACTAGAAAGGCCAAAAAAGTACAGAAATCCAGGAGGAATGACAATGACCCTTTTACTTCATATAAATTGAGATAACACCTGACATGAAGACGGATAGGCTTCAAACTGCAGCATCTGTGTGTCTGGCACAGTGAAGTGGTGCTGTAAGCGTAGGGCTAGAAGCCAGGACACCTGGTTCTGTACCCAGCTTCTCTACTGCAGCCCTAAGGACATTACTCACCCTTGTGCTGTTATTTCTCCTCAGAGTCTTGGCTGCTTCATCTGCTGAGGCTGCTGACTCCCCCCTGCAGATGCTGTTCCCTGCACCTGACACAGTTGGGCTTTGCTTCCTAATCAAAGATTCCTGAAGTTCAGCAACAACAACTGATGCTGAAGAAATGCCACCCTTGAGTAACTTTGATTTGGGGATGAGTCAATCTTTGTAATATTCAATTCACAGCAAAGCAGTTGGTCCCATCCCTGTTGCAGTGGAAGGAGTTTGAGAAAACAGAATGTTGTCAGGCACCACATTGTAGATCTAATGGCCAACTTTTTACAAATAGGTCTTAAGATTTCTTACAGATGCTTGGATTATTTAGAACCACAGCATGTCTATGAAGGGCCACCCCTGAGAAGCCAGTGGATCTGTGGTACTTGGTGTGAAGATGGCAGGTTCAGGTCTGAGTCCTTGCCATGATGGACTTCAGGATGGATCCCAATGGTCCAAGCAGCATCTTGGCTGTTGAACTGTTTCCTGTATTTCATAGCAAAAGGCAGAATCATGGAGCAACTGCTGTTGTGTGTGTAGGGGAAATGTAACTCACTCACTCATGGCTGGTGGCCGGGATTCTTTCTCACCTGTCTTTAGAGGCTTGTTTCCCTTTTCTCTTTCAGGGAATAGAGACTGAAGACAAAAAGGACTTGGGAAGACAGATAGCTTATCAGCAAAAATAGTCCAGTGATGCTTTAAACCACATTTCATTGAAGGCTGAGCTCGTGGTATGAGTCTCTCAGACTTAGTTGTGATATGATGTGATTGAAATCTGACAGACAAAGCCAGTGCTTCCTTGATCTTCCTTTCCTTATGCAGGTCCAACACCTTTTAATGTCACCTTTTAATTGCAAGTTTGAGCCTTATGTTACCACAAGTCCTTTCTGCTAATAGTTTAAAATGTCAGGCAGCTGCATGTTTTTGTAGGTAATAAATCAATGTATGTTTCAATATCATAGTAATTTTAGTGAACATCAGCAGTGCCAAGGGGGCACTAGCTCTGTGTCCTTTCATTAGCTTTGTTTCCTCATCAGGCCACACATTTTTTTACTTCATTTGAGGATTTTTTCCTCCAGAAGTGAAGAAAGTTTTTACAAATCTGTGGAAGTGTATTGAAATTAGGAGGTGCTACACAGAAGTTAGAGGTCATAAGCTTAATTTGTTACTAATTAGCTGGAACTTTTGAATAACTTAATTGATTCAATGCCTCATCAGGCAGATCTGGAGAAGGTTTATCCACTGTAGGTCCCACTGCAGGCATTGCTGACATGGAGGCACTAAATAAACTCAGCTCCTATGGAAATGACCAAGATGCATTTTAATTTCTCACTTGGTCGTTGATATTTGGAATTGCTGGCTGAAGTCAGTGACTGCTCATTCAAGGACACAACAGCTCACAGCAAGGCAGAAGCCATGCACCTTTAGCATGTGGATTTCTAGAGGTGAAAAAGGGTTTGTGACACTGCCTTGATCAGGTTATTTTTCTAGGTTATAAATTTGAGAGCATGAATCTTTCTAAACTTGCATTTTCTATATTTTTTTACCAGGTTCAAAGATGACTATAGTGAGGAAGTGGTTGTGTTGGACTGACTGTTAATCTCAATTGCATTTAGCAATAGAGATCAGCAAAGGACAGGAATAGGAGAGGGTTTGCCCTCCAAACATTATCTTCTCTGATTAAGTTTGCTTCCCTTTTTTCTTTATGTGCCTTAGTATGTGCCTAAGATACCTTTACTTTTGCCAAACTTGTAGGAACTCGTGTCTTTTTGAATTACTTTTTTTTCTTCTGAATTTAAATAAAACTGGTCATCAAATTCAGTAATTCCTGGGTTTGAATGGACAGACATCACAAAGAGTGCCTTCCTCTTCTTAAGAGATGATACCAATAAAAAAATTAATGTTTTGTTTCCTGGTATCAATTAATAATGTTGTTTATAAAATAAAATCTACTTTCTTACAAATATTGTCTTAGAATTTAGAGTACGTGACAAGTGTGACTCCCCAAGGCAATTGTTTTCTTCTTCTAACATCTTAAATATATGTTCCTAGGTCTGTATTAAAATGAAGAAATGACTTTACTCTAGACAAGTTATTAGATGATGTGCCAAACATAATTATTATGGAAATTTCTATAACCAGTATAGCGAAATATAAAGTTTGTTTCTTGCCTTTGGTAATTTACAAATTCTTTTTCCCACTAGATTTTATGATTCAGAATTAGAAGAATTAGATTCAGTTGAACAAAAACCGAAACAACAACCCAAATTCTCACCCCAAACCTAGTAGAATGCAGTTCTTTTAAAAAAAAAAGACAATAACAAAATGATCCTTTTTTTTTCTTAAGTGAGCTCTGTCATATTTTCTCAGTCTCATAATATTTTTTAAAACTGCTTATCTTGTAAAGCCAGTCTGAATTTTAAAAAAGAGAAGGCACTGTGCACCTGTGCCCAAAACACCACATGTAATTAGGGAAAACTAGTGGAAGTTTAAAGAAGTAGAATTTTGGCCCTATCTCATGCTACTAGCACGGGAAATGTGGTGGGTTTTTGCTTTGGGGTGGTGTTTTTGTTTGGGCTTTTTTTATTTTTTTTTTTTTTTCCTTTTAGAATGCCACCTTTTCTTCTGGGCCAAATTTTAATAATTTGTTTGGAAAATATGAGCAAGATTTGGCACTAGAAACACACTGAGCCCTGGTGAAAGCTGTGGAGTAACAGGAAGCCAGCTTTTTCCTTACTCTTTTTCAGAGTGCTATAGTAGGTTAGTTTTATCCAAAGTCTCTGGAGCCCACGGGAATCTCACTGATAGGGAGTGTGAAATCAGCACCTGCATTCCATCAAAGGCTTTCTTTGCATTGATAGTGAATTTATTAGGGCTCATAGCTGGCCTTTGTTTTTGTACCTATATTCTAATTCCTAAAAATACTGGCTTTGTCTTTTGATTGCAAAAAAGCTTGACTTTAAAGTTTGACAACTGATAAAATCTGTTGTAGACGAGAAAATTTTATTCCTATCATTGCTTTGGGGGATACTTTGAGCTAAAAGTTGTCTGCTTTCTGTTGGGGAGCAGAAATCAGATTTACGGTATTTTCTTTTGCTCACTGAATCTTTCAGATATCCTGTTTAAACCCTTCTCTGTTTAAACATCTGGCTTCGTCTCATTAACTTGAGTTTCTATGCTCCATTCATCCATTTCTTCCATAAACAGCTCAGTGTCTCATTTTCCCCTTGTCTCCTATTCACAGGATACGTCTTTATCTTCAAGCTCTACTCCTTCTTACCTTAAATCTCACATGAAAACTAATTTAGGACTGCCAACAGTAAGAAAGTAATAGCAATCTTTGTTATCTTAGCTCTGCCTTTAATTTCCTCCTTTTATTTTGGACAAGTTCCTTAACAGAGGTCCAAGGGTGGAAATGTTACTGTGTGGGAGAATCAGGAATGGGAGAGAGGGAATGGGGGAGATATTAAAAGACACTGTGGAGGTACAAACACCCAAGCTGAGATGCTCCAGGAGATGATGGAGGTGAGGTTACCTGTGTAGGGGGGAGCTGAGGCAGAGACATGCCATCCACTCATACTCCTGTGGGCTGTGGCACAGTTACTGAGAGAATGAAGCCCCTTGGCATTGCACAGGAAGATGTTACTTTAGAAAAGAACATTCACCTCAGAACAGATGCTAGACACAAAGGTTGAGACTCCAAGGTCTATCTGTGGTCTCCACAAGATGTGCTGTTTTAACTGAGCCCTTTGTGCCAAGTCAGACCTGGAAGTCTTCTCCTGTTTGATTTTTATTGATGTTAAGTCATGCCCAAGGGGGATGTAAATCACATCAGGAAAAGCTCTGGGCTGAATTCTTCCAATGGCCTATCACTGCTATATGATAAATCTGTTACATAAGCAGCGAAGCCCTGGGGGACAGAGGATGTTCAATGAAATCTGTACAGATAATCCATGAACACTGTCCTGCTGGGAAACAGAACAGGAAACACTGCTGCTTTGGCCATGAGAGATCTGAGAAGAACACACCAAATCCTGTAATTAAATGACTACTAGTGTTCCTAAATGTTATGTTTCATTTAGACTTCTTAAACAGAGTTAACTAGAAGCTAATTTTAAAAGCTTCCTGCTTTCTTACAGTGTATTTGTCCAATACTGACTTCAGAGAGTTTATCTATTCACAGAACACCATGAATCACTCTCCTGTTTAAGAAAAAAATTGATTGCTGTTCTAATACTTATTGAACACCTATAACAGATGTTTAAATCTCTACAAGCTTGAGATAATTAAAATAATAAATCTCTCCCCATTTGACAAGACTGTTAGCAGAAATCAAAGATATAAATAATCTAGTGGAGCCATGAGACATTATTCTGCCAAATATTGTGATCATGTTCTCATGGAAATTTCAAGCCTGATTCTACCATCCTTATTAAGGCAATGCTCCCATTAGGTCATGAATAGGGCAGTGCTCAGGAAAGATGTCAGGATTAGGGCTCAGGACAGTTCAACAGCAAGGACCTTTAGAGCCTGGCCTTCCCTTGTATCACTAATGCCTGAGCACTTATCCATCCTTGTCCATATCTTCAAGAACTGGACACAGATCTATTTTGTATTTTTCTTAGAGTTCGTTTTGCTTAAGGGAATTAATTGTAGTATTATGTGGGCACCTGCATTTGCACTTTGCAGTGCTTGGCTCCCTCACAGTCTGGGAAGTGTCAGCTTACACCTGGCCCAGGGGCAGACATGTGAGAGGGGACTCAGTGTCCATCTCCCTTCCTTCCTTTGCAGCAAAAAACATACACCTCCTGTTCCATCAGCAAAAGCTCCTGTGGCCTCCAGCCCTCCAGGAAGGGCTGGCACAGCCACAAGCTGGGGTTCTGTGCAGGAGAATTCAGGACTCCCTGAGTAAAAGTGTTAGCGTAGGAAACACATAATCACGGAATGATTATATGAGGTGCTTTATTGAAGATCTGTGGCAGTTGGGGTACAGACCCAAATCCAGCTCCAATGAGGGCTCAAAAATACAACTCTATATTAATTATTAAGCCTCCATTGTTCTATTGTATACACCCAAGCATGAGTTTTGGTAAATATCTTACCTTGTGATTCTCATGATTCTGGTTTAAGGTAATTATCACGTTCAGCTACCAACAATCATTACAATTATGTCATCTATCATATGATGATTAGGTATAGTTTCACCTGACCTAGTAGAGAATAGCTTTATTTCTGAAACACATAGTCCTAAGTACAAATTGTCCTAATCCTCCTTCCCCCCTGATTACCCAGGCAAAGTTAAACTTTATTTGGTTAAAACAATAGCATGAAAGCCACATCCTGGCTGCAGTGAAGCTGATGTTCTATTCCCCAGCTTTGCAGCTGCAGAAATCATTTTAATTTTAACCCTATACACTATCACAAGAACAAGAGGTTATGCTCTTGAAGCTTGGTGTCCCAGGACAGGAAGTTGTGTGTCCTGACCCAAGGCTTTTGCATCACTGACTATTTTGTCACCAATATCTGAATGGCTCTTGAAACACTGACAGAAACCATCTCTTGCTTCTTCCAGCAGGGTACCGCAATAAGACCCCAAACCAAGAGGTACTATAAAGATTCTGAAAATTTTTGATTGCGGTGAGAATGTCATTGTATCTCCATGCTATCCAGTACTCTGGGGCTTTCTTTTCCTGAAATGAGTTTCTAAAAAGGAGCTAGGTGCCAAGACCAGCAAAAAGTACCAAGAGGTTATGTATAAATCATGATTGGATAAATCACGGGGATGACTCTGACATGGCCTGAGTTTGCGTTGTTGGCTGTTGGGGCAGCAGCATGTGCCATGGTTTATTCCCCAGTGCCATTACCAGAGAGATATCAATTCATTACAACAATGAAATCAGTGAATTATCCTGCTGGACACTGACAATGAAAGCACAGATGGGGCAGGAAAGGCAGGAAGACAGCATTTGGCACATCTGTGTACGTGGAGAGGAGTTCCCCTTGTTGCTTCTCTACCCAGGATCTTAGAAGTAGCTGGTTTCAAAAGTGTGAAGCCCATGAAGACAGCACGGTAATATAAATTATTCTCCCATTCACCCAACCCCTGATTATTGAGCACATCTAACAGAGCTGACAAAATCTGGGAGAATTTGTCAGCTATAGGGAAAATAAAAAAAATGAAGAGTGATATTCATCCAAGAGGAATCTATGAAACTGCAACACTGTCTTTTTATAAAAGAGCTACAGGACTAGAGGTCTGGATTCACATAACAGGATTCATATGACCATAACTAGACAAGGAAACACAAAAAATCCTCCAGCATCTAAAGAAAAATCAGTGTTTGTTTTCATCTCACAGCAATGGTAGCCTTGTGATTAGTTGTGGCATTCTCTTGTTCTCAGAGTAATGAGTATGTAAAACCGTGTTTTGTATATAATTTCTGGGCACCATGTCAGCTCCTTAAGATCACTTGAAAGGGAGATCAGTGGGAAGGACGCCATGGCAGTGATTGGAAAATAACTTTGCAAGTCTTTCTTGTTTTCCCTCTCCTTCAGCCTTTGCACACTCCCTCAGGAATCCTGGCTGGCAGAGGAGAGACGGCATTGTTAAACTCGAGGCAATGCCAGCCTGAGTGGTGTGAAATGCTCACCACAGAGCTGCAGCTGGGCTCATCCTTGTGCCCAGTCCCTGGCATCACCTCTGTCCTGTGGCTCTTTGCTTTGCTCTGGTATTTGTGATTTCAGGTGCTCTAGTAACACTGCAACGTGGTTTCGGTTTTTTTGTTTCCCTTTCCACTGGAGCTCTGATAGCAAAAGAAACCTACCAGCCTTTTGTTCATCACATTTTTTTCCTTCTATGGCAAATATTTGTAAGTAAACCAATCAGTCATTGTCAAGGGAACTCTAATGGTATGCTCCTATGTGGATAATTATTACTTCCTTGTCAGTAAAAGGTTATCAAACTTTTTCTTTTGGGAAAATGCAGTAGAGACATTTTTCTTGGCAGGCAAATATTGTACAAATGTTTTTCTCTGGATAATACAGCTGAAAAGCTTCTTGTAGGATTACCTGGATAAAAGCTTCTGTGGCCGATTTCTGTGTCACTGAAAGACTGTTGACTCTTTTCCTAGGAGGAAAAAGAGCTTCCTATGGTTTCTTCCTACTGGGAAAACATTTTTCAAGCATCTAGTTCTGTAAGGAAAATATAAAGAAAAAACACCTCCTTTTTTTTTTTAAGTGCATCAGAATCTTGGTTCAGAAAAGCTGTTAAATACACAATTAAATCTGTGTTTACAGAGACAGATTCTTACCTGCTCATCTTTTTAGTAGCTGCTCTTCAAGGATTACTTACCAAACTATGTTCTTTAGTGCTGGAAGTACAAGCTTATGAGTGAAGTTGAGTGGTATGATTTGCTGCCAAAGCCATGGCTCATCTAACACTGGCAGCACTTCCAGCTGGCTTGGCTGGATGGACTTTTTCCTGGAAACAGCTGTCTTGTATTGAATCATCCCAGGCGAGTTTTCCCAGACAGAAAAATAGAATCACACAGTTGTTCAGGTTGGAAAAGATCATTGAGTATAGCCAGTGCAAGGACACTGCCAAGCCCACCACCAAACCAAATCCACAGGTGCCACATCTAGATGTCTTATAAATACCTCCAGGGCTGGTGATTCGACCACTGCGCTGGGCAGTTCCAGTGCTTGTCCAGCGAAGAAACATTTTTCGGTGAAGAAATATTTTTCTACTCTCCAACCATTTCCCTCCCTCTCCTGTTGCTTGTTACTTGGGAGAACAGTGCAACCCACACCTGGATCCAACCTTTCAGGGAATTGTAGACAGTGATAAGGTCTTTCCAAATGTCAAGGAGACTTAGACACCTTGTGTCAGGTAATGGTAGCAGTTAGGCAAAGAGGGGCCCAGAAAAGTATGTTGGTCCAGGGTGGTGTGTGCCTGTGTATGGTGGTTGCTGCCTCTGACACTTAGTTCTTGGCCCAAATTTGTACACATATATTTTAGAAGGTGTGAGTGTTTTTTTTGGGTTTTTTTTTTTTTTTTTGTTTTGTTTTGTTTTGTTTTGTTTTGTTTGTTTGGTTTTTTTTGTTTGTTTGGTTTGGTTTGTTTTGTTTTGTTTTTGTTTTTAAAAAATTCTTCCCTGATTTGCCAATGATGGTGGGTAATGTTTCTGGCATTTCATATCAGCTTTATAAGAAAAGTGTTCGAGAATAAAGAGTAGGGCTTCATTGCTGACATCAATCAATGTGTGGTGCATGTTGTGTGTACAGGAGAAAGAGAATGACACACTCTGGAAAATTACTGCTTTCACCCTCTTAATTACTGCTGCTCTGAGGTCTAGGCTGATGTCCAAGTGCTGTTTCTCCGCTGCTTTATGTCCAAGACAGAGTAATATGGTTCTGAGAATCAAGAGGAAATGGAAAATGATTTGTAGTTCAGATAGGTCTAATTCAGTCTCATTCCCTTCTGTCAGTCTGTTCCCTCCTGGTGCAGTGCCACACAGGCAGATGGGTGGTGGCATCTCTGTGATCCCAGCACAGCTGCACAGCTGGACTCACCAAACTTGAAATTGATCTTTACAGTAGGACAAAATCTTAGGTGTCACTTTGTGAAAACTGCAGTCAAAGATGCTCTGCTGCAGTCTCATCCTGGTGCTCAGCAAAGGTAGTGGCTGTCCCAGAGGAAGGTTAAAACTTGCTGCTTTCTCTCTTCACCGTGGAGAAAGAACAGTGTGATGAAATTGGGCAAATGTTAAAGCCTGTGGAGCTCACCTAGGGCAAAAGTAACACACATACTAGCTAAGCAATTTCCTGGAAAAGCAGACTAAACAATGGCTTGTTTAATGGATTTGGACCCTCATGTAATGAACATATTTCTTTGTCCTCTTATATAATTTTTTGTTAATTGATTCAGAGAGGTGCAAGAAGTGCTGGAAAAGTGATCTTTCAGCTGAACCACAAGCAGGGGTGAAGCATGCACAATTAGAGGACATTTGACTGAGCAGAGCCAGCAGGATTCCTGAGGCTGCTGAGAACATGCAGTGAAGACAATTTATATGCTTGAAAATTAAGTGGAAAAAATAGCCTTTAAAGAAGCAGCACACTAGGGAGAGTGAAGAAGGTTGATGGAGTCATGTTGCTCTCCTATGATTGCAAAAAAATAAAATCCCCAGAGGCAGTGGTGCTGAGAGGCTGTTGAAGCAAGTGCTTTTGAAGGAAAATACGCTGTTGATGCAAACATTAGTATGGCTTTTAGAGTGACCATGAGGTCAAAAGGTAGCAGAAGGACACCTGATGGGCAGAGGAACTGGGAAAAAGACATTGGAAGTCCTCTTTGTGGACTCTTGCTCTATCCCCAAAACTTAGAGCGAGTATAAACCTGTTCCAGTTGAAACCTGCAGACCAGTATAAAGTTGGTCTGTGAATCCCTGACAAAATAGCTTCTTTACTGGATTAACCTCACCCAGCCAGCAGTGTTTATATATATATGAACTCCAACACATTTGAGTAGTTATAAATGAGTAAAGCCTAACTTGGAGGAGGGAGAAAAATATCTACTAAATTTCAAGCAAATAGGGAATCCAAAGTAAAATATTTTCCCAGGGTTTCAGCTTTTATTCTGTTGATGGGAAATGTCTGTGTGTCACAACAGCCTGACACTGGCCACCAAACTGCAGGGCCACATTCCCCTTGCTTGTGTGTGACAACTCCCCTTTTCAGAGCTAAGTGCCACTGGAAACAAACTTCTTCAAGGTACTTGCAGGTCATAACTTATTTTTGGAAGAGGCTTTCAATTTTCACATATTTCTTTCCAGCAGTAGATGGCAGCAATTTTCTTAGTCCTAATCTGATAAGATCTGTGTGCTAATTACTGTAAATGACTATATTTCAAAAGGTAAAGTCTTCAATTGCCCTTTTCAAGCAGACATTATGAACTAAGATACCACCCCTGCTGTTCTCCAGTTAGTCCAGTGCAGGGCAATAGCAGACCCCAGGATGCTCTGTGCTGGAGAGGCAGCTTGGGACCAACCAATCTGAGGCCCAGGCCCTCAGCCACCGGTGATATACTGACCTCAGTCAGCTCTGGGGTTATTCTTTGGGGATAAAAGAGAGACGGGAAAATGTTGGCCCACAACCTCACCTTCATCTGGGAGGGGAAGTGAAAAGTTTGGTAAATAATGAAGTGAAAAATGCTATGATGAATTGACTAGTTAAAGTCTGAAGAAAATGAAAAGGGCAGAGATGATCTGGCTCAGAAGTAATCAATCTGTGCATATTGCTCAAAGCTGAATTTTTCCTCTTCATACAGGCTGTACATTAATTTCCAGAAAGGGTCATTAGGAGACTCATTTTTAAATGAAATGTTTGTGATCAGTATAAAGGTTTGCAACAGAAGATAGAAAATGTGAGAAATAAATTGAGCAACATTATTATCTGAAGCTAAAATACAATGACATCTGTTATATGAGCATAGAATAATGTTGAAATTAGGGAAGCTTCATCAACTTTGGATGAATAGCTGATCTCCAGTGGACAGAGAGAAAACTGATTTTAATGACTGTTTAAAACTAACATTTGGTGAAATAAATGTTTAATGCGTTTGTTCTAAACCAGAATTAACTGCACTACCATGTCTTTTTCACAGTTCAAGCACTTTTTCCTATTCAGCTGTTTCGCTATCCTTTCTATCTCTCGAAGTCTACAAGAAGCTGAGATTTTAAAAGCTTATTATCCATTTTGAAATGGCTGATAAATATACCCCTTACTACTGCTGTTGATGATGTGTCTGGTAGATTTGGCTGTGTCATGGGAAATGCAAGTACAAGATGAAGAATCTGAAAATTTTATGATGGGGTAATTGTGTTAAAATAATATTAAGCCCTGTTAATCTTGAAACACTGCAGGAATTATTGTTACCTGTAGCTTTGCAGTCACCTATGTTGCATTTCTCACTGTGTGTTCAAACCCACCTGCTATTTTGTAATTAAAAATATGCTTGTGGTATAAAACAGGCAGATGAAGGAGACTGACATGCCCAAAATCAGAAAAATGGTTACAAAGAGCTGGGTATGGGGTAAGAGAAATGTCCTTGAATAACCTGGGCATTGTCACCATTGGAATCATTATGAACTGCTGACCTGTTTAAGAAGCAAAGTAAAACTTTTCCTTAATCATAGAAGAAAATTTGGCATTAAGATGTGAGCTTGCTGGAACTAGTAAAATTTCCTTATTCCCTATTCATGCCTGCACCTTGGGTAAGTGACTAGTTAAGATTATGCCTTTGATCAAAGAGAAATGGTCAAGGTCTGACTACTGTCCTTTAATGCCTCAAGGAGCTTGCCCAGCTGTGTTTCTGCTCTTTTCTTCTGCCTGCTTTTGTCTTTCCTTAAGTGTACTCCAAGGGCAAGGGTGCTTGTGGGACTGGTGCTTGTGCACTGTTAAAGATGTTTGCCTACTTTTATGTGCTCCTTTTTGACCTTGCCCTGTTTTCCCTGCTAAAAAGATGATGTACACAGTGAGCAGAGCTGTTGTAGAACCACCTTCATGCCTATTTAGCAAACATCCTGCTTTTTCCCGTGGTAACAGGGCCATTTCACACACTGGCCCCGGCAGAAAGATGCAGGCAAACAAACGTGCCTGCCCACTTCCAGGGGCTCTTGCAGAGTCTCCAGCACAGAGCAGGGAGGTGAACAGGGGGCAGCCCCGTGGCACAGGGCAAAAGGGCTGGCGTAGGAGGAGAGGGGTGGGAAGATGCAAAGCAGGAACCTCTGCCAGGTGGGAGGAGAGGGATGAGCTCAGGCACTGACATGGCTTTCCTGGCAGTCACAGCTGGTGACAGCAGAAAGCAGCAGAGGTTGTGAGCATTCAGTTTTGTGTCCAAGTCAATTAGGTGTTTCAATTTTTACATTACAATTGAGATTCAGATGTTTTATTTAGTTGCTCGATGTTTCTCAAACATTCTCTCCTTGGTGACATTGCCAATATAAGCACTTAAATTTTCTGGGAACAGACCATTTAATATCTAGTACATTCTCCCCAGGGCTTGGGTTGGAGTGATTTTGGTCAGTGAAATGATTCATGCTTTAAAAGGATGGCTACATGTGATGTGGGGTCTGTGCTTCTTTTCTCAGAGATGGCTCAGCAGGCAGGCTGCTCCCAGGAGCACTGAGATCTTCTGCCCCTCCCTACTGCCAGCAGTGGAATTCTCTGGTATATGACAGCCGAATTTTTGACCACATGCAGATGCTGTGAAGGGTTTGTTTGTAGCTTTGTGGAAAATGTTTCACAAGTATCTCTGACAAGAGGGATCATCTCCCTTTGTAGAGGATGAAATGAAAGTGCTCTCATTATCAAACACACACCACGCTCTCACTGAGTGCAGGCTGCATCTGCTGGGAAGTCAAAAGGTGATGAGTTTGCATTAGACAAGTGAACTTGCAATAGGAATTCTCCCTCTCTAAGATTCCTGCAGCTCTCATGATGCAGTCCTTTGGGCAAGGACTGTCGTGTACTACAAGGCTGTGTAGCTTATCACAATAAGACTCTGGCTCAGCTGATGCCTCTAGATACCAGCATGAAATAAATATTAATAACATGGCAGACTTCCTGCCATGTTACTGTATTCCTGTTTCCAGACTTCTTATTACTGATCATTTACAGCTAGAGAAATGGATGTAAAACCATCTTCTTTCAAATAAGACTACACTGAAAGTGGAAGAGGGGCAAAAAAGGGCAACTGAAATAATTACAGGCATGAGGGGCTTTGATTTGACACAATATTAGGCAAGAGAAAATTCATTTGACTCTCAGAGCAGACTAATAAACGAAAGTATGATGCAAGGCTGTATAATAATGAATGGCACACAGAAGGCTATTCCTCACCATGTATTTGCAGTGTATGAAAGGAATGCCAATGAAACTCAAAGGTAATAGCCTTGAAATAAATAAATTAGTTACTTTTATGCAGTGCAAAACCTAATCTGTAAATCTCAATTCCACGAGATGCTGTGTTGTTATGAGATACCCTTAAATACAGAACTGGTGAGATTTTTACCCATCACTCTTATTAGAGCTATTCAGTTCATTTAAAAGAAATTGAACTTCACCTTTTCACTAGAAATCAGAGGTGGCTGTGTTTCAGGCAAGAAATTTGCCTTAAAAATCTTATAAAACATGAACTGAAGATTATATCAAGAACAACATTGAACATTCAGAGCTATATGTCTTACCCTTATTTCTGCTAAGAGGTTCTAGGTAGGGTAAAGGTGAATGAGCTTTGTTGAACTGTGTGTTCTGAAATTACTGTGCAGGCTCAGAAAAACTGAATTCACAATTGATTTTTTATACTTTCCTTGGAATCAGCTATCTTGAGACAGCAAGCTCCCTATTTTGTTATGATATAGTAAGTGTTTTACTTGTTTTATCAGAGGAGATTGTGCCTAACTAAACCTCGTTCCTGAATCTTCATTCTGGGGGTCAAAACCATTAACCCATCTGGTGATTTTTTCCTGGAGTGTTTGGTACTAAATTATTTCCAGTCACACAATGTCTCTGTGGCTGAGAAAATGGAAATAATGATCCAGTGATACTCACTGTAGTCTAGCAGTTTATTTAACTTCATCCCATTAATACAATTAAATCTGAGGTGATGATCACTGCACAGCTTTATGGGAATACCTGGGCACACGATAAGGCAAAAAGTTTATATTCTCAGACAGTGTTAGATGCAAGAGAACAGAATTCTCTCTGTCTCTGGAGATGCAGTCACTGAAGTCCATGTTTAAACCAGTAAAGGACTTGGTTGTCTGGCTTATTTTGAGTGAAGAATCTAATTGAAGTACTAGTGGAGTGCTTACTTCTAAAGCTATTATAGAAATGAATTTTTGGTCAATTAGATGTCTCCAGTCCCACAGAGGCCTTTGAATGGAAAGCTTTTTTTTTTTTTTTTTTTTTTTTTTTTTTTTTTTTAGCTTTTTACTTTCTTGTGTAAGGGGGAGATAGTCTCACAGGTGCTTGAGAAGAGAAAAGGACCAGATGAAGAGGAGGAAAGTAAAATGTCAAATATCTCAACCAGTCCCTCTCAGTACCAAACATGGGCATCTACTGAATACAGAAGGCAACAGAAATAACTCTGGTGTTTGTTTTAGAAACAGATAGTTTACACAGGGGAGGAGCCAGGGAGTTCAGTGTGCCGGCATTTTTTGCCATTTAAATTTTCAAATGCAGCTGAACAGTGAATTTTGATAATTGGTCTCACTAACATTCTTACTAAATACAAATTAAGTAATTCAAAGGACTTGGGTTTGAACCTAATTATTAAAATCTCTGAATTGGAAACCAGCTTTCACTAACAGTTTTGAACCTTTTGCTACACATGAGTCATGTCACCCAGAAAAGCCATCCCACAGGGTATTCATCTGATCCATCTGGTAGTGCAAATAGTGGAGGGACTCAAAATAACAAGAAAACTGTTTACCTTTCTGAATAGGATATGAAATGACTTTCTTGCCTCTTTATAGTAACTCAAACATTTACACAAACTTGTTAAGCTGCCTAGGGACAGGATTATTTGTGCAGGTAATGCTTCTTTCAGTAAGTTAAGCTGCAAGGAAAGCAGATGCTTGACTTCATGAAATTTGGAGAAATTGCCTCTGGGAGAAATTTAAATAAATTAATAGAGAGCTTCTGCTTTCCTTCCTTCTCTGTCTTTATTTTAGACAATTTATTCCCTTTCTACAAAGATGGGTCTGTGCAATACTCACAAGGAAGTTATTTAATTACTTAAAGCTGCAGCAGGTAAATGTTATTTACAGTTGGCTAAAAAACTTTGTATTACACTCATTTGCTGAGAATAACCTCCCTTATTTCACAGCTGGTAGAGAGGTGTTTTTAATTGACATTAAAGTAAGCTGCAGATTGCATTCTCATGCATATTTTTACGTATTTTGACTGTTATCTTTCTTTGTGTTTTTTAATTGTAAGCCTGCAGGCACTGTGCACATTATTGAAGCAACCAATCTGTTTTTGTTTATCTGTGTTTTCAATTAATTAGATATGTGCAATCTAAATTTCCTACTGCAAAACATGAGGTGTAATGCTAAGGGATGAATCTGCTTTTCCTCACCAGGCTGGACAGCCAGTGTTGGAGAAGATATTTCCAGAGGAGGAGCACAGCAGTGTTTGTGGTCTGGGCTGGACCGTGAGTGGAGGGTGAGCAAATGGCTCTGGAAAAGATTGGAGAAGGGATCTGACTGGTCTCTACTCTTGGGAGTGAGGGCGAGCCATGTACCATGGGTTTGCTGCAGGCTGGATGCTCATGTCCAAGGGCCCTGTGAAGCTGCAGTGTTGTCCCTGGCCAGAGTGAGATGGTGCCCCAGGAATTTCACCTCCTGCCTGAGCTGGGCTCACAGCAGTGCTGATGTAGCTCCTGGATATTTTCTGTAGCCAGATTTCCGTTTTCCAACATTGTTCACTGCTGACACAGTGGCTCAAAACTTCAGTTTTATGAAGTACCAAGATGCACCCCTTAATCTTAATCTGACCTATGGCAGCACAGGTAAGACCTAAAGGTGCTGCTATTTGTTAGGGCATCTCAGTGGTTCTCAGAGACAATTTTATTTAGAAATAGCCCAGCTCTGCAGTGCTCACATGTTGAACACAGGCTAGTGATCAACTGTCAGGTCTAGCCAAGAACTGAAGAATTTGCCAAGAGTGAAGTTCCTGGGAAGAAATTGAAGACAATTTTCATGTAACCGGCAAAGGCAAACTATTTTCAGCCTGCTCACAGATGACCACTAGTAAGAGAGGGAATAGCCTCAGTTTTGGGTGTGCAGAATGGCAGGTACATGGCGAATTCCATAAAGGAATGGGTCAGTAAAAATGAAGTTCTAATGTAAAGCCAGAGGCAATCATTAGGGGAAATCTTTCGTACTAAAAGTAACTTATTGCTGTTTTTTGAGGTTCTTCTGACACTTCATTATGGATCTACAGCATTTTCCTATGTTCTTTGTGAGCTCAGGGTTTGCTGGTTTTTACTCAAAAGGATAAATAAATGGCAACTCTTTTGCCTGTACATATATATCTGCCATAATTCCACTTCAATCCTGTAACAGCCTCCCTGATGTCAGACTGGCCTTATACACACATTAATGAGTACTAACTCCCTGCCCAGCCCACACCTTTTCCCTCTTGCCTCCCCTCTGTTGCTCAGTCATTTTTCTCTGGTGTTGCTTGCCTGGAGTGATGGGTGTGTGCCCTTTTCCTCACTTGGAGTCTGGCAGTAAATCATTCGTCTGAATTTTTTTTTTTTTTTTTTTTTTTTTTTACATTCTGGAGCAGCTGCTCTGATTACTTTGAAGCAGAAAAAAAGACCAATAAATGGGTAGAATCCTGAAGGTAAGTACTTCTGTAAGGACTTAATGTCAAGGTACAGTACACATAGAAGCTTTTATAGGGACTACTTAAAAACTGTTATCCACTGTATATTTTAAAGGCTGGACATAATTCAGACATCTGATTGACTGCCCTTGAACATGGATTCTTGCTCTATAATCTCTATTTTTCAGAAACCTTGATTTAAGAACTTTTTGAAGGCATTATATACTGCATTCATCACCCTTAGTGGATTTCATCTGCTGCCTTAGCTTCACCAAGTTTGTGGGGACAATAGGGCAGAAGAAGGAATGTTAAGCTGTGTTAGAGGAACAACCCTGTAAATTGAGGATTGTTCAGGAATTGTTCTTCCCTCTTCACTGCAGAAAGTGTTATTTCTAATTTTTTTTTCTGGTTCTGATTAGGAAGGAGAGGATTCAGTGATCTCTGGTCCCTCCAGAGATCATGACAGTCTGAGTCCTTCTCTCAGGAATGGGGAAATTACAGTGACCCCCAGGGTACCCTCAATAGGAAAAGCATTGGCAATCTGAAGTACTGAGTCCATGGATTTAGGAAGGGCACTGGACTTGAAATGTACTTCAGAAAGCTGTCAATTAACCTGTAGCTTTCAAGTTAGACTAGTGCTTTTGAATGTATTGTGGTAGTGCTCTTTACACTGATATATTCCTCACAGCATCTCTAATAATATGGTGCTTCCTGTGACCCTTTTCCTGCCCCTCTTTCCATTTCCCCCCAGATGCACTCTCTGTGTTTCCCTTGATGTTAGCAGAGTTCAGTGTTGACCAAGTCTGTGTTCATCCCTCCAGAGAAGTGTTGTGGGTTTATTGCATGGTGTGGGGTGTTTGAGCAGCTCCTGCAATCTGAGGGCTTTTAATGAACAACCTCTATGTGGCTCTCTAGGTATGCTGAGCACCCAGAATCCTCCAAAAAAGCATGATTTTCACTCAGTTTTACACCTAATCTGCTTCTACTCCCCCTCTCATGGTCATGAGAGATGCTGGCCAGGTTTTCTCCATCAGGAAGCAACTGTTCTTCACTTTTCAGTTGTTTTTATCATGTTTCTCTCACCCACCATTTCACACAGTTGTTTGACTCTTCTTCATGTTGTTCCCTAGCTCAGCAAGGAGCTCTGTTTACCATCTCCTGCCCTCTTCTTAAGCCTTGGGACCCCTCAGAAGGTTTCAGACTGTAGGGTTTGCACCTCAAAGGGGTTTTTTTTGTGGAGCTTATGAAGTCAGTGCTGTGATTCTTCTACTCAGGCTGAGTCTGCCTCTGATCTGCCTGCTCCAAAGCTGTGGTTATTTAAATTGCAAGACAACTGATATATCTGCTCTGCTTGGCCAACTGGTGCTGTACATTGTTTTCCAAACTGTGGTTTCTTTATTTTGGAAATACAAGAGGTGTCCTGGCCCTGGGCAGTTCAATGGAAGCTGCACACTGGAGGTTTGATGGAGGTGGAGGATGCAGAGCATCCGCAATATGTGCCTGGCTGGAGAGGAGATGTCTGTGTACTTGTCTTCCACCTGTTTTCTGACAAGGAATATTAATACCCAAAACAGAAATTAAGCAAGTAATTTCAGCACACATGTTTTATTTCCTTTAATACAGAGTATAGCTGTAATGTGCTTTGTATTTCCAAGTACTGGCATGTTTACATAGGTAAGAAATATTCAAGTCTGAAATACACTTAACAGCTTCTTACAGAAACTCAAGCCAATTTTAGAATATTGCTATGTTATCACAAGCCAAGAGCATTGGCAATCAAAGATGTTTTTAAGGCCATTAGCTCCAGTTACACTGACTTGTTTTAGATTTTCTCTTTGACAAAATGTTGTTTTTGAGGAAATGAACTCACTGACAGTTTGGGGGGCAGGACTGGCTCAGGCATAGTGAGAAAAACCACAACATCACTATTTAGTCTTTGAGTCTGAAATTAAATCATATCTCTTTATTTCCATAAATGTTTCTCTTCGCAGATGTATAGGGAGAGGGTAATTCAGTGCCTTGAAATGTATGGACAACTGAGGATGACAAAACCTGAAAACAAATGTTCTGAAAAGTGTTTATTACCAGGCGTTAAAACAGGTAAGGCTGTAAAAAAATGTTTGAGCTACCAAAAATTTATTTGACTGCTACCAATATATTGGACTCCTTTCTTTCGTTTTTTTTTTAATCTCATCTCATTTATAGGACATGCTCACTGATGCTTAAAGAGACATTGAATTGACACCAGCATTGAATTACTGATGGGCTGAATGGAGGCCCACTTGAACAGGTCCTGCTGGAGCAGCCTGCCAGGTGAGTGGGTGGATGTGCAGGTGTGCAAGTGCAGAGCACCTTTGTCTTGCCAAACATATTTCTTGTACGTTCCCCTGGAAAAACAAAGCAACGTCTTTTCTGCCAAATGCTCTGCTGCATAAAAGCTCGAGGATCTTTACCCTCATGGTGAGGTGAGGGTTTGAGAAGGGGTCTTGGCATATGAGCCCCTTTGCCATGGCCTCAGAGGGATGTGCCCAGAGGAGCCAAGCCAGGCTCCTGCAGCTCCTGGCTCCAGCCTTCCACACACACCTGGAGCTTGCTGGGAGCTGTGGTGGCCAGGAGCTGTGCTGGGGGCTCACCACAGCTCACTTAACCTGCCTGGCTGCTTGGCACTCCCTGGCAGCCCCTGTGGTGTGCAGGGCCAGGGAAGACCCTTGTGAGGCATAAGTGGGAACAGGAAATTCTCATTTTCTATGTGGCAGGCCAGCCTGGTGCTTCTGCTTGAGTCAAAACTCAGTTGTCTTCTTGGGAAGTGAAAGAATCAGGCTGCAGAATTCAACCTTGGACTTCACATTTTGGTAATGGAGCCAGTCAACTTTAAAAAGAGACATCTGTTCACTATGGGATTGATGTATGTAGATTTAATAGACAGTTTATCTGTCTGTGAACAAGGATGTGAAAGAAGACTTTAGGTTGATCATTATTATTTTTACTGCATACCTCCCTTGCTCTGAAACTCTATTTCATTTTCATCTGAAAAAATATTTTTCTTCTTTTGGCACATGACCTGGAAAATCCATTATTCAATCAAATATAAGCCATCCCAAATATATGTAACTTCTGTCTTGAAAAGTAATTTAGGCTTTTAAGCCATCAGTTTAGAGTTTTGGACCATTTGTGGTACTCTTCCTTTCATACTTATGATTTGCTCTGTTCTGCAGCCTGAAATATGATAATCTGGGCAGAAGAGAAATGGAAAATAGGACAGTTTTTACAACTAGATTTAAAACTTCTGTTGTGTGCTACAAACACAAAGAAGTTTTAAAAAATGCTGTAATAATTT
Source organism: Sylvia atricapilla (assembly GCF_009819655.1). Classification (NCBI taxonomy): domain Eukaryota; kingdom Metazoa; phylum Chordata; class Aves; order Passeriformes; family Sylviidae; genus Sylvia; species Sylvia atricapilla. Next base: position 10,265,006 of record NC_089174.1, on the reverse strand, counting down.
CTTCTTTTCTAGAAGCATGAGCAAGAAAAGGAGAGGAGAAAAGAAATCTGTAACAGAAGAACATAAATCAACATCAGTATTTGTTGATTTCTAGGTTTTGTTTCCTTTTACTTTTTAAACTAGGATTTTCAAACCATCCACTTGCAGAAATTTGCATTTTGTGAGTACAGAATATGATGAGATAATTTTAGGTAACTTACCTCATTTTCCTCAGTTTGTGGCATCTAAAACCAACCATGCTTGTCATCGTCTCAGTAATTTCTCATCACTGAAGCTAAAACATAATTTAAGTTTGCACCAAATGAGGTGTTCCAAGATGAGTTTGCCAAACTCTGTTTGCAGTGGGATTTCTGCAGTTATTATTAGATACAAACAAAAATGATCTCTGGAATACCAGTGAATGCAACATTGATTAACTTCTCTCAATCCCACAAGAGGTTAGGAGAAGCACAACTTGCATTCTGTCCCTGCATCTCTGTCTCTGCCAATCACAGTTGTGCTGGCAGATAAGCACAATGAAAAGGGGATGAAGGGGGGAGAAACAAGGAGATGATGGAGGACTTCTATATTACTTGGTGCTGATGTGCTTTAGAATGTTGTTGGTATTCACCAGAAGTCTGAGAGCTGCTGAATTGATTGTGTAGCTGCATCCCATCCAGAGGACAGAAATCACTAGTTCAAGAGTTTGCATATACTTATTATTTTTTCTCCTCCCCACGTTTTTTTTAGCTGATTATTAGTTCTCCCGCCATAATGTCAAATAAACAGGCAAAGGCAGCATTTGTCTTAGTCTTGCCTGAGAAATTCCCAGTGGCAAATAGAAGCATATTTCCACTATCCATTAGTGGATTTTACATTTCTGCTCCACAAACTATTCCGCACATGAAAAAAGGCTCCCCATTTGAGCAGTTTCCCTAGCATGCTGTTTGCTGGATTAAGGCAAAGTTAGGATTTGTGTCTGATTTTAATTAATCCCAAACAGTGATTCCCTTTCTGCTGCTGGCTCGACAGAAAGCAGGTAAATAGTCAATATGTTATATCTTTTTACCCTTGTACAGAAATATAATGCCTACTGCAGGAAGATGCTACCTGTGCTGTAAAGCTGTCATGTTATTCTTTGGGGAAGGAAGTTCTTATTTTCCCATCCATATACCTATGCAGAGCAGTTACTCTTCTTACACTCTGTACATGCAAAATGCTTAATAATTTTATCTTCAGCTTTCAAGCATAAAAGTGAGAAAGTTACCCTATTCCAAACTTAACTACTTGTGTATGTTGTTGGTATCAAATAAGATTACTGCTTGGAAGATACTGCATTTATCTTTCACTTGAAATAACCCAGGAGAATGTCAGATGCAAAATGAATTTTGAAATCTTGGCATTTACTGCTGCATTATACTCTGTGTGTGCAACTTCAGTCAACAGCAGTGACATTATTGTATGAGTCCCTCCAACTGAAAGGAATTGGCACTCTATTAATAACCCCTCTTTGCAGAGCTGAATGGGAAATATGTTACTACTCAGCTCTGTGTTTTTCTCCTGAAAAGTGGTGATCAGAATCATGGCTGCTACCAGGCAGGATTCTTTCCTTGTCAGTTTTTCCCTTCCTGTAGCTAATCCCTCATCCAGTGTTATCCAGCTGTTGTTGTCCTCCTCATTCCCTTCACAACAGGCACTCTTCGCTTTGGCTTTTGTCCCATGCAAACACAGCCCTGCCAAGTCCCTCTGTGATGAGCTCCCTTCCGTGCTCTGCTGCTGCAGCATCAGCATCTCCCCTCCTCGTGGCTCAGCACTTCCACCTCTCCCTGCTCCAGGGAGGTGGGTGCTGCTGGCACAGCACAGGGCCCTGGGCAGCAGGACACAGGGGGCTGGAGATGATGGAGGCAGCCTGGGTGATGTCCTGGAGCCCTGCAGACCTGCAGCTTTCACCTGGGCTGAGGCAGACTGGATGCTGTGCCCACCTGCACAACAGGGTTATCTATCAGCTTTGCATCACTGCTGAAATTAATGGCTGGGAAGGGTTGATGGTGTTTCCAGAGAGGGACTTTTTTTTCAGCTGTATTTTCTCTTGCTTGTGGTGGTGTTCACAGGGTGTCTTCTGAGCAGAGGCATACAGACACACACATACACAGTTTTCATGTGTGGCCATATTTCCCAAAGATCAGACCTGAATCTGTGCTGCTATATACGAAAGACTAGACATAAAGTCAATAAATGTCACTCTACACAGTTGTAAATCCTCTCATCCTGTCATCTTCCCATTCAGGCAAGAAAGGTGTGAGAATTATGTAGACTCAGAAGCAAGGCTGGGGCAAGGCTGGGGATCTCCTGGTCATAGCACAGAGGATGGCATCTTCTGGAAGTGGCTGTGTTAGTGGTAGGATTCATAAGGGCAGCTCATGTCTCCTAAATTACCTTCTTCTTGTTGGAGGCTGCACCCCAGCAAGCTGCTCATGTGGAACCCTGTTAATTTCTGCTGTGTCAAGTCAAACCAAGCTGTTCCTATTTGACTGAGGAGGAACAGAATGCAACACACTAAAGCAGAAGATCCATCAGTCCTTGGGAGGTGAGAAAAGAGTAGTTTGGGAGAGCAGCCTCAGCTGGTGGCTGTCAGATGAGGATATGAGGCTACAGTCTAATTGTAAGAGATGTGGGTAAGTCCACACATAGACTGATTAAAACTGATTAAGAAAGTCTACCTGACTCTTTCAAAGCTAGCCGAAGTCAGTGGAAAACATTTTTTTTCTCTAAATTCTCTGATACTGAATTAAAGCCCTAGAATATCCCAACATGAAATAATTTGGATGGCACAAAAAATGGAGACATTTAATAAATCAAGGATGGGAGAACTAAATGGGGTTTGAAATGACGCATTTGGTTCCTAGCTCTTCACAGATTTACTACCTGGGACTGCTCAAGTTCACTGTTCTTTTTGGTCAGCCCTTGCTAGTATGGACAGATTTGACAGTGGGAATAATTTTTCTCTCTCCCATTTTTATCGAGGTCAGCTTTCCCTTCTTTCAGTGTGTCTACAACACAGTGCACCTGGGAGGTCTTAGCTGGGGTCCCTGACCTGCTTTAGCAGAGATGAAAAAAACAACAACAACAAAAGAGGTCAGAAACAAAGGCCAAAGCAGGTCTCTTTACTTCTTTAGTGATACATCAGAAACAAGTGTAAGGCCTGGTGCATGGCAGGCTGCCCCTACAGCTCCTCTGAAGGCTGATCTCCTGCTCTGTATTCAACTCCATGAGTCCCACATTCCTCTTTGCCTTCCTACCTAAAGCGTGACAGCTGTATAGCATACTATTCTTGTCTGCAAAACAGATTACTTTCCACAATAGGCTGAGAAAACATCAGAATAGGGGAAACAAAGTTACCTTTAAAAATAAATTATCAGTCACTGATATGTTCCCCTATTTTTAATGAATAATGTAGACATTCATTATTCATATAGAGACCATAATAATTAACTTTTTTTTGACTTGGTATAAAATGCTGAAGAATGTCTAGTGATACCACTTTATCTGTGCATTTAAAATTCAAGTATAATTCCAAAATATTGTTAAATCCAGCTTCACCTAACTGTATATTTCAAAGTTCATGGGATGTTTTATTTCTAGGCTTTAAATCTTTTAATTCAGCTAAAAAGTGACTTTAGTATGTGACATGATAAATAATTTTAAAAGTAGCACTCTTACACTGTAATCATGCCAGGAGAAGTGAAAAAGTAGCTAAAGTGTCAGAAGTTATGAATTGCAGCAAAGTTATCAACATCTTGGTGAAGTCCATGTCACCTGAAGAAGCGAGGTCTCTTGGCCACATTTTGTCTCTTTCAAATTAGTTGAAAGAACTATACAGGCAGCAAAAAGCTTATTGATCTTTGTTGTATTCCTGCTCTACAGTAATTTTGCTCATTTACTGTATGTAAGGATACCTTGAGTGTGCCTGAGTCCTCCCCACATCCGGGACTGGGAAAAGTCACCATGTGTGGTTGTTCTTGGCCTTGCAGGTCAACGTGGCTGAACATTGTCTCCTTGAGCCTACAGAGGCTTTAAAGGATGGTTATACTCAGAGAAATGCCTAAAAATGCTGCTACTTTTGTTGTCCTTGTATGGTATCTAGCTCAGATTTACTTTGTCTGTAGGTAACAGGACAACATTTCTAATTGTCAGCCCTGTATTATGTGCTAAAGACCCAAAAGCAGAGCCGAGTGTTTTCTTGACTTTGACATCGATAATTGCAAAGATGCTGATGCTGATGCATAGCTGAGGTGAGCAGTGTGCCACTGAGCAAGGTCTGGATTTTCTCACCTGCTCTGGCTTTAGGGCAGGGTGCTGAGGGGATGCTGATTTCACTGGTGAGGGTCTCCTGAGGAAGATGCTTTCCACTGGCTGGCTGGTATTTAGGTTTTAAGCTTCTCACTGCTGTGTTGCTCAGTATTAGCAGCCTCTCAATGGTCACATGCAAGAGTGACAATTGCACGCCCTGTGACACAGCACCACTCAGGCCAAGCAGTGGCACTGGAAAGTCCTAAAGTGCACCTACAGAAATTTGTCCCATGATTTTTCTGTCTGTTTCTCAGTTGCCTGACAAAACTGAGTGTCCTCCTGTGAATCTGAGCAAAATGCAGATTATAGTCTGCAAGGAGCTATTCTAAGATATTTAAAAGTGAATTAAAAAACAGCACAGGGAAGCTAAAAATAACACTACCATTCTGTGGAAAGCGTAGATGTGCCGTGACAGAAGCAGAGTTAGGGAGGAGAAACTTAGCCTGGTCCAGTTCAAGGCAATCTGGTTAAATTGATGCTAATGGTGGTGTGAAAATGCGCAGCGAGTTTGAAAGCAGCTTCTCCGTTCAGCGCAGATGCTGTAACCCCTGGGGCGAGCTGTCCCTCTGTCCGCAGAGAAACCTCTGCGAGTTGTGCGGGCAGCCCGAGGCCAGGGCAGCGCGGCCCGGGGCAGGGGCGGAAGGGCTCCGGGTGATGCTCCCGATGTCTCAGCGCTTGCCTGCGACCCTCGGGGAGCCGCAGCCCGGGCTCCGGTGTGCGCTGTCACCGTGAGCTACCCTCGGCGCGGGGCTGTCCAGCGCCGCCCGTTCCGACCCGCGCCGCGCCGGATCCCCCGGTAAGGCACCGAGCCCTCCGCAGCCTCTGCTGCCGCTCCGCTCATCCATCCCTCTCTTGGCCACATCTTCTGGCGAGACCGGAGCCACGGGCGCGGCCGCACGGGTCGCTGGGCGGTGTGCGGGGCTCCGGGGCCGCTGCCGGCGGCGCGGGCGGTGCCGCGGGGCGGTCCCGGGGCGGCGGTGCCGGGGCGGCGGCGCCGGGCGGGCCGGGGCTGCAGGGCCCAGGCGCTGGCGGCAGGGGGAGCTGCAGCCCCGGCGGCGCGGCGGGCGCACCTGGAGCGCGGGGCCGCGGGTCCCGGCCCGCTCCGCGCCCCGCGCAGCGGCCGCGCCCGACCCCGGCCCGCCCGGCCCAGCGGCCGCGCCCGGACACGGACCGAGCCGGACACGGGCCGGCACCGCCCGCCGCCGCTCTCCCGCTGCCTGCGCGGCGGGGGACGCCCGCAGCCCGCCGGCATGGAGCCGTAGAGGGGAGCTGCTGTGGAGGTGAGTCCTGCGCGCGGAGCTTCCCGCGGCACTTCCCCTTTTTTATTAAAAAAAGGAAAAGAAGAAGAAGAAAAAAAGAAATCTCCTCGGAAAAAGAAAAGTTCGTCCTTCCTCGTGCCTTCGCGCTCGGGACGGGGCTGAGCTGCGGCTGTCGCCTCGTCCCTCCCGCAGCCGCGGGGCGGGCGGGGGAGCGCCGGGGTCCCGCTGGTGCCGCCGCGCTCCCGAGGGATCCGGGCAGGGACCGCCGCAGCTCCGGCTCTCCGTCCCAGCGCCGCCGGTCTCGGAGCGGATGCTCGGGGCCGGATCCCTCCGTTAGCGGCGCACCCGCTCCGCCGCACCCCGGATCGAGCCCTGCTGCTGTTGGAACGTTTTCTGTCCCGAAGGGTTGGTACCGAGGGTCTCTCATCCTCTCGAACGCGTGTGAGGCTTCCCGGGAAAAGTGTTACCGCCGGGGATTTAAAATAAAAACACTAGGTCTGTTGCCTTTTGGGATGTTGCAGCGCGGTGGAGTCTGTTGAAGTGGTGCCGGTGCTTTGGAGGCTTGGCTGCTCTGAGTTACTGTGGTGGGTGTTGAACAGTCGGACTTGAAACCTCTGTTTGCCTGTAAAAGTTCCGTGACAATAAAGCTGCTCTGATTTCCTCTGGAGTCTGATGGAAATCTGCTGTAGGGCACCAAACATTTCAGAAGTGGCTTGGATTCAGCAGCTGTTTTCAGAGAGCGTGTCCCTGGACTGCTGTCGCTGCTAGGATTCAAAGAATCAAAAGTTTCTGGTGGAAAATGCTGTAAGCTGCAGTTTCTCGAAGTTGTAATAAGGTCTGTGTACTTTTGGCAATTTCTGTGCCTGTTGGGTTAACACCCAAACTTGGGTTTGTACCGTGAGGGAAAACCTATTGTGGCAGGAGCCAGGGCTCTGTAGTGCTCCTCGGCAGTGTGTGTACCCTTTTGTTTTTATCCCGATTATTTAAAACCAACAACGTATTTTTTAGCGTCTGTGTAATGTTTGTGGATGTTACAATATTACTTCCAGAGCGCAGGTAGATTTGGGGTTTTTCAGGGAATTGTTAGTGGTGGGGGCAGGCGAGGTGAGGTGCTGTGGGCTCGGGAGCAGGAAGGGCCGCGGGGAAGAGCAATTTCACGGTGTCCAGGCGCTGTGTGAGTGTGTGTGGCTGTTGCATACACGCCCGAGCCGGGCTCTCATTCGCCCTAAACGCTTCCTGTCCGTGCCAAAAAGGGGACGTTGATTCTTATCAGGGCTAAACCTCTGCAGCAGCGTGGCTTTCTGTGGTGTCCGTAAGAGCAGGTGAATGCCTGTCCTGCTTCTGTGTAGCGCATGGGAAGCAGGTTCCCTCCGGAGGCAGGAGCGGGCCAGCCTCGGTGGGGACATGGTGTCTTAAAAGCTTTGCCCGTGCCAGACCCGAGGCAGGAGGTAAGTCTGGGGTGGAAGCTGATAGCGAGACGAGCGCTTGCTTTGCGATAGAATGACTGCAGAGGAGACAGTGGGACAGGCAGGGATTCGGGATTTTAGGCTCCCTAAGCCAGCGGGGTGTAATGCATGTGCAGTGAGCATGAGAAGTGGAGAGTTCTCGCAGTTCACCGAGGCAGAGGCAGCAATTCATCAGGGATTGTAACTGGCGATGTGCATGGATGGCTTCCTGAGGAATTACTAAGGATCGCATCCTTCTGAGGGTGTTTCTCTGGGCACAGGAGACCTCTTGCAGTGGGAGGACGGGGGCTTGGGCCGACCTCCCTGCAGAGTGCTTGTGTTGCTAGGCAGCAGCTTGCACCTCCAGCGTGCTCCAGATCCGAGTCTGCGAGGGGAGACCTTCCTCTCCTGAACTAAAGCTTTCTAACTGGTGACCAAGGGTAGAAAGCTCATGACATGTGGGCGTGGGTGTGCATGCACTTCTTGCCTGCTCCTGGGTGTTCGGGAGGGGTGGTCAGCTGGGAATGTTCAGGGTTGTTAGTTGACAGCAAGACTTCTTCCTACTCACGCACCTACTTGGGCTGCCGGTGAGCACAGGAGAGAAAGATGAGTCTTTGTTCTATTTGTAAGGCTTAGGAATTCTCTGCAGAGCACCTTTCCCCTTCCACAGTACTTGGAAGCTCATAGGAGGTTTGCCTTCAACTTGTTTGGTGATTGATGCTTTAGCAGTTAAATGGTGGGGAGGGAAAACGGAGGAAGATTTGCTTGCACAAGAGGCAGGATGGAAGGCCAGGTGTGCCACATTAATGCACTTAGCCAGCATGAGTCAATTTTAGTGGATGCCACACAATTGCTGAAGCCTCAGTGCAGGAATGGCATCAGCCAGTGTTGTCTGAACTGCTCTGTGTCTCGCAGAGCAATAGAACGCCTTTTGATTTTCAGAGCTGCCAGTCTGGTGGCTGCACTTTGAAGCAGTGCAGTAGCTGAAGCTGTTGGAAACTAGTGGGAAGGAGGGGAAGGGGGGACTGACCACTCTCCAAACAGAAGTCAGATCAAAAAAGAGCCTGAAAGGGTCAGGAGGTATTCATAGGCTGGTGTGGTGAAGGTGAGCTCAGCAGAAGGGCTGTTCTTGTGTCACAGATCACTTCTGATCAGGCAGGGATTGGTGGTGTGGGAGAAGGAGGAGGAAGATTTCCTGATTTGATGGAGGCTGGAGGCTTGGGCCTCAGAAGAAGCTGGACTTAGCAGCCTTAAGCCTGGATGGGGCTGCAGAGGAGTGTGGAAGTGGAGGCAGGTAGGAACACACTTGCTGGTCTCAGGATCTTGTGGGTGTCGTGCTGTGCCACTCTGGGATAAGCTTGAGCCATAGAGGGTTTAGGAGTGGGTTTTTCTGGAGGTGTCAGGCAGCTGCTGGAGGCAGCGTGTGTGTGAGGAACGCAGCAGAGATGCAGACAAGCTGCTGGAGAGCAAGGAGGAGGGAACGAGGACAGTGTGTGAGGCTGGTTCCCCTTGGGATGCTCTGCCTGCTTGGAGAGGACAGGAACATCCAGGATGTCTAGATGGGATGTTCCCATAAGAGGATTTGGTTGGTTTGCATAGGCAGAGTTATTTTTTTTTTTCCCATGACTATTCTCAGCTGTTTCCTGGGGAGAGAAGAATACATGTTACAGTAATTTCTTAAAGCTATGGAGAGCAGTGTCTTCTGTGTGGCATTTGGGAGAGGCTGTTCAAAACTCTCTGCGTCCTGGGTCGTGGTGCCTTTGTGGGACCAGAGGAGGAGAAAAAGTTCCAAGGAGCATGTGCAGCTAGTCATCCCTGCTGGCTGAGGTGGGAAGCTGCCAGGGATGTCTGGGGCTGGTGGCCTTGACCCGTGTGTCTGAGGGAAAAGGCTGAGAAGTTGTACTCACTGTGAGAAGTACAAATAAAGCATTTATAGTGCATGGACTTTTCCTGCTCTCTGAAACATTCAGGCTGTGAGTAATCTCTCACTTCAAACTGAGGCTCAAGCTGAAAATATCAAGGGATGCTAAATTGTGAACAATTGTTAAACAGCCTTAAAGAGCTGTATGGGAAACTGTGTCTGCTCTTCTTTTCTAAGCCTTCCTCAAACAATGAGAGTCTGAGCTATTTATCAGGAGCTCTTTTAGTGCTGGAAGGGAAAGTGAACATTTAAAGTGTATCACAAAATAAAGAGGCACTTTAAGAAGCAATTTGCTTTTCAGGATGTCCAACTAAAAATAAATCTTTCTTTAAACAGTCTTGAAAAGAAAACAGAGAGAAAAGATCTTGCCCTTGCTGAGAATAAGGGAAATCTTTTTGCTAGTTTTGATGGTGAGGGTTTCCTCTGGCATCTTGTACTAGATGCAGGTAAACCCTCTTGGAGCTGGTGGAGAACTGAGGGATGTGTTGTATTCAGCAACACACCATGTGAGATGGAGAGACTGTGTGTTAGAAATTACTATGGGGTTTTGGCTAATCCTTTCCACCCCGAAAGCACTACAGAGAGTTCCTTCCGTCCTGCTTTTCTTTGTTTTATGTAACAGTTAATTAACAAGGAAGTCTATTTGACAGAGCAATTTCAGGGCACATAAAATATGTATTTTACTTTTTTTTTTGGCTGCATCAGAACAAATCTCAAGATTTCAAAAATGCGTCAAAGTAGTAGTCTACAAGCAGTTTCTCATGGTTCTCAAATTCTAGGGAGATATTGTTTCTTTGCTTAGTTAATTATATTCTTATTTTCACTCAGATAAATGTGGCAATACATATGTGTAAAGTCCAGTCTCTGGTTATGTAAGGGAAGAAAAATCCCCATCAAGAATCTGTTTATCACTTTAAGGAAACAGAGATGATGCCGAGTTCAGTGAAAGCAACTTGCCTCTGCTGACGGCAAAGTGCCATGTCTGGCTTCTCTGGGACTGTTTTCTAAGTGGAAAACTGTAGACGAGTGTTTTATAAGGAGCCTGACAGCTGGTATGTCATCTTTTCCTGTTAATTCTGTCTTCTTTGAGCATTATGTATTAGGGAGTGTGTGGCCGTGGATGAGATCAAGGAATGAATTTCTAAGCACATCACATGCAGGACTGTATTCTCACAGAGCCTGCTTCATAAATGTGCAGGAATGGATTTGTACCAGATTTGCGCCATGAATAGGGCAAATACTGTTATTTTGTTAATATTGCAGAGCTGTGAGTGTATATAAGAACAAGGATAATGTCAGTACGGCTGACAGTTACAGCTGTAGTCTCTCTGCTGTGTGGCCATGGAAAAAGGCCTGTTTTAAAGGCTCTGTAAGAGCAGCGAACATTTCAGCATGCAGATGGCAGCCCAGTCTAAAATCTAGTTCTGTTTCTGCTGAGCTCCTCTGTAACGAGCCTTGAGGAGCACAAGGGGAACAAGAGAAGTGGTGTGGGGGAAAAGAAGAGGGATATGCTATCTTTCAGGATTGAGACCTCCCTTTGAACTGTCTCTCTCCATTTTTAATAGCTTTTCTGCAAAAGCTGCTTGGGGAGCAGGGTTAGAATGGTTATGAAAGGAGGAAAGCATCTAATCTTTTGGCTTAATAATGCCCCTGCTTAGGCAGCAGCGAATTGGGCAGACCTGCTTATTGATATAAGACCAGAGAGCAGTGAGTGGCATTGGTGTGGGTGAGAATGGTCTTTTCTCATCCCTTTTAATCTGAAATGTCTTCTTTTGTAGTTGAGGCTCTGTAGAGAGGACCTGTGATCGCTGGCAGGGCCGTCTAAAGCGCTCAAGAGAAAATGGCCGTGACCTGACCACTGGTGTTTGTTCTGGGTGTCAGCAACTGAAGAGCTGGAGTCACGTGTAGCCATGGTTTTTCTGGGATTTACAGGGTTTATCTGTGACTCTGAGGGGTTCTAAGATGTTCTCTAAGAGTTCTCTTCAGCAACTTGTTTTTTTTTTTACACTTGACATATGAAAAGCAGGAGTCAGAGTCCTTTTTCCCTGTGTGGGGCTTGTCCATAGCCCAGGACAGGCTGGCTGGGCTGGGTCTGGGAGCAGTCTCTGAGCTTGTCTCAGCCCACAAGAAATTTGGCATCCTGGGACAGTGTCCAGTTACCTTGTCAGGTTTGAGAAGCATTTGTGGTCACCCATGGCTGGGGCTCCTCTCTCCCCTCAGGTGGCTGTGATTACTGCTGCACCTTGCTCTGCATTGGGAGCTTCCTGCTGTAGCTGCATCTATTCTAGGATTTAGCCTGATTCAAGGTGATTCTTAAAATCTCTCCCCTTTCCTCAGTGCTAGTGTACATGTTTAGCTTTCTGAGCGCAGATTGTCTTCACATTTTCTTCTCTCCCCCAGTGGGCTTTTCTGTAAGCTTTTAAGTACTTCTGCAAGGTGGTGAGAGGCTAAGCCTCACTCTGTAAACCTAAACTCTGGCTCTGAGAGTCTTTACATTTCCTACAGTACTTCATGTTGCCTGAAGTACTGTATTGATTAAACCACAATCTGCAGGAGTAAATATATGTAGAATATTAATAGCTTCTACTCTAGGGGGAAAAAAAGGCTGTAAATTAATCGATCCATTATGTCGACCTCATAAACCATAAGAGCTTGCAGTACAGCTGTAATCCTCCTCCCACAACATGTATTTCAATTTGAATGTCTGTAAAAGGCCTGGACTACTCAAATTTAAAAAAAAATGATACTGGACATGCATATCTATCTATCCTCAGATGTGTAGTTAGAATATTGCCATGTTAAGGCCGAACAATAATTCTCTAGAATCCAGGGTAGTGCTGAATCAGTGCATCACTGATGGTGCAGCTGGGTATGAGGCTTAAAAAACAGTAGCTAACTTTCCCAATCTTTTGTCATTCTCATTCCTCCTTACAGTTGCTTTCTGTGTTTCCAAGTGCAGGCACTGCTATAATGAGGGGCAAGTATGATTCAGGGATTTAAAATCTTGTTTGAAGATATAATGAACTTGAATTCTGTATGAGTTGCTTAGGGAATTGAGGTCTGTGTGTGATGTGAGCTGGTAGAACTCCATCTGCTAATCAGTGCTGAGTAGTCCTAGTTCTTCTAGTTTACAAATCTGTTAAGGTGGGCTGCTTAGGTTTTTATCGAATTTTCATAGCAGCAATTTAGATGTGTGTGTACATTATATGCTCATCACTCTCTTTAGTGTTTTGATACTATAGATGTTGTAACCCTTTATCTATACTAAGAATATTTCAGGGGATTCCCGTTTTCTGCATTTTTTCCCCATAAATGAGCACTATTTTAGGCAGCTATTGGATCGGAAAATTCTTGCAAGAAAATGTTCTTCTGTTAATGCTTGCAGGGTCTTCTCTACAGGGCAAGCCAGCAGTTTGCTCAGTGTTGAGTCTGACTTCCACTTTACCATAGCTAAAATCACTTCTACACTCTGCAGCCAAACGTCTTAATGGCGGAAATGAATTAGTGGGGTGTTGACCATCCACAGTATTTTTCTTTTGTTCTTGGCACTGAAACCCATTTTTTTGTTTCTGTGTTACACAGTAAGATTCTTTTGGAAACTTTAGGATTCCACACTTGGTATCTTCTGCAGTTCCACTTGGAAGATACTTAACCTTTTAGTGGAAGCATTAAAATCTTTTCAAACAAAACCTGGGTATTAACACCAAGGGGGTTGTACTGTTACTGTTTATTTCTTCTGAAATAACTGGCAAGATTCTGAGTTTATTCCTTTCACGTCACAGAAGATCTGTCATTTTAGTGGTTTTTTTTTTTTTTTTTTTTTTTTTTTTTTTTTTTTTTTTTTTTTTTTCTCTCACCCAGACATTCAGCCTTTAGGGGAGCCATTACGTTAAGTATTATAACCTTGTCAGTATTTAGCTCTGGGTTCCTTTTGCTTTGTCGGGAAAAGGCCTTGCTTTTTCCTTGTTGTATTACCATCATGCAGGTGATACACTCCTGAGCCAGTAATAATTCCAGACAGTTTAGATGTTGTCTCTTGGTTGCTGTTTACTTTCAATTTGTGTAACACAAGCACTGTGTTCAGCATGCACACAATGTTTCCCTCATGTCTGACTTCTGGAGACAAATTTTAGGAGAAAATTCTCTGGACTGAGCGTTTCCTCTGAAGAGAAAGGGCTTCGATAACTCCCTTTTCTTCTGCCAGTGGGAAAAATAGATACCAGGGGATGACAGTGAAAAAAAGTAGAACTGTTTACTAACAAAGCAAGATATTTTCAAAGCACAGGAAAAAAATTTGAACCTTACATCTCACCCCCACCTCTCCTCATGGCTGAGAGGCAAAGATGCTGGCTGCCCTTCTTTGTCTCTGGGAAGGGACGGGAAAAGAGTTCAGAGCAGCTGGGAACCTGTTGGATGACTGGTGTGGGTCTCCTCCTCACAGCAGCCGAAGCTGGTGGATTTTAATGTCTTTTCTGGTATTGGTTCATCTCCTCCGAGGTCTCAGGTTCTGGGCGGTCCCGCCAGCTGCCCGGAGGGGCTGAAAAGAAAAACAAGCCAGGCCAAAAACAGTTCAAGGGAAAAAAACCCAACCAAAACCAAAAAGCCACCAAAAGGATTCCAGGTACAGCCTCCAGGCTAGAGGAAGGGGAAGGAAAAAGACTTCTGGCTTCAAACTAGTCTGACAAAAGAAACAATGTAGGGTCCCCAGGCCACGCTGTCTGGAGCACTGGATAGAGAGCTCAGACAGAGCCCCGGAATTCCAAGACCCTGCTGCCTGGTTCATCTTTAAGATACAGCAACCATTTCTAGGCATAAAGCAGATGATTAGGGAATAAAGTATCATCATAAAATCACTTAGGACACCTCATTTTTAAATTTGTCTTTAAATTTCAGCTGAACAAGGAGAATTAGGCAGATGTAAGTTTAGATAAGGACCTGAGTCCAGTGGAGACTTAAATCCTGCAAGACGAATGCTGAATGCACACTGCCTAGTAGAATTAATGCCCCTTGTATATTTAGACAACTTAAGTGGCTGGTTATGATGGTGAAGATGCACAATGAATTAGGGAAAATGAAATATTCTTTGATGCTCATTGAGCAGCAGAGCGAAGAACGCTGCATGACCCATATCAAGTAGAGCTGAAGAGACATTATTTGAGCTAGCATGCATCTCTGATCTTGAGTATTTCATCTCTGATCGTGAGTATTTTTTCTTTATGTTTCAGGTATCAGCAAAAAGGAACTGGTTCCCATTGTGGATTACTTCCCACCAACATATTATATAGGCTGAAAATCTTTTAGTAATAAACAGCTTAATGTGGTATGCTGGCAAAAGAGAAGACCCGAGAGTGAGTTCATATTAAAATTTAAAGCTTTAAAAAGTGGGGTGGGGAAATCGTTTGAAAAGAAAGGAACAGGACTAGCCTACTGTAAAGACAACAAAAGAATTACTGTTGCCATTTCACCCTTTGTCTGTGGGGTGAAAACGGTAATTTATTTTTGTGAGATATCTGAGCAACAAAACCTGACAATTGGAAATCACTAAAGAGGTGGGTCGCTGTTTTTAATGAGTGCCTTCTGCATGACAGCTTCTGTGGAGAAACCAGAACCTACAGAGCCTCGTGGTGTGTCAGCAAATCTCAGCCTGTGCACAGACGTGTGCCTGAGTGCACATGCACTGCTTTTGTTTTCTTGTTTTCTTTTCAAAAGGAGCAGTGCATAAACAAAGCTTGTGGTACAAATTACAGCAAAGAGAAATTATATTTAAAGCATGAATTTGGGAATCTCTTTCCTAGATTTTGTACAAAATATTAATGGTCTGATTTTCTTCTAATTTCTAAGTGCCTCCTTCTAACCTTGTCACTTGAAGTTCCTTTGAGTCCCAGAAGCCATATGAGCTGAAGTGGGTTCTGGAAAGACAGCAGGCAGCACATGAAGGAAATGGGAACAGAGCAGTTTCCCAAGCTCTGTTTTCAGAAGATTTGGGTGGAAGAAATAAGGTTTTCAAAAGAGATGAAGGGTGTTAGGCAGGATATGGGAGTCAGGGTGGTTTTTGTTAGAAGAGCAAAATTTGTTCTGCATTGCAGCCTGGTCCCCTGGTAGTTTTGGGTGCTTACAGGATGCTGTGACAGTTGCCTGAAGTCAGACCTGTAGTATAAATGGAGTGAAGACTGAAGGAGAGACCTTATTGGCAGTGCAGTGATGAAGAATTAAGTTGTCACACCATGCTTCTCCTACATGTCTCCCTCTGATAAGCAGCAACCTCTCTACTTCCCTGGATTCAAATACAACCTGGCAGGTCACAACAAGACTTGGACTAGTGATTTTTTCACCTTTGTCAACAAGCACTTCATTTTGTGTTGTTCTTCCCTCCTCTCAGTGGTTTTAGGCAAATTGGCTGTAATTGGTATTTCTGCGTCCTTATTGAGTAAGCTGTCTTCAGTCTTCTGGGAATGGCTCGAACTTGGTTCCCCTCTTATGAGGGACATCTAGCAGAGTATTACATTCCTGTTAAAGCTGTGAGCTCCTACTTACACCTGCTTGGAGTTTGCAGCATCAGAGTAGGCGGCTCCTCAGGGAAATGCTGCTCAGTGCCTGTGAGGGGAAGGTTTTGTCAAATGGCAAAATGAGCTGCTGCTTGCAGGAAGTGGCATTGAACTCTGACTGGTTTATTCTATCTTGTCAAGGTGGCACAGTCAAGATGTCACAGTTTTGTTCATATTCTTCATCTAACCATAGGCATTTATATCCAGAAGCCTGGCACAGGGCTGGCTTTCATCCTGCTGCCTCATGAGTGAATGGGCATGAGGAGGGAATTGAGACCAGTCCTGTTGGGAGAGATGGTGAGAGTCTTGGCACACTCAGCTCCAGAAACCTCCTGAGCAAATTTAGAAACTTAGTCTTGAACTAATACGACCTTCCTTCTTCTGGCTGCTGGACGTTCCTCTGGGGGAAATACAGCTTATTTTGTATCTTGTGTTCTTTGTTAACATGAATGTTTAAAAACAGTAATCTCTGATAGGGCAGTTTGAACAGCCTGATTGCCTGTAGCTGGCTGCTGTCTCAGGACAGAAGCCAGCTGACCCACTGGTGTGACTGATCCCACTTCCTGGTGGAGTGTCTACCGTGGTGGAAGTGACAGCTCAGACTCTGGTGTGTGTTTTCATGCCAGCCTCAGTGGAGTTATGTCAGACGTGACAGGCTGAGGCTTTGGGCTTGATTATGAATGACTAGGTGGTGCTGTGGTTTCTTGCCCTTTTCCTGCTCTATTTTCCTCATTTGTGGAGGTACAGAGACTGACTGCCTTGGTGAGGCTAGTGCTTCAAAAAGTAAAACTCCTATCAATGCTGACATAACCAAGAATTTTCTGCTCTGCCTAGCATTAATATTGGTTGGCAGAATTTGCTTTGAATTTAATGCAGCCTAGCTTGTTTGGGGTGGAGATGTACAGACCCACATGAAAAACGACCTAGGAATTCCATATTTCAGCTGTAATTACTGAAGAGAGAAAAGTGGAGAAACTAATTTGCAAAACTGTACTCAAAAATCATTCTAGCATAACATCATTATTACAATTATCTGTCAAAAGATTCGGTTCAATTACTTTTTTAAAGCTCTCTTGTCAAGATGGCCTTACTGGTTTCAGGATTTTGTTACTCCAAGGAGAGGTCAAGGAAGAGTGAATGCTAATTCTGTCATTAACCATTGTCTGACAGCCTTCAGTGCATATTATTTCTTGAAA
This sequence comes from Sylvia atricapilla, assembly GCF_009819655.1. Lineage (NCBI taxonomy): Eukaryota > Metazoa > Chordata > Aves > Passeriformes > Sylviidae > Sylvia > Sylvia atricapilla. Next base: position 10,248,311 of record NC_089174.1, on the reverse strand, counting down.
ATGCCTTAGCATTGTTACTGTGAGGAATCAATAGGAATAAAGTGCCATAGAATTCAGGGAGGAAAAAGAAAATCCACTGCCTGTTTATAGATTGTAGTGCGACAATGTGAGAGGAAGAAAATTCCAGTTTTAAGTGGTAATTTTGAAATAATTGAATAGCAGCACAATTCCTGTAGTGTAAAAGATTACACAGGGTTACTTACATTTTCTTCACACAATGATAGGCCAGTAATAAAATTACAAGGGAAGAATATTTGGTGTAATAAACTCAAGCTGAATAAGCATCAGTGAACAGCAGGACTTTGCAACCTCTACTGCTTTGTCGTGTTGGATAAATGTTCAGAGCTGGAGGGATCTGGGCTGCTCCTGAAGTTGAGGGTTTGGGACCTCTGAGTGAGCTGGGTGGGCAGATGTGTTACATTTAGCATTTATGGGAAGATTCCATTTCATTGGCCTCAGTTTTTGACTGCTGTAAAATGTATGCTGAATCTTTTGGTGCAAATAATGAACTTCACAGCGATTTAGATGACTGCCCGCTTTACCTGATAATAACGGTCCTGATCTAAAGTCTAAATCTTATATGGAGATGAATTCCTGGAGTTTAAATATATCAGGCCACTTAAAGACCCATGACTTCAAGCTAAGCATATATTTGAGGACTCTAGCTTATAATTAAGCATCTCTCTTTAAGAGAGATGAGCTTTGATAAATTCAGATTTGTTCTACCGTATTTTAAGTGCAGAGAAGGAGCCTCAGTTTGCTCTTGCTATCTTCTCTTGAATGGCCTGGTACTTGCAAATGAAAACAGAATTAGTTCCAGTAATTATATAAAATTAAAAATAAAATTCTAAACTGGATTTTCCCTTTTTCTTTTTTTATGTACATGATATAAAGTAAGTAGTAAACTTCACAGGTGAGACTCCTAAGATCTACATTCATTGATATCTGAATTTTTTCACTTTTCTTTATCTCATTGTATAGGAGAAATTTCTGGAACAGCCTTAATTGTAGGTAATTGTGGGGATTGTAGGAGCTTTTACAAGGTCACCAGTGTGAAAGTAAGGTTGCTAAGAGAGATTGCATGAATAACCTACTCTATATCTTTTCCTGAACAACGTGAATTTTTTAAAATATGTGGCCTTAAGTATATGTTTGGTATGAGACAAAGCTAGTTATGACCATCAGGGTCTTCCCCTTAAATAACATACAAAAATCTGGCAGATTAGACCCATACTACTTCAAATAAACTGTTACATGTCCTGATATTTTTCTCTGAGAGCAAAATGATATTTTTGAGATGCCATTTAAAAAAACCCAACCCTTTTGTCTGATAGTAAGAAGTAAATTGTTCATACATGTTTACTTTGAACTGTTATGTTTTCCTACTCCTGCCTGAACATAAACTGAGAAGTTGTTACATTAAGCCTTCACCCTGTAATGGTTCTTTGAGAAATGTTTAACTGTAGCTGCTGCTTTGTTGTAGTGAAAAGCTGTGATTCAGACTTTGTACTATGTTTGCATTTCAGCTGTCACAGAAAGTGAAAGATGAAGCCTCTTGTTTTCTTGGTTCTTGTGATCTGTACTGTAGTCAGCATGAATTTGAAGCTCGTGTCAAAGAGAAATTCTGGTAAGTCACAGAAAATTACTTTTGGATCTGGACCTTGTGCTCGTTCAATCAAGCATTTTAGATGGTTGCATTTTGCTTTGCATATATACTACTTTTCCTGTTCTGCCAAAAAAAAAAAACCCAAAAGTCATAACTGGTATGGTTTGCTTAGTAAATGGAGGCTGATTGTTGAAAGTGTCCTTACATTTTCTTTTCTTAAAAAGGAAAATGTTGATCAGGTTGAAACCTCAACCTGGAGGTATTACAAAGGTAATAATGACTTTGGCATTGTGGCATTGTTCTAACATCCAATCTTTTACTCATGCTAAGGGATTTTTTAACTGTGGATGTGGTCTGTGGTGAGTTTTAGGTCTGGATGATTTTTGTATGCTGAAAGGTGGTCTTTGAAAACATTATGCTGGCCAGACATGATCATATATAGGGTTAAAAGTTAAGAAGAGCTCTTCTGAAGAGATAATCTCTGATTATTCTGTCAGTGAAAGAGAATGAGAGTTGGTTCATGTTTGTATCTGCTTTTGAAATATCCTAGTAGTTAACAGAACACTTCAAAGAAGCATTAGAATCTCTCCTTGCAGGGTAGACAGTTCATCTGGATAATGGTTCATCTGTGATGTCCACTCAGTGCAGCTTTGCCCCCTCAAAGGAATGATTTCATGTGTTTCTCAAGTAACCTGTGAGTTTAGAAGACATTGGGCAGTCATGTAGGTCAGCTGCAGTGCTACACAGTGGTGTAAGTCTGCTACGTCCTGGTGTGTGTGTAAGGGTAAATGTTGGACTGTTAAACTTTTGACTGCATGTTGTTTTTCCACACTGTTTGTGTGCTATACTTACATATGTGAGGGATTCCACTGATCCTGCTGTCCTCAAGGTCTTCAGTATTTTCAACACTGCAGGTACAAACAGAAATTACTAACTTTAGTTGGTGTCACCTATGTTAAGTTTAATTTCTTGACAACAGAGGAGAAAATTACTGGGCCATCTACTAAAAAGAATTACGTGTCACATTCCAGCTGAGATGTGCTGCTCTGGGAACTGCCAGATGCTGGGCTGAATTCTTTCTGCCAGGCTGGAAAGTGTTAATGGAGGTTGCTAGATTGAACTAGTCTCTAGCCTTTTGTTGTGGCTATTGTGTCCAGAGCCCAGTTTGTGCTGTGAGAGCAGTCATGGATATTTGGGTTTGGCTACAGTGCATCTTGATCTAAACTCTGCTAAGGATGATGGTGTTCCTGTTCTTCAAAGCTGCTGTCACTGGCCTAGATGGAAAACCTCTGTGACATCCACAGGCAGTGTAACTGAACAGCCTCTATTCATCAGGCATCAGCACCTGGCTGCAAGAAAGGGCCTGTGCAATTTCCTTTGTCAGAAGTACATGCCTCTAAAAGTGACATGCTGGTGGTTGTAGCATTGTTCAGCTGGTCGTTTACCTTTAATTAGATATACATTTTAAAAATCTGCTTTCTTTGACTCTGCAGAATGTCTTGTGGTAAGGGTGGCTGTTGAAAGTGTCAATTTAGGTTCAATACAGACGGGAAAAAATGCTTTAATATGTTAGACTGCCTCTTGCTAAATATAACCCACTAGGGAATAGGTGGTTCTTTTTAATTTCGTTTGATTGTGCTGCATGTGTTGAGAATAAGATGAAGAGGAAAAAAGGCACATAAAGTAAAATTATAGTTTCTTTGCAAGTTCATAATCATGTAGCTGGCTTTCACCTTCAGTACTCATTCTGGTTGCTGCATAGAGCAATGTATTGATTTTTTTTTTCTTTTCCTACTACATTGTGTGTGAAATAATTTTCTGTTTCCGTGATATCATATCAGCACTTGGAGTAAAATGAATAATTTTACTCCTTTTCTGAGCTGTCTTTAGATTTGAAGGACTGTTGTTTGATTGCTTGGGGCTTTACTAAATATTATGTGCTGTGAAGAGAGAGATGCTCCAGCAACTTCCCAGCTTTATCTGTTTGTATGGTTTTAGTGGAAGACCAGGTACAGTGGGTGGATGCAGGCAGACAAACGCACAAAGAAACAATGTCAGCATGTTTTCCATAGGGTGACAGTAGCTGTAGCAAGCTAGTGCCTGTAGTTCAGAGTTTTGATTTTTTTTACACTGGTGTCTCGATGAAGGAGAGTGGAAAGGGGAAAGCAATGTAATGGTTGTTTTGGACATTCTGCAGTGTAGACTGCAGGATGTCTGGAAGCAGGAATAGTGTTTCAGCTGTAGATTAGAGGCTGAGGTGGGAGGAATGGGTGAAGGGCCCAAAGGATGCTTTGTGGACAAGATCTCTGCAGTAGTGTCTGGGTGGATATTGTAGTCTTGGGTCTTGCTGGCTGTTGGTATGAGGGGGTCTGTGCTGGTGAGCATCCTCAAGAGGGGAAGGGACATTGTGCAGACAGTTATGTAGAGCAGTGTGAAGCAGTGCATGGAAGGTGCTGACACTGATGATAAAGACAGATTTGGGCTACTAGAACAATAAACCAGCAAAATTAGTGTCTTTCCTGGCTTATGAAGACTGGCATTTTTTTCCTAAGCAATGCATAGAATTATTGCATGAATGGCCAGAATTATGATTAGTGTCAAGTACAAGAGCAATTATGAAGTTGATTGGCATGTGTATAATATCAGATAATGGACTGTATCTTGTTTAAGGGGTAGAGAGGATCTGAATAGAGCTGACTTGAGGAGGAGCAAAGAGAAGGTGAGGTAGTGTTGTAGGGTAATGACAAAGACATCACTGAACCAAGGCAGTAAAAAGAGGGGCAGAATGTCCAGAAGGGCTTTATAGGTGAAACTGGAGTTGACTTAAAGAGAGGAAAGATTTAGCTAGGGAAGCGTCTTCAGAGGCTGGTGCAGAAATTCTCCTTCAAAGTTAAGGAATAGAAACCCAAGGGGAGAAAGTTGAAGATGAGAGCTCCAGACTGCAAGTGCAGACAGTACACAGAGGCTGGACAACAGGCAAAAGTCATTAAAGAGAGGTCAGGACTGGAGGATGTAAGATGTTAAACAGAAGGTCATGAAATGGTGCTCCAGCTGCAAGCATAGAACTGTAGTTTGCTGAAGAAACAATCCTCATGGAAGGGAATAGAAAAACAGAACTGAAAGATTTTTCTCATGTCCTTTACTTGCCCTTTGTTACAGATTTAGGTGTCCATATTTTGCATTTGGAAAAGAGAAGCAGGGATGCATATGAAGACTGCAAATAGATTTAGAGTACCCTGCAACACTGCAAAAATGACACAGAAACTTGTAGCAAGACAAATTTGTTTGGCTGCTTCTCACTTGAGATGTGGTGCCAAAATAATTAAAATAGGTGAGCTAATTTAATTATGCTCATCAGATTCTTCTTTACAGGCAGCAGCTTCGCAATGCTCCAGAGGAAATCTGTCATGTCTACAGAGTAAAGATTGCTGTTTGTGGTGGGAACAGAATAGTTTGCCTCAAGCATCTGTGTGAGTGTAATGTTGACTTAAGTTTCACAGGCAGTTCTTAATATTAAGAAGCATTTTTGAAAACTGCAGGTCATCCTTTTTTGCTTGCTTTAGGAAGTAAAACTGAGCAAACAGCTAATGCAGGGACTGCAGCTTTATCAATATCCTAGGAAGGGTATTTTACAGGTGGAGGTTATACAAATGAATTGAAGATGTGGAAGTTGTTCCCAGCTGGTAGGAGATTTCCTTTTAATTGGATTAAGTGACTTACTTTTCCAAAGTCTTTGTATATGTAGTGCTTTGAATAATCATGACAGGGAATATAATACCAATACAAAATCATTGCTTTTTTTTTTTTTTAAGCAAAAGGTTTTTCGGATTATAGATTCTGTTTGACTTACTAGACATAATTCTGTTAGTGAATAATTGATGCCATTTATTGTTGCTGTTTTATTTGCTGAGCTGAAATGCCCTGTATCAGCATACTAGAGCTCTGGAGAGCATGCCAGCCTTGTGTGGAGGAACAGGGGCAGACATCCCCAAGGTTCTGTGAGGCTGCAGGGCACTTAAGAGCCTTTCTCCAGGTTAACACAGCTTAATTGGCTCAGGCTTGGCACCTTGTAGCAATGGGAAACAAAGACACAGGGACCTCCTTCTTGCTTTCTGAAGAAGATAATTTATTGCAACAAACCAAGCCTTTTTATGTTCTAAACTTCACCAAAGCAAGCATGCACTGTCTGCCTGCTGCTGTGGTGTCACTGTTCATGTGTCCCTTTACCTAACCAGCTTTCTGATGACAGGGTGTCCATGTGTCTCACCAACCAGTCACTGCCTCATCAGGTGACCACACACCAGCCATACAACCTGTTCTCTGGTTATAGAACCCATCTTTCACCTTGCTGTTAGCTGAACCTTTCCCAGAGTACTTTTTGGTGAGCAAGGATGAACTGAATTCAGCAAGATTTCTTATCTCCCACGGCACAGGTATGTCTCCCAAGCTAGAGTCATTTCTTCTCCTCTCCTCTGTCAGGCGGATTTGCTGTGGGATTCCAGCCTTCCCCTTCATCTTGGGACCATCCAAAAGCCATTCATGCCATAGGAGCAAATGTATCTCTGATCCTCCACCCACCTTGTCACCCTCCACCTTCATCTGACTTTGTCACCTGGCCTGGGAGAGAAAGGGTTTGACTTGGCAGTGGGCCTTGCTGTGTATGGACATAGACAAGCTGTCTTAAATTCACTTTGGTATTGCACAGTAACACACTTTTGAACATATTAATTTAAAACTTACTGGCTTGATATTTTGTGCTTTTTAAATGTCATGCAGACTATTTGTTGTGGTCTGATGTAGATGTTTCAGAGACCTTCACTTTCCTGCAGTTGTAGCTGCTTGTGCCTGTGATTTCTGTCTGCCCCCTTCTGTGAAGATCAGTCTTCCTGTGTTGTTGCCTGACCACTTTGGCCGTGGAAACTGTGGCATACATAGAAGTGGAGGTGTTTGTACTTCAGAGATGACTCATGGATTTGTACCTGGAGTGGGATATTCTAGATGAGCCTAACTCTGAAGTCCACTGCTCCTGCTGGAGTGGGCCCAGAGGAGCTGCTGGATGTGTGCTCACACTTGCCATTTGCTTTAGTTTGCAGTTGCATCTGCCTGAAGAGCTGACTTCTGACCTTGATGTAAAATTCATGGCCATGAGCCCTCCCATCTCTGAGATACAAAGGGATGCAAAAGAGGCTTTTGACTTTTGCTGCCTGCAAATACTGTGCAGGCAGAGGAGATGGGAGCTTGGCAGCGCTCATCAGTGCATGTTGATCTCTTACTTTTCCCAGAAGATGTTAAGTTATTCACAGCTCCAGCAAACAAAGTCAGAATCACTGCTGTTCTAAGCTGTCATCAGTGCAGGAAAGTACAGCCTCTCCTGCATAAGCTCACGGGTTCATGGCTGCTCTCCATCTGTTCTGTTTGGATCTGTGGGAAGCGAGGAGCCAGGCTCCTGTGCTCAGTCAGGTCTCAGGGGGCTGCCAGCAGGTCAGCTGTGAAGCTCTGGTCGTCGTGCAACTCATTACAGGGGTCTCAGCCTTAGTTTCTTCTCCTCTAGACAGAAAGCAGCATTGCAGCTGGACAGACCTGTCTGGAAGACAGCTGGCAGCATTTATACATTCTGTTTACAGGTGGGGAGGAAGGGACAGGTACAGAGAAGAACAAGAAAGGAAATAAATAATCTGCTAGGAGTTTGGGGGTTTTTTAGTGACCTCAACATGACAAGGTTTAAAATATCAACTTAGTTAAGCACTCAAGTTTGCATCTATTGCACACATTTAAAATGAGTTAATATATAATTTAAGCAATTAAAATATTGAGCTGATACTTAAATATTAAAGCTAGTTTCCTTCCCAAAAGAGAAACCTTTTTTATTTGAATAAAATAAATGAACACAGTTAAATTGTTTCAAGCTGAAGTAAATCACAAAGGTAGCATCTTCAGGGGATAGAGAGAAATAAGCAAAGCATGAAAGAAGTGCCCTTTCTTCAGTTAAAAATCCGCAATCTTCCACATCTGCAATGGGTATCATCTCAGCTGTTAGGATATCTGCTCCACATCTAGATTCAGCATGTAGAAGTTCATTAATAATATCTGAACTGCTAAAATACATGTCATTTTGACTGAGATTTTTTCCTCCCCTCTCCAAAGTGGGGCTTTTCAAATGAAAAAAAACCCTGATTTATCAATGTACCTTTGCTTTATTTTCTTTTAGATCCTAATTAGAAATTTTAAGAGAGTTGTTCATTTCAGTATTTGTAGTGTGATCACCTTGAGGGCGAGTGTCCTAGGTTTGCATCTTTACTCTAAAACTGGCTGTCCTGAGGGACAAGCAAAGTTCTTTTGGCATGTTTTGTTTTTCATCATGTTCATGAAAATATTTTTGGAAGGTTTGTCTTACATAATGTTCAAATGAAAGTATGAATAATACAGCTGCAGACTTATCCAGAGCAGTCTCCAAGCTCAGCATGTTGGCTAGTCCTGGAGATGAATACATGCTCATTTGGGGACATCTCCTTGTGCTGCAGGGGCTCAGAGGTAACGTAGAGGGACATGTACCCATAGGACCTTCAAGGCATATGTGGTGTAATGGCTTCACTCTGGGTCAGCTCCACACCACGAACAGTTCCCAAGTGTTCAAGTTTTTGTAACTTAAATATGTGTTAAGGCAGGTTTTACACCCTGCCAAATATATTTGAAGGAACACAAATAAGGTTCCTTAGATTGAATGGGGTATGAATATTGATACACATTTTCATATTTTTGTCAACCGAATATAAACTTTTTATTCTTCACTTTCACAACCTTGCTTGTTGTTTGACTAACCTGCCTTTCAGTTTTGAGTTGCTAGTGCCTGCAACACAATGTGTCAGAAATTTCTATTTTTTTTACTTATTTGCTACTTGTTTTTGCCAAGAGTGTAGCTGTTACAATCAGCAAAATTGTGAGGTAGGAGATGTTGGTATCACTGTGGCAAACAGTGAGAAAAAGGAGAATTAAGATGTATTTGTGTTTTTTGTTTTGTTTGACATTCAAGTTTTTGAGGAAGCTGGTTTTACAGATAATAGAGGAAAAGTTAGGCTTTTGCCCTCTCAGGAGGTGCAGAGTTAAGTATTTCAAATTGTTGACCTTTGGAGAAAGGAGGGAATGTGTTTTGGGTAGTGCTTGTATGTACAAATGTTTATACAGAGACCTGTGCGAGATTGTTGTGTGCTGTTGTAATTTACTAAAGTAGAAATGATTGCCCATCTATTAGTTGAAAGCAAAACTGGTCTGAGCTGCAGTGTCACCTCTAGAGGTTACATTAATCACTTTATAAATCTCTAACCCTTTCAAATCCAATCAATTCTTTCCTACAAGAAGCATGATTAGTCCTTATAATACATACTGGTATGTAAGTGTACAATGCTTTGCCACTGAAGATAGAGACTTAGATTCAAGTAAATATTCAGACCCAAGCATTTTGCTTTTCCTAGACGTGGTCACCAGGCTGCCCATGTTCCCCAGCCTCTGCCATCCATTCCTTCTTGCTTGCTCTCCCTGTGTAATTTTTTGTTCAGGCAGGAACAGAGACAGCACAAGAGTATTTCTGTTAGCTTGATTTGTTTCAAACCTCCTCCACTTTTTGGAGTTACAGGACTGTAGCTCTGTATGACCTGTGGAAACACACTCCCAGGTGTTTGTTGTTTGTTTGTTTGTTTTTTGAGGAAGGTAGGTTTGTGGAGTTGGTTTGCATCTTTCCGGGATCAGGATTGCTTACAAAAGGTATCAACTGAGGTTTCTGCATCTGTTATTCCAGATGAAAAATTAAATACTAACTGAATAAGTAGGAGACTGTATGATCCAGGAGCATTGCTCAGGTTTTTTTGTAATGAAACTGGAGGCAGTGGCAGTACCTGATGTGAGTTTTTGTATCTCTCTGTCTCATTCCTGTGGCTGTGACGAAGTGGGAGGAAAAGGAAACTCCATCAGTCCCTGACTGCTCCCGTGGCCTACCAGCCCCTCTGGGACCAAAAGCAAAGTGGTTCATGTCAGTTCCCTTTTCAGTGAACAGGCCTGAATAGGGCAAAAGGGAAAGTCTTAAGTTCTCAAATTATTTTCTAATGTTTTAAAGAACAGTATTTTGGGCGCTACTCTTGCATGTGTCTGGGGTATGTGCTGGTGTTTAGACCTCCAGTAACCATGTGTACAGTTCAAATGTTTGTTAGGGCTGTCTAACAGAGGCCTTGAAACATGATGGTAGTTTTTTTGTTTTTTTTTTTTTTTTTTTTTTTTTTTTTTTTTTTTTACTTTCCATGTTCTAGTTGTACTTTTTTACAGTTTTGTGGGACTATTTGATGTTTCCAGTAAACATCTGGTAACATGGTATTTCATATGAGTGTTTTTTGTCTCTAATGTTTGCTTCATAGTTTTTCCCATTTTACAGATGGCAGAAAACCAGCAAGAGAGAAAACTGCATTAGGTTACCCAGCACACTGAAGGTGGTTCAGGGAATAACACATAAATTAAATGTTCCTCTCTGTTTTGTTGTGTTACTAATGCCTTAGGCAAGGACGAGGAAAGCAGTCCTGCCTTCTAGAGAAATTTTGAGGCTAAATAAGCATGTACATAAAGTGTGCTTCTATATCCTTGGATACATGGGATAGAGAAAAGCTTCTTTAATTTCTGTTATTTCTCAGTAGAAGATAGAGAAAAGTGTCAGCTAGAAATAGAAGAGGAAAAGAAGAAGAGATACTTGGTTATACCAGGTTTTGTGCTTTAGTTTTAGGCTTAGAGCTTTTGCCTTTGACTATTACAAGTCTGTTGTGTGTGCTGGCTATTGGCTGTCCTTCTAGTGAGGAGCAGGGAGAGAAGAAGAACCACTTAACACTGTAAAATGACAGGTGGAATACCTGAGGAACCTCGAGCCCTGGAGGTGCCAATCACATCTCTTGGATAACCAAGCTGTAGAAACCTCTGTGTATATCTACTGCTCTGACCTAAAGAACATTTGCTGATCCTGAGCTGCTGGGACTCTGGAGGCAGTCAGCTGCACTCCAGCCACTCTGGGCTCCATCTGTGCTTACCAAGTAGCTGCCCTTAGATTTTTAGCAGTACCAGGAGCAGCAGTTCTGTCCTCAGATGAGTGAATGCCTAGAACACCTTTGTCCAAGGACACCTCAGTGTATAGTCTAACCAGATGTTCATGTTTATTTAAAGAAATGATGGTCCTTTCATCACACTGTACAAATACACATAAAATTTGAGGGCAAAGTTGTTTCACAGATTTTTTAAAATTTTTATTTTTTAAAAATATTTGAGATTTACTTTTCTGGTATGTTGAAGATAGAATTGACTTATTACTTGTGAAGTAATGATGTCGATATAGCAGATCAGATTTTCCACAAGACAGCAAGCATTGTTTATTCTTGGATTTAAGCATTATGGTTTTGTTTCACTGCCACTGTTGATGCACTCTGTGATCCTTATTTGGATCAATGTGCAGGGCCACTTCATGTATGCTTATGGTGTCTTACATGTTCAGAAAAAAAAAAGTGTGGCCTTGGAAGGGGAGGTGTAACATGAGATACAACCATTGATGTCCTTGAGTTATTGGTAAAATGCAGAAACATAATCACATTCTACAGAACAGAGCTCATCAGAACTTCTTTTTCAGTGACACAATTTAATTTCAAACAATAAATTCCCTGAGACAGATTCATTTAATAATCAATGGAAAAGTGCTGGAATGTGAATCAAAGGCTCTGTACCTGAACAGCAGCACATCTGTCATCCTTCAGATGGACATCAGAAGAAGAGGCTGGAAGACTGTGAGCACAGAGTGGTCAGGTCTCCACTCTTTGTGGGATTCCCTGAAGTGTTTGCCTGTGTCAGATGCCTCAGGTTTACTGCAGAGGAGATATGACAGCTGAGAAAGTGGGAGCACTTCAGTGGAGCCAGGTGATCCTGCAAACTTCCTTGGCTTCATGCTAGAGGTGGATCTGTGGCCATCAGCATTGCTCTCTGGCTTCCTTCTCCTTCCCAGTAAAGAACCTCCTTCAGGACCTGCTTCTTCCTCTATTTTAGTGTGTTTTGCTGAGAAAATAAACTAACTTTCATGTGTTTCTAAAACACTTGTTTATTCTGATGCTTGTGGTTTAGAAAAGAAAGTTTGAAACTTAAGCCAAGAAAATAATTATAAAAAATTGGAGCTCTTGAATGGATTATTTGGCTTTGTTGTGACTTTGAAAATCTTGCCCTATTATATAAAGCCAGAGAGGTGTGAATAATGATGTGGTCTTAGACATAAGAAAGGAAATTAGGATGTGTATCACTGATGACACATTGGATATAGAATTTCCATTGAAAATGACATCTGTAATTTTAGGGAAATTGGGGACTACAGTAGAAATGCATTTAGAAGTGAAGTGTTTCAGCTTTATTGGAGCAGATTGAAAGCTGAAGCTTTTTGGCTGACTTCTGATATAGGTCAACATAATTCCTATTTGCTGTGACTTTACATCATATTATTTACAGCATTATGATTTTTTCATCTGCATTGGATGATTAAATTTGCTCTTTACCACTCAGTGTTTATTGCAAAGGGTTTTGTTCCAACTGTGCAACATACCTCTGGCTTGCTGCATGAGAGATAAAGCCTAAATCCAATGACCTGGGATGCCTGGCTGCAACTGTTGTGGACTATACGCAGGGAGACATCTCTGTTGAGGAAGAAAGGTTCCTAATTAAATCCCGTTTTAGAAGCATCTACAAATGAACTGTTCCATTTGCTTTCCTTCATAAAGAGCTGTAATTGATGGTTTTCTCTGAAGGGTACAGATCCCATGTGAACAGTTGGTTAGTCAGAATGCTGTTGTGTGAAGTCACTTGCAGAATGTTACCAACTTGCTTCATGTTGTATTATGGAAGACTCCTAATGTGCTGTAGTAATTAATTGCCTTTTGGAAAAAAAATATTTTTTCTTTCCCCCCAGAAGTGAAATGCTGGCTAATTTGATCATGAGAACTTAGATAATACAAATTCCACAATGTGATTGTAGAATGGCTTGGTCTTGTCACACACGGTTGAAATGTTACTTTAAATCTCTCATTGGTGTTTAAATATGATCATCCTCCAGAAAGGGAAGGGGTTTATTGTTGCTGGGGGCTGCTGAGTCAAAGCTCTCCTATAGAGTATTTTGACAGCTACAATTGGCAAGTTTTTCAGGTTTATGCAAGATGAGTGCATCCTTTCCTGCACATAGAGTTGCCCTTTCAGAATGGCAATGTGTAATATACTTATAAAAATCAGATCTCCTTTAGTAGTTTTATTCTGCACATGAAAGTTGTGCATTATCAGTGTACTTACTTAGATAATTTAATGCTCGTTCCGTGCTTTACTATGGTGCTTTCCAACAGGGAGCTATAAAAGGCAATTTTGATCTACTTAAACTTTGTATAGATTATTAAGATTTTTTTTTTTTTGTGGCAGAAGAGGGAATTCTACCTTTTGCATAATCTAAAATCCCCTGAAGACTCACGTTTTAAAATCGCTTCAAGCAGATAAGGGAAGAGATGGGGCAGTCAGTTGTCTTGCTAAGTGTTCAGAGATTCCTGAGCATCAGCATCCATGGGTGGTGATCCCCAGCTGTGGAGCTGTGCAGCATTTGGTGACACTCATTGTCAGGTGTTTCCAAATGGCTGGGAGGTGAGAGGGAATAAAACCACCAGTGGTCTTGTGTAAGCATGGTACTGGCTCTTCCAGTCTGTCATTTGAGATGTTATTAAAGGTATCTTATTGCCCTAAGCACTTTAGAGGAAGAGAGGTGGCTGAGCTGTCTCCTTTTCAAGGTCCTGTTCCCTGGCCCAGTTGCAATGGGATGCAGCCCCTGCTCAGGGTGGTCTCATCAGGGACTTCTCAAACTTCTGTTCCACACAAGGGGTTTGGGCTCTACTCAGGGGAATTCGATTGGGCTGTGTCATGTTGCATGTTCCTGTCTTTTATTTTCTTCTCTGAGAAACTTTCTTTGGAGTAGGATATGCTGTAATATGCCAGGAGAATTAACCAGAGGAAGTGTCTATGTAAAGTGAGAGAGAAGATCATTAATTGCCTAAAAATTAGGCAGTTTCCATCTGAGTAATTGGTGTTGGCTGCCTGGCCAGCCTTCCACAGTCTAAGAAGTAGCTCATTAGTAGAATACACACAGATGGTACTGTGCTCTGAGGTACTTAAAATACACAGACAGGGAGCTGTGTTAATAAGGCAAACCTGTCCTTAGCCTCTGTGACTGAGTTTGCTACAAGCAGCAGAGGGAAGGGTGTCATTTGGTAAATATTATTAGGTAAATGGATTTCCATAAATTTATTTAGTTTTCACTCTTTTATTTTTTTTTCTGCAGATAACAGATTATGATAAATATTCAGGGTAATTTACTGTTTCTGGAAAAATTCTATCACAATAATAGACTAAGTATAACTGCTTCATTTCTTCAGTAGCTGATTTACCCATATAATTGCCTAGAGGGGGAAATGTATTCAGAGGCCAGTTTTTATTTAGAATATATATAGATTTCTTTTTCTCTCTGTTCTTTCTGTATGCAGTTTGTTAACAGCTAATTCAAAGTAAGACTTTACTTAAGTTGAGTGCCTTCTACAAATGTTAATGGATCAAAAATAAGAACTGCCTACCTGGGAAAATGGTAAATGCAGAGCCTGGGGGATGCCTGACACTCTGGAGTGAGCAGGGGCTCAGTAGGGGCACTGTGGCCCCCTCCAAACAAACTGCCTGTGCCAATGGGGCTGCACAGCCCTGGGGAGGGCACAGCCCTGCTTCCCCTCACCTCAAAGATGTGGGGCGAATTTGGAGGTGATAATAAGCATGGCTTAGTTTTCAAATGGCAGATTATCACTCTGCTCCTCATCCCATGTGTCCCTTGAATGCTGAACTGCTCCATCCCTACTCTGGGAAGTCTTTTTTTTCCAGAGCAGGGTCTGAGCCCATCTTAAAATTAGTGCCCTTGACTGTGAGCAGTGAAACACTTTCCTAACCCCATCTGCAAATTCCTAGTATATTGACTTTTGTGTTTAAGAGGCTTTTACCATTAAGACTGGGCTGGGGAAGAAATGGGCTTCCTTGGATAACCACTCTTTCCCAAACAGTCTGAGTTTGGTCTTCTATGCACTTATATTTTGTTTAGAGGACCTTTTTCTCTCTATGATTTTTTGTTTTTGTCATGTTTTTGTCATGAACTGTGACAAATTCTTTCTGATGAAAGAATTCAATATTTCCCTTGTTGATGCTCTGCAAGCACTTTTGTTGCATTTTCAGCAGATGTAATTTATGTTGCTGCTTTGCTCTGTTTTTCATTTCTCATAGCTTGGATGTCTTCTTATTGGAGTATATGCTGGTGTTGAAAAGAATGGTTCCACCACAGTTTGATTAGTCTCTGCACTGCTGTGTGTAAGGTACAGAGCCGCTTTGGTAGACCTTGTGGGGTTCATGTTTGTTTTTGTGAGGTATATTTTTAAAGTAATGTCTGGACCAGGTAACTCAGGAACTCATGTAATTTGTAAAGAATAATGTAATAGTTGCATTCAAGTGTTTTGAATGATGCTGATCCTCCCTGAGCCAGAGTACTGTTCATTTAAAATCCTGGTTTAGGCTTGGGTTAAATCCTTGGTGGCATGCATGATTTCCACAGCCTGCACCGGAGGGACCAGACACTAATGAAACAGATTATTTTGTGGAACTCAAATATTTGAACCTGAAAACTTTTGGGAGACAATGGAATGTACTCATGTGGCAAATGGGATTCAGTGTTTCCAAAGTCATTTAAAGATGAGCAGGCTGTTTAAGGCTATGAGTAGGAATGCCACTTAGAGCTGCACAGAGAGATGGGAGCATAGGATAGATGTCATACAGGGAGAAACAGGAAGGCTTTTTGCAAGGATATGTATAAAAGAGTAAGACTTTGGAAGAAAAATCTGTAAAATATTAATGGATTATAGATTTGCCTTGAATTGACAACTAGGGTTTACAAGGACAGGAAAGCACCGAGTGACATGATTTCCAAGGAAATTTCAGGAGTTCGGTTGCAGTGGAATTCTGTAAGCTGTTCAAAGGTGGCAGTGTATGCAGTTCTGAAAGCAAGAAGGGCTTTTAACTGATTATGTTGAAAAAGGAAGAGCAGTATTCATTTTAGCTTTCAAATTTCAAGGTAATTTGATAGGGTTTACTAGTAACCCTAGGCTATGGGGTTTTTTTTCCCTGCTGTAAACGTATTGAGTTTGGTGGAATTAAACTAGAAATTAGAAAACACGACTGTGTAGCAATGTGATTGTTTCTCCCTTCTGTGTGCCAAGCTTCTGCTTATTTAGTGTGATTCTGCAAAAACATCCATTGATTTTGTTTATTCAGCAGCTAATTGCCTCATAACCCACAGGATCAAGCAGCAGAGCTGCTTATTTAGTCTATAACAACAATTCTTATTATGGTGCCCAGTTGTGCTGGCACTTGCTACTCCCATTCACTGTCCTGGTGGGGTGGCAGCAGAAAGATCTCTGGTGGCTGCTATGTGTGTAAAAGGACAGCAGCTGCCATTTGACTAATGAGTCAAATGGGTGTGCTTATTCTGCAAATATAAGCAGACTGTGGACAGTGTCTTTTAAGCTGACTTTTTCCTGTTGGTGTAATTTGAAGTGTGCCACAAGTTGCTGAGGTGAGAGCACAAGCTGGAGGAAACCAAGGTATCAGTGGAAGGCTCTGACAGGTCCCTCCCTTGCTTCCACCTCAGGCATTGCAATGGGTAAGTGGAGAGAAAAATATAAACGTGTCAGAGTAAATCCCCAGGAAGAATCTTTGCCTTTTCTAGGTAGTGCCATGATCAAAATTATGCTGCATTACATTCTGTAGGGACCTGGCTCTTCATTGAAATAAAAGTCAAGCATGTCAATATGGTAGTATGTCAAGAGGTGTAGCAGCAGGAATTCCCCTAAAGTGACACCTTGGCTGTAGTCTGACTAAACAGACAACAAATTGTTTAGTGCAGGCTGAATTCAGACGTGCTGTGCAGATTCCTTCAGTGCATCCACTTAAAAAGCCCTCTAATGCTAATCCGTTTGGATACCACAGTATTGTTTCCAAATACAAAGTCTGAATTTTAATTGCAGTTTTGTGGTCCACAAGAGAAAAGTAATACATAACTACTGTTATTTCAAAGACAATTCCTTTGGGAGGATTGCAATTCTTCAAACATTTTTAAGATTCTCAGCAGCAAATCAATACTTTTCTCAACAACAATTATCCTTGGAAACCTTCCAATTAGATATGATATGAAGAAACAAAGCTGTGGTGGTCTCCAGCTGAGCATTGCCTGTGAAATTGCCTTTGCAACTTGAGACCTAAATGAAATTGTAAAACAGAGCTTGATTGTATCAGTAGGCAGCTATCTTTTGTCAAGTACATGTGGGGATAAAACAACCTCTGAGGCTGGAATTGTTGACTCATTTAAACTAAGTTCCCATGAATTGGCATCGTCTCTCTTCTGTATTTGACTGGAGCTCTTGAGTGCTTTAGCTGTATGAAGGACAAGCAATACTTTAGTAGTGCTAATTGGAGGGTTATAGCTTGTCCTAAAGTGATCTTTGAACACAGTAATAATGATAAAATATTAATCTCTCAGAACATTAATTAAGATTACTTATAGACATTGGGATCACTTTGTACAGAAAAGCAGAAATACTGCAATTCCTGGCAGGACTATTTAAAAGAAAATTAGAAGCAAAACTGTATAACTGATATTATTTGTGATTAACTTCTAATGGACTTGTGGCTAAGAGCCACACTATGGGTCAAGATTGCTTAGTAATTCTTCCACTGTGAGTTAGGCAGTGCTTGCCTGACTGAATTCACAAATTAACTTCATTCTTCAGGAAAATACATGGGATTGCCTGGCCATGTCATAGCGGCCATCTCAGTTCTGGCCTGTTCAGTTTGTAGCAGCAAACTAATGAGTGTTCGTGTTTTAGTCCTTGGAGCACTGTGGTTGGGTGTTGTAAAATGGCAGCAGAGTGTACATCTGGCTATATAAGGCAAAAGTAGGAATACTCATAAATATCTAGGAAAAAAATTGGTTCTGTTTCAAACAAATCCACTGTACTCTGACATAAGCATGTGAAGGATGCCTCTGCCAAAAATCCCGTTAAGCCTGCATTTTTAGGAGGAGTAAGACTGGAAATATCTATTTTCTCCCATCACCACTGTGGCTGTAAAGAACCAAAGAAGGCCAGTAACAGTTTTTGCCAGATATATTCCTCAGGATACTCTTGGAGGCTGAGGCTGCAAAGCAGTTTTCTAGAAGCCAGGTTCTAGTACCTTCTTCAAGCAGTTTTATGTCAACTAAATGAAATGAAATTGCCTTGAGAGCAGGGAGTTTTTAATAAGATGTGAGAAATTCAGGTTCATGCTTTCAGGAATCACAGAAAAGTAACTTTCTCTTAATTTCTGTTATAAATTTTTTCCTGTGTTTAGTCATCTAGTCTGTCTTTGATTTCAGTTTTCACAATTTGATTTCAAGTCCATGTAGTTTGTGCCACTAGCTGGCAAAATAGAATGTGGCAGCCTCCTCCAGACATTAAAGGTCCTCTAAGTCAAGAGGGATTAATGAAGTATCTGAATGAGACTGTAAATTATTGCTACTTTCTTCCATAGGCTTTGATGGCACAGTCAGATATTTCTGCTCCCAAGTGCTATTGCAAAAGCATCACTGATGCTGTCCCTTGCTCTGTTAACTTTTATGTCCCTCCATGCTGACAACAGTCCTTCAAGCTGCATCTCTAAACCAGATGAAAAAGGGTCAAAAGCCCACACCTATGTTTAATTCAGCTGATTTTAAAATGTCAGAGTTGAATTCTCTGGTGGTGCATTGGAAAACTGTATGAGAAAATGTCTTCTGCAGGGCATCACAGGATGATGATAAAGAACCTGAGGTCTCCTTGGACTTGGTAGGGTCTCTGACCTGTTCCAGCTCAGCAAGCATTTACTCTGCTGCACTAGCTCAGAAACAGTTAAGGACTTCTGAAAGCTTCTGAATACTAGAGCAGTAATTTTCCCTGTGTAACAGTGAAAGAATGACTATGCATAATCTAATTTTAACTTAATATACTGTATCTCATAGATTTTCATGTATAGAATAATGCCAGAAGCATTTGAAGAAGCTTTTCTTTTACCAAACCTGTGTTAAGCTCGGACATCATCAGAGAAAATATGTCGATTCAAAGAACTTTTAAAAAGCTCCCTCTTGATTTCTGCATTTGATGATCTAAAAGCACATTATCATGATTAATTTGTTATTCTTGTTAAAATCTTAAGCTCTCCTTTAATAAGACTGTGCTGATAGCAAAGCTTCAAATGCTGCTGTGATTTCTTTGTATATTAGTTAAGAGCTACCTAATTAGAAATGGAAAAGTAATTCTCACTTTGTAAACAAATACACTTAAGTTTTGGTATTTAATTTCTGCAGTACTAACAGAGAGAGGACTTTGTTGTGGGATCCGTTTTGCAGTACTAATACAGAGCTGGCTGCTAACTAAACTGATTCTTGAAAGAGGGGGTAAATTTGGGTTTCAAAATAGTGGTGTGAATTCTGCTGACCTGTGGGAAACAGAAGCAGAGTCATTCCAGAGAGACTGTGTGTTTTTCCTGTGTTTTGTACATTTTTCAGATGCTGCCCACACTACTTGTGTTTCTCTCCAAGGACATACTCAGTTGTATCTTCTTATTTTAATTTCTATAATGAAATGAAGATCTCCAGTGTTCCTGTCATCTTTTCTGAACCAGAAGGCAAAACATTAGGGAGAAAAGGAGAAAAAAATTCACAGTGTGACTTCTCAGAAGTGCTGAAGGCCTTCCTGCCTTTAAAAGAACTGTAACTCCCAATTTTTGTTGACTGCAATACATTTCGAAATACCAACCCTTTAAAAAATGTGGCCTTGAGTACCTATGACTTACTCTGCAATTGATGAGAGCTGCAGAACCTAAGCACCACTGAAAATCAAACTTATCAGTCATGCTCACTGGTTTCCTTTGATGGAAACAACAATACGCCTTGGGGAGTTTAGGGAGCTTTACTTAAAATTCCAGCACCTAAATGAAGAGAAGTTTCTGTTCATTTCTTTGCTTCTGGAGGTCTCCTGTGAGAGCAGGCACCGCAGACTCACCTGGAAACCCTGAACCCACATGTGCTCCCTCTACCCTATCCTGTCCTGGAGTGGGTAGCCTAGAAAGTGAACCCTCCTTCCAATGCAATGAGATTTATTTACTGATTGCTGTGGCTTACTATTAACAAGAGGAATTTCTTTTTCTCTTGAGATACAACAAAGGTTCTGGGTTTTTCTACGCAAGAAAAATTACTCAGGATGGAATGTCTTAAATTAGCAGGTTGTACCTCCTCTTTTGCTAATCTGTCTTCATAAACCTTCAAACAATAAAAATGCACTGTAGGGTTTTGTTGAGCTTCGGTAGCCTCTCTGTGCTGGAGGATGCTAATACGTGAGGTGTTGCTTACTGGAGTAACTAAGAAATAAAAACAACAAAGCCCAAACAGTAGAGTGGCTTCTTTTAAAGAGTCAATGATATCTGTGTTCATAATTAGAAGTTTAAACTTTGAATGACGTAGTTTTCTTTTTAATTGCAGTATTAACGGAGGCAAAAACCCAACTAAGTATGGAGTGTTACATCCTGATACATATGGCATATGCTGAAAGGGTGATACAAAACAAGTGGATATAAGAGCTTTGCAGGACCTGTGCACACTTAGAGCTGCACCTGGCCCATTCACAGCCTGCGTCTCTCTGTTCTGTAAGCTCTTGCTCAGGAAATAGGGTTTCCTGGGCTTCTGCACACACTCACACACTGAGTTTGGGGGTTGCTGATTAACTTCATTGGAACCACTGAAAAGGTTAATCAAGACATACCAAAAAAACCAGGCAAGTTATAAACTGTATAAAAGAATGGAGCTGAGGCTCTTTGCAAAAGTGTGTTTGCTTCATGGGTGAGGGAAGAAGCGGGGAGGAGAAGAAAGTGAGAAGTTTTGAAAAGACAGTGGCTTTAGCAGGACTTGGAAACTGAATGGAAGAGTGCTGCTGCACTTGTGGAGCGTGGATTGTTCATTCAATGTGCTGTTCCTCATAGCCTGGCTTAAAATCTTGGGCTGTGTTCTCATGATCCCTTGGGAAAAGAGGGAAACTTGCTTCTGGGAACACAGGAGCTTTGGCTGAGCCCAGTGCCAACCAAGGTAAGCAAACAGCTAGCCTTGGGCCTGGGGTTAGTACTCCTTTTGGGGTTTCCCCACCCCCCCACCCCACCCCCCCCCCCCTCTTCTTGTGGAGAACTGCAGAACAAGGAAAATAAGTAGAAGTTGGACTGCCTGTGAATTGGACCACAACGAGGCTTGTAAAGTACATGTTCATCCAAACTCTGCACAGGTGAGAGGTAGAGGAAAAAGCTGGGCTATCTATGGACCAGAGAGGGGACTTACTCAGTAAAGAGCAGAAAGATACTGAAGAGATTGGAAGGGAAAATGTTAAGCAGTTGAGACGAGGAATCTCTTGTCTAAATATAAAATGGGGTCAGGAAAGCAACTGAATTTCGCCTGACTTTACAGCTTCCATTCAGACCATTTAAATATTTTTTTTAAATTATTTTTTCTCTGCAGAAGCAGGGGCTTGGCTCAGTGTGTTCAAGGCAAAACCTTTATGCCGTGCTTGTTGGCTGCAGGGGGCATGAGGGCACAATTCCTCCAGCTGAAAGACACTGTAGCGCCTGCGGAGCTTAAGATGCTCTGGAATCCCCACCTGTCTTCATGAGCATCGTAGTATGCCCCCCTCGGGCTGTCAGCAAACACAAATAAAGGGCAGATTCCAATTAAAAATGCACAGGGTCATTGTAATGTAGCTAAAGAGGCTCTCTGGGTTGTATTGCTGTCAGCCTAGTGCTGGTTGCATCTCAGTGAGACGTGCTGAATTGGAGAGCAAAGCCCTGCCGGAGTGCAGCTTTGTTGGGCTTTGCTCTCTGTCGTTTTCAGCTTGCCTCAGAGCCAGGCTGAGCTCCTCAAGTTTGTGTTGGCTGCTCTGGCCCCTGTGCTCATGCCCTGCCCTTCAGAGGGGTCACTGTGCTGCCGGAGTGCCAGTGGTGTCTGATCATCGTCCCGCGGTGGGAGCCGGGGCAGCACCTGAGAGAAAAGGTCTGTTCACGTCCCTGTCAGGGACAGATCTGCCCAAGATGAGGGACTGCTCTTCAAGGTAAAGGGGATTTGCATCAGCAAAGCAAGGATGAGCTCTGGTCTTTGCCTCAAGCAAGCTTTCCTCGTGTTTGAAGGGTTTGAGCCTCATGCTGGAAGGTCATTTGCACATCTCTGCAGTACCTGAGTGCTCGCTGGATTTTACTGTATAGCTGCTATTCGAGGCAGAAACCAAAACCAAAGTATAATTAATATATAAAAGCCTCTTTTCTTTGCCTCAGGCTTGTTTCTAGTTTGTTTGTTTCAGTACATTTCAATGTGAATTTCTCTTGGTTCACTGACTCCAAACCAATGGCTGGCATTAAAACATAAAGCCTCGCAATCACTTTTGCCTCTTTCATGTGTGACTGCCTCAGAAATGGTGGCTCAGAGCACTAGAAATGTCAGATACAAGCAGATCTGGGGGCTACAGCTCTCCCTGTTGGGGTAGAGTTGTAAAAAAGGCTTTGGCAGTGAGATGAGTTGGTTCTCCTGGGTGTAGGGGACTGTAGCCGTGACTGCTACTATATTGAAATAAGATTAACTCCTGGACCTGATCCTTTTTCTGTCTATCACTCTAGTTTATTAAAAAGAGGTATTTATTCCTTGAGGGTTTTGTGTATTTGTGCAAAATAAATAGACGTTTCTTTACCCAGGTTTGATTTTGAGTCAGAGAGTTTATGATTTTATTTTGAGGTATTTCACGAGTTCACACTTAGTTAACTTAAATACATCTGCCCAGTACTTTTAGATGTAAAAGGTCAGTGAGGTTCACTCTGATTTTCTTCTTGACTTGGTTAAATACATTATTGCAGCTTAAGGCCATCAATCTTAAATAGAAACTCAGGAAATGAGATGCCAACAAGAGTGAATGGGGGATGCTGGTGATTCTGCTTTTCAGGAGCTTGTGGGATCCCAGCAGGGCCAGTCCAAACTCAGGACTTGTGTTTTATAGGAAGCTTCACACACTTTATGTTTACTTTAATTTCCAGTTCAAAACAAAACCTCAACTTCCCTCTAGTTAGAACTTAATATTTCAAAGTTAGAACGTAAATATTTCAAAGATTTTACAAATGGAAAAAGGATTTACAAATCCTAAAGACTCCTATTACCAAAAGATTTTCAAATGAGGGATTTCCAAGTGAAGAATTTTCCTTTATGACTTTCCTTTGTTTGTGTTGTTTTTATGTTATTTTGAAAACAGCCCAAACACACTACAAAATAATTTTTAAACAAGGAAGAAGATGGAAAGGCAAAATTCTAAATCTAACGTGGAACTGAATAATTCTTTTCAGGACCCAAAGATTTCCATAGGCAAGAGTCATGAGTAGTTTTCTAAGTAGAATTAAGAGACTGTAATGGGTTGACTCCATAAGCAATTTCAACCAAAATCCATGTAGAAAAAGCCATCTGCCTGGCTCTTGAATTGCAGTCTGTGCAATGATGCTGTGCTTCAGCAGGGATCAGTGTCAATGTGAGGAAGGGCTCCCAAGAGAAAGTGAAATGTGATATTAAGAATGTCAATATTTCACTTTCTAAACTGAAATTCTTGGTAGTGTTGAGGTAATCCATATGTCTTAATCAACTCCTGGTGTTTGAGTGGGAGGAAGCTCACACAGTAACTAGTTGAGGAGGAGGAGCAGTTAGTCAAAATAACTGCTTTTCTCCCTGAGGACTTTTGGGTTCTGGAAATGTTTAACAGATGAAATAGCAAGAGCAGCTGTCCCGAGGGAATGATCAGAGAGGCATTTGACATCGCAGATCGTATAGATTGCTAAATGAGTGTTTTGTCTGCAGAGGGCCCGAGGTGTGATAGCACCGAGTGGGTTTGGGGGATTTTTCTGGCTGTTGGGATTGCCAACAGCAGTATGGCAGTGGAGGCTCTTACAGCGTGGGCTGTGCCTCCTGCCCAGTGCTCTGGAGGAGAATTTTGGGACAGGACTCTGATGGAGTCCCAGTCTTTTGAAATGACACTGAGGTGCAGGTCTGCAGAGCTGGGGGTGAGGGATGCTGTCTGCAACCCAAGGCAGCAGTGCCTCTGGGGGAGTTTGCTGCAGGAGGGGTAACCAGAGCACCCAGGTCTGTTCAGCTGCCTCTCGACGGCTGGGTCTGGGTGGGAATTGCAGCGTCTCCCCAGCAGGTGTGAGGCACAAAGTGCCTCTGCTGCAGCTCTGCCTTCTCCTAGGGAGAGAGCACCCATGCATGCCTCACTCCTACAGCACAGGGTCACGGACTGCTGCTCTTCTGGGGCAGCTCCACTGCCACAGTGCTTCCCTGCACACCTGGGAATGGGCTGCCGCCTCAGAATTAATAATTTAACTGGTTATGAAGGCATGTTGGCAGATATTATAGTACCCGTCAAATCTAACTCTCTGTAAATTTAATTAGTGTGCAAAAACCAGATTTGGAGTATACCAAAACTTAATTAGTCAGCAACTTAAGGTTGTTAGCACGCTCTCCAGGGTAATAATA
The DNA here is from genome assembly GCF_009819655.1 of Sylvia atricapilla. NCBI lineage: Eukaryota > Metazoa > Chordata > Aves > Passeriformes > Sylviidae > Sylvia > Sylvia atricapilla. The sequence goes on along the minus strand of NC_089174.1, from coordinate 10,223,985 downwards.
TCCAAAAAAAGGGTACATGAAGGCTGTGATAAAATAATTAAAAGTGTAAGATCCTCATGGCACGTTTTCTTTAGACCTCATCTCTGCTGTTTATAAATCCGTATGGAGGGATAAGAACAGCAGCACCTTGGAGCTGAGCTCTGACGTGGGTGTCTTCCCTCAGTGGTGGGGGAGCAATTAATTAGCAGGCGTGGTAGCTCAGGTCTGGTCAATCCCCTGCAGAGAGCTGAGCCTGTTGTAGGAAGCATCCTATGCCTTTCACCATCATGTATCTACCTGCTGGTGGGGAAACCCATGGTCTTTACAAAAGCATGGATGAGTAATTAACAATTTGGGAACCATGGAATGGCTGGCGAGCTTTCTAACTGGGCTGATGGGGAAGCTTGTAATTAATATATTAAGTCTTTTAAATGAGGTAATTCGGGAAAGAGAATGGAAACTCTTCAGGGGCATTATCAGCAGCTTGAGTGGTGATGACTTGTCCCAGGCATGTTCCCAGCACTTCAGTATTCATTCTGGATTACCACAGTGGCTTTGCAGCAAGGGACAACGGCTTCCTGCCTGGGAGGAAAGCGGGTTTACAGTTTGTCTGCATACTCCTGCCATGCAGTGCTTCTGTGGAGAGAAGGATGTGTGACTCGCAGCCAGCCTTACTACAGGGAGGTTTTTGACACCGATGGGAAGGCACAGTGACTCACTGCAGGTTTTTTGAAAGGAAAGGGATGGGATTTAGTAACACTGAGTGTGCCCCATCTGTCATACCCCAGAGATGCACACACTTGTCTTCCTAATGTTCTGCTTCAGCCCTAAGCTGCTGCAAAATGTTTATCCCAATTACCTGAATTTTTATGGGAATAGCCGCTCCTATGAATGGAGCATGGACTAAAATTAAAGCAGCAAAATTTTCTTCAAGCATCCCTGGGCTTGGCTGTGGTTTGTTGTTAGATGTTTGCCCTCTGAGTGCTCCTGGTCTCTCATTATCCCCATGCATCATGGGGAAAGACGGAAACAATTACCTTTATGATCCCTGAAAGAGTATGTAAAAGTCAACAGTGTCTAAGAAATGTCTGGAGGCTGAAACCACTTATCCACTTACATTAAAAAATTGAAAGAATTAATAAAACATATTTTGGCTTCTCCATTCCCACTCCTCATAGCAAGGCAACAAATTCAGTTCCTGTGCCCTGCAGGTCTGAGGAAGGAGGTATTTTGGAGGTATGTGAAACTCTCCTCCTGCCAGAGTCAAACACAGGTTCTGGAGCCTCCCTAAATACTTGTAGCATCAATCTCACCCAGCCAGACTCTCCCAAGCAGTGCAGGACAGGGGTAGTGAGTGGGTGATCTGCTCTGGCAGTGGGAGAGAAAAAAACCATTGCCCATCAGTACTGGGTTGCCTACATGGACTGATGTCTGTAGTGTCACCTGAAGACCCCATTCTAGAGTATGGGATTAGTGGAATTATGTTCTGGGAAGGGACCTGGAGCCACAGCAAAGAGCCTCTCTGCACTGGTGTTTCATGGGACCATCTTTCATCGTATAATGAACAGCTGAATGGAACCTTGTAGAGTTTTCCTTGAAATCCTGTATTATCATGGGGCAGTATATCCACAAGAGCCAGGGTTTGGTTTTTGGAGAGTTGCATAGGGAGAAAACAAGGAGGAGAAGCAAGGCTGGATGCTGTGTGTGACTGCATGCAAACATACTTTCCCCTGCATTTAATACACATCTGTTAAGGTGCATTTCACTTTCTATAGAACCTAAAAGCTCAAAGCCAAATTTTTTTCTGCAAAAGCTCTGTACCACTTGCACGAGGTTCACCTACACCTCAGCCTGAACCTGCTGAATGAGATGATTTGTTGACAATCCTCTGCCCAATTGTGTTTAGCTCTTGTTTTTTGCTGTGACTGTCTCATGTAACATCTAGCCACTTTGAAGTCTATGCAAATTGGAGATTGACTTTGGTAAATCAGGATTTGAGGTGGTTTTTTCTCATCACAGGCCTGTGACAAAGTGAAGAGTAGCTGACTTGATTTAGTAAACCACCAGATTTCTGAGAGACAGACTGCACACTGCTGAGTGAGCTTAATTTAATGAACTGAGGGATGCCATGTAATCTAACTGCTTATTATGTTAAGAGGCAGCAGATAATCTAATGGTCCACAGGTGGCTATTTTGATTTTACTGCATGAAGTTAAATATGTGCTTAACTCCACCCCACTGAGCAGTGTTTGTCCCCGTGCTGAAGTGGTACAGAGGGGGGCTGGCAGGGTGCTGTGAGTGCCTGCAAGGATGGGGCAGCCTCAGGCTTCCAGAGATCTTTATTTCTGTGACCAAGAGCTCTCAGTTTTAGCAAAAAATGCTAGTGATGATGTGCCCAGGAAAACTTGCTGAAAACCAGCAGATATTATTTTTATATTTTAAGGAACACCTGGTGATTTTGTGCCTTTTTATGCATGTATAGGTGCTCTGGAGAAATGCACGTCAATGGTTATTTATATTTGTAGAATGCTTATGTATTTTAAAAAGTACCTATTCACAGCCTGTAATCAGGCTTTAATCATGGCCTGTAATCACAATCAATAAATTAATAGGTTAATTAATAAATTGATGCCAATGAAAAATGATTTTTCTATTGATTGTATGTTTATTGATTTTGGTGCCTGGAAGTGCCAGCCTCATAATTGAATTTTTCTTTAGAGAAGCAAGCTGAGTTTTAATGAGATTTGTGCCTAGCACTTAGAAACACCACTCTTCAGTGTACCCTACTCCCATTTTTGGGGTCACTAATGTTGTTGATGTAATACTGCTTCCGATCTTTAACATAAAACTCAACTTTACTTTTAATTGCTTTTGGTTCTGTTCGGTCTAACTGTAATAATTTCATTTTTTTTGTTTAAAATTTCAATCATACTCGCCATATGGCAAGCATCATTTATACATAAAAGCTGCTTGCTGTTTTACCTTTGGAAATCATCAGGGCCTTCACAGTAAGAGCTTCCTCACCATCTGCTCCCCTCTCTGACCTCGTGTTAATGTAGACATCTGCAGTTGTGACTCTGGGGTTATTAAGCAGCGATGTCCAGTCAAATGCCCTTGCGCCTGGCATTCCAAAAGGCGCTGCAGAAAGGCTTGGCTGCAACAAAAGCCCTTCAATTTGCAGCTGTGGTGGGCAGGCCTGTGCCCCCCAGAGCCCCCTGCAGGTCCTGCTGCACACAGAGGCAGAACAAGTGGATTTGGCTGAGGGGACACAGCCATCCCAATTAGCCATGGGTTCATATTGATGTCCTGTAATCCTCTAATGCCAGAGATGCTCCAGCATTAGACCCCATGCTAATCCATTTTTAGAACGTGCTGTGTGCATAAAGAAGATTATGCCATTTTAAAGTGAGCTAATTATTTGTAGTTAATCAGAGCATCCCTCAAATTACAGAAGAAAGTGCTGTAGGCTGAAATCCTGTCCTCGATTAAGACAACAGCCAGACTCTTCCTGGGTTCAGTGATGCAGGATGGGAGTGCTGGAGTTTGCTTACCCTGCCACCAGTGCTGGCTACCTCACAGCACACCCTGCAGGCTTTGGGGTGCTTAGTTTGATTTTGCTTTTTTTATATTGAAATATTGTATGCAAATGTTTGTCAATTAGAGGGAGAGGTGGCTCCTAGTAATCTACCATCTTGCAGGAGCTGAAAACAATGGAGCTAGTCACAAAATTTAGATGTCTAATGTTTCTAGTGTTCTGACACTTGTCACTCTTCATCTGGGTGCTGTGTAAATTGCTGATGAACACAAACCATTTATTTGAGCACACATTTATTTAAAAAAAAACAAACAAACCAGAAAAGGAAAAGCTAATTTCATTTTGTGGTTAATGTGCTGCTTTTAATGATTATTTTTTAAAAAGGCAAATATTGCTTACTAGAGCTGTTAAACTTTTTATATACACTTTTGGCATTGTATTCAGCCGTAATAGTGAGAATGAGACTTAATGCATTTGTGTTAATAGTGGTCTGTTTTCCCTAAAGCAGAATGCTTTTAAGCACATGCAATGATTTTGCTATTGAATGGTAAAAATCTTGGTAAATGGTTCAGGTAGTATCTTGGTCTAAAACTGATTCTTACACACATTAGTCCTTTTAAATGACACAGCAGGAGAACTATTCTAAAATATATTTGTTTTGTGGATTAAATATGGCAGTTAAATGCTAGAATTTCTGATAAAGGCCCTCTATTTTTAATGGCCCATAAGCATAAAATAAATCTTGGTGAGGTGGTAAAGGTTTGGGGGAACAGACCCTGGACTGGCAGATACAGCTGCTTAAGGGTTCTGTTTCCCCAGTCTGTCCCTGTCTGTTCCAGGGTGATGTCAGATCCACAGTAAAAGAAATACTGTATTTTGTATTATTTGGTGGTGGTAATGGAGAGCATGTTTCCCCCTAAATTTCTTTATTTTTCTTAAATAATCAGTCGCATGGATTTGATTTCTGAAGCAGATTAATTTCTTTATGCAAGTGGTCAGTAAGAAAATCACTGTAGGAAGTTGAACAAATGACTAGTTCAGATTACCAATGTCTCTGTTCAAGTCTACAGAGACAAAAAAATGGGTTGACAATGTGCATGCGTTCTCTGAAAAGAGATCAGTGAAGAGAAGTACCAGAAATGCTGTTCCATTTTTTGTTCTTGACCAAGTTTCAAAAATACTTTAATATGAAGTATTTGGTTTCCAATTACCTCAATGTATGGATTTTTTAGGAAAGTTGGTGATGTTTGTGTTTTTTGAGAGGATGTGGGTAGGAGGGGGGTGGCAGATGGGAAAGTCAGGAGAAGGTTAGGATATGCTTTTTAAAGGAAATGCAAATAGAAATGTAATTTAAAAATAAAAATGAAAGGATAAAAGGGTTTCTGAGTGATCTGTTGACTGAATTGGGATGGCTGTGTTCTCAGACAAGGGGTGAGGTGCAGTGTTTTAGCTTCTGTCACAGGTCCAGAGCCCTCCTTGCCGGGGAGGAAGGAGTTATGGATTCTGGCTGGCAACAGCGTGGATGTGAGCTCTCTGTGCTCTTCTCCAGCCTGTGCAGCTCCTGCAGCCTGGCTGTGGCTGAGGTTCTTTAGGGAGCGTAATTGACCTTGAAATGTGCTGGGAGTGCACAGGACAAAGTCTCTCACACTTTAGGGAACTTGTTTATTGCCAGTTGCTTCTTTTTCCTAAGCCTTAATTTAATTCCTTGCAAATGCTCCTTTTCAAAAATCCCTTTAACAGCTTCAAGTGAATCAAGGGGAGATGGCAGTTAAGGTGTTGCAAAGGTGGGTGCTTGCCTGTGGGGAGGGCTGTAAGGATGGGAACCCTGTGAGCAGCGATGTCAATGGGGCTTTGCCTCTCTGGGATGCCCTGTGAACCCAGTGCTGCTGCTTTTATGGGAGACTGGATCTTCATGGACCTCCTTTCCTTTCTGTTGTGTGGAGACCAGTAGTGGAGCTGAATGGAAAGGGGGAGCTGCATGGTAATTTTGCTGTAGTTGTTTAATTAAAGCTTCTCTTGTGTTGATTTGGACTTGAAATAGGTGTGACCACTGTCTCTGTGCTGCATAACAGGAGGTGAGCAGAGCATGTTTCCAAGATGGCAGCATGCTCCTAAAAATGCTTGTGAGTGTGAAGATGAGATCAGTGCATGATGTTCTCTTACACGGTGAGGCAGATACTCAAATGATCTGCATGTGACTCAGTAGCCATATCCATTCAAGCCTTTGTTGCTTCTGCTGCAGCTGTTCAGGTGAATGCACTACAATTCCTGTATTCCAGCCCCGTTGTCAATTGCACAGATCTTGCAGATCCCAGTACTCACGTTCCTTTAGCTCCTGGGATAAAAAAGAGAAGAATTTGCCTAAAGCTTGAGGTGTCTGAATACAGCATTATATCTGGGAGTGGGATGGGTGAGTGGAGTGCCTTGTTCCCTCCAGGAACTCCTTGGGAGCTCTATGTGTCTCCTTCCTCAGCCTCTGGCCTTTCCTGTGTAGCGGGGTGAACTTGAGAGTTGACCAAGCCTTCTGTCCTAAGTTTAAGTCTGAAATTACTTGGTGTAAAATTTTAACTGCTTATCTCCATTATTACATTCTCACTATAAGCCATAGTGCAACACTGTTACCTATTTCAGGACGACATTTTCAAGTGGTTGTGTCTTTTACATTTTGCTTTGAGAAGCTGTCTTTGTCTCCACCTGCCAACTTGTTTCTGGGCTAGACCCACCCATTTGTACGAAGAAGTAATGCCAGTTTGTGCAGAATTATTTCATCACAGAGTCTGTTTTAAAATGGTTGAATACAATTTCTGGAGTGGAAGGTGTGTGCTTTGTCTTACTACTTCCAGAGTAAACTGCTTATTACTACCTACCACTGTGTGATGTGACTGCTGGCAGTTCAGTTAAATGAACTGTTTTTCTGCCAGAGGTTCAGCTCCTCTTGTTTCAGCTACTCACCTTAGAACAAAAATCTACAAGGGAGCTGGAGAGGAACATTTTGCAAGGATGTGTAGTGATAGGAAAAGGGGGCATGGCTTCAAATTGAAATACTGTAGGTTTAAACTAGATATAGTTAAATTTTTTCCTGTGAGGGTTGCAAGCCACTGGAACATGTTTCCCAGAGAAGATGTGGATGGCCCATCTCTGGAGGTGTCCACGTTGGGCAACCTGTTCTAGTAGAAGGTGTCCTGCCATGGGAAGGGATTTAGAATTAGGTGGTCTTTAAGGCTACTTTCAATCCACACTGTTCTGTGATTCTGTGTGGGGTTCACTGTACAGCCAGAAAATTCAGGCACAGCGAAGCAAAGAGATTTGACCATTTCCATTCGGAGGAGGGATTTTGATCTATATCTTTTGATAATCTACTAAGTAGCAATTGACTCTGCTAAGATTTAGGAAAGGAGTTCTGTAGAAATCCTTTCTGGGTGCATCCTGTGGTGGAAGCTTGATTTAATCTTTGAGCAGAAGGCACAGTTTTGGGTGTGGCTGATCAGGTTTTGACCAAAAGGTGGGACAGACTCACACCTGGGAGCCCTCCTGAGCGGGTCCTGTTCCCAGGGATCCATGAGTCTGCCCGAGTGCCCCTTTGTGCACAGTTGCTCATTTTTCATTAGGTAGTGATTTGATTAGATAAAAATAAAAGTTGCTTGAGCATTCACTTTTGCAGTGATGCATAACAAATTTATGCAGATTCAAATAGGACTAATCTGCATGCAAAATATAAAATGTGATTACTAACCCGTATGCACCTGTACTGAAGTTTAATTGGGTACAAATGTGAACAGGAAGAGAGAAACCTAACAAAATGTACAGCCTTGAATTTTGGTATGAATTAATGCAAAGAGATCTTTATAGTGTTAATGATGATTCAGGTGTTTCCGGAGTAAATGAAATCTTTCAGTAATTTAAGAACACTTATTCCTTAATTTACATTGACTTTATTAAAAAATACAGTCTTGTTTTCTGCAGACTTCTCACCTTTTGCTTCCTTTAACTAAATTGTTGTATATGGCATTCAGTTCATGTCCAGGATCACCCTGAAATCACAGACGATTGATTCTGATCATGTGTAAATCAGTTGACAATGCTTGTAGTTTCCTTGACATAAAGGAAACGTTATCAGTGCTAACAGTGCATTGGGAGGTCAGGACTTAAAGTCAGGAGAGCTTTAAAGAACATGTTATTACTCATTTTCATAATAATTTTGATGGTGTTCAGTCATTCGTTCATGTAACACCGCAGCTTGTGTTCAAATAGAGTATTAGAGCATATCACTTGCCTGTGAAGGTCTCCACGATCCAGGGAGGCTGGATGTCAGCAGAAGTGCATTTCAGCTGATGTTTCTTTCTTCCAGGACGCTCTGAGAAGCCTGTCAATGTTCCATGGTTAAGCAGAGGAGAGTGAATTCAGGTTACAGAAGTGAATGAATTAAGAGAAGAAAAGCTGAAAGTCAGTTATCACTACCAGCTTCTCATTCTTTAGGGCACAAAACTGAAGGGAGACTCCAGCACCTGTAGTACCCATCTTCAAAAACAGAACCCATGTAATTTCTGTAATGAAATGAATGGAAAGTATCTGGCCTACTGAAGCTGGTACAGGGTACAGTGCTGGGAAAGTAACCCCTTGCCTTGCTTGAGGAGGTCTGGGCAGCCAGGAGCACAGCTTGTGCATAGTGTGGGCACCCTGGTCATTAGAAAGTAGTATTACTGTCTAATGCTAATTTATTTCTAATAATTGCTTCCATGTAAAAGCTTTCCCAAGTGGGTTTCTTGGGACCAGGCTCTTTTCAATGAGAGAGATGCTGTGATGAGGAGAGCCATTCTCAAGAGTATCTCCTGAGTAAACATTGCACATTGTGAACACCAGCAGTTGCAGCTGAGCCCTGCTGAGCCCTTTGGGTTAAGAACAGCTCTTGCTAAGAGATTTCTGACACATTTTGATGGAAACCAAATGTAAGTAGTGGGAATGCTTTAAGTAAACTGAGCTGACATCAAATAATCAAAACCACTTAACACTGTGACACAAAGTGACAGCATCACAGAATTTCAAAATTTAAGTTGACACTCTGTCCTGTGCATTAGTGGATACAAGAACGAACAGCACCATGGCATGGGTTAGTTATGGAGTGTCAGGATTTCCTCTGAGTGGCTGTGACACTGTGGGGCTGCCCATGACCCTGCTGTTGTTTTATACAGAGGAGTGGTTTTGTATACAAATGAACAAGGCCATGAAAAGGTGTCTTGAATAGAAGGGTCCCAGTGGAGCACTGTGTGGGAGAGTGGCTGGGGCTGCTTGCTGGAATGACTGCTGTGCTCGTTGAAGGCTGTGTGTGATGAGAGAGGGTTGTGACTGGAGCCTTGCTATGCAAATTTATCCTTGTTTAATAAGAATATCCCCAAATGACTGTATGGGGAGCCATAGGTTCAGATTTCTCTTGAAGTCATTCATCTGAGACCTCTCCATTTATACATATTTCCCAGAGGAAACAGCCTCTATTACTTCCTTTAAGCAGTTACCCAGGATATATGCTACCCACAACAGCTGCTGCATGCAAGAACCTTCATTTTGTAAATGTTACCTTTGCCAGAAAATATTCAAAACAGAAAATGAAGTATCTGTAGTGGTGTGTTCAACTCAGCAGGAAGCTGCATTGGTGCCAGAGCAGAGTGAGACAGAATAGTAGAGTTCTGTACCAAATAAATTATTTATCTTTAGCATATAAAAAGAGGAGCTGTAGAAAGAAAGAGTGGCATGATCTGGCAATGCTTGCAAGCACCTGTGAGTCTTGAGGCTGTACTGAGTTTCCAAGAAATATCTTTATGTTCTAAGCCCTTTTAAAAAAAACCACATTGAGGGAGCCATCGAATCCATTCATCCTCTGCCAAGCACAGTGCTGGCCTTACCAAGCCCTGCCACATCTTGGCTATCAAGTGTTAGATCAGGCAGATGGGAAGGTGTTTTATTCTGCAGTACCATCTGCAAGGTTTCAGAGTTAATAATGAACTGAAAACAAGAATAAGTTGTTCCACTGGAAGATCTGATAATTGCTTATCAACAAGTGACTAAGTGACTTGAAAGCAGACAAATGAGAAGTGCAAGTGTTGTAGGTGAATAGGCTCCCAGAGGTCAATATCCAGGGAGTGTTTGTTGGGCCTCAGGTTCCTCTGACAGCACTCGCCTTTTCAGAAGGCATTTGCTAGTGTCAGAATGGTATTTTAGAGAGGTCAATGAGCCCTTGAGGAGAATGGAGGAATTTCTTAATGGAAAAGGGGGAGAAAATATACCAATGAGAAGAGGAAGCGAGAAGGCAGTGAGGAAGACTTGTCTTTTCTGTGGTTATTCTGTATTTAGGTGGACTCTGTGCTCGTGTATCTGTGAATAGTCAGTGCGTATTAATGCTCCAGGAAAAGGTTGTGTTTCAAGACAAAATACCCTGATATTCCTGGCTCAAGTGAGCTCATGGTGTATATATAGCAAGATACAGCTTTGGCTGTGTCACTGGCACTGCCTGGGTGACGTGGCATCATCCGGCAGTGCTCTAGAACATGTTCAGGCCATGGAGGTGTGGTGTGTGGGCATAACAGTGAATGCGTATTTAGAGCTTGACTTTACATTTGGGTAGAGAAAATCTGAGTTTTCCATTTTGGTTTACCTAGGGTTTGGGTTTGCAGGGTGGTGTGGGAGTACCCTGAGCATTTACAAAAGGGAATCCAATGAAGTGCTAGAAAGTCACCATAGAAACATTAATGTGTGGAGAGTATGACAGAATTGTTTCTGTAGATAGCTTCCTGAGGTTTTAAAGGCTGATACTTTTCAGAAATGGTGGAGCGCATCCAATTAATTGAAATTGGAAGTTTCAAAATATTAGATTTTCGTAGATGTGTGGAGGGATAAGAGATACTTTTGGATCAAGTCTTCTGCTGTAGTGGGCAAATAGGTCACATACTCCTTTCAATTTTATCAAGATATCCTGTTCATAAGCAGCTGGATGCAGGCTCCCAGAACTGCTGCTCTCTCAGAACCCCATGGCTCTGCTGACTGGACACCTTCTCATACCTCAAAGGTTTCCATGGTTACTTGGAGCAGTGTAAATAGCTTTTCTGCCTCCCTGGTTCTTTCCCCTGTTATACTTATGAGTCCCTTATTTTGCGACTTTCATTTTGTAAAATTGAATCTCAGTTTGCCTGATCTTCTAGATTATCCTACTTAGCACTTCTTTCAGTGTAAATTTCTCAGTCAAATGTGACTGGAACTGTGCAGTTTCTCCCATCAACTTGTCATGTCGCATAGATGCAGGAAGTCTGGCAGTAGACATGTCCAGGGGCCAAGGGTGTGTTTCTTTTTGGCAAAAGCTTAGAGGTGGTTTTTATTTGACTTCCATGTGAAATTAGATGAATTGTCCTTTACAAGAGGTCAGAATTGTTACTAGTCCACATGTCCAATGCTGTGAGGTAGTATTAAGCAGTAACGAACCATTACATCTGTTTAAAATTCCCATGCCAGTTCTGCTTCCACAACAAATAACTGGCAGTTTCTATGGTTAAATGATACTTTGTCTATCTTCATCTTGTTTTGGAGGTAATTTTTGCTTGACAATTGCTTTGTGAGTGCTGTTGCCAGTCCTCTGTACAGTTGTCTCACCAGGACATCTGGAAGCTCTGAGATGTTCTTGGAGAACAGATGAGGAGCTCAGAGCCTTCAAAAGTTCCTTGCTGCAACCAGAAGTTGCTAAGGCAGCTGGAAATATGCACAGGACAGTTGGTGAGAACTGGGCTAGGGAGAAACCTATTTGAGATTTTGTATCTAACTTGGAATTTCATCCTGTGTTGCTTTTGTTTTGCTTTTTTAAACTGGTCACCATAGGGTCCTGTAAGGCCTTTGTTTGAGGTGTGTTAATTGCTCAAGTCAATAAGTTAATTGCTCTATCAATTGATAGAGCTGGTCATCTTTCAGGAACTTCTTTTAGTATTTCACACTGAAATATTTAAGACTCCACATAAGTAAAAAACTTTCTCCAAAAAGCTACTTCTTGTCTTGGAAAATCACACTAAATTATCCACTAGCCTCCCAGTTCTTTTCAGAAGTAATGGCTTGACCCAGTTACACAATTCATTCCTCATCATTTTTCTGAGTTTCTTGGATGGTCATTTGTTTCCCATATCATTGAATATCAAAATTACCTGTCCTATATTTTTCTAGTTATTTAGCTCCTGTTGGGTAATGGGAGTTTGTAAAGTCTTGGCTTTCAGTACTGAAGAGCCATGTTTCAGTGTATTTTGTAAGTTCTCACAGGAACCGTTTGTAATGACTTTTGTGTTGTGCTGGACTGGTGCTCCATGATGTTGCACAGTTAAAAATCTTCATCAGATGCCTTAGTTTTGAGCAACCACTGAACAACATTCTGAACTTTGCTTGCATTGGGTTTTTTTCCCCCCTTCCCCATTCCCAAATATTGCTAAATTATCTCAGTTATAACTAAATCTTGGGGTTTTTTAATCTTAAAAAATGACTCCTTGAGCATTTGCAGCTGTAATGTCGTGTTCTCTTATTGCAAATACTCACTGTAGATTGTATTTTTCTTCCCCAGTGCTTGTCAAAACTGGAAGTGGGTGGGCTTCTTTGTGCCTTGGTAAATCAAATCAGTTCCAATGAATGGCAGTGGGCTCCCACTCTGCATGCCATCCTTGCTGTGAATTTTGAAATGGCGTGCATGGTTCTAATATAAATTTTGTCTATGCTGTTACTGTAGCACTATTTTTTAATATAACATTTACGAAAACATTGGCAATCAAAGAACATGTTACCATTTGTGCTAATTTCAGGAGATGATCACAGGGCTTGTAATTAGCATTGATTAACAAGGAGCTGAATGGAGAGAGGCTACTTAGGAGAGGGAAGAGCAGGACATTTTCACTGCTAGACAAGGAACACTTTACAGTATGTTAATGAATCACGACAGCTGGAGAATTCATAAAGGCCAAATCAGAGATGATTGCTTCTGTTACAAGGCAATAGGTAGGTCACTGGGCATTATAAGATACTTAGAATGGTATCCTGTTGTACTATGGGGAAAGTGAGAGATTTATGTAATGGAGATCCTGTTTTACAGCTCTAATAAGCTTGTTAATAACAATTCAGTGTGTCATGGCACTTAGTAAGGATTTCAGATTTCGTAACATAGAATGAGGTGAAAAATTCAAGTGAAAGAGGAAGAAAGATGTTGCAGAATCTCTTTTCATTTTTGTGCAGCAGTGTTTGCTAGCAACACCCTTTAAGAGGCTTTCATGGACTGCAATTTGAAGTCCAGTTGCACAGTGTAAGGACAATGGCAGTTCCACTTGTGTTTTCTCTGAGCCACCTGCGTGCCCTGAAAATGTGCCTACAGTAGTGGAGAATTTGGTGGTGGGAAAAGTTTCCTTTTTTCAGTGTGTGACAAGCCATTGCTGCATGAAATGGCATGTGCCGAAGCTTTTCTGAGCTCTCATGGGAAAACCCTTGTGCAAACAACTCAAAAACTTGTATGCTCCCTCCCCCAGTTTGTAAACAGGATGCTGTGGGTGGGATTTGATAGGTGCAGGCTGCTTTTCTCTCCTTGGGATTCACCCACCTGCAGATTGATGCTACCAAATGGGAAAGGGGCAGAAATCTAGAGTGTTGAAATCTAGGAATGAGTTTAGTGAGTTCTGTATCCTGTTGCAGTGTTCATGCTATGCAGTGGTGCACCTAACTCATTCATGCAATAGAAATGCCTGAGTTACTTTTTGGGTGAATCTACCCTGATGTAGCAGTCATGAAGAACTCTAGTTCATCACCCAAATGAGGGAAGTGTTTACATCATTCCATTTCCCATCTAATCCTCTTCAGGCTTGACTGTACTTATAAGTTCTTCTGAGGGCTATTTAGCTCTGCCTTTCTGCTCAGACCCCAAATCCCAATGTCAGGGCAATTCCCAAAGTCAGTTTTCTCTTCTGGCCATCAGAAGAACATGTCCATGAGGATAAGTCTTTCTAATGGATTTGCATCTGAAACTGACCACTTGTTTATTCTGCTGTGAAAATCTTACATTTTTACTATTTGGTGCTGTCATAAGGCTCAGCAGCATCTGCACAAAACCTGTCTGCAGAAGGTGCTTTTTTCACCTCTTCACTTGAGTTTTGAATCATATGTATAACCATAGTTCTGTCCATTCAAATGCCGGTTCAACACTTCAGTGGTGGTTACAGTTTCTTTACTTGTTGGTCTGTCTGGGACATGATGCGACATCTGTGAAACATGAACCCTCTAATAACTGGAGAGCAGCCTGGAGCAAAATGTGGCATGTCTGAACAGCTCCACAGCTGCAGAAGAGGGGAGGGAATGCAAGCTTTTTGGTCTAGGCTTTCTGTGACTGGTTCTTTTCTCCTGATTAACACAGCTCTTGGAATCTCACAGCAATTTTGTGCATCAGAAACCCTTTTCTAGGCTTGTCTACAGAGGGCAAGGGCTGTGTTTTTTTGTTAGAACTTGACTTCAGTGACACAGCACAGCATATCTTTGCTCTTGCTTCCAGATCACTTGCTCATTTCTGAACTATGCAATATTGTGATAGAAGTAAGCACATATGAGCTTACTCCAGGTTGCTTGTGCATTGCTTCACTGTATTTTTCTGCCTTGCATCCAGTTAAAGGAGGAAGTCTCAGGGCTGTGGAGGTTGGGCAGTTTTTGGTCTGTTGCCCATTCCAAGTACATTCTTTTCACTAGGAAAAGTCACACTGGTAAATAGGTATCAGCTGTCAGCTTCACCTTTTTCTTTCTTTAGTTCTTTTTTCCTTGTCTTTTATTCTCTCCTTGAAGGAATGTGATGACATAGGGTTGTTCCCTAATTGCAGCAGAAGGCTAGGTGGGGAATACATTAAAGCATGAACAAACAGGAATCTGCTAGATAAACATTTAATTTTTGCCTCCCTACTTCAATTTTAAGTCCCAGAGGACCAACTTCCTACTATCACTGAACCTCATTATAGTTTTATCTCTGGTCTTATAATAAAATCAAAAGCATTAAGCAACTGGAGCTGTCCTAGGCTATTTAGGATCGATTCAGGTAACCACTAATTGCAGTTTGCCTCCCAAATACTGTGGAAATTGAAGGTCTTTTGCTGTATGTGGTGGTCAAATATCTTCTTGAGACAGTGCACAAAGCAAAGTTAATAGCGACCAGGGTTATTTAATATCCTAAATAAGGATACAGAGGAGGAAGTGGAAAGCAATCTGGCAGTGTCTGCTGAAGCTGCTGGCATGGTTTTGTTACAAATTAACTGTATCAGAGTGAATTAGAAAGGCAAAAAAGGGTTGCAACTGTTCATAAGATTTGGGCAGTGAATTTAGATTGGCTTGTATATGTGGCTATTTTCGTGTTTTCTGTGGAACTAGTTCATGTGGTTCCAATTATTCATTTAAGTTCTGTATTATTATCTTTGGTTTCCTGAGCGCATGATTTATGTATCTAAGACTATTAAAGCCAAATGCGCAAATTGAAATTCACTGCACATTGATTAAATTGGCTGTATGCATTACTTAAGTTAAATAAATTACGTATGTTAAAAAATTATTCTAATAGTTACAATTTGCAATTCGAATGGCCTATAAACCAAGGATTATTTGCCAACAAAATGTTTGAATAATATTGAGTAAGGAATATATTAGAGAATTTCATGAGTTCATCACAATCAATGAATAAGGAGAATATACTTATCAGATATTATGTAAGTATTTGTTCAGTGGAAAATCAAATTCACAACACGTTTTTTGGAAAATCCAGCTGAATGTCAAGGACCCACGAATGAATGAGGTGTGATGAATGCACCTAATTGCACATAATAGTGTTTTAAGAAGGTTGGCTTTCTGCAAGTATGCGTCTTCTTTCTGTGAATAAAGAGAAAAAATTGAAGACCATGGCCATGCTACATCCACAGAAGGTTATAGTGGTGTGGTTAAAGTGCTCATTCCTTTTTGCCTCCAGAATTAAAACATGATTGAGACTGAATCTTGATGGTGCTCCTCTCTTCTCTACAAACCTGGTCATGGGCTTCCTGTTTGTTTTCTGCAGTGCTGAGGTGTCTGGGGCTACTTTTCTCACTGGTGGGAATGTGGGTCTTCTGGGAGGGCAAAACTGCTGTGTTAAAATTTTTAAAAGAAGGTGGTAGCTAAGGGACTTGGTCTCATTTTTTTTCTAAAAGTTGGTTTCTATCGAAATATTTCTATTGCAGGTGCTGCTGTTAAAGTGAAGTACTAGAATGGGTAGGTTTGGCTTTATATAAAGGTCTTCTCATTGTTTGCTCTTGTCCTTTTGAAAACAAAGTAGTACCCTAAAACCCGTGGGCTATTGAGTTTTCAGTGTGAGAGGAAAATTATATAACAAACAAACCCAAACAAACACAGACTGTCCCTTCCCGACCAAACCAAACTATTTTTTTTCTGGTACCAACTTCCAAATGCCAGCAATCCATCAATATTCAACCTCTCTTCTAGCCTTCTCCAAGACAAACCGTTGTGTTTTATAAACCTTCCCAACAGTTCATGTATGTAGCAATAACATTAATGAAAAGTATAGAGTTTTATTTTAATGTATAGACAAAGCAGCTCTTTTTTTTTTTTTTTTTTTTTTCTTTACTAAAAGTTTTAACTGTAGGACATATGAAAACAGGTACTTTAAAAGATGAAGTGCTCAGCAAAATTAACAATAGATTGTATGGGGATCTTGAAAGGTCACACCAGGAATGAGTGTATTAAGAGTAAAAGGGCATGTAGCAGGAAATGGGCAAAGATGGATGTCAAATCTTGGATGTTAAAGTATTTCATTTTAGCCTGGTAGAGACTGAAGATGTGGTGCTCCTTATCACCTTCCATCAGTCCTCATTAATTTCTGGGAAAATGCAAAAGGCAAGATTAGTTCCAGTTGACTGAGGGGTGGAACCTTTGGCATTTCTTTCCTGCTTAATGTATGTTCACCTTGAAATTTATTTGGTCACAGTGGGAGACAGACAAGTATGTTAGTGTCTGTGGTGTGTTGACACACAAGACACACAAGACAAGTGTATTGTTGGCCTTTTGTTTATTAGGTTGTTTGGTCTGTTGTTTTTTAAAACATCCCTGTATGTTTGTTTATCTTTTCCCACTGAGGAAAAAAAAAAAATGAAAAGAGATTCTGAGCTGTTGCAGTTCAGGATTTTAGGTAGTGCTGCAGAATTGCCTAAGCAGCTTGGGCTTGTGCATCTGACCAGGAACAAAAGATGCCACAGTGTTTTCCCCCACTCTTCTCACAAATTGTAATGTTCTTTATTCCACACCACTATAGCCTCTAAAAAAAGCATTGTGGCAGGTCTAAAACCCAATTTATTTGTTGGAATAGTACTTGGCAATGTTACTGAGTTCTGAGCTCAACAAAGATCAGAGATGTGCACATGGAGAGCAGCAGCTGAAATACACAGTGCAATAAATTTTGGGCAGTGTTTTTTTTTTTTTTTTTCTTTTTTTTTTTTCTTTTCCATCTATTTCCATTATTTCTGTCGCCTAAAAATCTTGTGCGGTTAAATACTTGTTTTTGAAGTTTTCTTTAGAACGGTGTTTTTGCTGATTCTGCAAATCATGCATTTCTAAATGCTGTTGCAGTCCTCTTATAGTGGAGGGAATTGTATTTCTCTCCTGTGAAGTACCACATGCCTGGCTCTATTTGTTATCTTTCACTGTCATGGAAGTGTATTTGAAGAATAGAATCTGCAAATAGAGTTTAGGTAGAAGAGAAAAAATATGAATATGAGCAGTTCTGAAAAAGTCTTTGTAAAATAAATAGCTTTTTCTGTAAAGGAAGTGAGGGGCTGATATTATGTGGTGTTGAGCACCCTGTATATCAGTGGCAGTCAGCCCCTCTGAATTTTAAATCATAAAGTGACTTAATAGTCAGCAGCTGAGCTGTGATGGGACTACCAAAGCACCTTGTCCCCACTATTATATGTAAACTGTCCCACCTGACAGTAATGGTGTGTTGTGAAGATTAGGCAGGCTCAACTTTTAAATTTGAAATTAGTTTTATTTGTTACATTTAATTAACTATTATAATCCTTAAAATGTACTGTGTAAAACACACAAAATGAAAACAAATGACCATCTGTGGAAATTTAACATCTCTTCTGTGGCTAAAAAGAAAAATGAAAGTGGTAGCTTTATCTTGAAAAATTACCTTCAAGGTAAAAGGTAATCCCCCAAATCTGGCTGCCAGATGGGAAAATGTAAACCTTCATGCATGTGTCCTGGTGGGGGCTCTTTCTCTAATGTGAGGCTGATTTTACTAAGTTCTTAAGAGAAACCTGTTAATTTTGATGAAACTTCTTGCACTGGGAAGTAAATAAAGATGCATGTACTGAGAAGTACTACCTCGATGCAATTGTGTTTTTTTGTCAGAGCCTGCTGGACTCAGTGGAGAAGACTCTCTCTCGGTTTTATGTTGCTTAGAACATATTCTGAAAAGTGTTCACGATATGGATGTGTCTAAGTTAACAGAGGGCAGCAGATGCATGCTTGGGGTGACTCTCTTTCCAGGTGGTGGTAGCACTACTAGGAATCCAGAAGGTGCTCATTAGAGAGAAAGCTATTGCAGTTATTTCTGATCATAAGATATCGGGTTCCATCCTGGCAGAAAAAGATCTGTCTTACACTTGTGCTTGTTGTGCTAGTTTTGTAGCAAATGTTTGTGTTTAATGTAATGGAGCTTCAGGTACTGCAGGTTTTACAACAGTCTCCAGCCAGATACTGGATTGTTCACCTCCAGAAAATTGTGAGAGAAGTCTCTACAAGAGGTGGGCGACTTGGGAGTGAAATGTCAAGGCTGGAACTCAGTGCTGGTAAGGGAACTGTGCTGAGGATGAGCCGATTTGTCCTGCCTCGGTGAGCTCTGGACTTGCTCTGTCAGGTGACCCCCTTGTGTGGTAGGGTCAGTACCTTCAAGCCAGGCTCAGGACTTCAGTGGCTGTCTGATACAAAAGTCATTGAAATAAGCCTTTTCACTACAGGCAGTGGGCTGCCTCTCATGTTTTTGTGTGCTCTGAAGGTGTTGTAATCTTTTAAGTCCTGCATCTGATGTAAGGATAAGAGATATTTGGGTCTGTTGGTTTCTATAAAACACAATTTTACTTTAGTCACTCAGTTAATCTAAGTTGCTTGAGACTGCTGCGGCTGGTTGGAAAGAGCAGGTAGCTTAAATTGCTGAAAGAACAAAACCCAACTTGATGTGGAAGTTACAGAATTCACTGCACTGTCCAAAAGTGGCACAGTAGTAGTGAAAAATTGCTTTGCGTGCTGGATGCTTTCTAAGCTCATCTGCTCTGCAAGTGTCCCTCTGTGATGACAGATTTGGAAAAAAAAAAAAAAAAAAAAGCCTTGCCTTTGGAGAATTTTGTAAGCGGGTGGAATATGTTGAGACCTGGCTCTTGTGAACAAAGAGTAGCAGTGCTGGCACCTTGACTGGGCTGTCACATCCATTAGGGGTTGTGTGAGCAGGGCAGTGTAGGAGTCTCTGTGAACTTGAGCTTCAGAAAAACATAAACATTAATGTCAGCAGGACCAAGTCTGCCCACCTATTAACTTGCCTGAACTCAAAGGTGCTTCTGCTGGAGCTGGATTAGCTCCAAGGCCCTGTGCATGTCACTGTCTGCAGGAGCAGAGTGCCTCTTGCTTGGCTTTTCCCAGCCTCCCTTCCAGCACTGCTTGGGAAGTGTGCCCAAGGGGTGCATGTCCTGTCAGGCTGGGGTAACTTTACATCCCTTGCCTTCCTCCTTTGGGTATATTTCCTGAAACTTGAGATTAATTTCTGTTGTGCTTGGCTCTTCACATGAGTGTTTCTAGATTTTCTTCCCTTTGGTAGCTGTCATAGATTTTCTTTTGTATTTGTTCATTACTGGCAAGATCTTGTGTTTCTTTATTATTAAAAAATACAGATGTGTTTTCAAGTCATTTGAATAAATTAAAAGCAAGTGAACTTCAATACTTCTCATAAAATATGATTTGTTCAAAACCAAGCTGATACTTCATTTTTCTCGTCAAAATTAACTGTATTTCTTGACCTAAAGAGGTTATAATATTTAAGCTCCTACTTGTAATAAAATTTAGGTTCTGCCTGCTTTGATCACATTATGTTCAGAGCAATTATTTCTGATTTTTTACAAAGGCCATTAAAATACCACATTGAGAATATTTTTAAACTTATAAGAGATATCCTCTTGTTTTCTGTGCTGCTGTAGAGAGGTGTTTCCCATGCCTCTCTTGAGCTGTGCTGAGTTTTGCAGTTTTGCCAGGCTGAGGTGTGAAAACAAGGCAGCACTAGGCAAGGCAGAAGGGTGCTCAGGCAGGGGCAGTCCCAGCAGCTGCTGCTCTGCTGTGTCCTCGGCAGTGCCAGAGCCCTGGAGAGCCAGGCTGGGCTCTGTGGGACAGGACAAGGCATATGTGTGAGCAGGAGATGGCTTGGTCCCAGCACCAGCTGTTGTTGACTGTCCCTCTGCTAGCCCATCCCCAGCAGCAGGAACAGCAAGTCTGACTTCTCCTGTGTTTCCTACCAGCTGGAACGACCTAGGCTTGATCCATAGACAGCAAAATTCAATTTTGCCTGCATGACTGGAGACCTTTAGGAGGGCTGATGTGGCAGCTGCTGCTTGCCTTGGTGCTGGTGTGAGCTTGAGAAGGAGGTGTTCTACAAGCACTGCTTAATGGCCATGTCTTGTGTAGCACAGCCACATTCAAAAGGGACCTTGCTAGAATGTGTACAAGACTACAATCACCTGTCCTCACTCTCTCGCTGAAGTATGCTGATCCTCCAGTTTAATTTTTCTAGACGCTTCCAGAAGAGGAATTGGGCTGAATACAATTTTTAATAGTGTTTTAAGATTAAATTTGGGGTTGCCAAATGGAAATCAAAGTGCTGTCAGCCATTGAAGCATGTGAAAAAGCTTGTTCTCTCTTTTGGCTGCACTTTAATGGGGCTTCTCTGGGTGCCTTTGCTCTGGGAAAGTGCACATTTGGGCTGTGACTCAGAGTCCTTGAATGGGTTTGTGGTCTGCAGGGATAGGGAGTAGCTCAGGAAGAGACAATTTTCTTTTTCCTCTTGTGTATTTCTTAGAAAAGCCTAACAAAACAACAACAACAACAATTTCCTGTCCTCAGCTGCGGAGTGTGATGAACTCTGGTTGAAATGCCAGCTGTATTCACTTGTGTTTTCCCTCCTGTGCCATCTCTTCAAGCAAACTTTTACAGCTGCTGATTGCACAAAGACAACAGACATAAGCTGATGTGCTGCTGGAGCTGCTGCCTAATGCTGATGGGTATTTTGGTGCTGCAGCCTGTTGAGTGTATGTGATAATTGGTTTCCCTTTTGGTCTTTGAGGACAGAAGATGCAATTAGCATGTCCGGCATATTTTCTTTCATACATTCTCAAAATTGCAATTCTTTTTAGGAAAACCGAGAAGTCTTTAAATTGGGAATTGGTTCTTACATTGTAAAGTACCTTTGCTTTCTGAGCATCAGAAGTTGCTTTCCCTAGCAGCTGCTCTCTTGTTTTGTTTGAATTCAGTTGTGGAGTCACAGGTGCAAGTACAAAATCCTATTGAAGTACACCAAAAACATTAAAGGTGCTCTGCAAAGCTCTTGAGACTTGGAGCTTACACCAAAGGATAGGTGCCAGCCCTCAACTCAATTAGTCTTTCAGGAAAGGCTTGAGAAGCTTGTAGGTGGATGATGGGGAATATTTACATGTTAAGCATCAGATAGGGTTACACAGTGTACTGAAAACAACCTGTGTTGCACTTCCAAGTTTACCAACATCTGATTTCTAGCACCTTGCCTCTTCTGAACAACAACACAGCCAGCCTACACTGCAATCTGTCCGTCTGAAGGCTGCATCTGAGGAGAAAAGAACAAAATGTGAGGGATGTCTGGATTCAGGTTTGCACGTATCTGTATACAGGTCTCTGTGAGTATATGAGAGAGACAATTTTCCTTACTAGAGAGGACTGGAGGCTTTCCTGGAATGCTGGAGGGAAGTTGATAAGATCAAGGGCTGTATGCCCATTTCCCACACATCCCAGATTTGGGAGGATGCCCCTAAACCTTGCTCTTTCAGACCGTGGTCACTTCACTAGCCTGCCTTTAAAATGACGCCATTTAGCAACAGCCACTTTAGATTTGCTAGAGTTACACTGTTCTAATTACAGACAGAAACTGTTGTCTGAGAGATAACTGTATGGAAACTGTCAAGTGCTGACATTTCATGGCAACCATGGCAGCTGGAGATCTGTTTTGGAGGGGTTCCTAAAAATACTCTATAAAAAGTGAGTTTAAGATGTATTACTGCTATGTTTTAAAAATCTTCTCTGTCAGTGAATTTAATATTTCGTTAGAAACTACATATCCTACAATAAAATAAAAAAGCGAAAAGTAGAAATAAAATACAGTGTTTGTGTTCATTTAGTTGTTTCTTTACAGTTATAACTAGCAAAGCAAATTTGGAACAAACCCTATTAGGACTTCTATTCCTCTCTGTAGAGCTCTAAGCCTGGCATATAGCCATTAATTTACCAACTTTGAAAGGATTTTTATCTAATAAAAAGAGAGATGAGTAAGAGCCTGTACGTCATTGCAGGCACAAAGATGCAATTTTGAAGACGTTATCTGAAGCCCCTTTGATACAGCCTTGGTGCCCTGTGGAGAGGAAAAGGCACTCAGGGCTTTGCTCACTGAGCATCACAGCGAGCCCACCCTGCTGTGCCTGGGAGAGGGACGAGGTGAAAGCTGGGGTCTGGCAGGGTTGGCTGGCAGGTTTCTGTGCACAGCTCCTGCCTAGGCTAAGGAGAGCTAGTGCTTGCAGTATCAGATGTGTCACTGAGAAGGATGAGAAGAAATGAGGGAGCAAAGGGGAACCTTTGCCTAATGCTTAGCAGTGCACAGCAGGCAGGTGTCAGCCACAGCTGGAGGTGGTTCATCTCTAAGTGGACATGAGGGTGAAAATCTGCCAGCAGTTAGCTGAACTGAACCTAAGCGGGCTTAGGGAACTGATTGATTCCATGAATCAACTGATTGAATCCAAGAATCATGGCTTTGCATTGCACAGGTGATCCAGTGAAAATCCAGAGGACATGATGTGGTGGGGCCCAGGAGGAGGATGATGCTGTGTGCAGGCTGCCCGTGTTCGAACATCTCTGTTTGCTGCCTCTATTTTCAGTTAGTTTGGCTTGGAAACAAGGTTTTGAGCAAGGCAGGCACTGAGCATCAAGTTGTGCTATGGATGTGTGTAGTGGTAGGCATGCAGAATCTGGGATTGCCTTGAACTTGGAGGGGAGAGGATGGATCCCATTAGTTGGCAAAGCCAAGGTGCATGTTGAGGAACAGCAAGTATTGGGTCTGAGAGGGTGACTGGTAGAATCCTTCTCTGTCCTAGAAGAGGTTGAGATAGTCAGGAAGGAAAAAACCACTATAATCCAATTCCTTCTGTTTAGCGAGAGAAATATTACTAAATGCAAGAGATGGGTAAGATAGAGTGAATTATGTCAGAAGAGTGTCTGGGGCTGCTGTTGTGCCCTGTATTATGTGACTGAGCAAATTAGATGTGTGGGAAGAGTATCATCCTGTTGAGCACTCTGCAGGTCATGTTTGTCAGCTAAGCCATTTTCAACCTGGTCTGGGGTTGAAGATGTAGCCTGCTCGTTTTTCATCTGCTAGGAATAACGTGTACATCTGTGGTGGGCCATTTTTAGGAGATCTCTCTTGCCTTGTGTATTTTGTCACCTGGGAGCAGTGACATTGTCAGATACCAGTGTGTGCAGTGTGCACGCAGGTGCTTGGTGTTTGATGGCTGCATTCAAGTGTTTTGAATAATCTCTTCTTGTCTTGAAGGTTTGATGAACCATGGGTCATGCAGAGGAGATTAATTGCCTTCTGCTGTTTGTAGCGTCAGTGTTGTTGTTATGAACTGTGCTTCCTCACCTTGCAGAGTGGTTGTTGCAGAGGCTTCTTCCTTGTATCTCAACTACAGAAAATGGTTTGATCTTCAGTTTAGTTGGCAGAGGGTTAGAATGTAGAGCTGGAGAGGGAAAGGTGGTTTGGAGAATCCAGTTTTTGGATGAAAAGAAGAGTGGTGACTGCTCGTGCTAGTCTAGCAGGGCTCCAGTTGCATAAAATAGGATAAGGGTGAGAGGTAGATAAAGGTATCTTGTAATCTTCCTTCAAAATTTGTCAGGATGGTGGGATTTAGTATATCAATTCTTTCCTAATAGAAAAGGATTGGGATTATTTATCTTTCATCAAGATTATGACATTGTTAAGACCTTTTATTTCCCTACACCTTTTTTGTGCCTTAAAAAAAATCTAGCTGTGTGGGCTGGAATAGCTCTGAAATGCAGCCAACTGGCAGGCTGTAATCTAACTTAAAGCAGTAATTTTATAAAGCTGAAATTTGAAATCCTGGGAAAAACTAGTGTTTTGCAAGCACATCTTGAGATCTGTAGAGTGTGTGTGTTAATGTGTTTATCATAGCACACCCGCCTGACCCCTAGATCAGGTAAGTGAGGTTTGGTTTCCAGTGAGCTCCCTCTATCCACCCATCCTGCCCCAGCTGTGAGGCTGGCATGGGGCTACTGGCACTGTGGACAGCACACTTTTCAGCTGGTCCTGAGCCTTGTCCTGGCCACTGAGGTGGCCTGCCTCTGCACCAGCCCCTGTCCTCCCTGGCTGATCCTTTATTGGTGAGACCCTCAGCCTCTTCTCCTGGCACTTCAAGCATTGTTTGAAAACATTTCACCTTGTTTATTCTTGAGATGCATCTGAAGATCCTGCCACTTACAAATATTCCATAAATTTCCTTGTTCTGACAAGAGCATGACCTTTGAAGATGCAGTCCATTCTTGCCTTTATTGCAAAGCGTCTTTTTTCTTTTTTTTCTTCAGTGTTTCTGAAGTTTTCTGTTTGTACTAATGACTTGACACCCAAACAGGTCAATGTCTTGCTGATTAATTCTGATATATGTATTCAGCAGGAACCAGTTTTTTCTAGTGAAGAGGTGGGGGGGGAAGGAAATCCTACGCCTCTTCAGAGGATTCTTGGCAGGTGTAATCACAGGATTTGTGATTCATGTCCAATATCCGTGAGAAGAGCTGACATCTTAGGGCAAGTTGCAGATATTAAGGGGGCTAAGTAAAACCTTCTTTTGATGTTTCTGGATTTCTCACAGCAAGATCAAAAGTAAAGTTGTTAATTCAGTTGATCAAAACTCCAGTCCCTTTCCACACTAGAGTTCCTGGGTTAAATGCTGTCTTAATCAGCTCAAATCTCTGCCTTTTCCTTCTGCAAGGTACCACAGAAGTTACATCAGGAACCTCAGTTTATTGCAGCTAATGCAGAACAGAATGGGACTGCTAGAAGAGCTATAAAGCTTGAGGTAGTTATTATATGTAGTCCATCATATTTAATGATGAAATCTTGCTGTAGGTTTTTGCATGTGGAAAGTTTTTCAGGTCTGTGACTACTGGTGCTCTGAAATTTCAGCCTCTTCCTGTGCTGGCATGTTGCATTTTCTGTCTGGTTCCTTCTGTTGATACCCACAGTGTGTCTGTGCTGGTTATCCTTTGCCTGAACTTGGAAGGAGCTGCATGGCTGGGTCTGGTTCTGTATTATCATTGTTGGTGCTGGAATTACTGTGTTCATTTCTATTTCACTGATTTCTCTGTTTTAGAAATATTTAGTACCATAAGCAGGTAACTGATGGAAAGGTTTTGGAGTCCCTCTGCATTGCTGAAATTAAAATCATGGGGGTCCTTTCTTAGGAGTGTAACAGTAACAGGAGTCTTGCCTGCATGGAAGGTTGCAGGATCTCTTCCTGATAACCTGGGGTCTTCAGCTGATATGGTGAATATCAGTGGTGGCACAAGGTTGTAGAGGAAGGGAAAACTTTTCATGTGGAAATCAAAGAAGCTGCTCAAACACAGGGGTATGTTCCTTTTTGGGGGGTCCAGCTTTGGGTGAAAGTCAGCTTTTTTTGGCAGAGGAAACAAGGCAAAGGGGCCATAATGAGCTGCAGGAGTAGTGAACTCCAGAGTGCAAGGGACTACATTTCAGTGAAGTACCAGGGTTAAGTGTGGTAAAGAAGAGGGGATGTATAGAACAGTTTTGGAGGCTTTTCTAGAGAGAAAAGTTATAAAGCCTTAAATCCTACTCCTGGGATGTTTTTTGCAGAAGCAAAAAAAACCCCTGAAAAATGTACTATTCCATCATCTTATCCAGCAGGAGCTGCAGCATGAGGCAACTAAGGGATGCAGGGCAGTGCCTGTGGCCCCCTCTGTATGGGGACTGTGTGGTCTTCCCTGGTGTGCCAGCAGCTGGAGCCTCTCCCTGAACATGCCAGTGCCACTGCCAGGGCCATGCACTGGCTCAGGGTGTACATTGCACGTTAGAATTTTCAAACGAATTGATTATAGCATACTTTTAAAGAAGAAACAGATAAAACATGCCAGTGCCTGTTTATTTTAAATCTTAAAGTAGGCTGTGATATGACCAGTTTTTATTTTACATTGGTTTAATTTATTTATTTTTTAAACTGTAATGCTGTCAGATGATGCATTACCCATACCTAAGGCCTGCTGTTCACAGTGTAGGTTATCTCCACTTTGACAGCTCTGTATCTTCAATGTCAGGTACACTCTTCTTGAGCCAGAGTAGATTTACAGATTCTATTATACTTCTATTGAACAGCTCTTAATCTGGGTAGAGAAAACATGCTGCAACCAGCACGTTTTATCCCTTGCCTTTAGCGTTAGAGCCCTCTTTGGCAGGGTTGGACATTGTATTACAAATAGTCCTCTACCACCTCAGTCTTGAACACTAGAAATTCCCATAATCCTTTAAATGCTGGAGGTAGTGGTTTCTGTCACTCCCAAGCATAGGCTGAATAAAAACTAGCACTGGCATTAATTGAAGGTCTTTGTCCGTGTAACCTGGGTGTAGTACACAGGCCACTTAATGTTTTCTGCTCTTGTTCTGCATTCCTGTGCTACAATCTCCATGTAAAACAAGAGAGTTGTGAGTCTGAAAATAGAAGCTGTCTTCAGCCCCTTATTGTTTTGGCAGCTTTATTTTTGACATCACAGTTTCTTTAGTAATTGAAGATTACATGTGTGAAGAAATGTAACTGCTCTGTGCATGAAAAATGACATTTGTTTTGCTTGTATGATTTTCCAGACAGTTACAGATTGTTTGCAGATTGTTTAGCCTCTTCTGAACAGCATAACACAGGATGCTGCCCTTGACCTGTAAGGAATAGCAATGGCATTGCTCTGTGTATGTACCACCTTGTTGTAATTAGCAATGTTTCTCTTCTCCTTGTAAGCAGCATACTATGAATTAGCAGTAAGTAAGCAGGAGCATACCAAACACTCAAGGAATGTTATGAATGTGAATAGTCCCTGGTGGGGTTTTTTTCTTTTTTTCTCACCCTTCTATCTTTTAGCTTTCCTCCAAAAGCTGCTTTGACCTTGTATCTACCTTGAGATTCATGCTCCTTACTACCTTTTTATTTTTCCCAATTTATCCCTACTGTTAGTTCTTTGA
This sequence comes from Sylvia atricapilla, assembly GCF_009819655.1. Classification (NCBI taxonomy): domain Eukaryota; kingdom Metazoa; phylum Chordata; class Aves; order Passeriformes; family Sylviidae; genus Sylvia; species Sylvia atricapilla. The sequence continues at coordinate 10,196,860 of NC_089174.1, read as the reverse complement.
ATGCTATTGGCTCAACACTGTAGTTATTCCTATAGCTCAGCAGTTCCACTTTATTTCAGCAGATGAAATCTATCTCTCATCTTCCTCTGTATTTTGCTTGTTAAAGAGAATGAAAAGAAGGTGAGTTTGAATCCATCACTGGGAGATATACAGTTTGATTTCACTCTGTCTGAGGAGGGAGAGGACTGTAGCTCTTCCTTATGTGCCAATGTAGGTCATGAAAATAAATAATCAGCTTACACATGTATCTACATGCTGTCAGGAAGTAATCCTGCTTAGCGTCACTTTATGGGGTTTGGAGTCTTTCTGAATCTTCTAATCCTTAGTGATATTTAAATAACATGTTGTGATCACCGTTTGGCTTAATTCATGTAGGAAAGATGTATTATACAGATATACCAGAATGGAAATACTGTGTGTATGTGCCTAGACGCATACACACACTGATGGAATGTATATATTCAACATGCAGAATAATTGCCATTTGCAGACTCTGGGATGTGCTGGGGTAGCTCTCTAGACAGGTGCTCTGGGATGGCTGTGTGTCTAAGAAAGCAGAGATCCTACAGTGGTGATTTGCCACGCTATTTTTAGATGGAAATTTTGTTCTAAAACCAGAAGAACAGCCATGACTGTCCCATTTCTGCAAATAAAGCTCAGAAAGCATTTGCTACTTCAGCACTCAGGATGAGACAGGTGCATTGTTTTTTCTCCCCAGTTAGTTGGGTTGTTAGCCAAAGGGGGTCTGCCTTGCAGATTCATGATTTGAAAATAGTTGTGCAGAGCTGCTCAGTGAATCATGTGCAGAACGCAACAGAAAACATCTCAAACTACAGCGTCCAACACCTACACAGCCTACTGCTGCCTCCCACCTGCAGAAACCTTTTCTGCAAAGCACTGAACCCCAGGGAGGTCTGGAAGTGCTGAAGGCACCACTGATCAGGTCTCTTTCTAGGAAGAGATATTTGTGGTGCCTCACCAGAGTCAGAGGAAGTGTGGCTGGCCAGAGTCTCTCCCTTGCTTGCCATCTCCAGTGGTGAACTCTGAATACAAATGTTCCTCCTCCAGCTCCCCTGTGTTTGGAACAACCATCTGTGTTTCCTCCGTCAGCTGTGGAATGGATAGAGGATATACCACTCTCTACTTTTGGCGAAATACTTCCTGGGGAATTTACTCAGCATGCATTCCAAGCATGGGCCCAGAGTGTGCAATTACTTATTCTGAATTAAGTTGTAGTCCTGTCCTAGCATGTGGCATTGGTCAGTCACATACCAGCAGCTGGAAACAGTGCACTGGGGGTGCTGATACTGACCCTGTCAGAGCTGGTTGGCAGCCTGGTACCTTTACTGCCATTCTTCTTTAATGTAACTCCCAGAAAAGGTGATTGAGAGATGGACTTTGGTGTAGCAAAGCACATAAATGAGTAAATACATCCACCTCTTAATGAAACAAATGAAGATGGTTGAGTTTCAACCCCTGCACCTTTGTACTGCTGGCTCTGAAGGCAGGGTGCAGGCAGAACTGCTGGGTGTCTTTGGAAGACATGGCAGGAACAGGAACAGTATCCACAGTGGGAAGCCAGGTTGTGATTCATGAACACCCAATTTTGGATGCATGGCATGCTTTCCTGATTAGAATCAGGTCCATACAATGGTCTCATTATGAATTTATATTAAAAGTTCTTTCCACTGGCATGAGAAATTGCTATTGCAGTAACACCCATTCTATTGTTAAAAATTATTGAAGTGCTTGAAGTAAGAAAATACTAGCTGATATTTAAACGAATTATTATCAAATCAAAGTTCCTTAGATAAAAGCACTTAATTAGTCTGCATTCTATTTCCTAAGCATCTAGATCAGCATTCAATGGAGGTAAATAATGCTCCTATGCTTTTCAATACCAACTAGGATATTCATTTCTTGAAGCATTACTTCAATAACCAGCATTTTAGGAAGCTGTGTCCTGTAGCCAGAAGCTGTTCTGCTGTGCAGTTGAAGAACGAATATTAATTTAAAGCAAACATTCAGTTACACACAAAGTCTTTGAAAGCCTCCAAATACTGTTTTGTGAATCAAGGTTTCCCTATTCTTCTGAAGTTGTTTTTTTTCTATTGCTATGGATGTTGATACTTGGATGTTCAGATGATTTCTTTGACAAAGTCTTTACTGTGCATTTCATGTAAATTGACATTTCTCTTTTTCTTGCTCTTTTTTTTCCCCCCTGTAAAACTCTTGTAACTCTTGTCTGGCTTTGCACTGAGGAACATTCAGAGAGGTAACTCACGTCACCATGATAAGCACACTGCAGTCTCCATAATTTTTCTTTGTTGCCTGAAGGACATCTGGGGAGAGAGATGCTGTTAACATGCAGAATCTTTATCCTGAGGAAGATGATTCAGTGGGTTGCCTTACTGAACTGTAATTCAGTCATAAATACAAAGAAATGGTGTTTAAAAGATGTTGAAACTCTGACACACATTGACAAAAGAGAAGTAGGTACTCTTGATTATGAGTTGATCCTAAAAATCCTTGATCCTCCAGGTACACTAAGAGATTGTGACTGGTAAGTAAATATTCCTCTTTCTCAGCCCTACAGTTCCAAGTGCATGGTTTGATTTCTGCACCTGCCCAGAAATTCACTGTACTATTTGGAGTAGCTGAAGTCTGGAATATTCCACGTTATTAACTTGTTTCTTCTGCATATGGAGAGACGAAAAAATCTTTGGCACAAGTGCAAGAGGGTTTTGTTGGGATGATTGCAGTGTTTTTTCTGGTATCCCAATAATTAAAAACCACAATAACTGCTTGAATTTCATTTTGAAAAGAGAGTTGGGTTTCAAGCACTTAAATCCAATCCATTTCCTATAGATCACAATCTCAATTCACCAAAGAAATTTTTGATTTTTTTCTCACCTTTTCTATGCAGAACTTGCTAATGGATTGCAGTGTGTATGTTGTCATCAGCTTTAAAAGCCTATAATTAAGTCCAGTTCAAAACCAAACACATTTTTATTAGATGATTATGATCTTCTATCAAATAATTATTTAAGAAAGCATAACAAATGCAACCATTTATTAAAAGAGTGCTGTTGACAATGTAAGCACTTAGCTTGAGTAGGAACTGCTTATTTTAGTCCGTGTTGAGCACCTGTCAGGAGGTACTTACTCCTGGTAGTACTACTTTGTTGGCTTGTAATTTTAATTACTGGGATTTCTACTGAGATTGATGAATATTGCAGGGTGTGGGGGGAAGTATTTTACATCAGATATTCCTTGTTCTACAGTATTTTGAGGCTTTTTTACTTAGCAGTTGTGCACATGTGTTTTTTGATAAAACAGATATAATTGGCATATTTTATGCTGAAGATGCTCTTAATTTTTGGCTTTTAAAGAAGGTGTTTAAATGATCAGACTGATAATTTTCATGCTAATGAAATTTTTAGCTAGCTAATTAGCAAAAAAAATATAATTCATTGTTAGAATAATAGTTCAACATCCTTCAGATCATGTATTGCAATTTGCAGAACAGTAAAGAAGTTTAAAGGAGTAAATTGCAGTTTCAGTGCAAGAATTGGCAGGGTATAAGATTTCCTGAAGGAGAAGTGTGCTTTCTGATGAAAACGATTTATGGTTTTTCTGGCCTCCTATAATTTTTCTGTCATTACTCCAAGACCTGGATCAGAACAGAATTCTGTGATCCAAATGCTGGAAATTTGAGAGAATTTGGGCTGTGATAAATATTTTGCAGCTGACTCACTCAGCTTATGAATGAACTCTGCTAGAAAATCTGGCTCCCACAATTAAGATTTAGAGAGCTAATTGCAAGGCGAAGGGGAATTGTAAGCTCCTATTTTTGTGGCAACCAAGGTAATTTTAGATCCTGAATCCAAATGGCAGAACATATGGAAAAGTATGGATTCAGATTTGGGCTTACAATGAACTTTTCACTGCAGAAAAGCCCAAAAGCAATAATGGAGAGAAGCTTATCCACAAGAACTGAGAAATGCCATTCACTGGTGTCAGTGCAGTGCAAGGCTCTGTGCAACCATGGACAAAAATAAGTTGTATAAATGAGAGGGAGCCAGGAGCCAATAGCATCACTTAATTTTATGCTGTTCTTCAGTGCTCTCCTAAGTAATTAGTAATTATTTAATGGAGTAGTAGCCACAGGCTAGAGCTGAGATCAACTCATTTCCTTGGGTTTGTACCAGACAGAGGTGACAGGAGACCAGCGTACTCAGCCTCAGTGGTAATTCTGTACTTGGCCAGTTGTTAATTCTGTTGATTTTCCTTCACTGTACAGTTGTGTAACACTTCAGGGAGCAGAAGGCACTGAAGGATGTGTAGGAGCATAATGGCTCCTGCCAGGAGCACAGATGGTTGGAGAACAAGCCATCCTCAGCCATGCTGGGGATTTTGTGTTGGTTTTTTTTCCTTTTTTCTTTTCTTTCAAACCACAGTTTTAAACTGGGAGTAATTTAAACTGAAATAATTGGATCCCTCCCACTTCTTCCTGAGGTCTGTCTATGTGTGTGCTCTCTAGGCATGACTGTGATGGCAGCAAAGCCAAGGGGTGTTGTCTTACTGGAGGAAAGGTCTGTTTTTTCCATTTATCCAAAGAACAGGGAGCAGCTCTGTCCTGAGCAATGGCACATCAGATCCTTTGGGGTTGTGCATGGAATTGTGGTCATTGTTCTTTTATTGTTGTAATAATTCATAGAATCTGTGCTAATATAATGGCCTGGAGATGAATCTTTTCAGAAACTGGACAGGCTCCTTCCTTCTCTAAATACTGTGTCATGCACAAGGCTTTGGACTGTCATAGGACAGCATTAAAAAGATACAGCTCAAGGTTCTCCCCAATGGGAATTAAGAGGCAAATTTGCTCTTGCAAGACCTGTGGTAGTGCATGGAAGGAAATGGGAGGGAGGAAGGGGAGGCAGTGAGTGTGTTGCTCTGCCAGTACAGCAGGGAGCAGGCCTGGGCGCAGGGCTTTGGGTTGCCATTGTCTCAAGTACCAACTTACAGAGAGTCTTTCCTAGTGCAAAGGAGTTGTACATGTTCATGGAAATGCGATGTGATTATTGCTTCAAGGGTTACATTTTTTTCCCTGTGTGTTGACAGATGTATTTGTGCAGGTTATTTTTCCATTAGCACTTGGGTAGGTGAAGGCAGCAGTACCCTGCAGGTTTCCTCATGGAGGTGTTGGTACACAGCTGCTGTGTACATAAAATAGCTTGGAATATGTATGATATATCCCTGAGTTAAGATGAAATCTGCTGATGGAAAATATGCAGTTAAATATTTTATTTTTGTAGGGTAAACTGTATGTGCACATATGTGTGTATGTATAAAAGTTGTGAAGTTTTTTTTATTTTCTTGGTGATGAATGTTTCCATATTGCATTTGTGTTGCTAGACTGAGCAATTAGAAGGTCTGATAATGAGCTGAGATTCCTAGTTTTTGTATTTTATAGCAGTATTCCTGATTTCCATCACTTCTGCCTCACACCTGAGGACATAAGTGCTCTGCTCTGCCACAGTCTGCTGGGCAGGCTCCTGCTCTGCACAGCAACCTTCTTGGAGAGCTAGGGAATGCCTTTGCCTTTGGATGTTGTCCTGTAATAAGCTGATCATGGGATGGTTTTGTTTGTGAGTTTTGATGCCTGCAGATGGGAATATCCTCTCTGATGGATGAGTGGGCAGCGGTTACTGTCATGTGTGTGCTGGGGAAGGCAGAGGCTGCAGGAGCCACGGCCCATCCTCTGATTTATCCTTCCTGCAGCCTCCTGAAGGATCAGGAGATGCCATAAGAGCTGCTGGTTGTCCCACACTGAGCCTCTGGAAAGATACCTAGTCGATGCTGCTCTGATCAGCAGCTGCAGGAATTGGGGCTGGGGGAGCCCCAGAGTGGTGGTGCCTCTGTTCCTCTCCTGGCATCACTTTGCTATTACACAGTGACTCATGAGAATAGTTAATAGTTTCTGGAGGGAGAGTTGGAAGTGTAACATGCACAGTTGGGTTGGAGGGGGAGAGCAGGGGCAGACAGTCCATGTATTGACTTCAGCCATGGTGTGCCAATTCAGCAGGGGAGGACATAGACCAGGGAAGGGGGAGAGGGCATTTGCCAACAAATATGCAGACACTGTGGCTGGGTTGACAAATTAGTTCTGCATAGCATTCATTCCAGTGCTCTGTGACTTAATTTAAGAAAAAGAAAGCCTCATTGACCTTGGTTGTGGGGTACAGAGTTCACAGCCAGCCCCAGGACTGGAGCAGGGCACAATGCTGGCATTGCTGAACTGACCTTGGAAAATCTTACCATCCTCACAGTCTAGAGGAATTATTTGCAAATAATTTAGGGTTTGCACTTGCACTCTGGAAATGTTCAAGGCCAGATTGGATTGGGCTTTGGATAAGCTGATTTAGTGAAAGGTGTCCCTACCCACCGTAGGGGGATTGGAAGTAGATGATCTTTAAAGGTCCCTTCTTACTCAAACCATTCTGCAATTCTCTCCTGGGCTTAGGAAATTCTACCAATACATTTTGAAGAGGAATGAGGTAGAATCCCAGGAATTGTCATTTGTCATTGTCAATTGTCTAGAGAACTAGATGTGAGAAAAGGATATATCCATACTCTTTCCGTAGTGAAGTGTGGAGTCCCTTATTTCAGCTCCCAGAGACTTTGTCGCTGCCAGAAGCTCTTCCTGGGCTGCAGGAACAGAAAAGGGGCATTCTGCAGTGGGAATAGGTGAACTTGCATTGGCAGGGGAAAAACAAGTATAAAATGTTCCCCCTTTCCTACCTATGTTAGGAGGTTTCCATTTCAGGAAGGAAGTGTGGGTCTGTTCTGTCATACCTGGGGGTGGGAGAGCCCAGTGGTGTAATTAATGCTGCACGCCTCTGCTCCACAGTTGTAGACTGTAAACAGAGCTGATCAAATGATGGTGTGGGAGAGGAATTGTTTAAAATAAATTTTAATAAATTATAAATAACGTGTGACTTGCTTCAAGTCTACCTAGCCAGGCAGTATTTCCAAGCTTATGAAACACAGCCTCACATCAGTAATGCTCATGTGAGTAACTGCCCTGCTGGCTGAATGTGTCTCATCCACGTTGAGCGCAGCTCTTGTGTACAATAGTAAGGCCTTAAGTCCCAGTCAAAGATCAGGGGTTTATTTCTTGTGGCACTCAACAGGGGATGGCTCTTATCTAGAATTCCACAAAAACAAAATTCAGTGGCCTTTCTGATGTTTATTTGGGAGGAAAAGAGAAGATTTCAAGTTCTGCTTTTAACTGCTTCGTTTGTCAGAGGCTTGTGGAGTAAAGAAATCTAGTTCAGAGATGGTCTCTAAACCTGTCTGATTCACGATAGACCATAAAAAAGATAAACAAATAGACCATTAAAAAAGAAGAAATTAGGAGGAGTGAGAAGTCATAAGTCCTTTAAATGAAGAGAGCTCTGCTAGGATTAATGCTCCCTCCCTTGGCTGACCCAGGACAGTGCTGTGTTTGGGGCCTCAGCAGGAAGGACTGGAGTGAGCACAGCTGGGGATGCATGAGTTACTGAGCTGAAGTTAGGATGCTGCTCTATTACTGACCTTAGGAATTCCATTCCCAGATGTACAGGCATTGCTTTCCTTTTCTTGCCAGAGTGCAAATAGTCTTTAAAACACATGGTTTGGCTAAAATGCTGAGATAGCTGGATTCAGGAAAAAATGGGATGTTATTTGGCTGTTATGGAAAGGAGCTAAATAGTGTGAGTTAGAAATTTGACTTTAGTGGAAGTTAGACATCTAAAAATCTTTGTGTGTCGGCTGTATGCCTCTACATTTCCTTCCAGCAGGAATAACAGCACTTCCCTGTCCCCAGGGAAGCCGTGTGGATAAGTATGTAGTGTGATGGAAGCTGTTTAGATAAGCAGACTTACCCAGTGTGGATTTCCTTTATACCAACAAAATCAGTATCAGATGGAATACAGTACCAGTCACTGATGCTGCAAAAGCCAACAAATACCTTTTTCATTCCCATGGATGACAGAACCCCTGCTTATTTTTCTTTATTTAAGAGGTATTCAGGAGGCAGAACAAAGCTTTGCTATCGCCTCCCAGCAAGTGACCTAAACCATTTAAGCTGAAACATATGACTCCAAGGAAGTATTTTGCAAAAACAGATGCACAGAAAGTCAATTTCCTATTCATATTTTGTTGTGGCAATTGGTACTTTAAAGAGATGGCAGACTTAAATTAGCTGGAAAAGTGACATCTTTAATTAGGAAAGCCTCTCTGCCAGCACATTGAACAGTTGCCAGTTTCTCAGCATTTAGGGACCATTGATTGCCAACAATGGCAGCTAAACTGCTTCTGGGTAGAAACTAATTGAATTTTCTCAAGTTAAAACGAGGATGTGAAGTTAAATCAAGACGAACTCCTTTGCTTGCTCTCATTTTACTTACTGCTGTGATATTCTCAGCAGTCCAAGGGCTGTGCTGCATGCTGGTGAATGGAGCTGCCTGGGGCACAGCTGTACAAATCCCACCAGCCTCAGTAGTCCTGGGATGCTGCTGTTGCCACTCACAACACAGATCCATGTCTGCCCTGTTGGTCTTGCCATGCCATTTTCGTGGCTGTCTCCTCTGCTGGAGGACGCTTTTCCTGGGGCAGGTTGCTTTTATTTAGTCCTGGGCTGTTGGAATGGGAGCTGGTGGAGCCAATCTGAGGAGCTGGGCTGGATAGGAGCTGAGCATCCTATCCAAGCCAGTGCTGCCTACTCACTTGGGATGGGTAAATAGCCTGTGGGTGACATGCACAAGCTGTGAAACCGGGTTACAAATTTGCGTGGGGCTTGCCAACTTCAGTGGTTGGTGTTGGTCCCAGGCCTGCTCCCTTTCCTATGAAAGCTGAGGGCTGAGCACATCCTGAGGTGAAGCCTCACACCAGACTGGAAAAGGCCTGGGCTCTGAAGGATTGCTGCCTTTGCTGGCTGCAGGGTGGATGCTTTAGGTGTATTTCTGTCCCTTCTTTGGTTATTTCTTCATCTCAGGTGTAGCTTCTCTGAAGCAATTTTGGCACTTCCTGCATCTGTAAGCCCAGGAAGATTTGCCCTCTCTCTGAGCAGGTCCTCTTACTGTTCCTGGTAATCATCCAGGTTGAGTTCTGGCACAATGTCAGTTCTAATCCCATCCCATCCTTCCTCTCTTGCTATTGTGTGGTCTGAGGGATCATTGCCTGAGCTCTCGTATAAATGCTGCTGAAACCTTTGGCTGCCTGGAGGACCTGAGGGGAGTTCTGCTGATAATAATGATAAATCTGAAAAGTTTAGGATTATCTGCCCAACTTGTGTGGAAGCTACAAATGCATAGACCTGAACTGCCTGCCCCAGGCCTATGCTTAGAAGAGGAACTCAGAGATATAATTACATATTTCCCAAAGGGCAACTCAGTTTCTTATTTCCTTTTTTACCTTCATCCTGATTTATCTCCATTTGCCCTCCTTTCCCTTAGCAGGGGTTTTGGAGGATAGTCTCTGCTTGCTTCCTTCATGGTTTGAAATATAACTCTAGCTGGTCTCAGGGGAAGGAGCCTGCTGGAAGATGATCTTGTCCTAACCATATGTATGTTTATTAAAGCTATTCAGCTCTGGTAGACTGTTAGTGCTGTAAGAAAAGGATTGGGGTTTTGGTGTGTCTTCCATCTGGAATCAGAGTAAAACTTAGACTTCAGTTTTTGGTCAAAATGGAATTTTTTTTTTAACCAACCTCTTTTACCCCCAGGTATCTCAATAACTTTGTTTTTCTGTTTAAAAAATTAGGAAAAATTTGGAGGAAGGGCAATTCCTGCCTTGCTATATAGCCTTTTCTCCCTGGCAGATTACAAGCAGCAGGAGAAAGGAAAGGCTTCTTGGAAGCAGCTGCAAGGGAAGGATTCATTTGGAGTACTCAAGAAAGGCAGCTTTGTGAGGCATCAGCTGAGTCTCCAGTGGGCAATGGCTCCCAGCAGTTGTCTGGATTAGAAATGTGTGTTTAAAATGTGTCCTAGTTTTGTGGGTTCTCCATCCACCCAGCCCTGCCTTATGTGTCAGTATTAAAAAAAAGCTTGTCCAGTGTGTCTCCTCGTGAATTATGTACATTTGCTTTCTGTATGAGTCTCCTTTAAAAGGAAAAGCCCCACAACTGTTGGAGTGGGAGAGAACTTGAAACAGATTTGAAGATTGCACAGGAAAAAGAATTCGTTTAAAATCTTTTGTTAGAAAGAATCCTTTTCTCAGCAGCTTAGGGTATTGGACAACTTCTCCCATTACCTTCCAGCATTAATCCAGAACAGAAATATTTTGCTTATGAAATGTACATTCTTTCAGGTACTTTACAAGTGGTTTATTCCCATTACAAATACAGTGAAAGGAAAGAAGTTCCTTGCCCCTCTTACACACCCACTGCCAGGGAGCTACTCCTTTTGCTTCTCTTTGTAGTGGTAGATAGGAAAAGTATGGGGACTTCTGAAACGATATTATCTCTGGAAATATTAAAGGAGATTTTCTCATCACTGTTTGAAATGGCAGCAAACATTGCCGTATTTGGAAGTTAAGTTTAAAGGAAGAGACAGGAAAGATGTGATTGTTCTTAAGAGAACAACTTAAGAGAAGTGTTCTAAAAGTCATCTGCATGGAAAGCAAAAGGGACAAATTGCTGGGGAGTGAGTGTATGAGGGTTTTAAATGAAGCCTGTGAAAAGTCCACTCAGCTGTTACTAGGGAATGGCAGGAACAGATGAGTGCCCTGAGGAAACTGAAATTTACTGTGTTTCTGTCCGCCCAGGCACCAGGATGTGGAAGGCTGTGAAAGTCTGCTGCCACGTCCTGCAGTTCACAGTGAAGATGAAGAAGAGGATAGACAAACATGTGGCTACTGACATGGGGGTCAGACTTAATATTGCTGAAAGGAGAGAAATGAATACTAAGAGAAGCATCATGAGGAAGAAATTATGGGGAATGAGTGAAGTGCTTTTTTCAGGGGAGCAGAGGGGTCCTGGAGCAGAAGATAGTGATACTCAGAAAGCCCCTGCAATAAACAAATCTGTGCAATGTTGCAAAAGATGGAAGCCCTGGCCTGTGACGTGGGTCTGAGGAGTTCCCCAGCTAGCAACAGAACTCTAGACTTTTGAGTTAATTTGAGATTTTTACTATAAAAGAGACACTATGTTAACTGCTATAGAGCATATTTCTAGTTGTCAAAGCACACAAAATGGCCAAATTTTTAAAATAAAATTGAAAAGACTAGGGAGATTAGTTGAGAAAGGGAAGTGTTTTCTCCCTCTCATAAAAACACAGAGGTTTGTTCAAAGAAGCTGAAAAGCCCAGCAAAAACAAGTATCAAAAATCTTGTGGTGCCACAGATAAATCCTTCCCTCTTGCTGGCATGGGCTGTGCTTCTCAATTCTTTGATCTTCTACTTAGTTCATGTGGGGTGTGTGGCATAATGCAGATTTCCACAAAGGACTGAAGTGATTTGGTGCAGTCAAAGACAGAGATTTGGAAATAACAGATCATGTAAGAAGTGGTTATTAAGGGGTGGTTTTGACAGATTTTTTTTTGTGCTCTGAAACTTTTGAAGCTCATTTTGTGGGGCCAGTGGGGAGGGAAAAAAAACCAATAAAACTAATCATCGAATGAAACATAAACAAGGATTTAAATGTCAAAAAGCTGAGAAGGCACCTAGGGTTCTCTGTCCATGGAGCTGTCAAAGTTGGCTGGTGATGAGATAAAAAGAGAGATCCTGTTAAGTGTTTGCAGTCAAACCTGTTTTCCACAATGCTGATGAAGATTTACCAATTTCTTTTGCCAATTGAGTTTTGCTGGTAGAAAATGTAGGATTGGTGCAGATGTAGGATTTAAGAAGCTTGCTCAGATTTGAAGTGGGCAGTGCAAAGACATCACCTGTGTGGACAGCCCTGGGCCTATATATAGACCTTGCATTTCTGTGTGAGAAGAATCTCCTGCCCAGCAAGTCTCTACTCCATGTACAGTGTGTCTGTCTCCACCTCTGCTCGTTGCAGGATGAGAAGCTGAGCTTTGGTGTCATTTTAAGGTTCTGGTAGTTCATCTCCAGCCTAGAAGCAGCTCTTTTACTGTTGGGACAAGGCAGTTTGATCCTGGGATGAGGCTGGTTGAACTAGTGAGTTTTTCTTCCTTTCTGCACATCTGAGAGATGAGTAAATACTATCTAGTTACCTGCAAGGGTGCAGGTTTCCATTATCCTGCCCAATTTGATGCTTCTGTCAAGAACACAGCCTTATGACTGCCCTTTTTTGCCTCCTGAAGCTTGCTGCTGAGTGTGATGCTTTGGGAGAAGGTTTGCATCTAAGACGTACAAGAACCAGATCCTGTTTCAGTGTTCAATGCAGAAGCTTTTAGTCTTTCTAATTTTTTGCCTTGGAAAATTACTGATTAGTATTGCAAATGTGTTTGTATACTTCTTTAAAGTCTGGTTATTTTTCTCCATCAAATGGTATTCTTAAAGTATAAATGCAGTTGCCTCATCAAGAGAAGTTCAACCATGGAAGGTCATAGAACTTACAGTGAAGAGCAAATTTTAATAAGGCCCCAAGGTCCCCAATTAATTCTCCTTTTTTTTTTTTTTATATATACTCATCAATGCTGGGCCACCGATTGCATTGAGTGTCCTTTAAAATAATTCATACTGCAATCCCTTGAGTACTTTCAAGGTAAATAAGTTTTAAAGTTAATCACAGTAATGGTAAAGAGATAGAAACTGCTTTTTCCTGTACTTGTTGTGTATAACTATAGGCCCATATAGATAATCAAACATTTATAGGCAGATCTGGATCGATTTAGAGATTACAGCTGAAGCAAGGGTTGAATTGCAGCTGGATGTTGTTGAAATTGTACAAGCTCTCTTCTTGACATTTTTTTTTTATATTCCAGCTTCCTCTTGCTATTTTCCTCTTCCCTATAAAATCTTGTATTATCTGCAGGTTTTGAAGACTTCGTTTTCTAATCTGGGTTGCTTTTTTTGTTTTGCTCTTTAAATAGAGATTTGAGAAAATGTGAGAGTATTACTTGACAACCAAATTATGTTGGAGCGAAGCGAGTTGACTTTGTTGCGTGGAGCTGCATCAGCTGGTCTTCTGGCAAAGTACAGTTCAAGATGAAAGAGTAAAAAATGCTTTATTCTTAAACTTCTGGGCAAATACTAGACATGGCCTGGTTGTTATAGTGAAGTTACCTTTAAACACTAGTGTTTAATGGAAATGGATGCTTTCTGCCATCATTTTTAGTTTGGTTCGGGAATGTATTTTTACACGAACCTTGCGTGTCCCCTCTTTCCAGTCTTGCTGTGCTCTGTAGGATGGACTCAGTGCAGGGGCTGAGTTCCTTTCCAGGTGAAGACAGATGTGAAGATGGGCTCTGGTTCTTTGCCTGGGGCTGCTCCTCAGCGCCCTCTGCTTTCCTCCCCAGACCTGCCCTGTCACACTGCCCTGCCTAGTGACCAAGACTGAGCTGCAGGTATTTGTTCCATTGAAGCAATGGGCTTTTCTTTACCACTGGGTTAAAGAGAGAACCAGTGGTTCAGTGTCTGCTGGAAATCCCATCCCAGGTGTAGACAGTGCTCTGCTGAGTGCAGCCTTCTTGCAGCATCCCACATGGTTTGGTAAGTAGGAGTCTGGCTATTAAAATCAGCTGTTCTGAATGTTTAAAAGGTACCTTGTACAAAAAAAAAAAAAAAAAAAAAAAAAAAAAAAAAAAAAAAAAAAAAAAAAAAAAAAAAAAGTTTGCTGTGAATGTTTAACATCTTAATTGCTTATGTGTACTTAATTTGTTCTGTTTCCTCCAAAGTCCAGCTTCTTCCTTTTATGGAACTTTGATATCTCTTGCTTTTGAGAGGGTCTTCTTACTCGTACATATGCTGCAACCTAGAAGTATCCACATGAGAAATTTGTCTATAGGTGAGCAAGACTAGATTTTTTGCATTCTGCAGATCTAATCAAAGCTCATTTTAATAATGTGATTTGTCTCAAATTTTCCACCAGGTCTAAACCTTTAGACTTTTCAATCTGCTTTCCAGTCATTATAAGCAGATTTCTGTATGAATAATGCATAGTTTTGCTTTAAAACTCAGTCTACACAAATCCACTTTATTTTCACTTTTTATTGATTCCAACCTTGGTGGCTTGCATACACCAGAAATTTCACAACTTAGCAATGTGTCTATCCCTACAAACGAGTCATTGATCAAAAAAGGTTAATTTGACTGACTCCCTTGAATTTTTCATTGTCTATCCTTTTTGTTTCTATTTAAGTAGTAAAAACAACTTCCATTTAGAAACTTCAGTTTTCAGAAGAGTAGGGTATTACTTTCTCTGCTGAATGCATGGGCATAGAGTATATTCATTTAAATACAAATTCATGGAAACAATTCACAAATACAATTCACAGAAAATTTGAACCCATTGAAGTAAGTTATTACTGTAAGAATGCTCAGGTTATGCTTTCATTCCAAAGAGATTAATCTGTTGCTGACTCCTAATATTTAATTCATTATGAAGTTATGTACAACAGAATTTAATTTTTTTGAAAGGTAAAGAAAGTGTTTTTGACCTCTACTTCAATTGTTTTTTTTCTCTTTTCCCCTCCCCTTCCCTTGATATAATTTGGGGGTTTTTTTTCCCTTGAATTTCCTCAGGGCTTTTCTTCTCAGGTGCTCTGTCATCTCACTTTTTAATTTCCCTGTTACTTTCTGAGGTGGATGTAGCAGGGACCCAAATGCTGACTTGGAGATAACAGTGGAAAGCCCTGTGGGCACTGGGCCACTATGGCTCGTCCTGGTGGGCTGGGGTCTGGCAGCCTGGGAATTCACACCTGAAGACCTGGACCCTGATGGACTCTGATTGTGGAGACAGGGCTGCTGCTGGGTCTTTGCTGACCTACTGTGATTGTGGTTGCTAAGGTGTAGTCTGGAACCAGTGTCTTGTGATTGTAGGAATTAATAAATTTAAAATAGAAAACACTTCTCAGCTTACACAGATCTCTGTTTTATGTTGGCAGCAGCCACTACAGACCAGGTTTTTCCACTCTCCTTGAAGGGGACTTACAAAATCAGCAGAGGAGCTTTGCTGGAGAGATGCAAGATTTGGGTTCATGTTTCCCTTTAGAGTTCTCAGTAGGAGGTGAAAGAGAATTTCTGCTGTTATTTTAGGAAAGGTGATTTCTGTAAAATATCTGCCTTTTAGCAGGGAGCCTGAGGATTTTATATGGGACACAAAATTTTACATAGGATGTGGCAAAACTTGCCAGAGCAGTAGCAGCCCCTTCCAGAGGTAAGAGGGACCTGGTGGGCTCCATATGGGAGCAGCTGGGCTCCCCTGGAGCAGTGCAGATGCTGCTCGGAGTAGAAGACAATGTCCCCTTGCTCCTGCTGCTACCTTTCACTTGCATGGGCATAGGCACTTTTTTGATCATGATGCCTGGAGAGGCATCAATCACATCTGAATTATCTGCTGCCTCAGAGGTTTTATTGTGCAGCACCTGTTTTTCTCTAAGCCTGGGCACTGTGTGATCTGACCAAAGCCTGGAGGGAACCACATACTGCCACGCCAATTTTATGTGCTGCCAAACCTCTTACAGTAAAGTGCCTTTAAAGCAAGACTGTCAGCATGGTTGGCTGAGTGACAGAAGAGCCGTGCTCACCACTTGTTAGATACTTGTTAGTTGTGAAATGCCAAGGGGTTGTTATCCTCCCCGTAAGTTTCTTAACTCAACCATGTGCAATAAGGACCCTGACTCTCCTCAGGTAGCTTTAATCAATACACAGATTTTTTCATGGACATAAGGAGACAGAGCAACATCAAGGAAAGCTCAGGCAGTATTAGACAAGCACAAGTGGGGTGGGGAATGATGGCATGGTACAGCCTTGATCCATCTGAGACTAGGCCATTTTGATGGATTACCAACATATTTGCAAACAACAGTTGTGGGAAAAAAACCCCTGTTTTCTGTGTGAGAGGTTCTGTTTTCCTTATAGAAGTGCGTGCTGGTTGGACACTGCTCTCCTGTGGCTCTGGCTGAGATGTCCCCATGTTACATGGGCAAGGGGCCAGGAACCTGCTTCCCAGTGGTCACACAACCTTCCCAGCACACACAGCCCTGGCACTTCCCTTGCTGTTACTTCCTCCTTCACTGTGCTTGATGCTTGCAGGGGCTGGCACTTAAATATGCTCCATGCAGCCTGGAGCACTTTTGAAGCAGGTGATTTAAACAAATATAGAAATTGTTCCTGTCCTTCCTGTGGTAGTTTCAGCCTTTCTCCCATTGTTTCCTCAGCGGGTTCTTTGGAAACCAGTGCCTGAGCTGGCCCAGCAATGGCTCTGTGCTGAAGCAGAGGAGCTGCTAGAAACAGCACATCCCAGTAGATAATGTCTACTTTATCTAATGTTTTGAAATACTCTCAGCACTCCTAGCTGCTGGGACCCTGGTCTCCTGCCCATGTCTGCGGTGATATTTTATCACAGCCTGATAAAGTGTCCTAGCAGTGCAGGTTGCCCCTGCTTCACAATTTTATACCCTTCCTGTGTAACAGAAATAGCAATGTGGATGTATTTATTCAAAGCGTCAAGGGAAGGGGCCTTTAGCAGCCTGGCTGGCTGTGTGACATTTACCTTCTCATGTCTGTCAGAGTTTTCATGTCTGAAATGAGGCTTGTGAACAGCTCCTCTCAAGACTGTTCTTCAGCCAGGGCTGAAACATTAGGGAGGAAGAATAATAATCTATTGACTTAATTTTATGTAGTGAGACAATTTCCTATGCATTTGGGACACTTCTGTGGCTTGTATGTCATCATTCTTCATTGCATGTCTTTTGGTCTTGTAAGATTGACAAAAGAACCACTTAACCATCCGATTTCATATACTCTTTCTTAGGACAGCATTTGAATGAAAAGTTGACATTTATATTGAGTCCAAAGTAAGGATTCTTTATTTCCTGAACTGGGCTCTAAGAGCTGGATGTAACTGCATACAGACTTCAAAAGATGAAGATGTCATATCTCAGTATCTGGAGTATTTTATTTTATTTTATTTTATTTTATTTTATTTTATTTTATTTTATTTTATTTCTTTTATTCTGGCAAGGTCAAAAAGATTAAAACCTTTGTGTTATAAATGGGAAGGCATTCATTACTTAAGTGGACTCAGCCCATAGGCAATGCTAGATTTGAGGCTTTCCTGCCTGTCTCCAAGCAGGCTGACCAGGAGAGGCAGAGCTGGGCTCACTGGGTGCCAGAGAAGAGATGGAGCTGGAACGCTCAGTGGGTTTGTCCCAGCTGAAGGTACTGCTGTTGTGAAGCATGGGAAGTTTGGTGAGGTATGGGAAGGTCTGTGGTTTGAAAATGCTCTGTGGTGAAATTTCGTGAAGGATGCTGCCTTACTTTCTGTTCAATTTGAGTGCACAGGTGACCAGCACAGTGAAAACAGGAGCCAGGATAGAATGGCTGGGAGGATTCATTTATTTTTAGTAACATAAGGGAGATTTCTGTGCTGGCTTTGTTTTGCTTGTTTGTTCTGGTTACAATATCTGCATCATCTCAATACTTGAGAAAGCAGTGCCTTGGAGATGTCATCAACAACTGCCTGATGTTTCATTCTCTCTCATTATTCTAGAGACTATGTGAATGTGCAATATCATACTTATTTTTTGAGGTTATAGTAAGATTTCTTATGGTTTCTTCCTGCATACTGTTTCTAGCATTGGATGGGATTCCTAAATTGGAAAAGATATTAAAAAAATGAATGTCGGAAAAAAGCAAATAAAAATAAGGAATAAAGCTTAGCACATAGATTTCAAATAATTCTTGTACAAACTTAATTCTTTTCCTTAAGCACTGGCAAGTTTTTTCCAGAGAAGGGAAACACTGCTAACATTTTATTAACACCTTTGTTACCCTGGCCTTTTCAATCTAACAGCAGAGTGTAGCTTGGGGGAGGGTGTTACAGCTTATCTTCTACTCTTTTGACACCTTGTGCAAATTAATGACAAAGCCCCACGTAATGTGCAAGTGAAAATGAGGTTTTGCTGGTACTTGAAAACCCTATGCTAAAACTCCAAAATGAAAATTCTCTTTTCTTGAGCCCCATGGCCTAACCCCCTCCTGTGAGCAACTGGGGGGAGGTGGGAGAAGAAAAAAGGAAAGGGGGAAAGAAAAAATAATTTTAAGTTTTTTTGAGATTGTGACTCATTATTCTTTAGCTCTCTGGAACGCCACGAGACTTTTTTAAGCATCCGCTATTTGTCACTTTTGGCAGAAAGAGGCTGATAGCTTGAGACTTGAATTGTCATTTTGTACATAACACACTGACAGATCCATGCAAAAACAAACCTACCAAAATTACATTTAAAAATTTATAAGGACACCAAATAAACTTAACAGAGATTTTGCCAAAGCTATTCTTAATTCTGTGATAAAAGACAGGAAAGAAGGAGCTGCTGGGGTTGTGCCTCTTACACGTGCACTGATTTTATGTATCTGGTCCTATAGCTTTCTAGTTGTGGTCTCCTAAAAGGGAATGGTCTTTTCATAACATCAGGTAGAGGGAGGGAACTTGTGTTTTGGCTCTTTGGAGGCAGAACAGAGAATCCAACTAGCATGCAACTGCTTCAAAGTGGGAGTGATCTCCCTCATTGAGCAAGGTGCTCTGTCAGAAATTTGCTGTCAGAACGTGTCTGAATGTGAATTTGCTTTTGGGCGTGCCAGCATTTTTTCTAGTCTGCGTCCACACACAGATGGAGGATTGGCTTTTAATTGCATGAATGTCAGCTTGTATGTTTGGACTCTTAAGAAGTTGCTTTCATAATGATCTTTTCCTAAAAGGGCCCAGCCACAGTATTTTAGCACAGAAAGAACTAAGATCTGGTTTCCTCAACACTCCTTTGTCAAAGCAGATGTTGCAATGTGGGGCAAGACAAGGAAGGGTCTCCCTCACCCAGTTCTTTGCCCAATGCTTGTATGAAAGTGTCAAAATGTTATTTTGTGTAGCCTATCTGTGAATTTTATTTCTGTCCACTATTATAAGGAGCTTGACTTTGTTCTGTGGCTTTCCCTGTAGTATCAGAGGCCTTTTTCATGCTCATACTTACTTGTGCAGTTTTTTGTTCTGTTATTCTTCAAAGTTGTCTTACTTGCTCTGGATGGCTTTTGCAATGGTCTGATTGATTGCTTGGGAGTTGAACACTCCCATGGAGGTACTCAATCCATCAAATCTCAAACCAAAGCTGTGCTTCAGTGACAGTAAATTGGAAGTTATTTATGTTTTTCTACAGGCAGTTGGTACTATCACTGTTTTCCTTGGAGTAGCATAAACGTATTGAAAAAAGGGTTCCTGTTCCAGAAACTTTAGAGGTAAGTTATATTTTTACCATGAAAAAACAATCCTGAAAATAAATATTGAATAACTATTTCAGAGGAGCCAGGGGGAAAATTATTGGTCATTCCAACTACTGGATAATGCACTGCCTTGAATTTGAAAGGGAAGAACTTACCTGGCCTTGTTATCAAGGCTGCACCAAACTGAATATTAAAAGTTATGCTTTGAAGTCAAGCTGAAGGTACACAGTAGTAGGCAGTATCCACTGACTTGACACGTTGACCCTGACTGTTGAGATCCCATGGTAACTCTTGGAATATGTATGCATGTATATGAGAGGAATAAACAGAGCTCTCAAATTTCAAGAAGAGAAATCACTGTTTCACTGCTTTCTCTCTGACCTTGAAAGATCTTGAATTATTAAAGAGTCTCTTAAAAGTGCAACCTAGTTTCTAAACTGTGTAACTTCAAAATGGCATAACTATTGTGAAATTTAGTTCTGGAACCATTTAAGCAATTTTTTTCTGCATTACTTTAATCACAAAAATTGGATGTTTCTATTGCTTTAGAATGTTTTATCATTTTAATTAAAATTAATACTTTTATATACACTGCAGTACTGTGAATTCAGGATACTAAAAGTTTTAACAACTCCTAACACTCTGACAAAAATATTCTTGAGTAGCTGAAATACTGGGGGAGTTTCGGATAGCTGAGTACCACCTGAGTTACTTACTTGCTTTAATTACAGAGGGATCTAGGTAGCTTTAAATACCACTGGAGTACTAAGGTATTATTTACACTGCATGTGAGCAGAAAGCAGACTCCACTGTGAGAACTTAGGCTGGACCAAACTTTGAGCTGCTTAAAAAAACCACCTACTTTTGGGCAGCTTCAACTTGAGCAGATTTTGAAATAAGGATCTAAGGATGGCACCTCTGTCTTCTTCCTTGGGTTAGAAGTTTTCATACCAGAAAAATTTCCCATGATTGTATATGAGGCAGGTGATGATGTGTTGTAGTCTTTGCCCCAGATTTGCCCTTGGAACAGTGAAGCAGAATCAGAACTATTGCTGTTTATAGGTTACTATTTTGTCTCTCATTTATTAGCATCAAAGAAGTGGCATCTCTCCCCAGTTCCTAGATTTGGGTTATTTTACGTTCTCTTGTGCCTAAGTGAGTTTCACATGCTGTAGGAGAAACTTGCAATGGAAAAACTAATCCAACCTCCTCCTTACAGGTGTGACCCTATGTCTGTGTTTCAGCAGGCACAAGAAAATAGTTCTGCTGCAGAGCCACTTGCAGGCTGTGGTCGAAGCTGAACCTTGCCTCTGGCACAGCTTTAGGTCTTGCAAATTCCTTTGAGTTCCATCTAACAGAGAGGTCTTTGAATTCTGGGTTATTGTCAATGTTTACAGCAATGTGATTAGAGCCAATTAATGACTTGTGCTTTGTATGTGCTATAGTAACAGAGATGTTGTTTTCCCACTTTGCTAAATGGGCACAAGGCAAAGAAACTTTCTCCTGACGCTCAGGAGGGAGTCTGTAGTGAAAGACAGTCCCCCTGCACCAAATACCAATCTCTCCCTGCCAAGCAGGTGTACCTAAGGAAAGCAGGCCTGGGAATGTCCAAGTTTATGCTGAGAAGAGAAGCAGGGCAGCTCTTTTTGATGCACACGTGGGCCACATCTATCACTGCGTGTGTATTGTGGTTCCACTGGAATAACAGTGCAGGGCAGTATCTCATGGCTGATGTGATTTGCTGTGTGTGTATACAGCTGCACTTACTGCCCTGTAATTTGTGTCCATGCAGAACTCCTTCAGCAAAGGCTGGGGGAAATAGGAAGGGGTGGAAAGGAGCAATTAATTTTGGTGTTTCAGGAAAGCAGCATCATGTAGATCCTGCTATCACATCCAGTTCTTCTCCTTGTGCATTTGTCACAGATCAAGCCTTGTTACTCACTTCTAAATGTAATTACTGTAAATGAGGCACTCTTCAATTCCAGGCTGTTGCACCATCCCAGAGCTATGCAAAGGTCCTACAGGAATCCATCCTCCATGTCTCAGGGACAGAAATGCTGCCAAGAAGCATAAACTATCACTTTTGCTTCCTCCATCTTAATAAAACAGAGACATCTTTCAAAGTTAATTTCAGAATTTTCTTTGTTGTCAGAAGTAATTTGGTGGCCTCAAAGGGCTAAAAACCCCATCCCTTGGATAGTCAAATGCACTTTTTGGGTATTTGTGATGTGATCTGTGGTGTGTAAACAGGCAGCTTCCAGACTCCATGCCCTCTTTATCTGGATCTGTAGACTAAAAACAGTGTGGGTTTTAATTTGGAGATACAGTTAAAGCTGTTCAGAGATGAAAAATTGAAAAGAGACTTGCTTGCAAGATGCATGTGGCTCCTTTTTCTAACATATAACCATGAGCACACCTGCTCTTGGTGAGCAGGAGCTCCAGCTCTGTCTCTGTGGGACTGAGGCTTGGTGGAGCTGTGGAGCCCCAGCACTGAGGGCTTAGCTTAGGGGTGGCCAAAGGTGCAGAATTCTTCCACTGAAGGATTCCCCTGCATCTCTGCTGATGTTGGGATGGACAAGGCTGTCCTTTGTTGGCAGAGATGAAGCTGGGGCAGGCAGCTCCACCACTGGGGTCTGTAATGAAAATTGCAGAGCTGAGGGCTGTGGCCCCTTCTGGTGGGAAGTGCCATGCAGAGCTCTCCCACTGTGCAGGGCTGGTGGGTGTGCAGCAGCCAAAGTGTTGGAGGGTCTGTGACTCCTGGGAGATGAGAGCAATGCCATGTGGCTCTGGACCTGTCCCTCCTAAAAGTTGCACAGTAAGGGGAAATAGTAACAGTTGGTTTCTGCTCTGTGAGAGAAATTAAGCATAATAATGTGTTAGCCTAGACTACTACCTGCCAGAGTTAGACAGACTCAAGGCTGGGATAAAAAAAGATTGTCATCTGATTTTTCCATCTGGATGAGACTGCTCAGTTTGCCTGCAGACTGTGTCTCTGGGGGCTGAGGCAGAGTGATGCTGCTGCACTCCCTGCCTCGCAAGGGGACGCACGACCAGTGGTGAGGTGTCCTGCAGGAGCACAGATGCCTTTCTGGAGAAAACTGAGATGTAGACCCAAACATGCTGATGAAAAACAACCTGAAAGTACACATGCTGGCCAGTTGGGGCCTCTCCCCCAACTTGCTGCTCACAAAACTCAGGTGATTCCAGATGCTGGATAAATATATAGAAAATGTTTTTATCCCACTTGCCAGGAGTTTAAAAACATATTAGGAAGAAAAAGAAGTGACAGTTGTAAAGTATCTAGCATATCAATGCTAAAAGGATATGACCAGGTCCTATTAAAAAAGGATTTCTGTTTTGTATCTAGAAATTAAACTGTATGCAATTATGACATGACCATTTAACCTTTGTCCAGTCTACCTGTCATTACCTATTCAGTCAAGCTTCCCTGAACAAATTGGTTTTATAGCAAAACTACAAAAAGTGATTAGCACAGAAACAGTATTTATTCTGATTATTGCCTAGTGACTAGACTATTGCAAGAGTTAAACCTCATTTGCATCTTTCTGCAAACAGATGTGGCCTTAAAGAGCTGTGGTATTGCAGACAGCAAGGCTAATGTGTAGGGTGTGTGGTATGTCAGCTTTCTGATCTGGCTGATTAGGCTTATAATTTCCTGTTTAAAACAGCTTCTGGTTGTTGGATTGTAAAGGGAAAGGCACTTTGGGGCTTAGGTAGCAGGGGAATTGATGTACCCAAATGTGTTTCATCTGAACGTGATTTGTTAATTTTAGATTTAAAGACTATGCTGGTCTTTTATTTATCTGCTTCAGCCTATGGTTTGCTTCCTTGTATGTTTTATTTTTAACTGCAAGGTTGTACATCTGTATTAATAAGTCATCCAAGAAGTATTGTAGCACTAAATAATCTGCACTTTCTAAGTGAAATAATTGTCACAGTTTGCACAAATAGAACTGTCTGGTTTGCTATAAGTGACATGAATATTACGGAAGATAGTCCAGTGGTAGAGACAATCTTCAGAATACATTTTCAAGGATTTCTTATTGCTTTGCAATGCATTTTTTGGTGAAACAGGCAAGTGATTTTAACTAACAGACTAGCCTCATCATTATTTAAAATCACTGAGTCATTTTTAGTCTCCCGATTTTCCTCTTCATAAGTAGCTTTATGGATGGACAGCATGGAAGCTGCTAACTAAATTTCAATTTTTAGTCATATAAGTAAGGGTGATAAAAATCCTATTTAATGGGGAATACTTCTTTGCCATGGGCTTGATCAATAAATTAAATGGATTAATTAAGTTGAGCTGTCAGGACCAAGGACTGTCATGAAGTCAGGCCAGGAGAGTTGGCCATTTATCAGAGGCAAAAGTTTGTCAAGAAAAGGCAGCCTTTAATGGGTTATTCTGGAATGCATGCAAATGAGCAAGGACCTAAAATATCTAGCAAGGAGTGTCTGTCATCGGATCACAGGCAATAGAAAAGGAGGTAGATACATGGAAATGTGGAAAGTCATTAAATTTGCTTATCAAACTTCTTACTGTGAATTTTTGAACTTCACGTTCTGAGATGATGAACTGGCTTGTAAGTAATAGTCTTACGTATTTCCATTTTTCACTCTTCACTGAGAAATTCAATTTGTTTTATGTTATGAGATATATACACACACAGACAAACATATACCTATATTTGTATGAAGTAGTTTAAAATGCAAGCTTATTAAAAAATAGGAAAGCATTTATTGCTTTCTGAGCATTTGAAGGAATTATGCTCTGCAGGTAGAATTCAATGCAGAGATTGGAGGCAGACCAACACATTCCTGTTATTTCAGCACAGGACACTTCCAGCGTCATTTGTGCCTGGCTCTTTTGCTGCCTACATGAGAGCCCTGTTGATCCTGACCTTGAGGATCTTACAGCTGGTTGCTGTGGGCATCTGCATGGAGGACCCTGATGAGTGACCCAAGCTGTCTTTGGACATCATTGGAGAGGAACAACCAGCAGATTTTCAGTGCCCACTTACTGAGGGTCAAGAGACAGAATGCACATAGGTGCTCCATAAATAGTTTTTCCTTGCCATCCTTAGGTTGCAGAAAGGTGGTGATAGTATTTCCTTGGCAGGCATAGGTGTGATGGCTCTGTGAAGCTGTTGTTGTCTGCGCAGCTCCCCGAGGCTGTGTGAGCAGCAGAGCAGCAGCAGATCCTGGCTCTTACTGCTTTGCCATGGACCTTTTGGTACCACGTGTTCCTCCGCGGATGTGGTAGGAGTGAGCTGGTGTGTGCTTCCCAATGTAGAAAATGAAGCAGTGCATATAATTGCATCAAAGTTGCATCTCTGTTTTGGTACTTCCAGTTTAGCTCCAAAGCCCTGGCCATATGGATGCACTCCTACAGCCACTCTGGAGGCAAGCTGAGAATAAAATGAGCTGTGTGCAAGTGCTGCAAGCCTGTGTAAATGAAACCTGCCTGACAAACCAGAAACATGCCTTTTTGATGTATAACAAAAATAAAATTTTCTCAAGGCATAGAACTTTATATATGCTCAATTCCTGTTGATTAAATAGTTCTTGGCTCAAAAGACCAAGGGAGTCAGCCAGGGATGCTGATACCAGGGCAGTGATTTATCAGGAGATATGCAAAGACAACAGGGCTAGAAAAATGTGCCCAGCCATGTGGGCAAGACCAAGGTCTTCACTGTAGTTTGAAGATGCTCTGGTTTGACACTGGCCAATTCCCAGCCACCCATGGAAGTCCTTCACTCACCCTCCCCTGCCACAGGTGGGCAAAGGAGAGAAAAAAATTAATGAAGGCTTCATGAGTTGAGATAGGGAATGGGAGAAAACACTCCAACGGCAAAACAGGCTCAACTTAGAGTTGCAAAGTGAATTTATTACTAATAAAATCAGAGCAGGATAGCAAAATAAGCCCTTAAAAACACCTTTTCTTCCCCCAGGCCCCTCCTTCCTTCCCACCGACAGTGCAGGGAGACAGGGGATGGGTTTTTGGTCAGTTTGTTACCTGAGGTTTTCTTCTGCTGCTCTGGGAGAGGATTCCTTCCCCTGCTACACTGTGGGGCCATTCCCATGGGAGAGACAGTTCTCTGTGAATTTCTCCAGTGTGGGTCCACTCTCACGAGCAGCAATCCTCCCAAAACTGCTGTGACATGTGACATGCTGTCACTCTTACACAGAGTGCAGTCCTCCAAGGACAGGCTGCTCCAGCTTGGGAGCAAGGCTTCTCTCTCCTCTGGGTCTCCCAATGGATCAGAGCCTCCTCCAGACATTCCTCTGCTCCAACGTGGGCACCTCCCCCACGGGCTGTGGGTGGATCTCTGCATCCCCCGTGGATCCCCACAGGCTGTGGGTGGATTTCTTTATCCCCCATGGATCCCCATGGGCTGTGGGTGGATTTCTTTATCCCCCGTGGATCCCCATGGGCTGTGGGTGGATCTCTGCATCCCCCGTGGATCCCCACGGGCTGTGGGTGGATCTCTGCATCCCCCATGGATCCATATGGGCTGTGGGTGGATCTCTGCATCCCCCGTGGATCCCCAGAGGTTGCAGGGGCACAGCTGCTGCACCATGGTCCCACCACGGCCTGCAAAGGAATGTCGGGTCCAGTGCCTGGAGCACCTCCTGCCCTTCTCCACTGACCCTGGTGTCTCCATGTTGTTTCTCTCACATATTCTCACCTCCTCCTCTTTTCCAGCTAGAAAAAAACTGTGCCCCTCTGTTTTGATTTTCTTCTTAAATATGTTGTTACAGAGCCTCTCTAACTGGACCAGCAGCATGTCCAACCTCAAACCCATGAAAGATTGGCTCTGTTGGACATGACGGAGGCTTCCAGCAGCTTCTCACAGAAGCCACTTCTGTGGCCCCCCACTGCTATAAACCAGGCTGTGCAAAGCAAACACAGGAGGGAAAACCCTCTTTGCAACAAGGGCGAGAAGGTGCAAGAAGAAGAAAGGACTTGGTCTTTCCTTGAGGTTGTTCAGGAAGGGTGGAGAACAGGGTCTGCCTGACCTTGGCTCGCTGAAGTGCACCTGGGATGGAAGAGGATGGAGAGACTGTGATTGGTGATGACTTCTGGAATGCTTCCCCCTCCATGCTTAATGGGGCAATGAGAATCACTTTGCTGTAGTTTTGTCTTGGGGACTTGGGAGAAAAGTTAAAAATGCTTCTGAGTGGCTGAAGCACCTTAGCCATGGTGTGAGCTGGGCTCCTTAGGCGTAATTTTTTTGTGACACTGGTCTGTGGGGTCTTGATAAACATTTTAAAAATGACCTTGGTACTTCAGCTGTAGGAAAGCTAGGCTTTTTGTACCTTTTTTTCTTAAACTATTATCAGCAGCTGTGAAGTGATGCAATCCATATGCCGTATGGAGCACCTATATATAAAAATCTGACATATGGATGTTTTGAAGTTCTCGGAAGATTCCACATGCTCAAGATCACCCACGTGCTAAAAACATTCTGTTTGGGAATTAGTTGTTGAGATTTATGTTGAATTCCCAAAATGAAACCAGGCAAATTGTGCTGGGAATATTTGAAGCACAGAGTCAGGTCTGAATTATGCTTTTTGGTCCCCAGTGGAGTACCACAGGTTTTGGGAAGGATGTGTTTGGACTGAATGTTTTCAAGGTGTCTCTGCAAATAACTTATGTTAGATCTCTTAACCCATTGGATCTGAGCTGTTTCTAGCTTGTGGTTCTTCACTGTCATCTCCTGCCATCCCCTAGTTGGTGGCCTCTGTCTCTGTGGGCAAAATAGGAGGGGGAGGATGAAGCACAACATCACTGAACATCGGTTTCTCAATTAAGTCCTCGGGACTCAGATACACTGTTTTGCTGCATGGAAGTTAAGGCAGACTACTGACTGCTGTTTCTGTGGGACTTGAAGAAGGTATGGCATTCCAATGGATCCAGAAGATAGGAAGAACACAATTTGTAAGAAGCTTCTGCCTTTGCTAACACTGATTTTCCATGCTGCTGTAGCTCATCCTGTCAGAATGATTATCTGGAAGTTCTCCATGGCTAACTAGCATGAGTTGGCCAGACTTTTTTTTTTTTTTTTTTTTTTTTCTTTTTTTTCAACCTTTTTTAATCCACTGAGATGAGAATTCACCTTTCTACTGCTGATTTGGCTGGTGCAGTCGGGCTGGCTGCACTAACCTCCCCAGGAAATTCACCATCAGAGTGTGTGAGTGAGTGGCAAGGTGGGCATAAGGCATGGTGGGCATGTTGGCTCCACACAGATGGAGACTGAGGATTGAGTGAGCAAATGGTAAGGAGGAAGCCACACATAAACTGAAAAGACTTTTCAGTTTTACTCACTGTTTAAGAAGCACATAGCAAGTGCTATAAAAATACAGACGAGTAATATGTAGTTGGTTGATCCTCCCCTGGCCTCAGCAGAGGCAGATGGAAAGGGGCCCGTTTGTCTGCTGGTTTTGGGGCATGTTTAGAGTAAGTGTGAATACAAACTCTGCCACTGCACAAGGATCATGATCTGGGGAGAGCTTATACCCTTGGACATGCTGTGCTCCCAGATGTTTGTACCAGTGCCTAAAGTTTTCATGCAAGACATCTCAAATTGCAGCTGTCCTCTCTGTTGACTCTGCTCTTGTGGAATGGCAGAGGATTGACATTGATTTGGATCCTGCTTTCTGAAATGCTTAGTTCAGGGCTTTAGTGATGCAGTGATGTGGAGTAGCGGCAAGCAGCACACTCTGGAGCTTGGTTATTTAGGGGCCCATGTTACAGATGTTCTTGTTAGCCATCCAAGCTCAGGGTAAGGCTTTACTCCGGAGCAGGCAAACGGGTGTGGGGTGTGCCATGCCAGTTCTGGGGGTATGCTATGCCAGTTCACACAGGCAGGGTTGCAGGTTTCCTCCTGTTAGTCGGGCTTTTTGTTAATTGTGTTTTTGTTGGTTGGTTTGTTTTGGGTTTGGTTTTGGTGCTGGTTTTTTTTTTTTTTGTTTGTTTGTTTGTTTGTTTGGTTTTTTTTTTTTTTTTTTTTTTTTTTTTTTTTTTTTTTTTTTTTGGGAGGTGGGTTTTTATGGTTGGTTTTTGTTGTTGTTGTTAGGTTTTTTGTTGTGGGCGTGTTTTTTGTTTGTTTGTTTGTTTGTTTGTAATGGTTTTTACATGATCAAAAACTGCAGTTAGTAAAAGTGTATGAAACCAAAGAGAGTCCATGTAAAAGGATGTGTCTGTCCAGACCCATTCCTGTGTGGAGTGTTTGAGCCTATCTGTGGTTCCAGGGGGCCTTGCAGAAGAATCCTGCCTGCGATGTGAATGATCTCCTTTCTCTGGTGGCTGAGCGTAGGGAGGAAGTAGAAAGGCTGAAAAGTATTAGGGAAAGTGAAAGGGAAATAGATTGGTGGAGTTCTACCCTTCTATCCTTGAGGGAGACCCACCAGGAGTCAGAGGATTCCCATGCCTCCCACTGTCAGGCAATAGGAGGACACCTGGGGGGTGAAGGGGAGTGGAAATGGGTCCTACTCAGGGAGGTAACAAAAATTCCTCCTGACCCTCATCACCTATCTCGGTGCTACTTCAGAATAGGTATGAGGCCCTGGATTGGAGGGTCAGCCAGACGACTCAGAAGAAAATAATTTGTCCAGTGAGCCTCCCAATTGCACTAAATCTGTCGGACAGACCACCACATCTGACATTAGAAAGAAAAGGGTAGTTATATTGGGTGACTCCCTTCTGAGGAGAACAGAGGGCTCCACATGTCAGCCAGACCCATCCCACAGGGAGGTCTGCTGCCTCCCTGGGGCCTGGGTATGGGATTTCACTGAGAGACTCCCTGGGCTGATTGGGCCATTGGAATATTACCTACTGCTGGTACTCCAGGCTGACAGTGACAAGATTGAAAGGAGGAGCATCAGTGCAATTAAAAAGAAATTTAGGGCACTGGGTCAAGTGGTTGCTAGGACAGCAGCACAGGAGTGTTCTGCTCAGTCCCTTTGGTGCCAGAGAAAGGCTATGAAAGGAATGGGAGAACTCACATTATCAACAAGTGGCTCAAGGATTGGTGTCATCAGTAGAATTTTGGGTTCTTTGATCACAGGCCAACTTTTTAAGTGCCTGGCCTGCTGAAACTGGATGGGCTCCATCTCTCTGTAAAGGGCAGAAGGATTTTAGCTCATGAATTGGTGGAACTCATTGGGAGGGCTTTAAACTAGGTTTGAAGGGGGAAGGGGATGCAGCTGGGCTGTCTGCAAGCAGGTCCAGGGGTGGTAAGCCTGAGTTAGGGGTGAAATCAGCAGCTCAGCTGAGGTGCATGTATACTAATGCACGCAGCATGGGTAACAAACAAAAGGAACTGGAAGCAACAGGAAAGCTGTAGTCACCATCATGCAAATATGGTGGGATGACTCACATAGCTGGAAAACTGTACTGGATGTCTTCAAGCTCATCAGAAGAGGCAGGAAAGGGAGAAGAGGTGGAGGGATGGCTCTTTATATTAGGGAGGCTTTTGGTGCCATGGGTATTGAAACTAATGATGATAAAGTTAAATGTCTGTGGGTGAGCATTAAGGAGAATGCCAACAAGGCTGACATCCTACTGGGAGTGTGTTGTCATCCAGCCAGCCAGGAGGAAGAGGTGGACAACCTATTCTATAAGCAGCTGGAGAATATTTCAGGGTCACTGGTCCTTGTTCTCGTGGGTGACTTTAACCTACCAGACATCTGCTGGGAACTTAATACAGCAGAAAAAAGGCAATCCAAGAAGTTCTTTGAGTGTGTGGAGGACAACTTCTTGTCGCAGCTGGTGGGTGAGCCCACCAAGGGAAGGATTATGTTAGACCTGTTAGCAAATAAAGATGGGCTGGTGGGAGATGTGGTGATTGGAGGCCAATTGGGGCACAGTGATTGTGAAATTGTAGAGTTCTCAATATTTGGTGAAATCAGGAGGAACGCCAATAAGACTTTTATGTTGGACTTCTGGAGGGCAGACTTTGGCTATTTAGGAACTTATTCAGAGAGTTCCTTGGGAAGCAGCCCTTAAAAACAGAGGAGTCCAGAGAAGGTGTACTTCAAAACAGAGATCTTAAGGGCATGGGAAGAGACTGTCACATTTAAGAGAAAGATGAGTAGACAAGGAAAACATCCAGCCTGGATGGACAAGGAGCTTTTGAAGAAACTAAGGTGACCCTTTTTGGAAGGAGGGTCACATCTCTCAGAAAGTATTTAAGGGGCTTACTAGGGCATGTAGGAAGAAAAATTTGAGAGGCCAAAGCTCAGTTTGAACTTAATTTGGCAACTTCTGTAAAGGATAATAAAAAATATTTTTACAAATAGTAAAAGGAAGGGTAAGACCAGCCTTTTTTCTCTACTGGATGTGGGAGGGAACTTAGTAACTGCAGATGAGGAGAAGGCAGAAGTGCTTGACATCTTCTTTGCCTCAGTCTTTAGTGGGAAGATGGCATGTTCTCAGAATAATTGTCCTCCTGGGCTGGTAGATGGTGTCAAGGAGCAGAATGGTCCCCCTGTTACCCAGGAGGAGGCAGTCAGAGAACTGCTGAGATCTTTGGATATTAATAAATCTATGAGACCAGATGGGATTCATCCCAGGCTGATATGTTGTAGATGAGTTGTGAAGCTGCTCTCCATCATTTACCAACAGTCCTGGCTCACTGGTGAGGTTCCAGATGACTGGAAGCTGGCCAACGTGCCGCCCATTCACAGAAAGGATGGGAAGGAGGATCCTGGTAAATATAGACCAGTCAGCCTGACCTCAGTACCTGGCAAGATAATGGAACAGTGTGTACTGAGTGTCATCACACAGCACCTACAGGATGGCCAGGATATCAGACCCAGCCAGAAGGGGTTTTTAGGAGGGGTAGGCTGGGTTTGACCAACCTGATCTCCTTTTATGACCAGGTGACCTGCCTGGTGGATGCAGGAAGGGCTGTGGATGTTCTGCTTGGAGTTCAGCCAGGCCTTTGACACTGTCTCCCAGAGCACACTCCTGGAAAAGCTGCAGCCCACGGCTTGGACAGGAGCACTCTGTGCTGGGTTAGGAACTGGCTGGATGGCCGGGCCCAGAGAGTGGTGGTGAATGGTGCTGCATCCAGCTGGGGACAGTCACCAGTGGTGTCCCTCAGGGGTCTGTGCTGGGGCCAGCTCTGTTCAATATTTTCATTGACAACGTGGATGAGGGTATTCAGTCTTTAATGAGTAAATCTGCAGTTGACACTAAGGTGGGAGTGTGTGTTGATCTCTTGGAAGGTAGGAGGGCTCTGCAGAGAGACCTGGAACAGTTGGATGGATGGGCAGAGTCCAGTGGGATGAAGTTAAACAAGTCCAAGAGCTGAGTCCTGCACTTTGGCCACAATAACCCCCTGCAATGCTGTAGGCTGGGGACGGTGTGGCTTTCCCCAGGAGGAAAGGGACCTGGGGGGTTCTAGTCAGTAGCCGGTGCCCAGGTGGCCAAGGAGGCCAATGACATCCTGGCCTGGATCAGGAATGGTGTGGCCAGCAGCAGCAGGGAGGTCATTCTTCCCCTGGACTCAGCACTGGTGAGGCCTCACTTTGAGTGCTGTGTCCAGTTCTGGGCCCTCAGTTTAGGAAGGACATTGGGACACTTGAGCATGTCCAGAGGAGGCAGCGAGGCTGGTGAGGGGCTTGGAACACAAACCCTGTGAGGAACGACTGAGGGAGCTGGGGCTGTTCAGCCTGGAGAAAAGGAGACTCAGAGGTGACCTTATCACTCTCTATAACTTCCTGCAAGGTTGTAGTCAGCTGGGGCTTGGTCTCTTTCACCAGGCAGCAACTGAGAGAATGAGAGGACACAGACTGAAGCTGTGCCAAGGGAAGTATAGGTTGGATATTAGGAAAAAGTTTTTTATGGATAGAGCGATAAAGTACTGGAATTGTCTGCCCAGGGAGGTGGTGCAGTCACCATCCCTGGATGTGTTTCAAGAAACACTGGATGTGGCACTCAGTGCCATGGTTTAGGGTGTTAGGTGTGAGATGTTAGGGCATGGGTTGGGTCCAATGATCTTGAAGGTCTCTTCCAACATAGTAATTCTGTGGTTCTGTGATGTATATAAACCCCTTTCTCTCCAAAGAGCTGTCAAGGAGAAGTTAATTCTACTACCAATAAATGTTCGTTGTAATGTGTGAAGCAATAGCAGGAGAGTGACCCTACAGCATGTGTCTGTACATCACTTTAATTTGTAATCAACCTGGAATGGTATCTCATTCGTAGCTGTGTCTTAGTTATTTGCACGTGCTGTGCTACAGTGGATTCTACTTGCTTAAAACTCTTGTCAGGGAAGAAACATTTTTCTGGCTTTTATTTGCAATGAAAGCTGTTCCCTAGAGTCATGTCAGCTGCAGAAATCCAGACCCCAGCACAAGTGTCTGCATTAAAAACTGGGCTCCATTAAAATGCTGTGACTGCACATGTCACAAACAGAGACAGGCAGTGCAGCAGCACAGGCACTTGAAAGATTCTGCTTTGAAACCAAGGGGCTTTTGAAACTGTGGGGCTTTTGAAACTGGGGTTGCAACCCCGGAGAAAAGAAACAGCTATATCCTCTCTTTGCTTCTTCCAGCCTCTGTCAGCTTCTGGCTTTGAATTTTCTCTGAAATTATGCACTTGTCTCTTGGTAATCTTTCCCCATATTTTAATTGGGATGGCAGGTAAGGCATAAGGTCAAAGAACTTGAAATGACCTTGTAAAACTAAGACAATGGAGCTGGAAAGATGGCCCTTTAGTTAAAACTGGTGATAGTAACTGCCAAATTTTTGGGAATATTTGCAAACTCGTGATTCGATCAAGCAAAATTACATAAAATTTTTGACCTTTGAATATAAACAGTGCTGGAAGACTCTGAGAAGAGAATGGCAGGGCTCCAGTAAGAAAGACATGTATCATGACAGTTTAGTCCACACTGTGTAGGCAGCAAGGCATGCTGATGGGTTAATGCATCTTTTTCACATTTAAGAGAGAAGTACATGTCCTCTTCCTTTTCGTACAAAATGTTTCATTTGTTTATATGTGTGTGTATGCGTGTCACTCCCATCCATAGGTGGGGTGCATGCCCTTAAGACAAGGGTTGCCTGCTCATTCTGGCCAGTTTTTATAGATGGCACATTGCTGTGATTGTAGGAGTGCATTTTATTTCAGTAGCAAGCAATGCAGCCACCACTTGTTTAATATTAAGTCTGTTTTCCCTCAATTCCTTCCTTCCTTCCAGAGGAAGAGGAGGAGGAGGTTTGGAGCAGCATGTTTTGGTCGGTTTTGCTGCTCTGTTGTGGTGTGGCAGCAGGTTTGTCTGTTACTAGGAGACACTGGTTCCAGGGGAGCTTTTGAAGTGGAAGGGTTTAGGGTTTATGGTGAGGTCACAGGTCCTGGGGGAATTAATTCATCAGATCAGCTGATGAGAAGTGCTGTCCTCTGCCCTAGCAGGTAAGGGTATGCTCTGCTTTTAAGCATGTGAGTAGTCCATGTTGAACTTGGATTAGAAGCTGAGATTGCTTTTTGACAGTGTAGAAATAAATTAGAGAGCAATAATAAATCCCAAAGAAGAGATTAGGATTTTAAAAACTGAAGACTCTGACCTTGCTCATCCTCTGCTCTTGTCCTACTCTTTTTTGACTATAGAGCAAAAAGAGAAAAGTGCTGAAGGCAGTTCAGGTTTTAAGTGCAAAAGACTAATGTTTTGGTGAGATGAGCAGGAAATAATGGCCAGAGACTTGCAGAAGAGTGTTGAGACCTGCACTGATTTTTGAATCCCTGCTTAGTACTGCAGGTCATCCAAGACCTAAACTACAACAAAGGGCATTTCAGAGACAGAAAAACAGAGATCCCATAGGCACAGAGTGCACTAATCTGGATGTAGCAAGCAGGTTATGGGTGTTACGGATTCTTACTGTTTGGTGTGTGTTGGGAAAGATGGGAAAGGAAGGGCTTGTGGATATGATTGTCTGGTAAGAAATACTGGAGATGTAAAATCTGTGAGCAAAATAGAAATGAAGGCCAGCTTTGAGATGTAGGCATGGCAGGCAGGAAGACTGATTAACTGGAGATAGGCTGAACGACAGAAAACAAAAGGACTCAAGAATGCAGTCCATCTCCACCCTGCCAAGGCATCGAGGAAAAAGTAAATAAGAGTAGTCTTTAGAGTTTAGAATGTAGGATGAGATGGTAGTTTAGTAGTTCTCATAGGCTGCATGCAAAGTTTGTAGGTTTTGTATCTTGCGCCAGTTGGTCACTGTGAATTAGAATATTCAACACAAAAGGAGATATAATGTGTTGGAACAAGGTCCTTACTCTCTTACTCTCTTAGCTCTTACCTTCTCCTCTTACCTCTTGCTCCTTCCCCTCTTGCCACTCTCCTTTTTCACTACTTTTTTCCCTGTGCTCTGTTACCTCTCTTGCCTCTTCACCCCTTCTCTTGCCCGCTCTCTCCCTCTGCTTCTTCTACCTCCCTCTCTCCTACTGCCCTGACCCCGGCACTCTTCTTACCTCCCTTACCTCATACCCCCTCTCTCTCTCCCTCTCTCTTTAAGGGCTTCCCTTCAGCTGAGGCTGGTAGCTGAAAGCAGGCCGTCTTTACCTATGACCCTTGCAATAAAACCACGTGTTTCTAGAATATCTCAGGTCTGCAGAGTTCCTTATCCCTGCCATCCACGGATGCCCCTACCGGTGTGGGACTGTGCAAGCTGCTGGGTGTGTGCTCTTAAGCAGAATGAACAATTTTCTCAAAGATTTTCTAAGGTGTTAATCCCAGTAACTGGATAATGCTGTGTAAGTGCCAATTAACTTCTGGTAACTCTTTGGCAGCCCGAGAAAGTTCTACTGTAATTCCCCACTTTCCCATCCTCATGGGGAAAGCAGAGGCTAGGGAAGTTGAGCCCCGAGGTGGTTGTTACGTTCCTGCAGCTGGTGCTGATGGCAGACAGAACCCTGCAGCTGCAAATGGATCTTATGCATTAGGGACACCCAGGAGGTGAGTGGAAGTCTGTGAAATTCGTGGTTTAAGGATTTTAGATAATGTCATAAAAATCCCCAGGGAAAAAGGGAAGGATAGAAGGCAGTTCTCCCAGGCCATGCTTAGCTGGTGCAAAGGGCTGAACTCCTGATTTGCTGGTCCCATTCCCTGCTTTGCCACCAGGTTTTGTTTGTATTTTCTTCCACCCCTTGAAGGAAGTGAAGCGAGGCTCATGCAGACAACTCTTTGGTATCTAGACCGACTGAAGGAGCAGAGATACGTTCTGTAAGGACATGTCATTTTGGGTGTAAATAGTACATGATGAGGACCAGCAGAAACAATGCAGAAAGCAGCCTGGACTTGGGGACTTTCTAAAAGTCTGTGTCCCTGTCTCATTTCAGGACACCTCATTTCCAAAAGCAGTAAGAATTTCCATACAGCTTTAGACTGTCTCCAGATTCCTACCCACTCAATCTTTAATTAAATGTAGGAATTTCCGCTTTATGATTAATCCTTCTTTTCAGGGCAACTTGTAAAATAGTTGAAAAAGTAAGACTTATCTGTCTTCTGCTTTCCCTCTGCCTTTTTAGTTTGCAAATGAATGTATGGTCATCTCATATCATTCGTCTTCTTAGAACTTTTGCCAGTTTTAATTCTGTAAAACGCAATAGTCATTCCTCATACTTATCTGTAAATTGCATTGAATCTTGTTGCAGTCATATTAGGTGGTAATGATTTATATGCCTTCTAATAATTTATTTGATTATGCCAGCTATGTTCCATTTCTAAAGAATTATCAAGTTAATGCTCTTGCATAGGGAACAAAGAAATATTTTCCATAGTCCTTACTTTGCCTTTCTGCAGTTTGGTAGAGTGCTGCATGTTTGGTTTATTAATACAGTGGTGTGTAAGGATCAGGCTGACAATTTATTACAGATATTTAATATTGTTAGACCCCAGGTTGCACAGAAGGTGCATATCCAGGGGTGCTTTCAATGTAGTGAGTGTCAGTGCTTGGGTTTTTCTGCCTTGTGCACATCCTCAGATTCTGCCAGTCTCTGATGGGAGTATCTGCACCGGGCACAGATGGGGATGATGGCTTTGAGCTCACTGGGAATGTGAAGGACAAGTAACACTATCAAAAATCTCAGTGACAAAGTACATTGGGTTTTCCTTTCCTTTTCCTTATGCCCCAACAATTCTGTGCTGAGCACAAGGGACTCTCTCACCCCTCTCATCAACAAAGGGCTGGGTGCAGGGAAATAGCTTAAGCGGAGGTTCGACTTTAGGACTGGAACTACTCCCACAGAATTCTGAGGCAATTGTTCTTGCAAAAAGAAATAAACAGGAAATAGGGCTGCTAAAGGAGGGAGAGAAAGGCGCTGTAGGACTAAAGAAAGTGATTTTTCTATCTTGTGTGTTTCATGCGCTGGAAACTTTCAATATTTCCTTTCTTGATGGACTGTCTACCCTGTCTGTTTTCTCTCCCATTTGGAAATGTGTGCCTAACTCCTGGATAATATGCCTCCCACGCCAGCTGACAAAACACAAAGAAGTAGGAAGAAGCTTCAGCTCGAGGGAAAAATCTCTTCTCTTCATGAAAAAATGATGCAGTTTTTCTTTCCTTTTCCTTGACTTGCATATTTAGAGAAGCACAGGATGGAACAAAGTATTGCACGAGAGCAAATAATGTCCAAATTTTTTTTTCCTCACTAAAATTTCTCTTTGAAAAACAGTAAACTACTGAATATGTTGGCATAAAATATCATCTTTTGGCAGTGTTTGAATGCCGCTTTTTTTGGTAATTTAAAAGTACTATGCTGCTGAGACATTGCACTTTGAACAGGATGAAATATGGTTACTTCTTTGGAAAAATGCTTATGATTATTCCAGAAGCCAAGTTGTTGCCTTTTCCAGAGTTCAGAATACAGGCTGGTGCTGTGTGTGTGTGACAGAAGTTGTACAACTCAAAGGGACAGAAATAATAGGTGAAAAACCAGGAAGATATTTTACCCAGTGCACAAGCACCTGGAATCATGCAGAAAATCAAACAAGAAAGGACTTCCTAGCAAGAAATTAAAGCATCCAAGCAATGAAATGAATAATCAAAGAGACATATGATATCTTCTCCCTTTAAACCAGGTTTTTCTTCTCCTAAAGCACTTGAATTTTTGGAGAATATGAGTCCTGACCCTGTAAACTGCCTTACTCCCAGCTCTACACTTGAATAGATCAGCCCCTCTGATCACTGAAATTGAGGAGCCACATCCACAGCCTAGGTCACTGCATCTGCCCCTGGTTACAAAAATGCACTCTGTGTCTCTTTGTCAAATTTTTTGTTCGTCTTTTCTTTACCATTTCTTATTATTGCTTTGTATTGCTGTTATTGCATTGATTCTACCATGGAGTGTCACTGGGATTGGAAATGAGCCTCCTTAACATCTCTGTTTGTGTGCTTTTCGACATTATTTACTTTTTAACAGTAGTGAAGACAGCTGTGTGCACACAGAACATCTGGGGGCCTGCTGAACTGTAAAACCTCCTGACATCGATGTTTAATTTGCATTGACATATTTTCACTTTCACTTTATACCTGCTTGCAGCCTTGCATGTCTTTTGGCTCTTTGCTGTTTTACAGATGTCAGGTAGCAGGGAGCTGAAACAGAGGAATACCCTTGGTTTTCTGCAAAGCTGTGGTGTGTGAGTAGGGAAATGTTCCCAAATTTGTTCCTGTGGCTGCTGAGGACTGTTTGTGTTTAAACAGTCACTTGTTGTTTGCTGATACTCTCTTTTTAAGTGTTATTGTTTCATAATGGTCATTTGCACTTGTACAACCTCCTTGTCAAGAGAGTGGTTGATGGTTTGCTAAGAGGCTGATTTCAACCAGATCTTTTCACAGACATGGTTATTAGGGAATGCAGCAATCTTCTGACAGATTTTCTACTCTATTAAGCAGCCACATCTTCTCTGTGAATAAAAATGCCTACTTTTACAAGTGCTGGCTTTGGTGTCTTGAGGCCATTTGGGTGTTTACAATCAGTGCTGAGAAGCAGCTGATTCTGCAGGTGACAGTTCTCTGACTATCCCCAGACACTTTTTGGTGCAGATCTGCAAGTACCATGTCTGGTACCTTCTTTGTCTCCCTGTGCAGAGGGGCAGTTCTGTTAAAAAGGCACAGTAACCCCAACCATTCTACAATTCTGTGCAGCCCATGGCTTTCTCTGGACTGTCAGATTTGACCAAGCCAGGACTTTGTCCCCTGGGAGTATGGCTGGTTCCGTGGTTCCATGGCTGCCCAACAGGGCTCTGCTTTGGCCCCCTCCAGTGGTTGATTCTCTTTTGCCCACAACTTCCTCCTGAACCATTGTGTTTGCCTGTTGACTAAATCCTTATTTCCTTGGGTCTGTAGTGACCCTTAAATTAAGTTAGTACTATTTTTCCCAGAAATGTAAAATATTTGTTCCCCACACATGTTGGCCTTTTGCTTATTCTTGAAGGTATGATGTAGCTGAATTACTTCACTGTCTGTTTCTGTTCTGTTGTTGATGAATCTGTTTTTCTACTAGGACTGTTGTGAGAGAAGATTAATATTACAGAGAAGATACTTGTTTGTTTCAAATATTTTGTTTTCTTTCTCTACTGGGAATACTAGTATAAACACCAGACAATCTGAATTTAAATAGCTGAAGTATTAGTCTTGCTGTTCCAGTTGCTTTTCATTACACTTGAGGATAAGATTACAGCTGATTATACAAAATACCTGAACCATACGTTTTACATTCTCAATCAGCATACTATAGATGAACTATGAAAAACTGAGATAGCTTTTTGTGATAATTGAGAGAGATTTTCCTTGAAGTATGCAAAACTCTTGAGAGAAGCTGAATTGCTTGTCCATAATTCTGTTTTAAGCTTTACTGATATTTATTTAACATGCAGTTTATTGCTACTGAATACTTATGGCTTGTGTCGAAAGTGTCAAAACATGCAGAAGGTTGCTCCCAGTTTCGATACCTTCTGCACAGTGGTTTGTTTGTTAGACCAATCTGAAGCATCCTCCATGAGCCTGACTCATGGCCAAGGCGGCAGTGCATTTATGTGAGGAAAATGTAAATTGTTATTGCCTGACTCGGCCCTTTCAGGTCCCCACCTGACATTGAGGGTAATTAGCCAGCCCAGGGCCCAAAATGCAAACTGGCTTAGATTTCTCCAGTCCTTGTTCTGAGCCCCTTGGGCCACCCCAGACCCAAAATGCCAACTATTGCTGATCCCTGGTCCTTGCCATTGGAGATTTGAGGTTGGGAACTCAGGCTTGAGTCACTTCTAAAGGTCTGGGCTGTCGTGTCCCCTGTGTCAGCAGCATGGGCAGATTGGATTGACCTGCTCTTGCCTTGTGGGTGTCAGTACCTTACAGATGCTCCCCCTGTAAAGCTGTGTGGGGCAGTCCCCAGGCGCTCCCTGGCAGAAGAAGACAAGCACTTCTGGCAGTTAAATGCATTTAACAGGATAAGGGAATTTCATGTGCTGGGACTGTGCAGAAAAAGACCAAAGTAGACATTATATTTGACT
Organism: Sylvia atricapilla; assembly: GCF_009819655.1. NCBI lineage: Eukaryota > Metazoa > Chordata > Aves > Passeriformes > Sylviidae > Sylvia > Sylvia atricapilla. Next base: position 10,156,937 of record NC_089174.1, on the reverse strand, counting down.
GAGATACCCATTACTGCTTCAGTCCCTTCAGCTTGGAAACAGGATGAACCCACAGCTTGTTCTAGCACCAGGAGGCTGAGCTCTGCTAGGGAGGGGGACTCATGCAAGCACTTGGTACAGTCAGGTGGCTGTTTGAGACCCAGTTTCTCAGGAGCACCTGGCTCCAGCCTCATCATCTGCAGAAACTGGACTTGACCAGAGATTCTGCTGGATTCTTACAGCCTATTTCAGGTCTTCCTCTTCAGCTCTTCCCTGCAATGATTGCAAATTAAAGTGAAGCCATGGTTATTACCAGGTTGACAGTCAGGTTAAATTCAGTTTCGGAAGAAAAAGTTAAATATTAAATTCTCTGTTTAAATAAAGCAAGTGAAGCACTAATGCAGCAAGCTACAATTTTTTGTGATTTTACTATGCATGGTTCAGTTTGTCCCTGAGTAGGTGAGATACAAACTGGAATGCCAGACTAGAAATAAATGTCTTTCTGCCTGGATGTATGGCAATAAGTGGAAAGCTGCAACTCATTTTTATTTGCTGGCACCTGAGACCAGGATTGCTTTATGCTTGGCTGTTTTTGTTTGTCTAAACTCACAAGAGCTAGTTTCTCTACAGCTTTAGGGTAGACTCTCATGTTCTTTAGCACAGGAGAGCACTGCTGCTCCTGTCCCTTCCCTCAGTGTTTTAGTAGAGGTTTTATGCAGCTGGATATTGCCAGATGGGATGGGAGAACTGCCTCTGAACAAGAGGTGTTGTGGGGGACATTGGGGCAGCAGGACACAGCTTTATCCTCAGTTTATGCACAGGGATTCAGAGGTTGGAGAGCCCATCTGAGAGCTGGTGTAACGCCCTTAGCTCTGGTTTGGTTGGGTTGTGTTCACCACAGTGAGCCTCAATTTAGCCCACTCAGCTGTGCCCTCTGTTTGTTTTAGTGTTTGCAGCGTCGGGCTCTCGGGCATTAACTCCAGAGGAGATTTCTGTCTGTTTACCAAAATGGAAATAGCCTAGTTTGGGAGTGGGCTGCAATCCCTTAAAAAACCTCATCTTTAATATATTTCTTTTAATGACAACTTAAAAACAAACACACGTTTCCAAAATGTTCTTCAGTTTTTCACCTTGGTAATTCTCACACAAGCATTAATCATCCACTTCTCCTTTTAAGTACAGACCTCAACGTATTGGAGTGAAGAACTGTCTTCTTATGCCTGATGAAAAAGATGAGTGGATTTTACAGTGAAATTCCCATTGCTCTGGGGAGCAGTGATCATGCCAAAAAAATGTTCACTGACCTGTGTGACACAGGTGCCATCTGTGTCAGCATTGTGGTGGAGTTAACCCCTGATAATTCACTTAGCAGAACATCCTATCTTAAACTGCAAAGCTAAGATGCTGGCTTTAGGGTTGTTAAAACCTAGCCTGGCTTGGTAATCATTAGATTATCAAGTATGTGCTGGCCTAGGTTGTGCAGGGCATGACTTCCTGGAATTTCAAGGTGCCTGTTTTTGCCTGCTGTAGTTTGGGGCTTATGCCAGTGAGCCTTAGCGCTGGTATGTATAGTCCAACTTGAGGTTATGAAATGCAGGTTCCTGCACCACTGGCTTAGCAGTGTATCAAAAAGACATGTCTAAATATTATTCCCCTCCCTCTGGAAGTGATTGGATGGGTGGCTTTGCAAGTTGTTCATTGGGGTGAGTACTAATTCATTTCACACCACTGACATAAATTTTGTGCTGATTTTCTACCCTAAACTCTTAATTCTTTGATCTTTTTTCTTTGATTGAACTGCTTTCCTTTCTTCCAATTTTTCTACTGGCTTTTTGGCTGGAAAGAAGGTGCTTACTAAATTCAGATTCATTATTACAGGTGTTCAGTCTTAGGGTGTGGCCACGTAGTTACCTAGCGCCTTGTTCCATCATCTGTGCCTCTCATTCTTCACCCACTTCATCCCTTCCACCATGATCTGTCTCTCTGACCCATGGGATGAGCCCACAGCAGCAGCAGCAAACTGGACCTGAACTTTGACTTTCTGTGCAGTCCAGGGCTTAGGCATGAGGGTTTGGAAAAGAAAGGTTGTTTCTGATAGACATGAAATCTCTGGCTCAGCATGCTGTGGAGGCAAGAAACAAAATCCTGAGGAGTCTGTTGCAGGATTTGTTTTCTGTACCTCATGTGTTGCCATAAGCAGCCCTAGTATGCCATAAAGCAAAACCTGTTCTTTGGATTTTAACCTGCCCTGGTCAGCTCCAGCTACAGAGGGGTCAAGCACAGAATACAGTCTGTGGCTGCTGAAGCACCTCTGTGCTCCTGGGCAGCCTCCCGGTGTTTCAGCTGGAGGCTTCATATATGTTCAACACAAACATTGCTAAATAGAGATTTCAAGGTAGCAGATTTGTTGTGGTGGTGGGAGGAAGGTAGAAGTGGTCTTAAATTTGCAAAAATCTTTGACTGCAGCAAAGCTGTGTACCAGGATGTTTAAAAATTTAGCATGAAAACAACAGGCTGGCAGCCTGCAGTACTGCAGACTTAAAAATTAAAATGCCACCATGTTTAATGGAGCTTCCAAAAGTAATGATAAAAATGTAATTACTTCTGATGCAACACATATTCTATTAAATAAAAAACATAGTAACTCTTAATCGGCTTGGGTAACCTAAGTAATTTAAAATGAGTTATATTTCTTGGGGCTCAATATGCAAATGAATTGGAGATTATATATAGTTAATATTTGCAGGATAAACAGACAGTAATTTAAGTTGATTATGAACAAATCCAAATCCTTAGAGTGCTTATGGCTGTGCTGCTGTTTGGGGTCAGTTTAACTCAAACTTGACATTAAGACCTCAGTTCCAAAAAGCACTTAGCTGTTAGGTGCCTGGGCATAAGTGTTTATGCAGTATTTCATCTCTTGCATGGCCTGAATACATTCACACTTTGACTCCATAGGTGCATAAGTACAGCATGAACAGTTTATTTTCAGGTTTAACACAATTTAGTGGACACAATAATAAAGCCTTACTGAATTTCAGACTGTTAATTTTAGGAAGACACATCTAAAGATGTGATGAATTTGATGCTCAACTTCAGTCAAGAACCAGCTTGTTTGTACAACAGGAGCAATATTACCAAATGATGAGTCAGCTGCCATGTTGGAAACAAAATAAAGAATAGGTTTTTGTAACTTGTTTGAATTAAGAGTCCACCATTTCCCCAGACTTTTCTCCTCTATGTGCACAGTTTAAAAAATCCCAGCACCCAGAGTGCTGAAAAACACAGGAAAGAAAGTAAACATGCAGCATTATTTCTGGCAGATCTTTTTAAAGCTCAGAGGAGTCTGATGTGAGGCAAAGCAGGATCAGACATGCTAAGCAAATTTCAATTGACAAATATAACTGGAATTGAATTCACTGAAGCTGTGTCTGTAACAGGAATGAACTTGGCCAGACAGTTACACTCCATTTTAATAGGAAATAATGAATATTGATTAAGTCTGTGGCAGGTGTCACTGCACCCTGCAGCAGTGCCAGAGGAGGTGCAATAGGGTACATAGCAGGTGGTCCTGCCTTCCTGCTGTATTGTCCTTATGATACTGCTCTGCTCCAGGGCTCAAACCAGGCAAACTGGGCTTGCTGTGAATCTGGGGCTTTTTGTGCTGGGGCTCCCTGGGTTTAGGGCACAATGGGGCCATCTCTGACTGAGGAGGGGAGTCAGTGTTACAGGCTGCGTTTTGCTCTGAGCATTAGAAATGGGGGGATTAATGTTTGAGCTGTCTGTATAAATAGGAAGAAATATCCTATGGAAAGACTAAAGTGCTTATAGTTTGGTAGCTGTTGGACATCCTAACAGAGGTTGACTTTCTAATGGACTTGGGCATTAGTAAAAAGGAACCTATATGTGTCTGCTATGGAACTGCTGAGCATGGAATATTTATTGTTAGCTGAGCTATAATCAGAGCTATGGAGGGTTTAAAAATAGTATGGCCTGCTGGGAGAAAAAGGTAAGAGTGGGTATTAATATATTGTATTTATACCCACAGTGTGCTTTTTTTCTGGGTGATGAGTGTTAATTATAGCACATTACACACATGGAACAGATTTTGGAGACACCTGCATGGCTCTGAGGATGAGGGACAGAGTGCCATGGCTGGGAGGAGGCTTGGGAAGGTGTGGGAAAGCCAGCAGTGACTGTAGGCAAGAAAGGGGCAGTGGGTCCCTGCAAGACGTTTCTTGTGCTTTAATGGAGAGGGATTTAAATTTAGAAGTCGTATGTGACCCAATGTCAAGTCAGAAATGTGTGGTTGAAAGGGTATAATCAGCTCCAACTGGCTGCCTTGTAAATCTCAGGAGTGGAAACTGGCCTCGGGCTAGCAGCCGTCTCTGCCGCATCCCTGCTTGAGTGAACTTTAATTTGACTCTTTATCAAGAAAAGCAGTGAGAGAAAGAGGGGAAGAAAGATGAACACAGTGTGAGTTGCCCAGAATAGGCTTTGTGTGTATAAAGGTGATTTTACTGGAGACTTTGCAAAGAGTTCTGTGTGCCCTCTGAAAAGCAGTCCTGTTACCAAGTGTAGCGAGAGAGTAAGGGCCAAGAGAAGCTCAGAGAAATTCTCTAGTTCTGACTGTGGGAGCTGCTTCTGACTTTATTGGGTTGAAAGTGTGCACAGCACTTCCAAAAACAAAGTGATGTCAAACTGGAATTCTACAATCTGGGGCCAGTCTGCAAGAGCACTCTGTGCTCTGTTCAGGGCTTTGTGCTTTGTTTGCTTAAGCTGCTGCCAAAACCAAATCGAGCATCTCCACAAGGATCTGCAGTGGCACTAATGGCCATCATGCTGTGAGAATGCAGAGCTGTCCAGGGAAGGAGTAGGGGCATTAAACACTCTAAAATTTTGAGCAGCTCTTGGCTAGGGAGTTTTTTTGTGGTATTACAATGTGAAGTCTTCATTATGAGAAGAGGTTATTAATGTTGTGAAACTTAGAAAACCTCATCAACTCTGTCATGATTATTTGTGGGTATGTTGTAATCTGCCACACTTGAGACCAGGGAATATTTTGGACAGTTTTTCACAATTCTCAAGACAATGTAAAATAAAGAAGTTATTAGTGACAAATAGAAGTTTTATCTCAGGCCAGTTTAGACTCCTGGGAACTATATATTTTGGAGCAATGTGCTGTTGATTTCAGGAGGAGATACTTCATTTTGTAGCTGCTAAGCTTAGACTTACTTAAAAGAAAAAGTTCACTGTGTCAGTGAACCAACCAAGATCTAAAATTCAATTTGCTCTTAAATAAGTCAAGTTACTTTTTATAGTTGTAGTCTGGAATTTTAGCTTTTTATAATTTTCATGGGTTTAATATTGGAAATTTAACAAATTACAAGTTTTGCACATATTCATATGTTGACATCAAACATAAACATTTATATGAACTAACACTGAAAATCTGTTTTATTCATATATTGGAAGGTATCTGACTCCGTTCTATTTTCCCTGAAGGAATATTAAAATAATTTTTTAAAAGGAACCTGGATATAAAAATAGTGGTTAGTGAGTGTTCCTTGTACATAGATCTACTAGAAAGAGTTCTGTTTTCCATTTTTCCAGGAAAACAAAGGTGACATAATCGCACTATTTGCACACAGTAGAGTGTTTGTGGCCTAGAACGTAAACATGAAAATAAACAGGAATTCAAGTAGCTCAGTCTGCTCAGCTTATTAGAGAGAGTGTAGCTTGTAATACTCACTCAAAGAATTATGATCTCATCAGTGCTGTAATCTCTTCCCATGTGTTGTTTTTTTTTCCTTACATAGTGTATAATTGTTTTTTCTTCAAATCAAAGTGCTTGAGAAGGCAGAATGTACCGAGACTTTCTAAACAGTAGAAACTGTCTGCATACCCTGCCTGGTATTTTCAGTTGAGTCATGGCATGACCAGTGTTGGCAGGAGAAACCTCTGTACTCCAACCTGCCAGAGTTATACACAAGCTCCATCGTGTCTTTGCTGCACATTTTCACACCCTTGAACAGTAAAAGAAATCTGGCACAAAATCAACTATAAACTGTGAAACCGTCCCCAAGACAAGAACCCAGATACTTCTTTTACTCAGTCAATGGGAAATGATGCTGCCACTTTGAGCAAGTTTATTTTAAAGCTGAAAGCATTGAAGGTCAGCCCCAGTGGAATGACATTTTAGCCAAGGGCAGGAGAGATCATTCTGTGAATGAAACAGGGAGAGTTGTGACCTTAATGGAGTTGTAAAAGTTGAACAAGACACAATAGAAGTGAGTTCCCATATCCAAGGCAGGGGTTTATTTTAAATCAAGGACAAAAGGAGCAGTGAAGAAAGAAGTGTGAATGGTGTGAATGCTTCTTCTTCTTCTTCTTTTTTTTTTTTTTTTTTTTTTTTTTGTTTTGTTTTGTTTTGTTTTTTGTTTTGTTTTAAAATCAGTTTTGCAGTCGAGTTACCTTTTTTTTCAGAATTAGTTCCTGTTAGGTAACCATCATTGAATTAAGCTCTAACTCCAAGTACTCCACATCCTACAGTCTTGTCTGATGTTGGCTGCTTCGTGTGCTGAAATTTCTGTGGAGGAGGGCAGTGGGGCAGTTCACAGTTAAAACAATGTGACAAGAGCAGCAATGCTCTGATGGCCAGAATCTCCAGATTGAGATGTCTTATTTTAGACATGTTTTAGGTTTATACCTTGGATGTATGACCTGTAGAGCACTGCTCATGTTAAATGCTTTGAAAATGCACAGAGCACACAGAAGGGTATAATCTTATGGTGAAAATACATTGCATGTACTTGAAACATCTTGATTGCTTTGGCACAGGTGGAATCTCCCTTAATGCTGCCTACTTTACTGTAGTAAAATTTATTTAAGGTGTCTTGCAATTCTTTTCTATTAAGAAGAATGAAAAGTTTCTTAACTTTTACTGAATTTAATTTTTGCTTTTGGCTGAAACATAAACTTTCCAGACACATGGCTAAGTGCTTCCAAAACACAGGTGAGTCTTTGTTCAGGCTTTTAAAAATTTCCAAATTGTTGTCTGTATTTCAATTCTTTAATAAAACTGCTCCATATAGGACCATGGGAGATGTGAGAATCATGGGTTATGATGAAAGATTTAGCTCATCTCCCTAATGCAGATCAATGCACCACCTTGGTACTCCTACTGATGTTCAGGAAGAAGCAGAATGACTTTCATACCCTGACCAATCCTCTTAATTCAGCCTAAATCGTTCCATGTTCTCTATGCCACATTTCTCTCACAAGCACTACTTGCTTTCAGGGCTTTGCCTGTTACCTCTTTGTGTAGCAGTGCATTGGTTTGTATTTTCTGTGTGTGGAAATTGCACCTTCTAACAAGATGAGCAAACCCAGTGTTATTTAATATGTGTGCTTGAGAATGTGACAAGCAGCACCTTCTACTTGAATGGCTTTCCATGGTACCCATAGCCATCCTTCTTTATTTGCAATTGGTGTTTGGAAAGGACTGTATTGATTTTACATCTAGTTATCTTAAAAAAAAAGCAAAATAATATTATTTTAACAGGAATATAAAAATATTGCAGAGAAGAGAGCAATGCTTTGTCTCTATTGAGAAGTAGGGGACTAACTGCAGTTCCAGCTCTGCAGAGCATCTTAAGAGCCTCAGAGAGTTAATGAAACACCTAAATTTTGGGAAAAAACTTAGAATCCAGTTGCAGAAATCTGAAGGGGTCAGATGTGAGAGCTGGAATAGTTCTTTGTGCCATTATTCTGGGCCCTCTATGGAAGGAGCTTGCTGTTGGCAGACTGGATTCTGAGGATGGAAATGTCTTCCTGTCTGTGTCTGGCAAAGTCTGCTTGAACACTAAAATAAGTGGTTGTATTTACGGTTGTTATCTCTTGATGCAGCTGCTTGTAAAACTGGTCATATCTTCATATGTTGTGTAGATCTTGGAAAGTACTTGCTTATGCTTTCTTTATCATTTAAGGTAAAAGGTCCTGTGCCTTCTAGTAATCAGGCTGTTTGAATATGAAAAATGTACCTCCAGTAGTCTACTAATAGCTTGTTCTGTTCTTAATAGTCCTTTAATCTTTGCTTTTTGTAGGATTAATGATTAAAACTCGCTTCATGCTCCTGACTCCAGCTGATGTAAGGTATCGCCTTTGTGTCTCACCCAGGCACTGTGCCCGTCCTCCCACTCATACACTGCTGCAAGTTGAAAGCAGCCTGTTTTGGGGAATTTTGGACAGAGGGGGATAGGTACATGCTGTTTTCATATTGCTTCCTTGCTGCCTGCTGAGACTCATTGCTTTCAGGGCTGTAAAAAACCCCTAGTATCACATGTTTCGCTCTGGGTGCAGCTTTCCGTTGTCTTACAGCAAAGCAAGGACAGCACATGAGATTTTTTTTTTTTTTTTTTATGCTGAGAGGAATTTTAATCAATTGTAATCACAGAACTAGAGGGCTTGGGAGGCAGAGGTTCACTGGTGATTACTGATTGTGGTACAGTACAGAACCTGGCATGAAGTTCCTGGAAAAAAACCCGAAAGGTGTCATCTGTTGAAAAAAACCTATTGGTGCTTTGGTGTTTTATGGGAAAGATCACCCATGAAACCATTTGGACTATGGAGAGTTGAGTTTCAAAGATCATATCCTGTCATAGTGAAGCATTTTCAGGCTTGGCATATATGATTCCCCATTCTTGTGAGAATGTCTCCCTGGGAATGGTGTAAATGTCCTGCTGAAATTGAGAGAGGTCACGCGAGCCTCTGTGTGGGGGATTTGAACATCTCTAGGAGGTGACTCCCTCCGTCAGGACTGTGTGCTGCCCATATTAGTCTGCTCTTCTGAGAGAGTGTTCTCATGTGGTGTCTGCTTTAGGACACTCACAGGAGTTCAGACATCCCAGTAAGTGCTTTGAAAAGAGCCACAAACCCAACTGCTTGCTGTTTACGCAGGTAACCTTGCACAAGAAAGGCTCACAGGGGAAAGTCAAAGAACTTAAAGGGAAGTTGTGTACCAGCTCAGCTTTAGAAGCATTAGACAGCTTTCTTCTTCTTTATCAAAGAGTGATAATCAACTTTCTTCTTAGTGACAGAAGTAGCTGTAAAATAGTTCTTTTCTCTCCCACCCTGCCTTTTTTCTTGTGAATTTCTTTAAAGTTTGTTTTCCTTGTATGTACACAGATGCTTCACTGTGTGACTTGACAGAGAGACTTTTTCCTAAAATAGCCATTTAAAAAAATCTGTAAAGCTTTTGTTGTCATACACAAAACTGCACTTGCTTATTATTTTAATATTTAGCTAAAATTCTGGAGTTTTTGTTTTGAAATAGTTAATACAATTAAGATATAAGATAAGGAAATGGGATGACAAAATTATAATCCTGAGAGGTTACTAATTCTTGCAAAGAAACAAATTCTGTTTGAGTGTAAATTTTTTCAGTGCATTGGGTCATGATACCAAAGAGAAGTACAGGGTGCAGCAGCTACTTGCCTAGATCAAGCTTAGGTCATTTGTTTAGGACCAAGAACAAGCCTATAGATTTCTCCAAATAAAATGTTTTCCTTAAAGATATTGCCTGTGTCAGGTTAACAAAATCAAATGCACTACTTGATTTCTGAGAGCAGCATATGTGGATTCCTCAGATCTGTTCAGAGAGCTATTTGGGTGTCTTAAGTCGCGCTGAATTTTCAGTCCAATGGGAATTAGGCACCTGAAGAACTTTAGGAATCTGGCTTTTAATTTACTCTTTAAGCAGGGGAGTGAGGAGTTGGTGCTGTGCATTGGGTCATTGCCTTTCAATGTTTTTCCTAGCAGGTTTAGATTAGAGTTTGGGGATGAACCCTGCGACTGCCTTTGGAGTTCAGTGTCTGTATGTGTTTGAAATAGTTTGGTGTGTGTGTGTTTTTTTGTTTTTTGTTTGTTTGTTTGTTTGTTTTTGTTTGTTTGTTTTTTCCTAAAAGTTGCTTTTGTGTTGTCAAATAGGCCCCCTTTTTAAAGAGGGGAATAAAACCATGCAGTAAGATATGCTGGGTGACTCCCTGCGCTTGGCCTTCCATACAAGTGGGGGTATCTAGACTGTTTTGTGCTTATCATGAGAACAAGACCCAAATTAAGACACATCTTGGTAGCTGATTTTAGTCAAACTCCAAATTGCTGTAAGAAATTAATTGTTTTCTGATGGAACAGAGTTCTGCTGTTAGGAACTGACTGCATCAAGCTAATTACAGTATAAGGATGAAAATGTATCATCTCAAGCCTGAGCTTCAGCACTCAGTTTCACCTCATTGATTTTTAGTCTATCAAATGCTTGCACTTAAAGTAGAAGGTCACAGGCACAAAATAATCTGTACAAATTTTGATCTTTACCATTTCCTTCTTATGAGTAGTAGGAAAACCTACTCAATTACTATTGCAACTAAGTAAAGAAAAAGTATGTTACTTATTGGTACATTATGGGAGTGAGCTGCTTCTCGATATGGGTCAAATGTCATCTCATGGTTCCAAATATGAACTTCTTTAACAGTTTGTAACACTTCTGTACCTGTTTTGTTGCCACAAGTGCTATCTCTGATGACCAGAATGTCAAAATGGGTTCATTAAAACACAAGTCTTGTGTGTAAATAGATTTAAAATAAGTGAGCCAGATGTAGTAGGTGACCTCTTTTTTCCTGCCCTGTAAGGTCATGTGGAGGAGATAATCTAAGATAAGCACACAACATACCCTTTAGTAAGGAAGAAAACAGTAAAACTCAGCTCTTCATTTTCTGCAGTCCTTCTGCTTTCAGTGACCAGTACTGGATGATCCCTTCTGTTCTTCTCCCTCCATAGAGGCACCTGTTTATTTTGTCTGTGTGGCCTTTTTAGTTTATCTTTGTGTTACATTGTTCCTTGCAAGGAGAGGGTGTTTTGCAGAAGTTGTACCTGGAAAAAAACCTTATATTTAATTTCTTAAAATGAGTAAAATGTTTGGGTTTGTCATCACAGCTTTCAAAGCAATCAGTAAGGTTTCACATATTCACCAGAAGGAGAAACATGTCACCCTCTGTGTTTGGTTTTTGTCTGAAGAATAATCATAAGTGTTTCTTGTCTCTGATAGATGTGAAATATGGGAATTTAAAATAATGCTAGAAATGGTGGTTGTTTTAAAATATACCAGTGTATGTTTTTCAGGAGTGTAGATTGTATACAAATTCTCAATATATCGTAGTAATTGGCAATTTTCCATCCATACTCATGCCTGTTGCTCAGCAGTGCTTTCTCTCAGCAGTGCCTTTGGAATCTCCCCTGAATTTTGGCCATGCAGAGGGTCAATTTTGCTGTTATTTACACCCATGTGTCATTCTTTGTCTTACTGTAATAGCAGACATGAGCGGCCATCTGGGTCTCATGCTCCAGACAAGAAATAAAAATTCCTTACTTCCATTGGTCTGAAGTACAGAAGAATGAAACAGTGGCCTTAAAATTGGTGTTAGTGCCTTCATGTTCTGTTGATAGAAGATGATGGGGTAGGCAGGGCAGCACTTTTTTGCATCTGTCCGTGTTGCAGGATGCAGTTGATAGCAGTTGGTGCCAGCAAAATGGAAGAAGGCTCCCCAAAGCTTCATCAGCCAGTCTGCCTTTTTATTACCACCTTCACCAGGAGAAAAGGGGTCTGAGGGAGAGCTTCAGTCACGTCATTCAGGTAAATTCCCTTTGATGGTTTATAATCCCTTTCCAATATTCTAATGTGGTGACCAAAGCATCAGTGCAGAATCATTAACAATGATTTTCTGCAGCCCATCTTTGAGAGGTGACAGGGGAAAAGTTGAGTGTCCCAAGAGAGCCAGTGTGGTCTGTATCAGTCAGTTGTGACTGCTGATGTTTTCTCAATCCAAAAATGGGTTTTTTTCACCAAACATTTCATTTTACTGTTTTTATTGTTGACAGTGTTTTATCTATGTCTTTATCTGATATGGCTCCAGGTAGTTTTGTTTGCTCTGGCATATTAACTGCTGTGAATTTATGTGCAGCAGTTCTTCATCTATTTTGACATGTGTATCTGAAATTTTTATCAATTTTTGCCAAGACCAGACTGGTAAAATCTTCATCATAGTATTTGTTCTGGAATTGTCTACATGAACCCCTTCACATGAATTCTCTTTTTTGGTGGCTGGACAGCCCTGTGTTTTCTGACAAGGAAGATTTCATTTATTTATATGCTGAGAAAGCAATTTATTAAAATACTGGCGATAGTCAGTCACTTGTTAATTGTTTTTATCACATTCTAGTGCAAATACCCTGACTGATACCATAAGCATGGCCAAGTGCTGGTCAGGCTGAGAGAACCTCTCCTGCTGTCTGCAAGGCAAGTAGGAAAAGAGCAGCCAAACCCCAGAGATACAGAGTGGTGCAGCTGTTTTGCACATGATGACACAGGAAGACTGTCTGAGCTGGAAATGACATGGAGGTTTATGACTTTAAGCTCAGAGTATTGCTTTTGTTCATTGTTCAGCCCTCCTGATCTCAGAGACCAACCTACACTCCCACAAGACATCATTCTGATTTTGGTTATGAAAGGGTCTGTTAAATTTTTCAAACTGTTCTGGTGTTGTTCACTATGAGCTTTTCTGCCTCAGTAAGCCCAAACTTACTTGTCTTTGTTTCTGTTGAAGCTGACTGAAAAATACGTGTGGATGAGGAGTTGGCTCAGCCTAGCCAGATTTGGTTTTAAGGGTACATTTCATTACTTACTCTTTTTACTCCATTCAGACTTTCTTTTTTATTCAGTCCCTATGAGACAACCAATGTGTCTAATTTTTCACATCCTCAGTGAAAGGAATTAAGCAGTCTGAGGCTCTGTCTGCTGGATTTACTGCTAATCTACTGGAAAAGGTATTCTCTGTTTCTTGCAGGTTTATAAAGATACCATTGGCATGGTTTCTGTTAGGTCCTCAGCATTAGTGATTTGGGTTCTGAGTAAGCTGGACATTAACTTTACTCTTGCAATTTGCCTCCAACATTTGTTGCATTCTACAGTACTCAATCTTTGGCACTGGGAATAATCAGGCTAATGATCCTGCTCTTGCCTTTGGACTTCTCCAACATATTGGAAGGTTTTGTCCCACCAGCAACACCAACATTGCTGCCCTGCCTGCAAGAAGGCACCTGTATGCTTCCTTAGATGTGTTGCTCTTGGAAGGGGAGTAACAGTGTGAGGCTTCCATACCTTGTACAGCCCCACTGTGCTCCTTGTTCATGTCTCCCTCACCTGCTTCCTTCATCCTTTGGAGCTGCTTATGATTAGTTTCAGGTCTGTCTTCCTCTGTTACTTTCCCTCTGAGAGCGCACTGAAAGAATAATGGGAGTGTTAGAGAAATAAAAAACAATCTGGGAGCAGAGACTGGGGGTAAAGAAAAAGTTGTAGGTGAGAGAGGGGAGATGTAGCAGATCGCAGCACAAACAGATTCCAAAAGTTTCCTTGTTTGCTTGACACATTTAAACCTGTGAATTTTGCACACCTCTAATCTCATTCAGCTACTTCAGTCGTATGGACAAACTTGTGAATTTGTCTATGAGAAGTCTTTCTCTTTTTTTGTTCTAAGTTATTATTTAGAGAGTCCTAATGAGCCATGATTGTGCTTTAGGCTAATAGCTATCCAAGGGATTAAAAATCTGGGGGAACAATTATTTGAGTGCATTATTGCTTTATCTTCATTACTGCCAAAATCTGAAGGGTACTATTACTGTAAGCTGACTATAATATGTTGCATCTGATTTTCTTTTAATTAGTGAATTGTTACCTCCTCAAATACTGGTTAATGCCAATTAAGGAACTGCTGTGTGATAGAATGTAGTTCTGGTGTAATTCCTCACTGTCTGAATAAAAGGAGGGGGGAAAAAAGAGTAAGTTAGCAAGTTTTTTTTCTTGATGCTTTTGACTTCCTTACACATTTCTTTATTAAATAAATGTACACAATGATTCAAATGCCATGGCTGCAGTTGGAGGTTATTTTGGGATAGCTCTGTTCCCTAGCCCTCAATAATTCTTCCTGTACAAAAGAGTGTGGGGTTTATGAGTCTGACTGCTGTGTTAAGCAAAGTTGTAGGCGATGTGGAACACTGGAGTTTCTATGTCAGTCCTGATGACAGCCTTCAAAGCCTCAGAAAGTGATGAAGGGATAAATCCTCACAGGGATTGGCTCCTTAATGCTGAGAGAAAAATTCACATGTTGTCTCTGGGTGTACTTGACACATCTGGTGAGAATTTTTCAACACTGGATGTGACATTTATGGTTGATGACCTCTTGGGTCAGTAAACAGAAGGTGGAAAACAGGGCTTCTGGAGCAACAGTAACTTCAACAAGTTAAAACGAGGTACTTGTGATGCTAGCAGAGTGATCTTTCTACTTTAGAAACGGCAGGCCTTCTAACACATTGCAGTGGCTTATGTAATAATCAGTGAAAATAGGTAAAACATACATAAATTTTAAAAAATTGACATGCCATTGTCGTAATTTTTACATATAATTTAAAAGGCAAATTATGTTTCTATAGTCATTTCCTCTGTTCTCTGCAGCTTTCATTCTTGGCTGTCAGCAAATGGCTCATTAAGAGCTAATATTAAATTCGCTAGTGTATAAAAGGAATGGGCCCCTGAGCCACTGATTAAAAAGCAAGGTAGAGAAGGCCAAAGCATTTAATTGGAAGCATGAGAGCTGTTAATTCTTTTGTTTTTTTGCAGTCAACAAATTGCTGTTAAAATGAAAGAGGGAGAAAGGCTGCGCTTTTTCAGAACATGAAAGGTTTGTGAAGAAATCCTTCAGGCCCTCCTGCCTTTCTCCTCATGAATGCAGAATAATTCACTGAGAGGGGACAGTTATGGCACACCAGAAGTGCTTCAAGTATTGCAGAGTGTAAATATGAAGGTTTGAAAATGAGGAACTGACAGATAATGCACACTTGTGGCTGTGTGTGTGACGCCTAGCAATTTTTGTTAGTGACATTAATGTTTTGAGAAGTGTTTAACAGCATCTTCTGAATTGCTTTTTTGGACAACTGGCAGTCAGAAAAAGTGGCATGATGTTTTTCATCTCTTGATTCACCCCTCCCTCATGACGTTGGGTCGTGCTGTGGAAGGATGAAAGCACCTCTCCAAGTTAATGGCTATGCAGGAGGAAGGTGCAGTCACTCTGGTTCCTCCAGAAAAAGCCTTTTGAGCATTGACTTTGATAAACGTCCAATGTGGCAAAAGGCTCCTGCAAGGCTAAGGCTCATCCCCATCCTGATTCGTTTGGGGCTTGCACTATTTTTGACTGTGTTGTGTGGTGTTTGCTGTGTCTTTTCTGTGCAGTGACCAGGATTGGGATGAGGGATTTTTACTCTGAGCACTATTATCTAGTATCTGGCAGAATGGTGTCAGCCATAGATTGGTCCTTAACCACTAAGTCCATACAAATTTTAAGTACTAATGTGTAGAAGCCTAAGGGATTGAACAAAAACAGACATGTGGAGAAACAAAGAGAACCTGTTCTCAAGGTTTTTAACAAGGGACCCCCAGGGAGCAAAGGGAGCATGGAAAGGACATCCTTAAAACAATGACTGCAACAAATAAACTGCTCATATATGAAATGTTTGGCAAAAAATGAGCCTTGGAGCAAGGTAAGATCCATTGAATAGTTCAACTCTGCAGACTCTTTTGATGAAAAAAAAAAATCCCAAAGAAAAACAATGAGAGAGAACATATAAATATATAATGGCTATAAATCACAAGGTTATTCAATTATTCATATCCATACAACCCCCCTGCATTTATTCTAAGAAAAAAACAAAAATGGATTATTTCTCTTAGTTATTTTTTATTATAAGCAATAGAGAAACAGTGATGAGTGTTTTTTTTTCTTTCACAGCATTTGTAGTGTTCATTTATTTTGAGTGCTTTACTGAGTCAGTTCATTGGCAATTTTTTTTTAACAGTAGCATTGACCTTTCAGCAAATGGCATGGAATAATGGTGGGAAACAATTTTGCTTTTCAAATCAAGTATTCCTGATGGACAGACACATGTTCTGTAACCTTGAGGACAAGTCAGAAGTTCTCCCATCCTTGCAGTAGTGTCATGGGTAGGGATTATTCAGTGAATAACTGAAAATAAAAATAAAAGGAAGCCTGTTAGCATTCATGCTGAAAACTTGAGATTAATTACATAAATGTTTCAGTATGAATTATTCACTTAAATCCTTGTAATGGGACAGAATTTCCTGCTGATATAGTTTGACTGACCTCAGACAAGGTGAGTCACTGCAGTTGAGAACTTGGCCTGCAATTTCTTTATAATACACTGTTGGCTCTAATTTACCATCCATTTTTTATCCCGTTAATCCCAAATTAAATGCCTGGCAATAGCCATCACATGGCAGTGGACGACTTGCCAAGTTTGAGAGTGTGTCCACTGCCAGCTGTTGTGGTGCTGAGCTGACCCTGCTGCTCTCAGAGCGGGCAGCCTTCAGCAGTAGTGCCATCTCTGCAGTGAGGGGTCTGCTCTGAAACCTCAAGAATTAATCCCTCCCCACTTGAAGCAAGTGAGGTGCCCACAATGTTTAACTGTTATTGGTATCCCTCAGCTGTTAATTCCTTGTGCTTCAGGTTATGGCTGAGCTCCTTGTCTTCTTGTGCTGGGGCAGTTAAGTAACATTTGCCATACTGAAATGCCTCTCTGTGCCTGCCAGGGGAAGCAGG
The DNA here is from genome assembly GCF_009819655.1 of Sylvia atricapilla. Taxonomy (NCBI): domain Eukaryota; kingdom Metazoa; phylum Chordata; class Aves; order Passeriformes; family Sylviidae; genus Sylvia; species Sylvia atricapilla. The sequence continues at coordinate 10,140,240 of NC_089174.1, read as the reverse complement.
GCTGGGTACACACCCTGAGCAGGAGGACACCCATTCTCTGTGTCTTTGCTTTTGCATAAACAAGATCTTTAATGATATTAAATGTGGCAATGTGTTTATGAATTATGTAGCTCTACATTTCACACACTCTGGTTATAGCATGTGAATTTTAGCAGCCCTTTCTAGCTGCTGCTACAGGTTTTGTTGCTGCAGCAAATACCTCTAGCTCCTTCTTACACAAGTAGGATCAAGTCTTCATCTAAATCTGGGACACATTTTACTCTCTTTGTTTCACTCATCTCAATACTTGATGACCTCTGCTGAGAGAATATCATGCTGAGCTAGAATATTTTTGATTTTGAAGTGACATTTTGTTCAGAGTTTTTTCTCTGGCATCCTGGGGAAACAGCCTTTCTCATTACTATCACTTCAGTATCTTTATATGCCTGCTTACAGCTTCCTCTATTTACTTTTGAGTAATCAACAATATGAGCTGTATCATTGCAGTATTGTTAACAGGCACTAAGGGGGCTGATTCAGAAATTTTTGAGGTCAGGTGGACTCTTTCAGTTGATCTTTGTGAGCCCAGTGTAAGATTGATGGAAGTGGAAGCACGCTAAGTAACTCCCTGACCACACTGCTATCAATCTGAATGCTGAATCTCCTTGATTATGGTTGAATCCTGTCAAGTTTTCTAGCAGAAATTACTGTAATGGCCCTTGCAGCTTGGGAGAAATAATTCAGAATTTGTAACTAAGTCATAACTCAGGGAAACCTGCTGTTTGAACCTTTCTGTGCAGCCCTTCCCTGATGCCATGAAACTGTCTCCAGTTGATACTTAGCTTGGGTTGCAAACTCTTATTCATTGCTCAATGAAAACAGCCTAGAGACTAAATATTGGCGTTTTCTTCATTTTGTGTGTTAGTTTATCTGTTTTGTTGTTGTTGTAGTACATAAACTGTGTAGAAAACACTCTCAGAACAGGGACTGACTGCACTCTTGAACCTCACAGGGTTTAGCTCTGAGAATACTGAAGGAGCTTAATTTTTGAAGATGAGTGAGCAGCAATGCAATCACTCACTAGGTATGCACACTTACTCCTGCACGATTGAAGTCCTCAGTCAGAATATTAAGCACTTAATTGAAATACACAAAGCGTTGGTAGCATTTTCATGGTGCTCAGCTTCAAGACCTGCTTATTCCTGCCAACAATTGAGTAAACATGAGGAGTCTTATTTTATTTCAGGTTGAATTGAGGAGTTGTCACATGAGTACACAAGCACAGCCCAGTGTGTCCTGTGTATTTTGTTCCCCTCTTCTGTCTTGATACAACTGAAATAAAACATTCAGTACATACCTTTGTTGACTTCTATCACTGATACTGTCTCAGAGAATGCAGGCAATGTTGTTTAATTAGGATAAGGAAGGACTTCTGGACTGCCCCTGACATCATTACTAAAACTTTCAAAGCCATTTCCTCTGAAGTGCTTTGGAGCCTGGTTCTTAACACTCAGGTTAAATATGATGGAATTAATTTTGTAGATGGCCTCATCATAGAATGCATGATAGCATCAGCTCTATGAAGAGTATTCTGGTTACTGTGTTAATTTTAATTATATGGAAAAAAATATCTGTTTTACCCTGATAAGTTAGTGCTTGTCATTGCTGTAGATTTTCCTGGATGTTCTCCAGAGCAGGTAGAAGGTTAGCTAATTTTAACATGTGAATAGAGAAGGGAATATTATTCATACCCTCCCTCCAAACAAAACTATTTAGCACTACTTGAAAGAGAAAATTATAGGCTGCAAACAAATGATACTGTTCGCACCTAGACTTTACATGGGTCTTTGAATACACAGTGATAACCACATTCTCTAGTATTCCCATAGCAACAGGAAAACAGTAACACAGATGTAAAGTGATATATTGGTGACATTCCTCTTATCTTGTCCTTTGGGTAGACTTCATCTCTGCTGCAGCGGAGTGTCTTCTCTCCTGTGAAAAGGCTCTCCAGCCCAGAGCTGCTGCAGGGTACTCAGGTGTCTCTGTGAGCTGCTGCCTTCTGAAGCATCTTCAGCAGTGTGTGTCCAAATCCTCCCTGGATGGACATGCCCTTTTCTCCAGACAGGAGAGGAGCTCACTGCAGTGTGTGAGTGGCCTCAGGCTGGGGATGAGTCTTCCCCTGTCACCATGGGCATGAGGAGCCTTCTTTTCCTGCTGACAACTGGGCTGAACCCCTCAATAAATGGAGAATAGAACCCTGGAGGCTGAAAATTTCAGGCTTTCTGTGCTGAGGGGCATTGACCCTCAAGGAGACACTGCATTTGACTTGAAGCAATAGAAGAAACTTCCAAAGTTAAGTGATAGTACTAAAGTTGTGGGTGTGTAGTTTGAACAGTATTATGTGATCTCACAAGGTGAAAAACTTAGATTTAAAATTTTAATATACAGTAATATATATACGACAAGACAAAAGATTTAAAGTGCTGTCTAAATCTTTCTTCTGCACCTTCTTAGTGTCAGGTAGTTTTTTCTAATTGGGTGAAAAAATTCTGGATTGTGGGCCTTGTGTGGTCAATTATTGGGTCAAAAGTTTAAATAATATAGGTGTTATCTTGTTACTGAGTGATTAGCACTTAAATAACCTTGGAAAGAGTTAGAAGTGCTCCATTTAACCACCATTTTCTAACTTGCTAGTTAGACCTCACAACTTGTGGGGCTGTAATATAGATAAGAATTAATAAACACCGAGTCTGAACACAAAACTGTGATTCCCATGTATTAATCCCAGCTTCAACACAAAGAAAACAAGATAAAAACTTCACAGAAGAGAGGAAAAGTTTATTCCCATACATTGCTTAAAACTGGCTTGCACCTTGAGGTGTATTGTACTCACTTAATGAAGGAATGAATGAATGTGCAGTATCCTGTTCCTTGTGGATGTCTTCCAGTGTGAGATATCTGATGATCTCATGGAAAACTTTGCTAGCCTTGTAACAGGGATGCATTGCCAAACAGGTGCTGTTTGTAGTATCTCTTTGTTTTCTTGTTTGTGTTTGCAGTTAATTCATGTTTGATACTATTTAGGTCTATGTTCTTGGCAATATGGGCTTTTTTTTCCCCACTAAAGACACATTGAAAGTATTGATATTTACCATGTTTATGGAAAGGTGTTAGCTGAAATGGGAACCTTAATTTCTGAAATTCCAGTATTTATAAATTTATTTTCCTTCACTGTAGACCACCAAGACATTTAGAAGTTAAATATGTGATATAGATATTTTGTCATGGAATTATGGACACTAGTAAAATCAGAATGTTAATTTCAGTTTCTGTAGTATTGTAATTTATGACTGTGGGAAAAGTGAAGCGTTTTGGCCACCTGATAAACTGAAAATTAAGTATATTCTTGACACTGTCACAATTGGAGACCAGGGAATTTCTGTTCTAAAAAGCTAAGAAAAGTACTTTATTTGGCCAGATAAGAACGCTAATTAATAAAATTTTAAAATGCCACTGGAACCTGTGCTTGCATAATGTGCCTGGGACTTCTACTCAACCTGAACTCTTGACATTCGTAATGTCACGTACTCTTTATGTCCCACAGGTGGATAATGCATTCTGTCAATTTCACAGTCTTCTGATAGTCTTGAATATACCCTTGATCTTACTTTATGAAAAAGACTGAATGGTAGGCCTTGATTTATCTTTACTCTACCTTTCATCATATTGTCTTCTTTATTTTCATGTCATTTCTACCTTTGCTTTTGCTTCTCTGATCTAAAACTCCCAGCATCTTCAGTCTCTCCTGATACAGAAGAATCAGCACGACTTTAATCAATTTTGTTGCCTATCTTTGGAACTTTTGTAATCCTGCTATGTCCTTTTGGAAGTGGTATGGCCTGAATTAAATAGAGCACCTCATTCTTTTTTATGTGCTCTTCTCCCCTTTGAAGTACATTTTGAACATGAGTATTTCTTTTTTTTTCTTTCTTCTTCCTTTGGTTGCAAGAAAAAGATGAATTCAGCAGGGCAGAGACAGTATCTCTTTTGAATAGGAGATTTATTTTTCCTTGCAAAGACTTTGGGCATGTCACTTGAAATCAAGTGGAAGACAGTGCCAGTAGCTTGCAAGTATTGTACCCAATGTGAAAGTACAAGTTCCTTTTGAATAATGTATTATTTATCATGCATTAAACTATTAATAGAGTGAAGAGTCTAAGATGGCCTAAGACGAAAGTTGGGAATTTGGTTGAAAGGAGAAATGCTGTTGTTAAGTGAAACTTTTCAATGCATTTTCTTTGACCCACATTTTTGAGGATTCTGTTGTTGTTTTGGGAATGGATTTTAGTTTATTTGGGGAATGAAGGAGGACTGTTCATAATTTCTATATTTATCTTCAGACCCTACACTTCCTTACTAACCAGAGCAAGTGCATAGAAGACAACTGTTAAAGATACTTTCTAGCTTCTTAATGAACGAAAGAATAAGTCAGAGTGAAAAATTCTCTTATTTCTTTGTGTTTTGTGGTTGGAACTGACTGTGGTTGGCCACTGATGTGGCTTTTGCTTTTTCCAAAGCAAGAACCTCCCCCACTTGTGTTAAAAGATTGAGTCCCCTGCAGAATGCAAAACCTTGTAGAACCAGAGAGTCAATGCCTTGCAAGATCAGTCTTGCAAAATGCACCCAATTTTGCTGTGTTTCAGGTTACTTGCTTGCACTTCATGTTGAAGAATGTTCTGCAGAGGGCCTCAGTTTACCTTTTTTGGATGCTGGATGGCTTTTTGTGGAGATTTATCTAATCATTGAAGCTAAAGGAGAAAAGTGAAGGAAAGTACATACTTGGAAGTAGAAAGGTTGAAGTGAAGTTTTCCTAACACAAATAACACTGATTTTGCTGGCCTGGAATTACTCCTTGTTCAGCAGGGAGGCTTTGTTGAAATGAGACCAAGGAGGAGATGAGGATCCAGCCAAACTTAAGGGGCTGATCTCTGAGGAGTATCATAAAAGCCTATGCTTACCCTGTGATTTATCTAGTCAAGTTTGAGAATGCTACAAAGATGCTTTAATTTTCCTGTGTCATGATAGTGAGGAGGACAAATGATATAGTGCAGAAAATACCTATCCTTCCCATCTCATCCATTTTAAGCTTGTGAACTTGCTTTTAAATGGAAAAAAGAGAAGTTTTTTTCCACAAAGAGCTTTCAAGTGTAAAGAATTCACTGTGCATCCTTTGGTTTGCTTGTTCTAAATTTCCAGTAACTGGATCCAGGAGCATGACTGATGCATCGTGTCCAACAGAACCACTGGACATGTTAACTGAACAACTAGTCTGCACCACTGACTAACCTAATTCTGGGAGCTTTAACTGGTCTGAAAGGACAGGAATGGAACTGTGAAAACTGTCTTGACACTTGGTCATTTCTTTTTGATGCTAATGGGGTTAACATCCTCCCCTGCCATCATGAATTAAATTTTTTTATTGGTTTTTAGCCCACGGGGCTATTAAATGGAATCATCAAATGCAAATGAAGCCCCTGGTAAAGTCTCTTGAAGTTTTTCTCTTAGTAAAATAATGACACAAATGTATAAATTGAAATGTAGATCATTGGAAGGTAGCAAGACCAGAAACAGGAAATAGTATGAGTGATAAAAATAGTTGTCGTGATAGGGAAACAATCTGTTTTTTCCAGCAATATTGCCTGGTATGGAACTGTCCCCCAAATGCTTGAATATTTAGGTACCTGCTGTTAGGTATTACACTGCATTTAGGTTGGAAAAGACCCTGAAGATGATCAAGTCCAACCATTAATGCAGCACTGCCAAGGCCACCTCTAAACCGTGTCCCCAGGTGCCACATCAATATGTCCCTAAACATCTCCAGGGATGGTGACTTAATCACTCCCCTGGGCAGCCTGTTCCAGTGTTTGACAACGTTGAAGAAATTTCTCCTAATATCCAATCTAAAACTTTCCTGTGCATATACATACACCTACAGATGGATTTTTGAGGTGTGCAATGTTAAATGAAGATTAACAATTCAATGTCCCAATCCTGGTTTGACAGACAGGCCAGTACCTGGGTTGTCTTCTAGTTCCAGCCCTGTTTTACGTTTCTTTGAAGGTGTCTTACACACAATGAGAAAACAAGGTGAAATAATACACCAGCTTAAGTATTTCAGTCTGTCTCGCACAGGAATGACTTGTGGTTTTTAGTTTGTTTGTTTGGTTTTTTATTGAGGAAGGTGTGTTTGTGAGAGGCAATTTAATAACATGTGGAAACTAATCCCATTACCTCCCTTTCCCACAGAAAACAGGCTCAGGCATGTGGTACTCTCATCACTGCAGGACTTCTTCCAGCACAAAGCCATCTTCTAGTGCCTGTGGCCTGTGGGTAATCTCTCTCCTGTACTTCTGCCTCCAGGGCACTTTTCAACATTTTGTACTTAGCATTGCAATTTGGTGAATGCTAATTACCACAATAAAGATGGCCCTTGTATGCTGATTAGGACGTGTCTTTTTCCCTAACCAAAGTAAGATTGCTTATCACTTGTCAGAGCCTTTAAGCTGGTGAACTTGATTGATCATTCCAACATGTCACTTGGTACCGTGCAGCATTTTAGTACGCCAAAGTTGATGTAGATGACTGTAGGAACATGATGAGTAAGGCTGTATGAATCTTTCATAATGAAGCATGAAATAGGATAGAATTCTCCTGGACTCCAATCTTGCAGACGCTGATTTAATGGAGCAATATCCCCTAGTAAAAGAAAATTGAAGCCAGTAATAAGCACTGGAGCTGACTCGAAATTTGTTGTCAAAAACTGGTTTGGAATTACTAAGGGAAAAAAGAGAAGAAAGTGGAGAAAGTGGTGTGGAATTTATATATATATATATATATATACATATATATATATATATATATACATATACATATATATATATATATATATATGTGCGTTTGTATTCAAATATAGTTGCCTTTCTAAAACAGGAATTTTCTCCTGTGTTTTATGATTTAAAGGACTTTTTTGTGTTTTGCAGAAGTTATCACAGGAGGGGGAAAAAATAGCAATTTCAGAAAAATGATTTGAAAGTTATTTGGGCAAAAACAACTGGTGAAAAAGAAACTAAAGTGTCCTTAATAGTATGAGTTTTCTTGAGGTTTGTTGACTTAGTCCAAAAATTTCAAACATAAAAAGACACATTTCAGGTTAGCTGGAAGTAGCTTGTGGGAAATAGAGTTATGTAAAACATCTCAATTTATATCAAATTGGCTTTTATTTTTAAGCAAAGAAGTCTGAGTGACAAGTGAGTCAGCTTATGAGCTGTGTGCCAGACTGTATTAATAAGTCAGAAAATGAAAATAATAATTGCAAATTATTCACAGTGTCTGTGGGTATCATATGTGCTTTCAGTTGCCAGATCCATCCTTCCTGTTTAGGAAAACATGGAAATAAATGGTGAGATTAAGAGAAACATGACAGCTGAAGGTACTCAGATTTATGGCAGATCTGGTTTGTCTTCTCAAACAAGAGGATGGGGGAGTCAGGGGCATTGTGGGGTTTATCTGAGCCCTCATCTGGGCACCCACACAGCTCTACCTGGCTCTCAGGTGTCCTTATGGAGCGGCACCAACTTCAGTGGAGGCTTTTCTGAGTTCCCATGGAGAGACTGGGATGTCACAGCATGGAGACTGACCAGAGTGTGTTTTCATTTCACCTTCCTTTCCCTGTCCTTCCTGTCCTCTATTATTTATACAATAGATAAGCTAATTTGAGGCAGGAAAACATTCTATTTTTCCTGCTTGTATATCAGTCTTGTTAATAAATAGTGCTTCTCTTGTCAGGGATTTTATTAACATGTATAAACTGCTCAGGCTGCATTTAAAAAAGGACAAAAAATATTGTTATGTTGTTTTTGCTGACCTTCCTCCTAAAAGTGATGTGACTGATGACATAATAGGTAATAGAGAGAGACTGCACATTAATATTTAATAGGGATAGATAGGTTTATTACTGAAACATGTAAAATGCCCTCACAGCTGCCAGCTGTAATTACTGCCTCTGTCTAGAAGGTACATACGCATTTGTGTGTTTATGGAATTAGGTTTAGAAAGTCAAGATGTTCAAAGTTAAGCACTTAAATAGCCTGTGTTTGTCAGAATTAGCCATTATGATTGGAGGATTTTGAAGGAAACAGAGCATGTTTCAGAGCATTGGGAATTTAGGTTTTACCCTTATTAATCCATCCTGTTTCAGATAGATGGAACTTCCTGCAGCTTTAAGGATTGATGCTGATTTTGAAGTTACTCCAGGTTACCGAATATTGTCCATAGTCAGGAAAGGCCATTTTCACCGTGGTCTTTGTGGGTTAGTCTTCAGCTGGGTTTTTCATGCCCCTCAGCATTGAATCCTCTTCATGCCTTGCTTTCAGGTTCTGGACTTCAAATTCTAGCTGTGCAGGGGGTTTGACATAATTTTGAGGTACTGCTGCTATATTCTTTGGCTCGTGCAGAATATTTGCATCCCCAAAGCAGAAAGGAGCTTATGAAGTGGCTGAAATAGAAAAGGTCTAAACCAGCTATTATTGCAATTCACAATGGAAATTGATGGGATATTTCTATTGGCAGATAAAACTGATTTTTTTAATATTTATTTGATGTTCAAGTGACAGATTTTATCAGCCTAGAGGTTCTCTCCGAGTGTTTCCATTCCAACAGGCATATAGTAAAATCAAAGCTTTCCAAGCTTTCTGTCACTTCTACTTTCTGTCAATGTATACACAATCCAAAATTGTATCCTTTTATTAAATGAATGAGAACAGTGTGCTGGAAGCATGGTTATTCTCACCCAGTGGGCAGAGATCTTATGAAAAATTATGTCTCTTCACATAACAGTGTTGTTTGTTTGTTTGTTTTGCCTTATCTTGAAATCCCACCACATTGTTGTGAAGTTAATTTAGTTGCTGTTGCTTATGATACACACTTCACAGGAATGTATAGTGCAGCTGAAGAAACAGCTTCTGTGCTTTTTAAAGATCAGTTCAGTCTTAAAATAGAAGTTGTGGGAGAAGGAATAGGAATTGTATTTCAGTGGCTGAAGAGTTTCCTTATTTTTTTATCAGTGATCTGGAAGGACTACTCAAATCAAATTCAGAGAATTTTCAGTGCCATCAGGATGTCCACTGCATGGCTGCTGTACACAGCAGGGTGAAGGGGACTGTTCCTACTTCCCTTCTGTTTTCTGCTTAAGGTTAGGAGAGTTTTAATATACACAGTCTGACAGCGTTTACTATAACAAGCAAATCCCCTGGACTGTGCAAGTAAGGCAAGCTGTGCTTGTCAGCCTTGAGCAGCACTCAGACGTGCAGCTCTTGAGGTGCTCTCCCTCAGACAAGTATTGCTGTGCATTCCCAAGGGAGGCTTTTTTTCCTAAAGGCCTTTAAAAGTGGGAATGAATTAGGCATCTGTTCCCTGGTTCCCACAGGTTTGTGGTCCCTGAGTTTCATATTTAAATGAATCCCAAAAGCAAGCTTAGTGAAGTTTTACCTTCATAAAATTCCCCAGTCACCTATCTTAGCCCTTGTCATTTGGAATGCAGCCCAGATGTGCTACAATGCTCATACACCTTGAATTTCTCCTAGTTTTTTTCTCCTAGGAAGTTGTCCTACTTTTCCTAGGAAATCTTCATGGTCTTTGCCAAGTGCTGCAATATGATTTAGTCATACAGAAGAGCAGACCTGGTGAATGCTTCTGGATAAAGGACTGGCCTGGAAGGATATGAACTTTGAGAGGGTCAATTCAAGAGTCAATCTTTGCTGATATTTTATACTTACACAACTATGGTATTTGTATATATTGCCAGTATTTCTCTCAAGATGCAGAAAATTCCCAAATGTAGAGGAAATTCTGTATTTTCAAATAAGCCACATGCCATCCCAGTGGATTGGTGTATTCCAAAACGCCTGGAAGTGCAGTATCTCTGCAGGTCCTGAAGAAGCATTAGAAGAGGGGATTCCCATGCTTCCCACACCCATTGGATTCCCAGGCTCCATGGCAGATCCAGAGCCAACGTGCTGGCAGCAGGGGTGGGCTGTGGCAGCTGTAGTGTGAGTGTAATTGCTGCCTGTGTGGATTAATCTAATAATCGTGCAATTATGCAATCATGGCACTTGCGTGACTGCATTGTCTGCGTGGTGTATGGAAATGATATGATGATTATAAAGTCATTATCCAGTATTGCAGCGTGCCTGTGAAATCCAGTGCCTTCCCTGCACAGCTGATAGGTATCTGCACTCTGTACAAGGGATGGCTCTCCCTGGAAGGTTGGTGACATTTGTTTACTCTTATCTGTTACCCTTTGCAATGAAAAATTTAACCAATTTTCTCAGATCAGGCTTTAATGATTTTCTCTAACTACTGGCTATCTCTTGTAGTGCAAAGAGATTTTCTGGTTTTAACATGGATCCTATTTTAACAGGATTTCTATTTTAACATGGTTTTACAATTGCTGCTGTATCAGTAGTGTTTTCCTGTCATCTTTCTGTGATGATAAACAGTTTCCGAATTGACGGCTGTCACATACGTGCTTAGGTAGTGATTGGGAAGATCCATTTATGGACTGTATCTGAATTCTTTGACTTGGTCATGGCATCTGAAGAAAGGAGGAGCACATAAAAGGTTTTCTGTGACATTTTAAAATGAACTGTAGAATTTAATCTAATCTCTGTAACTTATCAAAATTAGTATATAGCAACATTTCTTGCTGTAAGAAGTCAAAGAGAATCACTGTAATGCACAACTGACCGGACATGGTCATGCCTAATTTTGTAGGCACAGAATTTCATTTATTTCAGTAGGACATCATTTACACATAAAATGATTGGTCATTTTATATAAAAAGTTTTCAAGATGTATTTTATATGACAAATGGTAATTGCTTATTATTTTCCCATTTCCTGAATTAAGATTTTCTGATGATTTTACTGTAAACAAGCTGCTGCCGTTTGGAGCCCAGTGACTGTTTGGAGACTTCCAGAAGCAAGTCCAGACTGACAGAAATATAGTAGGGGTTGAAAAGTAACAAGTCTTTAAGAATGACAGCAATCCTGTATTTAGAAGAGAGTCTCCAGTGTGGAGACTACCTTGTGTATTACACTTAAGTGGGGAAAGAAGCTGGATAGGCATAGATGTATGGAGAGTTGATTTTATTTCAGCCTTGGTGATGTTTTGGAGCTTAGCACCTTTGGAGTTCTGTGCTGTCAGGTGGTGGCATTGCTAGAGGATGTCTTCTGTCTGAAGTCCTTGCCTGGAGATTGTGTCCTGCTCAGGCTGTGTGCAGCCAGTGCCAAGGACAGCAAGATGGAGAATGTGTGGATGTAGCATCAGGGAGTGTGTGCTACCTGGCCTGATGTGTCTGGGCAGAGAGTTACTGTACAGGAGTGAGACCTGGTCTGCAGCAGACAGCTCTGTGACAGCCTAAGTGCTAGACTCAGGGGCAGGCAGAAAAGTTATTAAGGGAGAAATAGGGAACAAACCAGAGAAACACTGTTGTGCCACCATGTCTGTGTTGCTCCAGTGCTTTGAATTTCTCCTGTGATTTTGGTGCCTTTTTAGCAGAAGGAGTAGAATAGAGTAGGAAAATCTTATGGGAGGACTACAAGCAAGTTTGGGGCAGGGATCCAACAGGTGTAAACACAGGTCCTAGGCAAGCAAGGACGGAATTAGGAAAGCCAAGGCTTGTCTGTAATTGAACTGGGGAGATAGATTTCTTCCTGCCATTTTGTCTGTAGAACTGTTGAGTTCCCCTCTGTTATTCCTATCTGGGAATAACATTCCTATTCCTATCCAAGGACACTGGTGATGGTGTCATAGGAAACCAAACTGCCCTTTCTTCTTCTGTTCTTTCCCTCCCTACACTGGTTTCTCCCCAGCTCAAGCCTCCCCTTTATTCAGTGCTGTGCACTTTCCAGACCATGCCCCGTGAAGCTGCCATCCCAGCTGGGGTGCTTCAGCTCTGTGGGGTGCTGGGGTCTGTGCAAACTCACCCAGACAGCGCACAAAAGCCATGCATGGCCACACACCACATGTGTACAGTCAGCCTGGCAGTGACAAGAGCAGGTCTTTGTTTCCAGACAGCAGGGATGGGCTTGGAAACCTTCCCCAGCTGCCCTCAGTCAGAGTCCTGCCATGCTCTGGGGGACAATCAGACCCAAGTGGGCAATTTGGAATTTTGCAATGGTGCATTTTTGTGGATGGTCAGATGTACTTTGGAGAGAGGAAAATGCTTGTGGAGAGCCACGTTTTATCCAAGTTTTATAATTGAGTTATTACGGAAGTGTGTAAAAAATGGAGGTTTAGAATAGAAGTGCTGACAGTAGAACAGCATGAACACAGCTGTTATAATATAGTAAATTTGTAAGAAATTGTATAGCTAACAAAGTAGGTCAACAGCTTCAGAGGAAAAACTGTTTCAGATGGCAGGCTACTCTATCTTAGAAATCTTGATATTTTTTTTTAACATGAGAACAGAGATGTTTTCCCTTCTGTGCTAATTCCTATCATTTTCGCTTTTAAAAATTTTCGTGCTGGAAAGTGGAGCTGACCTCCAACTGTGAGTAAATACAAATCCAGCATGCAGAGGTACAGCACAGTGGATCACAGACCAGGAGATGTAAGGATGACTATTCCATGCCAGATCACAGGTCACACTTGCCTGGTATCCTGCTGTGATAGTGGCCAGTAATGGCTGGGTGTTAACAAGGGTGAGAGGGCAGCTGGCACTTGCAGCAGTTTTGCCAGAGCAGTCTCCTAGACAGAAGCAACTCTCATTCCTTTGAGACTTCCTAAACCAGAAGGGTTTACTTTGTACCTAGTTGTCCTTATGGTGTCCATTAATTTGTCCAGTATCTTTGTGAACTTCTTTGGACTTCCAATACACTCCTTTGGAAAGCAGTACTAGAGCTTGGGAAAGGAAATGTGACTTGACTTACCTAATTTCTTGCCTACCTTGCCTGCCTGGGCAGTGCCTCTGTGCTCATTCTAGACAGTCAGTCCCTGCCCTACCCTTGCTGTTTTTTGCTTTCCAGCTCAGTTTGGAGCAATTTGTTCAGCCATGCTGGCTTCTGCACTTTGGGCTGTTCTTGTCCTCCACTGAAGTAATCCCTGAAGATCATCCAGCTCATATGCTCCTATTTGCCCTTCAGAGAAGCTTTGATAAGATCAGTTCTTCAAGAAGCAATTAATGTATTTAGCACTGCATGTCATTTAAGCCTCTAAAGTGCTAGTAGTCTGGGTTTTACTCAGGTATTCTCCTTTATTGTTGCTCCCTAAATATGCATTTGCCTGTCTTATATCATGTTCCAGCTCTTGAAAAGACTGGTCCATCTCCTCTCAGCTGGGGAGTCCCCAGGTCACCAATGCCCTCTGAGGGAGATGTCCCCCAGCAGCAGTGATTAGAAGAACAGGATGTTTTCTGATAAAATGGAAAATGAATAAGAACACTCCCCACTGAATTACAACTCAGAGCAAATTATTCTAACCCTGTTTCTCCCTCATTCCTGGAAGGGTTTACATTGCTGTAAGTGAACTACCCAACATTAGATTTTCATTAGCTCATAACGAAGCTGACAACTGGAATACCTTGCTCAAACCCATTTGTTGCATCTCTGGTTCCTCGGGGTCCACCTCAAGTCTCCTTTCCCGTTTGCTCTCCTGCCCTGCTTGTCCATCTGGCTCACAGCCCCACGTAGCTATTTAGTCAGATTCATTTGGTTTGCTGAATGATAGTGTCAAACTGTTCTAGGGGACAAGGTTAATCCAAATACTAAGTACAGCCATTAGACTTTTCTGTAAACACTTTTTTGTGTTTGCCTTAACAACTATTGCTGCACAAAGGTGGCACTTCGCAGTCTCTCCATCAGTTTGAATTCCAGTGCCTTGATCTCATCTTCCTTGTCCCATTTTGCTTTCTTTAGTCTGCTTCTGGCAAAAAGGTTTTGAGATGCTTTTCTTGCCCTCTTTCAACCTTCCTGTATATTTCCATTGCCAGCCAGTTTGTTGCTTTGAGATGGGCTGTTGCTGCTGGGAAGTTCAGCAGTGATTCCTGCCTGGCTCAGAACAGTGCATTTTCAGCTACAGTTGTTCTTGGGAACCTCCAATTCTGAGCACACGTTAAATACCAGGGGTACCTTGACTGACAGGTTTGTCGCTTAATGGCATAGTTTCCATGAGAGGGAAGCCTTGACTGCTGAAGTGGTAACAAGATTGGGACCACTGGTAAAATATTAAGAAAGTCTGCCTTACCTTCTCAAAAGTGATCTATTTAATGAGGAGATGAAAATCATCTGGTTTTTTTATGGGTCAAAGACTCAGTGTTGAAGTCAGTCATGACAGTGATACTTAATTGCTCTGTGGAGCCCAGAATCTCATAATGATTTGGGGCTTTTTAAAGCAGCATCCTATTTAATTCAAACCTTTTCTTTTTATTTAAGCATTTCAAAACATCTAGCATTGTATGACAGAGGAAACGACCACTTTTGTTGTCTTTTCTATATTGTGCCTTGAGTCTGTCATGCAGTTTTGGAACAAATTCTTCTCAAAACAAATTGATCTCTATTTAAAAAAAAAATACTGCAGTACTTCCAATTCTTATTTCTTATATTGGCAGTCCTTGGATTGCTTTCATATCTACACAGCTTTTTATAAATTTGTTTTTAATTTTTATATAAACTGTAAACTGCTGCAATTTTGTTATGTGCTACAAAAACTCTGTTCTCCGTGGGTAATATTCCTACTATTCTCATCCTGTATGATACCACAATCTGAGAGCTGAATATTTCAATGAAATATATCTGTTCTTTGCAGAAGCTAATGCCAATGTTTTGGGTTTTTTTTTAGTTTTGTAATAAGGCTGTAGTTTTTTGCACAGAAATGGACCCAGATGTTACTTGCAGTGCCATTCTCAAAATCTGAAATATTCCATGTTTGAGTCATTTATTTTCATGCTGACTTGCAGTTAGATGTTCACACTGTTTTTTTCCTTGGGTTACATAATACTTATCTAGGCAGCTGACATTGCAATCTGAGTTGCGGCGGTACTTAGCAAGCAGTGGAAAAGTTATTGGAATGATATGTTTCAACATTTCAGAGTCACAGGACGTTCAGCTTATGCTGAGTAACTTTATTGATAACAGGAGTGTTCCTGAAATATTGACCCTTTTTTAACATAAAGCAGTCATGCTATCATGTGCTACCATGTTTTACCAGTAGAGAATGGGAAAAATTATTTACTCCTAGGTCTAGTGAATAGGTACTATTATTCAGAGAAAATAAAATAGCAAGAATTGAACCTCTTCCTTGCAATGAAATTAATGTTGCACTATCAGCTGTGTTTCAACTTAATGTTCTTTGCTTTGATTTTATATTTGCAAAGAAGTTAGTTCACAGGGGATGTAATTTTATCTACATGATGTACAACAAGTAATGAAAGACTAAAAT
This sequence comes from Sylvia atricapilla, assembly GCF_009819655.1. NCBI lineage: Eukaryota > Metazoa > Chordata > Aves > Passeriformes > Sylviidae > Sylvia > Sylvia atricapilla. The sequence goes on along the minus strand of NC_089174.1, from coordinate 10,124,763 downwards.
TCAATCCATCTAGTACAAATAAAGTATTTAAATTGACTCATGAACATGAACAAGCATTTTGGTTGCATGTAAGTTTTAAGGGGAGGAAAGCAGCAGCTGATAAAGAGCTTACTGGAAACCTTACCAAAGTTGTGAGTCAGTAAACTGGAACCTTTCTTGCCCAGACCATCTGGGTCAGGGGCTATGAGCAAAATGAAATACTTGTTTTTGAACTAAACACTCCTCTGTAATATGTGGAGAATATACCCTTCCATGTGTGAAAGCCTTGAGCTCAGTCTTAATCATCCATCCCTTCACACTGCCCAGCTGGAGTGCAGATTTGCAGAAAAAGACTGGGTGGTCCTGGTGGGCACCAAACTGACCCTGACCCAATAAACCTGCACTTACCAGAAAGAAGTTCAGTGTTATCTTGGGCTGTGTTAGAAGCATTACCAGCAGGTTGCAGGAGGTCATCCTTTCCCTCTATTCAGCACTTCTCAGGCTGCACATGGAGTGCTGTGCCCAGTTCAGGGCTCCCAAATGCAAGAGAGACATGGACATACTGGAAAGAGACCAACAAGGGGGCAGAGTTGAAGGCACTGGAGCATTTCCCATGAGGAACAGCTGAGGAAGCTCAGACAGTTTAGCCTGGACAAGAGGAGACTTAGGGAGATCTTACCAGCATGTGTAAATACATAAAGGTACTGGCTCACTGCTGTAAAAGGGACAGAGCTCAAGAGGGGCCAAGAAAGGGTCAAAATTAATTTTGAAATTGTGAGTATTACTGCACTCTATGAAAGTAATGAATCCCAGTTGTTTGGAAACCTGTACGTGTCGTGTTTGTGTTTGTGGCTGGAGTGTGTGTTAATGTTGCCATGGGCAATGGGCATTCCACTCATCTTCTGAATCTCAGATATTGTACTGAAGTGTGGAATTTGAATAGTACTTAATCAGCTATAATCACAATCAAGATTAAATTTTAATGTTCTTTAGGATAATTAATCATGCATTAAATGGCTTTGGTTGGGGGCATGAGAAATATCTGACAGCACAAAGCCATGGTCTTCTAAGTTTCATTCAAGAACATTTAGCAAATTATTTAAATGAGCAGTTTTTGGCCTGTAGCTGATTTACAGCCGATTTTTTGCAAGTCTGTGATGAGTTTGTGGGACTGGTTTGTGTTGTTAGTGTCTGACACATTTCAGTCAGAGCTGGGGTATAAGATGGGCAGAGCTGATGATCTGCAAAAGTGCCCATAGTTTGTGTCAGAGGGGTCATATCCAGGTTCTTTGCATCCTTAGGGTGCTGGGAGGAGCAGCAGAACAAAGCAGAGACCCACTGAGCATTTCTGAATAACCATTTGGATCTGTTAATTGCTGCTAAAATGAAATTTTGCAAATAATTTTTTGTGGGACTGATACATTTGTGAAAACAATTGAGGGAGTGCCGCAAAGGACACTATGGAAGCTGGGGAAATATTCAAAGATGTTTGAACAGGTGCCCAAATGTCATCTATGTTACCTAGCAATAAACATACTGGGAGGTAAGGAAAACAGGTAGTGTATTTAAACAAGGATATGCAAAGTAACCAAGGAAAAATATATCCTTATTTTTATAGCTTGAACATTGAGATTACTGCAGACAAAAACAGTAATGGGAGATAAGTGTGTGCAGGAAGGTAGCCAGTGAAGTGCTGGTGTGTTACTGGTATTTGCAGAATCTGCTGGGGAATGGATGTGTTTGCTGGGTGAGGTGCCACATACAGCACTGTCAGTGCTTGTTCTGAGAGAAAATCATACCATATTTTAGGAGAAAAGAGAGTCTTCTAACAGGGACAAAATTGCCTTCTGGTTTCAGTGCCTCAGACATTGGATGATCTCCCATCTGGTCAGCTGCAATGCAATTTTGGGAGGTCTTCTACACCAGCTACAATTTTAGCTGGAAACATGAAGAGAGTATTCACTGCAAACATGAGCCTCTGCAATCCTCCTGGGTCAGGGAGAGGGTAGATAATGCTGTAAAGAAACAGGGGCCTCTTCATGGCTCACAAACCTCAAATTATTGTTGAATCAAGTACTTGGAAAAAGGGATTATATAGGGCATTGTGGAACACACAATAGCAAGATCAATGAAAAATGTAAATCAAGGGGTTAAAAATTGCTGGCCTGTTTTAAAAAGACATTTTTTCTATTGTAGGTAAATCAATTTGTAAGGTTTTAAACTTTTTTTGGACCCTGCATAAGATTAAAAGCCACTAAGAACTTTCTTTGCTAAATAAAATCTCTCTTATTTTTCTCTCTTGGAATATTTGAGTTAACTCTCACTGTCTTCTTTAGATCTTTATTTCTCTCATTCTTCTTAAAATATTTCATTTAGAAGTTTAGTGGATTGAATAATGTCTACTTGAAATGAAAAATTGAAACCTGCTGCTCGATAAGTGCAGAGAAGTGAGGCTTTGTTTGCAGTTTCCAGACATTTTCAATTTTTTCTAAATAAGAATGTGAAAGTGGATCTGATGCTGTGAAAATCAGATGTGCATTTGTACATCTGATGGGAAATGCTACAGTGGAGTTATTTTTGACCTGTTCTGAGGGAGGGATGTGGAGATGGGCACAGGGATGGTTTGGAGCAAACGCATGTTTCTGAGGCATCTGAGCCTGGAGCCTTTCCCTGGGAACCAGCTCTTTGATTGTGTATTCATATGTGCTTCAAAGGACCACAGAAGAAATGGTACAGTTTTGAGGATTTTATATTTATTTTTATTTTTAAAATCACGCGGAGTGTAATCCAGTTTGTCTTGTCCGTCTTTGGATTCATATAGGGCAAAGGTGTTGATGTGGGTAAGGCAGGCAGATATTAACTCATCTCTCATTTAAAAATAGGGGTATCAAATGCACAGATGTTTGCAAATCACACTTCAGCATCTTATCTATTTTTTATCTAATGGTTAGTTATTGCTGTAACTACCTCAACAGAAAGGAAAGAGTAAATTGGCATGGCTTCTAAAATCAATGAGCCATTAAATAGGTGACAATAATCTTGATATAAACTTAGAATATTTATTTGGCACACAAAATGCCTCTAGAGACCATTACCATTTCAGACTGTTCTCTAAATGCCAATTGTTTATCCCTTGCTCGTGAAATTCAAGGGCAGCCAGCTTTGATGGGATCACCCCAGCCCTGCTCCCATGGGACACAGATTGTGTCTCTTCCTGTAAGTTTTTGTGTGTGTCTGTGCTCCTTTTGTGGTTTTGTTTTCACTTCTGTGTGAACAGGTAGGGCGGTGACATTCTGCCAAACTATACCAACTGGTGTAAATGCCCCCACTTTATTTTGCTGAGCAGGATTGGTTATTTCTTACACTGCATTTTCAGGTGTGTCTTCACTGTTATGCGCAAGAGGCAAGATCTCCTCTGCACTTTGCCAGAGAGGCCTTTGTAGCTTGGCTATGACCAACAGATTTGGTTTGTTTTCTGGTTGATTTGTCTTTGTTTTTTTCTAGCTGATGTTCTTTGTCCCAAGTGCCACCTGTATTAATTTCTGGTTTTATAGCACTGGAGAGCATCTGTGCCCACAGAGATTGCTCAGCTGGCACCATTCTTTGGTTTGCATTGTAGAATGCATTTCCATGTTGAGCTTGGTGTTTCAGGGGGAAAAAAAAATCTAGACAAAGAAAAATAAGATGAAGTATTGAGATGGCAAACAGAAGCACTGTGGCTCATCCAGACAAACAGAGCTGGTGGAATCAAGGGTGGATCTCATGGTATCTGAACCACTATGACCTTGTGGCCTGATCAAGCAGGATTATATTGAGAGAAAGTGCTGTCTGAAATTGTTTTCTATTCTTGATTTTTGCATTGTTGTCCCTGTTTTACTCCCAGTTCACAAATTTCATATATATAACATAACTAATCTTTTGGTTTTGTATTTATATTAGTTGCAGGGTTTATGTTGTTCTTAGTTGAAATACTGAAATTGTACATTATGCTGCCTGATCTTCTAGAAGTGAGACAAGACAGTATAACCAAGACTCAGAACTGAAATCACATGCAATTGAGATTGATCCTTCCCCCCCAGAAAATAAGAATTTTAACCTCTCAAAATTGTTTACATGAAAATAGACAAAACTGCTTAATGCAAAAAGCAAATCATATAAAGAAAACATTATATTTCATTCTCCTACAGTGCAGAATTTTCAAAGCCTTTCCCCCTTGCCCTGGAAACATTTTCTCATGTGTTTGTTGTGCTCTGTTGTTGAAAATCTACCCTGGGAACATGCAGAACCCCTTTATTAAGTTGCCAAACGATTTTAGCAATCTTATTTTCCACATCTGGTTTTTAAACCTCTTTGAAAAGCAGCCAGGCCTGTGAAAAGAAGTCATGAATTGCAAATGTGTGTGTCCCTGAAAGTTACCTCACATTTTAAACCTAGCAGTGCTGCTCTGGCATGGTGCAAACAGTGCCTGCACTGAGTGATGCTGCCAGCAGCCCAGTGCTGCGGGGGACTGTGCAGCTGCAGAGCTGTTGCCTCCTGCGAGGCGTGACGACCTGGTTTCAGGAACAGCACAGCGACCAACCCCAGACCGCTCGGACCATCAGCTCACAGACACCAGTGTGGTGGATGGCAAATGGTATTTATTAGTGTGTTGCATGGGTTTATATAACTTGTGTTAATTGCATCACTTCCTTCTGCTTATGTTATAAACTGGGTGTTAATGGCTAATTAAGGGTCAAGTGACCTTTGCTAAGGAGGCAAGGGGGGTTCTGCCTGCCCGTACCGTGCGACATCTTCCGACCGCCTATCCCTAACTATCTTGAACTGCTACATTTCCCCCCTCTCTCATGACTATTTTAAAAACATACAAAGTATAAAGTTATAAAAATGTAAAAGTTAGTAAGATCTACATAGTACGTTAAAAAGGCAATACAAAATATATGTAATGAAGCAATATAAAATGTACGTAATAAGTGCACTTTAAAGCAGCTGTCGACGGTTAACTAGCAAAATGTTAACTTTTTCTAAACGGCTTTTAACAAACGACACTACTTTGTTTAGCATGCAAGGCCCAAGGATTAACATCACGAGTATTATGGTAAGTGGGCCGATCAGAGAGGAAACAAGGGTGGTCAGCCATGGAGACTTGTTGAACCAAGTTTCGAACCATCCTTGTTGGGCTTCTCTCTCTTTTTTCCTCTGGGCCAACCTTTCTCTTAATTCGGCCATGGAGTCTCGTACGACTCCGGTATGATCTGCATAGAAACAGCATTCCTCTCTCAAGACAGCACAGAGGCCTCCTTGCTGCAGTAGCAAGAGGTCCAGTCCTCGCCTGTTTTGGAGGACAACTTCTGAGAGAGAGGAAACAGATTTCTCTAGAAAGGAAATAGATTTTTCAATTCTTTGTAAGTCTTCGTCGATGGTCATCTGCAGCTGAGAAAGGCTTTGGTGTTGGTTCACGAGGGCTGAAACACCTGTGGTTGCACCGGTAGCTCCCAGGCCAAGCAGCATTGCAACGGTGATGCCTGTAATTACTTCTCTTTTGTGGAGCCGGTTGGGATCTTCTAAAAGGCGGTACACTTCTTCTTCTTGGTGGTACAGGACTCTAGGAACAATCAGAACTTGGACACAAAAGTCAGCAGAGTCATTAAATTTGTTAAGGAACACACAGGGACTCACACCGGACTGGTGACAGACCCACATTCCTGATGCAGATGGGATCACCCATTTTTTGTTGGTTGATTTATTAAGTTTGATAATTTCTGTACAGACATAACCTTTTTGCTTTGCCAAGGTTGCATTGCCAAAGCACTTACCTTGGCCTGTGATCTGACTCAGAGTGATTCCTCTTCAGAGGGTGTCCCATCTACACTGGTGTGGGTTTGGTTCTGCTGAGTAACTAAAAGGAACATTAAGGAAGGACAACACCTTCGTAGAAAGGAGGTTCCATGTCATAGCATAGCCAGCATGAACTAGTAAGGTTTGGGTTCGATTGGTTCAAGGACGCAAAGGTAGCATTTAACACGCTAAAAAACGGATCGTAAGGAGTTGATTTAGAGCTGCAAGCTCGGGTGTGGTGGTAAGGGTAAAGGTGGGATTAGATGTGGACCTTTTCTTGGGTTTAGTTATTGCAGAAATCAGACTGGGTCTCACTGATTGGGGTGCTGGCAGTGGGAACTTAATGATTTGAATGTTTACCCAGAAGTCGCGAAAGGCACAAGCAAACACTGACGACACTTTGCCCGTGTTGGGTGCCCTGACTGAGGGCAATTTATTGCAACGTGGCCTGCTTGGCCACACTTAAAGCAAGCCATTACACTAGTTATTGCAGTTTGAATGGCTGCCTGGATTGAGGCTAGTGGTTCTTCTTTTGCTACATGCTTAATCATGTCTGTGATGTTGGACCCTGCTGGTAGTGACCGCAGAATGTCTTTGGCAGTGGAATTACATTGTTGGCGCAAACACTCTGCTAGCACAGGGCCCTTTGCTTCTGGAGGTAAAACTGAGGAATCGACTGCTGCTTGGAGGCGATCTACAAATTGTGTAAAAGTCTCACTCTCGCCTTGCTTTATTGTGGCCCATGGTGATGGTTTAGCAATAACTCTGGAGGCAGAGCGGATTGCTTCTCTAGCAGCATGGGTAGTTACCATGACCTCGTGGCCCCGTAGGCCCTTGGCCTGTGCCTGGGGGGTGATCATGGTCGGGTCTGTGCCCATTAACCTCTGCAGGCTGGAGCCGTGTAGTGGATGGTCTGCCCCAGTTACCGAGGCTAGTTGCTTTGCACAGTTGTCCTCCCATTCTTGTTTAAAGACAGTCATTCCCGCCCCATCAGAAATTAATCTTCAGGTTTGTTTAATGTCAAATGGAATCATGTCATCCCCCCCAAAAACACTGTCAATGAGGGTGGAAACCATAGCTGAATTGATCCCTCTGTCTGCAATTGCTTTGACAATCGCCTGCACATCTTTAGGGTTTACTGGTGAATAAGTTCTCTGATTGCCACCTTGTCCCCCCACTCGGACTGGAAAGGCCAACTTGGCTGAAGGGGCCCAGCCGGTACACGCTACTGTTATTTTCCTCCAGTCCATGAGGGGAGTTTGCTCCTTCCCTTTGACCCAAGCAGGAGCATTAAGGTTATTGATTTTATCTACCCTCACTATCTCTTTGTCAGAGTCAGAGCCCGTGTCAGCTACTGAACACTCCCGAAACCACTTGTCCCAGCTGTTGTCTGACTCAGAGTCGGAAGTCGACTGAACAGAGGCTTCCGGGCTCCGGTACCTTTTTGTCAGGCTTCGACCCTGCCCCTTTCTCTTAGGGTCGGGCCACTCCTTCCCCCTCGGCTCACCCTGCCTCCTGCCGGGGGAGGCTGTTGCCTTGCAGGATGCTTTTTGATAAGAGTTTGAGCTGACCTTGTACTTCTCTGGGTTCTCCCCCGAACTTTGCTTGCAAGTATCCACATTATCTAACAAACCTTCTTTGTTCCCTCTAGCCACGGCTGCGCCTTTCTCCTCTTTCTGTAGCTCAATGCCATTTTGCGGTGCATAGGGTGGGGGTCTCTCCCAGGCCCCCTCGGACCCTGAGTTAACAGCAGCGCTCTTGGCCTCGTCCGCCAACCCTCCCCAACATACTTGTGCCTTCTCCTTTCCCTCTGTAAGTTGATCCGAGCTCTGAGGCTGTAAAAGGGGCTTTTGCCCTTGCGAGTTTTCACACTCAATAAAATCACTTTCGTCTGTGGTCTGTGTGGCTGCCCCAACCCCCAGCTGAGGCGTGACCATCAGACAGTTCTGTGCAGCTTTCCAGGTCTCTTGCTCTTGCAGAGCCTTTTGCAAAGCCTGCACAACTTTTCCCCATGCCTTAAGATGCTTTCCCGAGCCTGAGGACATTGTTTCCTCGGCCAGAGCATTAGTACATTTATCCCATATTTCTGGGTGGAGCACCTCCACCGGACGATCAATGACCCCAATTTGCATCAACCTCGCAATAGCGAGAGTAAAATCTTTTAGTTTGCACTCAATTCCCCATTGCTTATGAATCTGAGATACGACCTTTGCGAGAGCTTCCATCCTCCTCGCGGCTCCAGGGGCGTCCCCCTCACCGAGCTAGACCAGCTGCTCGGCCGCTGTTCACCCGCCCAGGTGACTCCCGTCTGCCAGGATGATTTCCCGGGTTTCAGCACCACTTGTTGCCTCCTCTGAGGCGTGGCGACTTGGTTCAGGAACAGCACGGCGACCAACCTCAGACTGCTCGGGCCATCAGCTCACAGACACCAGTGTGGTGGACGGCAAATGGCGTTTATTACTGCATTACATGGGTTTATATAACTTGTGTTAACTGCATCACTTCCTTCTGCTTACGTTATAAACTAGGTGTTATTGGCTAATTAGGGGTCAAGTGACCTTTGCTGAGGAGGCAAGGGGGGTTCTGCCTGCCCGTACAGCGCGACATCTTCCCACCGCCTATCCCTAACTATCTTGAACTGCTACACAGAGCTCTGCAAACAGTGTGGCTCAGGTAGGAAAATTCACTGCAAAGGGCATCTCTGGTTAAGTGCTCTTGTGCTGGAGTAACCTTAGAGACATGTTGCTTTTAGCATCTCTTTCTCTTGCTGCATCTGCTCGCTCCCTGGTCTTCTCAGGGAGGATTTTCAACTGCTTTTTCTTCAGATGCTGGGTTTACAAATGTTAAATGTTTAAAGTAAAGTAGCATATCAGCAATACTTTCCAGTATGATTCCTTCCAACCAAAACCCTCATTTTCCTTCTGAGTCACAAGATGGTACAATGATGGTCAGCCCCTGTATCACACAGCAGGAGAAGACATGTATGCCCCCAAGCCCTCTCTGCCACCATGGACGAGCCAAGGAACAAGATGTAGGACCTGAAAACCCCAATTTCAGCTGAAGTGGCATACTGATCACCTCCACTGCCTGCCCAGAACCCCATTCAGAGCTCGGAGAAACATAAACCTCTCCTCTTGCAGAGCTGAGTGTTGTTCCTTTCGGTATTTTGGGACAAAGAAACTGCTTCCCTTCTTGCTGTGACTGTTGTGTGATATAAATCTGTGCTGTGGCTGGTAGATGATTCGTTAAGCTGCAACCATAATAACTAAAACTCCTAAAGTCTGAAAGCAGCTTTGACCTCTTTATTATTGTACAGAGGTTATTAGTACTGTACAACTAGTACTAGCATGTACATTAGCAATTAAGAAGTCAGAAAAGGGGAGATGTGAACAATAGTCCAGCTGTTCGACAGAAATAACTCTTAAGACCAGTATGCATTTAGATGCTTCTTTACTACTAAAATTGCTGTAATGAATAATGTTCTTGTGGTAGAATTGCCTCATTAGCTAATGAAAATTCTTTGGGAAACCCCCAGGAAGAAGATTTGTGAAGTTCTAGGCAAAAAATTAAATATTGATTATTTTTAATGCATCAAATTAAACTTAATCATACTTTAGGAAATACATAATGTTTCCCAGAAATAATTTAAATCCCAGTGCTGGTTTTTGTACAAGGTGATTTCATACTGAAATGAGTTGCAGTACAATAGAAGTTACTGCCAACGTATAATTTGTGAAATTCAAAGAACTGTTAGCATATCATTTAGATAATGAAACCTTTACACCCATCTAGATTTGTAAGTACCAACTTGAGCAGAGGAAATGCTATTTCAGTGCTATTATATTAAATTATATACATTTGCTGGGGGGTTTAGATGGCTGTATATTTAATTTACAAGCTTTTCATTCTAAGCTTTTCATTTTTTCATAGCAATTAGGTGGTTTTAAAGACTACTGATAGTAGTGTTAAAATCAAGTGCATATTCAAAAGGTTGACCAAAGTCTGAATGATCAAAGTAGTCAATAAGAATGAATAATTTCCTAGATGCTTTTAATAGCTGTTTTTTCTGAATGTTTTAATTGCACTTTCCTCTTTTGAGCCACCATCACTCTCTCCCTCTTCCCCATTTGATTTAGGAGTAGCAGCTGAATGTCTCGCTGCAAGTGGAGGGAAGAGGGAGTGTCAGATTATTCCCTTTTCTGACCCAGAGATGGGGCATCTGAGAGGCATTTTAAAAACTTTTATTCCATTTTCAGTCTCCTGTGAGGGGTGAGACAGTGTAGATGTTATAATTCATGTCATCACAATCAGAAGCCAAACTGTTTCCTAATTACAATACATTATAAGCATTTCTTGGCCTATCAGCTTTTTCCACACAATGCTGTTAATGCCTTAAAGCCAATAATCTAAATTTACCCCTCGTGGGTCCTAATACAATGTACCTTTCATAGTTTTATTTTTCTAGAAGGGTTCTAGAAAGGAGGAGTGAAGCACACAGCAGCCTCTGGCTGTGGCAGTGCTGGTGACAGGGTTCGGTCAGTCCCTGCCACATGTTCCTCATGGACAGCTGAACTGCTGGGCACATTCAGCTCCACCATCTGCTGAGGATTTTTTGCTTGGGGGTTGTCACAGAGCAGCTTCATGGTCTGACTTACCCATTCAGTGCCAGGATGTGTCTGGGAGCTGCTGCCCAGATGTTGCAGTGGGGGCACATCTGGCTCCTGAAGGACACATCTGTGGGGCTGTGTGAGTCACAGCCACCCGTGGGGAGCACACAGCTCTCCTGCTGCCATCTGCCCCAGTCACCAGGCTGTCCTGGTGTGTGGTCTGAGTTATGGGGTCTCACATGTTCCCTAAATACAGGGTTTCCAAGTACAGCTGACACTGGTTTAGGTCTGTTGTTTGGTAGTCTTTCAGGCAGCTTTGGAAAGGATCTGTGATAGATGATACATTTTCCTATTATCATGTGTGTTGAAGTTTTGGCAAGTACTATGAGCTCAGAAATGAAAAGGTAACTCTCCTGTAACTGTTGGATACTTAAATATCCTGGTGAGAGATGCCTAAGAAAAAAAAGCAAAGCAGAATAGAATTCAGGATTTAGAGTCTGCAGAACTATTTGTAAAGTGCTGGGAGATTCTCACACAGAAGTGTGAGAATTTGCAGCAGGTTTTGTTTAGTTGTAAGGATCTCTTTATGGATGAATTTATTTTCATGAACTTTCTGCATTGTTTGCTTGTTGAAAATAGTTTCTGAAGGTAAATTGAGGCTTGTAGAGTGGTAGAGAATTTTCAGCCTAGAGAAGGAGGGAGGAAGGTTTCAGCAGGGCTCAACCCTCCAGCTTCATGGGCTTTTGAAAAGACTTGTCAGTATTGGGGGTCCTGGTGTCATTGCAGACTGGTTCTAAAAAAGGTAAATGTTTTTGAGATGCCAGCACCTGAATTAATGGGCTTTGTGCATGTTGAATGTGGGTAGTTGTCTTGGAGTGATTTATGATAACAGTCTATTCCATGAGCCTCTGCTTTATGCCCAGAAGTGGTTGCTGTATCTCAAGGCCTGGGCCCCGGTTTATGTGGGGCCAGAGATGGGAGAGCTTTGGACTTTTTGGCAGGAATTTTTGAAGCCTCACTGCTCAAGCTCTCTGTGGTACAGTTCAGCTTGGTTTTGCTTGGCCAGCTTGGTTTTATTGTCCCAGGCAAAAGCTTTTCCCTTCCCTGGCTTGCAGAAGCTGCAGGAGCAATCTTTCAGCTGCCTTGAGGTGAACTGAAGAGCTGCTGGTCCAAGGCCAGAAAAGAGGGACTGGCCGGAGCAGGGCTGGCCTGTCCCAGCCCCAAAACTCAAAAAGCCAAACCAGGGAGAGGAAACACACCAAGAGGCTCCAGCCCAGCTGCCCAGCTGCTTCATCTGCTGTGACAAGGATGTCGATGCCAGAGAACCACCAGGTTTTCACCTCCTGCTGGAACTCCTTCATGGAACTCCACTTCTTCAGAGTGAAAGCCAACCCCATCTTGCACAACGTGTCAGGAATTTCTACAACATTTTCCCCATTCTTCAGGCATTTTTGTGCCTTTGTTCCTCTGTGTGTGTGTTCCTCTTTGTGTGTGGGGTGAGTTCTGATATTTCACTGTTTAGCAGATATTTACTTTTCTTCCTTGCCTTGTGGGCATTCTGTTGTTAATAAACCGTTGGGTTGGGTATTTTTTTTTTCACTTTCCTCTATTAGTATTCTTTTTCTACTGGTGGAGGGGGATTGTTGAAGCTCTTTAGAGGAGACTACTCATTGAAGAGTGTCCTCTCTTAAATTTGTCTCTAAATTAAGACAGCAGAGCTAAGGGTTCAAGATTGCCCCCAAAATAAGAAACTTTGAAGAATGAATGCAGTGAGTGTTCTTGCTGTTTTAGTACCAGAACCAGGTGACATGTCTGTACCTGCTCATATTCTGGTGCTATCTTTGCCTTCCAGTGCTGTTAAGAACCCAGCTTGGAGGTATCATGGCACTTCTTCTGCTTGAGTAGGAAATGGTCTATAAAATGAGAAGGAGCTAATGGATACTGTGTATTTCCATAATCCTCATGAATTGTCAGTTTGAACATGGTTATTTCTGTTAATATCATTGATGTGCTGTCACCTTGGTTTTTTTGTTTTGTTTTTTTTTTTTTAAGTCATCCCCTCTTCTAAGGAGGGATTTCCTTCTTTCTAACAGCTAAAATAATTTTGAATCTTAGCACAAACCACAGCACTTTGTTTGAGATCATTATTTTTTCTTTTATTTGGAGGACCATAAGGTGGTCAAAATATTGAACCATGAAAGTAAACAGAATGCAGAGATATTTCAGGAAAGGATATCTTATTCCTGTAATTTCATGCTTCCAGGAGAAAAGTAGTGATTTACAAGGATACACTTTCCTATTCACACTCACAGGTAATGCATTGCAGTGTTCCATGGTCAGTCATCAGTGCTCAGTATCTCATGGAGAGGGAAAATGTTGGGAAATACATGTGGAAATGAAAAGACATTTGTCCAAAGATGCACAGTGGATTGAGAGAACTTCTGGAGTGTAATCAGGCCATGGACCCTTGTGTGGTGTTTTATCACTGAACTGTGTACTCAGCTGTGAGCCCTGGGCTTGGTCCACCCCTTCCTCCTCCTCTTCTTCATCCACAGCTGCCAGTGTCCTGATGCTTGAAGCCAAAATGTGGCCACTGACACTGTAGAGGTAGTAGAAGAGGGAGCTTGGGACTGGTCACTGTGGATTGGAAGAGGGAACATGGAGGTGCCAGAGGCACATTTGGCTCATGCTCTCCTGGCTGTGGGGCAGGACCATCCTCTGCTATGCAGAGACATTTTGGAGAACTTTCTGTCCTGTTTTGTCTGTTTGGTCTTTGTCTTGTTTTGGTGTTTTTGGGGGCAGTTGCATGTGAGAATTAATTGGGAATTAAAACTGGCTTCTGCAGAGCACACTGAGTACATCCAGTCAGTCTGAGCAGAGAACTATTGGTAACTACCTTCAAAGAAGGTTATTTTACTTTCTTTTGAAGCATCTCTGTAGTTGGTCATAAAGAGCTTCTGACCTTATGTCAAAAATCCAGCTACAGAGCTTCCAGTGCTTCCAGAGCAACAATGTGACAGAGGCAGTAACAATACCAGAGGAGGAACTTCAAAAAGGTCCTGAAAGGGTTTTGTGAAGTGCATTATGGTGGATTGTTTGAAGCTGTTGGAACTGATCTTTAATAGTTGCACCCTTTAAAAGCTCCTGAAATCTATTGTTTACAAGATGAGACATGAATTTCAAAAGGGTTTTTTTCTCCTCTTCTTCGTTTTAGTTCCTGCGTTAATAGGCATGGTTCCTGCAGAGAAATGAGCATTGCTGAGGTCAATAATATGTCTTTAATGTGAACTGTCAGGATAATCACTCTACTGAAATTCACCTTGACCCGGGGGGTGCCTGCAAAGCCCTCACATTAGGGTAGTCCAGGGCAAACCCCCTGATTTCTTTAGGATAATCCAGTAGAAAATGCCTGGAATGGGCTGGGGAGGGACCACTGCCAGGTTAGTCAGGCAGGAGACTGATGCATTTGGGTAAATTACAAGGTAGTGTTGCTAAACGAAATAATGAAGATCTTCACAAATGGGATATCTAAGACGCATCTCACCTTTGGGTTGGGTTTCACAGAATAAAGTGAGAAATTTTTGGAAGTTTAGGTTCATTTACTAAAACTGTGGAAAAAAAAAATCATATACATAGAATTTATGTAGAATTTATACATAGAATTGTAAATATTTTTTCCAACACTAGCTGAAGGTGGCTCATTAAGCTTGCTGGCACAAGAAATCCTTTGAGAAGTGGGTTAACACCACGTAGGAAAATTATTGGAAGTAAACTATCTAGTATTATAAAAATCCATTACAACTTTAATATGGAGTTTAAAAACAGCTTCAATAATCTTCAATTTTTGGCTTCAGGTATTTGGCAGACTGACTTGAAAACATTTTTAAGCAAGTATTTTGCATGTTTGTGTTATTACCATCATTTGCAAATGAATAGTTGGAATCTTGTTTTGTGGTAGCATCAATTAATCAAACTTGTAGTACCCTGAGACAGCGCTGACAGCTTTTAAGAAGGTAGGGTGTGGAACCAATATTGCAAGAGGGAAGCTAATTATTCTTAATTAAAGGTGGGCAAAAATCATGGACTTCAGGTCACAGCCTAACAATGTCCCCAAGGCTTATGTGGCTTTTTCATTAAAATGAAGGTTCAATAAAGCAAAACTGATTCTGCAAAGAAATCTGGTAGTCTTATCCATAGTTCCTCAAGCAAAATTCTCATTAGCTTCACTGTCATGAGCATGCAGACTGTAGTTCATAAACTAAAAAGTGTAAATATTTTTTGCTTTAAATTTTTGTCCTAGATCTAGTAACTTTGACACTAGGAATAACTGATTTTAGAAGGTGACTAGAGAGCAAATATTTATTGTTTCTCATTATAAAAAAACCCAGAAGGCACTTGGTGAGGACTGAGGCAGCAGACTTAAAATAAGTAAAAGCAGTATGTTTTAGACAAGGATGAAGTTAAATTGTGGTGCTTATTGCTACTGCATGTTATGAAGATCAAATGTATATAGAGGTTAGAAGTTCATCGACTGAGTTAATGGGGGACAGATTTGTCAAAATCTGTTAAGCATGGTGCTCTGAATCCAGCTCCTGCTTCTGCAAGTCCCAGGGCCTGTATTTCTGGAAGCAAGGATGCTGTGGCAGTCTGTGTCCCGCCCCTGCAGCCCTGGCAGAGTCCTGAGGCCAGGCACCTATGGGCAGGCAGCACGTCCCTGTGCATGGATCCTACTTCTGATGCTTAATGCGTTTTAATACCTGGAAAATGACATGAAAATAAAAATACATTGGTAAAGCATTAGCTGCTCCGTGGAATTTGACAGTATGTGGCATTTGCCAGGGGAACAACACTATCTTTGGCACCACTTTAGAACACTGACACAAACTAATGGACTTAGCAGACAAGATAGTTCACAAGGCACTGCTCTCTGGATGTGATTCCCTTTCTTTCAGACAGATCCAATTTGGAACACAATTAATTTCTGTGTGCAAAAGTCAGGAAAGAGTCCCACAAGTTTCAATAAGAGTGAAAATTAACACCAAGTCTTACCTTTGCATTGATGCACAACAGAAGGAAATGGCTGAAGATGCTTTGTCATAAAAAGCAAATCCTGCTCATATTAACAAGAGCACAGTAAGAGAGGCTTCAAGGACTTCTGCCACCAACATGATTATCTGCAGGGGTAGAGCATGAGGTTTAATAGAATCATGCTCCCTTAGCTATCCAGGAACAAAGATTTCTTCCATTAGATGTAATGGAATTACAGTGCAGGGGTGCTAAAGGGTCCTGTGCAGCTCCAGCCTGCGTGGCTTTTCCCCCACAGCTGTCAGCTGGGTGTTTGCTGGGGTCTGGCAGTGAGAACACAGCTCCTGCTTGGAGTGGATGGTTGGGAGGAAGTGTTTTGGTTTGACTTGGTCTTGAGAACTGATGTGTTCAGCTTCAGCTGAGACAGTGTGCATTTTTTAATTTCCACATGCCCTTACTAATGCTTTTCAAAGGTTTCACTTATAGAAAATGTTGAAATTCTGGGGAAAATTATGTTTGGACAGTATATCACTTTATTTGTGTGTTCTGCAATAATTATCTTGTTTAGGTGTAGGAACTTATGTCTCTGTACAAACACAAATATTCTGATTATTTGTTGGTGAAGGGTACTTTGACAAGCTGTCACAAGGATTTCAGCTTTTTTAGATGTCTTCTATTTTGGTTGCTTCTGTCAAGAGGATTTTTTAAACGTGAACAAAGTTCTGTTAAATGGTACAGATTTCTTTCCAGAAGATAATTTTAAATGTTTAGTTAGAGGTAGTGGTTTTCCTCCAGCTGTCACTGCTTGCTTGTTCCTACATTCCTGAGAAAAGATTTTAAAAATAATTAAGTGTGAGTGTATCTGTATCAGCCTTTCCTTGCAAGGGCTTTTGTTTATTTAAATTTGTCAGCTCCTCGCATTTGTACTGCAGGCTCTGCACCACATTGTTTCCCACAGGTCACAGAGTGGAGGATAGTTAGGCAGTCTTTACCCTTGGAGTGTGTTTTGGAGAGGCAAGGAAGAGGGCTGATAGAGATAGACCACAAAGTCATGTCACAGGTGCCATGTATGGGATTGTCAGATGAGTAGTGCAAGCTACCTCCTCCGCTGCTTTGGAGGAGAAGGGATAAATCCTGGCTTGGTGTCCATCAGCATGACCACAGGCACAGAGCCCTGATAAATACCATGGATTTAGGCTGCAAATGCCTCTGATGAGGGGATGCCCCCATGGGCATGGGGCTGTAAGGCACCAGGGAATCATTACAGCAGTAAAGCCAGGCCATAGCATTGAGTTGAGTTCCTCAGCATTCTCTGATCTGGAAAACAGAAATCAAATGGCAAAAGATACATAAATTTCAGTAGCAGTATTGTTAGTAGAGAGAGAAGTGTTGCTTAGCCTGTTCCAGTGAGGCTTAGATAGATGCCTGAGCTTGGAGTAGTTCAATAAATGACTTCAGGAAATTTTCTTGAGGGATGCAGCAGGAGCATCCCTCTCCTTGCTGTACCCAGTGTAGTCACGGCTGGTCAGAGCACAGGCACTGGGAAAGCTGCTCAGAGCCAAGGAGGTTCCCCACTGCTCTCTGCAGGCACTTCACTGCAGGAATTTGGCTGCCCCTTTTCTTCACCCCATCAGGAAGGAACTCACCTTTGAGGCTGGGATGGGAAGGAGCAGGGAGGGCAGAGCACTCACCCTTGGGTTCAGGCAGGTTTGTACCATGTGGGAGCACTCTGCAACAGAAAAATATTTCCCTCCTGGTGCTTTTGGCACTGCTTAACTTGGTGTTTGGGAGCTGGTGGCCACTGTGCAGAGCACTTGGGGAATCATGTAGGCATGAACAATTAATCTTTTAAGAGGTCTGTTGCTTGGTAATGTGCCAGGGAAGCCAGTGTAGCCCCACTATATAATATCAATTTTTAATGATGAGGACTTTGCTAAATTCAGCCCTTGATAAATCTTAGAGTTGAGTTTTCAAAGTTTAAAATCAAACATAACCCAATTATTTCAGTATTTGATTAAACTAAACTGCTGCTTTGGTAAAGTGTTTAAATAAATCAGTATTAATATACTTTTCTACAGTAAATAAAATTATGTCTGTATAGTTCAGATATGAATATTCACACAGAGCTCTTGGAAATGAAGCAGTGGAAATTTGCACAGAACATAAATTAACTCACAGAAAAAAATATTATTGATCTTTAAAAGGATTATGATCTTGGAGGTGATGACTGAAAATGCTGTTTTTAGAGCAGTGAAGCCACTAGCTGTAAATATGTTTTAGGAAATATATTGTATTTTATTTTGTGAACTCTGAAGACCACCTGCTGTAAATGCCTGAGGGCTGACAGACTCTGGGAGTCTGTTAATGGGCTTTTTTCAGGATGCTCTGCTGGCACTGGCTGCCAGGTGGCACTGCCAGGAGACTTTAAAGTCAGTTCTCAAACACAAAATTGTTCTTCACCCAGTGATACTTCCTGTCTCCAGCTCTATCAGCACCCTGCCCTGTTTGTGTGCAGGGATATCCCCTCTCCAATGGAATCTTCCTCATCCAGAGCCCTTTTGCCCCAGCAGGAACCTGCCAAGTGGCTGGGACAGCTTTGAAATGCATCTTTGTAAGAGAAGGCTGAGCACCAGGGCCTTAACATGCAGTGGAGTGCTTGTGCACACAGAAATAATTCCAAAGAGTGAGAATTAGGGACTGCTGTATCCCTCAGAGCCGCCTGCCTGAAACCTGCTCTGTCAGGAGCCATCAGCCAGAGGTGGCCCAAGGCCTGTGCAGTTTGACCCTGGCTGCCTGTGGGGTATAAAAGGGCACAACCAGCTCAACTCTGTGTAAAAATTTCTGAGCTGTCAGGAATTCACATGCTGACTTGTGTTCAGTTGTTCATCTCCCAGCTTGTTTCAACCAGTCTTACTAGAGATATGTTCGTTTTGTTAAGCAAATTATGGGCCTTCCAGAAATGCTATGAAAGGCTAATCTACCTGTTTTTATGCATGATTTCAATTTTCCAGGCTTGTAAGTTTCAATAAATTAGATCTTCCGTTCCACATCTTAGCTCTTCAGTTCATGGTAATCTGAAGAAGTGGGCTTTGCTCACTACTTTCAGCTTGGCTCAATGAAACTCAGTAAAAATAGACATCAAGAAGACAATACCCCCAAATGTGAAAATTATCACTGCTTTTGGATCTGTCTGTCTTGGAGCCCTTGTCTCTACTGTCACAAAACATATCTTTATTTCCAGGAGATTTACTTTGTGCTCCCAGGAGTAGCTTTCTGCTGTCCAGAGGTTCTGGGGATGTTATGCTTGTCTGAGGTTTCAAAAGGCCATTCTGAAATATTTCACATTTCAACCTGTGCCTGTTTCAAGCTGCTTGACCTGGTGTAACCCATATCCAGGATACTGTGGTACTCTGTCCTCTTTTAATTGTCTCTGAAGTTCCCCACTGAAGTGTAAGAAAACATCCATCTTCTGAAGCTGGGCGGGTTTCTCTGTAGCTGCCCATTAAAGGGACATATTCATCTCAGGGTGCTGCTGGAACATTCTTTGAAAAGAGACTAAAAGTTGGAGAATATCAAGAGATACTCAGTGAGCCCAATAATTAGAGCTGACAAAGGAAAATTACAATAAAGCGAAACTGTACCAATCCAAAAAACTGGGTCTTTCTCTGATTGCTTTTATTGAAAGGGTGATAAAACTGTTTCTCAGAGCGGGAGTTTAAGAGACTATATTCAACTCAAGAGATAAAAATTCTTGTTGCTTTTTAGAGCATTTAATATTTTAGCATTATTTTGTGATGAAAGAACATGTCCAGTCTCAGCTCTTTTCTTATGCAGACTTTTATGCTTAGTGCCTCTTTAAAGGCATGTTTTCCCTACAGATTTATACCATTTCTTTTACTTCCTTGGGCCATCATGGGTAGTCATGCTGGATGAGGTTTCTTACCTGGCCTCCTATGCTGTGTACATATGGATGAGAGGCTTTTTTACCTTAAAAACCAATTCACTCCTGCAATTAACTTTACAGGAGGGAATAGAAAGACTAGAAGCATGGAACTGCTTGGTTCCTAGGTGTGTTATGGAAAGGATCTCCTGAAGAAGTGTGTAACTTGGCTTTTTGTGGTTGAGCGTCTGGTATTTCTGTGGGATTTCCCTTATTTCATAGCAGGGAAATTCTGCTTTCATATGTTGCTTAATTTTCTGCACTACTTTTTCTTCCCCCCATCCTCCCAGATGCATATTCTGATGCTCTTTATGATAAATTTATGCCTTATCCTGCTAGAGGAGCATGGCTATGCAGTTTCCCAGCTGTGTAGCGTCTGTGTGTAATTCAGGGTCAGCTTGGACAGGGCTCTGAGCAACTCGATCTCATTGAAGATGTCCCTGCCCACTGCAGGGGAGTCGGACTAGATGACCTCTAAAAGTGCCTTCCAGCCCAAAGCAGCCTGTGATTCTTTAGCTCTCACAGGAAAGCCAGTAGTTCTGATGGCTGGCTCCCATCCCCTGCCTGATCAGTCATGTGAAACTCTTCTCTTCTCTCATGGTTCACAATTATTTAAATTCATGGAAGAATGTGTAAAAGGCATACACAGCCCTGTAAGGCTAAGGCGTGGTGACAAATGGCAAGTCTCTGTCCGTTGTGGGGAAGGAATAAGGTGGAATTAAATCAATTCAAATGACAGCATTGATGTGTGGAAGTAAGTTTCAGTGTAAGGCTGACCATGGTGAGTGATGACTTGTCAGGTTTTAGAATCGAGTTACCCAGATAAAGTCAGAGGACCATGTGAACTGTATATCTGGCTAATTGCCACAAATATTAACAGACACAGCCCAGGCCATACATTTGGATGTCTGGCAAGCAAGAGAAAAGATATTTTTTTGTGCTGTCAGCCAGAGATCCATATAGTTCATAAGTAAACACAACTGATGTATAATTTTGGCTCTTGAGGAGTAATGCAAATGTGGCTGTAATTCTCAGCATTCCTAAATGTGTATTATCTGGGCATTGTTCATTTTCATCTATGGCAGAAATCTCGTATTTTCAAAAAGAGCTTGTCAGTGTTTGCACCAACAAGAGGATCTCTCTGCAGCACTCAGGCACACATTGGCTTTAGCAGTTGAACTTCAGGCTTTGAATCTGACTTCAGTGTTACATTGGGCAGCTACAAGAGTTCTTTGTGTTTCTCAGTTTCATTGTGGGCTAAAGCAGATCAACACGGGATTTGAGCCAAAGCTCATTATGGTCAATGTAAGTTTTGTCCAGTTGATTTCTAAACAATGATTCTGTTAATGTAGCAAGGGCTGTATTCAGGGAAGAAAATCAAATAGCATTGTGTAATCTGCAGAAGTGGAGGCTCCTGCTACTTTAGTAACATTAGTTGCATTTCTAATTACTGTTTGCTGTTTTCCCAGGCTGTGAACAAGTTAGGGAATAACCAATACTAGGTCTTTTTCCATCTCTTTGTTATAATATAAACCAAAACAAAAAGGAGTAGGGGGATATTGCTGTTATGATGATGCTCTTTATCTCCATAAGTCATTTGCATGCCAGATAATTGTTTTGATAGGGTTAGAAACATGCAGCAATATATGCCTTTGCTTACGAATCTGGTGCTCTGTGTGCTCCCAGGATTGATAATATTACATCAATACCTTCACAAGGGATCCTGCTCAATAGAAACACATTGATTCGGATAGTCACTAATTTAAATATAATGTGACATCTTTGCTGGTGTGATGTCCTGCATGAATGATTCTGTGCTGCAATTAATTTGCAAAGCTCAAATTAAAAGTTCTTACAACTGTATTCTTTAGAGTAATGGAGGGTTATGTCTCAGATCACAAGCTATGTGAAATTATTAGAGATCAAAAAAGTAGTAATGTTGTGCTTTTCTCAAAGGACCAAAAGTTAATGGGGAATAGGAAGCAGCTAGGATGTTCTGCAAAAAACCGTGCTGGTCCTTTTTTTGTCCATGCCACACTTGTTTTTCAGTGCAGTAAATAAAAAATTCTTCTGATTAAGTTGGTAGAAGGATTAGATGTTGGCGAAGTGGTAAATAATGATTGATGCGAGCTCCGTCAACAGGGTAAGATTAATTTCTTTTAAACAACTTTGAAGATACATCTAGGAATAAGAATGTAACTTGTGCTTGTGTGGGTGGAGAGCTGTGCCTGGAAGGCAGCAGCTCTGAACATGTGAGCTCACGTTGAAAAACATATTGAAGATGCACCCAAGATGTAGAGTTGTGGTTGAGAGGAATAACATGAATATGTAAGCACCATAAAATACCAAGAAATACCAAGAGGGTAGAGAGAGGCAGCTTGTATGTTGTATACATTACTAGCAGTTGCTGCAATATATTGCATTCTGGTGCTTGAAAAGAACTGGGAAGAATAAGGAAAATAATTTCTAATTAATAAAGCTGCCTTGTAAGAGGTTATTAAAGGATCTTGATGTATTTATCTAGCACAAGAAAAAAAAAAGAACAACAAAAAAATATAGAGCTGCTTACACATCAAGGTACATCAGGATATGTGTTAATTTATTTGTGGAGATATTATCTGATTATTTGAAAACCACTAGTAGACCTGAATCTGATCCTTGAAAAGTCTACTAGAAAGCATTTTGTTCTTCTACCACGCTATCAGTTTTCCACTTATCCCATCGCATAAGGATCAGACTGAATTAGTGTTAGTCATCACCAGTAGGGTATGAAAGCCTGATCACATTAGAGACTGTCACACTGTATTAGCCAAAATTAATATGGAAAGAATATGATTTTAAAAAGTGCCAGTGTTTCAAATGCTCTGTCCTATTAGCACAGGAAGCTTTCTGCTCTCATAAAGCCAGTGTTTTCTCCTCAGTCTCTCCTGGTGATGTGAGATGAAATGCCATGCTCCATTTACACAGGATGCTAATGCTCTGCAGAGAGGACTTTACCAGGGGAGCTCAGGTGACAGGAGGCTTCAGAGACCAGTCAGGGTTTGGACTGCTGTTGACCTTAACTTTATAACGTGCAAGATAGGAATGTAGTTATCATTTACAGTTCCTGACATGTCACTTTAGAGCCTGACTTGTTAATGTAGGGCAGCATCAATTTTTTTCATCTGTAGCAGATTGCAGTTTGCAGAGTTCAGCAGGTGTCACATGGGGACCAGGGGGGACAACCTGGATTAATAAAATCCTTCCTTCATCTTGGGGAAATAGAAGCCAGTGCTGAATTACAATGAGAAAACTGCTTGTGGTTATGTAGCATAACCCCTGGCATTAGACCCTAGTTTAGTTAGAGTTAACCAGCATGCCCTGCTTGTAGAAGGGAAGGAACAACTTTCCATGGAGTTGCTAGCACCTGGATGGAGGTGCCAGTTCCAGGAGGTGCCAGCTTTGGGCTGCAGCAGCTGCCTGGCACTTGGCAATGTGAGTCACTGTTCCTGTGTGCTTTAGACATAGAAATCTGTTGCCTCTTTGGGTGAAATTAATTAGGTTTTTTTCCTATAAATTTGAAATAGATTTTATGGTAATGACGTAGTATTAAGCTGTACTAGCTGCACAGAAAAATAATCCTATCCTGTACCTGATGCACAGTTGTTTTAAATATATTAATATTAATGCGGTGACCTGAAATCTTGTTCAGTTTTAGCTCAGAAGCTCTTTTCTCTGAGACACTTTGGATTAATGGAACTCATTTCAAAGCTGGACAAAAAGCTCAAAAGAAAAATCTGAAATTAATGGGAGGGGAGAAGCCCTTAAAACTTAAGACAGAAAGATTTCTAGGCAAAATCTGGTTCCAGGGAAAGTGGAAAAGAATTTGCGAGCTGCTTTATCTGCTGCATGAAAGCTCCTGTGAGCTCATTGCTGAGGTTGGGATCTTCATTTTCCCCTCTGGGGAACCAGTAACTCCCAACTTCCCTCAGCTGCTGCATGAGGCACTGGTTGGCCCTGCTCCTGCTCCAGCTGTGTCTGCTGTTACAGGAAAAGTATTATATCTAGGTTTTTCTGTTTTGTTTTGCTTTTTTTCTGGAGGAAAGGGTGATTTTGCAAATTGGTGATTTCTTTTGGAATTCCCCAGTAAGGAGAGCTCTGCCCCAGCCTAATCCCCTCATCAGCTGCACTGTGTTGCCCAGAGTGGGCCTGTGGACAGGGCTGGGAATGAGGGAGGCTCCTTTTAAAACTCATGGCATGAGGGAATACACTTTTACTGAAGTGAGGATCTGGAAAGAGACTTGAAAAAATTGAGACTGGAAAAACTTTTTCCAGGGGCTTTCTAAATAACTTGTTAGCACAGGTGTGGATGTAGTTCATTTGAGGTGAACTGCATTTGAGGTGTGTCAGAGGCTGATGTCTGGTCTGTGGAGCCTTTGTCTGTGAGTTCAGCTGGTTTCCAGGAGCTGCAGGGACCTGCCCTATGTGCTGGGGCTCAGAGGGGCTGGGCATGTGCTGCTCTCAGCAGTGAGCTGATGGAAAGGGATCAGAAACAAAAAGACCCCTCAACACATCTTGTAAGGGGAGAACAACTGACATAAAAAAGCCCAGTTCCTGTAGACATCACAGGAGATGTTCCATGCATCCTGCTTTTGACCAGTCAAAATTAAACAGTAATGGGTTTGATTTTCTGTGCTCTATTTCTGATTAGAGAGGGTGATACCATAGGAGTTTGGTTATGCTTAGACAAAAATATCCCATTAAGATGAAGAAAGGTATTCCACAACCTCTTTCCATGGATTTATGTGGTTGCGCTCTTGAATGTTCTTGGACTGCAACTTGCAATATCTGTTAAAAGTTCACTGCTTGTAATGCTTTGGCGACTGCTAAAATATGTACCTATGTTAATTCAGTGTATTGATACATCAGCCTTCTGTGGAAACATCTACCTCTGGGCTGGCTGCCTCTCCTTGAACCTGCATGGACTGAGGCCAGGTCCTGTGTTTGTGCAGTCTGACCTGTGAGAGGGGATGTGAGGCCAGTAGGTGATGGAATTCTGGAAACTTAGGTTTTAGGATTTTAGTGCATAGTAAAATATATGGGGCAAGATGGAAACTTCAGAGTCGAGGTTAGTTGTTCTTTTGTCACCTTCTTCTTCCTTCTTTTTCATGGATTTGGGTTGTTTCCTGTAACTGGTTAATAAATCCACATTGCAGACTTCGAGTAGTTAGTTATTTGGTTTAAAGCAAAGATCATTTAGGTGGCATTTCACAATTGAAAAGACCTTGTAGAGGTAGACAGGTACTCCATTTTACACCTTGTTAACCAGAGGTACTGCAGAACTCACAGCTTGTGAGATTGTAATATAGATAAGCATTAATAAACATCTGAGTCCAAACACGAACATCATCTCTCCTGCTATTAATCCCGACTTTGGCAGAAAAAGAAGACAGAACCATCACAAGTGGGGTTTAAAAGAACCAGAGCTGTCACGTGCAGGCCTTGTTGAATCTTCTAAAATATAAAGTGGGAAAAATATGAAAATTGCCTGATTGTTTATGACTCTGTGCCTGTGAGGTTGGTGTGTAAGTTATCACAGAGGCTGTGTGTTCCCATGTAATCCCTGCTGCATCTGTGACCAACACACTGAAACATTCCCATCAGCTCACAAACATGCATCACTTAATTTTTAGGGTATATATGTCTGTGCTGAGGCTCAGAAAAGAGAAGAAAATGCTGCAGCTAATCTTCAGTAGTTGTGGCACGCATAAGTAGATTATGCAAAACTGTTAATTTTTTATTACTAAATAGCACTTTAGGGAGCAGAAGGCCTTAATACTCTGGCTAAAGATGCTGGTCACACTAGATTAGTATTGTTGTACATTAATAACAAAAATAGCTGGGTCTGATTAGTGTCACTTAAAGTTTCCTGAATGAGAGATATAACTCCTTGAATTAAACAGTTTGAATAGCAACTAAAGATTCCTGAGGAATAACTTGTATTAAAAAATTAAGACCTTCACTACTTTTCTAAAGGAATATCTGTGACTAGTGCGAGAATTGCATACCATTCACACAGCAGCATGAAAAGAAAGGATCTTCACAGACCGTGAGTGTAAAAAAGTAGCATCTAAAATTGATTTTCATTTAAGTAAATTACTTACGCTTTCTCCTAGACCAGGGAAAGCACACTCTAATCTCCATTACTTTTCACAAGTAGATCTACTGGTTTGATCCAGAGGATGGATCAAACCAAGCCATTCTTCCCAAGTACTTGCCTGTGACTTGGCACAGACCTGACAGTCTCTGCCAGGCATCAGTTCTCCTGTCCCCCAGGGAAATCTGAAGGGAAGTATGGCATGGCATGGGTTGCTGGCACTTTTGAAGATATGATGACAGACCAGGGGCTAATCCTGATTTTTATTTTATTAATGTTTTGTTGAGTTGTTGCTGAGCCCACTATGCAGATCCATGCTCAAAGCTATTCAACTTTGTAGATGTTTTAGCTGGCTCACTTACGTTTGTTTTTTAACCACAAAAGCAGGCCTTTTTGTATGCTAGCTCCTTTCTGAGGTTGTTCACAGTCCCCCTTCAACAGGTCTTTCACTAGACAGAGACAACTTCAGAGGCTGCTTTTATCACTGTAATGATGATGATTGTACTGACTGTGCAAAGAGCTGGAAATGAGAACATTGCTATTTCCCTGTGCACAAGCAAACAAGTTGCTGTCCACAAGAATTTTCCTTGATCTCTGTGACACATCTGCTGCAGGCACGTCAGGAGAATAGTCAGTTTGTCTATGATTATGCACTGCAAACAGGTTTTTTTACCCAATCAAAACACAACAAAGAGACTAAAACATTTGTAGTGAGGATGCATGCTTAGTACCCAGCAAATTCCAAAGAAAACCAACAACTCAAATGGAATATGTCCATACTGTTTTAGAGAGAACATATAAGCTGCTTTCACTAGGTTGTGATAGTGGCAGGATATTCCAGGGGTGAATATCCTACTTCCTACTTCCAAGAGAGTAGGACCTCTTCTAATCTTACAAATTCCCACTTCAAGAATAGCTATAAATGTTTATTTGATGTGAAAGAGTGAATTGTACAATCATTATTTTCAGTGTGATGTGCCTCTGCTGTTTATTCTGTGGCAGTAATTAATTCTGTTATTAGAAAATGTCCCACTAGATAATTTCTATGGGAACTCAGGCTATTGTCCAATGCAGGAAACCTTCAAGAAGCTGAAATTGTTTGGTTATGACCTTGGCAATCTGACTACTTTTATTGGCAAGGGCTGGTTTGCTCACTGAGGGATCATTACTGAAGAATTTAGCTTTTATGAGTGGGACTGGAGATCAGTCTCTTGATGCTGAGATTTGGTGCTGTGGATGAACGGATTTGCCCTGGCCTTGCTGCCTCTAGAAGGGGACACTGGACCTCCCTGTGAATTTGTATCTGCTTTTGATCCATCAGCATCTGCCATTCTATGAGAAGCTTGGATGAAATGAATGTGCTTCATAAGATATCAGAGTGAACACAAGAAAATCAATAAGCAATCTGTGTGATAATTAATTAGCGTGCCAGGATGAATTACTGTTTCTTCCCCTCCTGATTTGGGTCACAGTCACATCTGATTTGGGAAGCTGTCAGTTTTTCAATTGTAGCTTGGTCTTTGTTCTTGGTATGGCATTTCACCTTTTTTTATTTGATGTGCCCAGAATGAAGGACTGGCAGAGAGAAACTCACACTGTACAGAGATGCTTTTTGTGGGAAGGAGACAACATTGAGCTCAGCACCCAGCAGGACCTGATAATGAGGAAATGTACTGTATACTGTCAGAGCTGGCCTGAGTCTGAGTATTTGAGCCCCCAGGAGCAGGGGCATTTGTTCAGGGATCTGACACCTGCTCCAGTCTGCAGGGTCCTGTCCCTGAATTTCCCTGGGACTCAGATGCCATTCCTGGGAAGTAGAGTCTCTCCAGCCCATGTACTCCTGGAAATTCACCCACTGCCATCCCAAAACACAGAAGTAGTTTGGCCTGCTCTCAACTAGATTTAGCATGAGAATTATTCCTCAGGGTCAGCCCCAGGTTTTTTTGCTGCCTTCTTAAGGAGAAGGGCTGGTATTGTGAGCTGGTACTGTGAAGGCAAAGCAACAAGCAGCTTATTATCAAGCTTCAGGTGTAAATTCCAGCCCTTGCTATCCTGTTTCTTTCCTGTGGTCATAAAAAAGACTAATGATTTGGGATAGATTAGTGAACTCATTTTGTAAATACACCAGGTAGTGAGATAGATGTCTATTTAACTTTCTCAGTGAACTTCAAGAACACAGATTTCTCTTCTTTAAAACAAATTGGTTTCTATCAACAGAATAAAGTCTCTCAAAGCATCTCTGCTAGGTCTCTAAGGATAACAAATAACTCTGCTTTTACTGAATAGTAGAAGAAAGCAAAAGCACTCTACATCTGACATTCTGTGTTCAGAAAGGATAGGAAGTAAACTGGTGATGATCACCTGGAGCTTTAGAAATTATAATTTGCAATAGAATGGTGGGAGATTTTATTTGGGTTTTTATGTGTGTGGGTTTGACAGCCCGTTCCTACAGTGTCTGAAAGAATTAATAGAAAATTAAACTACTTTGGAAATTTCACAAAACCTACTTCAAAAAACAGTTTTATTTTTCTTCTTCCTAATTCCTATTTTTTTAAGGATTGTTCAGTTTGCCTTCTCTTAAACATTTTTCTTTTTCTTTTGGAAACCTTGGAGGATATGGAATTTATTTCCTATTTGTGTCACAATTAAAATATTTCCAATATAGTTTTCAGGGCACACTGGGAGCTCATCTTTATTGAGGGTCACATGTTGAGAGTCACTGATTACCTGAAATTGATGCTAGAGATGGTCACCAGTGTGGAGTAATTACATGAGAGCAGTTTCGATCTGAAACAGTTTGTTTGATGTGTAAGAAGTTAATGATATTTTTACAGGAATTTCAGGGTTTTATGACAACCTAGCCCTAACACATAGCTGTTGTTACTATTACTCCTGATCTCAGTGTATCTTTGCTATTTCATCTGATTGCCATACTTGTGGTATTTTAACCACCTCTGCTTTAAATGGACCAAATGTGGTTTCAGAAGTATGACAAATGTGTGAGAAAGGGAGATCTTATTTTTCTTTGTAGTGCATGGCATCAAAAAGAACATCTTGAGCATAGAGTAAACATCTTGTGCATACATATTATGAGAGACTTCTACACACATTCAGAACTTTCTGGTAATGCTAAGGTAATTCTATAGCACCAAGTTTAAAATTTGCAGTTTTTCTTTGGATCAATTAAAATGCAACTTTGGGAAGAGCCCAGTGGAGGGTTTCCTCCATCAGCAGACCACAGCTGGTGGCCATCAGAATAATTCTAACATGACTATAAATACATTCAGACAGAAAAACCTCTAGCCCATTCATGCTCTGTTTCAGAATCAGAGGCATTACAAGGAAGCTGAAGTTTGGCCCTTGGCACATTGTGGAGGCAGCAGCTTCTTACTCAACGTCTGTCTGTTATGTCTGTCACTTTTTCAGGAACTGAAAGCAGAGAGTCACATGCTGCCTACTCAAACCCAACTAAACTGCTGCTCCATTTGTAAGGAGTCATTTGGTTTTAATTAGCAGAACCTCTTGGCTGACTGTATTGATACAGTTGAAAGTCTCCTCTGGTTGTGTGGAATCAGGTTTTCTCAGGTTCCTGTGCTAGACTCCTTTTTTTTTTTTTTTTTCCAAGTGCAAGAGTACAAGGCTTATTTATAAAGCAGCATTTGCCGCAGGTTTCTTATCCAACCTCAGCTAGATAAGTTTAGGTTTTTAAGCAAATTGTATTTGGCATAGGTTGGCTGGAAGGCATCAGCTCAAATGTGATGTAACTTTTATTTTAGAATGAAGCCAAGGAATTGCTCAGAATCTCAATGGTAAGAAGCAGAGGGTGAAAGACCTTAATAAGAGTAAAGTGCAAAATTATGGTGTAAGGTACTACTGTGTGCCAGCTTAAGTGATTAGAAAGAAATATAGAAAACCTTCTAGTTTTCCCAAGCAATGATGGACTAATTATCCTCCAATTGCCAATAATTCAGGGTGAATGAAGTGATCTAAGCAGGAGCTGAAAATTGGAAGTAGTCCAGAGTGGTGGAAGTGTACATCTGTAATGAGCCTCACTGCCCTGAACTCTGACTGCTGTGGAGAAAAATTATTTTAGCTTCAGGCTAAATGTGTTCCCAACATGGTAGCAAAAGTAATGTTGGGTAGCTTAACTTAAGTGGATGTTGGGTAGCTTAACTTCAGAATATCTCCAAGATCAAATTATTCATTTTAAATCATGGCAGTTACTTGTGAAAACGAATCCAGCCTTCTCAGAACTCAGAAGTTCAGGCATAGTTAATTTTGAACTGAAATGGGGATGCTCTGAATTGACTACAGTCCTCAGACTCTCCCTTCCACCTTGGCCTTACAACCTTTTCAGTTCAGCACGATTTTCCACCTGCAATTTCACTCCTGACCCTTCACATCTTGCCTTTACTCATCACCACTGTATCAGCTCACTTGACCAATGTGAACTTCTGCTTTTGTTTTCAGTGAGTACTTCTAAAACTTGAGCAAAATCTATCTGTCTTTACAAAAAGCCATAGAGTAGGGTCTTGATGGTGAAAAGGTGGTCTCTCTCTGGGAGGGCCAGGCTCCTGGTCAGACTGGTGGTAGATGTATAGTAACTGGGAGGTGCAGGCCATCCTTCATCCTCACTAGGCAATGAACTTGAGCCATAAATCAGAACACTGAAATAGATTAGCAAGACTGAATAAATGTTTTGAGTCCAAAAACCTCAAATTGCAAGGTCTAATTAGCATCATTAGATCTTCTGAGGGCTCAAGCAACAAATTTTTCAGGAAGCAGCACTGATTATCCCCCCCTTCTCCCCAGTCTGTAAACATTACTGGCTGCATCAAACTCTGAAACGTGAGTATTATCTCAGTCTTCCTATTAACATGAGCTATTTCAAGTCTTGCTTCGGAATTGTTTTCCTTGTGATTCTTTCATGATAATTATGCAATTATCATTAATCTAATATTAATGCTGAAAATCCATACAAGTGAGCGAATTCCTCCAGTTAAACATACTGACAGTTTTATTTGGCTGCACTGTGTTTTATGAAAAGTTCACACACTTGATTAGAGGCAACAATAAATGAAAAGAAAATTTGAGTAAAGAAAACTGATAGAAAATGCAGATTTTTGCAGAGCAGTGCTGTTATTATCCTAGATCACAAAATTATTTAGGTTGAAAAAGACCCTTAGGATCATTGAGTCCAACCATTAACCCAGCACTGCCAAAGCCTCCGCTAAACTATATCCCCACATGCCACATCTAAATGCCTTTTCAATATCTCCAGGACTGGTGACTCCACCACTGACTTGTGAAGCCTGTTCCAGTGCTTGGCAACCTTTTTAGTGAAGAAATTTTTCTTAGTATCTAATATAAACTTCCCTTGATCAGGAAAGTTTGGAAATCTGTGACTGGAGATCTTTAGTTAAGTGGAAAAAGTGGTAGAGTTTTTAACCCCCAACCATCTACTTATCTTCAAAGTAATATGACCAACCTAACCTCTAGCCCAGATTAAGATACAAATTTTCATCCCTCAATTCCTGAGTAACAGGGAGAAGGGAAGATTTGTTGTATGACTTATTATGGAGAGAAAACATGTGTCATGTAATTTCAGGGGCTATAAATGGGTGTATAAATTGTTATTCATTTGAGGTGTCATGTTTTAAGATTTACGCGGACTATAATTTGAATAATGTGAAAATGGGGGAAACAAAATTTTGTCAAAAAGATTCGCATAATACCAATGTATTTGTGGTGATTTTCTCCTAATAAACTTTTCCAGCTGTGAAGGCTTTTTGCTAAAATTGAGTTAACCCAAATAGTGTTCTATTCTGTCTGTATTCTGCATAACTTTCAAGAAGAGTTGAGAGTGAATGTGATCTGACAGGTTCAAAGCATCTCCAGCGTGGGCAAAGACTTGGTGCAGTAGCAAAATCCTCATGGCTTCCAGGAGAGTAGAATGGAAAATTAAGTGAGGGAGTTGATGGCTGACATTTAAGTAAGTTATCTGGATTCTTACCTTTTTCTCTAGGAGGCTTTGTCTATGATCTTTTTTTTCTCAAGAGCAGCTGGGAGATTTATTAACTGTTTGTTCAATGGAAATTGAGTGAGGTGAGCTGATGGCACCTGTGTTCACATGTATGTTCCTTAGTCAGGCCAGGTCACCCCCAGCAAGGTGCCTGTATTCAGAATGAGTTCAACATTTGGGATGTTGCTTTAACTAGAGTGATGCTGTTTTGCTGTTTAGAGTCTTCTCCCTGTGTGTGAAGCTCTGTGCTGCTTCACTTACAACATGATTTGAAGACCTG
Organism: Sylvia atricapilla; assembly: GCF_009819655.1. NCBI lineage: Eukaryota > Metazoa > Chordata > Aves > Passeriformes > Sylviidae > Sylvia > Sylvia atricapilla. Next base: position 10,092,939 of record NC_089174.1, on the reverse strand, counting down.
ACCCCAGTTCTTGGGTAACTATTTCTGTTGAGCTAAAAGGATCGATCTTGACTTTTGTACCAATAGCCAACTTCTTGTAGCAAATTTAATTTAGGCTGCATGTAAGGATGTAGCAGGATCCAGGTCCTGCCTGTGAGTACCAAAGCAGATAAGCTCATCCTTTACTGTCTTCCTTGTTGTGAAGGATGCAGCAAAAGCTTAACTCTGAATTTTGAAATGTCAAACTGAGTAATCTAAAGCATAATTTAAAACCTGTGTGGGCATTTTTCTCTCATATATTCTTTATATTTGTCAAGTTGAAACATTCCAATTTGCCTTGTAAGTTTGTTGTAGTGAAAATGCAGTTTGGCTTCTAATCCTAGCAGCTAGGTCTTAGATAGAAGCAATAATTTTTTTTTTTTTTTTTGCTAAAACATCCCCAAATAATTTCTGTTTTAGGTTATCTAAAAGTCTGCCTGTGTTCCTAAGATGAAGGAGGAATTATTTGTTTCTTGGGAGAGTCACCAGTGGGAAAAATTGCCTTTCACCTGTGCTTTTGTGCTGTGATTGGGAAGCACCTCTTAGGAGACCTCATTCAAGTTTCCATTCCTCCTTGGGGAGTTGTGGGATCACTTCTGGGAGGTGTTGTTGACTTGTGGTGCTTGCAGCTGACTGGAAGGTTACTGCTGTGTCTCGTCAATTGGTGGCTCTTGTTTGTCTTTCAAACAAATGCACTTCATTGTGCAAAACTATTTGGTTAGAAACAGGATGATTTAAAATCATTCTAAGACAAGTTTGACAAGACAAGAGGTTTCATATACAGAACATCTAGGTTTTGTATGTGAAAGTTTATCAAACTTTCACGTGAACATTGCAGTTTTTTAATGTCAACAAGCATTACAGAATGAAGTAATTTTATAACGCTAAATTGTGGATGTTCAAAAAACAGCTAAAATATACATGTAGTAAGGATTCTGTGATCTTGTGAGGGTGGAGTGCAGCTCTCTGTATATAGAACTGGATTTTGTAGGCTCAGAAATCCCAATGACATTTAATTGCTTAAGTCTTTTAAAAGCCCCAGCCATAAGCATCTCAATTTTTTACTCCTGATTTTTCACATTTAAGTCAAGTAAGTCTTAGTGGAAACACGAAAAAATGGATTAAAGCTACAACACTGAGAAAGTAGTACCATCTACAGCCTCTTTCTAACAAAATGTAAGTCTTAAAACTTCAGTTCTGGGTTGTGTCAGGATGGAAGTCTGAGCTTATGATGTTTGTGACTGACAGAGCAACTGTTAACTGGGGTCTTCACACTAAGACCCAGTTGTGATTTTGTTTGCGTGGGATAGTTACAGCAGCATTATGCATGGATTCCATGGATACCAGACTAGATACAGAGGGAGCAGCCAAAATTGACCCCTGCTTTGTCAAAAAAATTCAGAGGGGATGTTTCTGTGGTTTTGAGTTATAAACATACAGGAGTTAGTTTCTTTTTTGTTTCCTGGGTTGGAGGAAATATTAAATTGCAGGTCTATGTGCATGTGAGACTGAGTGCAGCGAGAATCTAGGTAAACAGAGCACCTTGTGAGGAACATCCCTTTATATTCTTCTGCACGTGTTCCTCATTTTCTTTCCTTGTTTGGTATTCTTTTGTCACGGGTATTTGGTCTTGGTAGCTCTTTGCAGCAGGGCTGTGCTTGCTGTGGATTCAAATCTCATCACTTTCCACACCCTGTCTGGTCTGCCGTGGGTCACAGAGATGAGGGAAACATGGAGGAGCAGGGAGCACCCACTGGCAAACTCCGTGGCACCTCTGAGCTTGTCCCTGCTTGCCTGTTGGTGAAATGGGGTCTGGTTCTAGCCCAGGAAACAAATGAAGATCCATTACACACCATCCATCTATTTTCACTAGGATTATAAATTTAAGTAGTTAAACTGCAGGCTGATGGTGATCATTTTTTTGTTAGTGTGGCAGTGTGAGAAATCAGCCTCTTAAATCAGACGTTTTAATGCTTTAGGCAGTGAGTTTTTTTTCAGAACTGTTGCATTTTTTTGGTCCTGTGTTATTTGGGTTCTTCCACCCTTATTTTTTAATTTGTCAGATTTGTCTTTGAGGAAGGTAAAGTGAAGAACAAGGAGTGTCAAAGATGTTATAGAGGTTCTAAGTAGCTTTGGAACGAAGTTCTCAATGGGAGATTTGACAGTTTGCTTTGTCAGGTGAAGTGGCTGCATTCAGAGTCCTTTGTATTTCAAATCAGAGCTGAGGTGTGATTAAAAATTACACAGAATAGTCTGGTTGGAAACTTGGTTTTCAGAGATGACATTTCTACAACAATTTTTGTTTTCTGTTTCACTTCATAATGAAATTTCAAAATTATGCTTTTTCCTGAAATTTCTATTTATAGATCATAGAAACCCAACACTTTTCTTTGTTGGTGGTGGTAATTTTTCCCTCTTTCCCTAATTTCAAACTGCTGCCATGTCTTGTTCCTGCTCAACAGGAAAAAGCTGAACTGCTTCAAAAGAAGGCAGTGAAAATGAACCATTTTTTTCTCACAATTTGACAGCTCCCTTTTCCATTTCCTCTGTTTAGGAAAATAGGCAAAGAGTATTAACAATCAATTCTTAATCAATATTATATAATCAAATAGAAAATGGTTTTCTGGCTTCCTGTTTTTGATACATTTGGCAGTGATTTGGGATTCTGTTAAAACACCCTCTGGGCACTAATAGACTATGGAGGAATTTTAGTGATGGTTTCAGGCCAGTTAAAGTCTGTCTTTCCATGATGGCAAATGGCTCTGTAGTTTCTGCTAGCACCTGTAACATATCCTGATACCTGATCTGAACACTGAACAGCTTATCAATGTTGCAAATGGTGGATATAGATCACTGCTAGAAAAGCCTACTTTACTGCAGTATTTAGAGAGCCTGAACTACAACTTCCAATTTCTTTTGGTGTTCACCTTTCCTAAAGAATTTGCAGCAGAAGACAAGCGCCAAGAGTTTAAATTTCCTGTTGAGGAGTATTTACTTTGCAGGTGTGAACACTGCAGTGATTTCTGTGAGCCAAGGATTTCAAGTTGAGCAGTGCTATGATAAATGATAAACCTTGCATGCTTCCAGGTAGTGTTAGGGATTTTATGTGATCTACTCTTCCTACTGGACCTATTTTTGCTATATTTGCTAGCACAGTGGGTGCGTTGTGCATATGGACAGGCATATGCCATGAGATGATTCTTTGGGGTGTGCTGGTCTATGTAGTACAAAGCTTTTTTGTCACTAGATCAGTCTGGCATCTCTCATCTCTCACAGTGTAACTCAAGGGGTCTGACATAATTAGTGCTAGAAACAGTGGATCAGTTTAAATACTGATGTTTTGGAAAAGATCTTGTATTTGATACAGAATTTATATTATGTGATTCTTTGAACACAGAATATAAATTCTGTGTGGATGTACAGCTCTTGGACTTGATAAGAAAGTTTGCCTTCGTAATGCACAAGTATAAATAATTCAATTCTAGTGAATGTATATACTGAAGATCAAGTCAAGGCAAATGAACCAGATCACTGAATTTGTGAGAAATAAAGGTGTTGTACAAATATTCTGCAGTACATACCAACTCCATATGCTGTCTTAGTAATGCTATAATTAAGCCAAAGACTCATGTCAAATTGGCCTTTTCCATCTGCTCTGTGATCTGCTTGGGGAGCAATTTGGAAAGAATGACAGCTGACCTCAAAACCAACAAGTTCAGTTAATGTATGATCCACCAGAACTGATACTTAAACAGAGCTCATCCACTTTCCTGTATGGGTGCAAATTGTCTTTTGTTTATTAGGGAAAATCAAAATAAGGCTTGCCTGATGCAGGCTTGTTCAAAATTTTTGTTTCAGTAAATGCCTCTTGATATTAGCTGAGCCATTTTATGGCTCATAAAAACATTCTTCCATTTTATTTGCAGCTATATAAACTGCAGTGTGGTGGTACAAGTTTAAAATAGCACTGTTGGGTTTTTCTGTTAATTTTTTATAGCTTTTGCCAAAACAAACCTGTTAATAATAAAGTCTCAGAAGTTCATATGAGTAATCGACATGTGAGACACATGAAACTCAGCCTGTATTTATAATACTAATTGATTTCATTTATTTTGCATCCCCTGTGAATTTCTCACTGCCAGTCTTGTCATTATCTTAATGTTGTTGTTTCCAATAACACTCAGAAAAGTCGTTTTGAAGGCAGGGGTTCTTTCAGCACAGATGCACCAGGTGTAAAGCTTCCTTTCCTCCAAGGTGATCCAATTGGCTAAAGGAAACCCTGTGGAATGGTACAGCTTAAAAACCAGGGGCTGTCCATCTGTTTGAATCTGTGTTACCTTGTGAAAATCTGCTTAATGCTTGCTCCCACGAGTGTCTGTATTCAGATAATGTGGGTAGGGTTTTTTGTTGTGACAAGAAAGTGTGAAAAATACTGCTGCTGGAATCAGTGCAGTATCTGGAAGGTCATAGTCAGGATACACAAACCTAAAGCACCACCTCATATGTTTGTTCTGCTGGCCTGGAATAAGGAAAGTATTCTGAATACTTTGGTAGAAAAAATCTAGTTTCCACTTCTATTTGGTAAAAAGAGTTAAAATGTAAAGAATACATTCAGTTAATTGTGTCTAGCAGGTAGGCTCTGCCTTGGTGTCTGGTAGGGAGTGTCCTGGTGAGTCACCCTTCTCAGAGAAACAAACTTAGGGTCATCCATAAATTTTAGCACCTGCCATAATTCAAGGTAATCTTTAAAACAGAAGTTTTCTTTAATCTGAGCTTTTCTGAGGTTCCCTCCCCTTCCCCTCCCTTCCTGCTGCTTTTTAGCAATTCTTTGGCTTTGCCATTTACTCTATAGCCCAGTGCCAGTGATTTTTCTGGAGAGAAGTGCAGCTGGCTCAGGGCTGGTGTCCTGGGACAGCTGCAGTGACTCACACTGTTCTCTACCTGCTGCTCCTCTTGGCATCTCAGAGAGGAATTCTCTGAAGTCTTCAGCAGCTTGACATTGAGTGTTCCAAAGTCACCACACGCAGTGGGCTTTCACCAAGGGCTTTGTTCAAGGTGAAATTCAGGCAAGGAAATTTGAATGAAGCATGCTCCTTTTTTCCTTTCCTTTCCTTTCCTTTCCTTTCCTTTCCTTTCCTTTCCTTTCCTTTCCTTTCCTTTCCTTTCCTTTCCTTTCCTTTCCTTTCCTTTCCTTTCCTTTCCTTTCCTTTCCTTTCCTTTCCTTTCCTTTCCTTTCCTTTCCTTTCCTTTCCTTTCCTTTCCTTTCCTTTCCTTTCCTTTCCTTTCCTTTCCTTTCCTTTCCTTTCCTTTCCTTTCCTTTCCTTTCCTTTCCTTTCCTTTCCTTTCCTTTCCTTTCCTTTCCTTTCCTTTCCTTTCCTTTCCTTTCCTTTCCTTTCCTTTCCTTTCCTTTCCTTTCCTTTCCTTTCCTTTCCTTTCCTTTCCTTTCCTTTCCTTTCCTTTCCTTTTCCTTTCCTTTCCTTTCCTTTCCTTTCCTTTCCTTTCCTTTCTTTTCTTTTCTTTTCTTTTCTTTGTTTCTGGTTTGATTTCTTGGACAAAACTTTGGGAAATATTTTCCACTTATGTTCTCTCTCCTTTTCCTGCCCCTTCTTCTAAAAGGGGAATAAGCAGCTATCACCTGCTCTATCCTGAAGTGTCTTAGAAGACAGTAAGTGAGTACCAGGAAGAAAATCAGAGTTAGGAGTGATGAATATCCTGACATGTTCATGTTTTAAATACCAGAGTGTGATACTAGTCTTTCTTTGCACCACACTAGGTGTCACAGGCTGAAGGGATGCAGGTGTGATCCTCCTGCAGTATTTGCATGATGGGCAGAGCAATATGTGTTTGATGCTGCCTTTTGGTATGTGTTGAGGGGGAGAAGGCACTTTACGTCCACTGTAGTTACTTGGGAAGCCTCAGAGCTGCAGTGTCTCGGAGCAGCTGGGGTAATGTTTTCTCAGAACACAATTTCCCAGCTCTGCTCCTGGAAGAGCCATACTGAGCTCACAGTGGAAACTGCATTAGCAGTGTCATCAGTAATGAGTTGCACCTTTTAAGTAACAAGGGCTGAAGCAGTGTGAGTGGGAGGGAGCCGAAGCTTGTCTGCAGTGACCTGCTGAGGCTTTCTGGGGGCTTGGCCACAAGCCACAGGTTTGAGTGGCCACAGGTTTGGTCGCGGCCAGGCAGCAGCTGGCACCTCTATGCAGTGTCCAGCCTCTTTGCTTCAGCATTGATGTGGAAAGGGAAAGGATGGGTGTCTCATCTTCAGGTGGATGTTACAGAGCTTTTAATTCACACTCTGTTAATCATGCTGCATTGAAGCTTTACCTGTTTGAGGTGGCAGGTTTGCACTGAAGACTGTTGTCAGGGGTATTATGCAATGGTCTGTTATTTCAATGAAGTATTAAATGAAATTGTTTCCACATCAGGAAATAGGGGGATGACCTGCCAGAAAGCCTTAGATAAACTTTCAAACATGTCTGAACCTACTGACCTTCAAGACACAGTGCAAGGCTCATATTTTCTTTTTACTTCAGACCTTGGCTAGATGGGATGGCTGGAGGCACCGTATCAGTGCATGGGGAAAGACCTCTCAATGCTGTCACCATCATTTAAATATTGATCAGAGCATGCAGAAGGACCATGCTGGCTAAGGGAGGTGAGTGAGCACAGTCCCTGTAGGCTTTTCTCTGCTTCTGTGAGCAGGAGCCATGTGACCCCTGGCTGCTCATGGGTCAGTGCTGCTCTGCAGCACCAGCCTTGCACTGTGCTCAAGTTGTGAATCACCAGGCCCATGCCTGGAGAGGAGATGGCTCTGCAGATGGGAAGGGGAAGCCTCAGCCATCCCACATGCTCGGTGGGCCTTGCTGAGGAGATGTGCAGGGACGTGGCACAGATGGTGATGGCCCCAGTGCCCTGGCAGTGGTCCCAGGCCCTGCTCGTGTGAGCGCAGCACAGCTGAGAGGCCAGAGCTGCAGCAGGTTTAGCAGCCTGCAGTGAGGGTCTGAAAGGTGTGTGTGTGTGTTCTTGGGTAAGGTTCAGTACCTGCATGTCTCCCTTGAGACTGCTCCTTCCCTTGGGATGTTACTCCAGGGTGTGCAGCCTCCTCAGTGCCCAGTGGCTCCCAGGGCTGTGCAGCAGGACCAGGTAGCTCAGCTAAGAGCACCCTGTGTTTGTAGTGGTGATGATGCTCCAGGATCCTATTGAGAGCCCTCCTACTCATACCTACACTCTGCTGCTGGAAAGAAGACATTTAAAGACAGGCTTGTCTGCACTGATTGTTTGCCAGCACTGGTCCTCTGAAGTACCCTTCGGAACCTGGGTTCTCTATGGCAAGGTTTTTGCCCTGTGGTGCCCAGCTATGGAGGTGAGCATGGCATGGCTGGGGCACTCTGCAAGGTGAGGTTCACCCTCTGCAGAACTGGAAGATTGACACTCCCCACAAACGTGTTGCACAGGAACTTACCCAGGGCCTCAGGCTCCTCAGCTGCTTATCCTGGGAAGGTATGGTCTCCCAGTCTCTGCTCTTCAGTACATTGTGCAGGAAGCAAAAGAAAAAAGAAAAAAAAGTGTGAAAAGTAGGAGTAAGAGTAAAGATCTTGCAATAAAGATTACTGCAATATTCTAGAATCTGGATTTTTTTTCTCTTTTTACTGGCTCCTGGTACTACATACCATTATTGTATGCTTCAAGTGAGCTAAGGTGAAAAAAGGGTAGTTAAGCTTTCATAAGGGTCAGAATTCACTTCAGGTGTACATTTACTTTTCAAAAGTGATTTTTTTTTCATGCATGCTCTGAAGGTCAGGTTAGGGCATTTTAGGTCAGGATTGAAGGAAGTTTTGGGAGGGCAGTGAGAAATTTGCCAGATGTGACCAGGAGCTGCTGTCAGCCCAAACAAGCCACCACTTCAGGCTCACTGCTGCTGTGTTCTAAGGGGTAGTGAGAGCAATTGATGAGGATTATTAGGTTCTCCTGCTCTCAGGAGAAAGCAAAGCTTTGCAAATAGATTGTTGCAATGTGATCACCTGGCTGGCAGCCCTTGAACTCCACCTGATAAATGTAGGTATACAGCAGCCTGTTTGTAAAAAGCCACCCATTCAGTGTGGCCACAAGTAAAATTTTTGGCAACCTTTGCCTGTAACCATAAACTTGACTCAGTGGGATCTATGAATAGTTGTCTGGAGTCCTGCAAAACATCCCAGCTCTGTGGAAGGTTTGTACTACCTGTGAGCTGCATGAAATCTTGTCATGGTTTGACACTCTCCAAACTCCAGGCACCCACAAGAGCCGATTGCCCAACCTCTCCTGCCACAGAGGAGAGAAAAATTTACAAAGAGTTCATGAGTTGAGATGAGGACTGGGGGAAAACACTCTAAGTGTAAATCAGGCTCAAAGTTGCAAAGTGAATTTATTACTAACAGAATCAGAGGAAGATAATGAGAAGGAAAATAAACTTGGTGGTTTGCTTTATCTTCTAGGTGGGTTGGGTGTTTTGGGTTTGTTTGGTTGTTTGTTTATTGGGGTTTTGTGGGGGTTTGCTGTTGTTTTTGTTTTGTTCTTTTGGTTTTTTAAAACAGTTCACATCAAATCCTCAGGTGGACCCTATAATCTAAATGCTTCTCTTTTTGTATTTTAAAAATAGTTATAAATAGGCAGATTTGTGTAGCCAGCTGTCTTCAGAAGCAGACTGAAATGCAGGAAGTCCAGATAGAGGATTCTTGTTCATAATCTGATAAGGAAAAGCTGATTGGGAAAAATTGGGGAGCCAAGATGTAAAGACCCCCAACAACCCTATTCTGTAAGGGATCATCACAAACACATTTCACAACACAAAAGTTTGGAGAGCTTGCAGGCGGTATGTGAGGGATGCTAATGGAAAAAGGAGCCCTTGGGGTAGTTCCATGCAGCTCTGTTGAGGAGGGCTCTGGCAATGGATTCCCACAATCCGGGGATCCTTTCAGTGCTCAGGGCTCAGTGAAGACATCTGTAGTGCAAGTCTAAATTGTGGCCTCTGCTCTTGGACTCTGACAACTCTGAGGCAAAAATAATGTGGAAAGCTGATGTTTTCAGTCTAGGTTTAACTTCGGTTATTATTGTTTTATCAACCTGGAATCTGAACAAGCCATGAGCAGGAAGCTCATGCAGTGAAAACTGTGGACTAAAAAATTGTGTTCAGATCCCTTCACTGCCAGTACCTTTGTCAGGAACTGCCTGAACAGTGTCTTTTTTTTAAGTGTTGCAGTGTATGAAAATATTTTTTTTGCCTTGAAGTGTCAGTATTTCTGTTTTCTTTAGGAAATGAGGATAATATTTTTATCTGCTTTTTAAATCACACTTTTATATTCCTGTGGATAAGCCTATTTCTGTCTGCTAGATAAACATCTCAGCATGGCCTGTGATTTTTATTCATCCCAATAAGTGGAGAATGTTCATTACAATCACACAGAGGAGATGACCAAGTGCTGTGTGCTGAACCTCAGTGGCTGTGCAAGTACCAGTTTGCACGCTTGAATTGCAGAATTGATGCTTTTCGAAAACACTTGTGCATTTTAAAAATGATAGTTAGGAAAGGATGGCTATTTTGTCCCCTTTCTAAATGTGATTCTAGTGGCACAGCAAGACTTTTTTTTAAGTGCCAGATTTCCCCAAGACTTCCCTTTTCAACTTCATTTGGGTTTTTGAGCTGAGACTTACAGTCTGTGTGCTCAAGTGACTGCCAGGGCATATTTTGTGTGAAAGCATGGAGAAATGGCACATGCAGGAATGGTCTTGCCCCAAATGCTTTTTCTATGGTATTCATTTACTATTATAATAACCATTTTTTGTGATAACCATTTTTGGAAAACCAATAACAATATTATTTGTCACATGACACATTTAGTCATGTTTAAAGTGTAAATGTATTCTAGATAAGTCAAAAATGACAATAAATTAGCATAGTAAAAGTAAGTTAAAAAGTGACTTCCCATGTACTCACATGGCCAAATATTAGGGGTTGGGAGGGAATTGATGCAGGTCATTGCTAAGTGACATAAAAGTACAGAGCAATTGGATGGGAAATGTCATATTTGCATAGTTATTTTTCAAGTGTTAGTGTTAACAAAGCTCTTTTGACAAAATCTGCAATACATAATTTTTCTAACAAATAAATCAGGTTTGAAACTGTATCTTTAATTCCCAAAGGATTTTGTTAGCATATTAATCTGACTGGTGGGCAGACTTAGTCTCCATGAGAAGGCTGCCCTAAGATAGCCTTCACCATCTGGGTGGATGCAAGACCAGAGAATTCCTGGCCTTGGCAAAGCTGAAATAAATGATTTTCAGATGCTTTTTGTGGGAGATCTGCTTTCATTTGCAGCTGATGCTTAAAGAGCCCAACACTTGGACTCGTCTGACTGTGAAACTTCTGTTGAAGCTCAAAAGAGACTTGGTAAAGTTACAGGCATAAAAAAATGCTTGAATGATTCAGCCACCTCTTTGTGAACATTGTCTTTCCATCCCCAAAGAAATCCCATCTCTCTTGTACATCACTCCACCAGGGAACCTTAGGTCTGTATGGCCAGGATATTTTTTGTTGTTGTCTCCCTGCAATAAAAGCAGCAATCCTCCTGCTGGCAGAGACAAAAGGTCAAGGTACTTGTAGGAATTCCCACTAGAATGAATAACAGAGTAAATACTCATCTAAGGACTCTTGGGGAGGAAAGCAAACTTCAAATTCCAAGTTTTGAAGTTTTTAGTATTGTACAGACAGCATGTGAACCTGGTTAAACTCTGTGGGTTGAAACAATGCAAAAAGGCCACCTGTAGGAAACACAAGGAAAAAAAAAATGTTGTGGAAGCCTGTTACTTGTGAAAGTTTGGAAAGTCAGGAGGGATGTGGTAAACTTTCTTCTTTGAATGTGGGTAGTTAAAATCAGGAGGATGTTAAGAAGCACAAGGTTGCCTACTGTCAGAGCAGCCTGAACTGTGTACAAGCTGTTTTTCTGGGACTTTAAACTGGGAGTTCTTGAGCTGTGGTCCATAACACATGAGAAAGTAACCCCTGCATCAGCTATAAAACAACAGAGGAGGAACAGTGTGGTATAAAGCAGAATCAAATAAAAGCAAGAGAAACATTTTAAATGTTCGGCTTACTTGGATGTGAAAATCACTGTGGCAGCTGGGTGAGTAGCAGCTGTTTATTGCTTCCCTCAGACCTAGCCTAGGTTTTTCAATTTAGGACTCTTCCAACTGCCAGCTGATGCCCTCAGTCCACTTATAATTCTTAGTCCTTTTGGCTTAGTTCTAAACCCCAACTGGGGTTGCAGGAGTACTGTGTCCATCCCCACTGCTGTCCTGAGCCTTCACAGGGGTCCTGTGGTGCATCTCGCCAACATTTGTGTGGGGAAGGAAGGACTGGCTTCTTTCCTCCAAAGAGTTTTAATGAACATTACTAAAATACATAGGTAGAGGAACAAACAATGATAGGTTAGAGTCTATTAATTATTTCTATTAAGATCCATTCAGGGATGAATTTCCTGCAGTTTCAGTTATTTTCATCATGCCTTAGGCAATACCACAAACATAATGCTCATGTTTATTAATTTACTCCATAATTGAAGAATAGGAAGAACAAAGTACAAAACCAGCCTAGTATACCTGAGTTGCAATTTCCTTCTGTCCACCAAAATTCTTCACAAAGATTATGTGTTTGAGAGCTGGCTTGCCTGTGAGAGGCAATCCACTTTCTGGATTGAACTGGGACGGTGAGGGAGGAACATGATAGAATTTGATTCCAAGCTGCACTACTGCTCTGTATCATGATGACAATGTGAATAAGGTCACCACAGTCACGAGAAAGTGGCCACAGCAGGATGTTGAAGGGGAGGAGATCTGCCAGGGATCTGTAAATCAGCTAACAAAGAGGCAGATGTAATCCTTAGTTCTGTGAAACAGATTAAGTTTTATTCAGTTACTTTAAAGAATCTCTTCAAGGCACAGTCTTATGACAGGTGAAATTAATGTGTATAAATGTTCTTTATTAAAAATAAATGCATCTCTTTGTAAATCTGTATTTTGTTTTAACAAAGCAAAGATGAGGTCCAACCATTCAGACATGCTTGGACAAGTATTATCTCCCCTGAGAAGTGCTGTCCCAGTGAATTGGATTGAAAGAGAAGTGCTGTGCCGGGATTTTGATATTTGGTGTTCCATATGGGGCACCTTTACATGCTCTTTGTCATCTTGGCATGGAGGAGCCTAATTTGAGACATTTGTTGCTTGCTTCATTGAGAAACTGCAGCTACCTTTGTTTCCAGTTTGCTGTTGGAGAGAAATGTTGTCTTTGGAGCTGGTGAGGAGTTAAAAACCACTGCAGGTCATCAACAGTCTTTGTGAGCAGGTGACACACTGACAGCCTTGTGAGGTGATGCTGAGCTGCTCTATGGCTTAAACACAGATTTTTTTAAGCTCTGTGGCTTAGATATAGATACATCTGCTCTGAATCTGAATCACCATCCAGGGTGGGAGCTGAGGAACCAGGTAGGGGGCTTGGGGTTCTCCCAGGTGAGCATAGTTTCAGCATCTGTAGGGAATTTAGCAATTTACAGAGTTTAAAGTTTTAGCACTTTCAGATATCTCAGCAAATTAACTGAATGTTCCTGTTGTTCTGATGGGTTTTGTCTAGAGCCTTAATTAATTATGAGGTGAATTTCTCTTTGGACTGGGTCCAGACATGCGTACTTGTTGTAGAAGTAGTTGGATTTAAATGTCATTTGAAACTTGCTTGGGGGACCTTGCACTTGATCTGTTTTCTTGGCAGTTCTCAGAGAAGAAACTGTGCATGGTCACCAGTGTTCCATATTTAAATGTCATAGGAAAACAGTATTATATTCCTGAATTGTACTGATATTATGAAGTATCTCATGATTGCATAAATTAATGTTTGAATGAAAATATATGCAAACCTTCAGCTCAACAAATTTCCTACCTATTCAGAGAATTTATAAAGAGTCTATGTACTGCCTTTCCTGGCAATAATATTTTTTGTTCATAGTGTATAAAAGCTGCAGAGCATTCATAGGAGTTCCAGTAATCAGTTACTTAAACTGAAAATAGAAACATTTTTTAAATAAAGAATAAAATGAAACACTATGCCTTTCCCTTTTTCAAATTAAGAATAGATTATAAACCCAGGAACCATAAAGGTGTTTAACTCTTATAGGGAACTGGTACTTAATTATCTTTACAGTCTGGGCCTTAGAAATTGTAATTTATTTACTACCATAAACATTTCACCCAAAACTGTGATTAAGGGCTTAGGGAATGTGTAGTTAACTCATAAAAATATGTACATAAATTCTGCTGATTAATTGGACTGTAAAGCACATCCTTATTTACTATTACAAATGAAACTCTAATGTAGTTCATGCAAAGTCTTAAATGAGTGCCATTCTTTTTCATTAGGTACCTCTTTAAAATCAATAATGTTTTCTTTAAGGGAAAGCTTTGGCTGTTACTAATTTAAATCTCATTAACTTTTGCCTTTTTTTTTTCCTTAAGGTTCAATTGGAGCTCTATTTTTCATTTAGATTTGGAGCTGCAGGCTATATGTAATTCCATTTAAAAACCCAAGGTAGACAGGAATAACGTTGGGTTAACAGTTATTCAGAGAACCAAAAATTCAGAATATTTAAGCATGCAGCCTACACTTGCCCTTTAGCAGTAAATGATTTTCCCAGCACAAAGTTTGGAGATGCATGGGTGTTTGAGCAGTCCTTTCCTAATTAATGTAGGGTTGCAGAAGCAGCTTGAAAGTCACTCTTCTTGCACTATATTCTTGTACCCCAGCCCCGTTTATCCATGTCTGTGTTTGCATGTCTGTTGGTGTGGGTCTGGTGGAACGCTGCTGTCATCCCTGACATCCTTCATGTTAGCTGTGCTCTCTGGAGTGCCAAGGCTCTTTTTAAATATATGCAAATAGAAGAGAAGAAGTGCAGGGTCCGTGATTCCTGCTGAGTGGATTTGTCTCTTCTAAGAGGAGAAGCTGTTCAACAGCAATTGGGCTATTAGTGGTGCTTTTTGTTATCTAAAGTTTGTAGCTCCTTAATGAGGTTGTATTTGCTTATCTTTCTTACTGAAGACACACTAATTAATCCCAGGGAAAGGGGAAAAAATCAAACTCTCATGATTTTGATGACATACTTTGGAATATTTAGCATTAAACAATAACAAAAAAATGCATTGCAAAGGTTTATGCAGCTCTAGGCAGTCTGGAGCTTGAAAGCTTAGTACAGTTTTTCAAAACGGTGGTTGGCTGGAAGGGTTCTGGGACCATGTTATTCACTGCACATGAAAATTAACACATTACAAGCAGTGGTTATTTTCAATTATGTAAAAGCAGACGAGTCTTTGGAGAGATTAAAATGGGATTTGTAATGGCTTAGGAGAATTCTTAAAATTGACAATTTGACACAGCATGATTTCAGATTATGTGAAATCTGGCATGAGGATATTTATATTTCTGTTTGCTAAGATTCTGTTCAAAGTCATCATGATGGAAATATTTGCAATGAAGACATAATAATGTCTTTAATATGTAAATCATTCTAATTGCGTTTCTTACACTGTCAACCTCCCAGTGAAATATCATTTATTTCACAAGTGACACATAAAAAATATGATTGCATTTGTGATAGTCTTATTTTTAACAGAAATATGACAGACGGTCTTTATCTTTGAAGAAGTCCTCTTTATCAGCAGTTCCCTTAACACAGTTTGCATGACGCCTGCATCTCTATTTCTGATTCATATGCCTGCTTCTAACAGAGCCTCTCTCTGTTTTATTCTTCTTCCCCTCTCACAAAGAGGGTTTGCTGTAGGGACGTGCTCCCCGGAGTGTCATCCCCCAGGGCTGCAGGATGCAGAGGTTGTGTGGGGTGCACTGATCTCCGTGGGAGCTGGATGCCATCCACACCTCTGAGGCTGGACCCTGTATCTTGTGAAAACAAGCATGATTTGTTGCCATTAAATTCTGCCTTGACCTTGATAAGAGCAGATTCAAACTGCTTGAATTTTTTTTTTTTGGTTGGTTTTTGTGCCCCAGTAACACGTGTTAGTCTGTCAGACACCTCTCACTTCACTTCCCTGTCTGTACCCAAAATCCCTACCCTGGGGTCACATGCCTCCTGTGTGCTTTTTCCTCTCCAGCTGGGAACAGTCATTTTCCTCTTCCTTCAGATGTAGAGCTGGACAGATGACAGTTCTGTCATCTCAACTGAAAAATCTGTCATTGTGAGCTGAAAAAGAAAATACAGTCAAAACAATAATAAAATTGGGTTGAATTAAATAGAGCATTTTTAATTGGGAATCCACTCACAACACTGTGTGTCATAATTAGTCCTCTCTCCCATCTCCAGCTTCCCCACTGGGAAACTTCCCCACTGTTTTACTGAATTCTACTTGGGTTTAGCAGGGGCAGTGAGGGAAGGATCAGGGACAGGCAGACAGGAGAGCCCCAGACCTGATGTGAGAGGCAGGAGCCCTCTGAGAGGAGCAGGGACAGCCTGTCTGCCCTGAGCAGGGATGGGCGTCCCCCAGGCACTGAGTATTTGCAGCCTCAAGCTTACTAAGGTAGCTTCAGCCAGGCTTGGAAATGAGCCTCGTCTTTATGAAGAAGATGGAGGGAAAAAGAAGGAATCCAGCTTTGCATTTCTATCCTGTCTTCCCTAATGAATGTGAAGGGTTTTTTTGTTTAAGAATTGAAGTACTGATTTTCCATGTTTCAGAGCACGGTTTCTTAAGTGGAAAACATAGTGGTTTTCTTTGGGGTGTTCATGACAGTGGCCAGTCCAGGGTTAGCCAGCTCCGTGCTTTGCCATATTAATAATTTTAAAATACTAATAAAACAGTAGTCTTTAAGCTGTTGTAGCAGTCTATTCCCAAGGCTGGAACAGGAAATGATGGAATGTGGGTTAGGGTAAGAAACTGGGAATGAATGAGCAAATGAGAAGTTTCCACATTGCTTACTGAGTATTGGGTAACCAGTGCAGAGACATTAATTAAACATATTGCTCCAGTTATGCAATTTTTGTGGTTTATCCGTAGCTCAGGTGGAGGTTTTTACAACAAGTTTCAGAGGTGCCTGTGATGATTTAATAATGATGTGCTGATGGATTAGGGGGCTGCAGGGCAGTGTCCCACCTGGAGGATGTGTTGACATCCAAAGAAAGGCCTGAGGTGCCAAGAGCTCTCCAGCTCCCCTCCCGTATTCTCAACTCCAACCTTTGCTGAGCCTCACCCCTGGAGCTCAAACATCTCCATCTTCCCATCCCTTTTCAGTGGGACAGGCAGCAGCTGCATGTTTTGGAGCGAGTCGGGGCCATTGAGGATGACAGGAGGCCCATGAATAAAACACAGACTTGTTTGTTTTGTGCTGTTCTGAGCAAATGATGTATTAGTAATGAAGTGTTTGCAGTTTGTTACTTTTGCTTACTAATAAATGAAATCTTCCTGTTGCCAGTTTTGTTTCTGGCTTGTGAAACTGGAGGGAAGTGTGAGGAGAAAAGGCTGTAAACTGGGGTGGTTTGGGGTCTATCTGCTTTATAGTGGTTCTCATTTAAAGGTAGTCACTGCTTTGTGTCAGCTTGAAGCAGGACCAGTGTTTGTGGGATTTCAGTCAGTGCTGCCTCTGCTCTGAATCTCCTGAGTAAAGACTTCAGAAAATTATTTGAAAGGATGAAGTCCTTAGGAATGGGACCATATGGGGTGCGGCAGTCCTGGGGATGACAAAATGGCCCCTCTGCCCCAATAAGGGATCATCTTGGGGGCTGGGGCAAGGGAGGAGCAAGGGAATGAGGGCTTGAGAGGGGACTGAGAGGAGTCGTGATAACTACTCCTGCTCAGAGGCACTGCTCACAACTCATCTGGAAGTGGGTGGGGGTTTAGGGACCTGGCAGGCCATGGAGGGGCTGTGATGGCAGTCCCCCCCAGGGCCTCTTCAGAAAAGGGGGTGAATGTGGTTCCATCAGCTTGACCCTTGTTCTCATTGAAGCTGAGGGGCTGCCAATGGATACAGTGCTGCAGGATGTTGCAATAGGCAGCTTTTAGGAAATGGATATGTAAATGTAAAGGTGTTCCTAAGCAAATGTGCGATGCTGTGCTGCAGAGCACAGCCCTGCATTGCCACTTTGCCTAGAGAGAGAGAGACACGTCGGTAGCACAGGTAGCTCTTGTAATGGCTCATTTTTCAATCATCCTTCATTTTTCTTTCTTACATGTAATTATAATGGCTTGCAATTAGAATAGCCCTGTTTGTTTATTTTAAATAGAAACAAGTCTTAAGAACAATTTTTTTTTGTTTAAAAATATCTCATTTTGGAATCATTTCATAATTCATCACTTACAGAAATTTTAATCAAATTACCCACTAACACTTCTATTCATGACTATCCTATAAAAGCAAATACTCTTGATTTGTGAATGTTCATTTTACTGAAAGGGAATCTAGTGTGTTCTGCAGTCAGGAGAGTTTTCTATTTAAATTCTGCTGCATATATGCAGATAATAAATTCAAATGAGAGGAGGAATTCCAACCTAGGTTAGAGTGTGGGTCACAACCTTCTCAGACAGAGGTCCTCCTATCATGCAGGTGGAAATGGTAATTGGCTCACTGCAGCTGAACTTATCCCTGCCAGATAACAGGAAGAATGGCAGAGCAATTTAAAAATGGCAAGTATGTCTAGGTATCCAAAGGTAAATGTGTAGAGTCAAAGCAAAGCAAATGACCGAAGCAAGTTATTTGTTGCAAGTAAATTAGATAAACTTGACTTGTTCTTTTCTATTCACGTGTATGTCCTGATTTAACATTGGGCATTATCTTTTTTTTTTTTTTTTCTTTTTTTAACATTGCTACATGTTTATCCAGTACTTTACAGATATCTAAGCCCCAAAACATTCATTCTACCCAGTGTATTTATGATAGGGAACCAGTTTTGTAAAACATTTTGTAATCTTCTGATGTATTGATTGCATCTTTATAAGCTAGAAAATAAATGATTAATGGGTAGGGTAGTGCAGATGTGCACCCAGATCTGGATATTTGTGAGGAAGGCTCCATTTATGTGTCTGTGGATTGTGAAGGGCTGTGTTGGTAATAGGACAAACCATAGGGTTGGGTGGGTTGGAGGAGACCCCGGAGGTCTGGAATCTGGCTCTGCTCCAAGGCCCAGGATGATGGCACAGTTGGTTGTGAGACAGGCAGGAGCATTGGTCAGGCACCAGTTGCCCATGGTAAATGGGGAATTTGAGTTACCAGAAATGTCCCTGCTGAGGTGTCCCAGTGAATGATTGCTTACACTTTGCACAAACACCATGGAGCTCGTTCCCAGGAATAACTCAATCCTGCTTTCCTCTGGTGGTGGGCTCTTTTGATAGTCTCCTTGCTCTCTTTTCCTGTCTAGCACTCTGCCTCTTCCACAGGTGTGGTAGGAACTCTTACAGGAGACCTGTGCCTCTCAAGGATTTTCCTCTACAGACAGCAGAAGAAACTGATTTAGCCCTGTGTATTCAACAGGGAGCCCATCTTCCTAACCTGATTCAAACTCAAGAGGACTGTGCCTTCAGAGCAGATAATCCAATTCAACTGTCCACATACTTAAAAAACAGATGCCACATAAAATAATCTTGTGTATGTACACCAATTATTCTACCCCACAGGGGCTACCAAGTTAATAGCGGTTCATTCTCTTAAGTTTCAAATTCTTGTTATTCACTATCCTTTCCTACTACTCCCTTCTGGGAATAACAAGCAGACGATATAGAGTTTTCTAATTGTGTGATTACTTAAAACTGCAACAGCCTGATTTGGGAGCTAGTTTTCATTTACTTTACCCTAAGTAACTTTATTCAAAGAAACTAATGAAACGAGACTCATCAATTATTGAGATGAATTCAGCTTTGTTCCCAAAGTTTGCACAGTGCTAAAGACATGAAAACAGAACTGTGTGAAATTTTATGTGGTTAATGTAGTTGGCTGGAGAATATTTAAAGTGTCTTGGAGAGTGTCTTTAAAGAGCTCATGTGTAGTCAACAGCACTTAAAATATTGAATGCACAAACTTCAGGTATAAAGTGTGTCTTCAGTGTGTTGCTCCTTACCCAAAACTGTGTTAGGATAAAAAACTTTTATTCATAAATGCAAAGAAATATTTTCAGTCTGTTTCACTTGTTATTGGTATCAGTTACTGTTCTCTCTTAGATTCTGATTCTTCTTTCTTTCTTTCTATTGCCTTTGTCTGAATATAGTTCTGTACACCAAAGAAGTATCAGAGATGCTGGGAAATCTCTCTTTGAGCTTTTCTATCATTCATTAATTCCCTCAGGAATCCAAAGAGCTAACAAAAATGGCAGCATCCACAATGCAGCATGCTAGAAAAAAATACTATTTTCCCTATTTTAAAGCTTGGAAGAGAAGTATTTTTGTTAACTGGGTTTTGTCGACAAGAAAAGAGCCCATCTGAGCCCATCTTCAGATGGGTATCAGATCTGAGTGAACACTGATTTAAAGCCTTTAAGTTCATACCGGTGTTTTCACTGACTGTTGGTTATCTGAGTTGTTAGTTTATGAAATTAAAATTTTAGGATTTAAACAGGAAAGTTTTGTTACTTGTTCAGTCCAAGCAGATGTAACATCCTGTACCTGATCTGGCCACTTCAATCTAGAGAAACATACTTTCCTTGCTTAAGATAATGTTCCCAGGCTATTTTGTGGTAATTTAATCGTGTTGTTTCATGACTGAATTTCAAGAACTAGATATTAATTTATAGATCCTCAAAGAAGAAAAGAAGTTTAGTGGTTTGGATACCTTGTTCGCTGCAGATCACCCACTTGGCTTTACTGCCTTGGAGCAAAGAGGGAGGCTGGGCAGAGGCAGGAGATGCCCCATGGCAGGAGGGGAACCAGAGTGGGAAGAGCAGGGGCCAGGCAGTGCTGGGGGGCTGAGAAGGCAGGGCAGGCTGGGGCACATGCCTTGAACCCATGGCTGAGACTTCACAAAATACATGAAAGCGTGAAGCCATGGATATTGTTCAAGTCCTGGCTCTAGTGCTGTTGATTTTCAAGGTGCCTTTTGCATTGTTTTCTAACATGGTGACAGCTGCAGAGAATCAAGGCATTATACTGAATATTTTAAACCAAAACACTTTTATAAGTTCCAATTTCCGTACTGTTTACTTCAACACAGGCTCTTTAAAAACCTGCCAGATATTGAAGTGATTAGGAGATCAAGGTCACCAAATACTCATTTTTAGGGTGAATATGCTGCATTTTAAAGAGCTGCTTTAGTGCCTTCTCCCTCTCTTTCTCTGTGCTCAGCAGAGCGATCAGCTGAACGCAAAGAGCACAGCTTTGGAAGGGCACTTCAGGTTCCATCTGTCTCTGGGAACATCTGACTTGGAAGAGGTAGCAAAGAATATGATGAGAACAGAGATTTCCTTTCCCTCACAGAATGTCTCAGACCTCACTGTCTCCAGCAAAATCTTAACCTGCCACCTGTGATTTGCTCTTCTCTCCATCAGCAAGTGTTCCAGAAAACCCCTGTGATAAGGTGCCGCCTGAAAAGCTGTCTCTGACAAGTGCTGCAGGACAAAATGCCCCTGTCCAGTCACTTCTACTGAAGTTGCTGCAGCATTTTCATTCTTCAAGTATAATTTCTAAGCCTTGACCTCATTAATATGTCATTGCTCCTGGAAGCTGAGACTTTGTTCAGGGTATTTTCTCTCCCTGGAGAATTTTGGTGATCTACCAGGATGTTCTTTCTTTTGCATTTTCAATACAAGGCTAAAATGCTCCTGGCTCCATATGCATATGTAATTCAGGGCAGAGCAATCTGTGGTTATTTGAACCTCTGGCAGTATATATTTACAGTGAGTTTTACCTCAAAGGAAATGATGAGTGTTCGGCTGGAATATTTGACATTTGAGTTGAGTTGTTTAGCTGTGGATCATAAGAAAAGCTGGTCAAAAAATGAAGCATACATAAGCCTTAAAAACCTTTTAGTCCATCCTACAGAAATCTGAATCTTTGATCAAAATTAGTGAAACAAGTTAGGTAGCGTATAAGGATGTTGAAATGCATTTTTCCTTATTTTTGGCCCAGATTTGGAGAAACATTTGCACGTTGATAAATTTAATGAAGATTTTTTGCACTCATCATTACTTGACTTAAGAATTTTAGAATATTTGCACTTTTATGTCCCTTGAAAGTCCCAAACATTTTTAATTTAAGTTTGAGTAGTCTAATTCTTGCTGGAAAATATTCAGAAAATGAGATCAGAGTAGAAAAACTACAAAGTCTCTGAGTGATCCTATTCTTATGTGCTGTGTTTCTACAGCAAAAAAAATCATGGTTTATTCCTGAAACAAGGTGTTACTATCATAGAAAAGAACTAGTAAGAGTTGTTGACAGGGTTGTAGGAGAAGCATGGCAAAATTCACCCATCTTGAACCATGATAAAACTTGGTTTTGCTCAAGATTTGTTATTTTCTAAGTGATGTTATCTCTAACAGATATGGTTTTTGATTTTGTATCCCTCAGGGGAAAACTGTTAGAATTTTTTCTAAAATGTACTTTAAAATATGGATATAGTCAAAACCTAGAGTCTACTTGATTCAAAGAAGGGTAAAACTCACAGGAAAGAGACATGACAGACACTTTGTCTGAACAGCCCCCTCCTCCCCTCTCTGCCTGCTCTTAGAAGTGCTCCTCTGCTGCTGGACAAGGCCACTCTCCCTCCTGGAGTATTGTCAGCGTGGGCTTCTCCTTCTACCTTGTAAAGCCAGGTCACTTGCTTTTCATGTCAGATACCAGCTTAGATGTCTCTCAGCAGATTGAATTTTTATTAGCAGTTATGAGAGTGTTCTTTCATCATCCAGTTTGGTCAATCAGGTAAGAGGGAGCTCTGCATGTAGAGATCTCACCATGCTTTGGGGGTAACATCCTTGATTCTGAACAGTTCGAAAGTTGTCAATATAGTGGTATTTGCAATGTGTTCTCTAACCAGCAAATATGTCTCTAAACACTGGAGTATTTAAAGAGTACTCGGAAGGGTGTGATGGTTGCTGGCAGTTTTTAGGCAGCTCAGATCCCAAACATCTCATGGTGTGAGGAGCTGTGAAGGGCTCTGGGAGGAGACAGGGGACACACGCTGGGCTCTGCTGATGCTGAGGCCTCACATGGCAGTGCCAGGCTGTGATGAGAAGCTGGCAGAGATCTGCTGCTAATGCAGCAGCGTCAGCATAGTGCAGCCAAAAATCCAGAGATATGAAACCAATTACATATGGTGAGGCTGATCCAACACTCTGACCCTTGAGACAATCACGTCCAGCCAAAGCTGCTAAAGGCTTTACTGGGTATGCTGAAATGCAGGGTGTGTTCCCTTTTTTCTGGAATGAAGATCTGAAAATACCAAGTTGCCAAAAATTCATAGGCTGTAACTGATTTGTCCCCTTTAAGGCTCAAAAAAATTTGCATCTCTCTTTGGACATTCTTAATGGAGTGCATCTATCATTGCTACATGTCTACAAACCCCAAGCATGATGAATATGAGTTCCTGGACTCGGCTGTTCTACAGCTAATGTATACATAAAAATATAACTCTTATATTAGAGGAATGGTGGTTTTATTTCTGACTATGTACCTCCATTGCCTGCTTTGCAGAGCAATAAATTTAATGCGTTAGCTACTGTATTATTTTTTAATGATTTATTTGTAGATGATTTCAATTTAAAATTAGATTTTCAGGTAACAAGGTAGGCAAACATGTTTAACAATGCCATGATATAAATTGCTGTAGGTGACAGATCCCTATAAAAATTATAACAGGCAGATGCGCAATGCAAAAAATTATTCATGTGACAGCAATCAGAAAGACAAATTACTTAGAGACGATGTACATGCTCCTCTATAATTGCTTATAAATTATTATGGTTCATGTTAAAATGCATCTAGACTCCCTAGACAACTAGATTTATTTAAAATAAGAGTAATGGGAAATTGCCAGGAAATGTTGAGGAAGAAGATGCAGTACATGCTCTGGGTGATTGCTAGCATAAAAGTACAGTAACTTACTGTCAGCCAACTCAATCTATATTTTCCTTAATAGTTTTGTAGCATTTATTTTCAATTCACTCTCTGCTCAGGTGGCAGTAGCCTGGATAGGTAACTGGGATGGGCTCCTTTGGGCTGCCCCGTGGTTCACTGCTGCTGTGTTTCCAAGCTCATCAGGGACATGATGGGACACTGTTCTGCACCCAGGCAGGAGAGAGCCTGGCAGGCAGAGCACTTTCATGTCCTGTGCAATAGGGCTGAATTTAGTCAGCTGGGGTAGAAGTTATGCTAAGGGGATGGGGAAGATTGACAGGTGGGCAAACCACTTCTCTTTAGGAACCTGGGATAAAAATGGGACAGTATTTTCCACATTTTCTTGTATTCCAAATTATATATTAAAAAAAAGTCTATCTTGGAAGTGTGTAAAGTACATCCACAATAGACAGGATTTAATTTGAATGAGCTTTCAGTCAGGCACTTACCAGGTGATTATAGGCTAGCAGACAAATGGTGTATATACATTTATTATGTAAGTGCCTCTCTAATGCTATTCTTTTTCTCACCAACTTGATTATATTACATATTGAGAGCTGGCCCAATGGAAATGACAGCAAACTTTGTTCTGGATAATGGAGTGCTGAACTCCACCTAAGCAGCTCCAGTCATTTGTAATGACAGCTTGGAGAATACTCCAAACGAATCTAACAATGCTCACGCTCCAGTGACTGACAGCACAGCAAGAGGAAAAATTCCAGTTTCCATGTGAGTGCAGGGAGCCTGACCTAGATTTAGCCTGTACAGCTTCAGAAGAGAAAACACTCTTACCTGTGTATTTAACAGGAAAAAAAAAAAAAAAAAAAAAAAAAGGGCAAGGGGAAAAATTAGTCTCCTGTTTGATTAGTCTTTCTTCAATAATTAAGATTTAGTCAAGGTGCTTTGAGACTTCTCCCCTCAGCAGATGTCATCAACACTAATGACTGGTTGCTCTGTTCCCTGTGTGCTCTTCTCTGTAATTACCCCCTCCTGGCCCGCTGCAGGGAGAGCTGTCACAGGGGAGCAGCTGGGGCAGACAGGGCCAGCCATGGGCAGCTGCCTGCCTTCACCTTCCCCCTCCACCCCACTCCCTGTGTGGGTCAGCCTCCTGTGGGCTGCTGAAATTCTTTCATTCAGATACTGTTAAGAAGAAAAGAAGTCTCTAGTGTAAATCTCCTTTTCTTTCCTTTCTTCCGTGGGATGCATGTGCTATGCTAGGTTCAGGTTGCTGCGTCTGGAGCCTTCACTGGAGCTCTGGCAGTGGCCAACAGAGCACTAGCCTGGTCATTGAGTGGGTCCATCTCCTCTAGGGGCAGCTGGAGGGAGTTTTTAGCCACTCTGGTGACCTGGTTGTAAATTACCATTCAAATACCTTTCATCTATTCCACTGTGCTTCCTATGCTTCAACAGCTCAAATTCTGAAATTGGAATAGTAGAGAAGTGCACATGAGAAGGGAAAATAAATTTTCAAAAGAAAGTGTAGGATGAGGTGCATTGAATGACACTGAGGTAGCAACCTCAGTACTGTTTGTTTGAGCTGTGCTTTGACAAGTTGTTTGGTGTGGATATGGGAGAAATTTCATTGGAAGCAGGATATTTTGTGCTTCCAAATTTGGATTTTCAAATTGGGTCAGTTCTTAGCTACAGAACTCCTACTAATTGTGTCTCTGCTCTGTGAAATAAATGAAGACCTGGCACTGCTGTCCTTGATCTACAAACTTTCCATGTGTGTCTCATTGGTGTGGTTTAACTTTGTTAAGCTACCACAAGTTTGAAAGCATTAGATGATGTGACAGGATTCGATTGACAGAAGAGTGACAGGATTAATTAGATTGGCTGAATTAATTAGCTCAGCTGAATTAATTTGGATCTAAATTCCAGTTCTGGACTCCCATATCCATTTCAACTTACAGCCCTACTTAGACTTCTGTGACTTCGCTAAATCATGGGAGAGAGAGTACCTTTGAGAATACTTGTGTGTACCTGGAGAACAAGGGATGAGCCATCTGGAGTGCTCAGCATGGCCTTGCACATCCCTTGCTGAGAGAAGGCAGCTGTGAGCTCTACACTGTTCTTTAATTGTGACTCACACCAGCCTAAAGAGCAGGACTTAAAGAAAGCACTGAGCTTTTCTGAGGAAGCTCTGTGTGGAAGACAATGATAGTGATACCTGCTCAATGTAAAAATCCTTTCACCTCTATAAAATAATTCATAGTGTCAGAACCAGGCATTTAATGTAAAAGTGGATTGAATGGGGTTGTAGGACCGGGAGAACCAGGTTCCTTCTCCAGCTGTGCTGTGCATTGCCATGTCTGTGCAGTAGTAAAACAGAGAGAGGTAAATCCAATGTTAGCAGCTTTGGTCATGGTGAAGGATGTTATAAACCTGGAGAAGATGCACTGAGAACAAATGCTTCAGTACAGGATTTTAAAATAATGATTATCCAAACTTGTCCTATTGTGTGCGCCGCTAGTTGCTAGAGGAACAATGCAGAAAAAACACTGAGGAAAATGAACATCAGTAAATTGCTGCTGGCTTTCAGTTGATGTCATTAACAGCAGTTGTTAAAAGCAATGAATTTTAATTTAAATCAGTAGGATGTTGTCAGCAAAATGAGAATGAAAATCAAAATTGAAGCTAACTGAATGGTGTGTAAGTAAGTTCAGGTGAAGGGTTTGGTTTGGGGGCTTTCTTCATGAAGTAAGAAGTCAGCTGGCATAAACAGCTGCTGCTTTTGTATCTGCCTGTGGGGTGGGGTCAGGAATAGGAAACACCCTGGGGGTGAAGGTGTTCCATGATCTCCCTTCACCTGTGAAAACTGTCATGAGTAATGTTTTGAGTAATGGGCTTCTCTTCCCTGCCGAGCTTATGTTATTTCTTTTTTTTACATGTCTCTTTTTCAGCAAGATGTTACATGGAAGTTTGTATATCAGAAAAGTATTGAAATGGTCAGTGTCAAAAAGTTTAATATGTGGCTCATGTGATCACAGCATACTTAAAGCTGATTTACTGTGATGGGAAAATTAAAACCTTCCATTTGTCATGGTTACTTTTGTATGATTAAAGAGAAACCTGAAAACTTGGTAGACATAATTCAAAGACTGTAAAAGTCACTAAAACTAGGATCAGATATGATATCCCATGTACAGAAATTTTTGCTCACTACCTTTGTTTAGGAAGTAAATTAAAAAATCACTTGATAACAGAATGCAATTGACAATGTGTGTAAAATAAAAAGTGTATGAGGATATCTACCATTTATAGTTTCAGAATTGACACTGTAAATGCAAAAGAGGCAACTTGAGAGTTACCTGGTTGAATTTGAGGTGCTGCATTAAGGGTAAAGGTGTTCCATTTACTTCTAGCTTAATATGACCAATAAATTCTAAAAGTTACAGATTTAATATTAGCATTAGGTATTAACACTAGGTATTGTGTTTGCCTTTTGATGACCTGCCTTTGAAATCTTTGTCTTTGGTTTTATTCTTTGCTGATTTTTCAAGCTTATAATTTTTCCAGCAATGAAAAAGATTGAATTAAAAAGCCTCTGATATGTGATATGTTGATATGTGTGCATGTGCTAGAACTGTATTGTAACTACGATAATAGCAATGGGAGAAAAAATTGTAGGGAAAAGTGATCTTTTGTTAAACTGTCTGATGTATGTTAATTTTACAGTGAAGTACCAAGAAAACTGTTTCACAAGTTTCTGCTGAACAGAACATCAAAAGAGGTCCTTTTTTATTTGTACGGCCCCTGATTGCATAGGCAGCATGTTGTAATTGTATTCTGTTGTATATAATACAGACCTCTACAGTTTGAGTAGGCTGTAGGGAAAAAACCCAACTATATGGAACTGCCTTGAAAAGAAAATTCTAAATGTCACATCTGTTATTTGGGGATTTTTTTGCATAACGTAACTAACAGAGGTGGATGGAAAAGTTTTAAGGGATAAGGTTGGCCAATGTATATTTTCCTCCAGCAAGGAATTGGAGAATTCAAAGCTGGTTTACAGAGGGAAGTAGTTAAGGTCGAAAATATTTTCTTTAATTACTAAAGACTTAGTGTTTTGGGAGTGAAAGTAATGATATTCTAAAGAAGTGGAATTCAGCAAGCTCAGTGTACTCTATTTATTGCCTGCACATTCACAGTTACACATAATTAAAAAAGGTGTATGAAATCCCTTAGTTGCCTGTAACTGCTTTATGTCTTTCATATTACCTTGAAACAATTCAGCACATGCCAAAAGCCATTTCTTTTAATGTACTGTATTGCATTTCTCAAGCTGCCTTTCACTATGTTGAAAAATGTATCTGTGTCTAATATTTCTTTATTATTGTTTTGCTTTCAGTTGATGGTTGCATTGACTGGTCAGTGGATCTCAAGACATACATGGCTTTGGCAGGTGAACCAGTCCGAGTGAAATGTGCCCTTTTCTACAGCTATATCAGAACTAATTATAGCATGGCCCAGAGCACAGGTCTTAGGCTTATGTGGTACAAAAACAAAGGAGATTTAGAAGAACCCATTATATTTTCCGAAGTTAGGATGAGCAAGGATGAAGATTCCATATGGTTTCACTCGGTTGAGCTGCAAGACAGTGGTTTCTACACGTGTGTTCTAAGGTTAGTATTGTGTTAAAGTCTAAATAAGAATGTGGGGATTATTGGTTGATAATGTATGCAGTATTAGATATTGGTTTAAAAAACATCATTTTAGCTATTAGAATTTAGATATTCATCCAGTGACTACATATTTTTTATTATTCTCATAATTATATGTGTCACATAATGTTTTGTCTCAAAATTAATTTCCCTAGTAACTATAGTTACCTTTTCCAATAGTTATAATTAATGTACTTTCACTTAATTACTTCTTTTTTTTAAGTACAGCATTTGCAAATTCTTAATCTGCTGTAAACCTTCAGAACCCGATACTTCTTAAATCATAAAGTATTTTGTTTAAGTACTTTTTCATTTCAAATCCTCTGAGTTACTAGAGAGTTTGAATTATTGTGATCAAGCCATGGGGAATTACAGTTCTGTCTGGCTTTTAAGAAATGTTTATTTAAATGTACAATTATGATTTACCACTCATTTAAGCAGACCTTGTTTGGTAAGGCACCAAAATATATTTCTCAGAAGTATCTTGGAACTGTTGGATCGGCCTTAAATTAAACATGTGCTGGAGCTTGTGATTTCCATCATGTAGATGCTGATGTCGTCTCTATGACTAAAATGAGACGATAAAAAAGAGGACTTTTAAAGAGTGAATGAATAATATTTCTTAAATGATCCAGTTTTGTATTAAAAGAAGTTTACAGATACTTATATGATTTGGTTTTAAACTATTAAGTTTCAGATAGTAAGTTTGCTTCATCCTTATCTGCTGTTCCATACTGAAATTAGACCCACTTCATAAATTAAATAACATTAAATAAAACATAAAATAAATATTAAACATAAAATAAATAAACTAAATAAAGTATTGCAGCAAATAACAGCACTATTCAGAACCCAGAATTTGCTCTCTGTCCATCTCTGCTGAGTCTTGCTCCCTCAGCTGCCTCAGAGCATTTTGAACCTGAGGAGTGCTACTGAAATCAAAGATTGTGCCCTGGATTGTGGTGGTTTGTACTGGGCACCAAGATCCAGTTTAAATACTGGGTAGATCTGCCAAAGTCAGCAGCTGAATTGTATTGCAGCCTTTGGAGTTATTCTTTTATCAGCTTTTCTATCAGAGGTTGGGTGTGAAGTCCCTGATTTCAAAATGTTACAGGAAGATGGTGATTTATATGTTTCAAGGGAGCTGCACCTTTTTCATAAGAAGTCATTGTTGTGATAATCAAGTTACTAGTTTAATACTCTGAAACATTTTAATGCAAATCCTTTGTAAAAAATAAAGAATTGATCTTGGATCAAATTCTGGGACATACTTTTTTCCGAGAAATTTCAAAACACTGCTCATTTACATGACAAAGTAGTTTTGGTAACAAATGGGCAAGTTCTTGAATAATTCATGGATTATTCTCATTTTCAGCTAAAAACTATGTGACGTGATTATTGGAAGGCGTTACACAGCAACTTGTCAGTTATGCAGATTCCTTGCTTTGACTAGAACTTTCTTATATAATTACAGAAATTTTTGCCTTTTTCAGATTTATGTCAGAGTGAAGAATAATATGTGTAGTGGTTACAGATAAAAGACTGTAGTTCTTCCTTTTAATGAATTAATTTTTTCTTCCAAAAGCATGGTAATGTATCCTTGCTGTTATTGTTTATGAAACCATAGGAGGCTTAAAATAGCGGAGGATGTAGCAATAGTAATTGATTTTAATTTCATTAAAATTGCTAGATGTAATGTTCTGAAATGTGATCACACTTCTGTGGGAGACTATCCACACCATTAACTGTGTAATTTCAGCTTTATTAATCCATTTTTTTTTGAGCGGGATAAGCAGATGTTTGCGTTTTAGTCATTAACCAGAATCACCTGGTTTATGAGAATTAAGAGGTCACAAATGAGAACAATAATTTTAGAATATGATTTTATTTTCTAGAAGCATTAACAATCTCTGTTACAAATGCTATCTTTTGTAGACTGAATTAACAGACACTGGTAGATAGAACTTGATGCAGTGGAAATGGAGAGGTGACTGTCTCCATCAGTGTGCAACACTGGGTTTAGGGTTGCATGCATAGCTGAGTCTTTTGGTTTGGTAGCTGGAAGAAAAAAATTGAGGAGGAAAATGCTTTTGATTCAAGATAATTTTGAAACTTTTTCTCAACAATGAATTTTTCATTCAGGTTCTTTAGGAGAAAATCAAAAGCAATTCAATTCTAAACTGATGCCTTTCTAGCCACTTACCAGGGATGTGTGCAGCTCTGGTACATCTCCCTGTGCTGTCCAAAGCATGAAATCCCACATTTGCATGTCCCAGTGGCCAGTTCCACCACTTCAAGCCTCTTGTCTTGTTCTGTTACTTGTGCTTTGTCTTTGCAAAAAAAGTGCAAGGAGATGAGATGCTTGGATGTGGTGCTAAGGCCAAATAGGATGAGTGGTCCTGGTCCTAGAAGTTCGTGGGTTGAAAGGAAGGACACAACCTTGATCTGGGAAGGCAATAATGAGAGCTTTGTTAATATACTCTCCCCCAGTTTGTTACTTTTTTCCCAGTCAACACAGGATGATATGTAAGAAAACTGTATGGGAAAAATGTCAACTGTACTTTACGCTGAATTTCTTATTTATTGAAGTGTTTCTTCTTGATTCTTAAAAAAAATAGCAAACCTGTTTTTCAAGAAGATTAATTTTCTAGTTTCTCATGTGAGCTCACATAGGAATCAAGGCACGACTATCAGTGAAGCAGTGTGAAGGAAACTTTCAGAAACCTCTTGGAAAGGGTGGATATTGGCAGGTGAAGGATAGGCTGCTATGACAGTGATTTGAAGATGGGTAAAAATTAAATGCGTCAATGGATTCTTTCTTACACAGAATTGTCATTTCAATAATCATAGTATCTGTTTTGTAAAAGAACCTGTAATACCGCATAAAATTAAAGAGTATTAGATCAGCCCTTCCTTATAAATGAGGTTGCTTCTCCGGACTGAAGAGATTTGATATCATAATTTAAATGTTGCCTCTCCTTTATTAATCAATTAAACATTATTCCACAGACAGGTGTGGGAGTGTGTGTATAATAGGAGGAACTTATTGTTGCATTAAAACTTATTTCTCCCTTCTCACAATATATTTTGGCATTGAACAAAATGGAGTGTGGTATTTTTCTCCAGTGTTAAGCATATTAAAAGGTCCCAATTCTGCAAGGACTTTTAAAAGATGCAGAGTTGAACTGTGTTAGTAAAGCCATGTGAATCTTCCAGTTCATACCCTGCATATGCCATTAATCTTCCAGCACACAGCAATGCTGCTCTCAGATAGAGCTGTTGGCATTTCTCTTATGGAGGTTTGATGTCCTGGGATTTTCACATCAGCACTTTGGATTGCAACTTCTTCATTTAAGAATTCAGAGATGAGCTTCAGAATGATGAAGGGTCAAAACCAAACATGGAAATTACACTCAACCTAAATGCATAGGGTGACCATGAAGTTCTGAGTATGTAGGACAGTCTTCCGCCAGATCATGATCTGCTTTTGCTCTCTAAACAAATACATCTGTTTTTCTGTGTTAAAAGCTTGTTTTTTAAAGACAGAACAAGAACTGGGCCAACTTAGATCATCTTCACCTGGTGAAAGAAAAGATGAGCTGGGGAAGAAATATCAGCAAAATTTATTCCAAATTTACACTCATCTAGAGACTGCTCATGGAAACCTTCTTCTAACTAGGCTCAGCTCCAAAACAAACTGTAGTCAGGATTTAAAGAATAAAACCAGTTAGAGTAAAAACATAAGTACATATTTGCTGTTAATAAACTGTTGAAATAAAATAACTGTTGAAATAAAATAACTTGATTCCCATAACGTTAATCAGGAGGGTAGAAAATCTGGGCTTCAAGAGGGTGCAGGAAAGCAGGAGGTGAAAATTTTTGTCACCAAATTGGCTAATGAAGCTAAGCCTTGATTTTTGTACAGGATGCAGAATAACAAGAGACTGAGGGCCTTGGATGCCTGTGGGGGAATAGGCTTGCAGATCTCTAATACCAGCATTTGATGCCAGAGAACTGCTGACAAATCAAGTTAAGAAACCTGTGTATCCTTTTTCCCATGCTGTATCCCTGTGTGCACAGTTCTTAATGGAAGGCAGTGTTGCTATGGACATGCACAGAGAAATTGAGCCTTTGCTGAGCCTTTGGTGAGCTATTGAGATGCCACGTTCTGAGCAGTAAAAAATAGAGCAATAGTAATTTTTAAGCCTTCTGGCTTCTGAATGTCTGTGGAGTGCATGACCAGCAAATCAAAATCAGATTTAGACAGCCTGGAGGGGCTGGCAGTAAAATCTGCAGCACAACCTGTGCACTCTCACTTCAGGGGATGTTTGGCAGGGTTTAGGGGCTTGTTGCAAGTGGCTGCCTGGACTGGAGAATTGCACCCATTAGCCCAGGAAAAGCTGCACCCCTTCTCTTCATGCTGAAAGTCTGGCTTCTGAGCAGCATGAAAAAAAGTGGTGTTTTCGGATCCAAGCAGAAATGTTGGACTAAGTCATACGGTGAACATGTGTAGGGGTAAGCTTGCTTTATCTGCAGCCATCTCTTATCGTTCTTACGATACATGTTATAATGCAGTTCTTCATTTCCTTGATGGCAATACAGAATATTTCAGGTACTTTGGCTTTGTTCAGCATTCAACTGCTCATGACAAAGGTGATTTTGTATCTCAAACCCTGTTGGATGCAGTGTTGTAATTCCAGCCATAGAATACTGTCTTCCATAACTGTTACTGCAAGTGTTTTATTCCCTCATAGAGTTACCATGGAAGGATCTAAACATGATACTTTCTTGTGGGCTAGTGTCATTAATTATTGGATATCCAAGAAGAGCACATCTTAGTAGCTGATGGAGTACATATTTCATAGTTACCTCTCAGCCTTGCACACTGGTATATGATAAGCTTTCCTCTACAGTCCCAGGCATGCCTGTAGGAGCAGCAACATCTCACATTTGGAGCAAGTGGGTTAGCATGGAACAGGCTTTCCAGGCTCTATAGGATACTAACATTAAATGCCACACATTAAAAGTGGGTGACATTTCCCACAATAAAAGTGACTGATTCTCTATAAACAAAATCCCTGTGAGATATAGTATTCAATACTTGAATTCAGTGCTACAGCAGATACATTATACAGTCAGTATGATTCATGATAAAATAAAATTTTTTGAGGTTTTATCACTGAGATATAATGTTTTGGCATTATCAAAATGCAGGGGAAAGTGGAATCAGAATGCTTCTACATTTCTATCTAAAATTGTGTAGAAACTGATGGCACTCCTGCAAATCATTTTGATGACATTGTCTTTATTGAGAGAAATCCATTCTATCTATTCTTTGCTGAAAAACAAAGATTTGTTTCTCTTCCCTGGTGATATGTATATTTCTGCTCACTCACCCTCCTCCTCTAAAGCTTTAAAAGAGAAATTATTCATCCTCTGTCGCCCTGAAAAACAATGTTTACTGTTGATGAGAAGCTGAAAGAACAGTCAGGGCTTCAAGCAGAAGCTTTATCCGTGTTGCTTTGTGGTTGGAGGGCATGCAGTGGCTTCCCTGTTGCAGTGGCATGGACAAGAATGAGGGCATTGTGTATCCTTCAGTTTTCCTTTTACTGAAGTCCCAGATTTAGATACTTTTAAAATGACTGAGCTTACTTTGTAGCCTCTACAGGTTGTCAGAACAAAGCTCCCTGTGCTGCAGTGCCTCAGTAATGTTTCAGCTCACTGTCACTGCTTGCTCCTGAAGTGCCTTCCCTGGTGGGCTTCAAACCTTGCCTAGAGCAGAGAAAGGATGCAGAGTGGAGGGGCTGCTTCCTCATGCAGTCAGAGTTTGCCTGCAGGAGAGCTGCTGCTGAGATGTTCCAGCCCTCCCCAGCCATCTCCTCTCCAACATGCTAGGGAGTTTTCATTTCCCTTCTGATGTCCAAATAACAGTGACACTGTGCTCACCCAGGTATCATTCCTGTTGGAATCCCCATGAAGCCAGCTGTAACTACAACAGGTCCATGGGAAATGTTGTCTGTGTGCTGTGAGTGGACAGACAAATGGAAGATTTCCCGAGGCAATCCATCATGCCTATAGTACAAGATGATGGAACCATAGGAAGTTAAACTGATATTTGTTAAGTGGTACTGGAGGAAAATTTCTTCTTTTCCACCAATTTCAGGAAAGGCACAAACAAGAGGACTCAGCTGCATGACTCAAAACAGTTCACATTGCAAGGACATTTATTTCATGATTCTTTCATTCCTTGTATACCCTGTGAGACAATAACTGATCCACTGGTTTTCCTGCTCAATTGCCCGTGTACAAACAGAGCAGGGCCTGCCTTTCAACATTGCATCTGCAAAATAGGACTTATGTGCAGAATGAAGGATGTGCTCCACAGGTTTTATTCCCCCAGGCAATAAAATCATTGAGATTTAGCAATGCAGACAAGTCTGATGGGTGTCCTGAATGCAACTTCTGTTTTGTGTGCTAGGTGTCTAATAAAAAAAGAGAAAGCATAGAGGAATAGATACGCCAATCCACACAGTGTGTGTTCTGGAAGAAATAAAAGAGAAAGTCTTCAGTCCTCTCAGAAACAGAGTGTCACAATTGCAAAATTATTAGAAGGCGATTTCTTAGTATTGTCCTGGGAGCAGTTGTTCCTGTGCCTCAGATTTATGTCATTTGTAATGGGACTTTTCAGTAAGACAATGTGATTTAACATTAATATCCAAATTCTAATAGAAAAGTATTAGGACATTGATGAAAAGGGCTTAGTCATTTGCAGCAGTAAACTTAAAAGCAACTTGCTGCCTTGTAATTCTTAAGGACAAGGAAGGAATTTTCCCTCAGAGCAAACCCAGCCATTTACAGGATTTCTTTTGCTGGAACAGGTTGTCTGAAGCTGACGGAGACCACATAGTTAATGAACTTAGGTGGCATTTGCTGCAATAACTTGGTGTTCTTTTGGCTTCTGCATTTCTTCTGTGTCCTGTATTGTATTTTCATATATTCAGTTCTAATATTTAATGATTAACATTAGGGAAAAGTTTTAAAAAAAACCCAAAACCCAAGGAACACTGTTGGCCTGTGTGATTTAACTTAAATGTTGGGAGACTTTCTCTTTGTGTAGAGACGGTTTTGTGAAAAAAAGAATTCTGGGTAGTCCTGCTTATAACAGCTGACTGGTGATTTGCTTTTCAGCTGCATCTGTCACAATGCTGAGGTTATCGGGACCAGCCCATGTGTGTGTGAAAGCAACCAGAAAAGAAATAGGCTCCTCCTGACCCTGACCATGTATGAATCAGCTGGCTGTCACTTCTTTCTTAAGACACGCTTAAGAAACATAATACTAGAGATTGCCCATGGATTTTCAAATCATAGCCACAAATTTTCAAATCATGGCCTTGCTGTTACTGGCTTTATTGCTGACTGTAGTAAGCACACTGTGACATTTTTATGTCAAATTTCCCTCTTAGGATGATGTCCAATTCAAATTTAAACTTAGAGATAAGCTTTGGTGAGAGAGACCCAACTGTGGGATGCTCTACCCAACTGCCATATCCAAACATCTTTTCTTCTTCGTCCCAGGATCAAGAAATACAAAAATTCTCTAAAGATGTCTAAACTCATAGTGAGGAGTACAGGTCTTGCTTTTAAGTGCCTCTGGTGAGAACTAGATTGTTGACAGGTGACTTGAGGAGACATTCCTAGGTATCTATTTTTCAAGCTGTCATTTATGTGAGCCTTTTAAAATTACCTTTCAGTGACTTTGCTCAGAAGTTTTTTTCTTTTCAATAGAGAGGGTATAGCCTTTCTTCACTGTAAAACATGAACCTCTGGGACATCCAGTATGTTTTAGTCAAGGTCAAATTGTCTTGTTTCTAGTGAGTCTTATGTAGAGATTGCATCTCAGGAGAAAAGAAGCACATAAAGAATATAAATTCTTGGTGAGTGGTGGGTTAGTTCCACACAGATACTTTTTCTGCTTAAAGGGAATGGGGCCTTGAATGGTACCTCTGTCTTGATTCACCACCTCTTCCTCTGTTGAAGGAAGTAGAGATAATATAAGAGGACTGGATTTATAACATTTTGCCAGTTTATCACTTGATTTCTGAGATCATACTTTCCATGGTGCTATTTTCTTTTTATTAGGGGGATCTTGAAAATATGTCAGGCGCTAAAGGAATGGTAACATGGAATTAAGATTTCTCCTTTTTAGGCATAGGACTTGGTATAAGAATAACAGCTGTAACAGCAACAAGAAAGCAAAATACAGGACAGGAGTGTTTGGAGCAGTACCAACCCTAGGTACTATATAGGATCACTGCATCTCTTGGCCTTTGGTTCAGGGAGCTGTCAGCCTGCTCCTGTTTGGGTGTTGCCCTCTCACTTGACAAATTTCTAAGAATTAAAACTCAAAAAATTTCAAGGGTCTGTGATTTATAACCTCTGGCTGTCACTTACACCATGGGCAGGAAATCGATCTTTTTCAAGCAATGACCCCAAATATGTAGGAGTCAGTGGAAGTCACTGAGAAATAAGTTAACACTTGAGTGAAACCTTGGAAGAGTAAGTAATAACCTGTTTGTTTTTAAGATGTTATATTTGTGTGATCTGAAAAAAGCCAGTGATAAACAACTCATTTTTCTTTAAGCAAATCATCAAACCATGACCTGGGTAACCATTGTGTGAACTGTAAAATTTAGACAGGAATAAATTTATTAAACTCTCATGAAGTGGGAAGAAAACAATCAAATTACTAAATCCAATCAGAGTCTAGGAGCTGATAAAACAGCACATTTACAAAGCAGCCAGTAGTGGATGTGGTTGTGCATTAATGCTTCAGATGGATTAAGATGGTTCGTGGTAAAGTTATTGCTTGTTGGAGATTAGAATTATTTTTCCTTCTTTCTTTGAGGGAATTTTGTCCCACTTGTTGCTTAAGAGATAGCAACACATGGTACTTAAGAGACAGAAGAAGTGGCCAAGGTGGGCGGAACTGTGCTGCTGGTTACTCTCTTACCTGGGGGGGTTTTCTCTTTGGAAGGGCAGAGACACCACAAGATTTTGGCTGAGAGGTGAGGGGATGGCCTTGGTTCCTCTGGCTCTCTGACTCTCAGATCAGAGGGCAATGGTCAAGTTGCTGCTACTGTGGGGAGAATTCTCTTCTGCCATGGAGTCCAGCCATGTACTGCTTCTCCTGCTGTGGGTGAGCCTTTGCCTGTAAGAGCAGCCACTGAACTGGGCCCTTACTCACACCCGATGTCCCTTGGGTGAGATCCCTCACCATCCCCTCAGGTGTCCCAGGGAAACGCCGGGACCCCGAGCCCCTTTCCCCCCCTTTCCTCTCCCGGCCGTGTTTGGGAGCCGGGCTGTCACTGCCCAGCCCCGCCGTTCCTCTGCCGCTGCTCCGGGTTTTTCACTGCGGTGTGACCCCTCAGCCCTGCTGCCGGGACACTCCTGCGGCTCCTGCTAC
The DNA here is from genome assembly GCF_009819655.1 of Sylvia atricapilla. Taxonomy (NCBI): domain Eukaryota; kingdom Metazoa; phylum Chordata; class Aves; order Passeriformes; family Sylviidae; genus Sylvia; species Sylvia atricapilla. The sequence goes on along the minus strand of NC_089174.1, from coordinate 10,055,679 downwards.
AGCTCAGGAGTTCCTGATACATTTCCTTTGCCACCCCAGGGTGTGCCTGTCTCTGCCGGCCCGGCTCCACTCGGAGGTTCCTGCTGCAGCCCGTTTCACAGAATCACAGAATCACAGAACATTGAAAGAGACCTTCAAGATCATCGAGTCCAACCCAGCCCTAACACTTCAACTAGATCATGGCACCAAGTGCCACGTCTAGTCTCTTTTTAAACACATCCAGGGATGGTGACTCCACCACCTCCCCGGGCAGACTATTCCAGTATTTAATCACTCTTTCAGTGAAAAACTTCTTCCTAATATCCAACCTATATTTCCCTTGAAGCAGCCTGAGACCTTATCCTCTCATTCTCTCAGTTGCTGCCTGGAGAAAGAGACCAAGCCCCAGCTGACCACAGCCACCCTTCAGGGAGTTGTAGAGAGTGATAAGGTCACCTCTGAGTCTCCTCTTCTCCAGGCTGAACAGCCCCAGCTCCCTCAGTCATTCCTCACAGGGTTTGTGTTCCAAGCCCCTCACCAGCCTCGCTGCCTCCTCTGGACATGCTCAAGTGTCCCAATGTCCTTCCTAAACTGAGGGCCCAGAACTGGACACAGCACTCAGTGAGGCCTCACCAGTGCTGAGTCCAGGGGAAGAATGACCTCCCTGCTGCTGCTGGCCACACCATTCCTGATCCAGGCCAGGATGCCATTGGCCTCCTTGGCCACCTGGGCACCGGCTACTGACTAGAACCCCCCAGGTCCCTTTCCTCCTGGGGAAAGCCACACCGTCCCCAGCCTATAACGCTGCATTTCGCCACCCAGAGGGGCACCGACGCCGGCTGTCCCTGGGGATTTGCAAAGGAAGCCGTGTCTCTCTCTCTCCCGCCGCCCGCCCGCCATTACCGCCTGAGGGAGACGCGGCCGCGCCACAGCGCCCCCTGGCGGCGCGGGGGACTCCCGGCAGGGCCCGGCCCGGAGCCAGCAGCGCCCCCTGCTGGCCGTGCCCGGCCCTGCCCCGCAGGGGAAGGTGCCGCAGCCCAGAGCGGGGTCCCGGGGTCTCTGGTGTTGTTGGTTGTTGCTGCCACTGTTGTTTGTTTGCCTTGTGATCCATATACATACTAGTAAAGAACTAGTAAAGAACTCCTTTTCTCTTATCTTTGCCTGAAAGCCTCTTAATTGCACAGTTATAGTAATTTGGAGGAAATGAGGTCATATTTTTTCTATTCCAAGGGAGGTTCCTGCCTTCGACACACACCTGTCCTTCAAACCAAGGCATTCCTGTTGTTGCTCTAACTCAGAATGAGCAATGATGAATGTACAGGTTGATCTATCCAGTTCCACAGTCAGTAAGCCAATGAAAATGTCATTAAAACAGCCTGAGTGTTCAGAGACATGGAGAGAGATCTAAGCCTGAGGTGTGCTGCTCCCTGAGCACTGCTTTGATAAATACACTTCCCAGCTTTTGGATCTACCACTGAAGTCTTAGAATGTAATAAAAAACCCAGTAAAATGAAAAATGAATCTGTAAGGGGAAAAAAATCTAGTGTGAATTGTCTTGTGTAAATATGCGATTCAAAATTAGGTGGGGTTTTTCAGTCTAGTAGGTATAAAATATTCAACCACATTTCTGCCTCCTTCCTCTTTATAAGAAAATGAATAAATGGGGGTGGCTGGGGGAGATTCTGAGCGTATTAGAGACAAAAGTTTTCTACTTGACTCTTTTAACAAACCACCCTCACTTAGCACAAACACAAATGCAAAAAATGGGTTTTTCTGCAAAGTTGTGAATGTTTATTTTAATTTGAGTTCAGCCTTAGGGCTCATTAATTGTCTTGAATCCAAAACAAGATGAAAAACAATTTGGGGACTGGCACTCCAATTTCAAATGTCCTTATCCATTTTTTTATTTCCTCCCTTTTTCCCTTCTGTCCTTGCTTCGAAGTCAAGCCAAAAACAGTTTTGCTTTCTTTTGTTTTGAGACCTATTCAAATCCCGTGATTCTCGCTCTTCTTTTCTATTGGGTTCGAAGCTGGCTTCAGTTTGTGGTTCAGAGCCAGCTCCAGGTGGCCTGGGGATTACAGATGCCTTGCCACCAGAACAAAGGAAACTGCTTTGTGAACTCTGGCAAAGCTAAGCCCTTCTTCCTGTTTCCAGTCGAGAGAGTAGGCCCAGTGTGTAACTATTCCCTTGAAACAGAGAATTATAGATCTTAGTTTCAGTGTGAAAATATTAGACAATCTTTCTTCTTTGCACTGTGGAGTGGTTCTTTCTTTCCCTTTCCTGTTCCCTATCTGACCACTACCACTTCTTACAGAATTAGAACCCACTAGAAATCAACTCCTGTGGAAAATGCATGCTTTGGAAATATTTCAGAAAAGACAAATTATCGAAAGACTCATTTCCAGACCCATAGATTTATTTCCTTTACATATATATGTAAAATGTTGCCCGACAGGTTCATGTGTGTTCCAACATTCTCTACTTAAGTACAAGTCTTCTTACCTGGTCTCTCAATACTAAAATCACCACTGGAAGCCCTCCAGCATCTTCCTCATCCACCAGGAAGCTGCTTGCTTTTCATTCCTTTTGGCCACTGTTACTGACAGCAAAGCTCAGGTTACCTGTAGCTTTGCTGTTGTTATCTGTTGTTCTTCTTGTTCTTCTTTCTCATTAAAAATGGCCATATAACCTTTCCTGCCAGCCAGAGACTGCTGGGAGCACTGACCTCCCCCACCAATGACCGTATACTGAAAAACAAAAGTGGATCCTCCTTTTAATAATTCATAGGCCATCTGTTTAGCTTCTGAAAGAAGAAGAGCAAAAACATGGGGTTTGTGCTAGTTTATCTATATAGCTCTATGAAAAAAGAAAGAGCCTTACCATAAACAACTTAAATGCAGCTCATGAGGGAGAGCACAGGGGTCCTGAACACAATTGAGAAGAAAGAACTAGATGCCTTCCGAACACAGCAGCTCTATGGGTTTCCTGAGAGAACTCTTTAGGTGAGCTCCCATCAGTGCCCTGTGTGGCCAGGACTACTCTGTTCCTGTCTGTTTGCCAGGTGCTAAAAACAAAGTTGTACCAATCCTCTTTGTGATGCCCCTCCTGAGTTCTTGCTTAAGCTGTAAACTTTAGAGAGCCCCTTTTACCTCCAGAGCCCAGCAGCCAGGGAAGACACCAAGAAATAATCAGCACAGATGCATCAGCTGCTCAGAGAACTGAGAGATGAAATTTAACTCCCTAGCCTTGGGGAACAGCTTGCCCAGCACAGGGAGGAATGGCTCATGACTTCAGCAGACTTCAGCTCCCAGACTTCGTAAAAACTGAGAAAAACAGCAAGGCTGATCGGTTTTTTGAACAACTAATTCCTTTTGCACATGACTTGAAATACCACGTTTTCCCAGAGCTGACTAGATTAAAGGAAGACTCTTGCTTCAGTCGCTGACATTCCCGCAGAAATTGCCCTTTTCTGGACTACCAGCAGTAGCAGTAATGTGAGTGGCTGGTGAAGAAGCATCCATGAAGCTTTCAAATCTATTGCTTTTGGCTTAGTGAGGGCTTTCTTCATCATGAGCCAGAATACATTTATTGTCTTGGTCATGGAGTGTGAACAAAAGTGATAGTACTCACCAGGCACTTAGTTTCCTCAATTCTACTCAGTTCTAATTGTAACTAATGAAAAGCATACTGCATTTTCAGTTGTGCTTCCAGGAAGCATTTTAAATAGAAGTAGCCTCCAGCACTGTTCAAAATGCAATCTAAATAATGCAAGATTGTTAGGAGAAAATACAGCACTATTAAATAACACCAAGTAATGGACAACTACTCAAAGACATTATTCTTTATTAGCCTGGGTCATAATTTTTGAGCTCATGTGACCTTACTTGCACTCAGTAATACTTACAGTCATTCAGGAAAGCTAAATAATCATTACTGATTAATTACTATTGATTATACTGGGTGGTTGAATCCATATTTTGTGGATTTTCATTGCTGTAAAGATTCTCAAATATGTTTCGTTTTCTTCCTACAAGAAGGGTAACCCTTTTCAAAACCTAATTTAGGAGAAAGTTGACTTATTTTCCTTAAATTATATAAGCCAAATTATGGATTGTTTCCAGTCCACAGAAATTTTCTTTCAGGTAAAATAATATGTTTTGTGCAGTTTGTGAGAATGAGACCTTATTATAGACTCTGAACTGAAACACATCATGTCAGTGTGCAAAGTGAGCCTTTTCACTCAGAGGTGAGGGAATGGACAAAATATTCACTGATTCTTACACAGATGTACACATGGCATTTTGAGGAGAAGTGAGTAGGAAGGATGAAGTCTGTGGTTATGCTGAATGCATAGCACTAATGATGCTGAAAATGGGATGTTTCTGAAGATTGCCTCCTGATCTGCCTTGCAAATGACTCTGTCTGCCAATACCTGCTCATGGCACACCTTTGACAAGAACCCATTTGCAGTGTTTTGCCAGCACTTGTTTAGCATGAAGCTTTGAGCTCTGGGGAAGTGTCCCTATAGACCTTTCTATTTTCTTCCTAACCACAGGCTCACTTGACAGAAGGAAATGTGAGAGAAGATTTGTCATGGAGCATGTTGGACTCTTATTTTTTTATATAAAAACACTGTCCTGGGTCTAGTTGGTGGGAGTGAGCAGCCAGCATCTTTAGTATGAGGGTGTGACTGATGGATCACATTCTGGATGCACAGGGCACCCTCTGGCCTTAGCTAAACCAGTGTGGGCAGAGCTGTGATAGAGGAGGCAGTGGCAAAGCCAAGATACCTCCCACAAAAGCACTCTACAGCTCCTTTCTATGGGACTAACCACCCAGCGTGACAGGTTTGCTACTGGCCCTCTTGGTAGTGGCACAATCAACTAAAATGACAGAATGATGCACAATGGGAGGAAGAGCTCTGTTACATTGTGGCTTTTTTCTCCACGCACAGGGTGAGGGGCAGAGCTGGCAGTCTGGGCTGCAGCTGCCCTGCCCAGACTGCCAATGCCCCACAGTACAGCAGGGTATGTGTCTGATAGTCCTGTTAAAGCTGCAAGGCTGAAGGAATTTAATCCTGTTTTCATGATCACGTGGAATAGGAAAAGATCTGGTTGTGTTTATTGTGCCCTAATAATAAAACAGCTCTCAGGATTCTTGGGATTTTTTGGTATCCCAGGCCCCAGCAATCACTGTGCTGTGGCCAGAGAGGGATCCTGAAGACCTGATTTTTGTGACAGGAGTTACAGCCATGGACAGTCCATGCTGGAGCAGGGGAGCACATGAGGAGAAAGAGTTGGTGGGGAGATGTTATGGACAGACAACAATCCCCCAACTCCACCCCTCTGCCACTTGGGGAGAGAGAGGTAGAGGAAGAAAAAGAGGATGTGAGTGGAATGTGTTTTAGCTTTTGTGTCTTTCTCACCATCAAACCTATTATAATTCGCAATTAATTAAAATATTTTTTTTCCAAGTGAAGTCTGTTTTGTCTGTGACAGTAATGGGTGAGTGGCCTCTTTGTCTTTTTCTTGACTCAATAACTTTTTAATTTTATTTTCTCCCCCCCATCCCATTGTGGGGAGTGAAGGGTGAAGCTGGTGGGAGGCTGGCAGCTGGTCCAGGTTTACCCACCACAGTATCATGTGCTGTAGAATTTTGTGCAGGAGTTCCTTCTCAGGCAGAAATCCTTCCTGTGTGATGTGCTTTAACATCCAGCACATAACCCTTCTTCTCAAATGTATGGTGCTGCACACTGGAGCGAAACCTCCTGAAGGTGGGAGAGAACAAGGGTGAGGATAAGTGTTGGGGAGGGATGCAGAGGAAATGGGAGAGTGTATCCTGACCAACATTTGTGATGCCAACATGTTCCTGTTCATAGACTTGCACGCCTGAAAGACCTGCTGCGCTGGGTTGGATCACTTGTCAACAATGTTTCTTCAAGGTTCTTCATAGTCTTCACAGTCAGTCAGAAGCGAGCCTTTATATTTCCTAGGAATTCCTCTGTGCTGGAAATGCACAGCATGGCTGTCACTGTTTGAATGTGTCACTCAAGTGTTTATGAAAATAAGAGCTTAACACCAAAACCTACTGTTACCAAAACAAACATGGTGAAAAGAAGGCAGGATAAATGAAACCATCTTTCTGTCCCGGCAGAAACTCAACGTATTGCATGAAGGTGTCCATGTCCTTGACGGTAGCTGAGAATGAATCTGGGCTTTGCTACAACAGCAAGATCAGATATCTGGAAAAATCAGAAGTCACGAAGAGAAAGACAATCTCCTGTCCTGATATTGAGGATTACAAAACAGCCGGTCAAGAGCCTGATGTGGTGTGGTACAAGGTAACTATTGCTGTTTTATTGCTGTTGTGCTGAAACTGCTCAAAACTTGCACTGTTTTCAGTGAAGCTTAGCCCTGACTTCCTCTGAAACCAGTGGTTTGTGACTGGTCTGGAGAGTGTTCTCTCAGTATTACAGTTTTGCAGGTAAAACTATCCATCATAGTTACTGTCCAGCAGAAGTCAGTATCAATGAGGATGTTCTGTAAGAGAGCTCACAGGACCTCTCTATCAGCAGTACCCCAATTTCCAAACCACAGTGCCTCTGTACCAGTTTGTACCTGGATGTGGTGTCTCCCTGCATGATACTGGAGTGGAATGGAGCCAGAGGTGATCAGCACCGCCAGCTTCAGTTGTGCTGCCCAATTAATTTTTATGGAGTCTGTCGGGTAATTTCACCAAGACTTGTAAATCTTTACCAAAGTCTCCTGGAGTCTGCACAGAAGTCTGCTGAGGTTCATTGAGTAACTGTCGTGAATCGATTAATTTTAACTGACATCACTTAGGTACTTTTACTACTTACCAGGTAACTCATCTGCCTGCAATTTCTCCAAAGCCTGTCAAGTATCATACACTGCTTTCATCAGCAGATGTACTGGTGATGTGTTTCTGTAGCTCCCCAAGGAAGCAGGAGAATGAGTAAAATATGGGTTGGCTGGCAAACACCAAGTAGTGAGACCACAGCAAGGTCTGGCAAATTTTGCCTGTTGTCTGGACCTGGGTCAAGGTCTGATTTGAAAAGTCCTCGGGTATTAGTTGAAGGCTAAGAGCCTCAACTAGAGAAGAATAAAGAGCTAAGAGTCAGAAGGAACCAGAAATAGTTGGGCAATAGGGACAGTTCAGTGGGACCTATGGAAAATAGAGTTTGGATTGTAGGATTTTAGGAGAAGCTTGATTTGGGTAATACAGACAGAAAACATACAAACTAGTTAAACCCTAAATTTACAATGCTTGATTTGCTAACTTTAATAACATTCTTTAAAGACAATTATTTTGTATGAAATAAGCAATATGGGCAGACTAGCAGACTTTTTCCTCCTTAGCAGATTTCAGCTGAAAAGAGCAATTATTAAAATTGTCATTTATTTGTTTTTTTTACAGAAATCTCACATATTTTACAGTAACAAAATGTGTGCCATAACCCGCTGTTAGTGTGAATAAAGTTTTTCTTTCAGCAGTTGAAGCTCTTTCTCTCAGCATATGGGTTGAAATTTTCAGTGCTGTTCATATGTGAAATATATGATTTAGTTAATCATAGAATATCCTGTGTTGGAAGGGGCTCACAGGGATCATTGATCCCAAATCCTGGCTCTGCTCATGAAGTCTGATATCTCAGAGCAAGGAGGATATAGAAGAGAAGCTGCTTCTTGCCCTCTCTACCTCTTGGTATTACTGGACAAGAGATCACTGAAGATCTCAATTTTTTGCAAAAAAAGGCTGAAAAATAGCCTGGCAGAAATGATCTTCAACTGTCATGGAGCAGAAATTAGTCTAAAGAAGATGCATGTGCAGCCCCACACCAGTAATGCTTTGTACTGACTAAGACAGGGAGTGGAAGAGTCTGTTCCACAATCCCACCCCTGTTGTCTGGGTGTCACAAACAGCTTGTGTGACACCGGGCTGGAGTGTGACAGCTGAGTGACAAACCATCACTGAGGTGAAACTGAACAGAATTGGTGTCATTGGATGATAACACTGAGACAATTGAAGTTGACAACCTTTAGTCTGGCTTGGTAGTGAAAAGAGACATGGGTGAGATAACCTACTGCATACACCTTCTTATCTATAATTAACAATTATGAGTTATCATTTTGGCTCCTAGGGAAACACCTTATTTACCTAGACTTGAGACAGGAAGCTCAGCAGTGTGCAATCACAATATTAATGCTGCACAGAAGGTGTGTATGTCAGGGAATCCCTTGAAACTTATTCTGGAACAGAGTTTTGGATATTCTAGAAACTATTATGTTACTGTTAATGAAAGTCTGCATAATCAAAAGTGGAGAAGTCCAATTTCTAGAAAATATATAATTATATGGATTTCAAAATAATTTGGTGAATACTGGGGTAACCCCTACAAATTGCAGGCTGGGACTTAAGAGCATGCTGTAGGAGGCAATGTGAGTAACAACAAACAGGTCCTTTCTCCTGAAGAAGAGTGTAAAGTGTTATCCTGCCTTAGGATCTGACCCTCACTTTCCAAAGAAGTCATCCATTTCTGGTCATAGCACACTGGATCCTCAAGTTTTCCCCTCTACCTTAGATTTTTCAGCTTGATGTGTACATAAAGGCACCTTCTTGAGTAAATCTGCTCCAGAGGGTCGGGTGGGAGCCAGGGGGAGAGTGAGGAGTATTCCTTTTCATTATGCTGGAATGTATAGAGATTTTCACTCAGGCAGAGAGTATAAGTTGTCTGGAATAGAACAGTAGATACATAAATAAACATGAGGAAGTCCTTGAGATTTCTTTCTTTCTCCTTTCTGCTGAAAGGAGAAATACTTGTGTTCATGAGTACCTGCCAGTTCACTGTTAGTCAGGGAGTTTGGACTTGTGACCTATGAAATACCATCAGACAGGACAGTGATGATGCCAGCCCACTGTGTGCAGAACCTGCTCTGCCTTCCAAAAGGCTTTTCTGTGTTGAGGGATTGGTGACTCTGAGCTAGTAATTGCATCAATTTACTGGGAGTTAACTGTAATTTAAACATGCTCTTAATTATGCCTGAATAGAATTCCACATGCTCACCCGGTATGTAATATAACATTTGCTGTGAGGATTTGTTTTAACAGTAGTATAAACTTAACTTCTGGCTAGAATTACACTGCATTAGATATTTATTTTTAAAGCTTTTCCCAATTAATGCCATTGATATATACACAGCTCAGTTATGCCTATTAGAACTGTTTTGACAAGACGTATGGGATTTTTTTTTTTTTTAAGTAAATGTGTGTGTCAAGGCATGATTGAATGAATGGGATTTAAGAGTAAGAGCAGTTTCATGAAAAATAGCTGACAGAGGGAAAAGGCATATTACATCTTGAGTGTGGAGTCTTAATCCATTTCCATCATGTTTTTTCTGCTACTGGGTTGAAAGGAGGGCTAAAAGAACAATAAAAATGTCAGGTGAAGGACAGGTAGTTGTTATCTACCCAGAAAAATAGACTTTTGAGGTACTGACACTTAGATTTCAAGGAAGAGAAAAAAAAAGCATAATAGTGCGCACCTTAGTTACTGGGGGGAAAAGCCCCCAAATGTTTCAGATGTCTAAGGAAAGTAGATATTCTAGAAAAAGAAACTTGCAGAGTCTTCTAGCAGGTAAACAGAAGCAGAAGCAGAAAAGAGCAATTAATTGGATAAAGCCTTTGGGGAGAACTTAGACCACCTTCCAGTACCTGAAGGGGGCTTAGGAGATGACTGGAAAGGAATTTTTCACAAGGGCATGTAGTGACAGGATGGGAGGGAATGGCTTTGGACTGAAGGAGGGTTTAGATTAGATATTAAATTTTTTCTTGTGAGAGTGTTGATGCAGTGGCACAGGTTGCCCAGGAAAGCTGTGGACTCCCAATCCCTGGAAGGGTTCAGCACCAAGGTGGATGGGGCTTGCAGCAACCTGGTTTACTGGATGGTGTCCCTGCCCATGCAGGAGAGTTGTAGTGAGATGATCTGTAAGGTTTCTTTCAACCTGAACTATTCTGTGATTCCATGAAATGAGTCATACAATCGAGCACTTACCCTTTTAGGGAAATCAGCAGACCTCCAACAGTAAAGTCTGTATTGTTTTCACAATGTAAAAACTAGTAAGAATTTTGTTTCTCAGCCATTTTCCAGCTTCTCCTCTTTCAGGCTTTTAAGTTTTATTTATTAAATATATAAACAAGCATTTTCAACATTTTAAAGCCTGCGTAGTCAGCAGAATAAAAATAATTAGCTGAAATTTGGGAAAGGCTTATAAATAATCTTTAATGGAAGTGTTTCAAGAAGATACAAAAAGAATAATTAGGAAATTAGCAGTACAATTCCACCAGGACAATTCCTTTATGTAAAACCACAATAGCACAAACATTGTTTTTGATAGATCATTAATCTTTGCAGTAGTAAATGTGTCATCCTTCTTATTGCAACCTTGTATATAAAAATATAAAGCATATAAAAATGTATCTTCCATCCCTTTGTTCCTATACTTTAAAAAATGAAGTAGAGAATATAAAACTGGTAGTACATGGTAGATTATTTCCATGCTGCACTAAAGGGTGTGCATCTGAAATATGCTTACTTTGTGTGTGCTGGGAATTGTATTCCTTCTAAATTAGGATTGAATAGGACTGAATAGTATTCTTTGCCCAGTGTTCAGATTTAACCTACACTCTGAGTAGATGATTGATGTATGTTTCAATGGAACTAAAATATTGAGGTCAAATCAGAAAGGATTTAATGGCATTTCCTGGCTCAGATTTGTGTCCTGAGTGAGTCTCAGCACAGTAGATGGGATCTGGTCATTCTCTATCACCAGTGTTAACTAAAGTTCACTTGCAAGATGAGATGATGCTTCCCTTACAGCTGTACTTTGCAAACAGAGAGAGGTAACAGAGATCACTCTGTGACCTGCAGTAGTGTTCCACAACTTCTGAATCTGAAATCTGATCATATTGTAACTGAATTTGGCCTCCTAGGGACAGGGAGGTTTCTTCAGTGCTCCCTTTTCGAGTGCAAGGCCAGAAACTCTCAGTCCTATTTTTTTATTTTTTTCTATTGTCACTCTTTAATTTAGAATCTGACATGGATTCAGAACGCGTATGGAGTCCATGAAAAATTTATGTTTGTGTCACGCTGATCTCTTACTGTGGTACAACGTATTTGCATGTTGACGTATTTTCTTGTTTGGTTGTTTTCTTAAGAGAAAGCTTTGTTCTATTTTGTTTTCTGTGTTTCTGACACTGCTGTTGCTGATGAGCAGAAAATGGGGCATAGGTGTGGGCATGTCACCAGTCTCTGAAGTTGCTGAGCCTGATGTAACTGATGGGAGACTGCAGCAGTCTGAGAGTTTATTCCAAGCTGCCACCTTGAGAGAGGGAGTAGAGGGGCATTGAAGATACTCAGGCTCTATGTTGCTTTGTTTTTCCTGGGTACAGGATTAGCCAGAGGCTCTGAAACTGCTGGGACTACTGAGTGCTTCAGAGAAGTCAAAAAGTATGATTTTGTTGCAGAACAGGCTTGATGTTAAAGATATTCAGGGACAATAAATCTTAAGGAGCCATTTTCAAGAGACAATGATTAGATTTGGCCCATGATTTTTTGTTCAGAACATTCCAAGAGCAATTCAGTCATGAGTGCTGATCACATGGAAAGCAACTGATCTGCCTGCAAGGATCCAGTGGTTTAGGAAGGGGAGAGCTTCTTCTTGCTCTGTATCACACTCTATCCAGAAGGACTCAAATGCTGTTCCAGTAGGACCACAATTTGTTGCAATGAACCTAAATCTGCTGAACTAACAGCTCGCCCTGTGGGTGAAGCCTGTGAAAGTGGCAGACTTTCAGTACCATGTCCTGCATCAGAGGGTGCATGTGGGGATGCTGTTGCAAAGTAGCTGGTGATGGGAAAAGGCTGAATCAAAGCTCAGCAGGTGTTGGAGAAGCCAGTGATGAGAAATAAGGCTGTAAGGAAACCAGGCTTCTGAATTCTCTCAAAAAACTGCTGTTCTTCCTGTTTTCTTCTATTGGTAAATGGTTCTGGCTTGGGATTATGTTTAAAATTTGCCTTCAGGCTAGCTCTTAACAGATGTTGCCCTTACTCCCTTCAAATAGAGACGTATTTTAATGGTCCATCCTAAAGGAGATGTCTCGGCAGTTGTTATGAACAAAAAGAAGATACTTAACCATTGCTTGAGGGCACCATATATTAAACACAGGCCCATGTGATACAGTAGGAATAACTGAACCTTAAAAACATTTCTGCTTAATTTCAGTCCTCAAATTAATTCCAGTTCCAGATCTCTATGCTTTCTGAAATTAGATTTGAATTTTAATTGCAAAATAGATCTAGGTGGTGGTTTCTTTATGTATAATATTGACAATCTGATCAGGCAACACTGTCTTATGTTGTACACGCCAGGTAATTTTGGCACCGGCTTTTTTTCTGCAGGAATGTGAGCCAAAAATGTGGAGAAGTGTTGTAATTCAGAAAGGAAATACTCTCTTAATTCAAGAGGTCCAGGAAGAAGATGGAGGAAATTATACCTGTGAACTGAAGTTTGAAGGCAAGCTTATACGAAGAACGGTTGAATTCAAGGTTACTGGTAAGAATCTTTTTTCTATGTCAATAGGAAAAAATAAAGCTTTGAAATTATAGGAAAAAATTATATTCACATGTTGATGAAATCTGTCGGTGTATCTGTTTGATAGAAGTAACTTGAAAGCATATCCCAGTAGCTGAGCAGTCAGGAAATTTATATCAAGATCTTCTAAAATTCCACAGAAGAGTAATTCTACCTTTTGCTCTGTAAAAAAAACTGGAAATGCTACATATTTTAAGGTTTCATTTTATTTCTGATTATCAGCTTTTCTAGTCTAGGGATTGTCTTTAGAGAAGAGTCTGGCAAAGCCTGTTCCAAGAATGAAGTTAGCAATATTGAACTGTCAACTCAGGTCATGCACTCTATGGTTCTGACTCCATGTAGTATTTACCAGACAACAGTATTTTTCGGTCTATTTCTGCCAGGTATCAAAAATGAACAGCTAAACGAAGTATTGTCTACTGATATATTCCTGCTCCCTTTTCTTCCCACTGTACACTATGACATATATAATTATTATTTTCCTGTCTGTGGAACTTTGCAACTACCTGGAAACAGTTGAGGTTTTCTTCAGCCTTTCACACAGAACCATATAAACAAATGATTAGGTGTTTTCCCCATATACTGATTAAAACAGGGCCCTACTCAAAGCAGGTGGAATTCCTTTCTTTTATCCATCTGAATTATTCCATATGATGTTTCTAATATGTTATTGAAAAAAATGTCTTCCCTTTATTTTGAGTGGAATCTGTTTTTTTATTCTTATCCATTATTCTTCATTTTCAGTGAGTTCTTTTCCCTGTGTGCCCTATGTCATGTGAGCCTTTATTGCCCATTTTTGACCATGGACAGAACTCTAAAGTATTGATTTGACCTACCTGACCCTAGACCTGAGACATGAATGAAGATGTAATGAATGGAGATATAATACCTGCTTTTTGGATAGTTGCTACCTTAGGTAGTATGCTGGTCTTCAACCAAAATGTGAACTAACTTTGACAAAGTGAAAATGAGATGCATTTAACTCAATTCCTCACAATGGATATTCTATACTCTCCCCCTCATCATGACCTTGCTAGAAGTCATATGTTCTCTTCACTATTTAAACACTATGGTGTATTTATACTTCACCATTCAAGGAATTTGTCCTAAACTAAATAAAGTGTTTATTACAGTTATTTCTCTTATTAAAAAGTTTACTATCTGAATTATTTAAAATGTAAATATGAAATACACAAGTGTTCTCCTTTTTTCAAAATGCTTGAGAAGCAGAAGATCTTTCCCCTTTTAATTTGGTGTGAATTCATATTGCATTAAATTTTGTTTAGTTTATAAAAGCACGTATGTTTGTAAACAGCTTTTCCAGATGGAAATGTTTGGGAGACATGTCTGATGTTTTGTGTTTGCTGGTTGAATCTCTCTAGATACCTGAAAGGGGCTAGTAAAGTTATGTGAATGAAAACCTAAAAAAGTGGATAAAAACCTAAAATATGTGGATAAAAACTACAAATGTAATAGAACCATGTAAGCATATCATCTCACAGCTTGGTTAAGCAAGTTTGCTTCTCCCGGTTTTGTTTTTCTTCAGTTTGTGAATTTTACATGTGTGTAGGTTTAGATCTTTGTGGGGGAGAGGTCAAAGAAAACTTGTACAGCAAACAGCAAAGGATTGCTTGTGTTGTGTGTCTGTCCAAGCCAGGTGAGGGGGTCCTGAGGTCAGATCACAGCTGGGAGAAGGTACATGACATCCTTGGGACTTGGTGGGATAAATGTTGTGGTCCTTCACGGACATCCCAGTATGTCCACATCTTTCTTATAATGGAATTTGTGTTGCACTGGGCCCCATTTTTCGTCTGTCTGAAAATGAGTTCTCATCAAAATATTGTACCAGGAGAAGCTAGAGGGAGAACCAGTGCTCTAACTTCTGAACCTGCTGGTCTTTAAAATCACTATTAGCAAACACTGCTGATGGCTGTGGTAGAATTGTCTCTGCTAGCCTGCAACACACATGTGGAGAAAAGGATCTTGCTTGCAGCTTTCTTCTGAAGGAGCTTGTAATGCTGTTTCTGTTACTGGTACTTATTACCATGCCTGAATTGGCATTTATTGGCAAGTGTCTGAGTTCCTCTGACATAAAGATTGTGAACAGAAAGGCTCTATTGGGCACTGCTAGCAGCCATAGTAACCTGAAATTGTTATTGAAGAGTTACTCTGAAAATGAAATGGGTAACTCCGTGTCTCCCTTGAGTAAGGAGAGATGCACTGCCATGGAGAGAGAGGAAGCTGGCTTACATTCCCTTTAGTCTTTCAGGTGTTTGCTAAAGTACACAGTACACAGTACTGGTGTACAAAGTACACCAGTTAGGTGGATGAAGTTATTTATCTCTTGATTGTAAGACAAGGATCTTTTCTGCTTTGAAGTCATATCAAATATGGTACATGAGGTTTTTAGTCCTTTGTGAAGATTCTGGTAGTTATGTAAGTAGCAATATGAAATATTTGCTATTCATAGCTAAATGCGGAACGGGCATCTAAAGTGAAACTTGAAATCAGAATAAATGCAGTGCTGTCATAACAGAAGTTACATCAAAAGCTTTAGGAAAATTTCAAGGCATAAGAGCCAGACACACCATTTTAACTTGCTGTTGGTAAAACTAATCAGAATAGTTAATGAGATCCCAGACAAATGCAGCAGTTTTGCTGAAGATGTGATCCCACAAGCCAGCCTGATCAAAGTTAACAGCAGACAAGAGAGCAGTTGTGGGCTGAGTGAAGGACGACTGCCTGTTTGGTATTTATGTCAGTGTTGCCTGAGGATTTTTTTCAAGTAGAGGCTTTCAGTTGGGGACATAACCCATCTCTTATTATTTAGTTATCCAGCAAAGTCCAGTGATGTCATTAGAGCTGTTAGAAGGTGTTGCCTTAACTTTCTGTGCCAAGGTGTCAGTGCAGTTGTCTTAATGCTGTGCCTGTGGCAGGGAGCTGCAGGGACAGTGTGTGCTTTCCTTGGATCCTGTCTTGCCTTCTGCCTTTGCAAACCCAAATGGAAGATCTCAGTGGGCCAGTTAGAGGTAGGAGGACAATTCCTCCTCCTTTTCTTCTGTGACTAAGTCATGATATGAGGAACTATGAGATAATTTGTAAGAAAGAAAGGAGTCATAGATGGAAGCTGAAAGCTATCAGTTTGTGATGCCTGGCCAGGGGAAGACAGACAGAGGGACCTGAGTGGTATTGGCAGGTGAGCAGAGCAGAAAACAAACAAATCAGATGGCATTTGCAGGAAGGGGCAGCTGGACATAGGGCTGGCAGTGTCATCGTCTGGCTGCAGTGGGTAATGAACAGCTGAGTTCATTCAGCTGATAAAAGGCTTCAGAGGCTGTACTCTTCAGGAGTAAAGGAAAGGCTTGCAGCCTAGAATATATTTGAAAAATATTTTGACATGAAGTATTTATAGGGACAAAATCCTGAGCTACAATACAGCACTAATGAGCAGTGCCTAAATCTTGGTGTTTGGGTGCATCTAACAATAATAGATTGTCAACAAACCAGCTTTTTCATCACTAGTTCTTCATCGGTTTGTTATATTATGCAGACAGATGTGAAACAAGTCTTGTCAGCCTTTTTGCTGAAGAAACACGACAACAGTGTTATCTCTTAGCAAATAACACATAACCCTTCAGTCTATGTAAAAAAAATGTATTGATACCATTTCACTTTGCTTCTTGGTAGCTTTGGTGAGACAAACGAGAGAGATTAGAAACTGTGATCTAGGGTTCTATAGTGTAAAAATGGGATTCTAAAACGTAATGAAAACTTGGTTTTTAATCAGATAATAATTAGAGTGCACCTATTTAGAAAAAAAACTGAATAAACTAATATAAAGTTACAGATGACCTACATTATTAGAATTTATTAAAATTACAGTTATTCAGGAATATCAACAATCAAGAGCATGTTAATGCATATTGTAAATGCCAATGTTTATTGAAGAACAGTTATACTATTCAGATTAAAAGAAAAAAGAACCCAAACATAGGAAGTAATGTTGGTTTTGAAAGGCAATTTATGCATCTTGTTTTCCCCAGCCCTGCCAACAAGTTTACTTTGTCTTGAGGCACAGCAATGTTTCAATAGCTTTGAGGGTGAAAAGGTGCCATTGTGAAAAACTCCTGCTGTGTTTATTGCTCCTTCTTTTTCCTTGGAACACTGGTCTGTAAGGGCACAGGCTGAGAACAAGATGCAAGGAGGCATATCTTGGAGGTTTAGGAAAGGGTGATGCCTCTGAGAGGGGAGCAAGACCTGCTCTCACAGCGTGGCTCTGGTGCTCTGGCAGATGAGGCTCTTTCGCAGGGATGTGTTTCTTCAGGGACAGTTGTGCTAGTGGGAGAGGTTGCCCTGTTCTTTCTGCTGCCTATGGAAAGAGGTGATTTGTAAACTTGTACTGGTGAATTATTTTCCAGTATGACAGCAGAAGGTGGCCATCTGACCAACTTCATAAACTGCTGGTGATGGATTGGAGTGACATGCAGGAATTACTGGACCACTCTGTCCGGGAGCTCTGTCCTCCAAGTTTCCTTCATCCTGTACTCTGGCATATTTTTCACAGGCTGCTAAAATGCCTGGCTTTTCCTAAAAGTCATTTATGCAGCAATATCTGTTTTGACCATCGTAAATGACAAATTATTCCACATGGCTACTTGAGTTGAATGTTTCTGCCTGAATTCACTCTTTGATCATAGTTTTTCAATTAAATTCTTTCAAGTCTCATTACATCTCTCACTTTTCAAATTACACCTGCTGCTGTTGTTAGATTTTGTTTGTGGGTTTGGGACCCCTTTATTAGCAAAAGTAGTTGATGGTGATTTGCTATTGTTAAACCAAGGAGATGAATTGGATTTAGAAGGGCAAACAATTAGTTGGACTTTCCAGCAGCTCCAGTGCTGTAGAGAGAGAAGCTACAACAAAAGAAGTAAGGGTATGAGTTAAAGTATGTCCATTATTCAGTAATGATTGTTTTTCTGCCCATTTTTAATCTTCTTTGAACTGAATATGCTACTTTACATTATTATAAGTTGAGGCTAGTGACACATTAGCGGAATTTACTGGGTGCTGATCAGAGTCAAATTTATACTTGCAGTAATCTGTAGTTTGTGGTGGATAAGGTATTGTCACCTAAGTCCTACAAATGATGGGTTGACTGATAACATTTTTGACTGCTGACAGTTTCCAGAATAACCACAGCAAAAAGAGTTAAGATAAATTAAAAGCTTATTTAAACTGACCTTCATGAAACATGAAGGTCCTTCCAAGTCCTTTGGAATTGAGACTATTATAAGGGATTTATTTTTATGGTGTGAAATATAAGAGAATATATATATATATATATATATATATATATATATATATATATATATATAAAAGAAATATAATATAAGAAAAGCAGGTGGCTGAGGAGCAGAAGCTGAACTGAACATCCCCAGCAGTTTTGTGTGGTGACAAGTCTTGTGCTTGGGACACGCCTGGGCTCTGGTGTGCAGGGGTCCCTCAATTGTGAAGGAGCTTTTCCAGCAGAGCCAGTTAACTTGTTTGCATGATTTTTGGTACCCAGACTAACTCTGACATCTCTGCCTGGCATTGTACTCTACAGAGAAGGCAGAGCCTCTGGATTCTGATGGAGGCTGGACATGCTCCCATTCTCCCATTGTTCCTTTATTTTCTGCGCCTTTATATTCCACCATTTTCTTTGGAGATGAGATGAAGTAGCTATTGTTAGCACCATTTAATCATCAAATAAAGCAGTAACATCAATTAGAGCACTGTGTGAAAATAACATTAATTTCCATTTATGTAATTTTAACATCAAAGGTCATATTGCAACACTTTGTATTTCTGATTTTGTTATGTAAAATTACTTCTTTGTTGTAAGCGGATATATTTTATTTTGACTTGTGGCTGTATTATTTTTAATAACACATATAGCTACTAACGTATGTTACTGAATTTTTTCAGCATTTCTGAAATGAAGTGTTTTGAATGCTTCTGTTAATTTTATTTTTAATTGATGTTTTGCATGAAAATTCTTGTGAGATACCAAAATTTTCCCCAAATGCAAGCTATTCCTTTCAGCACTCAATATCTCACCTAATCCCTGGGATCTGGGAGTTGCATGAAGTGCAGTGGTGTTTTATTTTTGATTTTGGCCAGCAGCTCTGATGAGAGCTGTTAGCTCCCCTCTCCCTTATTTGTTTGTATTTTCAAGCATGGGTCAGAGAGTCTGTTGTCTCAAATAAAGCAGAAAACATTTCAAGGAAAGCCTAAAGCAGCCTGTGAATTTTCCTGATGAAACAGCCTGAAAAGCACTCCAAGGTAAAACATGGTGACGTGTGGATGGTGGTAGCTGCTCTGGCCTTCAGGGTTTGCTCCTCCTCACTTCCTTGCATGGCCAGTGCTGGCAGGCATGGGGAGTGTTTGCTGTACTCGGAGCTGTCTCAGTTTTTCTGGAAGCAGATGTTTCTTCCTGAGTCCTATATTTGTTTAGCTCCAAATCTCCAAAAGAAAAATTTCCCCTGTTTAGTGTTCACCAGAATTTTTAAGTTATATTGAAGCTGTCAGCAGCTGTAGGATCCAGGGATATGCTTTTTATTCTTTCCCTCCTCTGCTGGCTTGGTGGCTTTAGCCCGTCTTTGCCTGCTGTGAACAACATTCCGGTCACTCCCAGTGCTTGGCATTCCCCTCCACTTCTGACCCAGCCCAGGATACCTGTCCCCTGTTGTATCCCCTGCTAGTGTTCCAACCAGAGCTATTTTTTGGCAGCAAATGGACTGTTTCCAGCTGAAGATTCAACTCCTGCTCCCTGTAACTTCTTGGGGAGCTGCTGGAGTACAGTCAGGAATTTTGCCAGTTTCTGCTTTAGCCCTCATTTTTGTTCTTAACAAGCATTTTTATCTGTAAATCTGAACTCCCTCCCATACTTTGTAATACAGACAGCAAAAATCCCTGTGCAGAAAGCTCCCAGAGCAAGGGAGTGATGGATGTTTGAACCCCGTTTCCTTGGCTGATATAAGGTTGTATCTCACACCTTGGCCTGGGAGAATCCAGGGAAAAGGGAGCTCACACTGAGGTCCTCCTGGCACCTGCCTCTGTGCCATGGTGGCTTTAGGTACCATTACCCAAATAGTGTCACAAAGATACAATGATTAACCTACCAGGGCTGCTGAGCTCAAAATAAAGTGTGCATTTTCAGATTTTTCTCAAATGTAATGTAATGTAATGTAATGTAAGCAGTGAGGAGGGATAAAAAACTGGTAAGATTTTTCAGTTACCTTTTAAGTTCATAGTGTTAGTACATTCCATTGACTAATGGACTGTATTTGTAGTGGTAGATGCAGTGGTAGATTCCAGTTTTCCTCCTGGAAAACATACTTTAACATTCTTTTCATAACAGAACTTTTGGCAATATTTGAGTCCAAAAGAGAATAAATGAAAAGAATCTGGAGAAACTGATTGTTCATGAGAAGAAGTTTACAAAATAAAAGGCAAAGAGAAAAGCAGCTTGCTTATGACTGCAGTTCTAACAATTGTGAAAATTAGATATTTGTTAATTTGAAAATGAAACCTTGAAGTGAAAAAGTGAAATCTGCAGAATTGGGAGAGATACTGCAGATTGTTTGGGAACAGAAAATCCTTCCTGTTCACTTATAATATTGACATGTTAAAATATATAACATGTACATCATATCTCAAGTGACATTTACTTGCTTATTTAAATTACACATTTCCATAGCAAGACTTCATCTCTTTTCCTTCTTTGCAATATCTTGACACAGTCAGGGAATCATTTTTTCATTAAATGCAAGGGACATCATAAAGCCTGCCCAAATTAAGTTTTTGCTGAGAGTCCCAAGCCTTAAAAGATCTGTGGTAGGAGATACTGTTCTTAGCATTTCCTCTGCTGCACTTTCTTATAAATGATGCATTGCATCTTCTAGTATTTTTATTTTCTAAAGGAAACCTTTCTTTCTGTGAGAGAAACAAGGCAGAAATGGGTTAAATGCTGACAAATACAGTACTTAAAGACCAGGAAATGAATTTCACAGCTGGGTTCTCAAACCATTGCCAAAATAACTATCTATTTAAAGCTACGTATAGGAAGTACCAACTATTAGAGTTTTCTTTTGATATATTTTACGTGATTTGTATTAATTTTTACCAAGGTCTTTGTTTTGTAAATATTAGTTTTCTGTAATACAGTAAAGTATTTATCTTAAAACTTTAATTTCAACTCTGATTTGTTACGTCTGGCATCCTCTTAACTCCCTCAGACAGCTAAGCATGTTTCTGTGGTCAAAGCAGACTTTATTGCCACTGATTTCTATAGTGACTTTAGTTTTCTATCTACCTCAGGCGAAGCCCAGTATGATCCAGCAAGAGAAATGTGTCCATTTGCTTTTGACCCCATTTGGAAAATGGAGCAATTTCTCTGCCTTTTTCAGAGTATTTCTTGTTCAACCATGCAAAAACCCCATTATAAATCTGCAGCAACTTCTGTGTCTGCAAATAATCAACAAGAAAATTCAGTCCAAAGCATGGTATCAGTACAATGAGAGTGTCCATTCACTTGGAAGAAGTGACAGTCCTGTTCTGTCTTTTGACATCTTTTTTCCACCTGACACCCAGCAAGGTCCTGATAAATTTGACCAGCTATTCTGGTTTCAAGAGCACCTCATCAGAGCCTGTAAGGTGAGGATCTGGACAGTGTCTGAGGGATGTATGCGTCCATTTGTGGTTGCTGTGTGAACTGTGTCACTGTTGAAGTGACAACAAAATATATCCACAAAGATAAAAGCTCCTTTGTTTGCAGTCCCTCAAGTGACCCAGATTGATGATTTTTCCATTCACCAGAGTGACCTGTTAATACAGGGTTCATGAAAAATGAGATTGAAAGATAAACATTAGGTATTACTGCCATGTCTTCCGGAGAAACTGCAAGTTCTAAGGGCAGTGAGAAATGTAGCAATATGCTGCAGTCTATGAATTATATATAGTGTCAGTACTCTTGGCACTTTCCTTACAGCTCCTCAGCCTGCCTTCCTGGCTCATGAACATGCAAAGTAATTAGAATGGCAAATAGCATTAGTTTTTATTGACCTATGTTGCCCCCTAGTTCTCTGTCATGTTCTTGAACATCATGGCTTTTTCCTTCCACCTTAAATCAGCAGTTTGCTGTTTGTAGCATTGATTATTTGGTATTGTCTAATTTATTGATGCGGACAGCCAAGGCTTCCACTCATGTTATGGGTTGCTCATTTCTCCAATGATCTGTCTTTGTGCAGAGCAACTGTAGCTCTCTGAATCACTGACTATATACTGTAAATGTCAGATACGAGCTCCCACTTTAAAAACTGCTGCTCATTCCGGCAGCTGCTGTGCCACTTCCTCTAAGTGTATTGTGCTTTCAAGTAGTGGAGGTGACTTAGTATAAATTATAGGATTGTGAGGGTTTTGCCCACAATAGTGAGGTAAAGCACACACACTGAAAGAAACTTGTATGTTTTCATTTTCTGTGTTAGAGGAGACTTCCTTCATCATGAAAGTGTAGGCTGGATGCTCTTTCTTCTTTATTAATAATAGATAGGCAGATAGATGCACAGACACAAAATAACACTGCCCCTGAAACCATTTTGCTAATGGTAAAATAGATACACTTGAGTGAGCAGATTGCCTTGTCCACTGAAAATGCAGCTTTCCCACTCAGCGAAACTGCAAATCTTGCCTAATGTTTTGTCTCCTAAAAAAAGCTTGAGAACAGGGAGCAATGACTGTCTTGTTCCTTTGAAATGACTGGAGAAATTTTAATAGGTGAATAGCACTGCTTTAACTTGAGCTGGAGATCAGGATTATATTTTCACAGCACAATGTTGACGCCTTTCAAAACTGGTTTGTGCTGCCTGGCACTTGTAGCTGTGTATCTGAGATGAAAAGTTCTGCTGTGGAAGGAATAGTGCTCGCTACTGAATTGTCAGCATTATTTCTTGCTGCAGTGATGTGATCCTCAAAGGTGCCTTATTCAAGTGCCTGTTTGGCCTGACCCTGTTTAGCTTATGAGATCTGACAGTAGTAGTATTGCTTCAGGCTCTGATGTTGCTCTTATGAAGTTCACCAGAAGACTGGAGCTAATAACTTACTGATGTTTGCTCTGTGCCTTGCAATTTTTAAGTTGAAAGGACATACAAAAATATGCTCTGTGTGTTAAGTACCTTGTTTGTCTTTGATATCATGGAGCAGCATGGAAAATATGTTCTTAATTTTCATCAGCACCAACCAAGCTATTCTTTGTCTTTCATAGCATTGATTGACCTTTTGTAAGCAGAAAATAAAATAAGCATTCAACTGAATTTGTATTTAGGTGTTTATTACTCCAGCCTATTTCAAAGGGCTGGGTAGCTACTCTGTTACAGTAGACTTACATGTACTGACATATTTACTGTGTGTATTGAGTGGTTTTTGCAATGCAAGCATGTTTCAGTAAATAAAATCAATTTGCAGCCAATGGGAATGCAACAGTAAGTGATTTAACTTTTCATCTTTTTCTTTGGCTTAAAATGAAAAGCTCTCCAAGGTCTTTTTTATGACAAGCCCTCTGGGCTGAAGTACTCTGCGAAAGTGCAGGAAATATAAAGTGCAGAATTGCAAACCGAAATGATTTAACAGTAAAATTAATAAACAATATAGTCATAAATTTCTAAGGCAGCTTTGGGTTCTTATCCTCTGTTTTTTTCTGGAATAGCCTAGCAGTGGACCTAAAGTCCTGTTTCCCCTCAGAAAGGGCAGTGTGTCCGTGCGGTCTCTGATTTTATTCTATCTTGGCTGGTGCTGGTTCTCCTGTGTGGGTACCTGTCTGCCAGGAATTGGTCTGAGATAATTTCATAATCAATTGAGATGATAAAAGGGCTTTGGTATATTGAAGGATGCTAGATCCAAGCACCAGATGGCTTTTCATCTTTATACAGTACATATCACATTAGCAATCCAGTTGCGGAGAGTTGAGCTGCCCATCCTGGGCCAGGAGTGGTTATAGTTTCTGGCAGGGAAGGAACCAATTTGCCATAAGTTGTGTGTGCCCTTACAGCTTCTCTGTAATACACTACCATGCTGCTTTTTCTTCCTTAATATAAAGTAAGATTTACCTGGAACAAGACCCTGCCAGGGCTGTGGCAGCTCTGTAACCACTAAGTGGCCATAGCAACTGCATTTAGGCAGGTGTTTTTAAGGAGAGTGTTATCTAAATATTGGTGACTGTGCAGTAAAGCAATTAGATTTAGTGATGCCATTTGTGCTTCTCTTGGGATATGCACATGTTGCAGAAATACAGGCAACTTAATTTGTAAATGAAATAAGAAGGGTGCTCAGTGGGTCCTTCAGCATGGTGTGGATACCACTGTGAGGGAGACAGACCTCACAAACATGGTGAAAAGGACTAGATGGGGAGAGAGTAAGAGCTTTGTTACTTGGTTTTCTGATATAAAAGTCTCTTTGAAACAGGTGAAAAACCTAATCAAAGTATCAGGCTGATGAAACGTGATTTTTCAGAAAAACATGTGTTTTGTCAGAGAGGAATATTAGCATTTGCCCCCTTAAGAAATGATTTTTTCTCTTCAGAGTAAGAATTCTGTTCTGGGAAGAACTGCAGCTTTTCTGTGTTGTTCTCCAGAGGGAGAGAATTCATTGCTTTTCTATCTAAAAGACTTTTTCTATCACTTGACAAAGAAGCTGCCCTAAAGCTTTGGGCAGTGCAGGACTCAGAGGAAATACTGTGATCACAGACTGCTGCTGGGAAGAGAAGATGGTGAAGAGGTCAGTCTGGAAATGTGGAGTCCTCAAGGGTCAGAATTGTGGTTCCTACACCTCCTAGCAGTGACAGAGCCTGTTACGTTCTCACCTTTAACAGGTTGCATACAATGTTTCATTGTTTACTCCTGTAATGAAGTTAATTCACTGTGGGACTGTTTGTCTTAAACAAACTTATCTTCTGTGTTAGTGGCTTCCTGTGAAGGACTGTTCAAGTTCCTCTAGATCATGGCCACATGACTGAAGCAGTATGCTAAAGCATGGAAATTCTTTCAACAATTTCCTCAAGGAAAGTTATCAATGTCTTCATTCCAGAAAAGCAGGATCACGGAATTGAGCACAGCTATAATGTACATGTCGAATCATTCTATTTGTGGGGGGAAATGCCTCCTTTTTGGGTTTTATTTTTAAGGTCTGCTCTTTCTCCACCTTTCAAAAATGAATAATTCTATTCCCCAGTATCTACTGTTCTGGCACTGCAATGAGAATTGTGCATTTTATAAGCAAATACTGAGGTTTATTTCCGCTGGTGCTCCTGATATGGGGGAAGAGTTAATAGGACACATCATACTCTGAAGATAAGGAGTGTGAATTATATATATTAGTTTAATGTAGAAGATATGGACTGGAAAGAAAGTTGGTTCCTTTCCATTAAGTTGCGGGAGGGTCATAGAAACAGCTTTGAGCACCTCCAAAGTCTCTGGCTATCTGCCACCAGATCTATATTCCCCATCAGCCCAGACCTCATTTTAATATTTAAAATGGTACTTACTTTCTTTTCCTAGCCCTCAAAAGGCCTTTAATTCTTTTCCTCTTTCTGCCAGTGCTCAAGCTGCTACAGCTGTTGCTGTCACATTTAATAAGGACTTTGCAGAGTTTAAATATTGTGTTGTTGCACCAGCTTTTCTTTGGTGTGAGAGAAGGGATTTGTTAAGTTTGGGTGCTTCTCACTGACACTGCTGCTGACATGGGGTGTCACCTGAACATGACAGGAACTTGTCACTTGCCCTGGTACTCATGTGAAGCGCCATGTGGTGCCTGATACCACAATGCAGCCATGGATGGAGGTGCTGCAGACAGATGCCATCCAGTGTGGAGCCCATGCTGACTTTTCCCAGGGCTGTGGTATTTGAAAACATATGTTTTTCAAATAAGAACACAAAAATGATCACACTGCAGTTCCTAACCTATAGTTGCAGCATTACACTGACTTAGTGGTTGCATAGTTCTCATTTGAAAATCACCTGTGATCCTGTGGTTGTTTTTATGCAGTAAACAGGTAACTTTCCCTTGCTTAGTTGTAGGTGAGGTGAGAAACAAGACAACAATGTGGACAGGAGCTTGACATTTCAAAATGTAAGAAGGAGGAGGAAGTGGGACTAAAACTTGATGTCCTCATGCCTACAGTAACTTAACTACTTATTGAAATATTCTTCTCCCTAGCCTATGTATGTGTCAATCCAGCTGAATATAATTGGGGCTGTTTACTGTGACAGACAATCAAAATTCAAGAAAAACTTGGAAGAAAATACTCAGGTCCCAGTCTGCAGTGTCTGCTATATACCCTCCTGTGTACATTATATCTCTCCCTTTTTTCCTTCCCCCCAAATCCTCCATCTCTCTGCACAACCAAGCTAGATATTTACATTCATTCTCAATGTTAAACTGCATTTAAAAAGTCCATTTTCTTCCTGAAGCTATTAATCTTCTTTCTGGACCTTTGATGACATCCACTTCCTTTGATTCCAAATCATTCTCATGTTTTCAGTATGACAGAAAGTGATTTTATTATTTCCCCTAACACTAAAAAATGACCAACCTGTCTTGTTAGGATTTCTTCTGAAGTATCCAGGTGAAAAGAGCTGAGCTATGGGATATAAAAGTATTGCTAAACCACGACATTTTAAGGAGTTGATAATGAAGTCTCAGTTAAAAAAGAAGTTACTGTGCAATGCATATATTTTCATCTGAACATTACAGGCTGTTCTTTTCTTTAAATTTTCTGGGTGATGAAGGAAAATAGAGAAGTGCTCATTTTGGTAAAAATACTACATTTCAAGAATATTATCAATTATATTTGGATACCTCATGGCATGTTTCTATCCTTTAAATAGGATTGATTTTGGCTTAGTGTGCTTTTACTGCTCTGATTCTGCCTTAATTCACAGACATTTGCATTTCTCTGCTTTCCCTGTTGGTGACACGCTTGGTGAGTAACAGCTTGCTGGGTTTACATTATGAAAATAAGAATAGGAAATGAAACTGCAGATCCTTATCGTCAAGTAAAGATGCCTAAATTAGAGGAAATCTTTCTGTTGTTCTTGTGTTTACTAAATATAAGGGCATAGTCAAATCCCAGAGGCTGATGCGAGAAACAGCTGCAAGTATGGAAAGTGGCAGTTTAAATTCCCAAATCCGTGACATAGCCATGCTTGTTAACCCAGAACAAAGGAAAATTAAACCCAGAGATTGTTTCCATCCTTGAGGTTTTCTGTCATTCTAATGCATGCCTAAATGTCTGGCTGAGAACTTATAACCAGTCTGTGCTGTATCATCATGGAGAAAGAAAGAGTCTCCAAAGGATGAGTGCAATCTGTGACCCAGCACCAATAATCCAAATCAGTCCAAAGACCTGTTAGAGATATGGAAGGAGGCAGCTAAAACAGGTGCCTGAAAGAATCCAAGGACTCAACCAGCTCAAATCAGCAGCAGAAATGAAGGAGACAGTGCTGCTTTGTGCTGACCTTTGTGTTTAATTCTCATTTGGTTATTATGGAGGTGGGTTTAAAAAGTTGCTCCCGTTGATTTAGATTCAGCCTGCACTTGTCATGTGTGCCAAGGACCTTGCCACCGGAGAGGGCATTGCAAGATAACACAAGTAACAGCAAGAGCAATTGTTCTCCTCTCCTCTGAAGCACTGGTGCACCAATAAATATTTAAAATCCTTATTTAAAGGGTTTATCATAAACCTTTTCATAGCAGGAGCAGTTTTGAAGTATTAAATGCTATTTTCCTTTTAGCCGTAGCAAGGATGGGGGGAGATGGAGTCACTTGAAAGCATGTAGCTGCTATTTTGTGTATTAAGCTCATTTGTCAATGTAACAGATGTGGTGCTGCAGTGATGGGGTTGTTGTCATGGGCGCTGTGCATCACTCCTGGAGGTAAGATGCACATGTAATATTTAGCAGTGGAGGAATGTGGGTCTGTTCCCTCTCTGTTAGAGGGTGTGATGACTGTCCCAAGGGACAGGGCAGATGCCACCATGCTGTCATGGTGCTGCATTGTTGCAGCACTGTCTTCTGGGCTGGATGGCACAGTTCCCCTCTCCCAGTGGCATTGGTTTTGAGTTTCTGACCTTCAAAAGAGAAAAAGAGCATCTAGACAGATACTTTACTTGCAACAAAAATGGCAACAGCAACAGCAAAATCAGCTCTGATCTCTGTTCACGCCTGGGAAATTTCAGCCTTAAAGGGAAAGATTTCTAAGTCACTGGCTTGGCATGAAAGGGGCAACCTTGTAGTGTACGTGTATGTACAGCTGTAACTATTGTAACAATGTGTGCCAAAAAACCCTCAAAGTGGCAAAACATAATGTGAGAAGTGTAGGTGATAGGAAAGTGACTGGGTGAGGAAATAGTACAGAGCTTACAAGAAATTCATTGCAGCATGAAACTGAAATTAGGGTACTTGCCAGCTTCCTGAGGTGAAGGTGACTGTGAGCTAGACAGCCAACACCAGGAGGAGAATCCAGGATGCAAAAGCAAACATATTAATCTGGTTTCGTCTGGGGCAGTCCGTTTGACCCGTAGTGGTTAGATGGATGCCCCTCCATGACTCAGTCTGTGCCACTGGAGGGGCAGACATCTGAAATGAACAGTTTGGCTTCTCTTGGTGCTAATCAGAGGAACCTGTGTCACCCTCAGTAGGGTTCCACCAGAGGACAAGTTAGTCTTTGGTCTGTGGCAGGCAAGGTGCCAGTGCTGGAGAAGAGCAGTTCTAATGCCTAGGCTAAAGTGTTAGAAAAGTAAGAGTTGAGGTGAGCTGGCAAGAAAAACTTTCCATTTTCATGGAAGAGAGTGGATTTTTTGGTGGGTGTTAAATTCCCTTTGCCATGGAGAGCAAGCTTTTAAAGCCATTCTTTGTCCCCAGCTAAAGAGAAACATATGCAGTTCCAGCTGTGGAAATTATCACAGAGTAAACAATTCTCAAATGACTTTGCTACTTCATTTTGTAGTTATAATTTTGGAAGCATATCGCAGCAAAGGCCTTCATCCAGAGCTAAATTCAAATCAAGTTTTGAATTTTGAAATTGAAGTGTGTTGTGAAATCCCCAACCATTTAAAAATAAATGTCCCTGGAGAATTTAGCAGAAAAACAAAAAATGAAAATTTTATGTTAAGCAGTTCATTCAAAAGATAACAAAGAGTAGGGATGAAACATTTGTTTCTTAACTACAAAAGACTCTATTCACTTAGGTTTTGGATTATCTTCTCTGCAGAAAGACATGAAGACACAAAAACAAAAGTAGAGGTAGGAATGAATTTATACCAGGAGCACGTAGGCACATCCATCTTGCTGTGTGTTGTTAAAATGAAACCACATACATGAGCTTACTCAGAGCTCCTCATTGCTTGTATCGACAAATGCTTTGGATCTGCTTGGGCTTTCCAGTGTCTACTCTGACTCTGAAGTTCCTTGCTCAAAAATGTCAGGAGGTACTCATGGGCTTTAATTGATTTCTCTACCAGGGTAAAGCATGGACTTATTGCCCATTCCTTGACTAATTGTCTGCTGCATTCAGCAAAACATAAACAAGTGTTTTATTCTGCTGGAAGTGGACAAGATTTAAGCACAACATTTAAGGGCAATCTCAAGGCTTGGGCAGAAGAGAAATGGAGTTTCAGAGGAGGGTACATGTGGAAACCTGTGCAGGGTTCTTCTGTCTCCCAGGGCTGCCTGTGATCACCTCCAGCAGTACATGTCAGAGCACAACTCTTCCAGCTATCACAGAACCCCAGCTACAACTCTTGTTGTAAAACATCCAGTCCTCTTCACTAATGCCCTCTAATCCCAAACACTTGAAATTATATGGGATACTTCTGCTGAATCAATACCTTATGAATAAGGAAGCTTTTCTTACAGAGCTCTTGATAGAAATGAGTGTTTGGCTCTTTTGTTGAACAAAGTGTACTTGTGTAGCAACTTCATCTCTAAATGGCATTTTTAGATGCAGCTACAAGAAACATAAATGGCAAAACCCCATGCTCTGTTGTGAAGACCATTTTGAAAAGAAAACTTGTCTTGTGCTCATATACCAAGTAATAGTGATAATAAAAAAGCTGTTCAGAAAGTGCTACTACTTGAATTAGGCCTGTCTTCATCTTGTTAAAATAAATGTATTTATTAAGTATGCATATCTTTATCTCTTATGTAATGAGAAGAACAGAGGCGTATCACAAATCTTCAGTGTCTTTTGTGCTCTACAAATTCGATGCGACAGTCACCAGACAAAAAGTGATTTATTCTGTGTCTTGTAATGGGTGGAATAATTAGCAGTGATGGCATCCATCACTTCTAGAACATGCTTATCTCAGAACATTTCCATTGACTCAAGAGAAAAGCAGGAACAGAACAATAAAAGTCAGTTGTATATTCTGTCCTTTAACTTGGTGTGCCTGATTTGGACACCTGATTAACAGGTCTCTACAGCTTGAATGAAGTGTCACTTAGTAATGTGGACAAAGTCTGGCTTCAGTTTGTCAGAAATTAATTCAGCAAAGCTGAGAACAAGAGAAAAATAAGCACCACAACTGTCCATGGGATGTTAAGGCTGTCAAAGGAGTTTCAATTTTTCTCTCATACAAACGCTTTATTCACTGGGAACATAAACAGCTAAAGATTTTAGAAAAGTTTCCTGTCATTGTGAAGCATGTGATCTTGGATTTGGAGAAGGAGATGGTATCTTTACAAAATAGTATATGAACAAATCATTGCTCAGTTCTGGTGTAACTTATCTCTGGTTTACAACACCTGTTTGCTCCTCCAAAAGTTCAAGTTATTAAAAGATTGGGAATCTGACTCTAACTTAATGCACTTCTCTTTCATTCTTCTGGCACAGATAGGCATTTGCCATTACTGTATTTCTCTCTGGGTTTTTTCGGTTGTTTTGTTTTAAACAGCTGGTATAAAGCTGCTTGCCATCAAACTGCATGGAAGTGGCAATTCAGTGCAGTAGTTATCTTCTGGCAACAGTTTGGGAGCAAATGTAATGTTGCATTAGAAACGGGGCATTCCCTAGTGTAACCCACATTCCTGTGCATCTTCCTGCAGCTTTTTGCTTGTTTTCCACCATCAATAGTCTTCTGTTAAAAAGTAAAGCTTGTTTGCTAGTTTTGTTGGTTTTTAAAAATGGGGAAGCAATAATTAAGTATAAGACATGGAGAAAATGGCCCTCAGAAAGCAACTGTAGAAATCATACAATGGGATTCATTTTTTGGGGTTTGTTTGTTTGTTGTTGTTTTTTGTTTGGGTTTTTTGTTTGGTTGGTTGGTTTTGGTTTTTGTTCTGGATTGTTTTGGTGTTTTTGTGTTTTGTTTTGTTTTGTTTAGTTTTTTCTGAAAGTAAAACTCAACACCACATTACAAGTATTGGAAATGTCTGGGAAGGATTAGGTACAAGATCTGTGAGTAGCCTAAGTGCAGTATGAAGCTGGCTGAGGATAATTTCAAGGTTTAAAGAGGGAAGGAGATAATTTTCTGTGTATAAATAATACTTGTAATTATGCAAAGTAAGATTTGGATCTTTGGCTTCCTCACCTGAGATAGTTCCATTAATAGTGATGTCTTCCTCAGCACTGTTTGATTCTTCATCATTTGGTGTGAGGTGAAGGAGGGAAGAGTTGGTTACCATCAGTAAGGCATATCAGATCCACAGATTTTGAATATTTTCCGCCAGTAGATGTCAGATTAGCAGGTGGCAGTTCCATGCTTGTTCTCTAGGAAAATAAAAGTAATTTTCAGGAGTACCTGTGAGAGCTCAGAGGAGGAAGTAGATTTATCTCCAAAGCCCACCACCAGTTCTGTCCAAAGAATGCACGCAGAAGAGG
This sequence comes from Sylvia atricapilla, assembly GCF_009819655.1. Taxonomy (NCBI): domain Eukaryota; kingdom Metazoa; phylum Chordata; class Aves; order Passeriformes; family Sylviidae; genus Sylvia; species Sylvia atricapilla. The sequence goes on along the minus strand of NC_089174.1, from coordinate 10,024,123 downwards.
AGGAGGCAATGATATAGGTCACCTAGAAACCATTCCATATTGATATGAACCAGTACTGGAGAACTGAGCCTGAAAAATCACAGTACCTGCTTGCAAAGGAAGGAACACAAGGAAAATATTTTGTTCACTCCTATTAAAATTGTACAATTGATTGTATGATTTGGGAGTTATTGTCATTATAATCCAAACAGAACAAAAATTCCTTTCAAACAAGAATCATTCTGGCTGCTATAATTCAAGTCACATTCAGATGAAGAAGGAAGAAAATTTTTAGTTCTGTTGTCCTTGAAAAACAGTGGTCTTTAATTAAAGATTGATACTTTTGTGAAATACAGAGTGGCTTAATAAAATATCAAGCTTTTCTATTGATCATTGAAATTCAAAGCACTCTGAATTCTGGCATTAGTGCAGAAAGAACTGTAATATAAATAAGTACATAATGTCTGTCACTGCTCTGGTGCCATGTTGGTTGTATTCTTAGACCATAGGCTGCTTTCTGTGAATCTGCTGACTGATAAATAATCATGTCTTTTGCTGAGTTCCTGTAACAGCATACACATAATCATCTGTTCAAAATAATTATGTAAGATTCTAGTTGATCTAAAGAGTCATATAGCTTTTTAGCCTATAATTAGCATCCATATTTTCCAGCTTTGCTTTTTCAGATAGAAATACAAACAATTATGTATTTTACTACACTTTTCTCTGCTAGAAGTCTACATTCCAAACTCTTCTTGAAAGCTGTGAAGGTCTTACAGACTTGGTGCTGGAAAACAATGTTTAAACCCAATAATTTCTGTGCAAGAGCCAGAAGGGAAGGTAGGATTCCAGTTCAGTAAAAGAGCTTGCACTGCACCTCCCTGGATTTTCTTTCAATAACTTAAAAAAAAAAGAATATGAACATTCCCTTAGGTTTTAGTGGACATAACTCTTTGTCTTTTACTGAGGTTCTTCTGGTCAGTGGATTAGAAAGGACAGAACCCAAACTGGAAGAGAATGAGTTGTTGTTCTCCACTAGTGGTTGACCCGCATAATAAAGATACATCTGGTTGAAAGTAGCAGCACTACTTAGCATGGCTGCTGTCTGGCTGCATGGAGATCTGAAGCTGCCAAAAGTTAAACCTTCAGGGTTTCAGCTCTATTCCACTCATGGCTTTGAACAAGTTATCAAATTTGGTGTGTCCTTTCCTCTCCCAGCAAAAGCTTGAGCATACCTCCTGCATACACAAAATGTAGGATACCCAGTGAATTCATGCTTCCAATGTTCTGTAGGTAGAAGGACAGAACTCAAAATAATAGTTGTTATCCTCTGGGGCAGGAACTCAGAATTCTTCCTGTGCTTGGCTTTGGCTAAAAGGTTTTCACATTTGTATCAGCCATCATGTAATCTCAGAGGGTGTTTTAGCTGGGAATTTGGAGCTGATTGTAAAAAAGTCCATGTCCCAGCAAATAATTCTTATATAATTGGTAATACACCAGCAGGACAGCATTTCAGTAACTTAGATTTATGCTAGTACTAAAAAAATGGAAGCTGGGGAAGAACAGCTGCCATGTACTTCTGTACAGTGTTTGTCCTGTGTCCAAACACTTTTAAGACTAGTCATACAAAATTCAGGTCTGTCCTGCAGTCAGAAAAATATTTATGGATTCAGAAACACTGAGTCAGTCACCCAGGGTGTGAGGAGGACTGGTGCAGAATTTCCAGTCCTGGTGTGTCCCTTTGGGTTCTGAGCTGAACTGAGAACTGGATGGTGCCTTGCTGCAAAGCACCTGATCCTAGGCTGCCCCAACTTCTCAGGTGGTAAAACAAGGCCCAGGACTGTACACAGTGATAAGTAACAGCAAGGAGTCTACTCATTGTGGTGTCTGTGATACTTTTGTAAAAAAGCTCTATTCATGTAGTACCATATTAGCGCTTTTTTTTTTTTTTTTCCATAGGGAATAAAAATATCTGGATGAGAACCATATGATTGAACCGTTTATTCAGAAGTTAGCCTGCACTGCAGGAGCAAAAATTTGCTGGAGAGACCTACTGGTGTTAAATCTCTCTGCAGAGTGGCATCATTTTATTAGTGGACCAGATATGATTTTAAAAATTATTTCTATTATAGATATCCCAGAGGCGTTCATTCAGAAGAGAGTAATGGAGCACAGCTAACAAAAGAGATTTGTCCATTTGGACATGCTGAGGGGCCTTGAGATAAGAAATAATTCTCACATAAGCAGTTTCTGAGTTATAATATTAATTTATAGGAAATACTTAAAAAAAGGTCTTTTGAGGAGATTTTACAAGGCTCAGGCTTCTCATTTTTGAGAGCTTTAGAGCTTACCTCACCTGGTAAAAATTTACAAATCCAATCCAAATAATTTGTGTGTTCACATTCACACTTCTGAAAGCATATTAACTTCCTGAGCAAGGAGTATGTTTCATTCAGGACATAGCCATGCTGTGATGTTGGGATTAGTTCACAGACCTCATTATTCTGGTCATTTCAGTGGACAAACCTTTGCCCTGATGGAGGCTCTTTCATCTTCCCTGAATGGTGCAGTGGAGATGGATGAGCATCACTGCACCATCCTGCCTGCTTTGCTTACGCCCTGAAAACCCTCCCTGAGCAACTGGCTTGGAGGCAATTCTCTGACAGACTGAGTTGCTGTTTTTAAAATTACTTAGAGACTTAGAAAGTACAAAACCCCAGCAACAACCCCACTTTTCTCTTTGGGGGAACTTTGGTTTCCCTGGTGCTGTATGTCCCATTCCACCCATTGTCTCTCTAAGAGCTGTACTTCCTCTGACAGGGGACAGTTGCAACTCCACTTTCATATCCAACTTAGTAGCTAGATTTCACCTTACATGCATATATGCATTTTTTTGGATGCCTATATATATTTTCATAAAAAATTTATGAGGTGCTGTCCTGGTTTGGAGCAAATTTGGGAGGAAACTTCCAAAAGGGTCTTTCTAGAAATGCAGATTCAAGTGGCCCCTTCCCCAAATGGTTCAGGAAAATTTTTCCTTGGGGAAAAGTGGGAAAAGCCTGTTTATTTAACAAGCAAAGTATTCACAAGCATAAAAAGTCAGTAATTATTAATTAATACTTAATAACTATTAAGTATTATTAAACAATAAAACCTCTCGCTGTTCTGAAGAGATGGCAAATTTAGAAAGTCCTTTTCATGGAGTGTAGCTCAGCTTATTCAGTCTCTTACCAGTCCCTCTGGTGCTGGGAAATGCCACGTCCTGGCCCTGGTGGGCCACAGGTGTGAGCTCTTGGTGTTTTTCTGGGTTTTCAATCTGGAGAAGGGCTGAACAGCTCCAAGAAAAAGAAAAGTCACAGTCTGAGGAGCTTCTTTGTCTCAGCTAGCTACAAAAACTAACTAAAAGCAAAGAGAGAGCTCTCTGTCCTTGTCCATGCTGCAGACAGCACAGTCCAGCAGAAGGAATGCAAGGCAGAAAGAGCAGTTTCTGAAAACAAACTCCACACTTCATTTTCCCCCCTTCACTCTCAGAACCAATCTTAAAGGTGCAGAACTTAATATCCAGCATAAACAGAACAGTTGGGGATAAACCATCATAAAGTCACCCTAGGACAGGTGCACTCCTAGGTACTTTGCTAACCTGTGAATTTCTGACCTGTGCTGCTGCCTGGCTTTGCTGTTACACCTCTGCCAAAGAGCAATCAGCTTGTGGGTTAATTCTGTGTGCACCATGCTTCCTGCTGCTTGTGTAGCCATTACCCAGTAGGCACTTAGAGAGTGCTACTTTGAGGGGTGGAGGAGAAGGTGTGAGAATTATGTTGTTCCTGCAGTTTGCTGGAAACTCTGAAAAACCATGGAGGCTACCAGGCTTCTATTGAGCTCAGTCCTTAGTTGATGTAGACTGCCACTCCCCTAAATGAGTCAGAGATTACATGTAGTCCAGCTACTAACCCCCCCTGGTCAACAGTGTACAGGAGAGGAGTGCATTGGTTTGCCTTTTATCTGTTTTCGTGATTATTTCTTTTTTACTTCAAGAAATCTGGTTCAAACTAATAGAAAAGATATCAGGAATGCAGCAACTTGGAGAAATTGCCCCTTTTGAAGAATTACTTTTATATTAGTAGGGTTTTAGATGTTTGGAGACTTTTTAATGACAGAGACAGTGTCAAAGCCCCATTTGTGCCTGCTTGCTTCAGATTGCGCTTAAGAGTTCTTTTAAAATGGTATTGAAAAATGACATTTATAAGAAAATGCAAGGAAATTGGACTGTGTAAGAATAATGGACTTCATTAGAAAGCTTGGGGACAGGTATCGTAGCTGGCATCTCTCCTTACTTTGCTTTTGGGAGCATCTGATGTTAATGTTGATTGCCTAAGGTGAAAGAGAACCATCCAAAATTTCAGCAGAATCCCCTGTGCTTACGGTTACTCTGGTAACAATTTCATTTTCAGGAATTGGGAATAGTTTCTCAAAGGTGTTCACTTAAATGAAAGGTTATTCTTTGCTTTGATATATTTAAGGTGCCAGATCTCCTAGGCACTCAATGCACTTGATGAAGTCCAGTTTTCTTTTCTGCACCTCATGAAAATGGTGTTGCATTTGGTGAGATGTTCCCAAGTAATATCTGCTGTTTACTCACTCTTACTTGCTATCATCTGAGCAGAGTGTACTTATCTCTCCAACCTGCAAGAAATATGAAATTTGCTTCTGGCTCTTTAGATTTTATATTAAGCTATTTTTCAGTGTTTAGTGAGGAAAAATGTTTTTCCTGCTGTTCTTTCCTTACTGTTGGAAGTGGCAACAGTCTGGTCATGCCGTCTCGCAGCCTCGCTTCTCATCAGCACTTCTCTTATTGCTGTGAGATTTTTCTTGTTCCTCACCATGTAGCTCTCTAGCAGAGACTGCCAGCCAGTCCTGACAGTCTGTCAATGATGTGCAAGAAGTTGTTGTTCTCCCCAGTGCCACATGCTGTGTTTTGGGGTGAGTCTGTCTACTGATTGTGTGCACAGAGGTAATGTCTTCAGTCTTCTTCAAGGTATGGTATCAAAGGTTGTGCAGGACTAAACCCTAAGCCTGATTTTCTTGGGAATAAGACATGGAAGCCTCTTCTTCCTCTGTGCACAGGCTGGACCATTCTAACAGAACAGAGAGTCTGGGCCTGGAGGTGTGAGTGTTGGTGATTGGAGCAGCTCACCAGAGCTGATAGTGTTGGGAATCTTCTTACTCTCAGATGATCCTGTCTTCTTGTGGCAGCAGCTTGGTCTGCCTAGAGTTGTTTTGAAGTTTTCATGTGGCTGGGAGTGGGGTGAGGGGCAGGAGAAATATAGAATTAGGAGTGACAACAGGTTTTGGTAGTAGCAGGAGAAAGCTTGCTTGCAAATCCCAGTAAGTATGCTCCTAGTTCTGAAGTGAAAATCACAGCAAAATCTCAGGCAGGGAGACTTCATACAACCCCAGACATGGGGAGACAAAACAAAGAGAAAGACGAGAGCATTTTGTTTGTTGTTGTCTTTATGAGTAATCTCTCACAGTATCATCCACCCGTGTTTTCTTTTTCCAGATTTTTTTCATCATTCTGGATTTTGTTTTGCCTTTTTCATTTCCCTGGATGTTCTCTGCAGTTAAGTGTCCAAAAGGAGAATGGATGCGTAATTTCCTCACATTCCCTGTATTTACTTAGAGGGGAAGCTTCATGCGCTTGCACAGGCAGACACATAGACACATGTAAAAGCATGATGGTAAATTCTACAGGCTCAGAAATGGGCATCCACAGTGGAACTACTTCCACAGAAATGAGCTGCCAGCTTACACACATTCTGCCACCTGCTTAACTGTACTCAGGCAGAACACTTCATTATTTGCCATAAGGAGTGGAGGCTTTTGAACCCAGGTTTAACACTTTCCAAAATGAGCTCTTGCATGTCAGGAAAGGCTGCTGTGCTCTCATCCTTGCTATGAGTGTTTGAGTCTGTGAGTGGCTCTGTGTTCCCATTTGCTCTGTGGTCCCCTTCAGGGGCTTTTGATCCTGAGTTTATTTTAATTGCCTTGCTCTGTCTGGTGGCTATCTCTGTAGGTACAGAACCACTGAAGTGATCTCTCATTATGTGATTTGATGTAGGCATAATTATAAAATTACAGTGTGTAATTTATTCATTTTGAGACAGGCCTATGATAAAATTCACAGCTGCTTCTTTCTCTAGAAAATCCTATTTTTATTTTTCACTCTCAAGGTTGAGTGGGAGGTTCCACAAAGCAAGCAAGGGGCTGTGTTTGCCTGGCAATAGGGCAGGTCAGGAGGGTGGCAGGGGTGGGTTGTGGGCACACAGAGTGGGGGCAGTTCTTTGCAGGTGTGTGGCCAGGTCTGGCCAGGTTCAGCCCTGCCACACCTGCACCCCTCAGTCCTGCCATGCCTGCACCCTGCAGTGTGGTTTTATCTCAGATCTGACATCTCTTTCCACACTTGAATCTTAATGCAGGCTTAGCAAGTAGAATTCCTTACAGAAGCTTTGTCACTGCCTTCAGGTTCTGATAGGGGAATGGGAAAGTGAAACATCCTTTCAGTGAAACAAAGGAAGCTGATAAAGTATGTCCTGTGAGTTGAATGTTAATTCCATTACAGGGCAAATACTTGACAGATTGAGATATCCTATTGAGAGCAGATCTGATCACAGGCCTTTAAGTGAATACAGTACCTTTTAACTCATATCTTATTTCCATTTAGAAGTAATTAAATGACTTTCATATTAAAATGGGAATTATTTTGTGGTGATTTAGATCTTCATACAGACAAGATGTGAAATTATCCCTTTTTTATTGTATCTGTATTCCAGCAGAAATTTATAATAAAATTGAAATGTTGCTTTTTATAGAAGCTTTAGGTGTTACTGAAGAAATCTGCTGGGATTGGTTTAGTTCTAATTTTTTTTTAAACTTTTAACAACTATATTTTAACCCAGCCTTATGCAATAACATTATTAAAGTACAGAATTAATTTAAATAAAATATATTTTTAATTGGCAAAACCTTTCAAATACAAATTTTATTTTTGGTTTGGGAAATGCTGTCTCATCACTATGGACCTGCTCATGGAAATGCATGGATATTGGTGGAAATTCAAAGGTATCTGCAAAAGTGAGGGCATTATAGAAACAGCCAGGAGGCTGGTTGTCCATGCAATCACATTGTGGAGACTGAAATTCTCATCCCCAATTAACTATTTGCCCTTTCTGCCAGAACTGCTCCTTCTATTCTGTTGTCTCCTATTGTGATGTTTATTCAGTTTATTCTATTTGGAATAGAAGGATCAGGATTTGATTATGGCTTAAAAGCAATATTGTAAAAAAAGTCTCCTCTGACTTTGCTGCCAGATTGAATTGCTGTTTTCTGATTATCCCTAAATCAGTGCAATTTTCAAGGGTGGAAGATGGACAGGAAATATGTTTGACCCAAACTTTCAGTCTTGGCTTGCACACACTGTGCCTTTAGGATATCCTGGGTGTCACAGACTAGACCATTTCACAAGGTCTGAGAATGATTCCATTTAATGCTGGTGTCACAGGTGACAGACATCATGAGTGTTTTCCCATGTCAGAGTTTCATTATCTGCTCTCAGCTGTGGAAAGGAAGTTAATTTGTGCCACCTTTAATTTGTGCCACCTTTTTTTTTTTTTTTTTTTTTTCTTTTTTTTTTTCTTTTTTTTTTTTTTTCTTGCTGGGTGCATCTTTGAGTGGTGGGCATGGCTGAGCTGACTGCTCCCTGACAGCTCAGAGACATGTGGAGGGGACAAATGGCTTATGCTGGAATTCTAGTGTAGCCCTGGGAAGGGATATACCAGATATCACTTGGGTATTTAACTTCTGTACATGGGCATGCAGGGTAGATGTATCACATCCCCTAGCAAAGGAATTAGCAACTCCCTGCTGGTACTGGAAGACAGCAGGTCAAAGATTTTACTAGCGCCCAGGAATCTCTTTTACTTAGAAAATTCCTAATTATCAGACAAATCATGCCCTCTGTTCAACATTTTGAATAAATATTTGAAGATGTGAAGCAACCACTTCCCTAGGAAGAAGATTCCTTTTTGGCTGGATATTTCTTTTCTTGCAGCATATTTCTCTTTAGTCTTAGGCACTATTTTGTTGTCTTTAATACCCCTTGATTGCATCTTGTTATCATCTTGTCTTGATTGGCTTTGTGGCTCATTATACAAAAAGGGTGCTAATCTTTGTTAATTAGTTCCTTATTAGAGTCAGTTGAGATTTGTAGCACAATAAGTGAGCTGTATTTCTGATGATAAATAATTGGCTGCCAAGGAATCCTTAGCGTGAAATCATGTCAGTATAACTGATGATACTTTAATATTTTATGTGGGTTTGTATGTGTTTACTACAGTACTTGGTTCTTCCAGCTTCAAGTCCCAAGACATCTTTTTTTGTCCTGCAGTTCTGTTACTAGCTTGAACATTCCTTACTCCATGCTGCATTCTATGATTTCATTACTACATTGCTAGACAATGTAGTAATTTTGTTCAGAAAACTATCTCCTGTAAATGGCAGGTGGGACTTTTTTCTATTGTTTTTCACACTTGTCTTTATTGTATCCTTGTTTTACTGTGTCATAGCACTAGATATTATAGATCTTTGGAGGACATTAAGACTTGATTTTTTTTTCAGGAGAACTGGTAATAGGAAATGGGATGTAAGATTGTAGTGATATTTAAATCAGTGGTATGCTCCTGCATTTCAGCAGGAATCCAAGTCATTGCTCTGTCCTGGCCCAACTGTTGATGGTCTCTCTCACAGGTTACCTGAGCTGCTGCTCAGAAGGGAGAGCTGTGAGAACTGTAAGGACTAAGCCCCCCAGTGTCTGCTGACCTCTGGGACATACCCCAGGAGATGAGGCTGAACCAAACCCAAGCCTTTTCCCACCCTTCTGGTATGCCACAGTGTTTTTCCTGGGAAGCAAACAAAGACGTGCTTTACAGCATTAATCCATATCCAAACAAAACCTCAAAAGTCTAAGCATTTTGAGACCTGTGTTCTCACCCTGCTCAGCTACAGCTCTGATGTACTGACCTGGGTTGTGCTCCTTTCTCCTCTATAAAATGAAATATAGGCACCCCTGGGAGCACAGTGATGAACTGGAGAGAAGCTGAGTTTGTTTCTTGGCTGGTGCTAGGGAAGGATTACCTGAGGCCGGAGTGGGCGCCTCTGCAGCAGAACGTCACTGCCCTGGTATGTTCATATGGAGAAAGGCAACTATCAGCTAGTTCAACCAAGGAATAGGAGCAGTGTGGGAGAATGTAGGTGTAACCTCTAACTTGGTTTTCAGTCTATTTGTAGCCTTTGTAAGTCTATTTGTTTTGTTAATGTGCAGTGGGATACCAAATGTCCCTGCTGCTGCGTCACAGTCATCAGCATTGTGTGGAAGAGTGGGATTTTCCTGCATGCATGTCCCTGAAGGAGCCAGCACAGCCTCCCTGCAGCGCTCTAGTGCATTCCTTTCAGTAGAGATCCTCGTGTTTAAGTAGATTATTGCTTTGCAGAAGGGTTGAGGATATTCCCGGTATGGGTATCCTGATCTGAGAGATATTTGGTGAGATCTTTGATCTAACGTGCTGCTTTTCCCAAGAAGCAGCAGAGACAGTGGTGTGTAATTAGTCTCACATAGTAAGGATGATTTGCCATATGGAAGAGAAGTGGAGCAAAAAGGCTAAAGAAAGTAAGAGAACTGTCACTTCGAGCAGTTGGTTGAGGAATCCTAGGGCTATATGTTCCTCCCAAATACTAAAATGTTCTGAATATCATTAACATACATTTTACAGGGCAAAAAAGTAAGTCAATTATTTTAGTCTCAGGGATAAATTTGGAAGTGGCTTAGCTAGCTTCCTGCTTGTTTTCAATTTCCTTACATTGTGGATGGAGCCTAGAGGTGCCCCTCAAATATATACACTTTATGAGTTGCTTTTCATTGGCCAGCAATACTTCCATTTTATAAAACTACCAGAACATTTTTTCTGTTCAAGTAACACACAGAGAAAAATTATTATTGTGACTCTCCCCAGAACCACGTTTATTTTGCAGATTGCTTTGGCATGGTAGAGGGGCATTCTGCAGCACATTACTTCCATTATGGGAAAGGTCACATCTCTTTCTTGCTCAAATCCCGTGAGAATTCCATTTTCAAGAAGGAGCTTCAGTTTTGCACATTGGCACTTAGCTGCTTGTGCTCTAAATGGTAGGATTTATACAAGTAAATACTGTAATCCAAAGATGGGCATGTGTGAAATGTGCTTGGTATCCATGGAGTGGGCTTGTGTCCTCTGTACAGATGCTGCAGTATTCCCATGCCGTGCTGAACTCCACTTGTGTATCCAGTACCTGCTCACATGAGGGAGAGCACAGAGCAGTCAGGTGCTGGCACCCATTCCACTCCCAGTGTCAGCAGCACTGTGGTCTGGGCTACAGCGTTGCTGTCAGTTCATGTGGCAGATAATTTTTAAAAGAAGCCACTGTATCTGCAACTGATGTTGATCATGTGTACAAATCTGTAGAGGTTTGTGATACAAAATCCACTCTAATTTTAATAATAAAATTACATTCTTCCACTGGTTTGTACCAGTTTATCAGTCTTCCAGCTTACATTTCTTGTCTCTAGTCTCTCTAATATACTGTGTAAACCATGGTCAGGTCTTGGAGTTTTATATCATGGTTTGTAAATGTTACCATTTCTTCCAAGCACTGTAATTTCACAACAAACAAATTTTAAAAATAATGATATAAGGTATCAAATGCTTATAAACAGGCTAACTTCTGGGCATTCCAATTTACTGTGTAGTGGTTGGAACTCATCTACAAAATAATTCTGGGCTGTTTCTCAAGGAAATATACCAAAGCCTCAAATACTTTTGATATTTGAATTGTTAAAGGTTCACAGTACATATCCAAACTATTTTTAGTGTGTAAGAAGCTGCATGTAGAGTGGTGCAGATTTAAACAGTGCATAAGATATTTTGGCAATGAAATATTCTTAAGACATACACTGAATGTTCATGAATTATGAGTCTTATCCTCAGTAGTCAAAACAATGTGTTTATTCCCATTAGTGAAAAAGTCATAAATCATGAGTGGCAAGATACCTTGGTAAAAAATGCTTGTGTGTATACAGATGTCTGTGGTCTTCTCATTTTCAGCTGAACGGTTGGGTTTATTTCATTATCCCAAACCATAGTGGTGAAAATCACTGTAGCTGGCATTGCAATCTAGTGAGATAAGCTGTTTAGCTCCAGCTGACTCCTGTTCATAGTGGAAAACAAGACAGGAATCTTATGGCATTGGATTCTATATTAATGGGACAATTTGTGGCAATTTCTCAAAGATGATTTCTGTGTTACAAGCTGGAAGTTCCTAACTGAATGAACTGAACCTGCTGTGGGCATTCTGACTATTTTCCTGTGCTCACTATTCCAATTGCATGTGCTCTAGTGAGTTGTGTTGTTGCTGGAGCACAAAATTTAAAAACAAACAAACAAACAAAAAACCCCCAACCAAACAAACAAAACCCAAAAAACCAAGCAAACAAACAAAAAAAGCTGGTTCTTGCTGCATGAGTGGAACACAAAATGTCACCAAAGGATCCTATTAACCCAGGAATGACTGCTAATTTGTAGATGAACAAGAAAAGTGGGCATACAGCTGGTATATAGTATCCCTTCTGAGTCTCCTTTCAGTTCTGTACATGGAAGTATGTGCCTAAAATGTGCATTTTAATCTGAGATTTGAAAAAGAAGTGTCATTGTGAGATGAATCCTGTCAAAGGAGGATGCCTCATTTTAGTAATTGCCTATCTAATGAGTTAAGAATATTTTTACAGCAAAACCAAAGAAAGCACAATGCAGAGCAAAGTCAGAGTCTTGTAAAATAATAATAAAAAGGTTATGAAAGAATCCAGTAGCACCTGTTGTTTAAAAAATGATGAATCCTGAACTGAAGACTGTCATGAATAAGATAAGGATGAAGCTCTCAAAGAAATACTTCAGGGAATTTCTTTTAATAAGACCTGAAAAGTATGCCTTGGGCATAGTATCACAGGATAGAGATTTGAAAGCCTCGAGCCAACTTTCTCTTTTGCCATTGTAATTTGACCCAGCTATTGTAGTTAATCACTGAATATAAGGTAGCTACAAGTTCCATCCTTTAGGTAAGCTATTAGAAGTTCAATAATTAGAAAAGTTTCAGCTATTTCCTATCATGGCTAAATGATTGGGGAAATAGTGTTAAAGCCCTTTCTCAAGAATTTTAAGAAAGAGAGGTACTTAATTTAGAACTTCCCATTCTCAGTTGTTCTTCAGTGGCATGTAAAGAGGAAAACAAATTTCAAAGTGTTGAGATGTTTCAGTGAGGTGCCTGAGGGAAAGTAGGGAACACTTGACATGCAGTGAACCCAAACTTACAGGAATCCGATACCCTCATCTCACTAAAATCGTAGGTAGTTTTGTGCCAGTGGGAGCTGAAAGTGCTTAGCCTTGTGTGAACAATCTCTGAGACTGCAATTTACTCCTGCACTCAGGGCTGCTGGAAAGGGCCTGGGGGTTACAGTGGATGCGGAGCTGAAAATGAGACAACAGTGTGTTCGATTGTAAATAAGGGCAAACACACACTGAGATGTGTTGTGAGGGGTAAAGTCAGAAGATGAGGGAAGAAGGCAATTCATGTCCATTCTGAATGTTCCTGTTATGGGAAAATTGGAGCTGACCTACTGAGCTCTTGATTTTGATTAACAGCATGTGCACTATCTTATTCTGCGTGTGTTTTCTTGCATCAGCTTATTTGGAATACTTTAGCTTGGGCTAAAACCCTGAGCTCCGTTTGAGCCTTGTATAAAACGTATGAAATATCAAGGAGCCTGTTTCAGACAGTGACTCCATGTCACCTTGAATATCTTACTGTAGCATTGAAGAACTGGTTTGATCAACACTTGTCAGCAAAGCAGTGGTCGTAGAAGACAGTTGAAAGAGGAGCTGATCCTCCCTTGGGGTAAGGGAATGGTAGAAATGGTCTCTACAGGTACCTTGGCATTTTTTGTCAGGCCTCAGTAAAATGTAGCAATGATAATCTGTCTAGTTGCTTTTATTTTTCTGTCTGTCTTCTGCTCCTGAGACCCTTTTGAGCACTACAGGTCCCTCAAGCAGGAGGAGAACTCCACAGTATATCTAAGTATATCTAAGTATATATAAGATTTGGCAGTGTGTCAGTGCATTTGAGTGTGCAATCTGTGATCACATCAGTCTCACTTAATCTTTCCTAATACTTGGTATACTGAGTTGCCTGGTTATCTGGAATTTTGAGTGTGAACAACAGCTTCCCAATGATTTTAATATACCTTGTTCTCAGAAATACGAATGTCCTGTTCATTGTTTACAGTGAGTTCCTCTGGAAAAGTTGCAGATTAATGTACTTTTTTTATTGTAAGAATCTTACTAAAAGGAATGACATCCAAATGCAGAATTTGTTTGAGAATCAATAGTGTCATTCTCCATGGTTTCCTCAGGCAGGAAAATGACATTTTGAAAGATTGGACTTTAAAATTTATGAAAGACCCAGCACCCCAAGTATTGCAGGAAATCAAAAACATTGTCTGTTACATTAATGCCTTGATTCCAGACTCTGTGAAACTATTTTATTAAATTTACAGCTGCAGTTCTCTTGCAGAAAATCATGATATATTAAAAAGTTTATGGAAATAGACAGGCTCTGTGTGAACCTTCAAAAAAAAAAACCAAACAGATTGTGAGTCCAAGTTTGGCTGGATAGCACATCAATCATCTTTTGGAAGTCATTGTTTAACAGCAGATGTGGGATAGTCTCTTAGAATTTAAGTCAAACGTATTTTAAATGGGATTTATTTATTTGTTTGTGGCTTCACTAGGAAAGGGAGCATTTACAGATGACACCTCTGAAATTGTGATTTTCGTTCTGAGTTTTGCCTTGTGTCTGTGAGAGTTGATTGGAGGGAGGAGAATGACACCTTCTGAATATTTTTAGCCTTATGCTGTTTTACAGTATGGTATTCACAGAAATCATTGGAGAGGTCACTTTATAAGCTGGCATGAAGTTTCACACTCTCACAGCTGATAGGAGAGCTGTTGCTGGTAATTACATTTTTCCAATCTTCCACCTATTCCATCATTCTAAAACAAATCCAGCGAGGAAATTTACTTTTGTGTTATGCTTTGAGTTAAAATACATACATTTGAACAACATGAGTTTCCTTACCTCAGCAAGGTGAGTTTCTCAAAATGTTTTCGTGAGATAGCTTTACTCTGCCTTTTGTAGCTGGATTCCCCACTAGTCTGAAGGGCCATGAGCCCTCGTGCTGCAGCATGCAATGAACTTTTCATTTCAAGTGGCTTCTGAGAATGTCTCCCTCCTCAGAACTTGTGTTTATGCCTTCTCAGGATGGTGGGGAGGAACTGTGAGAGGCCAAGATACACAGACAGCCTTTCACACAGCAATTGAACAGAAATGAGAAGAAACAGGACATGCGCTTTGGTTTTTCTGTTTTGTAGCCTTCATATGGACAATAGGGACAACGCTGATTTCCCTCTCTACTGCGTGTGCACTACTTTGAACTCAAAGAGATGTGATCATATTTACAAGGACACTGCTTGAGCTATAGAAAACATTAACACACAGCTGGATGCAGTTGTTTTCTCCGATTTGAATGTGTCATGATTATCTCACCCACTTTTGTGACAGATCCTTGACACAAATACTTGATTCAAGCTTATATAGCTCCAGTAAAAATCACTTCGTCTTGTCCTCCAGTTTGAGAAAACTTTTTCCATTTGTATTTCTCAGACTAGGGTTAATATCCATGAATGCAGATACCTCCATTCTTGGAAAACAGTGAAAATACTGAGTGTAGTCCTCAGGAGAAATCCTTTCTCCTCTCATTTTGTTAGTCTCAGAATAAAAGTTAGTTTCTAAAGCAGACCTCAGTGCAAATGAACTTAAGCTGTATTAGAAGGAGGTTTTAGATTTTGTGTAAATCTAAGAATGTTGAAGGTTGCTGGCTAGACTGCTTAACAAACAAAGTTTTCTCATGGCCTTGATGCAATTGCTCATAAAATGAAATTAGAACCCATTTTCCAATGGGTTGACCAGTTTTACTGGGCTGACCAGTATGGATGCACAATTCAAGGCTGAGCAGTGGAAATTGTTGGGGCCATGATGTTTCCTCCTTTCACTTTTACCTTCCTCTATCCCTTGATGACATCCAATTCGGAAACTCCCATTCAATTTGGAATATTGCTTGTGTGCACTGTGTAATTATGAATTCCATACTCCATGGCCTGACATCCATTATTCTGCATACACTGTCCTTTGTCAAAAGGGCAAGAAGGGACACATCCTCAATACAGATGAAGCTGTCTGTATGAGAGGACCTTCTGTGTCTGTCTCTGCACCAAGGAAGGGTGAGGCCATTTGAGAGTCACAACTGAATTTTGGCTAAGTTGAAGTGTTCACCTGCTGCATGTTCCCCATATGCTGGTGAACAAACACCAGCAAAATCAAGCACAAAAGAAAAGCCTCAAATATGAGATGAAAGAATGAAGGCAGATTTGCATGTATCATCCCCATAAGTATACAATTACAGAATTTGATCCTTATCCCTGAGGTACTTTGGAATGTGCACAAAAGCCTCCTCAAACCGTTGTGCTGTGAGTCCTGTTTGGATGTTAAGGACTCCTCTGCAGGGACTGTGTAAATTAGCACAGAGGTTGTGCAGTGCTCACTTTACAGCATGGGGAAAAGGGATTGACAAATTTTGTTTAAATTTACAATATCCAAAAAGCAAGGCTCCCATGTGATGCACTTCCACTCAGGAGACATTAGTTTTTCCATAGAATTTGTGTTTCTTAGAGCAAAACATCAGTCCATGACTGTCTGACATAAACAAATGCAGGTGTTAGAATTGTTCCCCACTTTGCTGTGGGAGTTTTTTTGTCCTCTGCTGTTTGCATGAATTTTCTTTCTCAGTGGAAACCCCATTTAGCTTAAACTTGTGGGGTTTTTTTCTCAAAGTATAACCTCAAGCTAAACTCTTTTGCTTATGTTGCTATTTTTTACAATGGTTTAAGCTGAAGTTAACCTTCCTATTAGCATTTTAATGGAAAAGGAGATTCTAGCACTTAGAAAGACATTTTGTCTGCTTGCAAATGGCAATGTGGTAAAGGTATGAAATGCTGTTTTTTCCATTGTTTGCAAATTCTTTTTTTTCCTGCTGCAAAGCTCTTTTTCTTTTATTGATAAAAATAAAAACAGCATTTGGCAGGGACATCCCAAGTCATCTGTTATAGTCATTCTCCTTATAACAACATCAAATACTTGACTTTATAAGCTAGTCAGTCCTGTTTTAAATGAAATTGATGGGGGTTTGCTCATGCTTTCTAAGCCTGTTCTGAATGTTCTCTTTACTGGTCATTAAAGTACCTCTTCATAACTTAAATGAATTCATGGTCAATTATAACCATTTGTTTCAATGCCAGGTGATGTCCTTTAGCTGAAATATTGTTCTTTTAAGTGAAGATGACTCTCCAAATATGGTTCTGTTACCACAGTCCTTCCTTAGAAATGTCCCCATTGTGTGACATTGTATGGGGAGCCATTTCCTTAGTGGGAATCTGAAAATGGGTCAGGACACTGTGTGTCTAAGTAAATAATATTGAATGTACTGTCAGCTTTCCAGAGATACTGCAGGGTCTTTCTAACACCCTCCCAAAATAGTGGAGGTTAAGCCATTCGAAAATCGAAGGGCAAGCAACAGATTTGTTGTACAGGCAAGAATTACTTATTAAAAGTTCCCAAGACAATAAAGATTATAAAGTAATGGTTATAATAATAGCTTTGTTCCTGCCTTGCTAGATGTTAATTCCATTATTAAAAATTAAATTTGTTTTATTTATGATCCTGTTTTCTAAGGAAACACCTATTGATCAAAACAGACCCTGCTTTATCAAATATTCAGAGCATTATCCAGATCAGTTGTCGAGCTGGATATATTAAACCAGAAGACGTTTTAACAGTAGCAGGCACAAAGTGATGTGTCCAGCAGGAGGGAAAGCCAGGCACATCTACAAAGTGTACCCCAAAATCCTGGAGCACCTTCAGGGCTGCAGGGGTGGGAGCACATGGTGGTGTTCTGCTATTGGAGTCACAGTAGTTCCTTGCTTCTTGGTCAGGGCAGTCATTGGCAGGATGAGGCTGTTGATAACAGCCTGTTAAAGGGCTTAATATTGAAAAAAATTAGTCTCTGCACTGGTGAAAGTGCTGGTCAGAAGGTACTTTCACACTGAGGGGCTCACTGTCTGTCGCTCAAAAAGGGAAAGCAGAAGCAACAAGGTACCAGTCAAGGCCAGACAGGCACACACAGGACACAGTGTCCATGTGGTGAGGATGGTGCAGTCTCTGTCCCCTGGCCTCTCCTGGCTGGAGAGGGAGGACAAGCATCAGCACATGCCAGCCCTGAGCTCTGGCGAGGAGTGGCATCTGCAACGTGCATTTACATGGGGACAGGAGGAGGAGGGTTGGCTTTTTCCTATGCTGGCTGGAAGACCAGCTGATAGAAAGCTACATTTTTCTTGTAAATTGGTGGAATAATGGTGTGTTTGGGGAGATTGTTGGATCTTGCACATAGGTATCTGATGAGGCTCTGTTAAAAGACAGAAACGTCCATCTGCTGTACAAGAGCAGTTCAGTGTAAGTGTCAGAACAGCAGGTCATCGGGGCTTGTGTGACTAAGCTGTGCCAAGAGTTATTTATATTCTTTTATTGAGATCAAGGTCTACAAAGCTGCTGTCCTCAAGAATAAGAAATTCAGATACAGGAGTATTTCCAACCAAAAGATGGACATTGCATCAGTAAATTAAATTTAGTTGTAAGAGGATAAATGTACATTGTCAAGCACTCTACCCATCTTATTCCCACTGGTTTGGTGTGGTGTGGGTTGGTGATGTTGCATTACATTCATATAAAAGATTTCTGTGAGGCTAGGTGACTGTACCTGGCATTTTCCACTCTTCCAGAGGAGAAAGCAGCTGTTAATTTAATGTGTTTTCTGGTTTGGATAAACTATTTTGTTTGGACAAACAGACAAAGTGCAGATTTTCCAAATTGCTTTTCCATGCATTTAAGTGAAGAATAATGAGGAGAGTAAAACCACAAAGACCATGCCTTAAGTCTTGAGATCACTCTTGCTGCAGAGTTGGATGGTTTGAGTTTAATAATAATAATCATTACAATAATCACTATTATGATAATTTTAAGTTTTTTCATATTTAATATTATTAAAATATTTTAATAGCAATATCTTTACCTAATTTGTGTGCATTTTGTCCAGTTTTCAAATTTGTTCATTTTAAGAAGCATTTACAGGTTGTTGGGATTAAAATATGTCCTTTTCAACGATTGTAACCACAGGCAGATATCCCAAATTCACACATACAAAACCGTCATTTTCATTTGAAATAGCTCAAAAGTATTATTTAAACTACTCAATTCTGCCCAAGTTCATCATACTTGGGGCCAAATTTTGACAGCAAAACTGTCAAATTGTGGCAATTGTGTCAATCGTGTCTGAAATTATACTTGTTTGATTTGTCTGTATTCAGGAAGAGAAGTTAGAGGCATGTAGCATGATTTAGTTGTGGATCACGTATGCAAGAGGAATGTTGTGAGTATGCAAGTGCAGAGTTGGTGTTTGCCAGCTGCTGCTGTGACTCTGCTCTGCTCGCAGACTGTTGACTTTGTGTATATGTAATGATTTTTTCAAAGAATCAGTGATCATTGAGGCAGCAATAATTGGCTCTGGGGAAACCTTTTAGCAAGTCTTCCCTAGCAGTCAGTGGTGTGTTGATTTCACTGGCTTTTGAATAGCTAGAAAGTGTGCTAATTTTCAGTTGTGTAGTAGCACTTAATTAAAAATGCTGTAGAGGCTTGGAGGGGTGGGCTCAGCCTTGGGCGAGATCCTGCTAAGTGAGCAGTGTGTCTGAGAATGAAGTGCAGTCTCAGACTAACTGAGCACTGGATTAATTGAAGTGCATGTCCAGCCCAGCAAAGTCTTTTCAGAACAGAGAACTGATAGACACTTGTGCTAAACTTCAAACATATGCAATGGCTGCAGGTCTTACAGCTAAGGCTCAACCAAAGGATAAACTTAGGGTTTGGATAGGATTAAGACAGAGAGAAATCCTGATTTGTAGCTGTAATTTCATTTGACCAGTGTGCAGCAACTGTGTGCATGGTGTTCAGGAGCAGAACTAAGCAGAAACAGGAAGTGCTTCCCTTAATTTTATTTTCAAAAAAACTACTGTAGTTGTCCTTACTCCTGCTTTCCTGGCCACATCTTTAACACAGAGTACAGCAGCCTTTACCTAAAATATTGGTATAAAACAGGTTGTACATGTGGATGACTGAACAGGTTTATTGAAAAAGGCAGTAGTTAAGGCTCTAGCTACTGCAGCTGTGAAAGAAGCTTCCAGAATTTAAAATGAGTTTAAATTAGGAAGTTTTATGTGCCTGAATCTGAAACTTGAAAATGTAAGAGTCATTGCAGTCAATTCAGTTGCTTAATGAAATAACGAAAGCATCATATGAAATTATGCAAAACCAGGGGAAATTCAATATCCTGAAATCCTACACACAGATTAATCAAATTAATGGCAAGGTATAAAAGGACACATTTGGGAGATTATGAAGAAAGTCAGCTGTACAGAGTTTTAACAGCCTAGGAAAGGGAAGACAAGCCATTGCTCAATGCTGTATGGCAATTTTCTCAGTAGAGTAGTTAAATGTAATATTTTGGAGGAAAAAAGTAGTATTTTGGTTTTTTTCTTTTTTAATGAAACCTCCACAGCACATTTGTTTTAGCTTGGAGGAAGTTAAATAATATTCAAAGACATGTCTTAATTTTGTGAAGAAAAATACATAAGTATGTTTTATGTAGCAAAAACGTCAGACCAATGGGTTTCTATTTGTGGAGATATTATTCTTTCTTTTTTTTGAGTTTTATTTTGGGGGGGGGTTATTTGGTTTGTTGTTGTTTTTTGTTGTTTGTTCTTTTGGGTTTTTTTATTTTGTTACCTAAAACTGAATTTGATGTTAATGTACTAACTGTTTCAGGCAACCAATAACACATTGCCTTTTCAGACAACTGGTAAACCAGTTGTCTTAAAAAATTAATGGGGCTCCTATCTTGAATATTTGAGAACTTCTCAGTGTTCAAACCGTGTGAAAATATAATTGGAGTCTCCTAGTTTCTGCTTCTTCTCACTGTCATATTTCAAAAATAAACAATATGTAGAAGTGAAAACGAACTAATTATTACCTGAGATATGTGACATTTGGGAAGAGATGTAATATAGCCCAAACTTATTATAAAGGTTATTAATTAAAAAATGTGCTTACCAAGAGTACCAGCAAAGAAGAACACAAAGAACAGATACCTTCCTGCCAAACTATTGCTCCCTAAATTTAGGAACTTGGAACTCAGGTACCAAATTTACTATCCTCAGTGACAGGCTGCTGTGCCACCACTTAGACCACAGAACCTCAGGAGACAAAGCTGTAAAGGATGAAGATAAATAGCAGCATGACAATAATCAGCCCAAAGTTTCTGCTTGCCCTAAGTGTGATCACAGGAGACAGCAGCGTCATCTCTCAAAGGAAACATCTCCAGATGAAATTTACATCACTAAAGGGACTCAGATTGGAAATTTCCCCAATCTGAGGGATTTTGCCTGCTCTTAAAGACTGTTCTTCCCATTCAGCAGTCAAAAACACATCAGTTAAGATTAGAACAGGCCTTTACATGAGGCCTGAGTAAAGCACTGCTTCACTTGGGGTAGAGAGCTTGTTCCCATCAGGACACCTTGTCACAGCCCACATTTCATGTCCCTGTTCCCTGTAAAAGTCCCACAAGCATCCATCCCCACATCCATATGCCCGTGGCTTGTACTGGTACTGTACATGCCTCTCCTCTTCCCAACCAGGATCCCTTGTGCTTGCTTCCCAAAGCAAACATTTCAAGCTGTGATATTGGTAAATCACTGTCCTGAAGGCACAGGAAGAGGGGAGGCAGGAGGAACAAAGCTTGTGCCATTAGAGGGATGGAAGGCACACACTCCTTGGTGCTGTTTCCTCTCACCATAGTGCAAATCTGCAGATTTTGAACATTCCCTGGTGGATGCCACTCATTCTGATGCAGAATTTTCAATTATGTTGACACAGCAGAGGTGAGCACCAGGGAGAAACCTGTGCTTCTCTGAAAACACTTCCTCAAAGCCTGTTTGGTGTGACTAACAGTGATCAGTGTACAAAAGAGGATGTCTCTTGAGCTAAGATGATAATGAAAGAAAAGAGAATAAGCAAGTTTCCTCAGATGCAGCCAAAGCTCCTTCCACGCCAGTTTGCCCACCCTGGCCAGCTCAGCTCAGTCACAGAGAAGAGCATCTGCCTCAACCACAGTGTCAAGGTGGGCACAGAGACTCCTGACCCTGAGCTGCTGCTTCTCTCATGGCTCACATCAGACCAGGTCAAGTCAGGTTTTTACCCTGAAAAATACGCCTGCAGAATAATTCTTGTTGGTTCATTTCCTTTCCAAGTAAGCATAAATACTCTTGTGAAGTCCTCACAGAGCTCTGAGTCTTGTGCTGCTGAGAACTTGGCTCTCAGGTAGAGCACACATTGCCTCAGGGGTAGTATAGCTATTATTAAAGGAAGTATTAAAGGAAATATCAGACTGCCAAAGGTGGAGAGATGTTTCAGAATAGGCACGTTTGTAAAATCCGGGAGGAAAATACTGGGGAGGAAGATGGGGGAGGAAATACTCTGTTAGATATCTGTGTATTGAAAGTGACGGCACCTAGTACTACTAGTGGGAAAACTTACCATGTGTTAAATTAATGTACTGTATTATGGGATGCTTTTATATAGCAATTTGGTTTACTTGGTGAAGTTTTGTATTGAGAAGTAATAAAGAAAATTCTAGTGTAAAATATGCTATCTTCAACATTCATAAAATGCACTGTACTTTAAAGGACCCAAACCTGTTCATACCCACAGAAATGGAAACTTTGCCATTGACTTCTATGGAAGCAAGGTCAGCTACAAAATGATCAATTAAGTAGGATTCCAAGTATGATTTATTGTCCTCATGGTACTCATTTTCACCCCATTAGTGTTCCTTTTCGTTAGTGTGACCTTCAGTCTTGCATAGTGAAATGCTTATTGCTCCAAACCACAACCTAACAGGGTGAGAATACAACTGATAAGGCAATGATCTGAGTCAAACATGATAGTGCCCATGGGCAGGAGCTTCTTGTACAGAGCATTGAACTCCCACACTTTGTAATGATTTTGGACATCCTGCCCGTATAAAATCTGCGTAATTCTAATAAATCACTGAATGTGTAGGTTTGAGCACCTGCCTGCCCATGGAATGAATTCCTTGTATTGATTTTCTTGTGAGCATGGCTTTTGCTTAGTGTATGAAATTATCTTTATCTCAACCATTCTCTTTATCTCCTACTTTTACTCTTCTGTTCCTCTCCCCAGTCCCAACATGGGAGAAGTAAGCAAGTGGCTGTGTGGGTGTGAGTTGCCATCTGGGGTTAAATTATGACACTGAGCTATAGAATTCAGACAAATATTTTCTTGAGGGATGAAATTGATATTAGTTCTTTTTTCAAATAAAAATATCAACTTTGGATCTATTAAATGGATGAGAAGCAAAGGACTAATCCCAGTAGAACCGGAATTCAGTTATGAGCAACCTGTACCACAGACCTGGCAAATCTTGACTTGCAGTTTCCATTGAAAGATAGAGGTGTTTGATGTTGATGTAGTGACAGACAACACCCTGAACTCTATATTCTTCTTCTGCTGCAGTTGGAATTGTGTATTTAGTGAATTAGTTGTGATTGATGATAGTGTTTTAAGGACTTACTAGCTCTTCCTGGGAAAAGATGGCATATTTTAGCTATATTAATGGCTTGAGACTTAAGGATAGCAACATATATTTTTTGTAATTTTTCGGCAGGAAAGCCACAATTTATACAAATGGATTCACTCTGTCTTTAGCTCAAGCAGCTCTGACAAAAGATGTCATTTGGAGTAATGTTGCTCATCATTCATAAATGCAAAATCTTAAGGCTCCATTGCTTTGATATGAAAGTGTGTTGCAGTTTTCTGCTTCTTTTAATATCAGTATATGGTGTTAATGATACTTTAACTGTTTTAAGCAGCTCCAAGTGAGACTAAGAGAAAAGAATGGTGCTTATTTGCCAGTAGAAAGATATATACTAACTTGGGAGTATGCAGAAGGGGAAAAGCAGCATTCCAGCAACAACTCAGAATTCCCTAAATGTCAGCTCTGCAGCAGTTAAAGAATAGTGCTACAATGTGTTCAGCCAAAATTGCCAATTTAGGGCGCAGTACAGGATATTACATCCCTTTACAGCACCTTGATAAGGAAGCACATCATTGCAGAGTAATACCAGGGGCTGGCAGAGGTCCTCTGCCTTGCTCTGGTGTATTTGCTGAAGTGTGGGGGTGGGCAGAGCCTCAGCTGCTTTGCCCTGGAGGGAGCCAAGCTGAGGAGTCAAGGAAGAATTTTGCAACTTCACCCAGAGCCTCTAAGACAAAGACAAACCTCCTAGTCACGGTGACCTGTCCGGAGACCCACAAGCCCCCTCGGGATTTTGTGTAGATCTGTTACAATTGATTGGTTCTGTACCCTTTTCCTCCCACCCTGGTGTCCCATAAAAACCCCTGGGTTTCCTCTGGTCAGCAGAGGCACCTCATCCCTGGATCCCTTTCGCTGGTACCCTCTCAATAAAGTACCACCTGCGGAAATTCCATACGAGACCTCTCTCTCTCTCACCACGGCCGGCTAAAAGAGGGGCAAACTCACAAGGGCATGAGCTAAGAGCACTGAGCTGAAATCACTGAAAGCTGAAATCACTGAGCTGAAAAATCACTGCTCTGCCCGATGCTGAGAAGCCCCTCTGCCAGCTGAGGAGCGCCCTGACCCCCCAAAGAGCTGTTTCTAGCGAGACATCCTTTGGGGTGGCTGTGGCTCTCTGGGTCCCAAGCGGCGGACCCCATCCACCAGCTGGGATACTGAAGTGCAGCCCAATCCTGCAGTTGTATTTGAATGCTCCCTGTGGTTATGAGATCAATAATGCATGCGTGGGGACCCATCATGGGATGGGCAAGAGAAAACAAAAGCATGGTTCAAAAGGTGGTCTTTAGACACAATCTGAGAGTAATAACAGATTAGGAGAGACATTCTAATGCCGTAAAAGCTTGTCTTACAGTACTGCTGCATTGTGCTTTTGCTTTTGTGATCCAGCCCTTTTACAATGCCACAATGCTTTCACTGGTTAAAAAAGAAAACAACACAACAATTAAACAACCCTTTCTATATTTAAACCATTGGTTCTCTAAAAAGCATTGGTATCATTTAGCTTGTAAATAAGTGATAGATCCTTATATAGTGCCAGTATTAAGTGTGCTGACACGCAAAGATTTTCTTTATTTACTAATTGAAATCTGTGAGACAAAATGCTAATATTTCCATCACTAATCCTGTATTTAGATTATCTCCATACTGCCCTGTTAAAATACTTTGTTCTGTAATTATTAATCCAGATATTGTTCACCTCCTGAGAAACTGCTATCCTCTTTAGCTATGCATCTCATGTCTTTCAGTTTAAGCCCTTGCCTTACATCTCCAGAAAACAGACCTTAGAACTGAAGTAAAACACTTGCTGAACAAGGCAGTTGTTTTCCCTGTAATAAATAAAGTGGTGTTTGATAGCTGTTGTGTATCAGAAGGAGTTGATGGACATGTATGTGTTGATTAGAGAGAACTGAATGTGGTGGATAATGCATTTTAAAGCAGATAACAAAATGAAAGAAAAAATTCCACTGGGGGTAGGTGGTAGGTAAAACAATTGCGTTTATGACAGGTGATGACACTCACTGTATGAAGAAAATAAGTAATGCAGTCTTTACTCTTCCCTGCCATTGCTGAGTTTGTGCTCAGCCAGCCTCTCCATCCACCAGTCTTCCCATCCTTAGGGACTGAAGTATGGTAAGAAATTTATAGTTTTTATTTGGAAGGAATTTTTGCGGTTTTTTTTTTTTCCCTCAGATTTTTGTTTCATTTTACGTTGGAACAAAACTCAAAATTCTCAAAACTCCTGTCATAAAGGCTTTTTTGACAAATGCTATGTGAGAATGCTGTTTCAGAAAGAAATAGAAGTTTCAGGGTGGCCTGACTGGAAAATTGGAGGGCGTCTTCTTTAAATGTCTTTATTGCTTTAAAATTGTTCCATGAGCTGGAGCAGTAACACTACATAATCATACAAGAGATATAAAATGGCAGTCAAAATAGTATGTTGAGTTTCAATTGACTGGTGTATTTTAAATGTAATGGCAGTTACTACCCAGAGCAGATTGAATCGTCTTGTTCTCTTGTTGAAAATGTCAAAGCAAAATCTCAAATTGCTTCAACACATGACAAACAGAAGACACTTTGAACAGGAAAATGAAGAGTCAAGCAGGTTCGTTACAAGAAGCTGACACAATTTCATGAGGAGTTTCTCAGAAATTACATTCCTGGTGCAAAACTTTAATCTGTCTGCTCGGAAAAAAAGCAGCAGAAAACCTAAAAGATGGGTAAGAAATATTCCTCTGAGGTCAACAGAGCAATGTAGAAGCTGAGGAAAGTGGTCTCTGTTTTGAGCTGCTTCACCAACACTGTCCAGATGGCTGAGGGACAAGAGTGGTACTGATGTCTGTCCTGGCACTTGGTGTAGGACTTACAGGAGGACAGAAAATCCCTCTCAGGAATCTGTTTGTGTGCAGGTAGTTCAGGCAGAGGGCAGGTGGTGTATCTGGGTGTTGGGGCAGCCCATTTGTGTTGTGTCCATGCCCTGTTCACAGGGAGCTTGTCCTGCCTTTTTCGCTAAGGCTTGGGGAGCAAGCCTTCCCCTTCCTGCAGCTTTGGGTGTATAAGCCTTGGCTGAGAGGATTTGTTAATAAAAATAGAGTTGGTTCCTCTCCTCTTTTTCCACTTGATGATTTTTGCCTCTTTCAATTTTTTATTCTATTTTTCTCTTGATTTAAAGATTATCTTCATCTTTTAATAAAGGATGGAGGAAATACACTGAAGGATTAAATCCTTATCTGCAGCCATTTGAAGTGCCTGTGGGACTGTTTAATCTCACGTTTCAGAGGATTTGGAAGCTAGGCCTCTCTGCAGTTCCTGCTGCATACAGTATATATGGGCTCAAATTGACCTGTGGGACAGGTGCAATCCATCCCTCACTCGCTGACAAGTTTATTTTATACTCCTCTAATAAAAATATCTGGTGTGTTGACAACCTGCTTCACAATGGTCACATCGATTCAAGACAAGTAAAGTCACAAAGACGGGTTTTTTTGCCACGTCTTCCCTGTTTTCCATTGCTTTTAGTGTTGCCTTGAGATCTTTGGGACCTTAAGCCTTGAGGTTTCACTGGGAAGTTTCATTTATTCCTCTCAGCTATGTTGGGTGTCACTCACTGGGGTTGTTAATGGGGCTGCCCAGGGATGCACCAGTGGGCACTGGAATGCAAATCCTTGGACTTTTTGAATGGATGGATCTCTGTGCAGCCTTTAGTCACGTTCTTCTAGGAGGCTTGCCTGCAATTCTTTGCATCCCCGCTGAGCAATAAACATTTTCAAGAAATGTGATAGTCTTAAAATATCACATTTACTGTTGAATACTTGCCTTCTGTAAACCTGATGCATTGCTTTGCGCATGTTTGGTGAACTTTTGTGAAAAAGAAATTGCATTCTTGGATCAGAGACACTTCCCTTTGTTTGATAGTAGCTTGTACTGAAAGGTTCAGGTCCCAGGCTGATCACCAGGGGTTATTATGCTTCCCATCAGCTGCTAGAAACTCTGATGTAAGTGGTAAAAAGCAGCAGAGCCAACTCTGAAAATGGGTCGTCCCGCCAGAGATTTCTATGGATGCTACTTTTTTTTGTTAATTCTTTTAAATCCTTTGCCTCAAATAAGAAGACAAATTTCCTGGGATAACTATCTCCTTCATTTCTTAAAGCATTGTCTTTCATCAGAAGATTTGCATTTTCTTGATCTTTGGTCATGAGGCAGGATAAACAATAGCAAGTGTATCTATCTATGAGTTTCTTATGTGCCTGTATTATGCCTGCGTTTATTCCTTTTCCTGCTCATTCAACCAATAATGACATGATTTGGCCCAATTTCTTTTCTTAACGATGCTCTACGTGCTCAGTGAGTATACAATTCAAACCTTCTTTGGTGGAGAAAATGAAAATATAACAAACCTGGTAGAATATATTTTGCAGCTTTTGAAGGCAAATTAGAGACAAAGAACCTACATAAATATAGCATAAACATTTTTTGAAAAGGTTTTCCTTGTCAAATACACTAACATTTTTCATCATTGTAACAAGCTTAGGAAGCCAAGGTGCTAATGCAAAGAATGCCTCAGAATTAACAGACTGGATAGGGCAGGTGAAACCTTCTCATTAGCCCCCAACAGAGCAAAATCAATTGGCAAGAGATGACTTAACTGAAGTTTCATGATTCTTACTTGTGAATATAATTAATCTAAAAGACTTACAGTTGAAATTCTATCTGAAAACTGTTTTTGGTGTGGCAACTTTGCCATCATAATGACCCTGCTGAACACCAAAGCAGGCTGAACTGTTGCACTGTGCAACATCTAAAATTGCCCAAAGTACAAGTTTTAAATGGTTGCTGCTGCAGCATTTGAGACTTAAGTGAAATGCACTTTTAATGTCATTCTTCAGTAGTCCTGTCCTTTTCTTTGAAAAGCTGCCCAGGGATGTTTGGTCTGCAGAGAGGATGTGATCTGGGCAGTCTCAGGGCACAGGTGAGCCATGAGGTTGCCTGAAACAGCAAAGTAAGAGAGGTGGCAAAATGGCACTGGCTCTTCCTTCAGCAGTTTGTGGTGAACACTGGCTGGAAGCTGCTGTTGAACTTAGAGATAGCTTTTCCTCAAAAAAGAGCACGCATTGTTTTACCTAC
Organism: Sylvia atricapilla; assembly: GCF_009819655.1. Lineage (NCBI taxonomy): Eukaryota > Metazoa > Chordata > Aves > Passeriformes > Sylviidae > Sylvia > Sylvia atricapilla. The sequence goes on along the minus strand of NC_089174.1, from coordinate 9,995,997 downwards.
ATATGGTACCGTAAGTACTTAAAACTTAGTTCATCTGATATTCATCGTCCACAGTAATTCTCTATTGATACTGTATCTGTACCTAATGCAAATTGTTTCAGTTTTAGAAAATGATGGATTGCTTTGACTTTTGTTAATACAGTGCATAAAATCCACTGCATGATAATTCATGTGTCTGGAGTTGTGCTGTGGTGCAGTACCTCACTGTGCACAAGTGGTCAAACTGATCATGGAATATTAATGGGTTGTGGACTGCAGCCTTTTGGTAGCCTGGCTTCAGGTTGACAAGAATGATAGCTTTCATTTGCATGCAAAGACTCCAGCTGTTCCTTTAAGATGGATGAGGAGATCTGGCTTCATCCGTCACCACTTCTTTACCTTTTTATAAGTCAGAAAGAAAAAAAGAATTAAAAAAGCCAAACCATATAATGTCATAAAATGTTCTTTGCAGATCTCCTTGAAATAGAGGGTAATTTCAAGCATCTTATTTCTGCCCAGACTCCAAGAGAAACATTTTGAGTGCAGATGAAATTATGTGTCCTTTGTGCTAAATACACTCTGTTCATTAAATAAAGCACACTCCATTTGAGATTTTCATGAATTACATTGAAGGAAAATGTAATTTGCATTTAGTAAAAATTTATTACACTTTTTTTCTACTTCAGAGGAAACTCAAGCTTGATTCTTAAAAGCAAGCTGCATGATTCACATTTAGGAAAGGAGTAAAATGATCACAGGAATCGTTTTGGTTGGGAAAGAACTTTGCATAATCTAACGCAATCTGTGAAATTTAGAAATGCAGTGAAAAGAAAGGTGTGTTGTCAACTGTAGGAATAAGGAAGCTTGATAACAACATACAGTGAAAGCCCTGCTAACATAGAATTCTTCTACTTTCCAGCACCCACCCTGCAATGACTCTAGTGACAGCACCAATGGTAACCCCTACCATCACAGCCACTGAACGTTTCACATCAGGAGATGCATAACAGTCAATGCCACGGGCATTTAACACGTATATTGCAGTCGTGTTAAGTGTTCAGCCCTGTTGTAATTACTTTGTGATAGGCACCTTGTGGGATTTTGCCATCTGTGCTTCAGTAATGTGCAATCTGTGCTATTGTTTCTACTCCACTTCACCAGAGTCCTGAGCTGTACCTTATTGCATAAGTTCCACCAATCTCACCAATTCATTTTCTACAACCCTACATGACTTGGCTGCCTTGTGAGAAGGTGGAAGAAGGTCCAGCACCAACCTGAAAAATAGGACATCCCAAACCAAAAATCTAGCTAGTCTGTACTTCTCTTAACATTTTTGTGAATTTGACAGAATTCATCTAGTACCTTCTCTCCAAAGCCATTTGGCTCTCTCTGTGCACTCTGATAGCATCCCATGTCCAATAGATGGAGACATCTTATGTGAGGAGACTGGCAGCAAGACTCTTTATTCAAAGCGATTTTACCCATGGAATGATTAGCTGCTCTTATCAGTTCTAAAGAGTCACCATGGGTTATAAGGTCACGCCTGCAGTAGAAGCTGTTGGAGCAGCTGGTGAGAACAGGACAGGCACAGCCAGTTGTTCAGGATTTTGACTGCTCTCAAAGTCAAGGGAGCTGCAGCCATGGCCAGCTTCTTGGTGCCAGTAGCATGACCTGTCAAACACAGATTTGTCTGAGTTATTGAGAACTAAATGGGTTAAAATCAAAAACACCAGTAATGAACCAAGATCATTTGGGTGCCTCAAAATTAATTTCCATTATGAGCTGTGTTTCGGCATAGACACAGCATCTCCCTTGAAGCTGTGATTGTGTTGTCCTTCTCTCTATGTCATAAAAAGAAGTCATGTGATGAATTCCAATTATTTACTGCTAATATAAAAATGCTAAACTTCTTCTTGCAGAAAATTATCCCACAGAAGCAATCCTGACAGTGCATTAAGGCACTCTTGATCCTAGGTAAGGTTTTCAAAAAGTGGTATTTGTGGTGGTAGTGGCAGACAGAGAGGCATCCAGCAGCTGAATCTTTCCACAGCGTTTTCCCAAAAGAGGCATTTCCTGCTTGAATAGTAATAAATAGAGGAAAAACTCTTTGTCATTTGCTAATTACTCCTGACTTCCACACAAGTTCTGAGTTTACTAAGCTGGAATTTTTTTGAGAATAAGTGTTCAGTGTTTATTTTCAAAGACGGAGATATTTATCCTTAGACAACATCTCACTGCAGTAGCTTTATTTCTGTTACATGACAAATGGAGGTGCAATCGTTTTGTCAGCTTAAACTGAGAGGAAGGAAATCACACAATAGGCAACTGATGGAGAAGTGTGTTTTGACTGACTGGTGGAGCACACTACAATAGAGCTAATCAGGAAACAGGGCCCCTGTATAAACACAGCCTCATAAAATTGCATTTTTATGAATGAGTTGCGTCATATGGTTTCCTACTACTTTTCACCTTGTGTGGTAATTTTCTTCTGTGCTGAGAAAATGAAAAGCAATGATTCTGATCTGGTAGCAGGACTTGATGGTGATAGTGTGTTAGAGGACCAGTCCACAAAGTCCAGGTGAGAACCCTTGGCTTTTTAAACAAGCTTTTAACTCTTCAAGTGAACAGTTCATTTCCTATCAGCCAAATTTACTGTCATTCCCTGTCAGCTGTTACATTTACATCTGCACAACTGGCTCTCACATTTGCTTCATTGTAAGCAGAAACATGAAAGATAAACCAGTAGCAGGTCAGGCCTGAAGCATTTCACTGCCAGCCACTGAGAAATCTCTTGGCACAAGCTGGGATTTCAGGTGAGACAAAGGAGTTAGGTACATATTTTTATAAAAGGTATAATGCTGAGCTTCTCTAAGCAACATGTGCCCTCTGGTTAATACATTGATTGAGAGTTTTGTATGCAGTTAGTCCCATCATCATCTATGATGTGCTTGTTGCAGTCAGTGCCAAGGTTTGTCTTTGCCAAAGTAGATCTAAGCCATGTCTGGAAGTGTATGTATTTGAACTGGGAGTGAACAAAAGCTTAACTTTGGGTATGAGCTAGTGTCAGATTAAGGATTTGGCATGCAGTTATTTGCCCCAGAGGATGCTATTCAAATAGATCTGTTGTGCTGTCAAAAAGGTTAGCCAGATTCTTGATTGAATGATACTAGAGGCTCTGTGTTAATTAATGGTGGGAAAATGCCAGATCCTTTGATTGAAGGAAGTAGGTTGGCATGCAATTGTCTCATAGAAGCTTTGAAACAATTTTGTTAGATTCACTGCATTCTGTTTCATATTCAGATCATTTTTCCTTTTGATCATTGCAAATTACATGAGCAAATGTCCAGGAGGTACATCAATGGCAAAATTATAGAACAGCAAATGTACTTTGGGTGCTTATCACAAGAAGAGGGAAGTCATTATCCACCACAAGGAAGAAGAAGAAGAAAGCTGCTCCCCAGCATTTGACCAGTTCCTAGCCACATGGGAGTTAACATTTCAGCCCCCTTCTAAGTTATCTGGTCTGGAAAACACTCCAGCTGTGCTGAGCCACAAGAAAGAGGCCCTTCAAATCATAAGCACCTGGATTTCAGTGCATGACCCTGGCGCTGACTGGCTTCACACTGTAGCAGTTCAGGGCCTGGAGCACAGGTGATGCCTGTTGACTTGGGGCATGTTTGCATGGAACAGGGGAAGGGGATCTGCGTTAAATTCAGAAGCTGTGTTTAGCATCAAATACAAGCCACTCCAAATACGCAGTAAGAGACTTGAGTTCATCGTAGCAACAGTTTGGGCTCCCTGTCTGTCACTGTGCATGCTGTAAAAGCCTGACTGGAGTGGGATGGGTACTGTGAAGCTGCTGCAGAGGGAAGGTAGGAAATAGTGTGAGGAAATAGAACTGTGTCAAATAATAAACTGAGGAGCAACTGGGACTTACTGAGAAGTCTCATAGTTTTTTTAGCTGGTTATCACTGCTTTTCCCTAAGTAATGATACCCTAAGGCTGTTTGTTTTCAACCACTTCGTACTTTTTCAAGAGAACTCATTAGAGTTTCTGAATATGGAATGACAGATTTTTGAAACAGTAGGGCTGTGATGGGGAAAAAAAATGAGCCTCCAGGCTCTGAGGCTTCACTGGAACTTAAAAGCAGGAGCCACTCCTTTAAGGCGGTTTTCTTCTTTAGTTGGTCCTGTAAGTAGCTAAGCGTTGACCTGTGCAGCACATCATGCTCTGCTTTGTCTGACAAAGATCACTGTGTAACTAACGGGAGAGACCAAGTCTCTTACAGGTCTCATGTCTGCTTTTCTGCAGCATTTCTGGTACAACAGCATACATCTTGTGCCTATGAAAAAGAGAGAATAAAAGCATCATGTATGCTGGGAAAGAAAATACATGGAGGTGTATGAACAGCTGCAGAATTTCACGTCAGAGTATTGATTTGTACAACACTGTCTATTTAAAAAACTTATGGACAAACAGAGTGATAAGTGTTGTTGAAATCACAGCAACCTAATTATTATTGTTTTAAACTTTGTCTTACTTTTGAATGAGGTGAATATACAGCATTTTAGACAGTTCCTGAATGGTCTGGCTGCTAAACAGCCTCTGGCCATGTTCACCAGTCTCTTTTGGGAGGTACATGCATTGCGAGGTGCCTCTGGGTAGAGAAATGTCTTTCCAGCTTGTCATCAAACACCTCTGACTTCCATCCATGCCCCAGGTAGTGAGTGCTGTTCTCCTGGGACAAGGCACAGAAAGCTCCCCTCACTCTCAGTTCTGTGCTGTATCTGAGAGCACTTCCATAAACAAATCCAGCCGAGGCAGTCCCAGCCTGGTCACAGGATGAAATCCTGGAATGACGAGGAAAGGCAAAGCAACCCCTTAGGCTGCTGCACTGTCAGACCCAGTACCTTCCAAAGGTGGGTCTGTCTAGGTGGCTACAGGAGTTGCTGCCTTGGGAAGCTGATTGTTCTAGTGGCTTCACCACATAAGTGTTGCTGCTCAGAGCAGCCCGGGGACATGCCACATTCCATGGCATTTGGAAGGGGAAAAAAAAGTGTAGACAGCTGTAGCCCAGCTCTTCCCTTGACAGTTCATGAGGTAGACTCAGTTTCATGGCAGAATTACTGCCCCTTTGATAATAGGACGAGCATTTACAGTACATTTAATTGTTTTAATTTCATTCAGCTTTGTGGGAGGTCAAGTATGAGTTTCTGCTGTTAGCTTTGTTAAATACATGTTGATACAGTAACGGCACTAACTTTTTGTTCTTCTTTCCCTTGAACAAGGCTGTAAATCACTGCCACATGTGTATAAACTGTTCCTAGAATTAGGGAAACTTCTAGAGGAATGGGAATTTGAATATAGGTTGTTTTTGGACTGTGAAATGCAGAGATCATATAAGTCTAGAGCCTCTGGTAGTTGCAAATATCTTGTATTGCCTTTCTGTTTAAGAAGTACCAAAAGTGAATTTCATAAGGTGAATAAGTGATCTGATGTCTCATCTCTAAAATAAGAAGAGCCTTTTTTCTTAGTAAAGACATCTGACGTTGAAGAGCCAGCAGTTTGTTGCTTTCTTGTCTCAAAATCCCTTTGGGCCATTTCAGTTTCTATGGAAAGAGCTCTGACAGGTTGCAGTTCATTATGGTGATTACTCTCCAAGAAGAATATGGCAGAACACGGCCATTTAAAATGTGACATGCAGGAGCATATTTAGAAAACTTCCAGGTGCTGCAAGTAAAACTGAGGGAAACAGAGGCAAGCCCCCGTCAGATTGAGTTACAAAGTGTGTGGGTGGAATGGGATATGAAGAGAATATAAAGGAAAGCCTGAGCATGCTGGCACAGCATGGATGAAGCTGCTCCAGCAACTTTTCTCCATGTTCTACAATGAACAGATTACAATTTAGTACCAGAAAATAAAAATAATAATGTCAGAAAAACATAAAGGTAGCAAGAAAAGCCTGAAAAATTGAAGAAAAAGTTAAGGAAAAAAACCTGTTGTAACCATAGCAGAAACTGAAACACTGAGGCCATTGTGGATGTAATATTGTTTTGTAGGTCGGCAATTGTTGCTTATTTTACAAGCTTGGGTCAAATAATTTCAGGTGATGAGTTTTAACAGGAAAAGTTTGAATTTAATTTTGAAATGTTTAATTTCATGTGGTGCAAGGTGCTGTACTTAATTAAAAACGTTTCTCCCCACTTTCAGGAATACACAGTCATTTATTTCAAGCTAAGCCAAATTTCTAAAACCTTTGTGCACATTCTGGCCCTGAGTTTTCAAACAGGGGTGCGAAAGCCTGTGCCTGTAGCTATGTTTTTTGATAGTTATGTTATTTGCTTGCTGGAGTAGTCCCCTGGCAGGACAAGGCTGGGGTATTGTTTCCTGCTCTCAGATATTCCTGCACAGCAGGAAGCAGGGTCCCCAGTAAGGCTTTGAGGAGAGGGTCTGGGTACCCCACCTGCTGGTACTCCTGCTGGGATGGGAGTCTAAGCTACTGTGGAGCTGCTGGGGTCCTTCAAGCACAATTATGTGCAAGTTTTCTGTGTATTGTTTTGGACAGGCATTAAGACATGTTGGCACTGGTCAGACTGAGATAGATTTGTCTGGCACTTCAAATTCATTGTGTTAACTTTGCAACATGAGCATCTAAACTGCTTGTTCTACTTATCACATGTAAGTGAAAAGTGAGAAATTGAGTTTGTTCTACTGCTTTGCGCTGAAAATGTAATTCTTGAAACAAGTTATTTCTATTGAGTCAGGGGATCACCACAGCCACAAGGTAGATGGTAACACATTGAGTGTGTAACAGCTATAGTATACGGTAAATGTTTACATGCCATCAAATATACAAACATTTGATTACTTACATGACAGAGCTTTTCTTTTGCAGTCATTGTTCTCAATTTTTCCATTACATTTTCTCATTTTCTTTTCTAGCTTTACTCACAGACAAACCTCCAAAGCCATTGTTCCCCATGGAGAACCAGCCAACTGTTATAGATGTCCAGCTGGGTAAGTCCCCTTCTGGGAATAATAGATCCTAAACTTCCACTCTGGTAGCAGATGGGATAAATTGGAAGTGGTAAGAAAGGTTTAGTGGTAGTTATGACATGCAAATCAATTTGCAGCTACTCATTTATAACTGTACAATTTACTGCCACGGCAGTTTAAGGGAATGAACTTGTATAACATCAGGGAATGGCTGTACTAATTGCTTAAAATGGGTATTAAATATAAAGCACTGATGCTCTTCATAATATGTGTTTGGTAAAGTAAAATATGTTTATATGTGCTGTATTGGTCAGTTGATGTTCACCCAAAGACAAATGTTCTCATAAAAGAAGTGCTGATTCCTTTAGAAGTTAGTGTAAAGCACTGCATTTTCAAGTTGTTCTGAATGTGTACCAGAAAGGGCTTTTGACTAAAATGCTTGTATGCTTTTCTCACTCCTGTTATATATTCTTCTGTGAAGCATATCTCTGAATCTCAGCTAGCAGCCTCTATTTTTTGTCATGTTAGAAAATAATGTTAGTGTTCTGCTAACTTTGGGGAGCTGTAGGGCATTGTGATACTGAAAGAACCACTCAGCGTTGAGGTTCCAGAGGGTTTTTTCAGTGACTTGAAAATAGATTTCTAATTTTAAGAGGCAGAATTGGAGTTGCTGTTAAGGACTGTGGTGCCATGAGCTTAAAATTACTAGAGATGTATTGCATATGGGGATTATTCACTCAGTGCTGAAACTGTGGCACTTTCCTTCTTGAGCTTGACTCTCTTCCTCCTTTGTGCCAAAGCTGGCTAGAATTCAGAGGTGGAATAGTGTTTAATGGCAAGCAGGTTCAGTGTGAAACATTTTAAGAGGGCTGAAGACTTTGTGCTAAAGCAGTTTGTATTTGTGAAATTCTGCGAGGTTCTACATGAGTTGAGTACCTAGACTCATCCTTGTTCTTAAACCAGGTGCCAAGCAGTGTCAGAGAAGCACTGTGGACGCTATGAAGTATTTAAAAATGGGACTTGAATTCTTGAGCGTGCAATCATTTGGGACCTTAGTGAATCTTAAAGATTAGCTTTCTCTCATACACCTGAATTGACTTATGAGTCTGTAAGGGCTTGCATAGGGAAGACAGCAATGGATCTGGGAAGCAGCCAGTGCCAGATGAATTCTGCAGACAAGTGTATATCTCCATATTTAGGTTTCATGCCACAGGGCTTGAATATCTGTAGCTGACTAGAAATTGCCCCTAAAAGGGTGTACAAAACAGATCTGGAGCCATAGTTAAAACCCTACCTGAGTTAACAGCAAAACACAGTCATTGAAGTTTGGATCAGCCCAAAAGGCGCAATTCAATCTCCTCCTTAAAAGCCTTACTTCTTAAAAGTCAACTTTCTAATGATTTCCTTTGGGAACATACTGTGTCTGTATACATCTGTGTAATAAAGGAACTCAGAGTACACATCTTTGTTTCCTGCATTTTCATTTCATCTTCATTTTTTCTGCCAAGTTCCCCTGTTCCAGCAGGACTCTGTTGGTTCTGCACTGAATTCTTTGTTGTTGTTGTTGTTTGTGTGAAAACATTTTGTTCTGACTGATTAAAAGGAGGTTTGATTAAAAAAAATTAAAACAAACCCCCTCCTCTCCATGGAGATGTGGCTCAGTAAAAGGATTTTAGAATATCTCTAGAGGGAAATACAAATCTTGCATCTTTATATGCTGGAATGTAATCCATTGGTTGTCCCTTAAGATCAGGGAATTTACATATGGTCCTTTTTTTTTCTGATATGTTAATAGGTTTGGTTATTGCCACTAAACCATATTCATATGATGGAACCTTAATTTCTTTTGCAGTGAAGTTCATTGATTTCCCTCTTGATTTAACTTGGCAAATAGATAAAGCTGGAAGATTCTCAAGGAGCGTGTTTGTCTTGTGGAGGCCACCAGCAACCTGGGGCAGGAAGGCTGTGCTGAAATGTGCCAGAACCTTGAAGGACTGGGAATCATTTGATTTCACAATGAAATATGGGAGAACATTTTGTGTAAGGTCACCTGCTGGAATACCTCACTGAAATCTTACTAAGCTCCTAGGAGTTTTGAACAATTGACATTCTTCAGTATTTTATTAAATATTAAAGGAAAATTCCTGTATTTTAGATGCCCTTTAGCCCATGGAGTCAAATCACCCAATATGCCTGATTTTTCAGTCGTTATGCAAGTATGAATGTGCCACTAAGCTACAAAAGAAATGGAGTTTAATCCATCTACTTGTTCTGCAAAGATTATTTTAGTTTTCTATTGGAAAGCTAATCTTTAAAGAAATAGCTGTCTTTCCTCTATAAATAGAAGAGATTAATAATTATTTACTGTCTTTATCCTTAATGATTACCATGATGCAATGCAAAATCTCCCTAGGCCTCTAGGCAGTGGCCTAACTATTTAGCAGCTTATTTGGCCTTACTGCAAACTTCAATTTTCACCTTTTAGGTTTCAGATCTTATAAGAAGTTTTAGTGAAAAACAGGTATGCACAGTTCTTATTGACAATGGATAAAAGAGCTCCTTCAGGCTTCAAACATGGTCCAGAGCCTGCCTTGTTCTTCTTAAGGAGCAAGAATGTCCTTTGTGCTGTTTTTTTCTTTGGAATGTGACAGAGATCTAAAATCAATCTCTTCAAGATTAGAGAGAAGCAGAAACTGTAATTTGCTTCTTTTTTGTTTTTTGTATTTGCTTGTGGTGGAGAAACAGAGCCAGAGATGGGGGAGGGTTGACAGGAGGACAAAAGAGCATCCCAGAGGACTGGGTAAATAGTCCAAAACAGTTTCACTCAGTTGCTTTACCAAGTCAGATAATCATTTCATCTCTGGGCCAACCTAGAAAATAATGACTGTGGGTTTTTTGGTTGTTGTTGGCGTGGTTTGGTTTGGTGGGGTTCTGTTTGTTTTGTTGTTGTTGGGTTTTTTAAATTGTCCATTAACTGCTTCCTTTTTGTAAAAACAAAGCCAGAAAAAAACAAACAAACCTTTTTATTTGTGTTTTAGATTTTTTGCATTGAGATCAGTATAGAAATTGTTCTTAATTGCATAGTATGTGATACATTTAATCTTTCTCTAGCTTGGTGTTAACAAATAATGTTCGTTTTTACTATATAGTTATGTTTTGCAAATATATGGCAGTACTCTGATAATGAAATGTTCTTTCTCAAAAAAAAAATAAAATTCCTGAATTGTCTTCATGACATTAAAATTGGATTTGATAGTACAGTCCAAACTACACACAGCTCCTGTGCCCAGGAGATGGGGTGGCTTTGGCAGAAGGCCTTTAAGACCATCTCCCATATGAAGCTCTGACTGGAAATTTATTAAACTGTATGTCATTGTGATTCAAGGTTGAGTTGTTCAGAGACTCCTTTTTTAAAGCAGGAGCTTGCTGTTACTTTGCCCATTTAAACCTAAGTGTGCTTATGGATTGTTCATGCCAAATACCTGAGTTTAGAGAATTCCTTATGTGATTTATAAGAGTAAAGATTGAGACCTCAGTCAGGTGTCTTGGGGCTGTGAGCAGTAAGTTTTAAAGATCTGTTATCTATTTTCACATACAGCTGTCTGACAGCAAGTGGAGCATGCTGTGCTGTAAGTCTTAAGATGACATACTGCTCTGCTGATTTCTTAATTCAGTTGTTATATTCTTTTCCAGGTAATTTTGTTCACTCTTAGTGCTTTGAGAGCATGGGAAGAAGGAAAACCACTCTTTGGTGTTTTGATTGCATGTTACAGAGTAGGTTCTCCTCTGAATTTGCACAGTTTTAGTAGCACCAAGAAGCCAAAATCCCACTGATCCCTGGGAGCTGTTGTCCTGCCAGCTCTCAGCTGGTTTTAAAACAGTATGGCAGAGCCTTTGTGGGAGAAAGTTGTGCTCTGCTGATTTTTGCCTGGACACAGATCTGTAAGAATCTGTATCTAGCCAGTCTATGTATAAGCAGCTGCCAGAGTTCTTTAGCTTGCACCATGGCTGCTATTTTTCATTTGCAATGTTTCATTTTCAATGTTCCACAGAGTATCAAAAAAGCTAAAAATACATTATCAAAACAGACGCTAAATCTGTTAATTCTGTACCATTTATTGCAGTGACTGCAGTGTTAAGTTAGGCTTCTTATGAATGAGTTAGTTGAGTGGAGTGAATTTTCCATGTTTGGGTCTATGTTAATTGAATATATAATTTACATATCATTTGCTTTTCAGCTATGTCCTGGTTTTGTCTTCAGGTGTTTACTTAAGAAATGTAGCAGGAGTCTTACAAAACAAAGCAAGAATCCTCTCTGTAAGTTCATTTACTGAACAGGAAGGATGTCAAGGGGTTTAACTAGCTTTTGTCATGGTAGTTTCTCTGTTTCTAAAGATGCTGAGGAAAGAAAACACATAGTTTATGAGGACTGTCATTATTCCTAATAGCTGAACTGTTCAGAAAGATTTTGTTTCTAAAAGATTTAACAGCACAATTCCCTGGGACTCATTATTAGGCAGATCAATAGAGATCAATAGAGCTACTGTAAAACAAGTGCAAGGGAATATACAAAGTTACATCTGCTGACAGGTATAGGAATAGACTAAAAATAGGAATAAAAAAGTCCTTTTGGTTTGCAGCACTGGCTGGAAGGAATTATTTGAGAAGTGAAAATTCATGCATTTAGTGACATTTTAAATATACCACTTCACTCTCCACAGTCTTAATTTTCACTGAGATATCACTTCTTAAATAATAATTGTTAACAAAGAAAGTCCTGCAAGATGTTTGAGGCATTAATTTCATAACAAGCCTACTTACTCAAGACAATCTGTCTCATTACAGATTTGCTCATTAAATCTTACATTATTCGTATTTAAAGATATAGGTATTTGATAAGCAGTTGAATATAGTGGTGATCTTGGACAGAAAGCAATTCAGAAATTTTGAACTGTAAAATGCTTCAAATAGAGCAAGTGATTTGAAAGTGAACTGGGGAAGAAATTCTTATTTAGTGTGCTTGCAGTGTGGAAAGAGCCCTGATACTTGTCTGTGGTCAGGCCTCTTGAGTTTTGTGGACATGCCTTTTGATTTGGGGTTTGATTAAAGGTTCATGTGTGATAAGTGCTCAGGAATGTAGTGGGCATGTTTGAAAAACAGGGATCCTGGATGTTGGTTCCTCCATTCTCCCTTTCTTTCTTCCCTCAGCTTCTCCCAGGCATTCTCCAGCCTAGGGCTTAGCAGGGGCTCTCAGAGGGAGATCTGGGGTTTTGTGAGCTGGGTCAAACCCAGAGCTTTGCACCTCCCAGCTCGTCTGGGATGGAATAGAAGAGACAAACATTGAGGAATCAGAGGTGGCCTGGTCCCAACATGTCCTGAGTAGGCAAAGAGGCTGACTGAGAGTTATCCATAAAGAATAACTGTTCTTTCCTTGTGCAAGGCCTGAGTGGGGGATAAGTGACAGGCTTACCCCAAATCATGTCCTACTGCCTTATTCTGTCAGTGTGGAGTGTCCCACATCATCTCACAAATCCAGGTCTGAGTGATCTGAATGACAGAGCAGGGGGAAGGTAGGAATAAAGACAGAGAAGACCTGTGGGTAGTGTCCCTTCCACCCCAACACTGGGAAAAATTTGGTTCCCTCCATCCCCAGTTTTCCCTAAGCTGCACGTTCATCTCATAGCCCTGTTTCCTGTACTGTTGCTGTCTGGAGGAGCAAGCTGCTACCTTCACAGTCTCCTCCACACCTTCTTCCAGTCATCCATGGCTGTTCACTGCATCCACTTCCTCCCACAGATAAGCTGTGTGACATATTTTGTGGAATTAATTCATGTTTTATTGTAAGATATGGTACAAAGTCACTCATGTGTAAGAAATAAAGGTGTTAGGGAATTGTGCTGCCTCTGCCGGGAACAGGGGAAGCAGACCATTTGCATTAGAAAGAAGGGTGGCACCAAAAGGAGATGCATCTCCTCCAAAAATGGGATTGCCAACGGCCCAATGATCAACACCTGATGAACATCTCATCTACTTCGGCCTGGGTGTGCATCCCAATGCCTGGTTCCTGTAAATGTAATCAAGTGTCCATCCCTGCCCAGAAAACTATTCATTGGACCAGCAGCAAGGAGAAAAAGAAATATGAATATGCAATGAAGACAAGAAGGACAAAAGGATGAAGCAACACACTATTCAATCAAAAAACTGTATAAAAACCAACCCTGCAAAGACACACTGTGAACGGGGGAATTCAGTGCGATAGATGCCGGATCTGAGGTTCAGCCAATACCGACCCCAGGCTCAGTGCTGTTGTTTGTGGCTTTCTTGGACTTTCATTCTGCAATTTTTCAATAAAATTTTTTATTGATAAAGTCGGCTGATCATGTATTACAAGCTTGGAGATCCCGTTCTTCCCACAGGTGGAACAAACCTCATGTGTTGTTCCCCTCACCGGGTTGCAGACTTGCTGTGTGAATCACCCCAGACTCAGTGCTGGAAAATTATCTCCTCCCAGCAGTACCAAAAGCTCCGTGTTTTTGCACAGAAACACACACATAAAGGAGCAACTTTCACTAGGACTAGGAAATTAAGAGAAACTCAGGGGATGGTCTTTAGGACCTGCCTTCCTTTGCAGCACAAAGGATACAGTTCCACAGCTATTTCAGCTGTACGTGCCTGTAGGAAAGGAGGCAGGATTTACATCTATTGCAATCATTCTGTACTAATCTGCAGGGAATATTAGAGACAAATTGTCTGACATTTAGGTTTAGAAGTAGTTCCCTAAATACCCAAAGTGTATTACTGCTAATGCTTTGATGCTAATTTGGTATGTTGTTAATATCCCTGCTTTTCTCGGGGATAATGGTGAAATGCTGCACTTCAGAGACTTGGGCTGTGATCTGTGGTTCAGCTGGTGTAAATCCACAGTTGTTTTGCCTTTTGTATGGTTAATCCAGGTTTTCATCTGTGGAACTGAACAGTACTTTGGCACACTTCTTTCTTTTGTTTTAATGGGCTTGGAAAGACAAGCCAAATTCTGACTGCTGATCCATGGTTTTTAGACCCATTGGGATCCATAGGATTGGCACAGATATGTCAGAAATTAAGATTTAGCACTTTCCAAATTTTTTTCTGTACTTCTATAAACTATTTATTGCTTATGTTGGTTTCAGTAGATGTTAGGTCAGTATATTCTCTTAGGGCAACATGAGTATGCCTGTATAGAAAAAATTGATTAATTGGTGTCAGATAGACACCCTTGCAGTTAGTTTTGAAACACCAGAGCTATAGATCAATATGTTGTCATGTTGTCTTCTTTTTGTTCCAGGAAAGTGGTTAAGAGGAAACACTCCAGTATATCCTGACTTACAGTTGTCCCAAGGCATCCATCCAAGGGCAAGAGCTAATTTGTGATGATTGAGGAATGCCTCAAATCATCTTGGATCTTCCTCTGAAAGTAAATCTTCCTCTGAAAGTGGTGACTGTAGTGTGGGGATGTCCAGGACACAGACCTTTAGCATTTCACTAGAATTAAATTGCCATCAACCAATGCAACCATTTCAGTTGCCACAGACATGCATCTGTGCTGAGCTTGGCTAAAGGCTTTCTTGTTTGGTTTCTCAATTTACTTAATTTCTCAATTTACTTACTGGGAAATGGGCACAAATATGTTTCTGCAAAAATGAAGTTCAGCCCATGAGACAGGAAGTAGAAAAGATGGTCTTAGTGGAGAGCAGGGGCTTAGGGCTGTTGGTAATAGTTGTGGGGCTTTTTTATGTTATAACTCTCCTGACCTTGACCAGGGCTCTGTCCTCATTTAAGGTGAGGATATTGCTTCTCTAGTTTTTAGGAATGTTGTGACAAAAAATCACCTGTTATTGGGGAAGCACTCCAAGAAAGGCAAAGAAGGAGTGCAGATAGAAAAGGCTTTGACCTGGATTTTTCCCTCAGGGACCTTGCCTTTTTAGGCGCTGAGACTGACTGTGAACACAGAGACATTTAACTTCCCAGTCCACAGACATATGCTATTGTGCATTGAAAGTCAGACAATATTAATGTTCCAGAAAAGAGAACCACAGGGCAAAGTTTGCACCATTTTCCATGCTTGTTGGAAACACTGTCACTGGAAGAAATTCATGTGCTGCCATTTTACATTCTCTCTACAGTGTTTGTCATGTGAATGAGTTATTAAGCTGTGAATGCCTCATATATTCTGTAAATTACAGAGTAGAAACATTCTCCACTACTATTTTGACCTTTTCAGCATTCTGTGATTTGCTGGGCATGCCATTCCACATCTTTTGTTTACGGCCTCACTAAAACGTAGGGAAGGAGCTGAGTGGGCAAACAGTCAAAATATACGGGGCTGAGAAAGGTCAGGGTCATGCATCACAGCACTGCTGTTCAGTGGGCAGGGAAGATTAAAATCTAGACTAAGCCTTCTCGTGATTTTTTTTCCTCCTTCACTGAAAAATAATAGAAAATTGTATTTTGTAATCTGTTCCAAAGGCAACAATGCAGAAAATGAAGACTGATGGCATAATTTTTATTTCTTAAAATTTCAATACCGTAATGTCATGATCTTAGAGGCTGTGAAAATCAAAGCTGTCATAGTCCTTCAGAAGAAGTGAGGTGGAATTCTACGCACCAAATCTTTGCTTCATTTAAGTTGTGCTTGATAAATGTTGCTCTTACCTTCATCCTCAATACCCTTGTGCGTGTCTTCATCCTACAGAAACAAATAGTTTGTATTAGGTAATTGAACTTCGACCATTAGAACGAGATTGAGCCACAGTTTTCGTGTTAGATATTGCAATCCAATGAAGATCAAATGAAAGACAATCAAAACAAGGTTTCTCTTGAAATTAAGAGATATTTTTATTACCTACTGAAAACACATGTTACGTGACTTCCCAGAGCCCCTAATCAGATGAAAAGTAAAATATAGAGGAAGCAGTAATCTGAGGAAAAGCAGCAGCAGCACTCTGATTTCTACCATACTTTTTTATTTTAAAACAAGCCACACGGTGAATGATGACTGCAACGTTTTACTACTGAGTAGGTTTTTATTATCTGCTTCTACTGTATGAGAAGCTTACTAATCTTAACATGCTTGGCTCTAGTCTCATGAATACGTGAATATAATTAGTCAAGAAAACATCCACGGAGATCTCATTGATACACAGTCAGGTGTGCAGTTACTTGAGCTCACAGGAGCCTTACTTGAGCAATGTTTTATATTATTCAAATACAAATTTTACTGATGGTCTTGCACGTTGCATTAATTAAAAGGCCTTAGAAAATTCTGTTTTATATCCAGCAGAGTTGCAAATTTAAGTAAGCTGAATTTGCTGCTGCTATAATGTCAGTGATGAAGTTTGTAAATGGTGCTACGTGCTTTCCTGGCCAAATGTGATGTAACCATTTGCAACTCCAAGTGTTTTTCACATTTCTCTGATCAAACTCAGTGGTTTGAGTTGAGAATTTAAATACTTAGGATGTAGTAATTTTAATTTTAACAAGGAAAGCAACCTTTCTTGTGTGTTAAGTGTGCTTTTTCATTACTAGTGAGATGATTAAATATTAATTATTTAATATATAACTATTCTCTGAACTTTGTCACTCTTTATGAAGAAAAAGATTGTCCATATGGATGTTTCCTTGGATACATCCTCTAAATGCTTCTGGACTTGACACAGTATTTTGAATTGTTTTTTGTCAAGTCCTGAATATGCAGTTTAAAAAGTGAAACTGGTATGGTTGGGTGCTGATCAAATCAGGATTACTGCTTCCCAATCACATTACTGCAAACTTTTTTTAATGATTTCCTCATCTGTATTGATGAATTTGAAATCCAGTTTATAGATACTATTCTGCAGCCTGTCATTCAAATGTTGATATTAAAAAACATTGCAGGCAGAAAACTGCTTCGCTGTAACATTTGAGCACTGCCCCCATGAAGTGAATGCATATAGAGTAGCCAAATAATTTAATTTGTAAGTGCAGTGAGTACTTGTTGTTTAGTTTTTCTGGAATTCACCTGCCTTGCCTGCTTAACTCACTTTGGAAA
This sequence comes from Sylvia atricapilla, assembly GCF_009819655.1. Taxonomy (NCBI): domain Eukaryota; kingdom Metazoa; phylum Chordata; class Aves; order Passeriformes; family Sylviidae; genus Sylvia; species Sylvia atricapilla. The sequence goes on along the minus strand of NC_089174.1, from coordinate 9,978,956 downwards.
CTGAGTTGTAGGGACTGCACTGTGTACAGTAAGGAATCTGCTTTGCTTGATCATTGACCAAGTGCTCTTATTTAGGACTGTGGCTTAACTTTTCAATCAAATTGCTTTTCACCCTGTGGGCACATTCCCTCTGAGAGGGGTCTGTTGCATTTGAGCAGTTACTCAGAGGGAGGCAAGCATGCTGCTTCTCCCTGTATCACGATTTTAAATCCCCGCCTCTCATAGTCCAGTTCATCCCTTCACAGCCTAACCTGTCCTGTGTGAAATGCCTCCTCAGTCAGAAGACTCTTAAACAAACTTGTGATTCCAAACACGTAAATTTTTAGTGGCACTTGGGGGTTATCAGTCGCAGTTTTGCCTGTTAAAAACGCCAGGAAATCCACAGTTGCATCACAACACTCCAGCATGTCACAATGGGCGTGGCTGTCTTAGGTTATTAGAATAGCATTCTAAGGAGACGTCAGTAAATCATCCCTGGGAATTTGCAAGCATTTTGTTTTCTGTGCTAATTTTGTGTCAGAGCTTTGGTTCCCACCTGCCTTGTAGAATATGCTGTGCCAGCTGTGTAGTGAGGTGTTCTACCAACCTTTCAGCAAAACTGACCATGCAGATTCATTTTTTCTGTGATTTAAGACTCTTCTGTAACTAACTTGTAAATATTGGTGTTTCTGCATCACTGTTTTGTTTCCTTTTCCATAGTTATTTACCTTCCAGTTTCAAGCACTGAAATACCTGTTTCCATTAATCTCGTTTCTAAGGCTACATTAATTAAAATTACAGGTATCTTTTGATTGAGAGAGCTTTGGCAAATTTCTGCAAATAGTATTTTTTAATTGTGATTCTGTCATCCTACATTACCATGTCAAAAGTACATAATTTTCAGAAACATCACTTTAAGCATTTAGGGAGATGTTATCAGAAGTTTGGTTTATGTCAGCTTTTGGCACAGCAAAAATTAGGTGACAAATGAGAGTAGCTGAGAGTCTAAATTATGAACAGAGATGCTAAAACAGCATTGATACATCCAGGCCCAGTCTAGTTCACTGTGTTCTGTTACAGTATAAGCCAAAAGAACCTCTGTCTTCCAAGGGTGTGTTCAGTCATATGAAGAAGCACCCATGTGTTACAAATGTAGAAAAATTGTTGTCTTTTGTTGTGTCAAAAAAATATGACCTGATGTGTTTGGCATGGTATTATAGGTTACTGCCACCATGGCATGCCCTTTAAAGAAGTGATGCAATGATGTGAGCTCCCAAAATGAAGCCTGCTGTCTATGGCACCCAAGTGATGACACTTCAGACACACCTAGAACTCAGATATCAATGGAATGATATCACCTGTAGGAAAGGATGCATGGCCTCATAGTGACAGTGTAGTATTCCTGCTCTAACAGGAGCTTAATTTCCATCTGAGGAGACGTTGCTCTGCTTGAATTCCTGTTTCTTATGGTCTGAATAGGATATATTTTGTCTAGATCTTCGGGAATTTTGGAAATATGTGAGCACATTGCTTGCTGGGTTTTGTTGTTGTTCTTCTAATGGAAACCAGAGAAATATTTTCAAGCAGATTTTCAGGGGTTTTTTTTTTTGCCAGACAATAATGAATGATTTTGAGATCAAAAGTGGGCAGCAGAACATCTGGCATGAGTAAAATCTTGTCATTTTTTTTGCTATATCTCTGATTGAAATCACCAGTTTTCAAAGCTGATGCTGACTCTGTTGAATCTAATTTAGCTCCTGCATCAACTCAGTTGAAGCGTAAGTGTAACTGGGAAGGGAACCAAAGTTCTCTAGCAGAATGTCACATCTGCAGTAACAGACACGTGATTCCTCACAAACACCTGTTTTAATAAACAGCCAATTTGCTAATTCTCAGTTATGCCCACAAATAGCATCTGTTTCTGGCCAGTTGTCTACCTGAATATAGCATCCTTCTTAATCAGTGAAAGCCTCTGTTGCATAACTAGTCTGACTCATTTTCCACCCAGAGATGGGAATTACCCACTCTGCTCTCTGCCCTTAATATCCTTGAGGGAATTGGTGCAAAATAGAAAGTCTGCTGGAAAGGTTCCACCCTCCCTTCCAAGCAAATAAAGCTGTCAGGGCTTTGATATGTACATAAAAATAACTGCATTTTTAGAGCTGGGTGTTATTAAAACACCACATTGGCTGAATGATAATTAGTGATGGACCAGTGGAGCACCCAGGGCATTCCCACGGTGGATGTTGCTTTAATGATAGCTCAAAACAAATTTCCAGACATTTATAGTTGAGGTTGGATGCTGCTGAGAGAGAAACAGAAACACCTTCCTAACTCCTGGAAGCCAGCACCACGTTCTCAGCTGAAGGGAGCCTGGACAGTTGATCCAAAGAAACCTGGCATCACACACTTCCACAGTGCTAAATATATGGCTCCCACCCTTGGGCCATTGACTTTGAAGAGAGCCTGGCATAAGGGCACAGGAAAGACTTACTGTTCTTCCTCAGGAAAATTTTGTATCTTTAGACTGAAATTCTGGATCTAGTAATAAATTCTCTGTATAAAGGCTGTGTGTGCAGCCTTATGGTGCCAATAAAGGAGTAAATAAAACTGTAACACTATATAATCTCTAAATAATTTCTTGTCTTCTCCTTTGAAGGTAACAGTCTCGTGGGAGGAATTGTGGTGATAGGGCTAATCCTTTTCTCTTCCTGCCATGCCCCATTAGTAACTATAGAGATGCAGTAGAAGTGCATTCAGGTATTAAACTGCTTTATTGCTTTTCTTGTTTAAACATTCCTAATGGGATTACAACAGAGGCCATTGCACTCAGACAGGAATAAACTTCTGACCTCTGCCCATGCATGTAGGAAGTAATATATTGTCTCCTGTGCAGTTATTACAAGTAGTAAATTGATGATACAAACTGTCCAGTAGGAGTGAGGGACCAGGGAGACAAAGCAATTACATAGCAAGATTTTGGCAACTTTAATCTTTCAGGGGCAGCATAGCAGCAGACCATGTACCCAATACAATAACCTGAAACAGTATGATAATATAGCCAGGGAGAAGTGACTCTAACCCAGCAGAAGTGAAGCCATGACTTAAACCTTGACATCAATTTTTGTAAGCCGACTTGTGCTGCTTGTTAGCAAAAGACTAAATCTTTCATCCTCCATGGTAGTTCTGCCCAGAGGATTGTATTTGATGGAAAATCAGCTCAGTGGAAGCCAATCCAAACTGCTTGTGGCTTGAATTATATTTTTTAGAAATCAAGCTGTCCAAAGTGCTCTGAAAACAATGTGGTTCTGTGGTCCCTGATTAAAAAAAAATGATGGAACTGATTATTCACTTACATTTTCAAAAAGAAGTATTCATGCAGTACAAATTGTCTGATTAGTGAGAGATAAAGCAATCAGTCCCTTAAACCTCTCCTGTGACTGAACAACCAGCAGTGGTAGATGTTTATGGTTTGAGTCCATAATGTCCCCTGACAAGGGAGTTCACTGGATGGAGGTAGGCAGAGATAAAATTAAAATCGAATAAAAAACAACTGAAGCCTATGGACAAAACTGCAACATTCTATTCTTATTTTCGAGACAAATGGACTCACTGGGATTTTCTGAATGTCTCTCAGTGAAGTTGCATATTAAGTACCTTGAAAGCAAACGATGCAGCACAGGAGGGAGTTGGCCACTTGCTGTGCACTGAGCAGAGATTTCTCATTTCATCCATCATTCACAATGTGCTGCAGTACTTCCAGAACTTCTGGACTTACCTAACGTGGGGTGGAATAAGACCAAGAGCTCCATCTGCAACGTGTGCTCTGCTCTGAACTGCATGTGATAAGGTGGTTTGTAGTTGCTGGGTTTATTCCTACAGAATATTGTATGGCTGTGCACCCTGCTTTTTAGAATACATGGAATTATCAGCTTTCAGCTAACAAGAACTAGTTATTTATAAATCACAAGACTGACTTACATATCAGGCTCAAGGGGCTTTTTGCCTTTTGTTTCCTGTAAATGTAGATTGCACTCTACCTGTAAGTACATCATTAGAACTGTAGTTTAATAACTGCTCTCCAGCTTCTCCATTTCCCACAGCGTATCCCACAGACCTTAATGGATTTATGGATTTCCAGGTCATCCCACATATGACTATCCATACAACAGAGAGCAGGCTGTATAATAATTTACTCAGAGTAGCAGTAAAAATTTGCAGCTAATAGTAATAGTTGGCCAACCTTAGGAGCTAGAGATTGATCTCCCTAGACCCTTCCTGGTTCAGCATCCCTTGTGTTATGATTTAAGAAGCTGGAGATCTTTAAAAGGCTGAGACTCTTGGAAAAATTCCAAGATGTTGATGAATTTGGCAGTGTACCACTTCTCTCTTTCTGTTCACCACTTCATTTCAGTTAATTTAAATTCCATAATCAAATTATTAAAATAGCTTTCATTTGTCAGCTTCTTAAATACACTTCTGATCTTTGCTGTTGAAATGTATCAATGTGTGTGATTGGAGAGGTACAATCATCTGTAGTGCCCAAAATTATGGAATTCTAGAACAGTTGGAGTTGGAAGGGACCTTTAAATGTCATCTAGTCCATCACCTCTACTAGGAGGAGGGATGTCTTCAACTAGATCTGGTCACTCAGAGCCCAGTCCAACCTGACTGTGAGTGTTTCCAAGGATGAGGCCATGCTCAGGTACATGGCAGCCACAGCAGATTCTTACACCTGAAGCAATTGCATCAGTCCCTGCAGTTTGCTCTCAGTCACTATGTGCCCAGTCCCTGGTCTGGGTTGCTGACAGGCAGAACTTCGGCTGTTTTGGTGATTGAAGAAAGAATCTACAAATGGATTTTTGGGGGAGTGCAGGGGGGTGGGAAAGGGAACAGTGAGGACTACATTCTGCATGTCCTCTTTTTGTTACCTCTTCTTTTAGATTTTAAGCACTATGTCACAGACTGGTTTCCAAAACTGAGGTGAAGTACCTTTAAAAAAAAAGTTTGCAGCACTTGCAGCCTATTGCAGCAGACATTGTTTTATGTTTTAGTGTCTGGCTGGCCCCAGCTGTCACATCAACCTGAAAATCTTTATTCTATGTGTATTTTGTGCTCCCTGTCCTATTCGTGTCTGTACAAACCCAAAGCACATGCAGCAAGGTTACTTCAAGATTTATTTTACAGCAAATTCATTTCTCTGGATGCCTTGTGAGATTAAAGTCGAATTTAAAAGAATCATTTTCCAAAAGAGAAAGCAAACAATGATTTAGCTGGTCCATACACCATCATTCACCATTCAGGCTTGAGACAATGGCAGCATTATGTCACTGTCTTAAGTGTGAATGCTGCCTCTAAATTTGTATTTTCTAAAGATGGAAAGTGAAGCAGCCTTTCTCTGATGAAGGCTGGTTGTCTTTGATATCATAGATAAATGCTTTGATAGTTACTTTTTAATTGCTTTATTGCCAAAAATTTTCAATGAAGCCATAAAAGAGGAAAAAAAAAGATCAGCCTAATTGCCTCAAGATGGATATGTAATGCATAAATCTCTTGTTTAATGGATCTAGTAATAGACCACCTGTTTCAGTTGCCTTTTCCCATTCAGAATATGAATGAATGATTCTCTCAGATATTCACAAAGAGAAAACACAATTGCACCATCAAAAACTCAATGATTTTCCTTTTGCTTATTTTTCCTTGAGGTTTGTTCATTCTTGTTCTTTGTATCAGCCAACCTTGGTACATTTAACCTTGGGAAAATAAAACCCTTTGGTGTGATGTGAAAACCTTCATGCATTTTTGTTTTCCAGTTGTGTTTCAGATGAGAATAGAGAACCATGCACATTAATAAAACATTGCCAAATCCCCAGAGAGTCAGCCCTGATCTGCGAGTATTCCTTCATGATGTGGTCCATGTATATTCCCCAGTATGGATACCACCCCTCCTGCCCTGTTCTGTGTCTTTTGGTATTGGTATTACTTGTCTCTGATAGGATCTGATTGTGTTGAGGATATTTGGGCTCCACAGCCTGTCTTCTAATTCAATATGTTTTTAAAATAATAATAATAATAATTTAAAAAAAATTAAAAAGGACTGCACATCTTTGTGGATAAGGGCTTTTTCTTTTTGTGGGCATGTGAAATTCCTGAGCCGTTCTGAAGACAGGGAATTTTAGTAAGTAATCTTAGATTTCCTTTTACAGTGCTTGTTTTTTTCCTTGTAATTTTTTGGCCAGAGAGGGTTTAGTTGTTTGAGAGGGGTTTTTTCCCCACTAAGGATAGCTTAGAATACATTTTCAACATGCTGAAAGGGCATATACTGGCAGTTACCCACTCATGTCAGTAACTTTCTAAGACATGCTAACTTGCTGTCTTTTTAAAGTAGGAGCAGTACAGTTCTGAAGTAACATCCTGCTGTTCTAAGTCACTTTGAGACCATCCAGAAAAGCTGTCTCTGTGTGGTTCTTCCATGCTCCCTGCAGTAACTGTGTTCCAAAGATATGCATTTTCCTTATGAAAAATCTCTTTTCAAAGCTCAGCCCACAACAGCTGAAATCTGAGACTCAGAGGGCTCCTCCTATCCAGAGGCTTCATAAGCTCCAGTCAGAGATGAATGAATGAAGCAGTCTAGCAGGCATTAAAATGGCAACAAACAGGGAAGATGGGATGGGAAGAAAGGAGCACTCATTTAGAAAAAATCAAGACAGCAAGAACAATATTAATCAAGCCATCCATCGAGGGATATAAAGATTTTTTTTTTAATTTACACAGCCATGAAAGGAACCTGAGTGATAAACAATGAGAAAGAGAATGGCACATTTGAGGGCTTAAATTCAACCTGGTCAATAGAAGAGAAAACTGGTGGGAATTATTTGCCTGATGGAAGCACTAAAATCCATGTTTATCACCCATTTAAAAGCAGATGAGAGAAGGAGGAGCCATCTGTCAAAAGTGATGCTTGCAGCTTCTGAGAGAACCTGGAAGTAGTTTCTGATGCATGTGTGTCCATCTGTGTTGTGACCCACTGTGAAGTCTTTCACTGTTAGTTGAGGGCTGGGAAAACTGCTCCACAGTCTTGTTTCATCCTCATTGTGGCAGGCTGGAAATCAGACTTTATCAGCATTAAAACTTCCCCCTGAAGTACTCTATCCTTAGCAGGGGATTTATGTGTCAGCTTCATCCTGAGAAGCAAAGAGGAAAAGACCAGTCCACTAAAAGCTAGTTTAGTTTAACTAGATGTAGAAGACCTGTGATTTGGCAGTCTTGTTTCCACATGATATATGTAAAGCCCACATGATTGGAAAAAAGTTAAATCCAAAACATGAGCAATATTTCTTGATATCAGCTTTATTTATCACTGATGATATCACGAAATTGTGCCTGTGTTTCATCTCTACATCACAGTCTCTGCCACCATATCCAGCCCTCTCCTGCCACTGCCAAAGAGTCAGATTTATGATAAGTGTCCATACTACTATTGTTCTGATTTTCATGCAACACTGAGATGGTGCCAGCAATCACCATCTCTGTTCCAGTAGCTCCTGCACTACTTCCCTGTGGATGTCAGCTCCACAGAATCATCCAGTGGGATTTTGTGCTCGCTCTGCTAAGAGCAGCTAGATTGCCAGGCATGGCAGTGCAAGAGACACAGAAGAGAGAGCCCCCCATCACTGTTCTTTCTAAACTGTAGTCAACCAAATGCTAATAGCACTGGGATGTTCTGTTCTATTGAGAATTTTTTTTCCCTCAGTTTTGTTGAAAAGTTTCACAGTTGTATTGCCTGTGACAAAATTCAGATCAAAAATTGCAGCATTAAAGGAGCCACATTCAGTGTTTACAACAGTGCTGTGGTAAATCAGCTTGTAGGACTAAAAATTGTGGCTAAGAACTGGGGAAAGTTAGAGAACACTTTAGTAAAAGCTCAGAAGCCAAGAGTCAGGAAAGCTTTGCTCTGGAGTTACACTGAAATAGGAACAGTACATCGTGACACAGAGGTTCCAGGCAATAGGCACTTCAGTACAGCAAAATCAGCATGTCCATGAGACTGTAAAAAGGATGTAAAAACAAGGAGGGAGTCTGCTTTGAGAAGCATTTTGCAAGAACTACTGAGACTGGAAGGAGTAATCCAATCCCTAGGGAATACACTCATGTGGGGTTGCAGAAAGGCTGTTTCCACGTCTGGCATCATGATGGGATCCTTGCAGCAGTCTCCAGATCTGGCTGTTTGCAGTGGGAAGCTGAGTGTGAGGAGGACAATCTGGGGGGCCCAGAAGATAGGATAAAGAGCTGTGAAGAGTTAAAGAACCTCTGCTGTGTTCAATACAGTGCCACATGGCTTTGTCAGTGAGTTGCATATAGGGGAAATTTGAACTGGTGATGGAGAGCTCTTGTGTCTATTAAGCTGAAGTGTGTAACAAGAAGTGATTATGTTGTGTTGATGCTATGAGTGTATCCCAGACTTACAGCACAGGCTTTTTCCAGGGGAGGTGATAAAAAAAAAAATGCAGCAGCTCATCAGCCTGTGGCTCTCCATCAGTGTCAGTTCTTCAGTCAGGAGCTGGATTTTGCCCAATTCAGGATGTGCTGCTGTCTGACCTCATCCTGTGGCTTGTGGAATAAGAGCTCAAAATGGGAGATCAGAGGGCCCTTCTGCCTCTGTCATCTGCAGAAAGCTAGATGTCCAGTGTAAAACTCTTGAACCTGAAGTTATATAAATGACTTGATTTTAAAACCCTTTCAGAGTCAGTAGGATCCGAGCCATGGTACATAGCCAGAGTGAAATTTCTAGTCTGTAATTGTTAATTATGTGTGGATGTGCCATTATTTACAAGTACACTCTGTAGAGAACCAGTACATGAGAGAAAACAGCCTAGTTCAGGCTAAAATGATGCTATTTCTAATTACTGGTCAAGGCAGATCTTGTTCAGTATGTAGACCCCTGAGTACTGGAGATTGTCTTGCTCCAGAAAAAAACAGGGCTCATATACCGTAGAGCTTCCACCCCAAAATCTCTCCTGCGCTTCCAGTTTTGTTTGCTGCAAGCTTGTAGTAGTGGGGAATCTGGGAGATACACCTGCATGGCAAATGTATGATTTAATAAGGTTTGGGATTTTAAAAATTTGAAATAGTTATGCCAGTGCACTCCCTGCTATATAGTTATGCTAATATAAAGGTATCTTATACTTCAAAATACTTTCTTGTTCTTAGTGTTGATTGTCTGTGCCTGTTCGTGCAGATTCTGAGGTAACATATAGTTTTAATAAACCCCTTTGATAGTCTGAGTTTACACAAAACAAATATCAGATTATGCTTACTTTTTATGCAGCAACTCTATTTCTGGTTTTATTTCTCTATAAATAAAGAGCTAAGCTCTAGTTACATATGCCTAAATGCCTGAAAAGAGGGATTTGATTCCAGAAGCTGTTGTTGTAATGCAGTTAGCTCTGATTTTTCTGCTAGAAAATTTCATTTGGAATCATGTTAACGTAGGAGAGTAAAATAGACTGTGAAAGTTAGCTGTTTCTGGTGTTCGGAAGAACCTGCTTTTTTTCATCCATTCTCTATTTTATGAAGGAATAAGTCTAAACCCGAAGTTTATTTAGCTATTCCCAAGGAAATGGAAGTGCATAGTCTGATTCTGCCTCTTACCAGAGAAAAGTAATATATAAAACTTGTGGTTTGCCTGGGAGCTTGCAAAGCCTTATCCTGTTGAGTAAATCTCAAGTTTGGTCTGTATTACCTGAAAGAGGGGTTCATAAATAGCTGTACTAGGAATGGATGTGTTCATTGTACCTGGCAGTTTTACCATCATCTGCAGCTTCAGGTGCTGAGATACCCTGACAAAATGAAAACAGATGCTCATAGGTTTTTTATCTGTTCTTTCCCTGTTTAGTTCCTTGAATTTTAATTGTTGCATTTTGTGGCTTTTTTAAGCATAGTGTAGTGTTATGCGTATTCCATGCGTCTGCAGGCAATATGCTTTTCCCAAAATTCTTAGAGGTAAGTAGCCAAATTTTCAAAGGTATTGTGAATTGCCAGGAAAATAGTAAATCTGGACATGGTATTTTATCCAGGACTGCTAATGACCCAATTTATTGGCTTCAAGAGAACTTTCCCCAAGGCAAGTTATGCTTTTCCAGCCAGTCCTCTCCTGCTTCCCAACAGTCCCATCTGTGGCAGAAAATGATAGAAACTGTAGCAGGGCCATTGCCTTATTCAAACATTACTCCCTTTGCCTGCAATATGCTGTCATTGGGTATTCAGACAAAAGGGCTAATTCATTATCACCAAGTTGTTGTTATTAAGAATAAATCAGAGCAATTATGCATTATGTAGGCCCAGAACATCCTACATCCATTGCTGTATTTGCCATGATTTAATGGAATTCTATCCAAAAAAGGAAGAACCAGCTAGTGATGAGGAACTAAAGCTTAATAATTATGTACAATCAAATGTTTAACAGTCTTGAAAGGGGCTTCATATAACCTGCAGCTCTAACCATAAAGACAATGACTACTCAGCCCTATGCTCTTCATAGTTGTTGTTTTGTTCACTTCTGTTTGCACCACTCTTTTTACCTGGATTAGTTTCCATGTGCTGCTCAGGGAAGGATTCCCACTAAGAACTCATAATGCTAGTGTTAATACATCTAAATGTCTCCAAGAAAAAAATCCCACGGGGATTTTTAGAAATTATGAAAAAGGGGTTGGGGGATTTGTCCTTTTCCAGGGACTCTAAGAAAGGTTATGCACACAGGCTCTCCTTCATTTTACTATTCTGTTAACAGCCTGTGAAAGGTAGGGAAATGAGAATGATGGTTTCAGCAGCAGAAGAGAAAGGGAGAGATGTGGGGAAATGAAATAAAAAGTGGAACAGAAGTTGAAGGGAAGGAAGAAGCTGTCTGGGGGGAAAGAAAAGAAATGTCAGAAAGACAGGAGGAGAGAAACAGAAAACTACAGAAAGTAATCACCTATAAGCAAGAAGAAAAGTGACATGAAAACATTCTGATGGAGAAGAAAGGATCTTTTTAAAAAGGAAAAAGAAAAGCAAAAATGAGAGGCTTAAGAAGTGTCTCTACCTAGCCTCCAGCCTCAGGAGAGCTGTTCTAAAATTGAGGTATGTAAATAGGATACATCACTTCTCCTGCCCATTTACCTAGATGTATGTTTTATTAAACTCTGAATAATTTCCTCACATTATATTCAAACACTTCCTATGCTTGCCACTCCCTGAAACCTGGCAGGATTACCTGGATACTAACAACAGATCCTGACTCTACTTCTGTTACATATTTATGGTTAAGTGTGTGTGACTTTTGGTTAATCTGTACTGGCTGTATGTGAAGGGATAAGTCTGTATGTCCACATGGACCTTCAGGACTACACAAGTGTGCCAAAAACGGAGCAGCAAGTGTGTGTTTGGTTGGATTATGTAACTCTTCCAAAGGAGCACACATTCTGTCTCCTGCTCTTCTCCCTGAATCGCACAGTATTGGATCTACCATTAATTATTGCCAGTGAAGTTGAGCATATGGGCTTAAAAGAGTTCTAAATGATTTTGTTTTCTCTTTTATTGTTACCTATCTGATACATACCACAGGCAGCATAAGGCTCTTGATTCCCTTCACCAATCCCTTGTGTACAATATTGGAAGAATTCAAAGCAGTGCATATTTTAGCTGTCCTTTAGAGATGAATTACTGCTGTTTATGCTTCTTGCAGATGCTTGGAAACAGATTTCTGCATATATATCATATTTTGCTTGCAAGTAAGTCTTTAAAGCCACAGTTACATGAGATTTAAGTCTCAATTATTCTGCATTTTTTAAAATCTGAGATGGGTTTTTAATTAGCTAACAACAGTAAATCTGAAGTGAATGAGGGAGATACTATGAACTTAGCTTTTTAACCATTTCAAAATCATATCTTAACTGGAGAAAAGAGTCAAGATTCAGAGAAATGTCCTTTTAAGTGGACATGCCCACAATCCTGTAAACAATTTGGGTACGAGTTTAGGTGTTCTTCTCGCCCTTATTTAGACTGAGAATTCAGTGTTGAAGGTGAAATACTGGCCCTGTAGAAGGGAAAGATAAAGTTGGTACTAATGGAATAAACATTTTATTTCACTGTCTGTGTATCCTATGGACAGTGTCTGTGTATCCTATGATACACTGTCTGTGTATCCTATGATACACAGTATCTGTGTATCATATGGACAACTCAGTAACAGAATTCTGCTTTTGGTCAGAGTAGGTCAGCACACACACACAGCCTCATCACTGTCTCACACGCATATATTCATCTCTATATACTGTGCCTTGGAAAGTTCTGCATTCATGTATTGCAGTTTTACAGTGAAATTAACAACTGTCCTTTCTTTCCCCCCTCGTTTTTTTAAATGCAGATAGTGATTAAGGAAACTGTATGGATAAATCACAAAAAAAATCTTCTGTCCCTCTGCCTTGGTAGGAAAAGTCACTGCAATGCCTTTTTTTTTTTTTTTTTTCCTTATGTACAGTATTGTGTTATCTGAGTCTTTCCTTACTGTAATTTCTTTTTGTGTGTCACTTATTAAAAATTCTGACTTTCAAACAGCTACATAAATTTCCTTAAACATCTCCTGACTCAATAAAAAAGCAAGGAAGGGATTAAATTGAACACTCAAGCTTCATTCCATCATCTCACAAAAGTGTTCAGATAAACTATGAAATAAATCTTTCTGTCCTGTCAGGTCATTTCAATAGCTCTGATATTATTTATGGCCTCATCTATATAATCCTCACTCAGGAGTAATCGGAAAGTTCCCCTCAGTCAGCTTGCATGATCTTTAGAAGTGGAAAGTGCAACTGCTTTTGCTTAACTTCAGCTCAGATAAGGGACAGGGATCACACTAGTAGGAGGGCATGGTTATTCTCAAACAATATTAATGTTCAATTAAATGAAAAATTCTGGAGATGCTCACCCCATTTCAGTTCTGTAGGAACACAGCTGGAAGTGGGCTGCCTCTGCATGAGTTTTTCTAGAAAAGGATTCTGATTTCCATTGTAATTGTGCTGCTGTGGGAAAAGAGGTCCATTGGGAATATGTGGCTCCCAGTTTGCTTTGAGCTGTGAGATTTCAAAGGGCTTGGGGGAGGGAGAGTAGGTTTGGTTGGCTTTTGCTGTATGAGCAAGTTTTTTTGAGGAGGAGGCAATAACTCCAAAGCAGTTGAGAATTCAGAGGACAGCGTAATGGAAAGGAGAAGAACAGCTTTGGAAACCTAGTCTGTTTATTTTTGACCTGTTGGTGCCTCCTAACCCAGACTCGAGTTTAACCAGAGGCCATTGTTTGATTTTCACCCAAAAGGTGACATCCATCCACACACCCCAGGGGAAGCTTGTGCCAAAATCAGCTGCTGACATCCCCATCCCCTGCAGGCTTCTCATCAGAGGCAGTGCCGGGCCAGGACACAACTCTCAGCTGCAAAGGGGGCTTTAAAAGTAAATGTCTGGCTATAAAGGAACCTTTTGAAAACTATTGGCATGGGATCTGTGCCACAGCACATCAGTACACCCAAAAAAGGAGAGGAGTTTGCAAACATCATTGAGCTCTGCTCTGAGTGCTCTCCCTTTTTTTCAGTGAGACTTTGAACAGCTCCTCATAGAAGAAAGTGAGATTTGGTTTATTGATAGTCTTTAAAGGCTTGAGAAACATGGTTTAGAGAGACCATTACTCCTTGAATTATGTGCACTATGATTATCTGAGTTTCTAAATAGAGGCTTCAGATTTTTTCAATCTCCCGTTACATAACTTGGCATCACTAAGTTCAATACTTTAGCAGCATGAAAATAGTCATTGTCATAAAAATAAGGCTTTGCTACAGGTAATGTTTGGAAAATAAGTATGTTCTTCTAGACTAGTGGATACTTATACTTACAGCAAATATTCTCCTCCATGCCTAAAAGAATTATTATGGACTGCTGCATGAAAGACTTTCATTTCATATTTTTAAATGCAGATGTAGTTTCTGTGAATATTTTAAAAATTCAATTTCATCACTTCTGTTTCATGCGATATAGAACACTGTTAGGCAGCTTTTCTGCAGGTGTCTGCTGTTTTTTTTGCTTTTGTTTCAGTTGTCCCAGTTTGGTTCTATCTGAAAATCTTTTTGAAGTCATCTCATACACTGTATTGCTGTCATGGTTTTGACTGGCTGAGATGCCATGATGCCTAACCCTATTAAGCTCCATAAAGGCAGAAGTTAGAAATCCTCAGCATAATCTTAGCCCCTAACTCTTTTCTAAGCCACTTACAAACATACATAATATCCTTTGTCACGTATATTACACTCAGATAATGGAAGAGAGACATCTCTTGTACTGTCATAATTTAAACTGCAGTTCTAAGTTATTTTCCTGGACGACGATAGGAAGGTGGTTGAACATATGGAGTGTTTATATGCTTCTGTTTAGTGGGTTTGGTAACACAGATTTATGAGGGGGGATCTTAGGTGTTAGTTACTTCATGATGCCCTAGTTTGCACCATTCTATTTTAAAGAGTGAGGTTGCCTACTTTGCTATGTAGTAAATCAGATCCTGTCACTGTTACTCTGGCAGAATCCCATAGTATTATGCTTCAAAAGATCAGGCACGTACCAAAAAACGCAGCTAAGTTTGGGGTGGATATATGGCTCTGTGGAAGAGCCTGCCAGCTGTTAGTCATTTAGAGGGCATGCCAGTGCTTTGCCTGCTCAGACATGACTTGTTTCTCACTGAGCACCTCTCTACTTTTGTGCCCTGGCTGAAGAACAGTCCCTTTGACAACAGCAGGGCTCAGGTCAGCCCTCAGGTTATGGCAACATGAGATAGAATTTTGTTCTATAGTTAAAACACTTGTCCTTTATTTCAAAACTAACTGGAAACTTTGAGTATGCCCAGCTGCCATCCCTGGTTTAACTTCTTCTCCCATTTACTTCACAGTGACTGTTAATGACATAGCTCCTGCTCTCTTCTCTGGCATCTATTTTCCAGTGTTTCACATGGCAGTGGTAGATAACACAGAATGTGTGTGTTGATTTGGCATGGCCTGGTTTTTGGTAATAGAAGGGCCACAGAAGTGGCTTCTGTAAGAAGCTGCTGGAAGCTTCTACTATGTCCATAGTCCATCAGAGCCAATCTCTGATGGCTCTGAGGTTGGACATGCTGCTGGCCCAGCTAGAGAGGTTGGTAACACCTCTATGGTGACATTTAAGAAGAAAATCAAAGCAGTGGAAGTGCTGTTCTTTTCCAGGGGTGGCGTGGCACTGCGCCTGGGGTCATCCCAGCACACTGCAAGGAAACCATTGGATCTGTTTCTGACTTGGTCATCAGCTGGATCCACACATGATGGAATTCCTTGGGGAAGAGAATGATAGGTTTCTGAAACCGTCTTTGAAGCATCTGAAATTTCTAACAACGGCTTCTTGGAAAAGGTACAAAAATACCATCTGAACATACAACTACGGCAACTCAAAGGATAATTATGTCTGTGGCTTGGCTACCACACTTTATGAGCCTGAAGGATCAAAGGAGACTGATGAATGCTGAATGACTTTCAAGGAATCAAGTATATCAGTCACTAGCTGCTGACACCATTGATGTTCCAGCAAGGCGATGTGACAAGTAACTATCAATTTTGGCTATGAGAAAAGACAGAGGCAAACTACTGATGTGTTACTTTGATCTTATTTTAACAAGGTGCAAAATCCTTTCAGATTGGACCCACCATAATGCTTGCAAGTACTTATATTAATGTGAAATTTATGGAAATCATCAGTACCATTAGTTGAGAAAGCTAGAGATTTCTGCCTTGATTCAGAAAGATATTTTGTGCAGCCTAAAACCGCCCCAGCCTCTTGAGCTATCCTCTGCCTTCTCTATAAGAGGGATCCTCCTACCTCTGTGCTTCCCGTGGCTTTGTGGAGTGGACAGGTCTTGATTTTGGTTTTCTGGTAGTGGTTATAACTGGCACACCAAAGACCTGAGTTCCAACATCCCAAGTTACAAACGCATTAGTGAAGATTTATAGGGGGTACCAAAGCAAACCAGTGGGAGATCACAAGTCAGAACTACGATTTAATAGGAAAATTAAAATAAAGGCAATGTTACAGAAACACTGGCTTAAACTCACAGAGTCAGAATATGGTGTGACACCCTGTTGGTCAGGGTGGTGGTAGCAGTCTGATTAATTGGTGGCTGTAGTCCCATTGGAGTGATGGATATGGTTCTGTCAAAGCAAAGTGGTGATCCTGTAGAAAGATCTGATCTTTCTGCAGTGGTGGTTGTCAAGCTCCTGTCCTCTGGGAATCCAGTGCTGCCCATGGTGGTCCAATACTCAGATTATGCACAGGTAGGAATATTTAGTTCCTCTCCTTAGGGTGGGGCGTTTCCAATGGGATGATGTAATTCTGTGAGTCATGCTGTGAGACCTTGAGGTCCATTAGTGGAGATGGCCCCCCAGAGGGAGTTATCAAGGGTGACTCAAGGAGAAGATAAAGAGCACTGCCCTACCTATTTTAAGGGTTATGAACTGTGTAATAGAATGCAGACTTTTGGTTACATCTTACATCACAACTTAAGACAGGGTAAGTGAATCTGGGGCAGATTGTGAAAACAACCAACCTGAGTTTGGAGTCTGCCTTAGCCACAGCAGATGCTTGAGTAAGTATATTGCAGCGTGAATAGATATTACTGAGTTTTTATATTAAAGATAATTAGAAATATTAATGCACTGCATAAAACTGACACCATATTTCACTGTATTCCTTGCACCAAAATAGATTCCTTCAACATTAAAGTACTAATCTCAGAGGTATTTGTTATTTCCAAAGAATTAATGATCACTTAGTCAGCTAACAGCCCAAGGCAAAGCAGAAGGGTTTAACATTGTGCCAAGTGGTAACTTCTTGTAGGAACGACTGCTTTCAAAGAATTAGAGTTATGCAAAATGCTTTCAGGATGTGCCAATCAGCTCAGTGGTTTATGGCATTAATAGTCTGCTTGTTTTTCAAATCATTTACCCATTGTGATTTAGATGCTGCAAGTTACATTTACAAATCTAATCACTGCTTATAGAAGAACCAGTAATTATCCAACCAGTAAGTATATGAGCTTTCCCTCAATCAGAAAAACCCCAGGGGTATGTGCAGTTGATGTTAGAAAACGTGCCTGAGGACTCAGTCCTGTAGATAAATTGAGCCTGTTGGGTAGATTCTTTGGAAAACTGATCTAAATTAGAGTCCACTGAAATCAGCATTTCTGCTTTCACAGAGAGCAGCAGAAGTTACTCTTGTGCATCTTTGTGGGTAGTGGCAGGACTGTTGCAGAACACCTTGATGTGCTTTATTCAGACATAACTTTGAGTGTGTAGAAATTTCATTTTGAAATACCTCCAAGCCACAGAGATGTATTATTTCCATATATTGCAGCATCACTGGGAACACCATAGCTGGAGAATACCTTCAGACCTTGAAAGTTTAAGACAGAAATACTGTTTAGAAATACTGCGGCTGCCTGGTTTAGAGTCCTATTTCTACTCGCAGAACACCAGCTCAATTCACATTCACATGAATGTAGAGTTATATCACTCATTATCTGCCTTTATCTAAAAACTGCAAATGGAATATTGCTTGTGCTGTCAGGTAAGAATTCAAAACATGACTTATCCAAGGCAGAACTATTTCTTTGTGTCTGCTGAAGCCCAGATCTCTGTGATTTCTGCAGCCAGATTCACATTTTGTTAATGGAAATTACAATCTCTTCATAATTTCCCATCATGTTCTGTGGTTTGGGTTTGTTGAGTTTTTTTTCTGGTCTCCACAAATGTGGCGCAGACTGTTGGTGTAAAATCAATGTCTGGTGTAAAATCAATGTCATCAATGCATTTGCACTGATAGTGAAAATGACATATCATATATTCATAGCTGTCTGCATTGAAGTCCACATTTGGCATTTGCAAACCAAGACAAATTCATTACTTTAAATTTGTTAAACTTGTTTATGACCTGTGAGGGCAAAAGAACCGTTTTTACAGAACATGACTCATTTCCTCAGCTCTCAGCCTTGGGAGCAAAAGTATATCCTGGCTCATTTGACAGGACAAGGACTGTCTAGCATGACCTGTCAGTGATAAATAGGTTTCCATTCCTCCACAGTAGGGCTGGAATGAGTCATGAGTCCTGGACTTCTTTTTTTTTTTTTTTTTCCATATGT
Source organism: Sylvia atricapilla (assembly GCF_009819655.1). Lineage (NCBI taxonomy): Eukaryota > Metazoa > Chordata > Aves > Passeriformes > Sylviidae > Sylvia > Sylvia atricapilla. The sequence goes on along the minus strand of NC_089174.1, from coordinate 9,960,749 downwards.
GACTAAACATGCAATCTTATGCTTTTGTTACTGGATCTTTCCAGCTGTAGCATATTTGGCTTTGTGAGTCTCCACTTTTACCAAATGGTGCTAGAATGTGATAGTACACTTTGTGTTTTAGAAGCAGAGCCCATACTGTTGTTTTATTAAGGTGGTTGTTTATTTTCCACTATAAAACAGGTTTTATTTGAACTTGGGCAAAATATACCTTTGAACTCAAATTTACCATTCTGGGGGAATATGCCTTCAACAATTAAATTAAATCAAATCAACTCACATGTATCTGAGACCAGTGCAAAATCAAACATTCCGTCTAACTAGGACTTTGTTAACAAAAACTTGATAATTTGGAGAGGAAGGTTAACAGAGATTTCAAGAATGTGTTCTTTGAAATTGCTGAGAATACCTGTGTAATTTGACCAAATTACAAGCCTTCACAGGGCAGGTGAACATCCAGCCTCTCACGGGTGTTGTTTGCTGTCATTATTTGGGACTTTCCTCCATTGACACACACTTGGATTCAGCTGGCCAGGCAGAGACAGGCTGTGCTCTGGGACACAGACAGCTCTGTTTCTTCCAGGGGATGTAGGGATTGGACAGAAAGCAGGTTTAAACATGTGTTTTCATGCTGTCTAGAAAATTTTTCATCCCGTCATCTGACTATCATGGTTTGGAAAGACAGGTGTCTGTCAGGGAAAGCTGGAGCTTCCCTTGGAATGGAGAATGTAAACCCCCTCCCTCCAATTATTATAATTTTGTGATTGAGGGGTCTTTCAGGTAAAGATATAGGAATAACATTTTTTTTTCCCTAGGAATATTAAAAATACAAATGTAGTAGTACAAAAAAAAAAAAAAAAATTCCTGGAAACACTGATAGAGTCACCTGTTGGTCAGGGTGTTGGGAGCAGTCCAGATAAATCCTCCTGGGGTGACAGATGTGGTTCTGTTGGAGTAGAGATGATCCTGTAGAAGGGTCCAGTGATGGCAAGATAGATCTGGTCTTCCTCTGAGAATCCAGTGGAAAACAGGCTTGCTGGTGTCCTGACTCTCAGTTTTTATCCAAGTAGAAATTCTTGGCTCCTCCCACTGGGTGGAGCATCTCACAATGGGATGATGTAATTTTTCCAGTCTTGCAGTGAGCCTTAATGGCCCATTAACAGCAGATATCCCCTTGAGGGAGGATGGGTCCTGGAAGAGGTAAATCACACTGCCTCACCTGGTTTTAACAGCTGGCTCATTAACAGAAGGCACCCACTCCATGAGGAAAGGATCACCTCCCCAGCCAGTTTCAACAGATGGGAAATAGAATACATCTTGCACTGCACCCAAGACACTGACCTGTGGAGAGGATAGAAAACAGCCTGTGTGAGGTTCATTGATCTCACCCGTGGGCCTGTTGTCTGGAGCCAAATAGAGATCCCTCCTTCAAAGACTTGGTGGTCCCAGATAAGGGCAAAGTTGGGGATGTTGGCTTCTTTGCCAGTGTGAATTTGCTGAGTCCCACTAGTGCCTGGGATGTTTCTGGAGTGCTAAGAAAGTCTGTGGAGCATTCCTGCTGAGCACGTAAAGAAAAATTTTTGTGATGAGGAAATGGGCTTGCCTTCATTAAAATAAATCAGCTTAAAAATAGCCTTGAAGGAGTAAAGGGCCAAAAGCCAAAAAATGTTTAAAAGTTGTATTGAGGGCAGGCAGCCTTGTATTTATATAGTTGAACAAATTCCACAGCTACACAGTAGTTGTTAATCCTGAGCTGGATTATCTGTTCTTTCAAAAGCACTCCTTCTGTGGCTGCTGCTCACAGCTGCATCCTCACCCTGCCTCTTCTCCAGCACAGGCATCACCTCTCCTGCTCCACAAACACCTCCAGGGCAGGAAGGAGCCTGGCCAGCAGCACAGGATGGAGTGATCCATCCTGCTGTCCTGGTAAATGCTGATCATTACTCTGGGTCAGAGCTGCCTGTAAACTTCAGTCTGGTATTTGCTATGCTGTTATACTTCCTCCAACTTTTTAAACAAAAATAGGTTTCAAAATAGTTAAATATCAATTCATTAGTTTTCCATTCAATTCAAAATTCATATAAATTCAAAATTTTTTCCATTGCTGTGGTAAGAACTGATGTCTTCATCATATCTTAGATCTTAGCTGTTTCCTGTGTGCAAATGCATCATTTAATTTGAATGTCTAAGACTTCATTTAGAAGGAATAGAATTTTATATTGCATCAGTCTTTCCTGCATTTTTACCTTTGAAACATTAGCTGAATCCCACGTGAGCAATTTTTTTTCTGTCATCTTCCTTTTGGTTTCAAGTCAGGTAATAATCACTTCTGTGGTTTTTCATAAGTGGGTACTTTTGATTTGAATGAAGCTGGGATGTGTAGAAAGGACTGTTTATTATCACAGCATACCTATTGTACATTGCTACGGAGAGTCCTGCCTCCTTTGTTCAAGGGAATAGCAATAACAGCATGAAGCAGCTCAGCAAAATGAGAAACAGAATTAAAAAACAAAATAGCTGTAGACATCCAGGAGCTGATTCAGCTTGTGTATCAGAAGTCAACACTACTACACTGCTCAGCAGGAACTGGTTTTAGCTAATGGTAGTAAAAGGAAACACAGGAATTTTGAAGTGGGAAAAATCATTACAGACTGTTATGGGAGAAACAGGCTGAGAGGGGTGAGATTTTCAATGTAAATAAAGTTGTTGTAGGAGTGTGGATATCCCTGATTTTTCAGTGGAAACCAGAAAGTCTTCAGATTTGCATAGGTGCTTTTTAAAAATCCTCTTACAGGGAATTTGTATGGAACACAATAGCATCTTCCCTGCAAACTATTTTTTATTTATTGCAATTTTGTTATGTAAGAAAATGTCATAAAGCAGCTCAACAAGGCATGTGTCAGGTCGCACATGTCCCCACACAGCCAAAATGGGGCTCTGGGACTGCAAGGCCTCAAGAAAGCCCCTTGTGTTGTAGTTCACCATGCAGAAGTGAGCCCAGCACTGTAACTGTGTCACCAGACAGAGCTGCCTGAGCTCTGTGGTCGTTCTGAGCAGTCTGGCAGAGTCACTGAATTTAGGAAGGAGCATCAGCTGAGATAGCAGTGCACATGGTGATCTGGGTGTGCAGTGTTCACACACCTCAGTACACTGAGGATAACCTTCCACCCTGCACCCTAAAAGGTTCCCAGTCAAGGCCGTTCTGAATGTTTTTTGCTACTGATAATCCCAGTAGCTAGAGAGCTAAAGATTAATTCTGCTATAAGGTTGAATTGGTTTATGTTGAAATGTTGAAAAATATTTGGAACAAGACTTTGGTTTTTCTCCTTCATAGGCAACTTTTAGTGAGAACTAAGTAATCTCCTAATTATGGTATTTGTGCATGTGTATGTAAATTTGTATAGTGGTGACATCTGCTATTGCCTAATCAGCTTCTAAAGAATAACAACAATAATCACAGGAAATGGATTTGGGAAATCTGTACTTTAATTAAATCTGCTAAGTGTCAAGTTTTGTTATAGAACTTCTACTTACTGGCTGTAGGTTTTGTCTTGTTCTTACAAACAGTTAATTATAACCTGAGGCAGAATTATACCTTAAATTTGTTTTACTCTGCTCAGACCCATTGACTGAGGAAGAACTTACATTCTGCTCAAAAATCGAACATATTTTTTACTGAGATTCATAAGCCTTCCTGTTGGAGTCTGTATGCTGCTCTTCATCCACTGTCTCGGCCACAACTCAGGGGGAAAACTCAGTGTAAAACTCAGGGGGAAACTTAGTGTAAAGCTGTTGAGTATTATGTTTTCCTTCTGAGGGAGAATTATATTACTACTTTTTTTAAAGAGGGCATTTGTGTGTTAAACCCATATTCTCAATATTCAGCAGTCCCACAGTGTGTTGGGATCTGTGAGCACTCTCACAGTGCAAAGTAATGTTCCAATGCTTGCAGTGTCCTGAAAACCTCTGACAGGACTGGGGTGCCACATGTAGGGGACAGCACACACATGGGGACACAGCCAGAGGGACTGCTGCCTTCTCCACTTTCTAGGAGAGACACAGAAGTTTTTTGATTCAAGGCATAACTGGGCTCTTCATATGTTCTTCTCAAGCTCCTATGCTTTGGAACAAGGCCTCCCCAGTTCTTGGTATTACTGTGTGATGCTGCCTCTTCTACACTGGAGGAAGTTGAGTTTAAAAGCCTTGTTTTTAAAAATATTTTCTGGACAGGCCTGACACTGGTGTCACCTAGCTCGTTTGTCCCCAGGCATTAAATCTGTGCAGCAGACAAAAAGAAATTAAATAATCAGTGTCTTTCTGAACTATAAATGTAACCAGCAAATAGATAAGAGTTCAGTGTCCTATAATAGGATGTCTTTTCGCTGACTAGCAGAAAGGGAGTGACTCAGCCTGACTGTGTGCACACACTGAAATAGACTTTTTCAAGTTTGGAGACAAAGGCCTTTACATGCATTTATAAAATTGTCTTTAAAATGCTTGTGAATGAGTTAATCACACAGCCATCTGATTAGACATGAACAGCCTCCCTATTTTTTGCATGATTAGGTCATCCCAAGAGAATCACAAAACAAAATAGACACAGATGTGTCATTCAAGGGTGACTAATAAAATGTAGTTGAAAACAGTGCAGTTAGGAAAATAGTGCAAGTAGGAAATTTTCAGGCCAGTTTCACAACTCTGTGTCCTTCATCTTCCCTGCCAGAGCCTGCTCTTCAGGAAGTTGATAGAAAAAGTTCCCCTTGGCTTGCACAGGCCCAGACAGGTCTCTGCTTTTTCCTTGCTCCTTTTCTTTCCCTCCTTGGGGCTGCCTCCAGCTCTGCAGTAGCATTTTGAGCATCTGAGCCTCATAGAGACTTTTCACTTTCACATGAAGATTGTACTTTCCTATGAGCTCGCTGAAGTGGGAACTGCTGCAGTGGATTTGGGAGAGATTGGGAGAGATTGGATGACACTTAAAATCTGGGGAAGAAGAGAAATGGCACGACTGGCACAGTCATAAATGTGTGTCTCAGTAGCAAGAGCAAGCACAGAGCTGTACCCTTTCCATACCCTTGTAGAGGGAACATTTTGTGAAGTACAGTAGAGAAGCATCCTTCTCATTTGCAGACTTTCATCTTACCCTGAACTCCAGCGATGTGAAGTTTTTGATAAGCTGAGATCATTGTCTAGGTACTTGTAACTTACTAAATGGGCTTTCAATTACAAGCTCAGTGAGCAAGAGAGAGAGGTGTCAAAAAAATCATGATCTTTATAGTTTTCCTGCAGTTTTAATTGTGAGTGGCATCTAATCTCTAGCAGGCAGCTGTGAAATGCAGTCTTGGGAAAGGAAAAGGCCCCTAGACAGCTGAGAATTAGAAAGAAACACGCAACTCACTTGATTACTGGTGTAATCTTTGAGGTGTCTTTGCAGTCCTAAGAACCTTGTTTTACAGCTGTCAGCTTTAAAGAATGAATGTCATCTTTCCTGAGCCTCTTTTTCTAGTGGTAGCAGTTGTCTGGGGAGATAAAAACTGCACAGACTGACACAGCTGCTGATATGAAGAGGCTTTCGATGGCTCTCTCACCAGTGCTGTAATAAAATGAAGAAGTACTCAGTCCAGGATTATCTTGTAGCAGATTTCTAGTGAGTAAAAAAGCTGCCCAGAGTAAGTCAGGCAAGTTCTAAAAGTTTTTTACAGTTTAAAAGATGTTGGTGGAGGAAGGGGTGACTGGTTGGTTGCTACACGGCAACATGTTTTTTGTACTAGTGGAATGCCTGGACTAGTTCTGCTCATTCTGAAAATGTGATGAATGCTGTTATGGAAAAGCTTACTGGTTCTAATGTGAAAATACTGGGTACTTCCACTACTGAGCACTTCTGTGTGTTCATTCTAATGTATCCAGAGGGACTCCCTGACGGGAAAGTGCTTCCCGGCTCACCAAAGGTTGTTAGTATTTATTTAGCTTCTCTCCTCAAAGTGACTTAAAACTGGGCAGACTAAGTTCCTCGAATTGAAAGGACTAACTGGTATTTTACTCAGTGCTGGGGTGTGTCAGCCACATGGTGTTTGGCAATAAACATTACTGATTTAGACATCTGTGGGAAAAATCAATGGAACACAATGTATTAATTCACTCAGGTTCTTTAACAAATGCACCCTGAGGTTGTTCAATATGCTCTGGTTTGCTATGATGATAGAATTAGGCTGGCCCGAACCTTTTAAGTGTTATTAATAGCACTGCATTAACATTGTGTGCATAATCAGGGATTGCTTAATTTGAAGTCACCTTAGAATAATGTAAATTAATTCTTACCATGCTGGCTGATGGCACCTCAAAATTCCAATCTGTCCGCATAGAGTGTCACTATTTTGCGAATTAAGGATTCTGGGACTTGAGTTTTGGTGCTGCCAAAATTTACCTCAAAAACATTGGGATTCACTGTAGTTTAATGAATAAGAAGAGAAACAGCCTTCCTGGCTTTTTCTTATTTTCTACAATCTTTTCTACCTTTTGGAGGTTGAATTTAATTCTTACTTTCCAAAAGGTGATTATGAATTCTTATGCTTCCCAGGAATGTAAAAGTAATGAGTTCAGGCCTTAAACATTTGTTCTCCTGTCAAAAACAGTTCCTCTAAAATCATTCCCCCTGGAGAAAAATATGAATAATCTTAAAGAAGAAATCTGTAGGCAGAAGAGAGCTTCTAAATAAGTAGACCTAAGAAAGAGAAACAGTGAGCTGCAGCCTTCAACAGCTAGAAAAAGTATATCTTATATAGACACTAACTGTGGTTTGCTATTCAAAGAGCTTGAGGGAAAAGAGAGCTAAGGCTATAGAAAAATTATTTCCTCAGAGAGAGAGTCTGCAGGATATAGCCTGTTGCTAGAGTTTAAGGGAAAACTGAAAAATCTAATGTTTGATTCAGAAGTTGCTGAAAAGAAGAAAAAGAGCAGCTTTGGATGTAGGGTCTTTTCAAGAACTCATTTGTTAACATCCTGCTGTTCTTGGGAATAAGGCACTGACCTCTTCTTGACAGACTGTGATGGGCCTGACCTGATCCTAAGGGCATTTAAATAAACCCTCTCCTTGGTTTTACCCAGAGCAGGACCATGTCTCAAAGCCAGAGCAGTCAGTCATTCTGCATTTGCTTTCCTTCGCTGGAGAAGAACTCAAATCCAATTTAACCCAATTACTCTGCTGGGCCAGGCTGTGCTGCTCTGATGCCTCTGTGTGTGTTCCAGAGCAGAGCAGTCAGAGCTGTGTGCTGATCTCATGTGAGCAGGGCTGGGGGGGTGAAGTCAGTGGCTGGCAGTGCTTCAGCAAGAACAGGAATTCAGACATTGTTTGGGATTTTCTGCATGAACATGGTGCCTTAGCAGAGGATAGAGCTTCGATGACACTGGTATATAATTGGGGAGGTGGCTCAGAAGTGCCTCAGTACACTAATGACAAATCCTCTAATTGCTGAATTCACCCTCCCGGTTGACCAATAAGGCAGTTTGAGATGACACATTACCAGTAACCCCCCAAAAAAACAAGCTATTACTAAGAGAAAAATATCCTGCAAAATGCCACAGAAAATAAAACCCTTATTTGAAAAGCAAAAAGAGGTTGGGAATTGATGTGTTCACTTGGAAACTAAGCCAGTGAGGATTTGCATGTTCAAATAAAAATAAATAAAAAATAGCAGAACATTTAAAGGAAGCTTATTTCTATAATAATGCAAAATGTTAAGCACAGATTTACAAGCATAAATAAAAAATCAAGTCACAAAATGGGTAGAGACATTATACCAGCAACACTAAATACATGAATAGCAGCAGTCAATCTAATAAATATTTTTTCTTTGCTACCTCTGAAGCCAAAGAAATCATACTGCTTTAGGGACATGCTCAAAAATAATTCAAAGAAATATCTGCTCTGCCTTCCTGCCACTGCCAAAATGTACCATCTGAGATCACAGCACCAAACCACTTTTCACTGTTGCCCTGGCCATTGCACACATGACAAAATAAGATTTTAAAGGGCAGCAAAAATGATGAGGAAAATGTGATGGCAGCAGCCATGGAATTCATCCTGCTGAAATCAATGGCTGTTTGAATTATAGTTGCTAAACTTATCTGCCTACTCCAGGAATTTCTGAAACTTACTTTCTCTAGTCCAGCCTCATTTTAAACATCTGGATGCTGGTTTGCCACGCTATTTCCTCCAGAGGAAAAACAACATCCCATCATTGCTCGGGGTGGTGGAAGCACTGATCGTTTTCTAGCTCTGTGGGGACATCTGTTGTTGCATCACTCAGTCTGTGAGTTAGTGCCAGCAGAAGCTCGGGTCAAATCCTCTTGTTCTGTTCTGGTAAAACCAGCTTGGAATGTTAGTTCTGATTATCACCTATTGCTAAACCAAAACCTTTCCTTTTTTTCCTTCACCCTCAAGTTACCTGGAAATCACATTTTTGTGTGAGTTTAGAGGGAGCACAGGCGAGCTGAGGAGTGAGGAGCAGGGTGCTGGTGGTGTGTGTGACACACTGGGCAATCTGTAAATGCTCTGCTGTAATGACAGAGTCAGTAAAACCTGAAATTTTAGGGCTCAGTTTGGAAAAGATTGTGCTGGACCCCATTGCTGAATGCTTGAACATATGCTTATATCCCCTGGTAGGAAACATATCTGAGTCTTCTTCTTCTGGCCTGAGTTTTGTGCTTTTGCAAATGGAGATGAAGAACTCATTTTGAGGGCTCAAAAAACCCCCAAACCCTCCCTCTCCAGCCAGGGCTTTGAGACACCATTTTGTGGTGCAGTTCTTTAAGCAAACTGCTGGCAAACCTCTTCTCCATAAATCCATTTGTATGAAAAGAAACAAACCTGGATATTTTTATTATATTTTTTACAATTTCACTAGGAGCCGGTGTTTTTAAATAGCCTCCTGCTTTCCAAAAGCTCATATGCTAAGGGCTTTTTGACAGAGAGAATCTGCAGGTGCCTGTAGTACCTTGTACTGAAGGAGTACCTCTCCATTTAGAGGGCTCAGTCATGCTTGATGTAAAGTGCTCTTCATTTTATTTAGGTAAATGATAGCTTTGGCTTCTGTAACTAAAGGTTAATTCTGCTCTTCTTGAGGGAGAGAGGAAGACATCTTAAATTAGTGCAGAGCACCATCGATCTGTCTCTTGTCATCTGATTCAGTTGTCCCAGAAGCCAGCAAGGGACAGAATCACAAGAGATTATGGATCAGGAGCAGCCTGGAATAGAGGAATTCTTCACTGTCACTCTCAGGTGCTATGATGGCAAGTGTGTTGTGGGAGACCAAGCTCTGTCAGGTTCTGTGGTGGTGTCCTCAGAGGCACCCTTCCTCTGCACATAAGGTGTGAGGGATTTCCATCTGGCACCTGCTGTTGTTCTGCCAGAGCCTGTGCATCACTGAAATCCAGTTTGGGGGCTTGGCATGAGATGTGTTAAGCTTTGTTCAGGCTCTTCACCCAGGGGAATGAAAGCACTTCTCGGTGATTTCATGGCAGAACACAGGCTGCAGAAATCCTGGGATGAGGAAGCATTTATTTACTGCAAGGAACTCTGCTTGCCAGCAGCTGATGTGGGCATAGTAGGCACAGAAAGGTCAAAGGCATGTTTGAGCAGCTTTTATACATAATAATATGCAAAATGAGTAAGCAATTTTTTTCCGGCTTGTTTTACAGATCTCTTGTGCCAGCCTGCTACAGTTCTGGTTGAGTTTTTGTGGGGTTGGTTTGGTTGGGGTGGGATGGATTCTTGACTGTTAATTTATTTGTTTGGGTCTTTTCCACATGGAGCTAATTCAAGTGAAACCAGCTAACACCTTTAGAGACATGACCGAACCTGGAACATTAGGGCATGTTTTATGTTGCAGAGACAATACTGTTTCATTTAAATTCTTTTCTCCTTTTGCAGTGCCTCATTTAAAAGGAATGAATATTTTCTGTTTCAAAGCCTGTTTCAAATTTTCCTGATCTTTTCTCTCCTGTAAAATCACCTTTAAGTCCATAAGGGTTTCATTGGAGAAAGTAAAATTGTTCAAGAGAGGTAATTTAAGGACATCCCTACCCATTTAAAAAATCAAAATGGATATGAGTTTAAAGTGTTCCCAATGCAGTGAGGTGCTACATAATATATATACAGACACAAGTTTTCATTTTGGATATTTTATTGTGTTTGTCCCAGGCTGGCTACTCAGGTATCCTGAAGAGCTGAAACAGGTTTTCTCAATGTAATTTGTTGAGCTTTTAGGCTTGGGATTTCCTTCTTTTCTGCAATGACATGCTGTGGATTTTGCCCACACTTGGCAGTAACATCTGTTGCTGACTGACAGTAGAGCCAAACTAGAGTAACACTGCAGCTCATCTGCTGAGCTAAAAGTGAAGTGAGCAGCTTTAAGAAGCCTCTAAAGTGCACCTAAGAGGAAGTAGATCCACTCCAGAGAAGAATGTGAAATTTCCAGTGAGAAATTACGGGAAATATCATCAGGGAGGAACTAACAATACTACACGAGCTATCCTTCACAGCATAATATTAAAAGTTTTCTTGTATAACCCGTCCCCTCAGCAGGAGTGATGGCAGACATTTTCATGTCTAGGTATTGTAAGTGGTGTCACTGCCTGTTAGCAGCATATTTGCTGCTAGAAATAATGGGGCCCCTTTGCTGCACTGCAGTGTTTGATAATTAAAGGGAATTATTACATCCGTTTGACACATGCAAAAGGTCCATGCATGTGTCTATTCATGCATGGATAAATTTATTTACTTTAGGGTACGGAAAAAAAGGAAGATCATTGCATATTAAAGCTTATCCTGGCTCTCTCAGACTGCGCCTGGGAACTTGTGCCTGTGCAATACTTGCTCTCCAAAGGCATCCCGCAACTGAAAAGTAAAGAAACACAGAACTCGATCTACTGCTTGGCTCAGCGTTCAAAAGCAGTGCCTTGTTTCCCAAATGAATTTCTCTGGCTTCTGTTCCCAGACATCAGTTCATGTGTAATTTCTCTGGACAAGAGAGACTCTAAGTACCCAGTGTTTGTTTTCTTCACAGGAAAGTGCTTACACTGTATAAACCAGTCACTTGTCAATCTTCTTTTTATAAACTAAATGTCTTGAGATTTCTGTAGTCTCACTATACGGAATTTTTCATGTGTCCACACAGTAAAGGTTTTGGGACTGCTTTTTGTATTTTCTCCAGCTTTTTTTCTAAGACAAGACATGAACATGCCGTGTACTAACCCAAGGTCTCACAAGTACTGTCTAAACTTCCTTGCTTCTTCTTGCCCTCTAGTATTAAAATTTAAGGAGTAAGTTTCCATTTTCATGCAGTTGGGATAACACTGGGAGCTGGTAGGCATGTGTAGATACCTGTGTAATATAATGCAGATCCTTTCTGCTATCCCAGAGGCATTCCCCCTCCTGCAAGTAGATTCTTATTTCTTATTTCTAAACTCCTTGCACTTGGCTAATTAAAATTTAGTTAATTTAACTGGGCATAGCTTCCCAGTGATCCCCATCATTTTAACTGGTTTGTCCTTCTCATGACGTGTCACTGAGCCATAACTTGTCACCTGCAAATGTGTCAGTACAGGATCTTGTCTTTGCTTGCAGGTTATTGATTACATCAGTAGCTCAAGTATTGCTTTTTGCAAGCCCTCCTGTGGAGCACACACACCTCAGGCTCAGTCCTGGCTGACAGCATTCCTGCCCATAGCTGATATCCTCTTCCCTGTGATCTGTACAGCTGTGTCTACATGTTGTAAACAATTAGACACTTCTTTCATAGTCAAGTTTTGCTCTTGGCTTTTGCATTTTATGAAAGAGAGGAAATAGTGGAAGTCCAGATCTTCACAGCCTCTTGTATTTTGGGGCAGAGGTTCTTCACAGTGACATGAATAGACAGACCTGTCTCATGGTTTTTGAAAATCTCTTATATTCCTACCGCAGGAGAATGAGTGGGTGACAGATAAGTCGAAGCAGCTCACCAAACCTGCCATAACATAACTGCTTGTCTAGCAAAAGGTACAGAATTTAAGAGTTTTGTTTCACAGCTGGACTGTTAATCTCATTATTATATTCACTTGTCAGAGCATGTTAATATAACCAAGTGAAAAATGCCCCTAGACACATTCCTATTGAATATTTAAAATGAAGAATTAAATGTGACTTTCAAGACATATAAAATAAGTGATGCTAAATCATTATGATCATTAAGGAAGGATTGGTTATTCTATATGTGTTCTGAGAGTCCTCCTAAATATAAATCACAGAAAATTCAGCTAGAAGTCAATTGAGTAATGAAAAAATATTATTATCTTCTTTTAAATCTCCGGGGGTTTTTTGTTGGTATCTCTTTTGTTAGGGGTATTCCTTAAGGATTGAAGTGGAAATATAAAAAATATAAGCTGAAAATTTGGTCAAGAAAACTATGCAGGTAGAAAGAATGTCAGAGATTAAAAACTTTGTTGACAAGACTGTGCTGTGTTTCTGTGCTGTGTCCCTGCAGATTTAATCCCTGAAGTTAGTAGGAACTTTGTAGCTGTGTTCTGTAAGTGCTCAGACTTAGCACAATAAGCCCCTGCTCATCCATATGGTCATTTATTTTTCTCCATAAATGTTCTCGTTTTAGATAGCAAGAACCAGGTTGTTTAAAGCCATTGGTAAAGCAAAATACCCAAATGTACAAAGGCTCACTGAGGACTAATTTTTTGTAGTCAGCAAGTACAGTCCTTGAAGATTACATTCTTTTTACTTCCAGCTGAGCAACAACAGGCCAGGTCTTGTCTGCCTTATGGATTTCAGTGGGGTCACTGATATGGATGAGCAAGAAGGCTGTGACAGAAAGTGTGCAGTACTTGGGTTCTGCGGCACTGAAAAAATGTTTCTTCCTCCAATGGAATAATTCCAACCTGTGCATCTTCTCTCTGATGGCAGGAGGAGGTAAATAATGACACATTCAGTGTCCTTTGTCTGTGCGGCAGAGGAGCTGAGCCTTTTGCCTGGGCAGGCTCCCTGCTTTGGAGCAGCACAGAGCTGAGGCATCTGGTGAGCCAGCCTGGGGCACTGGGAGGCTACAGCTCCTGAGTGAAGAGCCTGGGGAAGGCAGGGTGGACACAGTGAGTGCTTCTACTGGAGACAGTGCAGATTTTGGAAAGGTTCATACAGAATTAGAGCTCATAAACCCATCTGGCTGTAAATGATTCTGTTGCACAACTATCCAGGCTCCAGAAGAGCTTCCATCACTCTGTCTTGCTTTTATCCAATAGAAAAAATTTTGAGATGCATTGATCATCTTTCCGTGCTTTACTTTGGTCCTTTCTTCAGTGAAAAACTGGAATTTCCAGTATTAGTGTGCTGTCACTTTCCCAGATAAAACATACACAACACACGTATATTTAGATATTTGTATCATTTTTTGCTGCCTTTCACAGGCAGAGCCATTTGACATAAATCCTTTACCACTAATTTAATCTACAGCTCTGCATTGGTGATCCTTTTTGCAATTGGCTGTAACTACCATGACTGAATTTCCCTTCCTTCCCCTGTCCCTTGAGTATCAGTATGAATCCACATGATCTCTCTTTAAGCACAATGTAGTATCTGTACAAAAAAAAAAAAAAAAGCGGGATTTCTTCTGATTGGCAAGATGGCCCTGGGAATATTCAGAATAATTTCACTGAAAGTTGCATGTCCAACTTCCATTTTGGGGTATCCAGATCCTCCTTTCATCCCATTTAATGTTTTTGGTAATCAGCCATTAATTAAAATGTCATGGCTTGCCAGCAATAATGCAGCAGTGGCTTGGTCCAGCCCCACTCTTGTAGGAAATGTGCAAGATGGATCAGCCAAGTATTTGGTTCAGGTCAGTGCTGGCCTGTGCTCGCCCCATCCCAGTGTGTTGGGAGCAGCATGAATAATTCAGGGCTCCACAGGACTGTGACGGGAGCCTTTCCGAATGGTGCCTGGACAGATGGAGAGCAGGGAGCACGCGAGAGATCCGTGCCAAGGCTGGGACTTGGTTGCCAAATCTCCTGCAAAGTAGGGCTGTGCAGCTGAAATAGAGACGTGAATTATAGTTTTTAAATGCTCATTAAAACTTTTGGTCCTGCTGAGATGAAAAATTCCAGAGCAAATAGAAATCCCTAAGAACTCACCATGTTTTCTACAAAGGTCGCCTTCAATCTCTAATTTTTACATTTGCCTTCGTTCCCAAAAATGTTTAATTGTCACATGTGTGATGGCTTCAGGCTTCAGACTGTTAGGAAATTGAGACTGAGTCTTGAAGTGTAAACAAACCTCTCTGTCAGGAACAAACCTAGAATTATTTCTACTCCTTCCACTTCATAATGCTACAGCAGTTTTTAGTAGGTACAGGGTAGTTTGACAGATTGTGATAAAAACAGTGATGAACATATTACTATTTATACTGTAAAACTGACTAGATAAAAAACCTGGAGTATTGTCCTATTCTGACTTACAGTACAGAAATTCTCTGTCCTTTAATCCTCTTTTGGGGGGATTCTGGCTGGAACCTGAGCTCTGCTTTTGTAGGCAAAATGCACAACCCTCCCCAGGCAGGGGCAGGGGGCAGTGAGGGATGCTGGAGGACACTTGTGACCTGGTGGTTGGCAGAAGGGGCAAAGCTCCCAAGAAGCTGGTGTTCAATGGAAAAGCCTCCAGTATGTTAAAACAAATTTTTCCCTATCTGTTTTTTACCTTTGACCTGTTGGTTGCACAACCTAAAACACACACTGTTTTGCCCAAGGTGGGACTCCAGCACTCAGCAGTTTGGGGTGAAATCCAGACAGTTCATTTCTTTAAACTGAGTTCTTCAACTTAAAGATACTTACGAAAAAAGGCATTTTGTCCTTGGAGAATATTTAGACTCCAGATGTGGTGGTCTGATGTCATGCAGATAGATCCAGAAGGAGAATAAGTGATAAGACTTGTGGAGTTCATGCAACTTCACAAAATCTGCCCTGTGGAAGGTCTGTAGTGCTGAGAATCCTATGGTGCAAAATTAAAATTATTTTCATTTTATTAATATTGCCTCAGGTTAATCAACTTATTTTGGTAGATAGTGATGGGAAAGTCACGCAGAGAAAATTATTTTAATATACCAGAAAGTTTTGCAAGTAAACCACTGAATTTCTTTAAGAAGTATGATGCAGGAGGAACAGTAATTTCCCAGATTGATTTGGAAACTCAGGTGGACTGGAGATCATCTTTGGTGGCAGAGCTGCTTGTTCCTTTTAGTACCTTACTACACTAGGTAGCCTTTCTTTTAGGGCCATTAAATGTGGTGGATTAAGAGTATGTTTTGTTTTTACACACAAAACCACTTTGGAAACGTGTACCATGTATAGTGTTCAGGGATGACTTTAATCCCTTGCTTTTTCTTTGTTTGTTGCATATGTTATTTGGCAGGAAGTGTAATTTGAAATTGGCTTTGCCTTTTTCATCTTAAATGAATGAGGATTTCTTGGCTGCTAATGCTGGCATAGTTGTGCTTCCTTGCAACTTATACTAAGCACATTTCTTCAAGGCTTTTCCTAAGAGGTAATGTGAATTTTGGGCTTGTTTTTGAAATCCACACACTGCTTTTCTATTGTGCTTCTGAGACTTCTTTTTACTATGATTCAAGACTTAATTCAACAGGAATGCTTCTCACCAAAGCAACAGAAATGAACAATTATCTAGCTACTGTGAGAAATATTTTACAGAGGCTTGTATGTTCCAAACAGGCATTTCAATCCTCATGGAAATCTGCCCAGTAGAGTTCCATTTTCTGAAAATATTACCATTTTTATACAAAATAAGCTATTCTTTTGTATTGCTGCTCTGCAGAACTCCTTGGCAGGGAACAATTCTGTGTTCTGTAAGGATACTACAAATTGAAGCTTCAGGCCAGGTTTTGAAGTACTTTTTGTTTGCATTTTATAGAGGAAATGTGTTGACTTTGGGTTTTTACAGTATAGTGGAAGACCCTCAGATAGGGGGAGATTGCAGTGAAATTTCCTCAAAATGAAAGTTGCACTTTGCTGCTTCAGAATGTATTACATTCAGGTGTGAAAATACACATAACAACTTTTTTTGATGCTAATTCTGCTAGAATTCACCACTGAGACATCATTACAAATTGCTCTTAAAAAGACTTTATTAACTGCCTCTCTGCCCAGCCAGCAGGAGAAACCATTGCCCATAGCTAGGTCTGCTGGGACCTGCTGTTTTGGGTAGTTTTTCTATAGTCTGTATCAGTATCTCTAATTTACAGCCCTACTCCTGCCAACGGGATCTGCCAATGGATCAGGACAAAACTTCCTTGGCTCTTGAGTGAAAATTAGAGCTCTGTAATTAAAAAGAAATCAGAAATTTAGAAAAAAAAATTAGAATATTAGAGCCTCACAAGGAGAGGTTTGGTGTTTGGTGCTGGGCCACTGAGGCTCTCCAGTGCTGGAGGTAAAGCCAAGGCGGGACAGAACAGCCCATACAGTTCACAGCCTTTATTATCAAAGAGGAGATGGTCTAAAGTGAAGGTTGTATCCCAGGCTGGGAAATGTGATGGAGGATCACGAACTTGCCACTTGCTCTGCCATCCCTCTTACCAGGGTAGTAGCATCTGCCTGGTGGCCAGGCAAACATTTAGGGAATGTACCCTCCTAAACTGTCAGGGAGTTGTGGATTTCAGGAGGATAGTTGTGATTCTGGCCACAGCAAGATATTAAATATGTTTCTGCAGTGATAACTCTTGTGTCCTTCTGAAATAAATAGCTGATTTCTTGTGGGATTCAATGTGACAAACAGAAACCTCCAGGAGCATTTAAATATACAAATATTTGCTTATGTGCAAACTGTAAATAGTTTGTTCCAAAGAAGTTCCATTTGTTGTTACCTTAGGCTAAACCAAATTGCAGAGGAGAGTAATTTATTACAAACATGACATTTTGTGGCAGTTAAACCCATTTATTAGCAAATATGGAAGGCAAAATTCTGTACTTGCAAATGTCTTGGCATAGAAAATATTAAGAGGAAAACTAGTAAGGGCTGAATAGTGCTCATGAATAAATATACATGATCAAATAATAAGTGAAGTTAAGTTAGTGAAAACCTCTCTAATTTAATCTCATCTTCCAGTAAAAAAAACCCTAACTATAACTTTAGCTACCAGAATGAACTACTGAGAAAAGACACTTAATACTCATTTAATCTGTGTTCAGATGAAAAAAAACTTGCCTTATTATTTTTAATTCCTTCATAAATTTGGAATGATACTGCTTTCATGGCCTTGTTATAATTAGGAGTAGCTATTTCTTGTTAATCACCTGCAAATCTGTATAATTCATCTGACAAGCTGACAGCCTCACTCATTAACAAGGCTTGACCAGTATCTGAAGCCCTCTGCAAAAGATTTTCTCCTATGACATTACAAAATCGTCTCTGAGGTATCATATATAAATGTATCAAACACTGTAAATGGTTTCTGCAAAGAGGTTACAAAATCACTCTGCCAAGAAGTTTGTCTGTAACATTCATCTAGAATAGAGATTGTTACCTAGAAATCCTATTTTGCACCACGTTTATCCTACTATTAAAACTGTGCCGACACTGCTGATATCTATTAATCCCTGGCAATCAATGACATTATTTCTACGTGGTTTGCAAAAATTGTTTTAAAACAGAGAACAACCATCAGGCCGTCCAGCATGAAGAAGCCTCTGGATCTCCCCACTAGTGAGAAACACACTTTTGAAAAAGTTTGCCTATTTTCAAGAAAAGCTGTACTATCAGCTTTTAGGGCCTGATTAGTCAGTCCCCCAGAGAGTCATCATTTCTTGCACTTCAGTGAAATTTGGATCTGGCCCTGGCCCTTCTTAGCGGCACATTGTTACCTAATGTCTCTCTCTTGGCTTTTCTGCACCCATGTAATTAACTGGAATTAGTTTCTCCATTTCTAGGAAGTATCTTTTTAAATGGCATTAAGACAGGTTCAGTAATGCTCAGAAAGACACCCTGTTACATCTGCTCTGTGTGGATCTATTGATACACATTAATTTCCACACTTTACTGTGGGAAAGGCAAAGTCACTGTCTGAGGCAGTTTTCAATCCAGCATGATGTGATCTTCTGCATAACGTGTGGTAATTTTGTGTGGTCCAGATTCAGCACCCACACTTGGCATCTCAGACTTGCTGTGAAAATGAGACTTTTTTTATTGTTTGTCAAGCCGTTAGAAACTAGAGGGATTAATCCTGTAGAAAAGAAATGAAATTACAAAATCTGTCATCAGTGCAGTGTTTGAGAGATGTGAAGTAAATAAAGCCTGGGACCATGTACTGAACAAAAGGGCAAAAAGAAAATACTGAATAGCCTTACGCTGGGTTTTGTGATGCTTTTTAAGGCTGCGTTTAGGATGTGTTCTGGGAACCACCTCAAAACTTGTCCATATCAAACAAGAGCCAATCACAAGAGGTGTTGTCCAAATACATAAGAAGAAGCTGACCACCACAAGAATTGACCAAATAAATTTTTTTTTCAAGGTTAGTAGTCAAAGCAAAAGATAAAGGGAGCTAATTTAACCTCATATTCAGTGACTGCATTTTTTTGGAGGTTCATGAAGCAGGGGATAGGGAACCCTTGGAAAGCTTTGTTTCACAGCCAGCCACATTAAAGCCCAAATGACAGGTCTCATTTTGGTCACTAATATATTGGTATCAGGGAAGGAAGACAGTCAGTAAACAAGACTGTCACAGAAGTGGCATTGGGGAGAATGTGAGAGTGAATGATGATGTTCTTACTCAGGTGCATTGTTTGCTTTTGTTAAAAAATTCTTTTCTTCTCCAGGATTCCAGTATTCCAATAAAAATTACGTTTGTTTTATTTAGATTTCAAGTGTTGACTAACTGGTACATTCAAGTGGATTTCATGAGTAGTTCCAGCTTTATTTTTCCTTTGGGGAAAATTCATCTATCTTTACCTGCAGTTCAAGGAAAGATTTTCATTCTGGCTATAAGGGAAGAGCTCTCAACTTTCTTACCCTGGTTTCTTTCCTTCTCACTGCTGTTTTGCTTTATATCTGCCAATTATACAATTGTGATACAGAGGAAAACTGTAAAATTCCCTATTTATGTAATCTCTCATTTTTTTATTTCTGGAGGAGAAGCTTTTTGATGGACTTTTGATCATGGCACATTCCTTTCCTTGTTAAAGCAGTGACAGACCCTTTTAGCTGCTCCGTTTGCTTCCTCCAGTGAGGAGCTTTCTCACCACAAAAAGAAATAATGACACTGCTGCAGCTGGGGGCTGTGCTATTGGGAGAGTGTCCATGCAAACACCCTCAAGAGCTGATGTTGTTGATTCTACCTCAGCCCAGAGAGCTGCAGTGTAGCCCATGTGCAGAAATAGTGTGACCACAGTTCTTCACAGTGGTATTCCTGTACTGTGTCACCCAGGGTCTGGCCTGGCACAGGAGACTCCATGTGGAGAGAGCCCTGTATTTGCAGTGACAAGTAGCCCAAGGCCGTTGCTTAGCAGGACTTTCATGCATGCAAGTACTTCACTGATGTTGACACTTAAATTTATACACTTTCAAGAACCCTGGTGAGCAGGGACTTGAGGAGAAGCTGTTCTAGTCTGGAACAGAAATCATGTGAAACCCTGAAGAGAATGTATAAGTTAAAACACTGGCAACTTTCAAGGCATTTCTTTTTGTTTTTTTCGGGTTTTTTTTCTAAATTGGTTTTGGTCCTAAATATAATTTTGGCCCTGCAGAAAAATGCTTGAGCTTTTAGACTGAATAGCATTCTGTCCTTGTGCAAACTGAGTGCCATCATTGCTGTCTGGTGTTGGGAAGCCTTTGTTTTGCGACACTACCTCGTTTAAAAATCCTACTCCTTAGTGTAGCCACAATAATAAATTGCCTGCATTTCAAGGAAGAGAACAAGGAGCAGCACAGGAGAGCACAGGCTCTTCACAGGCGCCACTTTAGAGCAGCAGTATGTCCCGTGTCAGGACTGTGGGGCTGGATCCACAGCAGCTGTCAGCCTGCAGAGAGCAGTGGGAGCTGCTCTGTCCTGCTGCTCCGGCTCTGGCTGCTGCAAACAATGCTCAGATTAACTCCAGCACAGGCAGTGATGCTGGTGGAGGGGAGAGGCAGCAAACCTGTCTTTCACTGGTGATTTCCAGTAGGTAGAGTGTGCTCTTAAAGCATCACCAGGTTGTCAGAATACATAGAAAGGATGAACTTCCCCTTAGGACAGGGGACAGTATGATGGATGAGAGGCTCGCACTGACAGCTACCAGGACACTTCTTGGATAAATATGCCATTTATCTTCCCACAAAGCACATCTCTGTTCTGGGGTGTCAGTGTTAGGAATAGTACCAAAATCCAGTCAGCAAAATCTCTGAGACACAGGCAGGCTTTGGTGCTAGCATGGTTTCCACCTTCAGCTGCACCCGCCTACTTGGTGAGTTATTGTTATTGTATTTGTAAGTAACTCTACGCAGACAACTTTTATCTTAACCAGTGCAGCATATTTGCTTTGTGACAGCTTTAGCAGCCTGATTGCATATCATGTGTCCAGGCTGTAGGGAAGAGCAGCTCCTCCTCTCCTCCTCCATCACTCACACGTGTCCCTCCTGCCTCTCACCCTCCTCAGAGCAGGACAGGATGGGAACTGAGGGGATCCAGACCTCACTCTCCTTGTCCATGGCTCCTAAGGTTCTTGCCCAGGGCAAGGACAGTCTCTGGGCAGGTACTTTGTGTGGCAGAGCTCCCACCAAGGGACACTGTGTCCATCTCAACTATTCCTTCAGAGAGATGGCTTTTTCTAGAGCATTGCTGTTCAGGCAGGTCACAACCCTTGATTTTAAACCCTTGTTTTTTCTACATTTATAGAGACGAGGCCTGAGCAGTTTTTACCCAGCCCCTGGGTTCACACTGAGCCAGAACTCAGGCAGCTCCAGCTCAGCACTGCAGGAATTCAGCAGCCCCATCAGGGTAACATTGCCACTGGTTTATCCCCATTTACTGAGTCCAGGAGAGATTAATTGTGTAATAGCACACAACTCCAGGAGTCCCTGCAGATGGCTTCAGGTATCCACTTTAAAAAATACAGGAAAAATATGAAACAGAACATAATATTCTTTCAGGCAGCAAAACATGTATCAAGGATGCCTGGATTTAAACTCTCGATTAAGTATGGCTCTTAGTATCTGTCCAAAGAAGTATAGTCTAGTAAATTTTAACACATTTAAATAGATTATAACAACGGAAATTAGTATGCAAATAAACTTTAAACCACAAGCAGAAGTTTATTTCTGTCTTGTCACAAACTGACTTTGTGTGTGATAAGACCAGAAATATTTTGGTAATTATTATGCATCTATTATATAAACAGGGAAAATGGTCATCATCAAAGCTAGTTTCATTTGTATGGTGGCACACTGGCATTTCTGTGCAATTGATTGATTGTGTCATCTGAGACTGCGACCACTCTGCCTCTAAGACACTATCATAGAGAGGCTCAGCATGTCAGAAGGGCTTGGGGCAGAGGCTGACTACCAGCAGCTGTGAAATATGACTCCACCTGCAGCTCAGGAACCCCTTACAATTCTGAAAGGATGAAGTGTGTTCCAGGGGAAGGGTGGTTGTTTTCCTTTGGCATTCATCCCAGCCACTGTCAGAGAAAAGATAGGAGGCTAGATGAACTTCTGGCCTGATTCAGAATGGCTGTTTTTATGTTGCAAGGATATTATTTAATTATTCAAGAGCCAAGAGGAAAATCTTTGGAATAGTATAGCGTCAGTGAAAAATGGTGTTGGACTCAGACAACTGCACAGATTTTGACTGAGGTGTTGCTGATTTAATAAAGCAATGGAGAATTGATGGAGTTCACTGTCACTCCAAATGCATTTTCAATGTGTGGCTTTAATTTTTGGAGTAAGATCTCTCCTGGCTGAGAGCTGCATGCAACATCATTTGTTAGCAAACTGCCAGGTGTACTAGTAAGTACATCTGTGAGGAAGTTGATGTGGAAGTGAAAGATGGCAAAGTCTTTAAAAGCATTAA
Source organism: Sylvia atricapilla (assembly GCF_009819655.1). NCBI lineage: Eukaryota > Metazoa > Chordata > Aves > Passeriformes > Sylviidae > Sylvia > Sylvia atricapilla. The sequence goes on along the minus strand of NC_089174.1, from coordinate 9,938,676 downwards.
TGAGTTGGAAACAGGTCAGCAATGGAGTCCTGGCTCGTTAAAGATGTCCTCTTGGTTCAGAATAATTGCCAGAGTAAGCTGGGCTGACATTCTCAGTGCCACAGACCGAGATGTACTGCAGAATCAGAAATAAATCACAAAGTGTCCACTATCTTCTGCTGCTAGGAGGATGGGAAAATATCCATTTCTAGCATTACTGGCTAAAACGATGCTTTAATGCTTTCACAGCCTTTTGAAATGTAACCCTTCCCTTTAAGAATTGTTTCATCATTGAGAAATTATATTCGGCAAGACCCTCAGAGAGTGTAAGTCCCAGAGAATTGTCTATATACAGTGAATGAGAATCTGTCCCATTAATCTTATTGCTCTACTAAGAAAACAGTCATATTGTCTAGACCTTCCTTCAGGCCAAAGCTGCCTGGAGAACTTGGAAAAAAAGGCCAATTTACAGATAAGGAGGTTTTCAGTCAAGCCCAGGGACCATTTTTCGATTTGTTTGCATCTTCTCTTAACCTAAAACTAATTTAAGGAATTTCATGTTTTATATTTTGAATAACTTTTCTTCTGCAGATAGATTGCTAAAATGACCTTTCCCTAAATTCTTTTTAGTCACCCCTACATTTAAGGGTAATATATTTTGTTCCTATCTCTAAAGCAGGAAAAAAAATCAAACAATGTGTGCAGAGTCACGAGAAAGAATATTTAATATGATGTGCAAAAGTCTGAAGATGATGAAAAATGTGCTGGGATTAGATTTGGACAACTGCACTTCAGTAATCAAGTCTGCAGAAAACAAAAGAAACCCGAGCAACTAAGAAATTCTTTGTGTGGGGGGGAAATGCCACAGGCTTTTTTCTGAAAATCTTCATAAGTCTCCTTGGTTTTACTGTTTCACTCTAAATTAGGATATAGGTCATCTTGCTTTATTGCGATGGAGTGTGTCAAATAGGCGGTATCTGTTGGGAGAAATTTTCACTAGTCATGCAAGGTATCATTTATTTGGGAATTTTTCATGCAAGTAATTCCATCAACATTAGCCTGCAGACTCTCAGAGCTTCAGGAGACAGTTGGTTAGTTCACCTTATTTCATCTTATGTGCATTATGGGCAATGAAATTTTCAGTCACCACCTGTGTTGAGCCTAGGACAGTGTGTTTTAAAAAAATTATACAGTTCATGGAGACAACTTGTCTTGATCTCATGGTATGGAGAGCTGGATAATTCACTGTTTCTCAGAGTCATCTCTTCCAACTGCTGTTTAGATTCAATGTTCCAAAGTGGTGTGTGTTTGCAATTAAAACTTTTCTGGGTACCCCTATCAGCTCTTTAAATGACCCTCTCCTGCTGTGCTAAGCAATCTTCCACTGTCTTGCTTTTCTTCCCAGCGAAATCCCTTTACACTCTATTGAGGCACCTTCCAATTCTCTTACTGACAAACTGAACACGCAAGTCCTTGAATTCTCCCTCTGGCCTCTCCCTGGCCTTCTTAAGGTGTTCTGCCCATCTGCCTTTCTCAGCTGGTGTCAGGCCCAACATCACAAGACTCAGTGGCTGTAACAGAATTAGCTGCATAAGTAAGGAAATTTTCACAGAAGCATGACCAAAGCTGGTAAATCTTGGATTTGGCTAAGTAGGTATAACATCATTGGCTGCGACTCCTTGTCAGATACGATGGGAGCTGGACTGTGCCTCTGCATGGGCACAGCATTAGGAGAAGTGTAGTTCAGCACTAGATGCTGCCAAGTAGTTTAGTTAAATTTGCTGCAGTCAGCCAGTCTGCATTTGGCATACAAAGAAACTGTGCACAACTTGCTAAAATGTAATCACTGAGTCACATCATTGAGCGCTTAATCTCCAGGAAAGTTAACTTTTTCGGCACAGGGTAGATCACATCAGCAGGATTCTTTCTTATTTATTCCCAGGTGCTGCTAATGCCTTCTGCTCCTCTTGAAAGAGAATTGTGGGCAGTGCTGTGGGAGCTTCTTTGATGTCATTTCATGTTACTTTTACACACACATCAAAAATGCAAAAGCGCAGCTTATTTACTATAGGTTGACAAAAGGATGAGTACACTTAAATCAAAGAACTTGCCAATACCAACATCTGAGTCTGCAGGCTTCATTATTAAAGAGCTCTTTGGGGGCTTTAAAACATGGTGCCGTGTAACAAAATCCTCAGATACCACAAATGAGGCTATTCCCCTCCCTTGGCAGGAATCTGTTAAATGACAAGCTTTTCCTCTGGAAGCTGTGCTAGGAGGAATAAAATGCAATGAAAAGGGTGTGCCAGTATTTACTGACTGCACAGCTGCACTCACAGGCAGAGGTACAAAGTCATTTCTTGAAATGCCTCGTGTGACAGTCAGGCTCCTGCTCAGCGTTCTAATTTCCTTGATGCCCTCTTCCCAATGTGTGATGGTCCTTTGAAACATCACTATTTATTCAGTTGACAGTTGCAATGTCAATGGCAAGGAAAGATGATAACTGTGTTGCGTTATAAAAATAAGTTGGAAGTGAAAAAGTCAAAGTCCTTGTTGAGTTCTGAATTGTCATCTTTCTGTTCTACTCTAGGAAGGTTTTCTCCATCTGACAACCTCCAGAATGACTTTGTATATTCAGGTCATGTACATTAGATCATCTTCTGTTCTTCAACATTAATGCTTTTCTGACAAATCAGCAGGGAAATGGGAAGACTCTGTAGCCTGTAAGGCAACAGTGGTATTTTTGCTTCAGTCACTTGATTTGACATTTCTTTTTCAGAGACTCTGTCCGAAAAAAAAGCACCCTCTCTCCTCCCCATAGCCTCTTTTGACTCCAAGTAGAGCTTCCCACCTGTATTTCTGCTTGCTTTCTTCGATATTTCTAAAGCATCATCCTGAAAGTGGGAATGGGCCTAATGGAGGAGTTTTTTGTCTTCAATTCTGCTTTGGATCTGAAAGACTAAAAAGATTTTCTAAATCCCCTCTTATCTCTGTCACTTTCAAGCCACTATCAAACAAGCAAGGAGAGCACTTGCAATTAAACCCCAGGCAGAATTTCTGACAACCTTCAGTGTCCTCAGGCATTCACTATCCTGGAAACCTCCTCCAGACTGTTTGGACTAAAACTGAAGTAGGAATGGAAGGGGGAGAGGAAATGGGGAGACTGAACAGGTGTGGCACAACTGCAATTAATCATAAGAGATGTTTGTTCTTTTTCTTCACTCTTGGGACCTGTGGAGTTTTAATAACCACAATGAAAGCAGGGGGCTCCCAACATAGTTGAGAATTTTGTGCACAAGGTTTCTGTTCACCTGCAACTAGATAATCATTATCTGCTTTCAAAACCCTGGCAGCTTAGCTAGCTCATGAATCTCTTTTTTCAGGAGAAGAAAAGCAAATCAAGCTGCATTTTCTGCATTCTCCAATCCTTGTTTTCAAAGTAGTGGCAGTATCGACAGAGAAAAGCAGTTACTATCTAGCAGGTAGCCAGAAAGAAATACAGATAATTTCATGGACAGCTTTGTGCTTACTCAAACCCTTCCTGCCAGGGAAGCAACAGAGGTTTAAAATGACATTTGTAAATGATGTGACAAAACAACCATTTTCTTTCCTGTGGGTGGTGATAGGGTTCTGATTACAAAGCTCAGCTCTGAAGGCACAAGCACAATTGAATGAGAAATACCATGCTTTCCTAGACTTCTTTGTAGTTCAGAAGAGTTAGTTCAGGACACAAACATATTTTGTATTATTTTGTGTTTTGGTAAAACAACAATCTAGATTTCTCTTTTTCTTTCGTCCCTTGGTGACTGAACAGCTCAATTTTCTTAATAAATTGTAAAGAATGGAAGCTGCTGAGTGCTGCTGGTGCACCCCTGTGTGTCCCAAGGAGAATGTGTACAAGATTACGATGGCACTGAGATAATAATAGTCATGATGGGTTGAAATCACAGAAGGGGTGAGACTCTGGAGCAGCTGTGCCAGTCAGTGAGAGCATCAAGCATCTGGTGAGGGTATAGATAGCCCATAGGTGTCAGGTGTGTAAACACAGTACGTGTTTCTGTGAGTACATAAATCCCCAGAGAACTGTTTATAAGAGTATCAGTGCCTTACTAACAGCCTACTAATTGTTTGCTGGTTTCTATTGATCTTTAAATTTCATAAACTCAAGATCGATTTCCTAAGTAATGCCTCTAACATTTGTATGTAGAACGCAATATAATGATTGGTCTTGGGTCATCTTGTCTGGGACTGACAACATGGTAAATGTCCACTGATCAATATATTACCAAACAGTGCTTTAGTAATGATACTTCTGGGAAGAAGATGTTTGTCTCACAGAAGCAATATACACTGCAGGAGCTGTTCTGAAAGCACAGGAAGAAAGGCTCAGTTTTCCTTCTCTGATCTTCACATGGCCATCTGGTCCCTGTAGAATTGTGACTTTTCCCTGGGCCTGTAAGAAATACTACACCTGTATTTAAGAACTAGAGTCTTTTCAAAAAACACCTTGGTGGACATTCTAATAAAGTACGTCCAAAAATTCCAGTTTGGATTAGACAGTAAATTCCATCACACTTCAGTGGAGGTGGTTTGCCATCATTTTTCAACCAGTACTACCTGTGCATGAGTCCTTCTAGGACTTCTCAGACACTCAGTATAGCAATGAAGAGATCAGTCATGACTCCTTCCTTAGATTCATTGCCCTACACCAAGCTGAGAGCACCTGATCTGACTCCCTGCCAATTCTACTTCCTTGAGAGAAACTGAAATGTGTTATTCTTTTCTATCATTGATAACCCAAAGAGTTAAAACAGAAGTCAGGCTCCAAAAATGCGTGAGAGAGTCTTAATATATATCTAAATGCCAGAACAGTCTTCAGGCATTGTTGGACACTTCATCATACTTGAATTAGATCACTGAACTTGAGTTTTCTCTATAACCAACAGGATAAAGCCAAGAATTCTCCTCTAGATGTCTACCACAAGGAGGCCAAGCATTTGAGCACCAGTATATGCAAAACATACATTGAGGTCCCACAGTGCAATCCCAAGAGCAGGCATTGGCACTTTTCCATCTTCCGAAGCTTCAGCATCATCAGCTTCTCAGCAGAGAATATGATTTAAAGCAGAATTGTTTCTGCCTTTCAGCTTGAGCCTGTGTCCCGCTCTGGGTGGGTTGGTAAAGTGGGTGAAGGATAAGAGGCATGTCTGAGGTACCCAAGAGCATCAGGGGAGGATCTAGGCATGGTGTTGTCCCAGACTGCCTCTTTCCTTTGTTCCCTGCTCTGGACACAATGGTTTGTTTTTCAACTTTTCAATTGGAGAAGTTCAGTAGGATTTGCAAATGGAAAAAATGAGCCAGCCTGCTCTATGTGCTCTGTAAAATGTACTATAAACCAAATCAAATGCTGTCATTGTAGCATGAAGTTGTTCTGGTTTGAGATGGAAGCTTTGGAGTGCACTAGAGGACAGGATCGTAGCTCTTGGTATCTACTTGAGCTTTTAGTCCCCTTTGAAGTTCTACTGCCTTGTGTTTTTTCTTGCAGTAAACATCAAAAGCCAGTGTGGTTCTGGCTGATATCATTAAGATAAGAAATAGGCAGTTGTGTGCTGAGCAGCTCCTGCTCCCTGAGGTCACAAAACAACCTTAGCAGCAGCCTGCACTACCAGTGCCTGCCTTCCTGCTGCTATCCCTTTTAATCCCTTCTGTCATTTGGATACCCTTGCTGAAGCCAACAGACTTAATCACATCAAGTTTACCTCAGAGTAACACTTTCACTTCTCCTCGTGGGGCCGGCACTGTGGACATTTGTGTCCAGAATGAATCCTGGAATAGGGATGTAGTTTTAATCTCTATATGCAAATGAGCCCCACCACCACCAGATGGATGTTCCAGTTGTTAAAAGTCTCTGTGAAAGTTTTGTATCAGCCAGGAGGACAGTGGCAGCAATGCTCTGGCTCTCTGCTTTAGCTGTCTGAAGAGGTGAAATAACAGCCCTTTGCTCATGATAGGGAGGTAAGGCCAGAGTGAGTCAAAACTTTCTTTCCTCAGTCTCGTGCAAAGAGGAGGATCTCTCAAAGCAATGGTGATTGGACATAGGCCACGCTCTCCCTTAATGAGAATATTTTTTCTCTTTGCCTTTTAAAGTTTTAGGTAAGTCTCTGTTAGGTTTTGCACATCAGTACCCAGGTACTGAATTGGAGTTTGGCATTCTGACCTCTCATGGTGATAGAAGCATTGCTGCCATATGTAGCAAAAGGCAGGGGTGCATCAAGAAAGACAAAGCTCGTTTTCTTGGACTTGGAGACCTACTTCTGTGAGAGGCAAGAGTGGCAGAAATTGGACATACTGCAAAAGCAGTAAGATCCTTTTTTTTTTTATTTCTTAAAACCAAGTAAGTTTTCAGAAAACAAAGATTGTTGTAACCCGTCACTGGCTGTTGAGTTGACTAAACAGGCATAACTGCTTGGATTGTTACCAAGGGCTCTGACAAACAGGGTAAGTGCAGGGAGAATTCCCCCAACAAGAAGTTGATGGATACTAACAATAACTACGAGAAGCAGTATGTCATCTGGTGACACACTCTGTGCAGGGTTAGTTTCTCATTACTACAAGCCAAGTCATGTAGAACTTGTAGTTTGCCCTTTACCATAATTTATATCAACTGAGGCTCTGAGCAGATTCATAAAAAATGGCAGCCAATCCATATCTATCATGTTTTATGTTGGGGCAAAGAATATGGATATTACTTTTTTTAAGTTTCATGAAATATCTGCTCTTATACTCATAGTGATAGATGACTGTGCCAAAGTTTTATTTTAAGGTGGGTTAGGGGCAGTGTACAGAAGGGGAGGATGCTAAAGGAGAGAAAGATGTCGAGTGTAATTTTTATTTTACTGAGGACAAAGAAGTCATAAACCCTTCTTGCCCTAGGGGAAGTGTATGCAAAAGACTCTCTGGCATAGCCAGAGCTATCTGTAACAGGATAATATTTTCTACAAGGTTTCTTAAATGCATTTTGCCAAAGTAGATTGATCCTGACTGAAGCCTTCCTGTCACCATGATGTTCTCTCTTGATCAGGGTCTTCCAGCTGTGCTGAGATTTGCCACATTTACAAATCTCTCCTGGGAACTGGATAGGGTCTTTTGATATTAGATGTCCAAGTGTGTAGTGCTGTATCTATCTTCCAAAATACATTTACTATCAAACAGAGGGACTGCAGACAGGTTATACCTTCCTAACTGCTACTTTAAAAATACTTTGTCACATAAGTATCTTTTCCAGGAGCAGATAAAATAAGGTAGAAGATTTTCATTTGCTTACCTTGTTAATCTGGTGTTCTCTTTCCTTCTTTAAAACATTCAAATAACCAGCACTAAAAAAAATCTACAAGCCCTGGGGAGGATGGTACAGATGTATTACTTGCAAGCTTCTGAAAATGAGGTGCTGGTCTCTGCTGTGGTGCCAAGGGGTGCACAGGGCTATCAACCAGCCCACAGAAGAGAAGGCTAGATGGCTGCTGAGGGACTCTCTGCTCTCTTTGTGTCTTCAGTGTTACACCAGAGCTTTTCTGAGCAGTGGATTAGAGATCCCAGACTGTTTCCCATTCCCAGACCTCCAGACACTCAGTCTCTTTCCAAATGCACTCTCATTAAAGCACTAGGTAATGGGCATGGGTCAGTAAGAACACCTTTTTGAGCAGGGGTAGGCAGAGATGCTCTTGATGACCTGTTCTATCCTTAAAAATCTCTGATGCCTGCAGAGAGATAGCTGCCAGTGCAGCAATCAGAGGAGCAAACCAGCATTAGACAGGTGAACTCCTTGTTGTTAGTAAAACCACACAGAATTAAATATCAGGAGAGAGATTCAGTTTCCAGCCTGAATCATACTGGCTTAGAGAGGCAGCATGCTATGTGGTAGACTCCTGCAGATTTCTAAGACCTCTTTTCCTGGATCAACCTGAGCATTATCATGTTCAATCCTTGTTCTCTACCCATTGTGGAGTTTCACAGACTGTGGCTGCCATTCACATTTTACAGCTCAGTGTGGTAAATTTGGGTCAGTGTCTCACAAAGCACAGCAGTGATAGGGTTGCTCTATCTGCAGTTGCTTAGGGAAATAAGCAAGGCAACATGCAACAGCAGTGAGCATCCTTCCACTGCTGACATGGGGAATGTGCAGAATACCCCAGTGTTGACACAAAGAAAGATCAAATTTTTGCTTTCTTGCAAAATACAAGGTGAACAAATAAAAAAAAATTGGCAGGTGCTTTTTTTTAAAATTGTAGAGCAGTATCATGCCTAGCACCCTAATCTGGGACATGTATGTTTTAGAAGGTAATCTTCAAATCTTCTGAAGCATGTAGCATCTACTTTGTGAGTATTAGCAGGAGTGAGACTTTTCTCATATAATTTTATCCTTTCCTTTTTAAGAAAATAAAATTCTGCAAGGCATCATTTAAAAGATTAAGGGATTTGCTAGCTAAATCTATCATCTGTGTACTGCTCTAGGATAAAAGCATGAGTTTACTTGGCATAAGAGGTAAGGAACAGTCCATTGTTCTGCAAGAGTAGGACAAAAGTATAAGTCCAGGTCCTCTGAGTCTGGACATCTTGCTCTAAGGAGAAATTGCATTTCACAGACTAGGTGGATCTCCTTAGGAAAGATAGTTAGCTGCAAAACCTCTCACAATGCAGCCAAGCCTCCTAAAGCAGATGCTAGAAGCGGTCTGTGTTACAATGGAACCAGGCAATTGCTTCTGCCCGCGAAGAAAAGCCCTTGGCTTTCCCCTTCTTGGCTCTCCTGCATGGATGAGTGGTAAGGAGCAACATTCTGGCTGTAAATGTAGAGACTCAGTCCCAAAAGAAAACCTACTTTTGTAGGTCCCAAAACCCTTGCTTTTGTCTTCCTTCTCTGTCCCATAGCCAAATGGCTGTAGGCATGAACCAGGCATTGTGTGCTTTGGTACTCTCAGAAGTACCCTCAAACACAGACTGTGTCTGTAGACTGACATCTTGAGATGCCATTTTTAACACACTAAAATTTTAAATACTAGCAATCAGAACAAAATGGAGTTTTGGCTACCAACCCTCAATCCAAAGAGACAGTGGCCTGCTTTGGTCTGCCTGAGTCAGGACTGAGACTCCGAATCCCAGCACTAGTCACTACCTTTTAAAATTTAAGCATCACTTGTACTGACAAATTGCTTTCCAAAGTGAAAAGCTGGTATGGGAACAGCTTGCTGGAGTTCCAGCAGGAACAGGGGAAAGAGGTGCATCTTGTGTGCCTGGAACAGAGGATTTAGGGGATGATTCATGTCTCCCAATCATTGCTTATTGTAAAACATATGTTGGGCTCCTGGCAGGTGTGGAGATGTGCCTATAGATAAGCCTGAGGAAGATCTCAGGGGCAGAACCACACCTTTGTGCTGTTCAGGAGAGTGGGGGAGCTCAGGTTGGCATCTGCCCCAGTGCTTTTCCTCTCTTTGGAAACAGATTGTTCAGTGTAACACACTCTGGAGGAAATGAAGAATAGCACCAGCAGGTGAGCATGTGCTTCTATGGAGCAGAAGATTCAGGTGTTGAACCTAAAGAACCTGGCCAGCCCTGGGAGAGTGGTTTCCGTGGTTAATTTTCTCTTTTTTGTGCTGCTGATTTTTCTTTTCATTGTGTTTGAAATTGGGAACACTTTGTTCAACATTAGTAGCCAATGGCAATAAGCTGTAGAGATCAGACTTTGCAGAGATACAGGGCAGGGGAAAGAAAAGGTGTGAGAAATTGAAATGACAAGGTTGTATTAGTGACTAGTGATGTGGAGGAAGAAAATTTTTACCTGGTGTGCTTTGAGGAGTAGTTAGAAGAGGAGACTGTAGCAGGCAGGAAAATCTTTAGAGGCTGAGTTCGCACGTCTGGAGCACATCTGGTGTAAAACAAAAGAAAATTTAATAACTTCTGTTTTAAATGAGTCTCTTTGGGAGATTTTTATTATCCTCTTTTTCAAGCTGGAGACATCTGAGCACATTTTCTTCTGGGAGGGACCCAGTATCAACTGCTGACTACATCTCTGTGTCTATGCATGGGAAGTAAGCTACTAATATGACTCACAGTGGTTCCATCTGTCACCTGTGATCACAGCAGGTCTCACTACTCAGGTTTTTATGTGAAATTGAATTCACTGAAGGAGTGATCATGTGTCTGAGATCTTAACATCCAAAGCCTGTCTGCACCCAAAAGCTTTATTGTGTGAACTGTTCTCATAAGGCTTCTCTTCCTGTTCAACTGTGGTCCCGAAGTGCAAATAGTGTATTTTTCTGCCTGAGAATAAAGATGTATTTTCATTTTATTAAGAGAATACTTTGACATCACTGAAAAACTAGACTTTACTAGAAATCTAGCATATTGAAAATGAAAATATTGTGGGGCTGTGGGGGAGCTAAGATACATCTGATTGAGCTAAAATGGGTCACATCATGCTCTGGAAAGATTTATAGTTGTACTTCTGATGTTTGTCTCAGTTACTCCAGCTCCTATTTCATAGGTTGAGTGGTGTATTGGAACAACTGTGCAAAAAAAGTCGGGGAGGTAGATGAGGAGAGAGAGACAGAGGCAGAGTCTGAGGATGGATGGATGGACAGATGGATGGATGGAGGCACACCACCAAGTGTCTGCAGTCCCTGATACAGTCCACCAACCCCTGGCAAAGCTGCTGGCCCAGCAGATACGTTCTGTTTACACCCTGCTAGACACTCAGGTTACCCTGTCCTATGCACCAAGCTGGCCCCACACTAAAGGCTAGTGACCATCAGGGTGGTGACTTGTCACCTGTGAAGTGCCTCAGGGTGGACAGGAACAGAGGAAGGAAAACCATGGACAAAAGCAGGGCAGGCAGCAGCATTCTGTTGGACAATTCACACACCTTTGATTGCTTTTGGGTTTGAGGTTACATAAACCTTGTCTTCGTGCTGTTCAGAGTGAAATTTCTTTCTGTGAAACAGACTTTCCCCAGGCACTGGTGAGGCTCAAGGGCTCAGATTTGGTGGAAGTGCAACTCAGGCTCTGCGTTTGCTTCTCTGCACAGTCGTGCATGTCAGCCTGGCTTTCACTTCATTTCCATGTGAGCAAGCAAAGAGCACCATCACAGAAGCTCTGAGCAGCTTGCAGATGACTTGACATGACAAAAGCAAAGTGCAGGGTGCCAGCAATCAGTATCTCCCATAAACTGCCTGTCACGTCTCCTCTCTTTTGCGTCTAAAGCCAACCACAAAAGTAGGGCAGGCAGTGTCAGGGGGTGAGGCTGCTGCTTGGGATGCCTTCTTCTGGTGGGGCAGACCCACTTGAGCAGTGGCTGTGCACAGAAGGGCTGAAGTTTCTTTAACCCATTAAGAAAGGATGTGTTAGTTCGAGTGCCTGCCCAGCATGGTGACAGCATAACTGGTCCAGGATCCATGGCTGTGAAGAGGGGAGGCAGGAGATGGTGGCTGACCACCAAGGGCCATCCACTGCTCCAGGAAGGCAGCCCCCACACCACAGTGGGCATTCCTATATAAGGAAAGGGGTTTTAATTTACCTCTAGACATTTCAGGAAGTTTACCTAGAACTTTCCATACCCTTCTCATAGTTATTGGCTCAGTGCCAGCACAGAGGTTGATGGGGCTTAGAAAGTGTAACTCAAAGTCTGTTGCTGGTTTCCTTGGGCCAGGAGCCAAATAGCCCACCTGAACTACTGACTACTAATGAGAGAGAGCAAAGAGGCTCAACACATTTTAGGGGTGTTGTAAGTGGATGAGACCTGTCCCTATACTGTGCTTGCTTTTCTCTTTGTTTTTGTATTTTTTTTCCTTATCAAAACCTTTTTGATTTGTCAAGAAATACCCGATGATGCTGTCTCACTGATTGGTTTAAGCCCTTTCTCTGCAAGGGCTGGACCCTCAGAGATACTGGGAACCCCGATACACTACCCCATGCTCTGCTCCAAGCCTGTGGGCAGCAGGGGCAAGCAGGCTGCTGCCACAGCATGGCTAATCCAGCCAGGCAGCAATGACGGGGCTCCCCTGGCTGTGTTCACTGCCAGTGATGGGTTTGCTGTTCCATTGGCACGTGGGGCAGATTTTCCTTTCTTGTCTAAGGTGACAGCAGCTGAAGAGCAACCATCCCCTGCCAGTCCCTCTGGAGAACTGTGGCCTTCCCTAGCACTACTACCCCTTGCACTGTTAAAACTGAGCTTGAGCCTATTCTGGTGGAGCACAGGCAAGGAGCTCCGCTGTGGCAGCCTTGAGAATGGCAATGTTGCTCCCAGGCAGGGCAGGCATAGTGCCAGGGTGACTGTGCAGGCAGCCCTCCTAGGATTTAGGGAGGCCACAACGTGTCCCTTTTATTCTCACAGTCGGGTGTTTCACTGATCATTGCTCAGGAGTGTGAAAGGCAGATGAGTTTTACCTTTCTGTGGGTAGGGGCAAGAGCTCTCTGAGAAGGTCAACAGCTCCAGCAGAAAATTTGTAGGGTCATTTAATCTAATAGGCCTGAAAAAATAGTACTACAGGAGTCAATATAACAAGTAATTAATGTCTTTTGTGTCTGTTGGGAAAATAAGAAACAATCAGAAACGCACTGGAAAAAACCCAGGAAAACTTGTTTGCAAGCAGAGCTGTGTTTCTGTGTGGAGCTGTCTTTTAAAAGAGGGTTTCATTAGGGGGACTGAAGCAGAGTGGGAATGTCTGTGTGGCTAATTTGTTTAGCACTTGGGAATAGTGAGGGTTATTTGGTCTGTTTGGCTGACGACTACCCACGGGATCCCGGGTTTCAAAGTACAGTGATCTGCAGGAGTCTGTGCTCATTCTCTGAGCTCAGCTGTGAGCTTATCCTTAGTGGGAAATGGGAAATGACACAGGTATAGATATCAGAGAGCACAAATCTGTCCTAACATTCCCAGTGGAGTGCTGCTTACAGGCTTTTGCCTGATACCTGCACAGCTCAGTGGAGGGAATGGTTTCTGAGAAATACTGGACTGAAATGGAGCAGCTGTAGCACGTAAGGCAAAATATGAAGAGGCCTTCAGTGAAATGCCAAAGTACACAAACCACACCCAAGAGAAGAAGCTTTCTGTCTACTCCCAAGTCAAGGCAGACGCAGTGTTGGAGATTCAGGCTGTAGGACGGCTGAGTCTGGAGTTAAGGGCAAAGGGGAGGAGTATTCAGTCAAGATGATTCCTGACAAATGTAACTTACTGTCTTTTTCCGAGCCGTAGCCCAAAGAAGAGCAAAACAATTAAGGAAAGTGTTACGGTTTTGACAGAGAAATAAAAGAAATTAGCTCAGACATATTAGTTCTCAACAAGGCAGCACAGAAGACAATTATGCCTAGAGAAAATTTTACCTAGCCTTTTCTGTCTGTAATACTCAGCAGAATCAGCAGAAGACCTAGAGAAAAACTTCTCTGATTTCAAAGAGCAACAGCCCCCTCAGGGCAGCTATCAGCTCTTCACATGTTGATCACCCTGCTCTGGGAACCCTCCGCCAGTATTCCCCTGGGTGCTGGAGTGGGAAATAACAGCAAAGCGCTGCCATGTTCCTGTCACCCTGTGCTGGAGAAACAGTCTCTTTCCTGAATTTGAAAATACATTCTGAACTACAGATGGTTTCTTCTGTTATATTTGTCTCTATTTGGTATTGCTGCATGAGCTATTGAGAACATACGCGGCATCCCTTTAAAAATCCTTAAAAGAAACATCGTCAGGAGGTTGGGGACGGGGTTTGCCTCAGCCTGCTAGCTGCAGGCACAGCTTTATTCGGTGCTCCGGGGGGTGGCAGAGGCACATCTCTAAAGGCCAGTCCTTTGGTCTCGCTCCTGCCCATTTGTGTGCAATTAGACCATCACACTTCCAGACAATCGCAATTACCTGGGTCCTTGCTTCATTTTGAGTGGTAGCAGGAGCTGTCCCAGGGGAGAGAAGATTAAGCCTCTAACCTTCTCCAGTTAATGCAGAGGTGAAGGCCACGTAAAGATTTCTGGCACTAGAACGAAAGCTCAAATAACAATCTTGACACTGAAGTGGCCAAGGTTTCACATTAGACCTTGCAGGGAGCAGCTTAATTTCCTTCTTGGCACTAGTACAGCTAAGAAAAGAGATAAGCAATAAAGAAGAGCAAAGCTTTTCTCTCAGGATGGTTTTTTCAAGATCTTGCTCTGAGCTCCTAAGATAGTGCCTTATATCCAAACACCACTGTGGGCAAGATGGAGGTGAGGGGCATTCTGAGGCTCTAGGTCTCTATAAAATCAAAGCTGCTTTCTGTGGGATCCAGCTTTGTGTGCCAATAGCTCTGGCACAGCTGCTTCCAGATGCTGGAGTAAAGGACAGGCTTGACTTTCTAGCTGGGCCAGACAGGGGGTCACTGCTGGGGATAGCAGGGCTGACAGAACTGTCCACATGGTGGGCAAAGGGCCCCTGCTTCCTGATTCCCCTTCGGGTTTGAAGAGCAGATGATATTTTTGAGCTAAACCACATAGGCTTACACTAAATTCTCAGGAGAGTGCACTGAATAAACATGTGCTCATAACAAGGCTTTCACAGGTCGAAATTCACACTGAGTTCCCCACAGTAGAGTATGTAGCTTCTCTCTTCTCAGTAAGTTTCAGACTCTAATTCATAACATCTTCCTGTGACTCTAGAGAATGACAGGCCTCTCCCCAAGAGCTGGTAGGGGGATGTGGGTAGAGATGAAGGACATTTATTTATTTAATAGACTTTGGGGGTTTTATTCTTTAAAAAAAAAAAAGCTTCTTAAACCTGTGTATGCTTTGCATATCAGGCTGAGGTCTGAGGATCTCTTGCTCTGTACCCACTTTCATCTCAGCATCACCCATTAGTGCCATGTGCCATAGCCTTGGGGCCACCTGGGAAATTGCAAGGCAGTGGGACCACCTCAGGGTGAATTTGTGTTTCACAGTGAAGTCCCACAAGCACACGAGATGTGGACTTTGCCTTATCCCATTCTGGTGGTGAGTAGGACAAGCTGGTGCCATGTTCACTGTATCTGGATCTGTATCTGTAGCTTGCTCTGGTTTCAGCTACCCCTTCTCAAAGCAGAGCTGGCCCCTGCTCCTCAGCTGAGCCAAAGGCACTGTTACCCTCCTGCTGTCATCAAAATGCCAATGTTAGTCCTTGCAGATACATCCTTCCTTCCTTCTTTGTTTATCCAGCAGAATTTTGCAGTTGTTGAGTGATTTCCCTGCTAAGTCTAGGAGTTCCCACATTTCTCTGCAAGCAGATGGTGTCTCATCAGAGAGAGTTCCCCTCTGCAGAAGTTTCAGCTTGGGCCAGGGAAGTGGGAGGGTTTGTTGTTTGTTTGTTTTAATTTTTGGAGTATTCTGAATTTTTGTCAATCAGCAATGTTGAGAAATTAAATTATTTTAAGAAAGAATTAAGAAATTATTTTATATTAAGAAATTATTACTTAAGAAAGTAAATTATGGGGTAAAATATGGGGAAATTGAAACCGTAGGGTTTGCCTTCACTGTGTGCAAAGATTCAGTGGGAATAAAGTGATGGGGCAGAATTTAGGAGTTTGGCACTCACCTAGGGAAAAATGAGACTGTTAGATTATTCCTGTGCAACTAAAATCACATCTAATATGTGGTTAATGTGAATACCATCAATTGAATGCAAGCCAAGAGGCTTAGGGTAAATCTAAATCCTCACTGCTAATAGGTTTAGGGCAATTAGTGTATTGACTTCTGTAAATCACATCTGTCAGAGAAAAAATAACAAGGTCCTTTTCAGTGTGGCACATGGCTGATGTGATAGATTGTGTGTCAAATAACTGAGCACAAGGAGATGTCACTGTATCTTTCAAAAGAGGTAGTTTTAACTCTGAGAAGTTGTCTGAATTTATAACATTTGTTATGATTGTTGCATCATTAAGTCCCTCTTGTAGGTCTTATGTCCTTGTTAAAAAATTCTTAGCCTAAGATTTTGGGGAAAAAAGATCCAAACACCAAAAACCGACCAACCGACCAGGAAAAACATTATGTAAAACTGGAGTATTCTGTGTGATTGACATTTCAAAAAGAATTGTCCACTTTAATGTTATTTGTTTGGGGTTTTATCACGACATTTTTAAAAAAAAACCAGTAAGGCCTAATACAAATGTGCCCTTAAATTTTTACAAATTGTAAAAGATTGAACTTCCCTGTTAGTTCTTTATTTGACAACAGAAGAACAATATTGATTTACTCAATAAGCAAGACACAGGTTGCATTTATTGAACTGCTTTACTTTCCTACTCTTCCTGAATATTATTTCTAAATTTAAATAAATGATAAATGGGAATTATTATTTACTGGACTTAGCTTGGAGAAAACATTGCTATGTGGCTGTTGTTTTCCTTTATAGATATTTTTTTGTCAATATAATCTTTCTTTTGAACTCACTGTTGCCCTTACTCAGCATGGCACTTTAATATGTGCTTAAATTTAATCAACAGGGAGCCCTCCCCCTATTCAGCAAAATGTTTGGGCATTGCTGAGTTTTTAGCACACCAGTCAGCTGTAGGTCCTCGTTTGGGTACAAGCTGATCTCAGTGGCCGTGTTCCTGTTGGTCCCATTGTGCAGGGAAGTGGGAACTTGGGTCACCTTATCACATGTCCCTTGTGGATGAGAAGCCACGCACAACGGAGGCCAAGTGAGGTGAAAGTCGTGGTTTAATTCATTGTCAGAGGGGATTGACATCTGTCCCTTCATCCCCCTAACTGGGACCCCACACTGCATTTGATTTATGTTAGGAAGGCTGGGAAAGCTGGAGAAATAAGAAGTTTGCAGCAGTTGCTGCCTCTTGTATCTGCAGCCTTTTCTTAGCCCTCCCATCCCTTTCTCCTGCACTGTCAGGACCATGGCAGCAGAGAGAGGAAAGGACTTGCCTAACAACAAAATACTTGCATCAAGGTGATATTTTGTTAACCACACTAACTTTTCTGGCCCTACATGCCTGCTGCAGGGCACTACAAAGAAATTAGTAAGCTATTCAGGGAGAACTAAGTTTTTAATCAATATATTTATACAAAACTGATATCAGAATCCATTCAGACCATCCAAAATTTACAGAGCAACATACTCTATGATTTAAACTTTATCTCATAGGCTAATTAGGAAATACAATAAACAAACATGACAAAAGGGCTCAATCCCCTCTTTGCCCAGAGAAGTTTATTATGTAAATCCACTTACATAGACCTTATTACCCATAATTTCCAGTTCATACACCTACCCTGCCTGACAGTGAGCGTGCTCATCCTTCCTCCTCTGTCAAGTTATGAGTGTTCCCTGTGTATCCTTGCAAGAAGTATGGAAGTGTCAGTAGTCTACTTGCTCTTGGGCCAGCTTCAAAAGCTTTTTGGGCAAACTGATGTTTTATACCCTCCAGCCTAGAGTTTTGGTCCATACCATTTCCATAAGTTAGTGGATTCTGAGGGAATTGCCAGACAAAGGATAGTGGCAAAACAGAGACAGTGGTTTGAGGTGATAATAGTAGATGAGGTTGTAATGAAACATGGTAGCCTCTGTCTGCCCACCTCTCCTGCTGTCTTTGACCTCATGGTGCTGCTGCCAACATGTATCTGGTCTTAGCATGAGCTGTGGTAGCCAAAACCTGAGCAGGGGTTGAGTGATCAGTCACAAACTATATAGGAAAATGCCCCATCTGACTCTAGATTCAGGCATACACAAGTGTCACTTTGTTTTCAAGGCAGGGCATCCATAGCGTGAAGCAGAAGCTTGCATTTGCATTGCTCTTTCTCGGAATTATCTATTCTGTAGTCAATGTCTTGGGGGTGTTTATCATTCTTTTAAAAGTCAACACAGAAGCTGAAAGAGGTTTAGTGTGATTTCTTCAGCCTGCTGCTGCCTGCAGCTGGTTTCCTTGACAACTTTAATTGTACCCTCTGCCTCCTAAGTGGGGACTTACCCAGATGTGTGGCTGGATACCCAGTACCTACTCATGTGAGTTCAGATTTTGGCCACATTGGTGGCAATAGTACTCAGTTAGAATGGCCCCTCCATGTACTTTCTTTACTTTGGAGCCAGGTTAATCTCCAGAAAGAGATGCTGGATTTCATCTTTTTTCTCCCCAAGAAGATCAAGGTGTACTTGCTCAGGAAACTGAAACGTAACACAAGAATGTCCATAGAAAATTAAATTCAGGGGCAAGCTGGAGAGCTGGAAACTCCTGCAGCTGGCAAGAAGCAGCAATGTGAGGGTAGGATCCTCCTCCCCCTCTTGCCAGCAGATTGATGTGAGGAGAAAGGAGCATCTCTTTGTGGCCATCTCTTTGTAGCTCAAAGAAAGGTTTGGCTGTTCCTCCTTATCACCGTGGGACAGTAATCTAAGGAAGCAAATGTTCCCTGAATAATTCCTGCTCTTCTCTCAAAGCAGTGGGAGAGATGATGGCTGTGATGGCATGAGGCCATGCCTGGGCCAGAGAGAGATGATTTGTTCCATTGCACTCTCTGCCTAGTTCACCTTATTTTGGATGTCACTGCTCTGGACCAGGCTGCCCCAGCCCTTGGAACCCCACCACCATGGGGACATTTTCCAAGTGCCTGCAGGGCATTTCCCTTAAATAATGTTTCTGTGCCTCAAAATGCACAGAAATGAGATTTTCAGAAGGACTTCAGCATTGAGCACAAATTAAAGCCAGCACAAGGCAAGTGTCAAGCTGCTTCTGGAAATCCTGCTAAGCATCTGTCATCACTGTAGGTGCGTTACTGAAAAGCTAAAATCCTTGACTTTCAGTCACACCTGAGCTCTCAATGACTAGGATTTTAAATTCTGACTCAATGGCAGTTCTGAAAATGGGATAAAGGATTTTACTTGATTTAGATGAGGTTAACTTTTTTTGGGGGGTGAGGCAGTAGAGGTAGCAGTTGGGATGTTTTCCTGGATTTTTTTTTTTTTTTTTTTTTTAAGAAAGCTGCTTTCAGTGATTTTGCTTTGCTTGATTCATTTTTGGAACATCTGATAAATTTTTATCAGCAACATTTCAGGCTTGTGTGTGTTTTTTAGTTTTGTTTTTCTCTCTTTGTGGGAGCTGCAGCCAATAGCCCACAAGCAGCCCTTGCAGTGGGTCGTGATTGTGTGATTAAAATTAGCAAGAGTTGGGGCTGTGTGGAATGACAGCAAATGCATTGACTTGTGTTCTTGGCAACAAACTGTCTAGAGGCTTAGTTGCTTTGTTTCATGTTTGGAGTTCTGCTTGCTGTTAGCGTTATTTTTATCCTACTTTTTTTATATGCTATTTGCTCACTTGAGTGAGACAGAAAAACACAAATATCTCATGGCTGTGTGTTTTGTTATGTCTCAGGGCATAAGAAATAGGAGCAGAGCAAGAAAGAAAGTTAAAATTAAGATTGCAAACTACACAAGACAAAAAGAAAAAAAATAAATAAAACAAAAATTCCCACCCCAAAACCTCTAAAGATCTCTTGCATTTTCTTGTTGAGTTTTTGCCAGTCTCTTTTTTTTTTTTTTTTTTATTTTTTGATTGCCAGACTTGCCTTTGTCAGAAAGTTCTTACATGAGTGAAGAGACAACTTAGTCTAAGTTATGTACTGCTGTCATTTATTTTTCCTACACATCCTTACAGCTGCCAGAATATTACTGTAGTGGTTGCATGTGCAGCTCATGGCAGAGGGCCTTGCTTAGGGGAAGAGCACCTCCTTTAGTCTTCTTTTAGGCTTCTTTTAAAAACCTGGGGACTAAATCTAATAAAATATGTATATTATATGGGTGTGCTTTCAGATGCTCTTAAACTGTTATGAAATTAATGTCTGGAGGCTAGTTAGGTTTGATTTCACTATAAATTTATCTTATTAAGAAAATTATTATCACTATCCCAAGCAGGTTTCTTAATTTTCTTCAAAATGCTTTCAGTTCATTAATTCCTGGCTGAGCTTTAATTATGCAAATGTTTGGAAGGCTCATATCCAGTCATGAATCTACTGGCTGCTGGAATAGAGTTTTGAAATATTATAGAATTTTCTGTAATTATGGGGTTTTTTTGATGAGAGAAAATAATTTGGTTTGAATATGTTTTATTTTCATTGCATCCAGTAATTCTCAAGCTAGTCACTGAACTTCATGAGACTTTTATCTAAATTGGATAACATGGTTTAGCATACAGCTAAGCCTATATTCTGTAGAATATCCAAGTAAAGGAGGAGGGAAGAGAAGCCCAGGTACAGTAATTAACCATCTTTATTGATCTTGTTGAACAAAACAAAGCATGGAACCTCTGATCCAGGGGTGCTGGGATATGGCCAGGCGAAAATAAGAGATAATGTACCTGTGGTTTTTGTGGGGGGTAACTTCAGTAGTGGGTAAATCTGTGAAGAATTTCAGTGCCACCAAAGCAGATAAGGGGAACAGAGCCTGAAGCCTCTGATGTGTGAGTGGGACTGCAGGTGTGGGAAACAGGTGATCAGCTCGGTGACAAAGCAAAGCCCAAGCACAGCCTCAGCTGCCCCTGACTGCTCTAGGACAGTGGTGAGCCCTGGGCAGAGGTTTTGTGCTTAGCAACTCAGCCACAGGGCTGGGCTCTGGTTGCAAGGGTGACCTTGTGTGGACACCATTTGCTGCTGTGGCCAGCCTCACATGCCCAGCAACAGCTCAGCCTGGTGTCCAGCATCAGCCAGCCAAGGCAGGACCGTGGTTTGGCTGGGCTGCAGCCCCTCCATCTGCTGCTGGCTCTGCTGTCACTGCCCAGCACAGGAGAGCAGCTCAGAGTCATTGCAGGGCACTTGGAGACAATTGACAATCTCTGCTAACTGCATAGAAGCTACCACACACACACACAGAGATTGTTTTTCCTGAGTCAAGGTCTGTGTTGCCCCTGGCATTTGTTTTGTGGATAAATTGCAGGCATAAGCTCTGTCTCCCATATCTTCCTATCCGGGATGTCCTTCTGAAAGAAAAGGAAATGTATTCTTTGCTTCAGGGTTGTATACAACCCATCCTGCGTTGCCAGGGGAGTTTAAATCACTCTGCTGCTCTTTGGCCACTTCCTAGCACTTGTAAAGCACATTAGAACAATAATGTTCTTGTCAGTGACATGGTGATTTGCCTTGCAAACCTCACAGCCTGGAAAGTCAGCTTCGATTCTACAGACAGCCTGCAGAATACACTTACTGAGAAGTGCTAAGTAACCTGCTTTTCTTGTCCTCTGTCTCAGCAAATCAAAGAAGCAAAACCCGTGAAGTGCCTGCAAAACATCTGCATGTGTCGAGTGGGAAGCTGCTCATTTGGCAGCACTCAGAGTCCTCTCCTAGTCCTACAGGGAAAGAGACACAAGCACCATTATCAGAGAGGAGCTCCAATATGCAAATACATATAAGGGATAAGAGGGGCTTGAAGTGACGGAATGACCTTCTGGTGGCAGCACCGCACACTCATCCTTCCATGTGTGCAGCACACAGCCCTGCAGTAGATAAAAGCAGTGGATTAGCCCCCATTGGAGTGGAAGATGTAAATCCAGCTAGCAACGTGTGCCGATCTGGTTTTGGTGTTGCTCAGTAAAAAAGGAGGCCTTTGGCACTTTCAGTCAGTTCTGCCTCTGCTTGGGAAGGCTCATCTGCTTCAGGTCAAGCTTGTCGAGGGCATTATTTTATCTGGAACAAAAATGCAAGAGAAAAGAGGGGGGAAAATTGTATTTCAAGCCATGGGAAAAAACACAGCGCCCAGGGATTCACAGACAACTTTGGCTGCTTGATGGGGCTGCTCTGAGGGTATGCTTCGTGAGTGAAGCTCTGACTTCCTGGAAGCATATTCTCTATTGTAGGCTTCAAAGCCACAAAATACACCTGCCTGTGCAAAACAAGTGAAGAAAAACGAAACGAAACAAAACAAAACAAAACAAAAAAACCAGAAAAAATGCCTTGACATAACCCATACGTGAAGAGCCTTTATCTTCCGTGCTGGTCAGTCATTCTGCCTTGGCATTTAAGTTTTTAAAAGACAGAACAACTTTTAGGTTTTTTAAGCTTCATTTACTTTATGCTTGAAACATGTCTCGCTCAGGAGGAACTGTGCTGCAGAATTTGTGATTCTCTGTCAAAGCGTGTTGACCCTGCATTAAGCACATTCTGAACCATTCCTGACTAAATTCTTTTGCAGACCCTTTCTCCATCATTAGCCAGTACTCATACCACCATCAGGCAGCTCTTTTGCTTGAATAATTGCATTTAGGTGGAATTCTCTTTGCCAGAAAAAAAAGCTGCTTGAATGTATGGTAGAGTTCACGCAGATTTACTGTGAAAATGGACAGGTGAAAACTGTACAATAAGATATAGCAATAAAATTTTTTACTGCCAGTGGTTGTGTCTTATCAGCTAGGAGTTTGCAACAAGCCTGCTTGACTGACAAGGTAGGGAAAAAGGCTAAAGCAGAGACCTCTGCTGAACCTGGTCCTTTACTGTATCAAGGTGACCCCAGCAAAGCAGAAGACTCAGTGATGTCTGCAAAACAATCTTTTCTACTTTCTTTCCTTGTTTCTTCAAACACTCTCTTAACTGTAGATTCATTAAAAATTCACTAATAATTTTCTCTGTTCCTCAGCAAATTATTTAATTAAGTAAAAAGGCATCTGAAATGTCTATCTGATCTAAACAGAATCCATCTGTAAATGGAAAACTTTCAGGATACTATTCATTCTAGGAATTTTGATGTTGTTAATTAAATGATGCAAGGGGAATATTTCTTAATGAGACCATTAGTAGTGGAACTACTGAAGGTCATGCAGAACAGCAGTAATGATGTGCAAAAGTTTGGGCCTTACCCAAGATGAATTGTTGGAGTTACAAATTGCCTGCCAGTTCCTTCTGCCTGGAACTGTGGCTCAGTGTAATATTGCATGGCTTGGAAGCTAGCCCTAAAACCAGGACCTGCAAAGGGGAACTTTCCATGCTCAGTGCCTGCTTCTCCACATATTCAAGGATATATTTAGGGACCACAAGGAATATTTAGGGACCACAATATTAAAAACCAGGAATTCAGCCTTGTTTTTAATATTGAATTTGAGGGAGAACACAGTGGAACATGCCATGTTCCTTTCTGCATGGGAGTTGGTTGGAGTTCCCTGAACACCTGTAGTAACAGGTTGCTGCTGTAGCTGTCTGGTGATACAGCAGGAGAGGAGAAATCTCCCTTACTTTTCCATATGGGGGCTTATTTTGAGAGATGAAGTGGTTCTGCAAGGAAGCCAGTGTTACCTTTCTGAGGGTGTCCCACTTCCAGAGGCAAAAGGAGTGAAGAGGGTTTTAAACCAGAAGCTATTTCAGACAGCTCCAGAAGAGTAAGATGTCAGCTTGAGGAGAATCAGAACGGCAAGTGAGAGTTTGAGTTTGGATGGGCCCTTGAAGTATCATCAAGCCCCAAGTTGTTTCCACTCCAGGACAGATCAGGTCAACCCAGACCTGCATCATTCTGCTACTGAGATAAAAATTAGTTGTTCCATGAGAAAAAGTTGTTTATGCCACCCTCTGATCAGTGATGGGTTTGCAGATGAGATGGACTGTGGGGTGTTTCAGGTGTTGCTGGTACCAAACTTTGAGCTGAGAATATGAACTCAATCCAGATTCTCCTGTTCATGGTGTTAGTTTATTTAGCTTGTTTCCCTGGTGGCAAAGCTAGGAAATAGATCTGCCCAGGCACATTCAGAGCATGCAGGTTGTCATGGTAAAGGTTCCTGATGCTTTATATTAGGTTTGTTTATTACAGAAGCTGCCTACCAACAGCTGGGGTTTTAAAGTTTTCCTGTCTGTGTAGAAAACTTCTTATTTGTTCAAACCAGACATTATTACCTGAGGGTATTCACCCTGCTCGTATAGAAATCTTATCTCACCTTGGGATATTTTCATTTCTCAGGGCTTCTTTTTTAAGTAAAAGTCTTCTGGTTTGAGGAAAAGAACGTTCTTTAAGATATTTCGCCTGTAACACTTAATGTCCAGCATGGTGTGCCAGGAAAAGGGCAAATACTGTCAATGCTGATAGGCCTCATCTATCCCTTTTCTTTTTCACATTGCTACAATGTCTTTTTCCATTAATATCAAGCATGGATTGAGCAGCCACATGCTAGGAATCACCAAGTGGTATTTAAAAAGATGTGTATTGTGACTCCAAGGCAAGCAGCACAAAAGACCTCACACCATGCAAGCATTCAGCATTTTGGGAAAAGGTGAGGTGGATACAGCCAGAGGCTCCAGTTGTCCCCTCTTTGTGGAGAACACACAGCACCTCACAGGGTTGGGTGAGCTCATACTGGAATTAAATGCCTGCCTAGAAGTGTTTCTGACTCTTCCTCAGTTAGTGAAGTTTGGAGCTTTCTCTGATGGTTGTCAGTGCTGTGGGATGTGCAGATAACTGAATACCCACCCCTTCTTCTCCCTTGTATGTCTGCTCTAGTTGTGTAATCTGCCAGCATCTGCAGTGTCCAGGGGCCAGCTGTGGTGCAGAGTTCATCATGAATATGGAGATAATGAAAGAGTCTGGAAAACATTTTCAGGATAAACATTTTCCATTTTTGTCTTTTGCTATTTGGGAAACAGAGACTCAAGTGCAGCCTTTAAATCTTTTCTTGCTGTATCCTAATGTTTCAAAAGAACTTGTAATTTTGGATCTTGACTTGGAAACAATTTAAAGGCGACTGATTTTCCGTGGCTGGAGTGCTGTGCTTCCTGGCTAATCAGACTCTTTAGACATGTCTTAAATTGGGCACTGAAATAATAGATAGACAAGTGCAAGTGGGTGACTCAGCTCTATGGTGGTTTAGGCAAAGGCACTTAAACACACAGCACTGATATGCTCCAAGTGTGCATACAGCAAGTTATCCCTCCTGGGCAGACAAGAGCTGAATGATTAAGGCACGATAACTCAATCATGGGAAACCATTAGTCCATGCTCATCCAAGTGGTGTGCTCCAAATTAGTAGCCCCTCCTTGAAAAGTGTAGGCCTGTACTATTTCAGCCAAGAGAGTCTCCTGCTGACACGGAGAATACCTGGCAAAACAAAACATTTCTTTTGAATACAGTAAAATTCATTATTTAGGCTTTCCAGGTTTGCTTGAAGCCCTGAAAGGTTCAGCAGAAATCTCCACTGACATTAAATTAGGTCTGTTCTCCCACCTAGGTTGCTGATTCTACCTCCTCCGTAACCCAGAGCACCTGTGTGAAGTAAAATAGGCAAAGAAATGTTGCTGCAGCAGCTGTGTGTGCATACTGATGGAATGGGCATGGTTCACCCAAATTTCCTGACTTATTGGATGTATTTTGTGGTTGTTTTTCAGGTTCTTTTTATTTGTTTGTCTGGTTTTGGGTTTTTTCTTTTTTTCTTTTTTCTTTTTTCTTTTTTCCTTTCTCTTTTCTCTTTTCTCTTTTCTCTTTTTTTCTTTTCTCTTTTTTTCTTCTTTTTTTTTCCTTTATTCTTTTTTTCCTTTTTTTCTTTTTCCTTTTTTCTTTTTCCTTTTTTCTTTTTCCTTTTTTCTTTTTTCTTTTTTCTTCTGCAGGCAGACAACCATCTGTCCTGGCAGTGTAAGCAGAGTCCTGGGGTACTTAGAACATTTAAAACTAACCAATCAAAAACCCAGTTAAATGCTGAATTCTTGAAGAGAGAAGAACTTTAGCTCATTTCCAAGTTTCTTTTTCTTTTTTTTTTTTTTTTTTTTTTTTTTCTTTTTCTTTTTAATGTGTCTTTGCAGAGGTGAAAGGAGGAATTCTTTACTCTATTGCCTAAATAATGCTTTGAAGTTTGGTCCTTAGCCAAAAGCCTGTTGACAGTAACATCAGTGTTGGGCTGACTAGCATCATGTATTTCTTGGGAATCTTAAAGAGGTCTCTGAGCAGCTCACCAAGGCTTGATTATCATTTGATTTCTATCTAAGTGAGGAAGGAATTTTTTCTCTGTCCCTTTAAGGTTGGATAAGGAGCAGTCATTCAGTGATTTACCTGCTTCTTAGGGACAAATCTCTAGTCCTGGTAGAGATCCCAGGATTCTGACAAGGAAGTCACCCCTTTGTTTTTAACAACCAGTCTGGTGTCACCTTATGTTGCACCATTCCCATACCTTCTCATTGCTCATGTACTATTTTTCTCAGAAAAATTAAATGGTAGATAACCTCAGAGTTTCGTTTTACAGCTATTTCCTGTAGATGCAAATCAACATCACTCTTTTCCCCATGGTTTATAGCTATTCTTTCTTTTGTTTCCCCCCTCCAGTTTTTCATAAGGACGTTTATCTGAGCTGTTGATATTCCTTATAATAATTACCTCACTAGTAGGTATGACAAAGTCTAATCTTCTCTCTTCCTTTTGTTTCCTCAGGAAATCCACTGACTGTGGCCTGCAAAGCTTTCTTTGGCTTCAGTGGAGAATCAGGCCCCATGATCTACTGGATGAAAGGGGAAAAATTCATAGAAGAACTAGAAGGTCACATTAGAGAAGGAGAAGTCAGGTACTTTTTGGATTATTCACTATTAGAAACACAATATGTCCCACAGGCCTCTTGGGTTGACAAGCCTTTAATTGAAACTGGAAATAATTTTCTGTCCAAAGAGTGATTGATGACTTGGAGCCAGGGCTGTATGAGTTGCTCCCTTTCCTCTGTTATGAGTACAGTCTGAAGACAGAGTAGCTTGTGTGTGTGCCTGAAAATCTGTTACCAAATTTCCCTGATGGTTGGTAGCTGAAGCATCTCCCAAGTGTTCTGGGGGTTGATTTTAGCCCTGTGTGGGAATTGTGCTGTCCACTGCAGCCATCCCATGGGACCTGCTTTGGCAAGATAACAGCCATTTCAGCACCACTGTTAATCTTAAATCTTTCAGTGCCACTGTTAATGTTAAAGACAAATTGTCTCCTGTCAAAGTCACCACACTTCTTTCTCTTCTCCTGATGTGTTGTGTGTGTGATACAGCTCTTGGTGTGCCTTACCCAGAGCATTCAAGAGGCAGTGTTTGTTCCCTCAGGCTTAACAGAGAAAAGGGAGAGAAAAGAGTGGCTGTGTCCAATATTCAACTTATGCTTTGCTTTTATTCAGGTGCTGTTATCACCTGATATAAGTTGTAAAGAAAACACACTTGTATCCCCATGAACTTCCATGGAATTTGCACCTAACAGCACCTTATTCTCTTCCTTAATAATTACCTGATTATTGGTTTTTGAGCAAAGACTAAGTTATGGTTTTACTGTAGGCAAGGTGGCCCCAGCTACTATAAATACAATTAATATAGATTATGATACAATGAATATTGATTATAAAGAAAGCCAAGTTTTTTTCACTTTCCAGTGCACATTTTTTTAATCTTGTATCTGAGTTTTTTGTTTCTTGTAAAGATGATTTTGGAGTGCAAGTGGAGAGAGGTTCCTTTCCTTTATTGCTTGATCAATAGGGTGCCATTATTATCAGCCATTTAGCCACGAGTTATTAAGATACACTTAATTGCACACAGATTAAATTTATCTTATATTGCCATTGTACAGTCCTCTTTTGTGCTTGCAACCACAAAAAGCAATTATTGGAAACTTGTGCTGTTGTAAGTAATCAGCACTTAATGACGTTGTGTTCTCTCTGGTGTGTATATTTATGATCAGAGTGATTTTGATCATGTTCTTCCTTTGCATCAGGACAATTTGAGGTTTGTATTTGAAGAGTGCTCCAGCTTTAGCGCAGTTCTGAAAGTTTCCTTTATGTTTGAAAAGGCTGTTACTTGTCCTTCATTGGATCATCTCAGTGCACATTCGTGTTTCAAATTAATTTGTGAAAAGTCGTTTTTCTCATTCCACTAAAGTGCTTTGACTCAGTTTACAGACCCTTCACAATTCAGTGAATCTTCACTTCAGCAAAGCTACGTATCACATACCTAATCTCCCATGATCACTGCCAGCCCTTAAAACAGCATTTTCCAAAACATACTGCATCATTATCAGCAGTACTCCGGTCCATCCTTTTTTTTTTAATTTAGAAGTAGCTATGGCAACTGAAGTGGTAACTTTTTGCCAATGATTTTTTTTGCTCATAAAAGCTCTTGTTCTTGTGTTCCATTACAGGTATGCTGCTTCAGGGGAACTAAGCAGCACTAATTGTTCTGTCAGTGCCCTGAGGCAGCTCACGTCTTCCACCCAGCTGTATTTATTGATGTATTTTAAAATTGTCATGTATGATTCAGATTTGATGAGCCGTGAAGTTGCTGGTTAGATGCCTTTTTGATCAGTTTGTTTCTCTATGGTGTTACCAGGACATTTCATTTTGAGAAGCTAAGAGTTATACAGAATTGCTACAACCAGAACAAGATTGGTTGATCCTTTGGTGCATTTTAACTCTGCATCCCCTTTCTTGAATTAATTCACAAATTTAGTAGCACTCTGAATTTATGGTGCTGTCCTTACCCTGGACTGTGCCCTGTCCACTGTGTTGCTGGATTTGCTGTGTGAGATGAGAATTCAGATTTGCAAATGAATGATGTGTCAGAGCACAAACCACCCATCCCCAGTGTGCATGGTTAGCACTCACTGTGCTGTCACGAAAGCACTGAAAAAAGGATGTATGTAACCTGTAAGCATTCCTGTTCAAACCAAATCTGTGGAAAGCACACTTCACCAAGAGTAATATTTGTGCAGCTCTGGGCTTTTCAGTATTTATTAGACCTTTTTACAAAGCCTCATAATAAAAAGTAACTAATCAGCATTGCAGGGTTTGGAGGCAATGACACCCTGTCTGAGCTGTCCTCTTGCCTTCCTTTGAATTAAGATCCTCAGGTGTTAGACATGCGTGGGGGGAAAGGAGGAAGAGACTTTGCTTGCCAGGTGTGTTTTTCACAGCAGTAATAAAAATGTCACATAAAGTGAACCAGAGTAATTAAAGAAGGAATCAGTCTTTAAGCATGTCTGCAGAGTTGTCAGTTGTACCTAATTATCAAAGCAGCCCACAGCAAATTTCAACACCGGCTCTCTGCCATGGCAAAGTATTTTCAGACATAAATATTGCTCTCTCAGCCAACTATGAGTTGCTTTTTTTTCTTATTCAGGCAACACTGCAGAATAGTCAAAATGCTCCTCTCGTAAAGTATGTTTGTCCTTGTTTTGTCTCCCTTGTCCATTTTTAAAGTATAAATACTTCAGCTCATCCTAGAGGCATGAAAAGAGGTGAATGGAGACATTTTGAATGGCAGCCTTATTTCTTCTGATTGATTTATCACCCACAGAAGTCAACAGATGGTTATGAAATGCTCAGACAAGATGAGGATGTTGTTTTCTATTAGGAAGGGGTGCTGGGGGCAGGAGGCAGAACTCCCATAGCTGCCTGGCTGATGTGCTGTGTACTTTGCAGAGAAGTATGGAAGCAACATCCCTCTCCTGAAAAGCTTATACTACCCAAGCAGACAAATTCAGGGCAGAGAACAAGAAGCATAGTACAGGAAAGCAAGAGGGAAGGTCCCTGTCGTGCTGCCAGCTGAATGACTTTGCTTTGGGAGAGGTGCTTGTGTACACACAGATCTGTCCTTCCATCTGCAGCCTGTTTTTAAGGAGTGGAAGGAGGGGAGCAGATTTCATAACCCTGTTCACAGTCCAGATCCTCAGATTTATAAAAATGAAAGTTCACTTTTTTGTAAGTCCCAACTCTCATGCAGGTTGGCAAAGGTTTGCAATTAGTGCCTCAGTCTTGCAGAGAGACCCAAGTGAAACTTTCGTGTGGCCTTGGTATCTGTGGTCATAAAAAGACTGAAAATTTCAGGAAAATACAGTCTCAAAGTAGAAGTGTTTTAAATTCAGATTCAACTTAGTGCACACAGGCACTGGGAAAATATAACCAAGTATTTGAAAAATCCAAACTATTGCATAATTTTCAAAGAAAGCGTTTCTATTCTCTAATGACATTTCCTTTTTAAAATTCATATTCTTACCTGAATATTATTCACTAGACAAAATGTTTTGTCTCAGATCAAATAGAATGCTTCAGCCTGAAGAAGAAGAAGGCATTGAGCGTTGTTTTTACATCACCCATCTTTTATTTCTCTCTTTCTATCCTTTTTGTTGTGAGTTGTCAAGTACCATTGATTTAGCTATGCATTAAATGTTGTAATTACTCTTACAGTTTGTTCAGCAACCCAGAAAGAGTGATTTATTATTTTCTCAACTTGTGGGAGCTGGCATGTGTTGACAGTGATGCTGGTGAAGTTTTCCCCACCTCAGATAGGTGCTTCATCTTCTGAGAGTGCAGCAAATGCTGTTGCTCCTTTAAGGTTTTACTTGTTGATATTGTATTCCTTTTCTAACCCAAAAATATTGTGATCCATCTTCTCTGAAGCAACCACAACAATTAATTAATTAAGGGATGTTAATGTATTTAAAAAATAGAGATGACCAACTGTGCATTTCTGAGGCAATAATGTAAGGGTAGAGTAGTGGTTTGAAGGAAAAAATAAGAAAAATGAAAAAGCAGGAATAAAAGGTTCAACACCACTAAGAGCTTTCTGCACGTTGCTGCCAGCATAATGTTTAAATGTTTGTCAGCATTTTCATGATAGATCCCACTCTAACGAGTCCCCTTACTAAAAACTGCTATTAGGAGATAGGAAGAAAAAAAATTCTCAGTCCAAATATATAGGATATTCTTTTTTTTATGAAGGCTCATCTTTAGCTGATCATGTATTATTACAATTTAGGTTGGGGATCAGTTATTTTATCTGACATACATGTAGTTTACATATAGATAAAAATAACAGTTTATTTTATCTTAACTGTAACCTATGATACAGGTTACAGTTCAGATAAACTGGAAGGGGAAGGGTTGTGTAAAATATCCTGATTACAGTAAACAAGAAAATCTGAACATTCACAGAATGCTCCAGATTAGTTTCCCAGATATCTTCTCTGTTAATGATTATATTGTTCCTTGAAGCATGATTTGTAGACAATAGTTTTTTTTGGCATAGTTTACCAGCAGAGAAGAGTGGGTTTCTTGAGTCTTTATGGATATAGCAGAATAATAGGTAAATTAAAATTTATTTATCTCGTGCCCAGTGATTTAGGCTGAGTATGCAAATGGACCAGGCTTTCTGAGGAGGGTTTTTCTGGCCAGAAATTATGTAAATTCGACCTTTCTTCCATTATTTCACCTAGACCAGGACTAAAAAAAAGGAAAAAGAAAAAAGAAAAAAAAATGGCAAAAAGAAACATAACCAATGAGAGTGAATTTGGAAAAAAATAAATAAATATACAATCCAAGTTTCCAAATGCAACACATACACCTCCCCCTGTTTTTAAATTAATGCTTTTCCATTTGCTTTTTTCCAAGTTATGCTGCCACGGTGAAGGAGGCTGAATAGTTGTGAATGCTCTGGTACCTCTTTTGAGTTACTGCAGAGATGTGTTTATGGCAGTCAGACTTGCATTTTTTTGATTGTCTAGTGCAGTGCCCTCATACTTCTCTTTTGATTTGTTTTCTGTTTGTTTGGAGTTCTGTGGACATCATGTGAAATCACTCTGCATAAGGAAATGTGTGTACACGAAATGTCTTTGTTTTATAACCGAGAAGCTTGGGGTTTGCCATTACTGACACATGTGAAGTAGCTTCCACCCAGAGCAGGCAGCACTCTGGTTCCTCTCTTATTGTGTAGTTTCCTCCTTTAGGTCTCAGGAGAAAATGTTTCTTTTTTGGTGAACCTGGGTTTTATTTATATCCTTACCTCACAGTTCTTTTCAGAGAACAGACTCACTGAGGTACCAGGTACAGTGGTGAGTTCACAGGGGACTGTGAGGGCACCCCACATTTTCTGTTTACCCTCTTGTGCAGCATTACACAAACAGGATCAAATTAACCTGGTGGGTTTTACATGACATTTCCCTGCTCAAAGGGGCAGCAACTTTTTCTTGAGCAAGTGATAAGCCTTTTGAGAGAATAGGGTATTGTTTTTTTGGGCTTAATATCAGCAGCAGAAAACTTGCATTTATTTTGCATTCTTTTTAATGTTCACATGAGAACAATGGCATGAATGTACCTCTGGCCTGAAAGTCTGCTAGAACTTTTATTCCATTTGTGGGAATTTTGCATGTCCCCTCTTTCCTCTCAAAAGAGCAGAGAGCTCTTGTTCTTGACACTGTTCTCCTTAAAAGTCAGGATCTAGCCCCAGAAAACAGAGGAAAATTCCAGAGAGTACCAAAGCTCTTTTTGTTGATTTTCCTGACTGAATTAAAATGCATCACAATACCCAGCCTTTAAACTTCCCTGTAATTTGTTCACTGATGGCTTGGTAGGACATCCTGCTTCTGGAAAATGGATATTTGTCACTTCTTTTAAAAGAAGCATTGTATTTAGCATTTAGTTCTGATGGAGCAAATGTGAAGAAGCCACACATAACCATTGTGCTCATGGCCACTCTTCCTGCACTTGGTTCAGCTCCTCACTGGACACGGCAGGAGAAAAAGCTTTCTGGTGGTCATGAAAAATGCCACTGTGAAGCCTCTTTCAGGCAACATGAGTGTCCTTTAAGTCCTTCTCCAGGAGTGACAGAGGCCAAGGAACATTGTCTTGTTCTGAGAAATCATAGTGCTTCTGGGAATGTGCCATCCACATTAATTCAGTTAAAGCAAAGGCTGTATCCTTCCTTCCAGACTCCTCAGAGAACATCTTGGAGAAAAAGAAGTTGAGCTGACACTGATCTTCGATGCTGTAGAGGAGGCAGACCTGGCCAACTACACGTGTCACGTGGAGAACAGAAATGGAAGGAAACATGCCAGCGTTCTTCTGCGCAAGAAAGGTAATTCTCCTTTTCAGTGACCTGTGATCTCACCTGCCCCAGCAGCAGCACATGAGTTTGAGGTCCTGCTGACCTCTCTGAGCCAGGCTGGGTTCCTGTGTGCCTGCTTGAAGTGTGCTTGTGTACAGCTTCAGTTTACCTTTTGTGGGGCGGGGGAAAAAAGCTCATGGATTGCTCTTGGGTGTCTGGCAAATTGGTCTTGCAGGTGATGCACTTTCCTGGAATACAGTCACCCATAAGGCACCAATAATCAGAAGTATTTTTGACTAAACAGCCTATTAATTTGATCCAGAATGGACTGACTAGGCCAGTTAAAATGTACATTTACTAGAACAGGTGCCCTGGCAGTGAGGTCAGATGTTCTCATGTTTCTCTACTTCCTGGCTTTGTGTTTTAAATTGAAAACTTGAAGCTGTATCCATGCATTTTGATTTCTAACTGCATCAGGAAAGAAAACATGCGAGATAAAAATACATGGAGACTTACCCCGTCATGGTTGTCTTGCTTGATACTGTTCCTGCATGGGGAACAACACTACTGACAAATCATCTATAGCAGAAAGGAAACTGTTTGGATTTGAATGTGCCAAATTTAAAAGTGCTACTGTTTGAAAAAGTCATCATCAAAGAGTTTAACAGCATCTCATGGCAATTCTTTTATTGCTTGTTCAATCAGCTCTCCTATTAATAAATAGGCTGACATTTAGACTGGGTGCTGATCTCTCTGAGATACAGTGTATTAGGAAATACAAAACCTGTAAGATAGTAATTCTTGGGAGAGCAAAGGAGGGTTCAATCCTTGGGGCAAAGCTGTTGTGTGAAACCACAGAACACCAGCACAGAAGATTGACTAAAGAGTTGATACCTTGTCCAGGTCTCTGCCATCATTCTTGGATGGAAATTCTTTTGCCGAAACAGGAGAAGAAGAATTGTTTTCATGAGGCAAACCTGAAAGGGCAGTTCCAGTCCCTTGTGTGCTTGTAATGGCAAAGTTGGAATAAAGGAATGTTGGCCTAGCAGATCATTCTACCGTCTATTACAAACTTACATACAGGAGGGCAGGAAGGCTCTGCAGAGGGATCTGGACTGGCTGGATCCATGGGCTGAGCTGTGTGAGGTTCCACAAGGCCAAATGCTTGGTCCTGCTCTTGGGTCACAACAAGCTCCAGGCTGGGGAAGAGGGTCTGGAAAGCTGCCAAGTGGCAAAGATCCAGGAATGCTGGAGTCACCCATCCCTGAAGGGGTTTGAAAACCACAAAGATGTGGCCCCTGGGGACATGGTTTAGTGGTGGGCTTGGCAGTGCTGGGTTAATGGTTGGACTCAATCATCCGGGAGGTATTTTCCAACTGAAACAATTCTACAATTCTATGATCTAAACTGACAAGCTGTCACAACTTTAATTGGGGAATCTGGTCATCATAATGAGGAATTAGTCTCTGTGCAGAAATGAGCTCTACTTTTCCTTCCACTGAACCTCATAAACACAACATTGATAGTAAGTATATCTTTGCTGGTACTGGTAAATGTTCTGCTCTGTGCATATAGTATAGAATAACAATCTCAGTTTATTTATAACAAAAAAATGCAGATATTTCAGAGCTCTGCTGGAATTATGGAAGAAGCCTTCTGAATACAGAATTGGGAGGTGGAAAGGATCACTTTGTAGCTCCTATTTCATTTCTCTCTTCACTGTGCTGTAGAAAACTTATATTCCCCTCAGGCACTCTCAGTACTTGATTTTCAAGCTATTAAAGTGTCATTTAAAATAACCACTGTATTTTACCATGTCCTTTGACTGCCTGTCCCATTGTCCTGTTTGTTATTTATTAAGTTCTTGCAAATACTTGACCAAACTTTTCCTTTCTGCAACTTGATTTAATTGCTTCTTATCCTAACTTTCTCCAGCTTAGATTTTACTATAGTTATTCATGAGGGGTAGATATTCAATACTACTGTATTTACTGAGCTGGGACAAGAATTAGAGCAGGACTTGCACAAAGCTGTTGACCAGCATCCTTTGTTTGTGTCAAAGAAGGGATTTCTACTGCAATGTGCTGCAGCACTGATCTATCTGTCAGAGCAATACCCCTCCCTCTAAAGTCTTACCTGTTAAGAGTTGCATTATCCATGTTTGACAAGAGGCACTTGTAGTTCTGTTTTGTCTCCAAACCTGACCTCTGCTCTGTTTTTTTCTCATTTGGATGAAAAACAAGAATAAACCCAAAATCTAAGTTATAGATGTTTTGTATAAGATTTTCTAGGGTTCTTGTTTTGATATTAGATGGTTATTTTTAGCTCATTGTTTGCTTTGAAAATAAGGATAAATTAGCTGCTCAAATAGTTCAAAATTTATTTTGGAAATATATTAAAATCTTTTGCTTTTAGTGGTACAGTCCCCACAAACCTTCAGGAGAATACGGGAGTGCTGTTTGCACAGCTCCAGTGCAGCAATGCCAAGGCAGAATCAGACATGCACATAAGACCTGAACGCAACTGTCTGCTGTCACATTCTTCTTTACAGGTTTAATTCAAGACCACATTGTTATTTGCTTTCAAGCAGTTCAGAAATAAGTTCTGAACAATCCGGTGTTTGCTTTTTTTTTTTTTTTTTTTTTTTTTTTTCTCTGTGCTGTCCCAGCATATTTGATGCTCAAATAACATGGAAATGTGATATATACCCAGTTGTCCCTTAGTTGTGGAAATAGTTCGGGATTCCCTTCAAAATGGTTTGAAAACAGTCCAGTATTTTAGTGACTGAAGTCTTCATAATCTACAAGAAAACTGTTCTGAAAGACAAATAACTTGTCAGAAACCACAGAATAAAGTCAAACCATGCTTTTAGTGGCAAGAAGTAGTGGATTGAATTAAAAGTAGATATTATGATGACTTTTGCTCACAGTATTTTTTTCAAGGAGGCTGCCTTTAATCAAGACATGGAAGGAACTAATTTTAGGGAGGCAGGTTTGATATTGATACTTCACTAATTTTTGAGGCACATCTATAATGTATTTGGCCCTCTTTTATTGGGAATTTATGAGACTTTTTCTATTTTCTATAAGACTATGAGACTATTTCTATTTGTATGAGACTATTTCTATTTTCTATAAGACCATGAGCCTCTGTAATATATTGTGGCAAGGTCCTTCTACATTGTTTTGCGTTACAAACTATCAATATTATTATTTGCTATTTTTCAGTCACTCTTATAGCAAAGAGACCAGATTCAACCTCTTTTCTAGTGTTAGATATGCTGCTTCCTTATTTATCTCAGTGAGGACCACTTGAGGAGGAAGGAATTAATCAGATGCCAAGATTAAGTAGAGTAGGCAAGAAATTTGAACATCCTGGGTTTTTCTCAATGCCTCCAGTTTAGAATGGAAACAAGGAGAGCTCAAAAGCCTTGGCTTTCTGCCTCCTTATGTCTGTCCTCTAGGAGAGTTCATGGGGTAGAAGGACAAACACTGGACATGCAAAAGGTGATCAATTTTGCCTTTTGAGCTGGATTTTGAGGGTTTGCTTAGCACCCTGTCATTTCCCCCAAAAAAGTATACACAACTCTGTGCTCCTGTTTGGGCTGCAAGGCTCAGCATTTTCTTTCCTTCCAAGCTGGCAGCTTTACCATCATCTCAGTTTCCTAGCAAAAAGAGATTCAGTACAATTAAAAAAAAAATCCCCTCAAAAGTGATTTTAACCAGCTCTGTTCTCCATTTGCCTAGATTGATCCCCCAGAGCACAGGCAGCATTATCATGCAGTGTAGTAAAAGTCCCATGAATTCCCTGTGTTCTCAGAGAGATTAAATAGCTATTATACTAGACTTTTTCCATCTATTAGTCCATGACTTCTTGCCAGACGGACATCAGAGATACTGCAAACTGGGAATAGCTTGACATCTGATGTTAATTATTGAAATACAAGGCATCGTAAGGCAAGAATAACCCCCAAAGATATGCAACTAATTTGCTTTTTATCTTGAAAGTGACACAAATGACACACGAGTAATTTTTTCTGACCCAAGTTTTAGAAGCGTAAAGATCACAAAAACTTTGTCCTGCCTGTGTTAGTTTGGCAACTTCTCTCTGTGTTTATCACAGCAGCAAATATCTTCATGACGTCTTATCTGAACTAATACAGGCTGTGAGAGTCAAATTGTCATCCCCTGTCTTTTATGGCTAAGTAATATGCCAGGTGGTGTTAGGAGCAATATTACTTCCAGAGGACATTTCAGGATAAAGAGCAATGCTGTTCAAGTTAGTCTCTTGAATCAGATGGAGCTCTGGACTGGTATCCAAGGGGTTTTATCCCATTTTGTCATTGGTATGCTGAATGACCTTGAACATGCTGCTTCTCTTTTCTAAGCCTGTTTCCTCAGCTGTAAAAGATGGATCACTGTGTCTGGATGCATTTGTGAAGTTCTTGGAGTTTTTGTGATGTTTCCTAACAAAAGCGTCTGAGTAGGAAATGTTAACTAACACTAGGTCCCATTAAAGTATAATGTGAACTCCACAAATATGAGAGAATTCTGTTAGAGCCATCACAACTCAAACAAAGTGGCTCTGTGCAGCCTGATGTGTGCTCCTGGCTTCTTGTGTTATCTTGGGCTTCCTGCAAGCTCAACTCATTTTCCAGTGATCCAGCTGAAGCCCTGGCTTGGCAGCTCACATCAGCTTGTCCACAGGCTTCACAAATATAAAGCCAAAGCTGTCTAATTTGTTGGGGGAGGGACCAGATCCCGCCCAATCTGTTCTCACGTGCTGCATACAGCATTTTATGCACTCTGCCAATGCAGAAGTTTCAAACTCCACCAGCTCATTAAAAGTTGGTTACTCCTCTGTGTAAAATCACTACGTAGTTCCTGTATAGGAGATTTACATGGATAGCCCCAAATGCATTCTGGATTTCAGATGGCTATTTCAGATGGGCAGTAGATGGAGTAAATGAGTAAGATTAGGTAATAGGTACTGGCAAAATTATTAGGCATTTTTAATGTTATGGTGCTTATAATTGGAAGCTGCACAATTTTATGTGGAATTGTATGGTGGATTAGAGAAAATATAGCTTGGAAAGATCATAACCTTTTTGCCTTTCCTTGCTAATTTTAGATTTGATCTACAAAATAGAACTTGCTGGAGGACTGGGAGCCATCCTTCTTCTGCTTATTTTGCTCGTGACCATCTATAAGTGCTACAACATAGAGTTAATGCTGTTCTACAGACAGAACTTTGGAGGAGATGAAGCAGCTGATGGTAAGCAGTTGCACAGGAAATTCAATATATGCAATGGAAATATGTCAGAGGCCCAAAGTGGTGAGACTGAAATGAATCTTAAAAGATACTTGCTGCTAGTTTAAACTACAAAGCACCCAATAGTGTAAAGCCCTAAGACTTTCCCCCGAAAGCCCCCTGAGATCAATGAGTCTCTCCACAAAAAAGTCAGTGGGCTCTGCCATGAGCAAGAGAGCCAGAAGAATTGTTCATGAGTGCTACAGAGGCTCACGTGTCATTTGTGAACTCTTCATGTTCATGTGTGCAGTGCCACATGTGCCCAGGGTCCCTTCTCCCCAGATCCTCACTGTGCATCTGAGCAGTGTTTCTTTCAGTGGGTGTTCTTCATGAAGCATTTTCATTGAATTGCCACCAGGCTTCCAGTGACCTCCTCTGACTAGTGAGATGTGATTGTTATGAGGCTGACTGATTACCTCAGTTAATGGGGAGACTGTAAACAACTTGATGGGAATGTGCAGCTTGCCTGGGGAGTATCTTTATGAATAAACTAGGCTGTTTTCCATTTTTCTTCTCCCACCTTCCCTCTCTAGCATTTATTCTGTTTAGTGCCTAAAGCTAAACTTGTATTTGTAAATTGAAGCTTTAATTCTCCTGAATATAGAACATTCCTTCCCCTGTGAAGCTGGAGTAAGCCCTGTAAACTAAATCCCAGTCTTTAAATCCTAATATTATGTTCTTAACACTTACTTCATAATTAATATACTATTTATATGCATCTGAGTAGTATCTGCTAAAGAGAAAAAGTGCAGTATTCAAGTACAGGTGCTTGCCATAGCCCACTGCAATACTCTGCAGTCACACAGGCTCTGGAATGGTACATCTAGAAACTCTAATGTATTTGAAAAGAGAGCAGAGAACACGTTTTCCACAGTGCCAAAACAATGTGCAGTTATATAGACATGCTGCTTTCTGCTGTTGGCATTTCTGTTATCACAGTAATAAATATTTCTTTCACAATGGGCAGATATGGCGTGAAAAGGTTCCACTATGAAATCCAATGATTTCAATGAAATCTGTAGGAGTTTTGAAGAATGGATGGAATGACATCTAGGGGATTTTAGAAAGAGGAAGGATGATCCTTGTGGGTCTCTTCCAGCTCAGAAAACTTTGTGAATCTGTGATAAATAGCAGGAATAGAGATCAGGAAACTTGCTCTTTCACGATCCTCATGTATGACTGGGAAAAAAATAAAATTATGCTTTTTTTCCATATTCTATGATACTTCACAATATTTATACTGGTACCTAGGACAAAGGGAAGAGTGAGGTTGTGTGGTTTGAGAAATACTTTACCTCAAACGCCTTGGGATTATACCGACATAATATCCCTGCTTCACACCAATCAAAATGGTAACTTCATCCAGCTTGCTTCAGTTTTTTTATCCTGTGTTTTCACTGTGAAGCTGCTGCATTTTTACTTGTGTAACTTCCTTGGTTCAATCACTTTTCAATTTATTAAACAATATTATTTTCTGGTTGTTTAGAGGAAGCCCCATGAGTACATAGGGGATTTTGTATGCCCATAAATTTTGAAAACAAGCCTTTATTTTTCCAGCACATAATTGTAGACCTTTCACAGCTTTGTGTCTCATTCTGATCCTGCAGGATGAAAGATGGAGGCAGAATGTTTACAGAAGTCCAAGCATATAGAGAGATATTTGTTTCTTCTCATGTAGGCAGCAGTGGGAGCATACAGAGCTCCTGTGAACACTCAGATGTATAGATACAATCACAGGGTCATTTTTCACTTGTATGTGTATCTCTTAAAAAAAGAAGATTTGGAACTCAACAGATCCGCTTTATTCTTATATCTAAAAATATCCCACGTAAGCAATGTTGGACGCACTCAATTCCTGTGTTGTGTGCAGCATGGCTTTTAGAGAAAATGACACTGAGGATTAAGGGTTCCATTTAGGAAATGGCTCCAAGCAGTGCAGCTCCCAGAGTCAGCGGTGGGCAAGTGTGGGCATCTCCTTCTCCTCTGTCCTGGTACAGGAAACCTGTGAGGAGCTGTAACACCACTGCTCGGGCTCCCAGGAGCCTGAGGGTGCTGGTGGTGTCAGCATCCTGCTCAGTGTCCCTGTGAGCTGAGGTGACAGGGGGCTTGGGGACTGCTGGCTCTCATGGTGCTCTGCAGTCAGGGATGTCAGGGCTCTGCTGCCCTCCCTCAGCTCCCACACCTCTGCAGGGATGCTGCCTCCGGGATCACTGGCATCTCCTAAAAGATCTTGGCAGGCTGCCCCTGTGGACAGGGTGGTAGGATTTGGATAGGCCTCCAAAGCTGGCTGGCCTGTTGACTTAGGAATTGTCAGAAAGCCAGGTGGACATCTTCCATCCTCCCCTACAGTCATGGTGACACTAGGCAAATTGCCTTTTACAAATATGTAATTATTCACATGCTTTGACTACAGCTCTGACCCTCATGGGTCTGGCTTTGTGTCAGTAACCATCAGTTCAAGGTCATCAAAAGATATATTTTATTATGATTAGGTATTTGTTCTTTTTATCAGAATATACTGAGGAATTTTAACTGCTTTAATTATCTTTCATGTTCACAATTCTTTACAGATAATCGGTACTCAGAAACCCTCCATTCATGCAGTTTTCTTCTCACAATATTAACTATTTGATTTTTCATTTTCTGTAAATAATGTCAGCTGTTCTCTTTCCTGGAGGCCAAATTGCTGAAGGTTGACTTTTTCAATATACTATTTTCCATCACTGCAGAGGAATACAAAGAGAAATGCCACTAAGACAGTCTGATCCCAGCATGGATCCCCAGTTCTGTGGTGGCACC
Source organism: Sylvia atricapilla (assembly GCF_009819655.1). Taxonomy (NCBI): domain Eukaryota; kingdom Metazoa; phylum Chordata; class Aves; order Passeriformes; family Sylviidae; genus Sylvia; species Sylvia atricapilla. Next base: position 9,897,831 of record NC_089174.1, on the reverse strand, counting down.
ACTTCTGTTCCTGGCACAATGACGAGCTCTTAGCTCCATGTTTTAGAAGCAGAGCTGGAGACAAGTCCCAGTGCTGGGTGGGAGGAGGAGAGGAGGGAGAGGAAAATAAATGTTGCCCTTTATGGCAGTTCTTTGTCTCTCTAATATTGTATTCCCCAAGTATTTCAAGTGTCCTGGATTTAGATTGTGACCTAAAATTATGTTAATAATTTTTTAAACCTTTTTTCTGGGGAAAAAAAAAAAAAAGCTTTGAATGTTTGTATTTGGCATTGTTTTATGAATAGTCAGTATTCGTTTGAATTAAGTCATGTCTTTTCTCACAATTACTTGTGGAAGGAAAATTTCCAGGCTCAAAACTTTCCAGGCTCAAAACTTCTCCAAGCTCGAAACTTTAACACATTTTAGAACTCCTGAGGAATAGAAGTTGAAAGAATTGCATTACAAATATGCAAAGGCTTTAAAAAATGTTCCCACTTTAGTATTTGTATGAAAATTTAGCCCATGATCTTTTCAGCTGTGACATGTGTCTGACCAGATGGAGCAGAGCCACTGCTCAGCTTGCAGAAGAAAACTGAAAGGATCCATGCAATTTCTGCCTGGAAGCCAGATTACACATTCCTGTGAAAAATCCCCATTTTGTTGGGAAATGCTTGCTGGTCTCAAGGAATAATACAACTTCCCCAGTACTCTCCTGTGTTCCTAACAGTGTTCTTGCAAACAGCAGGCTGAACATGATTTGTTTTCTTGCAGACAACAAAGAATACGATGCTTATCTTTCATACACCAAAGTGGACCCTGATGCATTAGATCGTGATAATAATGAAGAGGAGCAGTTTGCACTTGAAATCCTGCCAGATGTTCTAGAAAAACACTATGGATATAAGCTCTTCATTCCGGATAGGGACCTGATCCCTAGTGGAAGTAAGTATTTGTGACCTTTCCGTTTTATTTCTGTCTGATGTGTCACAAAGACCTGGACTGTGTGATAAGTATAGATAGATATGGAAAACCTTGGGAAATGGTTGCAAAGACTGGAAAAGTTTCCTCAGCACTGCAAATTTGAGTTCTCTGCTAGAGCTTGTTCCTGCACCACTGAAATCAGAGGGAGCTGCCATTGATTTCTGTGGGGGCAGGAGCTGGACCTTCCTACAGGGAAGGCTGCAGCACTGCAAGCAATACCAAATCCAAAATGTCTACATCAAACACAGGTAACTAAGCAGGAAACTTTCTAAATGGATTTTATCATCTCCGTTACATGATTGAAAATGGGATTATTATTTTTTTCAGTGATAAGTTGTTTTCTCTACAGCAGCTTTGCAAGTAAAGGTCACCTTTTCTATTGTCTTTTGGGTTTTTCCTTAACTTGGAAGTCTCATAAGATTCAGCAGCACTTTTGGATGTCTTTACCAAAGGTCAGTGCTTTCCTAGTGGTAGTTATGGCATTTTTTCTACCAGACTCATTTTTGAGGAAGTCAAAAAGACCATGAATCATATCCATTGTGTTGACGAATTTTGAATGCACAGTACATTTGCTGTAATGTCACATTTATTTGAAGTGCTACCCTTGTGAGAAATCAGGGGGGTTTTGGGGGGTTTTTTGTTTGGTTTTTTGTTTTGTTTTGATTTGTTTTGTTTTGTTTTGTTTTTGTTGGTTTGTTTTGTTGTTGTTTTTTTTTTTTTTTACAAATTCCGTCTCCAAATCACTTGCATAAAGACAACAGAAGGGAACATGAGCTTCTCTCTGTACGTGCTACTGTGTAGGAAATACAGTGGATCAGATGTCCCCAAACATGGAATAGGTCGAGCATAGCTGCATTGCAACCTGGCTGCCAAAAGACAGCCAGGTCAAAAGGCCATGTCTTTCTGCCAAAAGACTTGAAGCTGCTGCCTCACTGTGCCAAGCGCCTGTGCCTGACCCAGAAGTCAGAGCCTGTTTCTCCTCTGACCTTTGAGAGCACTGGAAACAGAGCTCTGGACCCTTTTACCACCAGGAAAGAGGAGTCAGAGCCTCGCCAGAGATCATGAAAGGCCTGTACAGAGGGCTTGAATCTATCACCTGCATTTTCAGCTCCTAGTTTAGAGCTGATTCACTTTTTCTTTTTGCCCCTGAAAGGTGTAAATTTTTCTCCCATAGCAACAAGTTACAGAAAGGGGACTTGGCTCATAGCTGTCTTATTTCTTACAGTACAAGCAAATTGTGTCAAATTTTTAAATATTATTAAGAGAAAATGCACCTTTTTATGGTAAAAACCACATAATTGTTGTAACTAGTTGTTTCATATCCAGCAATATAGCAGTTATACAAAGCAATCATGCAAGTGAATTAAGAAGTTTAAAGTTAACCCTTCAATGATAACTATGCTGAAGCATAGATTAATCTGAAATTAGATTCTTTTTTCCAATTGTTGTTCCAGCCAGCATGGTATTTTATTTTTGTCTATTTTTGTCAGCAAGGCACTCAGCAAATACTTGCCATCACTTTGGGTATTCATTAAACCTCTCCTGAAAATGTAGGGTACCTGAAAATGTCAGTTCTCATTTATGAACATTCACAGATTTAATCCTTCTTCTTTCCTCTCAAACTCACTTCTTCAGTATTATGAAAAGGCCTGATTCTAACACATGGAGCTTCAAGAACGCCTAATCAGACATAATGACAAGGCAGAATAAAATGTGGAGCTGTTGAAATGAGTGTGATTTGCATGTTTTAGCTTAGAAAAATGTATGGGGGAAAGCACTTTATTTCAAGAGGGGCTAGAGGGGAATGTGAGGGGATGGGAAAGGAGGAAAGACTTGGCCTCCTGTCTTTGTGAGCTCTCTGCGTGCCCTGGAGTAGTGGAACGTGCCAGTGTTCTGCCTAACACTCACCACTCTCACAAGGACTTGCAGTGCTTAGTGGAGGCAGTGTGATGTGTGGAATGGGCCTGCTGGAAACTTCAGAGGAAAACAGGGTATTTTAGAGCGACCATCTCAAAAAGTGGCAGATGTGACAAAATACATGGCTCTCCAGGGTAGATTTCTACAGAAGAACGGGGGGTTGATCACAGCTATTGTTTTATTTTAGGAAATATCTCTTCCCGCATGTTTCACTTCCTCATCTTTCAGTGTAAACTACTTTCATCAACGTAATCATTTCCCACTCTCTGTTCTGATGTGTGTCCTCCATCCTGTGCACTTTGGTGTGTGTCACCCCAGCAGGAGCTGTGTATGGCTGGTGCTCCCTGCAATCCGTGCAGTTGTGAGGAGCTGCCACGGGAGGGTGTGCACCATTCGCTTCCTTCTTGGCATGCAGCAGCTCCTACAGCTGCTCCCCTGCGTTTGAGAGCAGGCAAAAAATAGATGTGTTAAATAGTATTTCATTAATTTTCTTGCGCATTTCTGCAAACAACCTAAAAAAGCTGACTCCGGGAAAATTCAGGGACAAGTCTGATTGTGTTTCTGTCCAGCTGGCTCATCGCTAACCTCTGGAGGAAAGCTGTGATGGGCTCCCTGTGCAGCCAAGGGAGGGATTACAGCCAGATGTGCTGTGGCTGGGACACACCCACAGCCAGCTCCTCCACAGGGCAGGTCCAGGCTCTGCTTTCAGCTCTGCCTCTGATTCAGGAGTGTCCATGGTGCCATTGCTGCTGTCCCCAGGACAGAGGGGCTGGCTGTGGGGGCTGAGGCCACCACTTCAACATTAGGAAACAGATCCCAGGGTTCAGGTCAGATGGGGCTGAGTCATGTTTTGCAGTAGGTGTTGGTTTCTGAGCATGCAGATTTTATCCCAGTGGAGCATTTTGTCCTAGTGGGAGGGAGAACTACCATGAAGGATGCCAATGGCCTCAGCGATGCCCATCACACAGTGCCCAGCAAGGACCTGCGTGATGAGTCTTGATGCTGCCTGAGAGCAGCATGGAAGTATCCCTGAACTGGCAAGATGGAAAAGAATCCTACACAGCCAGGCTGTCTGGGAGGCAGGACTGGCAACCCAGCAGGGAGACACTGCAATGAAGACCGAGTTTGTAACCCAGGAGCAGAGTTCCATGTTATGGGAAGTGCTGTAGCAGCTCTCCTTTCTCAAAGAGTACTCTTTGTTCTTAACAGAATGAGTGTCTGTAGAGGCTGACAGCACACACATCTCCCTGCCCAGGTAACTTAGGTGTAACCTGACAAGTTAACCTGCGTGAGGAGACTAGGATCCCTGAGATGCTCATTACTGATTTCCTTAGCGGTTCTCATTATTTTCACCCTACTAATTTTCAGGGCTTTTATAACAAACCCCTTCCCACAACAAGCTCTGTGATTTTTTTAATTCAGTGTTAGGAGGCCTGAGGAGATTGAATAGTTGGTGGGGGGTTAAGAGGATGAGTTATGTTTTCACCTGAGACATTTTTTGTCTTGCCAAGGATGATGTCTGCAGAGAGAAATATCTATTTGCACTTCATTCTTCTAAAATCAGGACTAAATCAGAGGAAGGTACTTTTATCCATGGTTTCTGCAAATTATTTTGAAACCTGGAAGTCAAGAGGTGAAAATTGTCAAGTTATACTCTTAATACCAGCAATACATATCTATTAGAACATAATCTAGTTGTTTTCTAAGCATATGTACATTTGTTCTTGACAGAATTGAAAAAACACCAACAATTCACTCCAGCTCAGCCCAGGGTATGAGATCAGGCAGTGAAGGGAACAACAGTGATGGAATTAAAATATTTGTTTACATGAAAAATGAGAAGTTCTTAGCACAAGGGGAGAGTGTCTAAGGCGTGTGATAAAAAGCACATAACAGTCAGTATTGTAGTTCCAGCACTTTGTAGTTTTTTCTGCCCGTCTGTGTGGTTTTTGCCTGGTGAATTTCAGCTTCCTGGGTTCCTGCATGAAGAAAACACAGTTGGACCAGGGATATGGGGTTCCCAAGGAGCCTTCACTATGTATAGGATACCATTTATTTGGAACAGGAATACAGTATCCAGCTCCACAAACTCCTTTCAGAAGTCCCTGGCTCTTTGCTGTGTATGAACCTTACTTTTAGTGTCAGGGATGGATGAGGGTAGCAGGGATACACAGGGATATCACCTTAAAGAGGAATAAATATGAACAAATGCTGGCTGTCCTATAGCGCACTAACCTGCATTATTTGTTTCTTCATGTTGAACTCATCAGCTGTCCCTCAGCTCATCCTGGGATTGGGCTCTCCCTGGGAAGGGGCCATCGCTCTGCTCTGTGTTTCAGCTGTTCTGGTCCAAGCTCAGAGAAGGAAAACATATTTACTAAATAGGAAAAGCAAGACACAAAATTACTGGTGTAATAATAATCAGACTCAGGGTTTGGGAACTATTCAGCTAGGAAACCAGGACTGAATTACTCTTCTATAAATAACTTTCTCAAGTGATGGTCACACTGCCAAACACAGAAAGGCTGGTTATTATCAGAGTGACTGGAACCAACCAGCTTTGGTTTGATGGTAGATACTCTTTGGTTTTTGTAGTGCTGCAAGCCATGCTTCCCAAAAATATCCATAGGATTTTATATGATTTCTAGTGTTTTTTCCTTCTCTCTCAACTCCTTCTGCAAATCACCTGAATCTGGTTAGTCAGTCATTTCTTTGTGTAAGCAGCTTTGTGCTCATAGTGTTCATTGATTTCCTTGCTCCTATTCTGCTTGCATGTTAGGTTTCCTTCCAGCCTGTGGTTAATGTAGCTCATTAAGAATTCCATAGGCAGCTACAGATGATTTAATTGCCAACAGGATGCATCTCCTGGAATTCTCTTCTTCAGTGCTCCAAGCTACAGTTCAGCATCATTACATGTAGATGGTGTTCGGTGAGCACATATTTGCTGTCAGGTGATCTGTCTTCATTACCCTAGGGAGTCAGGCAAAAACAACGTTTGGGTTTGGGTAAAACACTTGCTGCCCGTTCCTCCTTGGGCATTTCATTGAATGTGATTCAAGTTACTGACAGAGCCACTCACAAAGTTGTTTTCGTTTTTTTAACCTATGGGAATTGCTAACCTTTTGAGAGCAGTTCTGTGCCATATTGCAAAATGGTGTTTCAAGGACGGGGGAAATGGTCAAAATTTAAAATTTGTTTTTTCAGTATAAACAAGTGGGTTTGATCTAGTGCTGACATCCTATTTTTACATTCTAATTTATGATAAAATACAATCCGTGGGACTTAAAAATGAGTAATTCCATACTGACTTTGTCAAGACAATTTTTTCTCCCTTTTACAATGAAATATCATTGAAGTTGACACCTCCTGCAGCAAAAGTGAAGTTACAGCAAAGTTATATTTATCTGATGGAAATATATTGCTCTGGAACTTTACAGTTGATAGTAGTTGGTGGCATTATTCCTGAAGTCCCCATTCAGTTTTTTCTCTTATAAATGAAGCAGAGGCATTGCTTGACAATAATTTCTTAACTCACTGGAAAGGTGAAAGCAACCCTTTCTCCATCCCACATTGCAATATAGATTGCTTGGATTTAGTACCTTCTAATGGACTGAACACTTGAGGCAGACAACTGAAACTGCAGTATTTTAGGAAGTCTCCAGTTCTGAAGAAAAAGGAGAGTGGATAATTTAGCAACTCAGAGGTTAATGCAGTCAGACTGGTACTGCTGGGAAAAATAAAGCTGGATTTTCCAGAGACAGGAATCTGTCTCCCCATGCTTTTCTTCACAGAAATGTCCGAGTCGTGCAAATTTGACATATGGTAGAGTGCACCCAATGGAACCACAGGCTCCAGGAAAATTGTCACCTGCGTTCAGTAGTAGTCCCAACCTGGAGTTAGTGGGGGTACGAAGTACTTCTGGACCAGACAGCTGGAAATTTGGGGTTCCAGCTTCTTATACCCCAGTGTACTTTATCCTCACTGCATCAACAAGTCCCCTGTTCATTGGCCACATCCATTAGTGACCAGCTCCAAACATGGAATTTGAGAGATCACCTCAAAACCATTTGCGAAGATGTTCATTAGTCAGCTGAGGACAGAGCTCTAATGTGTAGCAGTACCCAGTAAGGAAGGTGGACATCCAAAAGAGATAAGAGAAGCACAGTGGAAAGAAATACCCACCTAGGAAAATGGGGAATTTCTCCCATCTTCTTTCCACCATGTTTGCCCAAGGCACAACTTTTTGATTGTGATGGTATGATGGATTATTGATGGGGTGTTGCTATTGAAATGACTGGTGCTGGATATTTGAAGAGATGAAACTGGAGTGATTTTTTTTTTTGTTTGTTTGTTTGTTTTGTTAGTTTGTGCTTTTTTCTCAACTGGATGCATTTGGATATGCATGGCCATGCTCAGACTATCCTGGACATATGGTACTGCCCAGTATTGTGTCCTGCAGAGAATTGTCTTGTGCATAGCAGTGTTCTGAGTTTTTTGGAGGAGGGATGAATATGTCTCAGGAAAGATGCATGATAGTTTGTTGTTTTACTGTATCTTGCAGATTCAACCTCTAATGATGAAGCTTCCCACCTAAATTCTTTCTTTTTGGGAGCAGAAAGAAAGGAAGAAAATGAAGAGTCTGAGCTGTTGATACATTGGGATAATATCTTTCCATTGTATTGAACATTTCTACCTTTCCTTAAGTTTTGTTTCACCAGTTCTGCTTATCATTTTCTCATTGTTGCTGATTCTCTCCCTGCTCCACTGCCTCTCCCATGGATTTTAATGTTGAATTTTTTTCATTAATGAGTAACTATTTTACACAGAACAATGGGGGGATTTCCTCATAAAGTATTCAAGAAAAAAGAAAAAAAAATGTAAACGCTGCATGATTAAAAAGTCATAAACCATTAACTAAAAGCCAGGATTGTTGCATAGACATTTGTAATGTACGTGTATGTCTTAAATTTTTGTGTGTCTGTGGGATGTTTGCAATTGCCTCTATTTTCCATTTGTGAAAGAAATTCTTCTTGCTGCTAAGTGGTGAAATAAAACATCGGTAAAGGCAGATTTGATGCTAACTATGCCTTCAGTCTCATGAAAATAAGCTATTTTAGAATGTTCCTGTTGGCCTATTTTGTAGCTATTTACTTTACTGGAAGTGGTGTGAATAAGCATGCTGTGGTACAGTGCCTGGGACTATAAAATGAGTCTTGCAGTAACAGATGTTGATTAATGATGTTATTTGTAATTATTGTTCCTGCTAGAGGGCGGACGTGTAAGAGAGGTCCTGCCCTGTGCTGAGTAAAGATCTGTTCTGTGCAGCTCTTGTGTCCAAGTCTTCATTTCTAACACATGCTTCTCCTCTGTTGTCAGGCAGCACATTCCCAGTAGCATGGTCAAGAGGTTCATGTAGTTTGAAAACACAAAGATACCCTGTCTCAAAGCTTGCAGTTGTAATGCTGTGCAACCAGTGAACATTTTCTGCCCTTGGTGGTTTTGTTCAAGGGATTTAATTTTTCTGGTCTTGACCCAGAACCCATTGAAGTGTGTTGAATGAAGTGTGTTCATTTGAATGGGTTTTGGATCAGGTCTGTAAGTAGATCTCTTTCTCATCCTGTCCCATGTTAGACCAGTGTATTTGGCTTCTCTTCCCTACCATCCCTGGGGATAAGTGAAACTCAGGGATCAAAGTCCAACTTCACTAATATTTTGAAGTTCAATAAACTGGCATCATGGAGCTGCTGATGGGGCTGGCATTTCTGCTTACACTAATCGTTTGCAACTCCTTGGCATGCATGAATAAAAGAATTCTACTATTTTCTTTGTCACTGATGTCTTAACAAATAAATACTTCCAATATGTTTAAATTTTCCATTTGTTCCTGTCACTTGTGAAGTCTCTGTTAATACCTTGGGGTACATAGAAGCACAGGTTTGTGATACTAAAACAGACCACTGAGCCACAAAGAATGTTCTTATGCTTTTGTGGTCAATATCTAAAGAAGAAAAAGCTACCATGATGCTTCTATGCAATAGCACAAGTTCTGCATGTGATGAGGTTTCATTTCTTTTTGAGCTCTTGCAAGTTATGGTTCATACACCTTGCAGCACCCTCATGTTTTTGCATCTGGAACACAGAAACCACTCCCCAGAGCGTGCTTCCCTCAGTGCAGTGTTAATCACAACCAATGTTAATGTTAGAATTTACACAAACATTACATTGATCTTGACCTATCTTTTTTTCACTAAGTGAACTGTTTTTATTCACTAATGCACCTACACATCAAGGGTGTTATGCAAATGTCATTCTGCTGCAATGAACAGGGGAGAATAGCAAAGGATGGAGGGTGTTATTAAGGAGTTTTCTATGTGTACTCCATAAATAGGAATATTTTGTGATACACAATCATATTTTTGTTGGAGTTTATTTAAATGCCCATTGTTTCAAATGGTGTGCATCAGTAAAATGCAGGATTTTGTTATACTTGATTACAAGCCTGATGTTTTAATACAATAGACTTCTTTATTCTTTACTCTTTCTCTCTTTCTATAATTTGTAGCCTACATTGAAGATCTCACAAGATGTGTTGAGCAAAGCAGAAGACTCATTATCGTGTTAACTCCAGACTATGTTCTCAGGAGAGGATGGAGTATTTTTGAGATGGAAAACAGACTTCATAACATGCTAGTCAGTGGAGAAATCAAAGTTATTTTGATTGAGTGTACTGAATTAAAAGGGAAGGTGAATTATCATGAAGTGGAATCACTGAAGCACACCATCAAACTTCTCTCAGTGGTCAAGTGGAAAGGACCAAAAAGCAGCAAACTGAATTCTAAGTTTTGGAAGCGCCTAGTCTTTGAAATGCCAGGGAAGAAAAAGGAGGTGGTGTCTCGGCATCAGGTCTTGGATTCCGCAGAGCAAGGCCTCTTTGGAGACCTGCAGACTGTGCCCTCTCTCGCCGTCACGGGCACCTCTGCCACGCTGGTGGAGTCGCGGGCGGATCTGGGTTTCCAGCGGGCAGACGCGGTGCACATGCGGCACTACTGCCGAGGCTACGAGTACGACGTGTCCACGCTGCCCGCCAGCAACCACCACACCTACTGCAACATCCCCCTGACACTCCTCAATGGACAGCTACCTCTCAACAACGCCGTCAAGGAGCCCCAGGAGTTCCACAGGAGCAACCCCTTGCTGCCTTTGTCGGCCAAGGAGCTCAGCTTCACCAGTGATATCTGGTAGGGCTCTTTAGAGATGCTTCGTGCCCGCCACAAAGACGCGTCTGTAAAGAACTTCGCCCTGCCCGCATGGGGTGAGAAAACCTACTTAAAGCAGCAGCAGCACACTTGTTTGCTTTCCTACTTGAACTTTTTTCTGTTTACAAATTATCAACGAAAGGGGGATCTTTTGTAACTCAGTAATGTCCTTCCTGTCTTTCAATGTACAGTTTTATTGCTTCTTTGAAAAGGAGGGGGGAGAGAAAAAAAAAACAACAAACGCATCCTGTCAGTTCACAGTCGGTTTACTGGGATGGATAAAAGGTCACTGTATACGATCTCCAACATCCATACATATTTAAGTAACAGTATTTGGAATACACAGAAGTTGTTGGGTTTTTCATATAGACTACAGTACAGTTTGAAATTCTAATCATGCTACAAAAATTATTATCTCCTGCACAGACGACAAGGGGTGAATCATCTTGAAAAGGAAGGAGAAGGAAACCTTCCTGATAACATTGTCTTGCAAATACTCCTTAGAAGATGCCCAGCTGAAACAATGCAGACAAAGCTTTATCAATAAAGTGCATAGTAACAGTCACTACAAAATAAATCACCTGCTCGCATCAGCATCTCTTCATTTTATTATTGAGGCATGTTGTATTCCTAGTCAATGGTTAGCAATGTGGTTTTATTAAACAACTTACTAGAATATTGGAAGATGTTTAGGAGGATTTTAAACAATTTTTCTGTCAACTATAGATTATTTCACAACTTTTTGCAGATTTTTAATAAATTTTTCCGAACAGTTTAAGCATAAATTTAGCTGTCTATTGGCCAATTCATCAACCTGAAATTTCTTAAAACCTAAGATTTATAGTAAAGCAATTTTATGTAGAACTTTTTTCCCAAAACCAGTAGTTACAATTTGAAATTAACTTTTTTTGTGAGAACATCAGCAATAGAAAAGAAGTACTACAGCAATATCCAGAGATTAAGTGCTAAATTATTCAGGTTTACTAGTAAGTCTGACTTCTGTTGCAGTGATAACCACCTGAAACAGTTTTCTCTCTTGTTTATCTACCTGCCATTTTATGTACCTTTCAAATATGACGGAAGCAGGAATCTTTCTGCTGTCTGTGCCTAGTGAAAAGTGACGTTTTAAGTGACTGACAAGGACTTGCATTTCACACTTGTGTGAGTGATCCCATCAGTCAAATGGGATCTTGTCATTTGGCTCTCATGAATGCCTGTCCTGCTGCTGGTGGATGAGAATTGTTACACAGGTACTCAGCATCAGGCATTGCTGCTCAGAAGTACCAGTGTGTTTCATGGGGATTTTCACACTCATCCAGGTAAGGGTTGCAGAGTCAGGCTATGGAGACAATGTTATTAAAGGAAAAAAAGCTCTCAATAATGAAAGCAAAAAGCCAATTTTGCAGGTTTTGTCATGGTTCTAATGAAAACACAGCAGACATGAGAGTTTCGTCTCAGCAAGATCTGCTGGAGCAAGTTCCCAAAACTATTTTTATGGCAGGCAACCTTGCCTGTGCTTCAGTATGTCTTTAGCATTGTTCTCTTTGATTGCATGAATAAAAGTTAGCACTCTTCACTCAGCTGCCTGTGGTTTTATCAGCAAACAAGTTCAGTAAATCCTTGACATTTTGCAGTAGTTCCTAAATTGTACCCTACAGTCAAATGGAAACCAACACTGACCTGAGACTCAAAAGTATCCAGAATTGGCCCAAAGGCCATGAAAATTATCTCAAATGTGCAATAATTCATTGAGGTCAGTATTTTTCCATTGCTTCTTTCCCCAGTTCTTTATTCTGTGCCCTCCTTCACCAGTCATTGTCTGTAAGATTTTTCATTAGGTTCTAAATAATATATGTTTATCTCATTTTTTTCTAATATTATTATGCATTTGACACTAACACTAAAAATGGAAATCTAGAAAAGATATTCATTTATGACACAGTATAGAATTATAACTTGCTCTTTTGTGAGGTTAGGTTCCAAACATAGGTGTTTAATAGACGTATTTTTCTACTGAGAAAGAAAGCGGTTTTACCTCCATTATAAATATATGTATTTCAACTTCCTCCCAAAAATTTACAAAATTTGCACTGTTTTATAAGTGTTACAGACTGTGTTTACACTGGATATGTTCTTTAATGCAAAGTGTAATTAAAAAAAAAAAAAAAAACCAGAAAAAAACCCTAAATGAAAACCCTGCATGAAAAGAGCTGCATATGTTTAAATGAAAAGCTGTACTTTTCATTATTTTCCTTCCCACATTACTCTAGAATCTGATTAATTCACATAGAATGTTCAGTGAGATTTAAACCTGCTAGTTCTGTATTAAGCATGCAAACTCAAAAAAAAAAAAAAAAAAAAAAAAAGAAAAAAAAAAAGAAAAAAAACCATATGCAGGTTGGTCTGCTTGTTTTATTTACAAGGATTTAATACGGGTAACAAATTCATTTACCCAATGATAATATGTCTCAGAGCAGTAGTAATTCTAAAGCAAAATGCAGTCATGTTTGTATTGAGGAAACATGAAAAGAACAGGTTTTCAGTCATTTTGCAAAAGCACATTGAGTGTCTGTGTATCGATATCTTTTAGTTATAGATGCCAAGTCGCAATCTGCTTTAAGATTTTTGAGTGTGTATTGAGTACTACAACAATATATACATGAATCAGACCTGCCTGTACCCCTCTGCTTTAGTGTGGGAGTGGGGACCCAAGCTCGGGGGGCCTCTTTTTGACTCAGTTTTGTGTGATACCAGTACAGAATCATAGAATTGTTTAGGTTGGGAAAGATCTCTAAAATTATTTACTCCAGCCATTAACCCAGCTCTGCCAGGCCCACCATGTCAAGTGTCACAGCCACATGATTTTTATACACCTCCAGGGATGGTGACTCCACTACTTGTCTGGGCAGCGTGTGCCAGTGCTTGACAACCCCTTCCATGAATAATTTTTTTCCCTAATCCAAACTAAAGCTCCCATGGCACAACTTGTGGCCATTTCTTCGTGTCCTGTTGCTTGTTATATGGGAGAAGAGACTGAGCTACACCTGGCTACACTCTCCTTTCATGGAGCTGTAGAGAGTGAGAAGGTCCCCTCTGAGCCTCCTTTTCTCCAGGCTGAGCCCCTCCAGTTCCCTCGGCTGCTCCTCATCAGACTTGTGCTCCAGACCCTTCCACAGCTCCGTGTCCTTCTCTGGACACACTCGAGCCCCTCTATGACATGCATGAGGCCAAGTATTTCCAAAGGTATCACTTAAGGGTCTGGGAAGTCACTGCTAAACAATGAAATGCATGCATCCTTGGGACTTGGGGGGCACAGGAGCTATGAGCTTGTCCCACAGTGGGAATCACCTCCATAGCAGCCCCCCAGTGTGGCAGCAGTGACAGCTGGATCATGGCCTCAGTGGCAAAAATGCCCCAGCTCATTCACATGAATGAAATTCATCAGCTGAAATAGAAGGGCATATGGGCATTTTGTGTTCCCCTGTCTCACCAAAGCCACGGTGGCTTTATCAGCTAGATTTATCAGGGGAGAGGCCAGGACACCACCCTGACTGTGCAGCCCCAGCACCCCCAGCTTGTCAGGATGTGCCTTGCCCAGTGACAAAACTCACCAGCACCAAACATCATTATTGCAACCATAGGGACTTCTGGCTTGAGGCACATTCATCTTAAAGATGGTTTATGGTAATGTTTGAAAGCTACTGATTTTTACCTTTCTGTGTGATGTACTTCAGAGGCAATTGTGGTCTAAAGATTGTCTATAAAATGAGCCAGAGGTTGGAAGCCTATCCAGCGCTACAGATTTGATGCTCTTAAATAATATTCAGCAAGAAAACAGGGTAATTTTAAATTAAGTAACACAGTGAATATTAACAATTCTTGGGGGCTGTGTGCTGGGCTGGTATTTTAATAATACTCCTTTTTCTAGACAATAGATAAGAAAATATCCCTATACAGATATTGCCATACTCTGCCACCAGGCCTGCTCCAAAACCTATTCAAGCCAACAGAAAGAGTTCCATAAAGTCCAGCAGACTTTGGATAAGGCCATAATACCTTATGCTTACTGTGTATAGAGGAATACACACACACACGCACACACCCCCCCACCCCCAAAAAAAAAAAAAAAAAAAAAAAAAGAGAGAGAGAGAAAGAGATAGAAGGCAAGAGACTAAGAAGCATTTGCTTATTTATTCTGTCTAAACTAAAGCTTATTTTTGTCCCTGTTTGGTGTGGATATGCTCCAGGACCGTCCAGCCTTGGGAAAGGAATTTTGTTCATTCTTTGTTATAAACAAGATAAGAACTTGGGAATAAATAACAGATACTTTTACAGAGGGAAAAAAAAATTCATTATTTTTAAGAGCCTCTGCTCTCAGTAGCTCCTTTGATTCAACAGGCTCACTTTTCATGGAAACACATAAGCACATACTTAAATTCCCCTTAATTCAGTGAGAAATGATTTGCTGAGCAGGGGCCTGGAAGGGCAGTTCAGTGCCAGAAATCACAGCATCCAGCAGCCTTTAGGACTGAGCTCTGATGGAGAGCTCCAAGCAGCTTTCCCAGTGTCCATCTCTGAACAGAGGAGAGAGGAGCTGTCAGGTGTCACAGGAGGGATCACAGGAGGGAAAGTTTTCAATGCCATTAGCCTGGCAGCGGCACCAGCCTGGGAACTCCTCGTGGGTGGGAGAACAGTGGGGTTTTGCAGTGTGTCCCAACTGGGACTGGGCAACTGGGAGCTCGTCCCTTGGGATGGCTCAGTCAGAAATTCTGTCTGCAGGACGCCTCCACATCCTTGCTGCAGCCTGTGCTTCCCCTCTTGTGCACCCTTTGGGGCTCATGCTGGGGCTGCAGAGTTTCTGGGACTCTAAGAAAAAAGTGGAGAATGGGAAGAAGGGAGAGGAAGAAGAGAGAAGGCAGAGCCCAAGGGTTTTTCCAGGCAGAAACACTGAGTGAAAAAGGGGGATAGCAGATCTTGTATGAATGCATCATGTTTGTCCAATCTTCAATTGAAGCTGTGCCAAGTTCCCCAGAAGGATGTTGCTTCTTGCCAGCCCACTTGCTTCAGAACCCTTGTCTTGATAACTTTAAAATTAAAAATTCAGTTTTTGGCTGGATGGGAATTTCTTGGTTTCGTCCACAGGGAGAAAAAAACAACAAACAAACAAACGAACAAAAACCAACCAACCAAAACAAAACAAAACAAAAAAATCTGTTTCTTTATGTGTGGAAAAATTCTCCACAAAATAAAACCTCACACTTTTTGCAGCCCCACAAGTTTTCAACTTGCATGTAATGCCAGAAGTTTTTCCTTGCCCGGGCCCAAAGGAAAATGGGTACATGAACAGTACAATAATATTGATTTAACATAATCAATATTGTTCTATTTGTTTATAAAATAATGAAAAGTAGAGCAATGTGCCTTCCTCTACCGTCTTGGAAGTATTTAAGGTTTTGAAATGTCATAAATAACATTGATTGAAACAGTTCCAATGTAGAAGTAGTTAGCTCAGCAAATGTTAAAAATATGACATTTTGGAATATTTTGTTAGAGGAAGCAAGCAGAATTTGAAAATTTAAAGTAATGGAATGATACATTCTTGCAAACACAAAGAACAGTGTTCTGAAATATATTTTGCTTCCCTAAAGAAAGGACCTGCAGCATTTGTGGTGCTGAGGGAAGGACAGCTTTGCAATGCTTACCACAAGAATCCTTTTGATCATTTCAGTGCCACTGGAGAAATTCAGAGGTTAATAAGGTTCTTAAATAAAGGCTCCAAAGAGGAATAAAATAATGTCTAAAAAAAAGGAAACAAAGTAAATGTTACCAAGCTTTGCCAGGATATTTGTCAGATAAATATAAAACATCAGCACTGCCAATAGAAGCAGAACATGACCTGTCAGCATTTTCTCCTCTTTGCAGTATTATTGTATAGCTACAGACTAAGCAGTAAAGCAAATAAATAATAATAATAATAAAAATACAGTTTGTCAAGCTGAGCCAGATTCTCACGGTAGGTATTCTGTAAACTCCTCAAATTCATTTTGATAGAGTGTAATTGACTTTACAAGGCTTTTTAAGGGCTTTCTTCTCTTCAGGACAGACACGAGGAAGGAACAATGTATTTTACATTAGATGAATTTTGCAAGACTGAAAAGTAATTCCTTTGTACACAGCAGTGGGTGGCAAATGTGAATATCCACAGTGGATTCAAAGTTTGCTGGAGTGGAAGCACCAACTACTGCTGGACCTTCAGAGCTGGTGGAGTAACAGGGCTAAATTTGAGGGGAGTGGGGTACCCACCATGCTCAGCATGGCAAGGTGGGCTCAAGGAATTTGGCTGGAGAATAGAGCACCAGTTCAGACTGTGCTCACGCTGGATAGACAGATCTGCAAATCTCTGGTGCCCTCTTTTAATGGAGAAATGCAGAGTAGCCAAGGCAGGAATGAAAATTGTCAAAGGAAGAATGTGCACCTAATTTCTTTCTAAATCAAACTTATTTGGGATTCAGAGCATGCCTTGGGATTTATGATGTGCAGGAAAGAATTAGTGATTCTTATGCAGAGAGCACAAGGGGTTTTTGCTCTTGCTACCAAAGATGTATTTCCATGAGAAATTCAGACCCTAACGTGGCCTAGACTTGATGTAAATTAGCCTCTTATGAGGTGACTCAAGAAGAGAGGGTCTAATGAGAAGTGAAGAAGCTTTCAAAGCACACTATACTCTAATCAGCTCGTGTATGAGGCTGAAAGGTAACTTCTGTCAGCATCTTGAAGGGAGCATTTAATACTTACTCCCCAAATAACATTAGAGACTCCATGTTCTGTATAGGCTGAGCACAGAGAATTAACATCTCTTCCACAGATTATAACAACCTTTAAAACCCTTAACAACTCTTTGATTAAAGGATATCAAAGGCTTTGTGATCATGAAACAATCAATCTAACACCTAACTCCTCTGGGGAAATATTCTTATCCGTCCTTTAGCAAATGAAAAATAGGATTTAGAACCATCTCACCCAAGATCATACAAAAAAACCAAAGGCAGAGTTTGGGCTGTGCTAACAGTCTCCCAGTCTGGAGTTCTGACCAGTAGATAATATTTCCTGGACTAGACTGGTAATTCCAGAGCAAATTGCCTCATCTGGCTCTGTGGCCACATCATCTCAACCAACAGAAAAAGCTTGTTCCAGCCTTTGTGAACAACCTCTGGTGTGCCCAGGGGGGTCATCGGGGGGCTGTTCTGGGGGTGCAGAGCTCTCCCAGAGAGAATCATGGTGCTTCTGTGTGGCATCAGCAGCTCACTGCAGAGAAGGGAAAAGACAGAAGCTGATCATGGGCATTGAAGGACACAGGCAGACAGGATGACAGGAATTCTCTGCACTGTAGCAAATTATTGACAAGAGAAGACAGCAGGGGAAAACACTGAACTGACACATAATTTGTACCTAACAACCAGCTTGAACCCATATTAGAGCCCTTATGCTGCCAAGCTCAGGGAAAATTTGAACAAAGTTCAAACTTCATTTCTTTCACCCATCAACATAATGAACAGAAGAAGCATCTGTGATGAGACAGTGACAATCTGCAGGGAAGACTTCAACCAGAAATTTCAGTTTGCACAAACTGCCCAGGCCAATGCAGGTCTAGGTACAGGTTACTGCAGAGATAATTTAAAGCAGCCCCTTTATTGTGGAACAGAAGTGAGCACCCTGAGACAAAAAAACAAAGGAGGATGTTCATGAACTTGCTTGACCTGGCCTGTCCTTGTCAGACTCCCAGTTGTGAAATACAGGCATGAGTGCTCTGTGAGAAGAGTGACATGGCAGAAGCAGCCAGGCTGGGTGAGTGGGTGCAAGATATGCTACAGAACAGCAATTCAGGGCAGAGAGGGGCAGGAGCTGATGCATGAGGGGAAGGAGCCCACCACCACGGTCCAGCAGATGTGCCCATGCTGGCAGCTGATGGGGAAGTTGTAGGGCATGCTTGGACACAATGGCAGCAGCAGCATCACAAGATCACAATGATCACGACATTGCAGCCTGCTCTAAAAACCACAAAAATATTTCTAAAGCTATTTATACCAAATTTCTGAGCTCCTCGGGGTCCAAAGAGAGGTAAATCCTATCCAAACAGCTCTGCCCTCAGGAAACAGGCTAATAAGGGACTAATAAAGAAAGCAATAACAATAGCCATTAATTTGGCAATTTGTTTTAAATCCCTTTCTTAAACCATTAACTATATCTTAAACACACATCATCTTACTTGTTTTTAACATATTGAAGAGGGAGAGGGTGTGGAAATAGCATTGTGCAGAGCAGGAAGTGTTTTATGTGCCATATACAGCTGGGCACAGTCATTTAGATTAAGTGAGAGATGAGACAGATCTTGGGTGCCACTTGCAAGGGCTGGGTACCACCTGTGATGTCTGGGTGCTGCTGCCCGTGGGAGGAAGAGAGGGTAAAGAGGCCCTGCAGGGCAGCAGTGCAGAGGCCCCAGACAGCACCACAAGCACTGGGATGGGACAGAGAGCTGGGGCAGCAGAGCCCAATGGGCAGAGAACCCAGTGCCCTGTGGGCAGCTGAGCATCACATCCACAGTCAGCAAAAGAGAGGCAGCCCATGACAAGGGCTTCTCTTGCAAAATACAGCAACATAACCTTTGAGCTGCTAATCATTTTTCCTTTCTGGCAGCCAAACAAATGTTACGAAAGAGTAAATCTCAGCATCCATTATACCCTGAGGGTTAAACATGTGTAAGAAGAGATCCAGATAGAGAGCTGGCAGCATCTGCTTCTCCTTTACTGTGTGGAGAGCTCTTCTGAGACTTGAGGGATGATGGGAGTTGTCTTTTTTTTTTTTTTTTTTTTTTTTTTTTTTGAGAAATAAGGTCATGGAAATTGTCAGAGGGGCATACGGAGCGATTACAGCAAAAGCACAGAGATCTCTTAGAGAAATTTACTGATTTTAACAGCCTGATTCTTGTTATTTTACAGTAAGACTGTAAAGCACAAATTATCTCCAAGAGAGCCAGGGAAAGTGCAGTTGTTTGTGCCGGGCAGTGACAGAAGTTGGGGTGGGAGTGAGCAGAAGGCTCTGTGTGTGAGGGATGGCCCAGAGATGCCTATGTGGGTCCAGCATCCAGGGCACAGGGCTTCAGGAGCTGTCACTATCCCTTCCATGGAAGAAGATGCAACTGCATTTCAATAAACCTTGTGAGAGAATCTGCCTTCCAATGCTCACTCCCCCCAAGCCAACAAAAAGCCACAGGAATAGCACTGGAGGCAAACCTACAGTGTGAGAGTGGCCGAAGGATCACCAGGTAACCTAACCAGGGCCAGTTTAACTTGCAGCTTCTTTACTAGTACTTAAAAATGTGGTGTGGAAGCAGTGTTTTCCCAAAGTAGCTGAAGCAGAACAACCTCACATAATCATCAGCCTCAGTGTGTCTGCATGGCTTTGCCTGGCACCACTGAGAATGGGACTTTCCCCTGGGCTGACCTCCCCTGCTCCAGCCCACTGTGTTTTTCCCAGGTGTACCATGTGCTGGGGTATCCCTCCTGATCCCCCCAACCACCCTGCACTGACACTGTTTCCCTGACAAAACATTTTCATGTTTAACTAGTAGTTTGCACTGAGCCACATGAGCAATTCCCTGGCTCTGGGAAGGGAAAAGTTCCTCATGGGCAGCTTGAAATGCAGCAGTTGGGCAGTGAGGCTGACTCCAACACTTAGAAATTACCTTGTATGGTACTTGGTTGATTCAGAAGCTTACCAACTAACATCAAGAAACAGTCTCTAATGATCGGCCCCTGGGTGTTTTCCTTACGGAATGAAATTAGTTCAGCATACATGTGAGACACCAACAATAAGCTTTGTTAGAACTGAGCGTTTCTTTAACTTTGCTGTCTTCCCTACAGGCTATGGAGGAAGTGACTACCTCCTGAGCAGGCAGCCATAGACCTGGTGAGAGATTTCAGGTATGTATTGGAAGGTAAAAAATGTGCTGGTGCCTGTTAGTCAAGCACTAATCAGCACTACATCTAAGAAAGACTTCCCCAGGGAAATCATAGACTGCTAATTTGGAGGGAGGAAACAGTGCAGATTTTTTCCACTAAGATGATAAAATAAAGGTCTCCAGCTGAGATACCCATTTGGGGAGATGAATGATAATTTTCCCAGACAGGGGACAGCTGAAATTAATAATGATATTCTGCTGCAATTTATACTGCTCAAAAGCCAGAGTCAAATCAGTGTAGTCACTTGGGATCTGTACCTGATTTCTCTGAATGAGAATTTGTTCCATTAATCTGGGTGGCTTAAAAGGAAGACTGTAATAACTCTGAGCACTGGGCTTCAGATGGTCCAAAGGTCTCTACTGAGGACAAAAAAAAAAGACCTGTGAGCTATAGGGTCTGTGTTTTTGTAACTAGATTAGTTAATGTGACGTGGCTTGGCAGAACTTGTGATTCTCTCTAACATGAAGGGAAGTTACCAGAAGTATTTTCAGTTTGCCAGTTGCAGTACAAAACCACTCACCCGCTTCCCCTAGTTTTACTTGGTATGACATCAAGTACTTCACCCAATTTTAAGAAGTGAGCTTCCCACTCAAACCAAGAAAATCTTCCCAGAATCAGCTGTGCTGTAAAAGACCACGAAAGTCACTGAGGCCAGAATTGTCCCTCCTGACCTTAAGGGCAACCAGATCTCACTTGCCTTTCTTTTAGGTTGTGCCTCTGCAAAGAGCCTCAGCACATCTGATTGCAGAGTCACCCCCAGAGCTGGCCCCTGTAAGCCCTCCCTGCCCCTCTCAGGTTCCTGTCTCAGAGCTGAAAAGGCAAAACTGCAGAAAATGCTCTCAAAAGGTTAAAAATAACAATGCAATAGAAATTCTGGCCAAGGAAGGATCAGCCCTGGAAGCTTTCTTATTCTCAGTTTGAGCTTGGACATGTGGAAAAAATAATAGTCATGAAAGGACTCACAGGCTCTCCCAGCACAGATGAACAATAAACAATACAAAGGCAAAGAGAAAAATAGTAGATAAATTTTTATTATCCTCTGAGCAGTTGTAACATGGCAATTAGGACAGGATAACAGGCATTTTAAAGCCAGCATATGCATTGGAAAATAGGAGGTGGCCCCAAAGGGGATTAAATATGACTGGAGAAACAGCCAGCATTAGTATGGGAGAATAATCAAAATAAGCAAAAGGGAATGAGGATAAAGGCTACCAACCTTTGCGAGCTACACTGTTCACAGGAATGTCAAGGGAAAACCCAAACCCATACAGCCAGGCACAAGTAAAGCAAATTATCAGCCTGAGCAGGAGGACATGCCTAGACAAGAAAGAAAACAAGTGATCTCTGTGGGGTGACCTAAATTCTGCAAAAAAGAACAGAAGGGTTCAAGTACTGCAGCATTAATGTGAAAGTTTTCTGGTTGTTTTGTTTGTTTGTTTGTTTGTTTTTTATTGATCAGAGAAAAAAACTAGGAAAAAGAATGGAAGTGGTACTGCTGCTTCAAAGCAAGAGCTGGTACAAAGCGTGTGGCTCAGAGGAGGTGTGTGAGCACTCACAGCATGTGCATGTCTGCTCACAACCAGCCTGAGCATTCTGGTTTGACAGAACAGATTAAAGAAGAGAAGGTGCTGGGCACATGGGTGTTAATCCACCCCAGGGAAGCCCACTGGACAGCCAGGCTGGGGAGAAAACCCCCACTGTGTCCCAAAGTAGCTCAGCACAGCCAGGGCCGAGGGGAGCAGTGCTGGGTGGCTAAAACCACCCCAAAACCACAGAGTCACAGCTGAGGTGCCCTGAAACTGGGCTCTGGGGGAAGTGTGATGGACCATGGTGGAGGGCATCACTCCTGTTTGCTGCACCACAGCAGTGTGTTGCAAATTGCAAGTGACAGCTGTAGGTGACCAAGTTGCACAAAGGCATTGATGAGTTGGGTTCAGGTAATGAATGGCACAAAGTGCTTTACTGAGACAGGGTTCATCTTGGAAAGCCCATTCCAGCACCCTCACATCTGCTTCAGGGTCCAGGGGCTGCACTTCAGTGTCAGATCTTTCTTGGGTGAACCTGATGGAGAGGGCATCACCTGGGTGCTGAAAAGACTTGAGTTTTGGGGATGATTTGTCACTGGTTTAGAGAAAACAGCGGTGGTGAGCTTGAGCAACTCCACAGCTGTGGATTTGCCCTTCACATAACACTCATGTAAATGTCCCTTTCCAGGCATAAGCATGACTGACCTCAAGTATGTGGGCAAACTGTATATTTATTGCTATGAAATGACAGCAAGTTCACTGACAAAAGCAGACTGGGCAGCTGGTGGGGATTTTTAATCACAGAGAAGATTCAGTGGACACTGAATGTTAATCCACAACTGTTTACAGAGTCATGTTGTTACTGCAGCATGCTGTTTTTTCTTTGAAGGAGTTAAAATTGTATTCTGACAACATAATGACATATGGTTATTAACTGACTTAAAAAGAGCATTTAGGAGACATACAATGATTTTTAAACATATATAAAAATATACTTTATATATAAATATATCTAGCTATGCAGGATATGTCTCACAGGAAACAAAGGGGGCTGGTGATAGCTTCTCATAAAATTTTATCTTGTGGTTTTCTGGCTTTCAAGATATTGCTGATTTGTCCATTTAAAAACAAATAGAAAGAAACCCTAAGAAAAAAGCCTAGAACAGTACTTCAGAGACTTGGTTCTAAGCTTTCATATTCAAATAGAAAATCACTGTATTACTGTTCTCCTACTTGTAGTGTTAACTAACCCAAAGGAAAAAAAAAAAAGACAGGAAAGGGAGATAAAGCACTGGGATGGGACACCAGGGGATGACACCAGTTATGTCTGCCTACACTTCCACAGTGGATGTGTAAATGAGGATAATAAACTTTACTCCCACTCTCACTGTGTAAATTTTATGAGCACATGGGATATCCATTACTTCATAACCTACAGCTGGGGCTTCTGAAAAGCAAAGGAACAAAGGTGAAGTTGGCCTTTCCCAAACCTGCAAGAATTTGCTCTCAGGATCGAGGCCACAGAGGCTGATCCCTCTGAGGCTGGTCTGCAGAGGATTCCAGACTTGCTGACTGCGCCTGGGATTGCTTGGCCTGTGACCTCACAAGATGCTCGAGTCCTGGCTGGATGAAATCAGCTTTCAGCCTGTAAAGCCATGTAAGCATGCAAACTGCTCGGGGAAGGTAGGAGAGCTCAAGGACTTAAAGATGTTTAATTGGCTTAGAGAGCTAAACTCCTTAAAGAACTTAAGCTGCTGTGAAAAGGGAAGCCAGTTTAAATCCCCAAATCTCCCTGTTGGGAAGCCAAGCCCAAGTGTGCCATAGGGTGGCAGTTCAGGGCCTGGCTGTGAGTTGGCTCCTGCACAGCAGCCACCAGCCCTCCAGAGGGGACAGCTTTCCTGAGCGGCACAGAAGCTGCTGTGGCCAGGACATCTGGCTCCCCAGTAACTTGGGACTAGTGAAGCTGTCTGAGAGGCTGCTGAAAGCAGATCTGATTTGTGGAGGTATGAGCACTCTTTCACACCCTAAAAACCAAAAAGACCTGTGAGAAATGGAAACCAGGAGGTCTGTGAACATCTGGTGCCTTTGTTTTTACTTTGTTGAAGGTTTTTGGGGGTTTTTTTGGTTGTTTTTTTGTTGTTGCTGTTGTTTGGTTTTGGTGGGGTGGTTTTTTTGGGAGGGGGTTGTTTGTCTGTTTGTTTTTAGTTTTGGGGAATTTATTGTTTTTTCTTGCTTAGTTTCTGCTTCAGCTACTGGGGTCTCATTATGTCTCATGTGATTAAGATGCCACTATTTTCTCCTTAGTAGAAAACAAAAATGTCTCTTTTTAATAAGGTTAGAGCTTTATCTGTTCCACACGGGCACATCAAACCATTTCATCCTCAGTATTAATTTTTGTGTCCCCTCCTTTCACTGAATCCAAGTCTTCATTTCTGCTCTGTGCATTAATAGGAAGATGCTGGAGCTGATGTCTTAGCAAAGCAGTGCTGGAGGGAAAGTCCCTTCCCTTGTCTTTTATTGCTTATGCAGCTGATCCCATCAGCCCTTGTCCTGCAGTATTGCATGGAGGTGTTCACACAGATTTGACATAGTTTGGGGCTCTGGGCAGTGCCCAGGCAATGGGAGTCTGTGCCACAGCCCCTCGTCCCACTGTGTGCAGGCTGGGCTTGCACATGGCCTGGCACAAGCTGCTGTTCAGGTGAACATTCTTTCAATGGGTTTATTCAGCAGTTGTTTCCAAGTTATCAATAAAAACAGTGAATACACCTAGTCTCAGACCTGTGCAAACACACTTCTTTCCCACAAAACTTCTATGACTAAATATCAGTGAATGACTGGCAGATGTACAGAGCCTTCCCATTCCTCCCAAACCGCTAAACAACTTGTCAGATTTAATTTTTAAAATGTTTACAGTCTCAGCCAACAGCTGCACTGTGCAGCATCAACATCAAGGTGAGTGCACCTACCCAGTGCTCTGCCCAAAACCCTGTGAAGTGCAGAGAGAAGCTGGCAGAACCCCACAGGAGCTGCGCTGCCTCTTTCCAGGCTGAGCCTGGTGTTACAGGCACAAGTGAAACTTGGCTGGAAGTCACATGCAGGTTATTAATATACAAAGATAGAGAATGTTTATATAGGACTGGCACAGATCTGCAGGAAAAGACACAGACTTATTCATTAGTTAATGTTGGAAGAGGGCACTCTTGCTCAATGCCTAAATGAGCTTCTCTTTGCCTTCTCCATCCAGAAGACACACACACACTAATTAGGCAGCCTCCCAAACACAGGATACATTTCCCTTGAGGAAAAGAGGAGAATTTTAAGACTCAGCCACTGCACTGGGGCACCCAAGTGTGTTTGAAATTGTCGGAGTTAGCAAAATACTGAGATGAAAAGCAGCTTGGAACTAAATAGAAGTTGGAGCAAGAATAGAGGAGACTTCCCCAAAGATATTTAATAGGTCACAGAGGGCAGGTTTTGTTCCAGAGGGCTGGACGGAGGTTTATAAATTACAGTTCCTCTTTTGCCTTTATTTTCCTCCTGTAAGAAAAGGAGAAGCAGAGGGCCTGGGAAATGCAGATGTGTAAGAGGGACTTGAGCAATGACTTGGGCTTTTTTTGTAGCTAAGGCAAGGTTAAAATTGTGTAATTTTGTGAGGCACAGGTTAGGCTTGCAACAGGACTAAAAAAATCTGTTTAATTTACTGAGAATGTGCTCTGATTGACACCCAACATTGAGAAGGTTAAAAATATAGGATAAAGTTAACTTTTTGGTATATTTTTTTAGTAAGAAAGGTGTCCCCACATTTAAAGTTGTTTTCTTTTCTTTAGGAAAGAAAGGAACAGAAACCAAACCAACACCCTACCCCCAAAACCCCATGCCCAAGACTTTAATCTGACAATTCCTCCCAACCAAGGGTGATTCAGATACCAGCTCCTTTTTAGCTAACCACCAAACTTCAGTGGTTTGGATAAAAGGGAACCGTGGTCTGAGTCATCCAGAGTTAGTATTTTGGTTGGCAAAGCCATGCCTGCAGGATTTTCTAAAGTCAAAAAAAGCCTGCTTGTCTGCCAGAATTACCACAACTTGTCTTGCTTTCAGAAAAAGACCATCTGCCATGTGATATTTTGACTGATAAATGTAATGTGGTAGCGATTAAACTGTGCATTGTCAGTTTTCTTTGTGTTTTTGTTGTGGGATTTTTTGTTTTGTTTTGTTTTCGGTGCTTTGGTTTGTTTTTTGTTTTGTTTTTGGCTTTTTTTTTTTTTTTTTTTTTTTTTTTTTAACTGAGAGATCTGCCTGTGAAGAGGCAGCAGCTATTTTTTTCCATAATTGCATCTGTTTCAGAGAGCAGACAGATGTTGGGCTGAAATTCATTATGGTATTCATAAACCCCATTGGGATCTGATGACCTAGTAACATATAGCTACTGTTCCTTGCAAAGTGTTTCAAAGTGTTCTTACTTTGAATGAAGAAATAAATTTGCAGAAGATGGGAGGGAAGGGAAAAACCTCTAGCAAGGCAGATGGCTGCACAATGGCAAGATACAATAGTTATACAAAACGTGAGAGTTCAATTTATTTCAATAAATTATCTTTATTTTGCAAAATTGCCAGCCAGCCTTTGTGCAGTGGTATCTTTGTAACAGGCAGATACTGACTTAGTATTCTAATATAAGCCAGTCACAGTGAAATACTCAGTGACGCAGGCAAGAAAAGAAAATCAGAGTAGGAAAAATTCTCACGGGAAGAAAAAATAATAGAAATAGTTTTCACACAGAGAAGCAGTTATCTATATAATTCATGTATTACTGCACAAAATCACCACTGAGCATTCCACTGGTGCTGGAAGAGAGTCCAAAGACAGGAGTGCAAAACAACACCAGAGGATATGACTCCTCTCCCTAGCTGGTGTGGCTGTTTCCAGGGAGAGCAGAGCTGTGTGCTGGGCTGATGGGAAACTGGAAACTTCCAGTGGCAGCATTTGTTTCCTTGAGAAACTCTGAAGGGCTGAGCTAAAACAATGCTGTGGAGTCCTGGGTCAGGCGGGCACGGAGGGTTATCAGTGCTGCAGGGAGAGGGCTCCTGGTGCTCCCTGTGCTGTGTGTGGGGACAGCTGGCACAAGCTGGCTTTTCTGGGGACCACTGGAAAGGAAATAAGTTCCTGCAAAAGCCCCAGTGAGCGGCATTTGGAGTAATGCGTATTTTGTGGGAGACCTATACATTAATTTTTAGCCTTGGGAAATGAGGCGGACATCCTGGCTGGGATTACAGTAGTCAGAGGCACTTTTTCCAGCTTGCCTGTCCACTCAGGAATCCTTTGGGAAGGAAGCTGTTTGGTCTCATTTTGGATATCCTGTGAAAATGAACTAGCCTGGCTGCCAGGAACTGAAAAAAAGTTATTTAATTTTTAAAGAGCTGAAAACTACTGCATGTGCTACTGAGTACTGTACAGGAAATCACTGTTTTGGTTTGTTTGTCTGGATTTCTGGTATTTCCAGTTTACTCAGTATAGCAACCCTGTCTCTTGATCCTAATGCAGCAGTCTCTGCAAAGTGGAAATCTGAAGACAGATTCAGGTTTAAATATGACTTTCTGGCTCAGCCTTAGTGTGTTTGGAATGAAGTGGGAATTTTCTTTAGTTCAAATAGGAGAAAGCATGAGAAATATTCAGAGCATAATCCAACAACGCATTGGAAACGACGGCATTTTACTGTGATTTCCAAGCACTGTAGGGATGGGCCCTACAATCAGGAATGCAGAAGATATGAATATATTAGTAGATTGTGTTGGTAGTTCATTTCTTTTTTTTAATCTTTCAACTAAATTGGAATGTAAGTGGATGACCACGGCCTGAAACTTGAATCTTCCCTTTACAGTCCAAAAACATTTTGCAGCAGCTGCACTAAGTTATCCTGATATTTTCCAAGGTGTGACCTGATAAAAATATTCTCTGCTTTTCTGTGGTCATGAAACAGTACTCCTGACATTGTGTGACTGCTAACAAGCTAGCACCCAGATATATCCAGGTGGTATACAAGCCTATAAAGACTTCTAATGTGTAGCCTTAGCCAGACAAGGGTTGTCCCCTAAAGAAACACTAAGGAGATGTCTAAAATCTCTAGTTCATATAAAAGCAAAAAGTAATGGAGAATTTTGTGAAGTATTTTTATTCTGGGAGAAAAGTGCTGATGTTGGAGCATTGGCATCAATCTGAACAGGTGCTTCAGGCACAGGCATAATGCAGGTTCCTTACAGAAGGTAAGAAAACTTCCAACAAAATAAATCTCTCAGGGAGTGTTCCAGTGCTAAGGAAAGCTGGTGTTCATGGAGATCCTGCCTAATGTTGGTTGGTACATGTGCTGGAGAGCTGCTGCAGAGAGGAGTCCTGAGAAAGGCTGGCACACTGGGATAGCACTCCCACCATGAAGCTGGGAGCAGGGAAACCCAGAAGCTTGAAGAGGGATTTTTTTCCTACCTGTATAGCAGGGAGCCTCACTTGAGCTTTGGGGTTTCTGGGCTTCGTGTTGAATTTCTACCCTGAATTGCTGGGAAATATATGCAGAGGGTTGGCCCTGTGGTCACAGCATGACCTGCTGAGCCTGGCTGTTCCCACTGCCATGGGAGTGGCAGGGATGTCCATTCCTGGATCCTCATCTGGGTGATTTTTCAATAAAATGATCACGTGTGTTGGAGTTTTTCTGAATGATAATTTTTCTGAATTTACAGTTCAGAGAAATGAGAAATGCTGAGAAGAGTCAGTTTGTCCTTTTCAGGCTAAGCCCCAGTTTAAGAAGCTGTTTATTTCCTGTAGACCAGAAATCTTGTTCTGTTATGAGTTATCTTCTTGTTATTTCTCTGCCAGCTTCACACCTGTAGCTGAGACCCAATGTAAACAAAACTAGAGGAAACGAGCCAGCATGTCAATTTGAGCCTCAGTTTTAAACACTCTCTTCCTTTACTGATTGTCACATCTGGCAAGGGCAATTACTCTTGGTAGGATTATTATGGACCCAAATCTGTGTTAGGATGATGAAAGAAGAGCTCAGAATTAGCCCAGTACTTCAGGGGTACAATGGCATTTCCTTTGCTGAAACAAAGGAAGTTCTTTCCCCTTCATTCTTGCACTTCCCTTTTAATACAAAACATCCTTTGCCTGTACATAGACATTTTAAAGGACTTTATGTTTGGGCCTGTGGTTGTTGAATCTGGCTTCAGGGTTTTGACTATGGCTGTTGGAGAGGAAAGCTGTACAGATAGCATTTAATTGTCTCTTGTGCTTGTTAAGCTTTGGTTGTTTGGTATTTTTAAAATTGAATTTATTATTAAGGGAACCTGTTTGCTTTTTTTTTATTGGTGAGGTGAATGTGGGTTTAAAACAACTGCACTAATGGATCAGATCTCTGACTCCTGCGAGTTAGTCTGCCACACAACTCCATGCAGAACAGCAAGGGGAGAGAATTTGCTCAGAGATCAGCAATAGCACAAGCACCCTGTTTGGTCAGGGCTTTGGGAAGGGTTTGCCAAGAGCACGGCATGGGGCTCTGGGGAACACCTGGAGCACATTTCTGTGTCTGTAGAACCAGTCAGCAAGTTGGTGAAGAGCTCAGACCTTGTAAATCTGGTTCTACTATGTAAAGTAGCCTTGTCCTTGTGGCATTAGTAGCCTCGACAGATCTACTGTGAATATGGGTGACAAAAGCAGCCGTTGCTTCTGCTAGACCTGCAAGGCCTTTAAGGGGAAATGATGCTCTGCCTTCCTCAACAGCAAGGGAAGAATTGCTCAGAGCCCTGCCTGCAGTGGTGTGACTGGGACTGGAGCACCCACAGAAACTCCCAGCAGGGTGCAGGGGGAAGGCATGTGGTGGTAAAATGCGGTGGTAAAAGCACATAGCAGGGATAGTGAGACTCGCCTGCAAAAATACTACAAGCCATGTTACACTTCTAAACACTTTTATACTTCTAATTTTGGGGTGGAGCTTTCTGTCACGTGGAAATGAATCCTCAAGTTGGAGCACTCACCAGAGGTGAGCAAGGCAGGCAGGCTTAATTTCAGCAAAGGATCTACGAGATGGAGAGAGGGCCTTGGGTAGACAACAGTTGGGAGTTTCACATCAGCTCTCACCAGGGAGGCAGGAAGGAATTGGAAAGTGGCAGGTGACAAAGGACAGCCTGAAGGTTAGAGAGAAGAGATAAATAGGGATTGTGAGAAATAACGCAAGCAAAAAGGCTAATGATGTATTTATGTAAGGCAGGACGGCTCAAATAGGGAGCAAAGCTTAGCTTTGACAAAGGTGACATGAGGACCAGACTTTTCTAAATGCTGCCGGGGGAGAGCAGGGGGCTGGGCTGTTGGTGTATGTGCGCATTTCTGCTGCATTGCACATCGCTGTATTACATGTTTAGTTCTTCAACGAAAATACACTTTAATGCAGTGATTGGCGTCAACTTTTTAGCCTCCACACGCTGGCCTGCAGGCAGACAGAGAGCACAAATTCAGGGTCACATTAGCGATCATGTACCCAAGGCGGGCTGTTGTACAAGAATACTTTGAAGCTGAGTGATACATCAGCACTTCTTTCAAGGAAATTGCCAAACGCCTTTATTACAACACTGCCCCTGCTGCTGGCATCGCAGCCGTCCTGGTGTGCTAACAGGCAACAAAGACACTTCAACCACTTCGTCTTGATTTTTATGTCTGCAACTGTGAAAGTACTGATTGAGCATTTCGGCCCCTTTCTTGCTCTCTGCGAGGCGACAACGCCCTGAACACTCTTTGAGAATGTTTAAGGACTTTGTCTCGGAAGTGTGCATTTCCACTGACACTTGTCTCTAAATACGAGGCCCGAGCATACCCGCAAGCCCTTCCAGCCTGCACACACGGCGTGTTCTGTCTGCGGCCCCAATTACCGGGGGAAGGAGGCTGTGAGGGGCAGCGGTGCCGCGGTGGATCTGCCTGCGGAGGGCTGCGCGGGTCTCGCTGGGGCTGAGCCGCGTCCCGGAGCATCGCTGGAGCGCGGCTGGGAGCATCGCTGCCGCCACCGCCCGGGCTGCTGTTCGCGGCGCCCGTCACCCGAGGGGAAGGCGCTGGGAGTGCCTCAGCTGCGTGTGTATAAAGTCCTCTTCTTTGCACGCTGTCACCGCAGTTTTGCGGGGTTTCGGGGGTTTGGTTAGCGCCCGGTGCATCGCCCCGTGCGGGAGCGCTGCGCCGGGCAGGGAGCGCAAGGCTTGCGGCGCCAAAGGGGTCCCAGCTCTCGGCCCGGCCCTTCCCGGCCCCGCGTGGGGCGGTGCGAGCAGGGAAACTCCCATATCCCACATCCCAGGGGCGATCCCCCCGCGTCCCGCCCCGCGGGGAGCGCGCGTGGGGCGCGGAGCGCGGCCGCCCCCGCCCCGCCGGCGGCAGGTGGCCCCGACCCCCGCCGGCGCCGCACGTCACTTCCTCGCAAACTTTTTCCCGAGCTGCTCCCTCCGCCAAAGTTGCCGGCGGCGGCCGCCCGGGCCGGGGAGGGCGTTGGGGCCGGCCGGGCATGCCCGGCTCCCTGCGCCCGCCGGGGCACGGCCGCCCGCGGCACCGCTAGCCCGGAGCCATGGCCCGCAGCCTGGACGGCATCGACCTGGCGGCGCTGCGGGTAAGGACGGCCGGGGACTGCCCCGCGCCGGGGGGACCCCTACCCCGGGCTCGGGGCCGCTCCTCGCCCCCGCGGCGTGCGAGAGGGACACCCCGCGTTATCCGCTTGGCGGAGGGGGCTCCGCTCCGCCGCGCTTGGGGAGGAGCGCCGAGGCTGCGGGGCGGCTCTGCGGGGACCGTGCGGCAGCCGCGGTGCGGCGGGGACGGCGGGGCGATGCTGGCCGTGCCCGCAGCGGCGGCGCGGGTGCCCGCGGGCTCCGGGGGTCGCGCTCCGCTCCAGGTTCCGGGGTCCCGCGGGAGCGCTGCGCCGCCAAGGCTCCCTTCCCTGCCAGCGCAATAAATCATCCCTACCGACATCCCTGAAGGTGTTGTGGATGCTGTGCGGAGAAAATAAACGGGAAGCTAGGATCTCCTGGGAGAAAATAGCAGCGTGGGGAGTTGGCTTTTTTGGCCTTTTTGTTGTTACTGGAGTTTGAGGTCTTTTATCAGCCCCCCCCCCCGCCCCCACACACCTCCAAGCTAAAAAAGTGAGCATTCACCTGGTTTGCTGTGAATTTTTATTGTTATCTTCTATATGTGTTTTTAATGTAAGCCAAACTTCGGCCACATTAAAAGCTGTGCTGTCAGTGCTGCGCATCCACAAAGCAGTAACAGGGCTGTGCGTGGTGTCCCCGAGTTCCATTTGCCCTTTTTACTTGGGAGCTGACCACCGAGAACCCACCCAGCCCAGGCAGGTCTTTTATGGAGCACTGTCGATAGAAGAGAAGGGAAGAGTTCAATTCTGGCAAAAAGCAGTCATCCCCAGACAGTGAAACCAAAGCAAGCCACTTTCTAAAAATATCAGGGAAAAAAGAAAGAAGGCTGGGAGAAGCCTTTGCGATATTCACATGGCGAGGAGGGTGTTCCAGACTGGAGGCAGAAAGAGGAAAAGCAGCAGGGACGGTAAAGTCAGGAAGGATGGCAAAAGCAAGCAGAAGTTTAATCTGGCTCTGCTTATGGCGTGTAAGGCAAAATATTGGAAGTTCTTTTGAGCTTTAGCAGATGAATCTCATGTCCTTAAATAAATAAGGAAATAGTGTGAGTTTGAAAAAGTAATTCTGCAAAACAGACAGCAGGCTTTGTGACAGAGCCATCTGATTCACAGCCTCCAAAGGCAGAGAGCACTCTGAGTTTCAGCCTCTACAGGAGAAGACATAAGTGTCTTGATTTGGAAGAAACCCCTTTGAGCACATCAGCAGCCTTAGTTTGGGGTTTGTGCTAAGTAGGAAGTGGGAGGCAGGTGAGGCTAAGCTGTAGAAATTATTTGAAGACAAGGTCCCTTGACTTTGCTGTGTCTGAGGTGTTCCTGGGGCCAGTGGCAGCTGCCTGGTGCTGTGCTCCAGCCTCCCACAGTTGTGAGTGGGGTCATTTTTAAATTGAGATTGCCCTGCTCCCCTCCAAATGGGAGTTTGCCAGGGCTCCCCCCCTTTCCCTGGAAATAAAGGGGCCTGTGGTTTCCTAATGTTGCTGGGCTCACCAGGGCAATCAGAGGCTAAAAAGCCCCTGAACTCTGCATTAGGTGCCGAGGCACAGAGGCCCTGTAGAACTTGTGCTTCAGACACCTGTATCTTCTTCAGCTGCAGGGATGTGAAAAGTGCACTTTGGTCACGTCCTTGCTGACCAAAGCTGTATTGCTTTTTATTCTGCCTTGCAGAGGAGATGGATGTGGCCTGGGTGCCCCTGGGTCGGTAGTCTTGCTCTTGCTTTCTGAGTGTGCTGCGGATGACTTGAGGGGAAACCAAGGTGGTCACCATATGGTACAGTGTATGATGGTAATTAACCTTAGAGTGACGAATGTTCAGGCCAGTGTTTTGGTGTCTTTCAAAGGGAATCTATCAATCTGGCAGGTGCTGGCTGGTGAAGGGTTAGCTGGAGCATGGGGTTTAAGTGGTGGCTGAGAGGAAGCGCTGCATCAACGGTGATATGTAACTCCAGGATAATTAAGAAGGTGGCCCATTGTGAAGAATGCCAGCAAACAATGCGGTACTGATATCCAAGCGAGCAAGGGCAATCCAAGGACCAGAGCCCAGATTAATATCTTTTATGACTCTTAACAAGGCTTGGTTCACTGTGGTGTCCTGATTAAAAGAAGAGGGATGGCCAAGTGTTTGGCTGCACTCAGACCTGTGGAGGCTTGAGATGTTAATGCTCAATTTTCTAGCAAAGACAGGATAGGATTTGCACTATATTAACTTTAATGCTAATGTTTATTTAGATAACTGTTAGGGTCTTTCCTAGAGTGTCAGAAGCCTTTAGGAGCAAACTATTAGGATGCTAAGTCAGATTTAAATTTATTGAAAGAGGAAAGACAAGCTAATTTTGAGGTGCTTAAATTACTATATTTGCATAATAAATAAGCTTAGAGATGAAGAGTGAAGACAGGACACATTTAAGTGAGAGAGGCTGTTGCAAGGTCCAAGTTGAAAATGCAGTTTAGGTTCGTCTGGGTTGCTGTACACCGTGGGCACTTCTTAATTCAGCAGTGCTGCTTTCTGCAGGAGAAGTGGGGAACTGGGGTGCTGCTTGTGCTTCCCACGGAGTGCATAGATATTATGCATGGAAGACCTTCACTGGGAGAGTTTCTCAGAGAGCTGCTGTGAGTTTCACTGCCTGGACCACGAGCTGCCCACAGCACAGTTCTGTGCAGAGGTTGCACGTGAGGCAGAGGTTTTGTACCACCCACCAGTTGCTTTAGCAGTAGCAATGGTTTATTTGCTGACTTCAGCCCCACTGAAGTAAAGCATTTGTTTATATCCAGACTAGTCAAAACATAAAATGAGGAAATGAGAAGAAAGCAAAGAAAACTTCAGTGAGATCCAGTCTTGTAAGCATTCTTATGCCTGTGCTTTGGTCCATATGTGAGTCTTACCACTGATTTCCTTTTTAGTGAGGGCTTTTGGACTTAGGGTTTGAGTTTAGAAGGCTTACTGACTTGTTTTAAGAGAAAGAGAAAAAAAGACACAGACTGACCTACATGGGTCAAAAGTGAGTCATCTTGATCTGATTTACACATTGGTTTTTTTTTTGAAAAAATAAAAAGTCTTGTAGGGTTGACAGTCCAGGAATTTAAAGATTAAAACTCATTTAACTTAGAACCAAATGAACTCACGAGCACTTTTAGCTGTGGAAGTCTGGGTTGTGTTGCTCTGAAAGCTCTTGGCATTTATTATGACAGTTGTGCCAATAAAGGTAGAATCTGCTCAGAAAAAAAAGCCTGTGTGTTTCTACTGGGATTTTGCCAAGGTAAACATTTCTGTATCAAATATGAAGAAAGAATTACTTATATTAAAAGATTAACATATAAATGGAATTGAGAGTAGCTTGATACCTCTAAAAAAAAAGGATGTTTTGCAACCAGGAACATAGAAATTGTACTTCTGAGTTAATGTTTGTCTGTATCACATCCCTCAGCAGTACCAATACGCATTAAGTGACATGACAGATTGCTGAAACAGATATGGTAAAACTGACACATGGAGTTAATAATATTTTATATAAAACTCTCAGTAATACCTTGGCAAGAAATGAGCAGAGTGATCAATGGCTTAGCCAGAAACCAAGAAACTGGTTTTTGAGTTCTTAATGGTTTTAAATAAATCGCGTAAGTGAGTTTTAGCTGAAGGACGAACTATTTTAAGGTACTCAGTTGTTCAGGAGAGAGTATTGCCCATGCCTTGCAACAAGATGGGCTGCCTCTGCCTGAGGGGTTGCAGCAGTGCTGCAGAAGAACCTCTGCTGCAGTGGTTGGTGTTAGAGCAACTAGTGCTATAGCTCGAGGATAGAAGTCGGTTCATGTGGAATGGTAGACTGATCACCTGACTCATTCATCTTTTATGTAAATTAACAGCAATCTAGTTTGGGTTCAAAGCCAAGAGTTCAATACCTCAGTCAAATCCACTTTGCTATGTTTGCAGAACAGGAGAGTTGTGTTCTCAGCCTGCCCGTAAGTTAAGGTTGCCAGGTTTGGTACATTTCCCGTCACTAAGGTAACTGGACTCAGGTACTTTATATTAGAATTTTTCAATTCTGCTCTTCAGGTTTTTTTCCTTTGTTGCATTGCTCGTACCAAGTGTTTCACAGCAGAGGACAGCAGCTCAGCCTCCAGGCTAGCTCTGTGTGGTAAGGCTTAGAAACCTGGGGTTTTTCCTTCCTTTACTGTAAGCCGAGTCAGTAGTTGAATTCTAGTATTTTTCACGCCCTTTCATTTATTTGTTGTATCTCCTGTTGTGCCATGCTGCCGATCTTCACCAAGTTGTTGTGTATATAAAGTTTTGCTAAACTTGACTGAAAAATTAAATATTAATGCGTTTCTTACCCTGTGGTTTGGCAATTTCTCATTTTGTGTGTAGCACATATGATTAAGAGATGTGCCTCAGACATTTCATTTTTATGCTGTACAATTGCTTTCTGTTATGAAGTGGTTGCTTTAATCCAAATGATGTTATTTCTTCTACTTCTTGCAGGACCCTGCGGGAATATTTGAACTGGTGCAAGTTGTTGGAAATGGGACATATGGACAAGTCTATAAGGTTTGGATGCCTCTTTAATTTAGGATGCTGTTCTTCATAAAGCTGTATTACCTAAAGCAGAAGTGAGCACCATTTAGGAAGGCAGATAATTGTTCCAGTAATAGCCTGGTTTATCTTGCTCTCTTTTCTGCATAATGCAAAATGTATTACCTGTGAAATTCCATGGCCCTTCCTTCTGTCCTGTTTTCACATCTCTTTGCTGCCACAGGTCACATAAATGCCTTTTGTACTGACTTTCCTCTGCTCTGTGCTTACTTTCTCTTTTTAAAAATTATTTAAAAGGCATCTGGCAGAAATTTAAATGAGTAATGGCAAAATTTGGCCTGGATTGGGTGAAATTCCAAATTCAGACAGCAGTGCTCTTCAGGACACAGGTGCCAATTAGCCCTGCTTTGCAGGCGGGCAACGAGGTCTTTGATTTCTGTCATTATCTTTGTCACTGTGGTATCAAAGCAGAACCACCAAAAAAGAAACTACAGAATTAACATTGTCACAACCTAGCACTCTGTACGCAATGCAGTGCACCGTTTACTTCAGTTATAACAAGCCTAGAAAAGTGTTCTTTCACTGTGAAGCCTTCCCTAAAATGATTGAAGAAGAGGAAATAGTTGTGATTAAATAGAGAACCAAGTTCTCGTTTTGGGAATGAAGACAGAGGAAGGAAAAGGCCATGCTGCTGAACATCTGCAGGTACATCAGAAGAGCAGTGGCACTGGAATAAATCTGTCTGGTGTTGCTTCTTCCTCAGGTCCCACTGCTTGCCAAGCCCTTGTGTGTGTGCAGGCTCTTTGTGCATTGATCCCTCTGTGGAAAAATGCACAAGGGTCCTGGTGGAGCAATTCTTTCTCCAATGCACTGAATACATGCTGTGTTTTGGTGTCCATCCTCTAGTGGCAGATCTGCTGTAATCACATTATACTTTACCTGTGAAGCTATAGGTTCTGGAAAATGCTTTACAGGAGCAATTCTGGGAAGTCTCTCTTTTCCCATGCTACCATTTTTTTAATTATAATTTTTTATGTCAGAAGCAGGATCTTTCTCATGTAACTCTTTGTGGTGGTGAAGTCTTGTGTTGTTTCTGAGATTGTTACTCAGATACTGCTTTTAATACTACTGAATTAAAAATACATGCTCTTGGGTTCACATGGTCATGTTAAAAGGCCAGAGAGATTTAGAGGTGCTGTTGTTTTTTACCCATATAAAGATCTCAGACCTCCTAAATGTTCTGTGAAATAGTTGACTTTCTTTTTGTGTCTGGATTTATTTTATATTGGGAAAGAAAAATTTCAGTATAGTCATCTTTTATGAATTTTGAGTATGGATCAGCTGCTTAATCATGGCAGGAGCAGAAAGGAGCAACCTAGTTTGCTTCTCTGCTGCAAAAGAAAATGTTTTGATCTGTCATGTAGCTTACTAGAATGTTAGTTGCCAAAAGGTGCAAGAAATATTGACAGTGACAATTTAAAATTGTACCCAAAGGCTGCTCTCCACTGAGCAGGCAAGAGACCAGGGTCTGACAGCTCTAGGAATGGGGTGATTTGAGTCTCTGCTCATTCTGCACCCGGACTGGCTGGAACATCTGAGGAAGGCGCTGAAGGGTCTCAGCAGGGAAGCTTTGTGATTGTGCATTCTGCACTGGAGGAGTCAGGGGTTATGTGTAACCCCTAACTGGGGCTTTGGTCAAACAAATAGCTATGGTCAGTGGGGTGTTCTGCTGGGGGTCGTCTGAGGGATGGAGAAGCTCTTACTGGGACCATGATGGTGAAACCTGCTGTTGAAGAAGTTGATGGCGACAGCCAAGCTGGACAGATGCAGAATGCATGTTCCACACTTGGCAGCCAGCTCTGTCACTGTTGTGAACAATTTTCTCACAGTCCAGAGCTTCAGTGTGTTTAGAAATCCTCCTGCAGATGGTGAGCACCACCTGAATGTTCTTGGGTGTTGTCTGCCTGGTGGTACCTCCCGAGTGCTGGTCTTGCACCCAGAGCAAATGTCTGTTTTCTCAGGAGGGCAGCTGCAGTGGAACAACTTCTGCAGCAACCTTGAGGAGTTAGGCTCACACGCACTTTCCTTTTTAACTTCTGTGTAGTATGTCCTCTGATCTATAAAATGGTAGGACCGATAGAGGGAGTAAATGGAATCCTGGAAGCATTTTGCAGTTTGTCTGGTGTAGGCTTGTGATTATAAATATTTAAGTTATAAAGTAGTCTCTGTTATCCGTATACTTTACTCATATCGCTAGAGCGTGTTTTTATTCTCCTAAAGTGTTAGATTCTTCCATACGTTCAGAAACTACCCATAGTAATTTGCACGTAATCAAAGAAAAACTTACTTCAGGCTCAATAAATTATATTCAGGATTATTAAATTGCTTTGTTGGCTGTGAAGATGATTCATATTTTAATGAATGCTACTCTATAAAAGTGAAAATAAAATTTTGAGGATTCATCATTAGATTTGGAAAACCATGTTATACAGATTTATAGAAGGAGGGTATTATTTATATTGAATTATTCCAGTTCCAGTTCAGGGTCTTTTAAAATGAAATGGAAGAGGTATGAATTGTACACATAACAGTGCTAGAGCTGAGTAGAAATGTTATAAAGATCTGTGTATAATAGCTGACTAAAAGCCAGCAGATTTTTTTGACAACTTACGAAGTAGTAGGACATAAATATGCTGGTACTGGCAACTTCAGCCTTTGGAAAGTGTGAATTAGATGTGAAAAAAAGATCTGATGGTACCCAGAATTCATGAGACTTAGGCTTCATTACCTCTTGAAATGGCTGATGAGTTTCTCAGTTAATTCCTGGTTTCCATGTGATGGAATCCAAAGAACAATCCTAAGTAGGAGGTGATCCATAATAATGCCATAGGAGCTGGTAGCACAGATTATTCCCTGACAGTAAGGGAAAACTGAAAGTAGTTGGAAATAGTGCATTTGCTGGTGATTAGGAAGTATGAGTAGTGACTCTTTCATGCCTTTGTGTGCTCAGTGTTGGGGAGCACATCTCCACAATGCACCATCTCCATTGAATGCGTGTGGGAAAGACAAATTTCTGAACATCCCTTGCTCTGCTTCTGGTGAGATGTGTTCATCCTCCTGTGTGGTCTTGAGGCCAGGGGTGAAAAAGAGTGGGCAGGGCATGAGTGGTTGCTCTCCAAAGTATGAGGGCCAGCATTTTTTAGGGTTTCTAGAGCTGATGATCATTAAGGGCCATTAAGACAGCAGAGCAGTGCTTTGTGTGACATAACTGTCAGTGTCACCTGGGAGGAAGTGAGAAGGCTGAAGGTGCCACTTGGAAGTCCTTGGGATCTGCTGAGATACGGCCCTGTCATGAGTTCCTTGCCTACTCCCATTACCTGCAGGAGTCCAGCTGTATGGACTCCGTGGCTCTGGAATGCTGGATAGTGATGGTCCATCACCCTTGATGTAGAACAGCCGTATGCTGGTCTGTGCTTGTTGTTTAGTAATAACTAAACTTTAAGTTCAGGGTAAGTAAAATGTTTTTTTTTTCAAAGACTTCTGTTAGTTTCATAATCTTTGATGAGAGATGTTTCTTCCATAGAAGCCTTTTAATGCATTTTTTAATGTTCCCATTTTCAGTGCAGGGTCATTTTTCTGTTGAGTAAATGGGGAAAGGGAGATAGGGGGGCCGCTGAAGGGATTGCTGTTTTTGAGGTGTTTGGGTCACACAGTTCTGCCTGAACTCCAGAAGAGACTGAGTTTATGACTGCTCTGTTTTTTCAGTTGTCAAGATGAAGAGGAATTGTTCCTAATTTTTCTCATACAGCCATGCTCTGACAGTCCTCATCCTTCTGAAGTTTTAATGGGCCAAATGAGGTCAGCAATGGTTTTTTTCTGATATGAAGAGGCACCTGATGGTGCTTTTGTCTTCCTTATTTTTAGTGATGTGGATTAGCCTTCTCCTGGGCTTGCCATTTTTCCATGGCTTAGGGAAAGAGAGGCCAGTGTCTTTGGATAGTTCCAGGGGCTGATGATTTTTGGCACATGATCTCAGAGGCTGGTGATAAACCCTGACAGGTTTGCAGCTGCTGTGTGTGCAGAATGGTTGTGCCTTTGATGCTGGGGGCACAGGGAACTTGAGAGAGGTGCTCTGGTTTGGAGCTGTGAGAGTGAAGAGGGAAGACTGAGTAAGTGGCTGATGTAATTGAGTTGGGAGTTGTAAGGTGAAGGAACGTGGGTTTTTTTGAGACTGATACTGTGTGGAGGGAATCACCCGACCATGCTATGTTATGAAGTGTTATTATAATCTGTGGACTATATTGAAAACTTTAATTAATGGCAGCACCTGGAAGGTTAAATGTAAGAAACATTAAAATTATGTTCAGTATAATCCAGATGGTGAAACGGTATAAACTGAAAACCTTAAAACCATCCCTTCTCTGGGTGGGTCAGAAATAGCCACTTTCCAAAGGAAATGGTGTTTCAGAGTCTACAAAGTGCTGCAGAGATGTTAAAAATGATAGTTAATCTCAGGTTGTTTTGTTGTCGTTTGTGGTGAGTTACTAAGATTAGCTTGAAAACTGGTTGGCTTGAAAACTGGTTAGTCTTCAAGCTAATCTTAGTCTCAAGGCACTGAGATTTTGATGAGTCAAGAAGGGAAATCAGTTGTACTCTATAGAAGCAACAAGTGCTACTCTCTGTTTCACTAGCCGTTGGTAAAAGTGTTTGTTTGTCTGTCTGTTTGCTTTATTTCAGTTTGTGGTAGCAATGCCTTTTTCTTGGTCCTAAAATTAAGAACCAGACACAGTTAAGGGATAAAGGGTTTTTATTGGGTGTTTAATAAGGATCCTTTTGGTGCAAAAATTTGCCAAGGTGGAATACACCAAAATGCACACACACATGGTAGATCATGTATACAGTTTTATAGACCTTGAAAATGAACTTATCTAACAAAGATGTCCCAATGAGAGGCTTGAACAAGTAGTGTGACAAGTCCCTATTCTGGAGCATTGCCCCCCAGATGGGCCTAATCCTAATTTACAGGATATGTTTGAGAGGGAGCCTTGGTTTCTCAAGATAGCATGAGGCTTTCCAGCCTCCAGCTCTGAGGCCTTTGGGATATTTGGTCTCCTGGCCTTGCAGAATACCAGGACTATGCTAAGATACCAGGTTTAAAGAATTACAAGTACACGGGTATGATAATACATAAAAGGTGTAGAAAAATAAAAGGCAAAAATCATCATGGCATCAGTAGAAAAGCTGATTATCTTGTCTGCGTGAAGAACTAGTTAATTACAGTAGGCAGCAGTTTATAAAGTCACTGCCAACAGTGCATGGGATGGAGTCAGCAGCTCATTGATCCTTGGTTGGCTTGTGCAAACAAATAATGGAGATTGCCTGCTGCTCCTGGCAGCAGGGATCTCTCTCAGGAGTATGTCTGAACTTAATATGTGCTGCTGCCATTGTAATAAGATATGAAATGCTGTTGTGCTTATGAATGGATTGCCTTGAAATTGGAAGCATGTAGGGCTGCAATACCAGTAATACACAAGAGGAGCGTGGGTTGGGGTTTTGGTATTTAACTTTTTCAATTTTTAATAAGACCCTTGAAGTCTGCATACTACCAGGTATGTTTCTTCATCTTCTCTCAGTTGTCTGAAAATCCTAAATACACTCCCGTGATCGTCTCCATACTTTTCCTATTGCTTCTATACCACAGTTGTCCTTTTCCTCCACCATCAGAATGGATGTGGAATTAGCACCCTTGATACAAGGAGAGCAAACTCTGCCTTGGACTGTGTCAGCAAGAACCTAGCACGCAGATCACAAGGTGTAATTGTTTTTCTTGCTCTTGTTAGACCACACCTGGAATACTGTGTCCCATCTTTGCTCCCTCAGTTCCAGAGAGACGTTGGGAAAACAGAGAGGATTCAAGAATTCAAGAGGCAACCAAAACGTTTGGTGGGTTGAAGAAAGAAGGGCTGAAGGAATTAGATTTTTTCAGCCTTGGGAAGAGAAGACTGAGGGCAGTCTAGTGACAGTTTTCAGGTGCTTCTATGATGGTTGCACAGGAGGTGCGAGTACAGGGATGCACAGGGAAGATGCTTTGCTCAGGAAAAGTTCCATTTGGATGTAAGAAAAACATTCTGTACCATGAGAATGAGTCATCACTGGAATAGGTTTCTCATGGTGGTTGTGGAGTCACCCTTGCTGGAGATATCCAAGGCTTGGTTAATGTAGCCTGAGTCCCTGCTTTTAACAGAAGGTGGAACCATGTGTTCCCAGAGGTCTTTTCCAATCTCAGTTTGAGTTCAAGACATACCCACTATCAACTCAACCAATTAGAATCTGAATTTCTGACTTGGAGGATACAAAAACCCCCCTACTTTAAACTGAAAAAAAAAATTATATATACATACATATATATATATATATATATATATATATAAAAATATAAAAAATATAATAGGTAGTTTATTGTGTGTATTCAGTTGTCAGAGTCAGGAGCATTTTTGTGCTGGGCTTTTTAGGGGTTTGGCATTGTGTTTGGTTTTTTTTTTTTTTTATCTTGGCTTCCCTGCCTCTTTGCATGGCAGTGCTGAACTATATTCAGCACGGATTTTAAAACAATGGATCAAACATGCGAAATTAATTAGTAAATTGTGAAGTCCTGGTTCTAGTTAGTGAATATTTCAGAGGAACTCGATTAAAATTCTTAGGAGCCAAACTAGTTTATCAAAAATAGAAGAGTAAGAATGTGAAAAAAACCTCTCAGCTGTGGAGTGCCTCTATACAACAGAGGCTCTGACTGAGCAGAGCAATGTAGAATAATTAGATGTGCCATTAGAGAGTAGTAAAATCCTCGCAAATAATTTGTTGACAGGCCTGCTCCTTTTAGGTCCTCCATCTTTTAGACCTAAAAGTCCATGTGGGAGAGTACAATGCATTTTCATCCTAAACTCTTGGCATTTTGCGCTCATGTTGCATAACACTTCAGATTTTGTCACTGGGTCATGCTATTTTGGAGGTAAGAGATTGTGCTAAAAATGCACTAGTGGTAACACGAGCATAGTAGGAAGTAGTTCAAGCTCTTAATTCCCTGCTCAAGCACTTCATGTGCTTTAAGCACCTCACTAGTGACATTGATCTCAGTAGTCCTGACTGCTCAGTAGCATCCAGATTCACACCAATGTGCAGATACGCATAAGCATGGTCAGTGCTTCGTGAGTTTTGCAATATCTGACCTACACAGAACTATTTTCATTTTATACGATATATAAGTTTGTGGAACTTGGGGAAAACTCAAAATTGTCTGTTTGTAGTCCAGAATCCCATAGCTATGACAGTTAATGAATGAATGACAGGATATTACTTAATTTTAAACAGCAGAAAATCTAGTGTGTTTATGGATGCTTGAGCTGATTCCCATGGCAGGTAAGCTTTAGTAACTACTTTTTTCAAAGTGAACTATAGGATTTTAGAGCCTGGTGAAGACATGTCACCCTATCTTTATGTCTCTGATTCTTTATTAGGGGTCCTTATGGATTTTACTTTCCAAGTCTGCTTTATTAT
Source organism: Sylvia atricapilla (assembly GCF_009819655.1). Lineage (NCBI taxonomy): Eukaryota > Metazoa > Chordata > Aves > Passeriformes > Sylviidae > Sylvia > Sylvia atricapilla. The sequence continues at coordinate 9,854,422 of NC_089174.1, read as the reverse complement.
CCTGCAGAATGCATGTATGTTTTTTTCAGAGTCCTTCTTTGGTATCTCTGGGCTATAGCTAATGGAGCATAATAAAAGGAACAACAAATGCGTTGGTTTCCTAAAACTGAAGCAGAAACTATTTTTCAGCTGTTTGTAGTATGCTTCTTATTTTTCCAAGTCCCTTGTAGGCTATAAGTCTGCCCTTGTAGCCTACTGACCTTGTGCAACTCCTGAAAGGTTTTCAGATTTGCTTTAGAAGCACCTACTCAAAGGCCATTTCTTACCCATCCCCTACTTCCCACCCCTGAAAATATTAAATTTTAGTAACATCTGAGATCTTACAACTGAGAAGTCCAGGAGACACACTTTGTAGCAAACTGTGGCCTTTTCAGTGTCCTGTATGATATTAGCTCCTGTGTAATAGCCTGGGGTATGGTCTGGAACAGTGCCTTTAGGAGCTCCCAGTGTGTGAAAAATGTACTTTTTTTCATAAAGGTAAGAGAGGGGCTGATGTGGGCAGCTGTGACTCAGGAGATCTTGCTTCTCTTCTTGCCTCTACTTCTCATCCTAGCTAAACCCCATCAATTTGCTGGAAGTGGAGCTCTTCATGTGAGTATAGCTGTTAAAATGGAGGCAGCCCTTGTTCTTGTGAAGCATCTTGGGGTTGTGGTTAGGAGGAATTAGTGTGCTTATGGAGGTGATTTGTGAAAATTGGTTAGCAGCCACTTACAGAACAATGAGCAGTTTGAAAACAGTTTCACTTGAATCCAAACATGGGTTCAAGAGAAACTGGAGTGGGAAAATGTCAAGAAATGAGTTGGCTTTCATTTTCAAACTTTGCTTCAGAAACGTCAAAACATTACATTTAATTTGCTTAATTTGAGCATTTAAATTCAGCAGAGTGTTTAATAGATTGGGGGGAAAAGGTGCAATCATACTGAAATAATCTGGCATGACAAAAAGCAATGTAAATATTAATGTGAATTATTCTGACTTTCTGTTCTGAGAGAAGTGTTTGCAACGAAAAGCAAGACTAGTTGGCAAAATACTGACATTTTGCTGGTATTTACTAAATTCTGGAATTTACTAAATTCGTTTTCTGACTATGCGGTTGCTACATCTGATATGAGGTTTTTAAAGCAATCTTTTCTTGTGTCTCTGCTGTTAAAAATGGAAACATTTAGAGGAAAAGGGCATGAGACAAATGTGTGATGGCCTTCTGAAAAGAAAATTCCTCAAGTTCAGTAAAATGTAGATATCTTTCTTATTTAGTCTGCTGAATTTCGCAAGGCATTTCCCCAGAATTTAAAAATAAAAAGAATAACAATAACAATAATGACAAAAGAGTAACAGTTTGCTAATTATTTCTATTGCAGTAGATTTGTCTACTTCTGTTTTACTCATGGCTTTAAACCTGTGAACAATTATACTAAAATATGCAACAAAACCATCATGAAATATGCATATGACTTCGATAATGGATTCTCAAATGTATTATTTACACAGATTGTTCATGATGTTGTCTTGTTATGTGAAAAAAGGAAAGGGCTAGAAAAAATATTTGTTTTTGCAGTCTAACATGAAATATTTATCGTAACAGGATTCTTGCAAACATTCTGCCCCAGAAGCCAAATCATGTCAGTAGATATCTGATTGCTTTTTATTATTATCAGAGGGTAAAGTCAGGAGTTGTGGACCAGCGTTATCGCACGTGCTTTGAAAATCAAATTACTGTGATGGGGTTTCCAGTTTTCCTCTGTTTCGCCCTGCAGAAGAGGACTAGGCAGCCCCAGTGCATGACTGGGGGACACCAGACCATTCCTGGTTTGGGATCCCTTTGAGATGAAGAGACACTGGGCTGTGCTTTGTTGTCCCTCCCAGTGGAAGACAGCCAAGTTTTGCAGGCAGGCACACTGGGAGTCGAGGAGTAGGGGTGCCCAGTGAACCCAGCGAAGCCTGGCCTGGCTCAGATGTCATGGAAGGGGTTTGAGCCAGTGGATGTGGTGCACTAAGGGCACACTGGGCTTTTTGTGCATGTGCAGATCAGCCTAAGCAGGTCTGACGTTTCCCAAAGGCATTTTGTCTCCTGGCTCACGTGCTGGTGGATGTGGGAGCACGTGTGGATTGCTGGGTGCCCAACTGGCACCTGGCATGGAAAGGGCTTGCGTGGGGAGAAGATGTATTTATAGTATCCTGCGCTCCAAAAAATGTGCCTGAAAATGGAAAAAGGGTGAAGGAATAGAGAGATGCACTAACTTTCTTTTGGGCACTTGGAAAAACTGAGTCAGAACTCTTCTGAGTAGAGGAAGGCACAAAACAAAGACTAAAACTAAGGTCTCCAATAGCACACATTGGAGATTAAAGAACAAAAAGGATTTTGGACTCATCCTTTCCTCTGTTCCCCTCTTCATTTCTTTACATTATGTTGGTTGCCAGGTACCCACCTGTTGGAAGACTTTGCATGGCCTGTATCCCTGGCTGGCATGATGGAGTTACAGTATTTTCATGCTGGTGATGGAGTCAGCACGTACAGACATTGCTCAGGTGAATGCTCAGGTTTCTGCCCATGTTTGCAAAGCACCTACTGCCTTTGTGAGGCTGTTCAAAGAGTCACAGCAAGCTCCTGGTCAGGCTTTATAATGTCATTTAGCTTCCTACATCTGCAAAAGTCATGGTTCTCTGACCAGAAATGAAAGGAGATGGCCTTATCAGAGCTGGGTGATGGTTGGAGCCTGCATGGCACTCACCTTGTCTATCACACAGATTGGTTTTGAATGTCATAGCGAGTATTTGCAATATCTGGCTGGCTAAGCTTTTGTAGTTGCTGTATCCTGCATTATTTACACTGTTCTTGAAAACTTTTCCCTTTCAAAGTCATTAGTATTAAAATGGAGCAATTCTTTATCATGTGGAGATCTCCTTCTAGCCCAGCTCTGTTATTGGTGGCTGGGAGACTTCAGGCACCTGTGCTGGGATGTAGGCAATGCTGAACCACACCAGGGCTGAATAGGGACTGTAGGTGCCAGTGGAGTTTAGGCTGGAGATGACACTGTGGTCTGTAAATTGTGGTTCTTAATGGGAAGCCTGTCTGATGAATCCTCTGGTGTGTAAATGGTGCCTGATCTTCTTCTGGAGGAGTTGCATCTTCAGATTAGGTGAGCATATGCCAGCAGTGGGTTTTCTTTCCTTTCTGGCTTCTTTTATTGCCAGGCAAGTAGCATGAATGTCATTGTACAGTGCCCTGTTGTCTGAGCTGTCAAAAGCCGTCTTGTGGTGTGGAAAGTCCCCAGAGATTGCATGATGCATTTTGATTTCTCCTTATAGAATTGGGAGCATGATGAGAAAGAGAAATGAGGAAGCTGCTGCCTCTCCATTTTCCCCCTCCCTGAGGCAGGCTGGTGACTGTGCAGTTCTCTAGGTGTATTCCAGGAGCTGGTTGTGATACAATAAGCCACATCTGTCCTGCCTGCCAAGGGGGACATCCATGTCTGTGAAGGACCCTTTGTTAGAAAACAGTGTTTGCAGTACAGGAGGCAACACAGAGGGCTTTGAGCTTTAATTTTTATTTTCAAATTCCCAGCCATACTGTGTTTGCCTTTGGTGCAGCCTTGCATTTCTTCAGATGTGCTGCTGAGGTTTTGTGGTCCCAGCTGACGTCCTTCAGGTGGATCCCCAGGTGCTGGGGTTGGCCAGCGCCAGGGCGTGTGCCTGGACCTGATGGTGAAGCAGAACAACAACTCTCTTGAGGTTTGGCAGAAAATAGTTTCTTACCTTTTTTTTTTTTTCCTTTTCCCCTTGGTGAAAACAAGAGGAAGCTTTAGCTGGTAGGAAGGTTGATGCTTTGCCACAAAATGATGTTCTCGCGTATCAGTGCAGCAAGGGTAAAACCACTAGCTGGACCCACCCTGGCTGTGGGCAGCATTTACTGTGATAAAAGTGATAAAAACCCATGTTCTTTCTAATTGGATCGTGAGACATATGAATATTAAATTACTTCAGTTAATGGCTGACTTTTCTTAAACAAATTCTTTCTTAAAAAGGAGAAAGTGCTGGTAGCAGAAGTAAACAGAAAATTTCAAAGAACTGAGCAGTAATCTTCTGTTGAAGCCACTGTGAAAGTGGACAGAAATGGAGTTACGCAGAAAAATGAGCATTTTGATGACTGGTGTGGCTGGATCACTGCAAGGGAAATGACAAACCTGATCCAGGCCACTGAGCATGTCCACGCTTAACAAAATTGAACTGGAAATAACATTTCTAATTAAACTGGGTCAAACCATGTATGCAAACCAGGTCTTTAAAAATAATTATACGAAACCTTGTTTTTTTCTAGTCTTTTGCACATGATGTCATTTGTTTGACCTATTCAGAGAGGCTATTAAGTGCTAACAGTGGCATGATGTTGCTTTGTGCTCACTTTGCACTCATTTGATTACAGAGGAAATGGCAAATCAGGATCAGTGCAGGGGAGCCAATCCCTGAAAGTGGCTCAGTGACTAATTTCAGAACCTCTTCTTGTTAGGTATTTGTTTTTCTATAACTCTTCAGTTACTGAACGTACTAGGTTATTTTCTTGTGCAAACATGTCAAAAATAGGTATTTTCTGTAAGCCTCAGTGGTGCAGGGAGGAAAAGAGATTGTCTCGTCTGATTTGTACAAAGCACACAGGAATCAAATCATCTCAGAGACTTGAGATTTCGTTGGAATGGGCTGACTGGTTAGAACATGACTGGGTGCAAGAGCACTGCAATCCCATGCACTCTGTTTTCTTAAAAGGAAACCTGGCTGAGCTTCTGTCTTTGGTAGTGCAAGTTCTTGGAAACTCATGTGCCCCCCTGAACCTGGAGGTTCAGATGGTGGAAGGCAATGCAAAGCACTTGGGAAATGGCTTTTCTGGTGTGGGGTTTTCATTTGCACTTTTATTTTCTTTTGTTGATACTTTTGTTGTAAATAGAGACCTGATTATTTAAATTTCTGTTATTTAAGTTGATGCATCAGCAGTGCTGTAGAATTTTAGTTTATCCTGTGAAATTGTCCTCTGGCACATAATACCATATTTATCCAAAGCAGCAGTGAGCTCTTGATGGTATATTTTGGCATCTGGATGTAGATGATGGAATATGCAAAGGAGCTGCAAAAGGAAGCTTTTTTGGAAACTTGCAGATGGTTAAACTTTTCAAGTAAATTTTTTAAAGGAGCACAACTAGATGTTAAAGCAGAAATGCTAGTTTTTAAAATTTATATTGTATGTGTAAGCCAGCAAGTTGCTGGCATTAGCTGCATGCCTTGTGGAATGTTGAGGCTGTTTTGCTGTTTTGTTTTTGTCTTTCTTGACAGCTGCTTTAGATGTGATGCAGCTGGTTGGACAGGCTATTGCTGTTACAAGGTAAAGGAAACACTTAGGGTTCAGAAAATGAGAAGTGGCTTTGAGACTGAATCATGAGAAGGGTTCTGGTGCAGCTCCACTGACATCTGATGTACCTTGGGCTAGACCAGTGTTTCAGTTTTGACTATTTCTGTGTTGTTTCTGTGCATGCCCTTCTGCCTGTAGCACCTGGGTCTTGTTGTATTGGTGTGGAAGGGGTTCACAGAGTTTCGCACTGCTGCCTGTGAAGGCTTCCTGTGACACAGCAGCTGACAAACCCTGAGTAGGGTGATCCCGTCGGATCCCCTCGCCTGTGAACGTGAATGTGTGTCGTGAGTCAGAGTAGTGAGTGTTCTCTGTTTCCTTATGGCCTTTCCATCTCTAGCTGTATGGAGAGCCTCATTTCCCATCAGCTGTGAACTTTGGGTGGCAGCCCTGCAGTTGCTTGTCAGAGATACTTGGACATGAGTGGACACACTGGACCAGTGGCTTAGGTATATTTCTTGTGTCTCAAGCTATGGCCCAAACCTGTGAGAGGATCTGTGCAATCACACCTTTTCCAACAGAGAAACCTTTGAAAATACACTTTCTTTTTCATTGTAAAATGAGGTTTTGTTTGAGAAATTTGACCCTTCACGAGACAAATTCAGATCTTATAAACTCAACAGCAGAATTCCTTATGACACAGAATCATTAGGATTGTCTGGTTGACTTCTGGCAGGGCCAGGAGTGTGTGTGAGAACCTCGGTGTTGGGACAATCCATGATGAGCTGTTGGGAGGTGCTGCAGGAGACCTTTGGGAGGTGTAGCCAGCAGTGCATGGGACTCCCAGCCTGTGCTGGGGCTCTGGTGTTGTTTTACCCACACACACCTCACTGTGTGGTTCACTGCTTCCTTCATCTTGCCCTGCACAAAATTAATTTGGCTTGTTTAAACAGAGCAAGACAAAGAGATGAGAGTTTCAAAAATCCAGTAGGGCTGTTCAGTAGTTAATTTCAGGAAACTGTTGGTACCTCTTGTGACCAGTTCTTCCAGTGATTCACTGCTGCTTTTGGTTCATGTGCACTCGTAATTATGCTGAGCTGCATTGCTTAAGGCTCTGCGGTTCTTCAGCTGTAATGTGTTTAGCCATTTTCTTGAAATTATTCTGCAGGGGTATTTATTTCTTTCTTCCTCTCAAGAGCTCAATGTTCATTTCTGTCCTGCTGTGATTGACTTTAATACCTACAAGTAATACAGAAATTTAGAAGATAAAGCATTGAACAGTAACTGCTTGTTCAGGAACTATTACTGTGCATCTGACCTGTGGTTTGCTTGAGAGGGGAACCTTTGCCAGCTGGGCTTCTGCTGTACAAAGCTGATCAGATCAGTTTAGAAAAAAAATATCACCAGTGTTCCTCATGAATTCAGAATTTTTTTGTTTTGAACTTGGAATCTCCTCATTGTTTTAAATTCATTAGAAAAGCGAGCTATACTTCACTTGTAAGACTAATTAGAAGGGTAGTCTGGTTTCATTTTGGAAACTAACTTAACACTGAAAGCCTTTCCAAGCATTTAAGTAATTTTCCCTTGAGTTTTGTGAACCATCTGGCCAATAGGATTTTGGAAGGAAATGGGATTTGACTGCTGCTGTGAGATCAGTGCCATGTAGCTCATCTCTTACAGAAATCATTCAGAAATCTGGAAGCTTGTGTGTTTTTTCACAGACTAATTGTGTTCATTAACTCCCTTTTAATTTTTGGAGAGGATTCACTGGATGGAGCCAAATGAAAAGCATGATTAGATGCTCTTTTTTTTTTTTTTTTCCCCATCAGTTAAATGCTCTGTGAAGACTTTGGTATGTGTGTAAAGAATATGACCTTTCCCTAGGCTAACCTCAGGTCTTCTGAACTTGACAGTATTAGACAGTGGAATTTTTGATTCCAGGATTCACCTCAGATGAACAAAGTCATAGGGAGGGTATTGACCCAGAAACACAGAAGACAAGACTCTGAGACTGTAAAAAACCCCTTTTAATACCAGTTGTTAGTACTGGGCTGTCCCCTACTGTGTGTGCTGTACACAGCCATCTGCAGAGGTGCATACCCCCATGGTACTGCGATCTGTGTGAGAAAAACACCAGCAGAACTGGAATGGAAAAGTAAATCACCCTTAGCTCTGTTGTAGCTCTGTCATCATTTAGGCAGGAACTTGCAGCTGTGTACCCTGCTTGCCTCAAAGCCTTCTTTAAAAAAACCCAACAACACAGTTTTAACCTGTGCAGAGCCGTGTCCGTGCTCTGTATAATATGCAAGAAAAAATTCAACTACGTTACAGTTGCTGTTCACAAAAATGCTGAAGGATCTTTAAAAATTCAGTGATATAAATGCTAAGAGGTTAATGTGCATACAAGGTTGTATTTATGTGGCATAGAAGGCTAATAAAACTACATTGCTTAAAGAGTTAAAAGATGGCTCTCCTAACATGAGGTTCGTAATTGATGTGTGCAGCTTAACCTTTGTAGCTTTGTAGCAATGGTGAGCCAAAAAACCTTCCTTTGAGGGATTCTTGGTCCAAAATTCTGGCCACCCATCAGCCGACCTCCTGCTGTCCAGTCCTGACTTCCTTTCAGCAGGATGGGGCTGGCAGGACACTCTTAACTGCTTGTGACCTTCTCCAGCAGAGATGTGCAGTGAGGAGGTTTTCTCCAGCGCCCTGTATGTCTGTAAATGGATGCCTGTGAGTCAGGCAGCAAAAATTCACTGGGGTGGAGGGATTTGTACCTCACCCCAGACTCAGCTTCTCAGCAACCTCTGCTCTGCAGAGTGAGAGCCTTCCAAAGGCTGAGGCTCTTCCAAAATTGTTTATTTTTCCGGATGAATAGACTTCTGGTGCAGCAGGCCTTGGCTGTCGTAAATCACCACCGGGCTCCCAAGTGCTGTGTGCGACTGGCTCTGTGCCAGGGCTGTTCCAACCCTCCTGTGCACAGCAAGAGGAGCCCTGGGCCTTCAAATACTCCGTATCCCACTGCCCTGCATCCCTACTGCCCTGTGCTGTCCTGAACAACCCTCCAGCACGGTGTCCCCAAGCCAGAACTGCCGTGGGAAGAGGAAAGCCGCCTGTATCCGCAGCGTCTCCGTGCCCCTGACAGGGGTATCGAGCCCTGGTGGGCATCTGAGGCTGGAATATGAGAGTGTTTCAACAGGTGTGAAGGGACGTGACAAATGCCAAAGCCCAGGATGGATAGCGAGGCTGTTAAAGGTGTTACTTGTGCAAATAGTGATATTTAGGCTCAAGGAAATCAGTATTTATGTCCCAATAAATGGAGTGTGAGGAAAATGGGATAACTGCACAGTCTGCTTCTTGGACCTCTCCTGCTACTCACTGTGTTGCTCCCTGAGTTACTTGAGCCACACATGGCCCCAAAATGTTGCTTTTATTTCCTTGTTGGCAGCAGTTCTGGCTCGGGAGCCTGGCAGTTCCCTCTAAACTCAAGCACCTGCATGACTTTTGAACAGAGGAGAGCTGAAGCATCAGCATTTGCCATTCCCTCAGATGCTACTGAAGTATCATCAGATGGGAATTGGACCAAACCAAAGTCACTGGGAGCCTTCACCAGGAGCAGCTCTGCCTCCAGTAACCCTGTGACCCCCAGCCAGGCTGACCCCAAATGTGGCAGGTGAAGCTTGTTCCTCCAAGGTGCTCTGTGTACTGCAGATCTCAGTCTCCCACTGACACCCGTCACAGACCACCCTGTTTTCACCTGCCCCAGGAGAAGTGTTCCTGCTCTTTCCTGCAGTCTGCCTTGCACATTTTTCACATTGTTCAGAAACTTTAGGTAGCGGTTGAGGATCTAAAGCATCGTTTCTACATGTTAGCTGAGCAAGGGGAAGCCACAGGAATGGGTACTTGCCTCCAAATGAGCATGGAGATGCAGAAGATTACATGGGATGTTCTTCTGCAGACACCACCCGCTTAAAATAAGCAGAGGACAAATCTGTTTGTGCTATGGCTAGAATGGTATTTTCAAAAGAGGTTGGTGCTTTGCTTGATCTTGCTGATCATAGTGAGAGTAACCCATTTGGGAACAGGTTTCAGAATCCCAAAAGATCAGTCCCCAGTCCATTCTCATACAAATATGCAGTAGCCTTGTGTGGTTCATGTTTTGGATGAGGATGGTAATTTGATCAAGTGAACGTAACTGATATTGCAAAAAATGTAGATACTCAAGTATGTGTTTGTGAAAGAGCTTAAATTTGTTCCTTTGTTTCATTTTCTTTTCCCACTGGTCTGCAGTCAGACACAGACAAACATTAGGCAAAGCAAACAATCTGTGTTTCCACTCATACAATGGGAGGAAATAGGAACTGAAAGGATAAAAAAAAAAAACCTGGACAGAAAAACTGCTTCTGGTGCCTCTTGGGATTTACAGTTCATGAGGGTTGTGGTACAGACATTTACAGTGGGGATGCAAAACTGTCGTTTTCCTCCAGAGATCAAGGTGATTTGATCTGGTACTTTTGAAATGACCCTTGTCCATCCCACCCTTCTAGACAATGTGGACGTGGGTAGAATTTTAAATGACTGGTGGAGGTTATATTTTCTAATCTCTTCTTTGGGCTAATGTGTTGCTATTTTAGTATATAGGAAGTTCTCCTATACCACTGCCAACTTCGTTATCTTCAGTGGTATTATGATTTACAGTGGTAATTTTGTTTGTTTCTTTAAACACGTGACACAAGTAGGGGCCCTGGAATTCCTGATTTTCTTTTTTTACATCTTACTCCTGAAACATCTAAAACTTCATTTGAAAAAATCCATGAAACTAATATTTTCACTTTGAGTGAGTACATTGCCACTCCTGGTGTGAGGGGGGAGAGAAAAGCAATAGGAGGGATAAAAGGACATGTTCCGCACATAAATAGGGTGGTGGTGTTGTTTGCGAGGAAAATAATTTGTTTTTCACTGAATATTCAATCAATTTTTACTACATAAATGTGATAAACTTTAGAAAAATTATAGGGCTTTTTAAAAATTTTGGAATGCAGTGTGACATTTTAGGGGGTTTAAAATAATTTTAAATCCCTTTATTAATCATATATATCCCTAATATTTCTTCTTTCATATGTAGCAGCCTTTGTCTTAAAGAGCACTGAATATTATTAATCAACTTTAATACTTTCTCTGTGTATCTTCATGCAGAGATTTTAGGGTTTAGCGCTGGTATTTTGCAACCCAAGTTCTGGGATATGTGAAATAACATCTGACTTACTGGTATGGTCTATACCTAAAGGGATACATTTTAGCTGACTTCTTAGAGCACAACTAATGACTGAATGGGGTTCAGCAGGTAGGAGAAAAAAAGACCAATGTGACATAAAACTTGAAGAGCATGTCTTGATTATCTACAGTGTGTTACTGTTTCTGTTGTTCACCACTGACAAGGGTGATATTTTGTGGTGTTTAGGTGATGTGCTTCGCTTTCCCTGGCAGAAAACATTTGGGGTTGGCTTTGAAGGCAGCATTAGGCTGGAGTCTGCCAGGCAGTCCTGTTTCAACACGAGGGACTGTGCCTGGTGGTGTCTGATGTTGTATTGTCTGAGAGCAGCAAAGGACCTTCGTGTTGCCTCATGTTGATCTCAGGAGCTGGTGCTGAGTCTGCTGTGTGCTCTTCCTCTCTTTAGCACAGTTAATGCCAGCAAAGCTGTCCAGAGTGTGTTAAAGGAGCACAGGGAAGAGGAAATGCAATATTTGGCTGTGCTGACCAAGTGGTGCTGGGTGAGACCTGGGTCTGTCTGGAAATGGTGTGGCAGATGTGGGGGTGAAAGGGCAAACGTGTTGCATCCACACAGCCAGCACCGAGGCACTGCAGCTGGGTTGTGGTTTTATGGCAGTCCCTGCATCCTGCACTGCTGGCATGAAAGCAGTCGCAAGGAAAGAAAGATATGCCCCTGCTGGGAGATGGAGCTGGGGGCTACCCTAGAGGTGGCCTGGAACAGCTTCCAAAACCTCAGCGTCTCCCAGTATGATGGGTAAGAAAATAAATGCTCTAGGGGAATACAATTATTTGATTTACAGCCCTGAAATACAGCAGACATCCAGGGCTGATGTGACAAAAGTACCACCCAAACTTTATAATGTCAATCAGAGGAGGCTTTCTGCAGCCCGAGTTGTGTGATTAAAAGGATGAAGAGGTATTCAAAATGACAGCTGTGTTCTCCCCTGTCTGATGTTCTGAGCTCTTGGAGCTGGGGGAAAAAAAAAGACCTTGTGAAATGTCCAAGACATTTGTGTTTTGGGCGCTTTTGTGTGGTTTTTTGCGTTTGTGTTTTTGGAGATTTTTGAACTACCAGAGCTGACGTGGATTACGTGTCATAGTCTACAATGAAATGGATTGTTCCTGAAATCCAGTGCTAGTATTCAGTGCATGACTTACTCTGAACTTTGCCTTGGGCCATTAACTAACAAAAACAAGCTATAAGCTCTTAATTACTTCTTCCCTGGAATATATTCCTGTCCTTTCAAGTTTTGCATTACTACTGTATTTTTAGCAGAAGATCTCCAACCACAACTGCAGTGCGTTGTCTCACATGGTTGCAGTTGCAGAATTGAGACGTATGGAGTGTTCTTGCTGATAGAGCTCACCTAAAAACTGTCTTCTCAGGTGACACAGCCCCAAGTGTGCACGCCCTGACCACTTGTTTACATTGTGAAGACCCCGACAGACAGCAGGATGCTTCTGTGAGCAGCCTTTTGTTGTAGAACAGTGGCTGTGTCTAAGCTGCAGCGTGAGGAGCAGCACATCTGCAAGTTTTATATTTTTGGGGTTTTCCTCCCTGCTGTGCTGACCCACTGGTCAGCAGCTTCATGGGAGGCTGTTCCTGCCTGCAGTGTGAACAGGCAGAGCTAATGTTCCCACTGGCTCTGGAGTTAGCAAACATCACTCGTCCCTTCTAAAGAACTGGGTCTGAGTAGAAAAGTCCTGTGCCTCTGGAAAGGGAAACAGAAGGATTGTGACTTCGTTAAGGTCACATGAAATAGGACATAGGGTTTCCTGGATCCTGATGCAGAGCATTGTTCACTCTATGCATAATCTCTTAAAGGCTTTTCTTGTATTGGCAGGATGGAAAGGGTGGAGAGGAGAGGGGCGAAAGGGTGGGGACAGTCCCAGGGGGCACAGCAGGCTGAGCCGGCAAGCTGCCAGCAAGTGCAGGGCCACACAGATTTACCCAAGATGGGCTCAAACTTCAAAGTTCATCAGCGCATTTTGAACAGGAAATCTGCTTGCTCGAGTTCGCTTTTGGTGAGAGCTTGCAGCAACACAGCTGTGCCTTCACCTCGCTCCCAAAGGGCGGGTGGCCACAAGCTGCATCTGTTATCCCGTAAGGAATGCTTCTGGTTGATGAAAGACCTTGATTGCCAAAGTCCCACACCTCCAACAGCCACATCTCTCTTTACAGTGCAAATCTTGAACACCCAGAGAAGGTCCCAGGAGTTAAAGCTGTGGTGTCCACCAGCTTTTGGATTTACACAGGCAGGCAGAGCTGTGATGGGTCACCCAGGAGTCCCATATACCTTTGTGCTAGTGCTGTGAGCTGATTGTGTCTTGCCTGAAAGCAGAGTGTGTTTGATATGAAATGGCTCTTCATGTGGGCACAAAGGTGCAAACTGCAAAGTTGTGCAAGTCTTGTGGTTTTTGGGAGGTGTCCCTGCACACAGGCACCTGACTATCTCTCTGAAACCTCTGCTTTTTAAGAGAGACACAAGTGGTGTGGTGCTTCTGGTTGCAGGCAAGAAGACAAGGACGTGGACAAGAACGAGGCCTTCTTGTGTTGTCAAATGCCCCAGCTCTGTGCTGCCCTGGTGTCCTGCAGCCTTTCTCGTGCACTTTTTCCTGCTGTGGTTACGTGGGGACAGCTCCATCAGACAGGCCAGAAACACGTGAGCATTAATGAGAGCCTGCTGCCAAAAAGGAAGCCTGTGGTGGGACGGCCGTGGGCTGCCTTGGCACGGTGTGCAGCACTTAACTGGACAGCTGGCTTCTCCTGTCTGGACTTGCAATTGTCCACTCCAAATCTGTCGGATCCCAGGTGGGGAGAGAAGCTGATGGGAGCTGTTTCCCCCCCCAGGAAGAGAGATACGTGCAGGATCTGGGAGAGAAGCTGTAAAACCAAGCTCTCTGCATATGACTTGCAACCTTATAACCTCTTTGGGACCTTGCGTCTCTTCTTGTAATCATCGCCCAAGCCAGGGACTGTCCAAAATTTTTATTGGAACCTAACAGGAAAAGGTGTTGTACGTGACTGAATGCATCATTTTGTAAATATACTTAATTCATGTAAAGGCCCTTTATCAGCTAATACTGGCTGCTAATGTTGACACTCTTGTTTGATGTAAATAGAAAAGTACATGTCTTGACCCTTCGTAGAGGGTATAGATAAGCCGTTCCTTTATCTGAGATGAAAAGATAAATACACATCCAACAGAAATAGCACTGAGCAATCTGCCCTATTCCATGTGTCTCTCCCTGCAGAGATAATGCAGGGTTGGAGCTCATCAGAACCAGATCTTTGGCATAAAGCATCCCAAGTCTGGCTGCAGTGAGCAGTCTCTAGATTTGAAAAATGTGTGTGCTGGCTTCAGGTTTGCTGAATATTACTGTACTGACTAACTGGCAACTACAGCAGACTTTATGCGGAAATATTTTCTGGAGGGGACCAGGAATTTAGCTGGACTCAAAGCTAATGGGATAATTTTTTCCAGCTTGGATACCTCATCAAAATGAAGGGTGGAACTTCAGTTTTCAAAAGTCATTGAGCCTCAGAATTGTTCGTGTATGAGCTTGATAGAGTTTGATGTTGTACTCCTGAGTAGGAATATGGGTGTTGCAAATGGCTGTTGGATGTTTTGACTACATTCTCCAGAGCTCTTATACTGAGCATTTGGATGAGAGATGAAACCATTTATTAGGGAAACCAGCCCACCGACCATTTCAGCCTTCTGCCCAGTTTCAGGGGAAATGTGCAGTGCAGGATCTTGAATCACAGCAGGCTGAACTCCGGTGATCTGGAGAGGATGGGCAGTGACACAGTGAACAGAGGGCTGGGAGGGAAATGCCTCTTATTCTTCTTCCCATTTCGGATTCAATCAGTAAGGATGAACTTCAGCATGTCTTATCACTCGAAGTAAGTGAATCGGTTGATCTCATTTGCTTGGGAAGCAGTTAAACTAGCTAGTTTTTAGCTATTTTTAGCTATTTAAAGCTCCTAGAAGCTTTAAACAAAAATCAAGACACCACTTTTCTCAAAACAATTCACACGTGTTCAACTCAGTGGCTTCAGCAGAAGCAGCAGTGTGTAAGTTCCCATGAACTCTGGCTAACCTCTGAGATTTATTGATAAATGAAAAAAAATAAGAGACCAGCACTAAAGTCTTGCTAAGGCATTAGTCTCTATCTCTTAGCAAAAAGCCCAGGACTGGGTTCAGGATGTTTACTGCTTTTTGGGGTGTTAAGGAAAATTTACTCCAAACTGTTTAAAAGAACAATATTGAGAAATCTGTAGTTTTTGTTCTGAACTGCCAGCACAGTCATAGTCTGTGCCTTACTGCAGGAGCAGAATTGAGTTGGGCATCTTAGTTAACAGGGACACATTTTTTGAGGGGACTCAAACCCCACAAAACAAAAAAACAAAAGGACTTGATGTTTTCTTTCCCTTAAATACTGATTTTCCAAACCTTTTTTTTTTTTTTTGGGGGGGGGGGGGGGGGGGCGGGGTTAATATTCACTTTTACAGTGCTGAGTGTGAGCAGCAGGTTTTGCATACAGTGAAAATAATTGTGGCAGCAAAATAACCACTATCTGTTATACAGAGGGACAATTTGACCAGGAATTATGCTTCAAAACCAGGACTGAATGCCAAGCCTTTCCCTCTTCCTTATTCTGATGAATATTCAAATGCAGTATTAGCATCGTACCGATTGATTATTTTTTAAGTAAAGAAGCAGGTTTCCATGCTTCAGTACAGTTATAAAAATGAGTGTTAGTTCTTGGTGCCTTGCAGAATATACAGCAGTCCAGGGGAGACCCCTGTTTTCCATGGGCTGGTCACCTGGTCTGTCGTGTCCAGAGACATGGAGCTCCCAGCTTGTCTCCAGACAAACTCTGGGGTGAAGACAAGGTGACTGTGCCCTGGGGAAGGCCCTCTCCCCATATTGCCAAGACATTCAATGGAAATGGGAATATTGGCAGGCAATGGCTCCAAGAGAGGAGCTGTGGCTGTGCAGAGGAAGCTTGCTGACCAGTGTTGGTGTTAGCAGGGATGGATGCTGACCCAACACCAGCATCCTTTGGGCTGGTCACTGCCCATCCACACTCACCCACCCAGGCCTGTGTGGCCCATGGAGAGTGTACCCTATTTGTCTTCCTCCTGAGGCCTGTGCTGATATGTAAATCCTATCATTAAACTTCATGAGAAAATGCTTTGCAACCCCAGGAGTGCTTCTATGGAAAGAGGACACATAAAAATATACAAAAAACTCAGCAGGATTTAGTTTTTTGTAAAAGAAAACATGACTGTGACATATTGCCTGAGAATGAGGAATCATTTTTCTTTGATGAAAAATTGCTTAGTCTTAGAAATAACATTTGTGTGCACTTTTGTGCAGATAGAACCTGGGTTTTAAAATTACATCAACCCAGCTTTTAATTTTGTGGGTGTAAATTGCACCTGCAAATCATTTTGTCTGCAAACTGCAGCATTTCATATTTGATTTCCTGATTTCCAGTGGCTTCCCTAACTGGTGTCAGTTAGTTATTTTGATATACAGCTTTGCAGGCACTGCTATTTCAGGAATGAAATTGCGGTCTCAAAGCTTCAAACCCATTTCTGAACATCTGATGGAAGTGAGGAGCTGGGATGTACAGCAAACCCACTATATATTCAAATCTTTTGATACTGTTTTCCGGTGTGAGGTCAGTGCTGGTTATCGTGGTGAAAGACTTCATCTGCGGTATCTGTTGAGCAACCTGACCTCACCAAAGCAAGAAACTGCAACTGACAGCAAGATTCACGGTTGCGTTCATCATGCGTGGTCTTGTGAATCACATTTTGTCAGTCTCAGAAGCAAAGATGCTCTTTTAATTGCTTTATTTCCTATTACCTCCCTTTACCTAGCTGTGTTTTCAAAACCAAGCCTATTACCTAGCCTGAAGTTACCAGCTATTGTTTAAAAGTGACTATGGGGCATGGGCATTTCCTAATGAGCTGTGTACATGTGTAGGCACCCACGCAGTCAAAGTCCTGGGTTAGTTCTTCCCCACCACCATGGAAGATAACATTTTTAAATTCAAAGCTCTTGCATGCTTTTGGGGAAGTAGCTGAGATACTAGCTGAGTAGTAGCTGAGAAGATGGAGTTAAATCAGCTGAAGTAAGAGTTATTATGAAAACTAAGCATTTTGAAGTAAAAAGCCATTTAAAAAAAAAAAAAAAAGGCAAAAACATTTATAAAGCTTTAGTTTCTTGGCAGCCACATAGAGGTGGCCAGATTGATGTTCTGGAAGGCAGAGTTTTGTCTTTACCCTGAGGTGTGCCAGGACATGTCAGGGGTCAAGGTGGGGACAGACCCAGCTGCTCAGTGCCTTCCAGCTTCCCCAGCATGCCTTGGCCATGGATGGTGGGACAGGAACGTGGCTCTTCTTCAGGCATTCTGTGACTGTGCTGACATTTCCTACAAGAGGAGGCTTGAGGGCTGGCATCACCTGTTGAACAGAAGTTAGATGGAGACCCCATGTTGTGCCGTGAGAGCAGAGGTCTCCCAGCGTTGCTGCTTCCTTTGTGCTAAAGGGCAATTCAGCCCTGGAGAGGTAACTCTGTTAAATTCAGAGCACTGTAAGGGTGTGACACATCACCAAACTTTCACCTTGGTAGTTTTGTGCCACTGGAAGGTTGTTTGGTACATAGAATCATGGAATAGTTTGAGTTGGAAGGGATCTTTTAAAGGTCACCCAGTCCAACTGCTTTGCAAGGGGGAGGGACACCTTCAACTAGAACATTGCCTAGAACATGATTGAAAGCAATTAGTCAAACCTAGTTGTTACAGTCCTAATTTGTTGATGTATTCATAGTTTGCCTACATGTTTTACTTAGTGTCTTCTGTTATTTTAACAGGGTCGCCATGTTAAGACTGGGCAGCTGGCAGCAATCAAAGTGATGAATGTTACTGAGGTGAGTGCAAAACCAAAAATAATAAGGTCATTGTTAAGCGGCAAGGAAAAAATAAATAATCAGATCATGAGAGGGTGGACAGCTCATGAAAGAAGATCCACTGGTATAAATCACGGTTCCTGAACACTGGTTTATGTTTTATAAAGTACTGAGTGGTGTTAACACAGCCGTATTTTTAAGTGCAGCTGACCAGTGGTGACAAAGTGATAAGGGGGTGTATTGCCATAGATTCTGGTGTTCAGTAATTCAAAGACAAGTAGTCCCTTTCTGCTTATTTCTAGTTGATTATCTGCTTTCAGATTGCAATTAAAAAGATTTCCTGTATCTCTGCACTGCCTCTGCTGTGTTTCATTACATCCTATCCCCTTGTGTGCCAGCTGTTCCTCAGAGTAGTGCCCTGACAGCCAGCAAGCAGGAACATGTTAGAAATGCAAATGCAGTGCTTTTTTATTGTGGTCTGACAGATGAGAGAAGGAGACAGTTTAATTGGTGCTGTCCCTACTCACATTTATAAATGTGTGTCAGTGCTGAAACAGGGTGTTGAAAAAGTTGCTAAATACTGGGGTTTGTCTCTCATTTTAAGAGCACAGCCAGCAGTGGAGCAGCTTGTCTCCTTGACACCACATTAGCCTGAGCCCCAGGAAGGTTGGGGAGACTCTCTGCTTCTTTCTCTTGAGTTTCCTAAAAGTCTGGTTTGGTAGGATGCACTCGGACTCACTGAAGACCAGCTTCCCGTTCTGTCACTCTGGCAGTGTGGATATGGAGAACAGAAATTCATCTCCTCTTGAGATGCGATGGAAGGGTTATCATCTGAAATTAAAAAAAAAAACCACAACAAGCCAAATCATCTGAATCCTTTGGGCCAGGTCTGCCAGTGGTTCATCTACACATGGTGTTTGGACAAGCACAAGCAAGTCTTACTTGCATTTTTATGTGTCTTTTCATTGTCTTAAAAGCCAGCAGACCAAGTTGGTGTCTGTGTTGGTCTTGTCATGTAGAGCAGGTCCAGTACAGATCTTTCTGTTGATGGTCTTGGAATCCAGCCCTGAGCAGCAAGTGGTCTGAACTTGGATGCTCCTGTAATGTACAAAGCACATCCAGGGGCTGGTTTGACCACGGCTGCTCTTTGTACAATAGGTGTGTGTAGCTGCATTGCCAGTTTTGTGTTGAGGAGGGTGCTTTTTTTTAAATGAGTGCTACATTAGATTGGTGGGATTTCTGCTTTTAGGTCTGTAGGTACATATGTCATCAGCTGCTTTGGCTTTAAAAAATGGCAGTCACCAAACATGAGGCTGCTGGATTTTGGAGGAGAGAGCAAATATGAGTTGGATGACAGACAGATTCCTGAGATGAGAGCACCTCCCTGCCTTGACAGAGGAGGATCCTGGCACAGGCTCAGAAGTTACCCAGGTCTGCTTTCCTGCTTTGCTGGGTCAGTCAACAGTGTGTGAAGAGTGGTAAAGGTATAACTGGTGGGTTATCTTGTTAACACCAGTGACAGTCCCTTCCTTCATGAAACAATTGAAGAAAAGTCTGCCGGAAGGGAACCTTGGAAAGATTTCTTCCCCTGTGCTGTACATAACATAGTCTCCTTTGTATGCGAGCAACAAACTGTAGCATCCAGTAATGCCTAGTTACTTGCAAACAAAATTTGAATAGAGAACAACTATATGGTCCCGCTTCAGGAATCACCTTAGTAGACTTGCAGGATTCTGAGAACAAAACAAAGCTGTTTAGGTCTGATTTGCTGCGAGTGACAGAGCCACATCATGCTGGGGAACCTGTCTCTTTTTTGAGGGGCAGTGACAGCAGGTCATGCTGTTTTCACATTGAGACCCTTCATGAGTGTAGGGGCATCCCTGGATGGCAGGGACAAGGAACTCTGCAGACCAGAGATATTCTAGAAACACGTGGTTTTATTGCAAGGGTCGTGGGTAAAGAGGGCTGCTTCAGCTACCAGCCTCAGCTGAAGGGAAGCCCTTAAAGAGAGAGGGAGGGAGAGAGCAGGTATGAGGTAAGGGAGGTAAGAAGAGTGCCGGGGTCAGGGCAGTAGGAGAGAGGGAGGTAGAAGAAGCAGAGGGAGAGAGCGGGCAAGAGAAGGGGTGAGGAGGTAAGCTGTAAGAGGTAAGAGCGCAGGGAGAAGAGTAGGGAAAAGAGCAGGGAAAAAGAGAGCGGCGAGAGGGGAAGGAGCAAAAGAGCGAGGACCTTGTTCCAACACATTATATCTCCTTTTGTGTTAAATATTCTAATTTACAGTGACCAAGACAGAAAACCTGCAAACTTTGCATGCAGCCTATGAGAACTACTAAATTACCATCTCATCCTACATTCTAAAACTCTAAAGACTACTCTCCTTATCTACTTTTTCCTCGATGCCTTGGCAGGGTGGAGATGGACTGCATTCTTGAGTCCTTTTGTTTTCTGTCCTTCAGCCTATCTCCAGTTAGTCACCGTCTTCCTGCCTGCCATGCCTACATCTCAAAGCTGGCCTATTTCTATTTCACTCACATATTTTATATCTCCAGTATTTCTTACCAGACAATAATATCCACAAGCCCTTCCTGTGTCATCTTTCCCAACATTGGGAAAGTGAGGAGCATGTTAGTGCAACTGCCCAAAGGGGTTTTCCCTGGTGCTCTTCCCCCACTTAAATCCTGAACAATTCCAGCTCAGCTGTGCTCAAGGATTCCTGCTTTCTGGCCTTGGCACAGGGTGAGTGCAGGGCTTTCTGCTCTTTTTTCCATTTTCCTGATGTAGAGTTGGCTGTATTCCTGCTGCTAGGGCACAGGCTGGCATGTCTGGGTGCAGACACTTCTGCTAATCCTGCCACTTTTGTTCACCAAAAGATTCTGATTTGTTCACCAAACCTACAGGATTTCTTTTTCCACTAAAAAGTCATTTCACATCAGAACTTGCCTGACCAGCTCCAGCTGTGATTGTTCAGATCTGGGGCACTCCAAGAGCTCAGCAAATCTGCCCTTTGCTGTAATGAGCTGCAGCCCCAGGCTGGTTTCTTAAGAGCAGCAGCAGGATGCTGTGGTCATTGTGGGATCCTCTGGATATCTGTCAGGAAGTGCTGCTGTACTGAGTTGCACAGGGGGGTGGGGGGAGCCCTTTGAAATAGTTCAAGGGGAGCTGATGGCAACGTGCACTCGTGCCTCTCCATGCAGGCTCTGCTTCCTGTTTTTTTTTTTTGACAGAGCCAAACAAGCAGAGTGCTTGCACAGAGACTGGATTCTTGCTGCTTCTCTCTTCAGCTATGGGTGCAGGTGATCAAAGAGCTCTTCTCCAGCACATCCTTCTCCATCTGCCTTTGCTTTCATTCTTTTTAGAGAGCAAAATAACATTTAAATGCGAAGCTTGTTGTTAGACCTGCCCCAGTACTAAGGGGTCTCTTGGTGCAGTATTTATCTGCTGATGATCTCGTTTCCATTTGCGGTCAGAGGTGTGTGTTTCCTCGCTCTAATGCCACTGCAGATAGGCCCACATCTTCAAAAACAGCCTTTGATCATGAACCTGTCATCTCCGTGCATGCAGCCATCTGTGCCCAGGAACGCATTGGTTTGTGAAAGCAAACATCTTTTTGCACCTGCACATCTGCCAGCCTATTTCCTTTCCTTGAGAAGCATTATTTATGAGCAGGTTTGTAGACCCCTGAGAAATGGGGCTGATGGTAATGCTGGCAGGAGAGGTGGTAGAAAGTGGAAATTCTGTGGGTGTGCACTGAGCAGCTGAGGGTGCTTTTGTCCCCAGTCACTGTGCTTGAAGGATGTTTGTAGCACTGAGGCTTAGCAAGTTTGGGTTCAGTTCCTGGGCAGCCTCATGATATATGGCCCATGGGGCACAGTCACTCACGTTTACCCTTCTGCCTTGGTGTTTCCATGGCAGAAAGTACTTTTTCCAAAACTAGCTGCGGCGCTGGGAAGCCAGAGTGCATTTGTCTGTGAAATGCCCAGCTGCTGTCCCGTGTAGCCCTTTGCCTTACAGACTGACCAGGACCTGAAGCTCAGCCTGCTGTCTGCTCCAGGTAGTGTCTCCCCAAGGCATTCAGTACTGGGCAGGGTTACTTGGGCCCTGTAGGCATGGATGGGCAAGGGAAGGAGAAACAGGTGCAGGGAGGGATCAGGTTCTGGCCTTCAGGGTAAATAAAGACACAAGAGAAAACAGGAATTGCATCTTGCTGGTTGTAGGGAAGGAGCATTACCCATGTGCAGCTCCTCATATTCCTGGGCAGTGGGTGTGGAAGAGCCTGTGGGGTATCCAGGTTGTGTTCATGGACAGCCATGTGCTTGGTTTTGTTTAAAAAACATGGAGATCACATTGCAGAGGGATAGAAAGTACTTGGATAAGAACTTTGCCAGCATGGTTCCAACATCCGGAAAATTATTTGGGTAAAGGAAGAAGAATTGAAAAAGAGGCAGCAGCTATGAGGAAGTGGTTGCTATCTGTCAGCTCCCAGAGGGGAACTTCGTGAAAGCTACAGACTGGTGCTGAGGGTACAGCAGGAAGCTGGGCTCCACCAGGGCAAATTTCATGTAGGTAGACAGTGTTAGAAAAACCCAAAGCCTTCACATTTGTGAATATTTTAAGTAATTTGGAGAAGGCCTTTACGAAAGATGATTGTTGCCCCTCCACACGTTTACAGAAGGAGTGGGCAGAATGCAGGAAGGACAGCAGAGGAAGAAAGGAGTTCTCCCTGTTTGTTCCTCTTTCTGCCCATCTTCCCTAAAGATCCAGAAGCTTGTGTAGATGACGGAACTCTTGTGGTCAGGTCAAGGATGACAGTTCCTATGTCCTTATTCTCTGCCTCCTCCTTACCTGCTTGTGTCCACCCTTTCACGTGCACTGTGTGGAGTTCCAAAGGGCCTTGTACCCCTTCAGCACAAACTCTCACCTCCCTTTGATTGTGCTCTGTCCCTGTGCAGAGAATCCTACCCCTGGAGGGTTTCCTGCATGCTGTCTGGAGTCAGCTCCCATTTCTCCTGGGCACTCCACGTGCTGTATTGGGCTCCTCTTCAGCCTCACTATTTCAGTCATACAACATCCAGGGATGTATCAAGCCAAGGATTAAGGGTCCTCCTTTCTCCCTAACTGCAAACAAAAGATAAATGCATTATTTAGTATAATGTGTGCAGCATGAGAGCCTGTGTTCAACAGAGATTATTATGAAACCTGAAGTAGCTCATTTAGCTTCAACTAGAGTTATTTTGTGTCTTTGAAGGCTTAATACAGTTAGGCTTTGGTCTGGTAAGGTGTCTCCTGGGTGTTGATGTTACTGGGGAAAACTTACTGGTTACCTTCTGTTGGGAATCATTTTTATGTGATCAAGTTCAATACGACACATCGTATGATATTCTTGAGAGAACTTGGCTTTAGCCTGTCAGGCTTTAATGTGTTGCTCCAGGTAGAAAGGTCAATGTGCCTGGCTTTGTAAGCAGTCCATTATGGTAGTTAAAGGAATGCTTCAATGGCAAAACTGCTGGAAAATAGAGGAAAAGCACAAAAAAAAGTCCTTTGGGGCTGAGTTGTTCTTGCTGCCTCTTCTTTTTTTTTTTTTTTTTTTTTTTTTTCTCCTCTTCAGCCAGTAAGTGCTGACAGGGATGTTTTGCAGCAAGGTAAATTAATTTTCAAGTTTGTTGTACTCCTTTAAACCGATACAAGGATACCTTGCAGCACCACTCCTTTCCTGTTAAAGTGAATGAGATGGCAAAACCCTAGGTGTGTTCCACTGGGTGTTGTGCACCATAACAAACCAGCTCTGAAGGGTGAAGGGGCCTTTTCCAAATCAGGCAGCTCTCTCGGAAAAAGGGCATTTCCTTCTAAGGTAATTATTAAAACTTGTGTTTCCATTAGTTGTCTTATTGTGCACAATGTTGTATGAGCAGAAGAGAGCATCTGCCCTGGCGAGATTAAAGCAAAGACAAGGGAAAACAGGCAGCTGGTGCCTGGAAGATGATGTCTAGGGGTGTGATAGCCCCCAGCATGCCAGGGGGTCGTGGATGGCGTGATGTTAGGAGGGGGAAGAATCCCACAGTCCAGGTAGGGCAGCCTCACAAGGAAGGAAGGAGCAGAGCCTATACCTGGTTTATGCTGGAGTCTGATTTGTGGCAAGTCACCTCATTCTTGGCTTTGGTTTCCTCCCAGCAGGACCCTCCACGGGGCTGGGAAGACAAATTGTCTGATGTGTGCAGTCAATGCTTTTCCAAGTATTTAAGTAATGGAGTGTTAGGAATAATTTCATTTTTGTTTGAGTCTGGTTAGTTTCTCTGAGACTAAATTACTGTGTGCAGAAACCATAAGTAGTGGATAATAGGTCCTGTCTAAGCTCCCTGAGGAGACAATATGCAATTCTTATGCCCGAGTGGGGACTTCTTTGATTCTTTAGGTCAAGCCCTAGCAATTCACTGGTTTAGACCCATGGATCAGGGTGATTCAGTTGTCAATTTAAGAGCCCTCTATCAGCTGCAGTCTCATAATCCCAGGGTAGCTCTGGTCCCAGCCTCCTGCTCAAAGCAGGGTCAGCCATGGGATCAGACCAGGTTGCTCACTGTGGTTCCAGGTGGGTGTTGAGGCCTCTGAAGACAGAGATTGGTTTGCAGCCTTGGGGCTCAGTTATGTCTGGTCACCTAAGGAGCCTCCTACTCTCTTTTGTTACAGAATGAAGAGGAGGAAATCAAGCTGGAGATAAATATGCTGAAAAAGTACTCCCATCACCGGAATATTGCTACATATTATGGGGCTTTTGTGAAGAAAAGTCCTGCAGGCCAAGATGATCAGCTCTGGGTAAGTGTTTAGTGTCATTTCTGCTCATCAGATTTACAGCTTCTTCTTTAGAGCTCCAGCATGCTTGGCTTGGACTCTGTCTCAGTGAAGATCTGAAGTCATTGTTCTGAAGAATAACATATAAAAGAGAAAAATTACTCCTCCCTAGACATCTTCCATCTCTATGATTTCCTTTGAGGATGAGCATAAAGTATGTTATGATTTTTGTGACTTCTGCTGTCATTCTGATTTGTTGCTTGAACCTTTTTTCCAAATTAAATTCTTCTCTATTTTTTTACTGAAGTGAAAGAGCTTGTCCTTTTTGCCTTCTCTCGTTCTTGTTGCTTTCCTCTCCTTTTTTCAGATGGAAAATAAAAAAAGGAAGCAGAGGAATTGGCAATAAAGAAAAGAAGAATAATGAATCCTCTAATTTTTTGGCTGCAAAGTTTTTGAAGCTCTGCAGGAAAATGAGGAATTTCACATTTTTAAAAAATTTGAAAATGTTTTTCAGTGCTGTTAGCTCTCGGTTTTCCAATTTTATCTATACTAAAAAGAAGAAAAACTTTATAAAACCTCCAACAGGAGAGGAGCACTAGTGAGGTTTTTTATTTATTTAGCAGTGTATGTGATTCAGGAAATGAGATTTTAAGTCACTTGGCATCCGAGAAGGCCACGTGTAGTTTGCCATGCCCGGGTTGTGGTGGAAGTGGGTGTTTGCAGGTGTTCTCTCTGCTGGCCCCCTGGCAGAGCTGTGGTAAAGGTGCCCTGTGTGTGTTTGTCTCCCTGCAGCTGGTGATGGAGTACTGCGGTGCAGGCTCTGTCACTGACTTGGTAAAGAAGACAAAAGGGAACTGTTTCAAGGAAGACTGGATTGCTTACATCTGCAGAGAGGTTCTCAGGGTGAGTCCTGCCAGCAGAGCTTCGCTGCTCATTTGCAACCAAAAAGCCTTTGGTTGCTAAAATAGGTCACTAATGAGCATTATTGTTTAAAGGTTGTGATCCATGAGGCTCATGGGCTGTGGTCCTTGGGTTCAGAAGAGCCCTGAGAGCTGGCATGATGGCTGCCTGACATCCCATATTGTTGTAGTTAATCCTGTTTTTTGTATGAAGAACAGAAAAGTCCTCTTTCCTATGGCAAATAGCCATCTTCTGAAATTACAGACTCTGGGCACCTAGAAAAGCAAATAAATTTTCTGCTTTCAGTACGTCTGCCCTCCACATCAGGAGACCTTTCTGCTCAGTGTTTCAGCTGTTCATGCTTGTAAGATCTTTCTGTCCATAATTCCTTTACCTGCTCACACTCAGGGGTCCCTCTTCCATACTGTTAGTGGCAGTGTTGACTAAACAGCATTCCAAAATTCTAAAGGTGGCCCTGCTGGGACAGTATTCCCCATTCCCCAAGACAAATCTTGGGGCTATATTTCATTTTTATTTCATTTTATGCAGGCGTAGGGCTGCTTTTTTTTTTTTTTTCTTTTTTTTGCCTTTTTTTTTTTTTTCCTTGGAAAGTACAGAGGATAAAACAATTCCCAAGTGCAATCTAGTGAACTAGCCTGGAAAAAAAATATGATGTTGGAGCCAGTCATTCTAAATTCAAAGCCCGTTACGGAGTTACTGATCTGTCTACCCTATAATAGAGTTTTACATATTTTCTAGATAAATGTGTATTCTGGGAGTTGGAATGTAGATGGTATGGTAAAGTAATGCTTGAAAAGGGGTAGAGCTTTGTTTCTGGGGCATAGGAGTTGAGAAATATACTCAGCAGAGAATATTTGCCATCTTGCAGGGATTTGGCACTAACCTGCAGATTATGATCATTATATCTGGAAGATGTGGAGAGTTCTTCTGCAAAAGAAAAAAAAATCTTCATGATGTGGTCATGTTATTCCTCACTGGTGTGGCTGTAATGTCTCTGTTAAAGCAATTGATGTTAAAACATTTGGTTTATGCTCATGCAACTGAAAACTGTGACAGCATGTTGGTAAAAAGCAAGGGATTGGGTTTAATCATGCTTGTTTCAAGACAAAATGGCCCAGTTGCACGTGGATTGACAGTGTTTCCTTCTGGAAAATTTACAAGCTGGGTGGAAGCTCTGTTTGAAGCCATTAATGTTAGAGAGACATCCCTGGATTACTATAATGGATTATTTCAGTGTGTTCCTTTATGTCTATGCTAGTTCAACCATGGGCAATTTTGAAATGCAGGAGGAAGACAGCAAATATTAGCTGATGGAAAGCAATATTTGCTGCATTCAAAATGAGGTCTGACATGGTATTTTTAGCTTTCTCTAGTCCATTTACCACTGAATTTCTCATTTTGTTGAATGCAAAATTTAGGCCACTGCAGCCAGTCAGCTGCTGTCTCTGGTCCTCATACAGAGTATTCTGCTGTTCTCTTTTTCTCTTTTGTTTGCTTTTAGCATAGAGTGTAAGGAGCATCTCTTGATTCTGATACAAAAGTTTAAAATATTGCTACCTCCTTCTCTTCACACTTGACTCTAGAGATGCTCCACCACTGTCAGGCCCTTGAAGACGACAATCAAACCTATGGCTGCTGTCTTCTCTCTTCCCTGAAAATGTTGCTAGTAACATCTAAAAGACTTTCCGTATGAATAAAGACTGAAAAGGGTGAAAGTGTAAAAAGGCAACAGCGCTGTACTCAGGGCAATGTTAGGAAGAAAGAATAAGGCAAATCTGGATTTCTTTTAGGGGTTGGCACATCTTCATGCTCACCATGTCATCCATCGAGATATTAAAGGACAGAATGTTCTTCTCACAGAAAATGCAGAAGTAAAATTGGGTAAGTTTCCTTATATGTGTGCTAGAAACCTGTTCATCAAAATTTGACTTACATCTTGAGTCAGAAAGAACTTTCAGTAACCTAAGTCCAGCATGTGTGCCATGTCTTGTTAATGCTCGTGCTTACAAGGTGTCTGTAATGTAGAAAGAGTTGAAAATGTAAATTGTTCTGCAAGGGTGTCCCTCACACAGGACCAGCCCAGTAAGTCACAGCACCATCAGTTCTTCACAGAGGATCCTGGGATGCAAAAGACTTGCAGAGTAAAAAAAGTTGGGGGAACAAATTTTGCTAATCCATTTCTCTAAAGGAAGTGGTCTTAGAGATGTTGCATAAATCTGACAGTAGGTGGAATTACTCATGTGTAAGGGCTACTACTGAGTAACAGTCATCTCTCAAAAAAGTTGGAATTAATTTCCTTTTATCCTGTGACATGTCAGTGTTGACGACTTCTGACTTCCTAGAACTAAACTCAAGTACATATTTCTCTTGAGGAGGGCATGTCTTTCATGTTTTGGAAAGACATCACAGGGATGTGTTTTAAAGGAGGAAATCTCAAGGGGAGCACTTCTTACTTGTGATGATCTTCACAGTCCCTCTCTCTTTAACTGAAAAAAAAATTGCCGGAGAGTTGGAAAATAGGAAATAATAAACATAGCTTGTGGATGTGAAGTAGAATGTTTGGTTGGAGCAAGTAAAAATAAGTACTTTAAATCTCATTATGGTTTAACCTTGTGGCAAAAACCTGGCTT
The DNA here is from genome assembly GCF_009819655.1 of Sylvia atricapilla. Lineage (NCBI taxonomy): Eukaryota > Metazoa > Chordata > Aves > Passeriformes > Sylviidae > Sylvia > Sylvia atricapilla. Next base: position 9,826,561 of record NC_089174.1, on the reverse strand, counting down.
GACCGAAGTCAAAGGGAGTTTTGCTGTCAAATTAAATGAGAGCAGGATTTTGCTTGTCTCTGAATCATATGTACTAATTGTCAACTCTTCCCTCGTAAAGAAGGTAAGATGAGGGTGTTGTGTGTTTGTATAGTCTTGTATAGTTATTACTACCACTATTCTTCACATGGTTGACAGTTAAACCTTTCTAACTCTGGGTAAAGATGAAACAGATTTACTAAGTATAATGATTTTAAAAAAGAAGAAAAAAATGTTGCTTCCAGAGACATTTAGCTCATGTGTCTTAAGGCAAAGAAGCCTAGAAAGCTAAGAGGTTCTCAATTCAGTTCTGTTCCACCTCAGTGTGAGAGTGGAAGCACAGAGCACAGAATGACCCCGAAGGCCTTCTTGGAGAAGGTTTGCTAAGCAGCCACATGAAATTATAGCACTACGAATGATTTTGGTTTGCAGATAATCTGCAATGAGGCAACATCAATGAGAAAATGGTAACCACAGGCCTGTCTCCTTTCAGTCCTTCTCTTTCCCTCTTCCTTTGTCTCCTCTGTGAATATCACTCCACTGCCATCCCAGTGGATCCAATTAGTGTGTCTTGGGGTTTTGTTCAAAGAGAAATACAATCACATAATAATTGGTTGTATGGACGCTTTTCATATTTGAACAAAACCATTTTGCTGTACAGTCCATATGATTCAAAAGTATCACCCTTTTCAGCACAAAGAGAACCCCGTGATTCACTCATTATAATGATCTCAGATCAGAATAAAGTTATGGTGGTTCTTTTCAGCTTTTACAAGTGGCTATATCAGACACATCCAAATTTGACTTGTGTGTAGATACTATTTTTTCTTTCAGTCTAGTTGAAGACCTTGAGTCCTACTCAATGTAGCATTTAAATTAGGCATAAATTATTCCATAATGTTTTGTAGAGCGATTCTTCTTGCTGTAACCCACCAGGCAGATTTAGCATGCTGTTTATTTAATTCTTCTGTCAAAAAGAAGGGAAAAAAAGAGGTAGTTAAATTTCAGCTGTTGGATAAGACGTACTAGAGGAGCTCAGATTTCATATATATTGTAGCCCAAAGGTTTGGTGGTGTTAACAGAGTGAAAGTGACCAAGCATGTGACCCATGACCACAAGTGACCCATGCTCTGCCATGTGCATACAACTTTTTGCTCATCCCTTTACCTCTTCTTGGCTTTTCAGTCGATTTTGGTGTAAGTGCTCAGCTGGACAGGACTATTGGGAGAAGAAACACATTTATTGGCACCCCATATTGGATGGCACCCGAGGTCATTGCTTGTGAGGAGAACCCAGACTCTACATATGATTACAGAGTAAGTGTTAGACAATCCAGAAGGTAAGAAAACTTGTGGGTTGTTGCAGAAGTCCTGCTCATTTGAAAAGTTCAAACTTCCTGCCTTTTAAACCACAGTAATACTAGAATTGTACAAACAAAAATATCTGTAATATGTGGGTGGAAGCTCTTTTTAAGAGTAAAGTTTCACAGTGAGTGTTTTTTCTGAATTTTTAATACGTGAAATACACTTTTGTGAACTTCTCTGCAATAAAAAAGTACTAAGAAGGTTGCAGGTCTGGATAGAAGAGAAAGGAAGAGAGGAGTTCCAAAGGAATACTTGAAGTAGCGTAATATTAATAGGGCAAATTACTGAACACTGTGGTAGAGCTGTTTTCCTCTGTCCTCAGCTGTGAATCCCCAGTTAATTGGCAGTAATTAGTATCCCTTTGCTCATTCATGAGCATGTGACTGCAAGTGGTTTTCCATCCCAGAATGATTTCTGGTCAGTGGCAGCAGGGTGGCTGAGGTGAGAAGGCATGGAATTTTCTGTATTTCAGTTTGTGAGCATTGCCCCTTGTCCTTACCATACAGCATGTTTTCCAGGGGAGGCTTCCTGAGCAGGTGTCTTCTGGGTGACCCTGCAGTCACTCTATTAGTTCAGGCACTTTTCTCCATTGCCACTTTGCACCTCTCCTTCCAGTTGTGGCTTCAGAAATATTTATGAGAAGAACCTGCTTTTGCTTCCATTTTTGAGTGATTCAGAGGCTGTGACTCTTCCTTGCTGAGACCTTCTGCTGCACTGGCCCAGTGAGGTCATGTCATGTGTGTCATTCATGACTAAACAATATTTATTTTTTCCATATCATGCCAAACCTCAAGAAGTTAATCTCTTGTCTTCGTTCCCTGTCCCCAGTCGATTTTGTTCTCCAAATATGTACTTACCAGAAGGTTTAATCATTAAGAGTTTGCACCTTTAATTCTTGAGCTTTCTTTGCCATCAGTAGTAATCCTGGTTTGTCTACTTTTAAGCTTTGTATGCTTTTAAACTACCATACTGCAGATGGTAGTTTAAAACTGGTCAGCAGAGGGTTTTGGAAGCACTTTTGCAAACAGTGCTGTGACTGAGAAGGTGGCACAGATCTGGTCTTTCCTACCTAATAGGATGGGCTAAGTAGCAGGAAGCTACTCTGTAACTTATTGCTCTCCAAAAAAACTAGAGCAACCCAACAAGACAAAAGGAGTACAAATATATCCACATAAATGTGTTGGTATACACACTGAGCCTTGCAAACTGCTGTCATCCTACCTTACACCCATCTACCTCTCTTGCTTTGGAACTCCAAACCAAAATTCCTTGTAGCCTGGATGTTTCTCTCATTGTCCTCAAAACCTGCAGTACTATCCCTTGAACACTCTTAATTTTTACTCATTTACTTAATAAGTTAGGATCGTGGATCTCTGAAATCCCCTCCAGTTTTCCTGAATCCCTCCACAAACTGTGATGAGAACTGGCTTTCAGCTTGTGTGAAGAGGTCAGAGCAGCTGGAATGAGAGGGCTCTGTTGATAAAATTAGATTTAAAGTGCTGGGCTGGGTATGAGCTGCTATTCATGTAATGGTTTATTCCTTCTAATATGTGAAGGTTTTCTGACACTCTGGTTTTTTAAAAGATAAGTTTTAGAGAAGCTCTACAGGTTGGTTTGGCTATGTGCTTCTTATTTGGCTACATTTAGATGCAAAAAATAGTGAAATAATGCACATGATTAATCAAGTGGAAACGTGTGAAGTTTTTACAGCCATTGATAGTGATTGCAGTTTACCTTCCATGATCAAAACCTGGCTCTTGGCATCCAGATGAGCTGATAAAGAGAACTCCACTCTGTTAACTGAGCTGAGCATACATTGTGGCATAAATATGACTGCATGATGTACTCTTCTCTCGTGTGTGACTAGAGACTTTGTACAGAAAAAGTCAGACCCTAAGGCCTCACTGTAGAAACTCAGCAATGACTGCTCTGAAATAAGCATTAAGACCAAGAATTATTTTTGGCTAGAAGGAGAAGGGTGAGGCACTGCTGTGTCTTGCTGCCTCATGAAAACAGATTTAAGACATGTATTTAAAGAGTGCTATATTCTGTCTGACTCTTTTTTTTTTTGAATGCAGAAGGTCTGCATTTTGGGGCTGGCTGCTTAAATGATGGATCAGCTGTTCAGAGTTGCATGGGAAATGGGAAGCTTCTGGCTATTAGCACGTTTCCTAAAAGCTCAGTAGGGAGTGGGAGGAAGCAGAATATTTGTCACTCCAAGTAAAACAACATGATCCAGGAGAGATCTAGGGAAACTGTAAAAAAAACAAACAAACCCAAAACCAAGAAGAAAACAAATGAAATGAATAAGCTTGAATGCTGCAGGCATTCAAAGATGTGCATTGTTTCTTTTCCTGCAGAGTGACCTGTGGTCTCTGGGAATCACTGCTATTGAAATGGCTGAAGGAGCACCTCGTAAGTTATCTGATATAAAGGTGGGGGTGTTCTGTGGTTAAATAACTTATACTTGACTAGTGCACTGACGCACAGAACTCTTGTTCTGTCTGTATCTTTAAAAACGCTCTGACTTTTTCTCATTTGGATTTGATAGTGTTCTTCTTCCTTTTAGACTCTTTCAGTCTGCGTTTTGATTCCTTGCCTTCATCTCCTGGGAAAACAAAACGTTTTTTCTTAAAGCTCTTGTTAGCATCAATTTGTTTATTGCTGCCTATGGATACAATAAGCAGAAGTGATTGATATGTTAGGAGAAAATACTGACTGGAGTGGCTTTGAGTTTAGGTCAGTAAAAAAAATGATGGCAGTGGAAGAAGGTAGACCTAAAGGTTATGTTTTTACTCTAAAACTGACTTGTTTCTCAGAGATTTTGGGACTAATACGGCGTTTACTCATGTGTAATGTCTTTGATCTGTGACCACACTCTCAGCCTGATAGCAGATTTCCACAGTTTTACAGCCTGCTGCCCCCTCACTCCCCCAGAGAGCCTCTTGCAGCTCAAGCAGAGATCTGTGGGTGCAAAGTCCTCGTGCATTTTTGTTTGCATGGGGGGCTGGTGGCTTTGCCCCAGCTCCTGTGGAGCAGAAGGGATACGTGGGGTATCCAGTCACTGCTGAGAGCACGGGAGATGAAATCCATCATACCCTGGCCTGAGCCTGAGAGCACAGAGGCTGTTTTTAAACAACCCACTTGGCTGTTCTCCCATCAGACTTGGTTTTTAGCAGGAGCCAGCTGGAGTTCAGGAGCACTTTCAAGCCCTGTGCTTTAGCCTGACGGAAGCTTAGTCCCAAGACACAAGTCCACAGGGAGTTTCTTTGGGAAAGACTTTGCAATTTTGCATGGCGTTTCCTCATGTATTTGATGTTTTCCCTAGTTTTGACAGGGAAATGCTGTGGGTTATATACTGTTGCCTTGTGTTTTGTTTACTGTAGTACAACAGTGTCTGGGACTCAGAACTAGAAACCAGATTTCTGCCCCTCATTTCCACTGTATCATGTACTATTGAATATACCAAGGAAAAGTCAAAGCCAGAACCAAATGCAAAAAACTGTGGCAGGAGAAAGTCTGCAGGAGGCAGATTGAGAAATTAATAGAAGGTAGGGAAGAGCACCACCAGAGCATAGTCTTCTCACTTCTGCTGGTTCTGTAATGCTTTAATCCATTTCTGTTAAGAGCATCACTCCTGAACACGTAAATATTACAAGAAATCAACCTCCGTGTAGTGCCTACAGTTGTCCTTCAGTAGCTCTGTTTGGTGAAGGAAGGCCTTTTACCCTCAACATTTCTCCGTGCCAGAAAGAATACACTCACAATTCCATACAAAGTGCCTGGGATAGATGAGATGTGATGGTATTTGCTTTCTGCTGAGTTCCTCGTAGCTTCAGCTTTCCACAGCTATTCCCATAAAAACTGGTACAGTGGGCTGGAGAGAAGGTCCTTCTGAATGCAGGAGTCCAGTCTGGCAATGGTGCTCCCATTCCCAGAGCACAGGATAGATTAAATGTGTGCCCAGTCATTCTGCTCTGTGCCACGGTGCAGGTTATGAGCTCTGTGCTCTGTATCAGCTTTTCTTCATCCTGGGTTTTCTCATATGCCATGAACAACGGGGCAAGGAGTTTGGTTAAAATGGAGCTTATCATGTATCTGAAACCAGAAGCCAGACACAATAACTAGGTAAATACTTCAAGCTTGAGCTTCTGTTTATGTGCAAACATGCTTTTGTGTATGGAAAAGGTGAGCTTTTTTATGTCCTTCCGAACCTGTATATATGGAAAATATGAAGGAAGTTGTACTTCTTGCCTTGCAGCCTTTCTTTTGAATCTCTTTTAGCTGGAAATCTCTATGTACTCAGAGACTTGATTTCTTGGCTGTAGTGTGAATTTGGTTGGCTCCTGGTTGGGTTCTGGGGCAGATGCTGTGATGTTGGAAGTGGAGGTGTTTGGAAGGGGGAAGTGAGGTCACAGGGGGTGAAAATTATGCATCCTTCCATAATTTGTGGTTTCCTTTGCAGCCCTGTGTGACATGCATCCCATGAGAGCACTCTTCCTCATCCCAAGGAACCCGCCCCCAAAGTTGAAATCCAGAAAATGGTAAAGAGATGTGTAAAAAACCCTGTGCTTTTGCTGCAGTGGGCTTAGGGAGGGCTTTTAGCTGTCTTGTCCAGAGACAATGATTTTGTTAAATCATGTAGTTATCTAGGAGGTGATTCCTATGCTGTTTCTAAGACCTGGATTGAGCCAGAGAGAAGATATAGTTTATCTTTGGGAAGCAACACCCTTCTTTTGAACTCTGCCTAAACTGTGGCAGTTGTTTCATTTTGGTGTCTGTGGCCAAAATTGCAGGATAAGCAAGGAAGGTTTAGATGTTCTGCTTGGAGTCAGGGCTTTATTAGAAGATTGCTTGGATGTTGTGGGGCTTATGCCAGTCACCTGCCCTACAGAGAATTCTTTCTTGTTTTAAATTAATTATATAAAGGAAATCTTCACCTTACCAAAAGGTCAAGAGCGTTTTTGAAAGGCTTGTGTTGGCCAGATGGTGGTTTTGTTGATCAGGATGTAAATTCAAGGTAACAGCTCCTCTGAGAGGGTGGTGAGGTGGAGTTCACCTTCAGCACTGTGCTGGTTGCAGGAGTCTCACTGGTTGCAGAACTCAAATTGTCTCTCTCAGTTCCAGTATAGAAGGAAACCTTGCAAAGTTAGTGCTTTCCACCACTCAGGAGTAGTGCTTGGTCCACAAGTTGAAAAGGATTATTGGTGTTTCTCCACTGTTGTGTCTTTTTTAGGTCAAAGAAGTTCCTGAATTTTGTTGAAAGCTGCCTTGTGAAACATTATTTGCATCGTCCATCCACGGAGACCCTGCTGAAGCATTCCTTCATCCGAGACATGCAGAACGAGCGGCAAGTGCGCATCATGCTGAAGGATCACCTGGACAGGACAAGGAAGAAAAAAGGAGAAAAGGGTAAAGTGGCAAAACCAAAATAGAGGACACTTCAGAGAGCATGGCCTCTTCAGAATTTGGCAGCAGAGCACAAGGCAGATGCAGCTGAAATGCTAGAACCAGGAAAATTGAGGGAATGTTGTCCTTGATAGGGGGACATTTTGAAGATTTCCTTGTCAAAGCCTGGGTCCTTGATGGTGTTTCAGTGCTAAAGTCCTTGGAAGCTCGAGTTATTGAGAGCAGCTCTGATGCTAGCAGGGAGAAAGGACTCCAAGTAAAGTCTGGGTCTCTGCTTTCCTGAGCAGTGCTTCACAAGTGTTTCCTGGTCTCTCAGTTCATAATTCTGTCCCAGATCAAATTGATTTGCCTGTTGGATCTCCATATAATTTTGTCTTGTGAGTTCTTTGGGGGAAGCAGGACTCCTGAAGTGTTTTGCAATGGAGTGCACAAAGGAGACCTGGAGAAAACCTCCAAGCTCCAGTAAAACACAGATGTTATAATAAATCACTTCCTTCACAGCATGTATGAAGAAAAAGAGAGTTCAGATTTGTTCCAAGTGCCCAACCTTACCCTTCAGAGCAAAAGCTGGACAAGCAGTGTAGGAATGGGGCTGATACTTGTGAAAATGCCTGTGCATTTTTTTGCACAGAACAAGGGCTGTGTAAAGGGGACAGAGACACATGGCCTGTTGACCAACCCTGGTGTCTCTTCTCTTTTTCCTCTTATTATGTTTTATACTGCCAGAAGCACTGTGAGGATCAGGGACAGAGCAAACTTGAAAAGCACTATGGTGTTGGAAGGTGTCTTATTTATGCTCTGATTTGACAACAGAAATATTTGTGCCTAAAACGAAATTGCTGTTGCAAAGTAGATTTACTGACTCCAGTAGTAGTTGCAAATTCTGCCGCCTCTTTCAGCTGTGAATCTCAAGTGGATTTCCACACTGAAGTGGAAAGATAGTGAGTTAGAATTTCTCACAAATGCCCTTGAGAGGGGTGGAGGAGTGCAAAGATAACAGTCACTTCTTCATAAATAGTTACATTTTGACCTGAAAATGCTATTTTTAACCAAAACTCCCATGAAAAGGAGAATAGTGTGGAATTGCCAGACTACATATTTCCAAATAGTAACTTCAAAAAGAATGAATTCCCAATTTAGCATGTAATAGAGCCAACAATGCAGGGTAGGACCAGTTTGAAATTATCCCATAAAAACTACCTTCATTTTAGTCTTGAAGAGAACTGTGAAACTATGGGTCAGCTTTTGAAACTTCATCCTAAAACTAGTATTAGTTTTTGTTTTATTTTTTGCTTAATTATTCCCTTTGATACGAAGGGAAATCGGGATTTACTGGTGGCCTCAACATAGCTATGACAGAGATACAGAGCAGCAGAGCAGGGCAGTGCAAGCTTTTATGTCCTATCTAAATGTGTTTTTGAAGAACCCCTCTGCTGGTGGTGCTGTGGGGGTTGGGTTTCTCTGTGGGTTTAGCCTAATTTGTTTCAGATTCTGGAAGTAGGTTAGTTTTGCCAAACCAATACAGTCAGTCATGGGAAAAGGTGGGTGTGTGTAAAGGGGCTGCCCTGAATCATTATCTGAACTAGATTTTGAATTATGTGTGTGGATATTTTGCCTCTCCTCGGCCTCTCAGTACAACATGTGACTTTTAAATTCCAGTTCCTCTTTAGCATGTAGTTCAGGCTGAATGCTCAGAAATAAAGTTCAAGATCATGTCTTGAATAACAGCATCCTCCTCTGGTGTTTGTTTATTTTCTTTTTTAGAAGAAACGGACTATGATTACAGCGGGAGTGAGGAGGAAGATGATGAGCTGAATGAAGATGAAGGAGAACCAAGGTTAATTTTATTACTGGAATAGAAAATTTGACTGCCCAAGCTGTTCTCATTGAAGGCAGCTCTCCTCAGCCAGAGCAGCTTTCTTAACTTGCTCTGAATCCCTGATCTCCTGGGTCCCCTTTGGTAGCTCTAACTGTTTTGTAGCTGTCAGATGTAACTGCTGAGTATAAAATGTCTGTAATAGGCTGCTGCTTTACTTTCCTTGTGGTAGGGGGGAAACTCTCAAATGAAGGACCAAATAATCAGCTGGTTTGTAGCACACCAAGTAATTCTTGGCTGCAGAATCAACTGCTGGAAATACATCATTATTTGCTAACATAGGGCAACAAACATTCTCAAAGCACCTTGTATTCTCTCTTTAATGCTATGTTTCGTCATGTAGAAACCTCCTCTTTGTTTCAGCTCCATAGTTAATCTCCCGGGGGAATCAACTCTCCGCCGTGAATTTCTGAGACTGCAGCAAGAGAACAAAAACCGTTCTGACCCTCATCGGCAGCAGCAGCAGCTGAAGGACCAGGAGAAGTACAAGAAACAGCTGCTGGCAGAGCGGCAGAAGCGCATCGAGCAGCAGAAAGAGCAGAGGAGAAGGCTGGAGGATGTAGGGGGCTGGCTTGTGTTGTTATTCCACATCTCATCACAAATTAAAAATGTGCCTGTAGGGAGTGGGCTTTGCAAGGCAAAAGGACTGTGTTAAATTGTCAGCTCAACCTGGATCGTAGTCTTGCACCCTGGGGGAACTCGTGTCACTTTTGAACACAGTGGTTTTAGATGGGCTCAGTCCTTTATCTGCTGATAACCTGCCCTGAACTCTGTAAGCAGAAAATGAAGGGCATTTTACTTGAGTGGGTTTGGTGGTGGTAGCCCTGGCAGATGGGGTGACATATGCATTTCCTATTTTGCAGTCTGTTGGTCTAGTCCAGAGTCTCGGCCCTGCTTTTGTTTAAGATATTAAAGGTTGCCTCTTCAGCTGCCTGACACACTGTTGTCTTGGAGGCAGAGCTAAATCATAAAATCACAGAACCATTAGGGTTGGAAAACACCTCTAGAATCCAGTCCAGCCATTAACCCAGCACTGACACATCCACCACTGTATCTTGGTCCTAAGTGCCACATCCAATACTTTCTTTAACACTTACAGGGGTGGTGGTTCCATCACTTCCCTGGGCAGTCTGTTCCAATGCTTGACCAGCCTTTCAGTAAACATATTTTTCCTAATACCCAATCTAAACCTCCCATGGCACAACTTGTTTGTTCCATGGGAGTAGAGGCCGACCCCCACCTAGCTACAAGCTCCTTTCAGGGAGTTTTCAGAGCAATAAGGTCCCTCCTGAGCCTCCTTTTCTCCAGGCTGAACATCCTCAGCTCCCTCAGCTGCTCCTTATTAAACCTGTGCTCCAGACTCCTCCACGGCTTTGTTGCTCTTCTCTGGACACACTCCAGCCCCTCAATGTCTTTCTTGCAGCAGCACAACACAAAAATCACCAACATGTCTCTTGAGTATCTGACAAAACTCGAGCATTGTGTGATCACTTCAGAGCTGGTATTTGTGAAGCACAGTGCTGCTCCATCAAGACGGGAGTGCTCTGGGAAAAAAATCCCTTCCGTCTTGAAATGCTGGGAGGACATTTATCATTAGATTAGTTGCCAGCTGTCAGGGAGATCTCACATGCCTCATGAATGACAGATCTGCCCTGAGCTGCCAAAAGGGCAGAGGTTTCACTTCAGGTTTGGCAGTCACGGTGGTGGCAGCTTGTTCCTGCCCACTTTTGCCCTGTGGTGTGTCAGGTGCCCTCCCTTTAGTGACTGAAGAGCAGGAAATGGGCCTTGTGATTTATGAGCATTGGCATCAGTAATTGGTCGGTACTAAAGTAAAGTAAAACAAGCAATGATTATTCCCTGGCTTTCTTCCAGCACCAGAGGCGAGAGCAGGAGCTACGAAGGCAGCAGGAGAGCGAGCAGAGGTGGCCAGAGGTGAAGGTCAGTCAGAGGAAAGAGGAAAGGGGTAAAGAAGACAGAAGGGCTGTGGAAGATGAATACTTCATAGTGGATGGACCGAGGAAATTAGAAAAGAAGCAGGTATGAAGAGGGTGTTCACTGACAGCAGTTTGCAGCTCCCTGTTCTATATCTGATGTCTTTCTCAGTTCCCTGAAGGTGTTCCCATCCTCTGAGTCACGGACCAAAGAGATACTTCACTAGTGCATTTGTGCTCTAGTGAATGCATAAAGTGCATTTACTACGTCTTGTTCTCAGATTCTGCCTTCCTTTAACTCAGACGTTACTGAGTCACCCTCCTTATCCGTCACTGCCTCTCCCACTTTTGTCCCTGCTGTTTCTCTGTGCTGAAATGGTCAGACTAAAATTCCTTTGCCCTGAAAATGTCCAGCATCAGCTAAACCTAAACTTAAATCTCCAGTCCCCATTTTGCATTCATGTTGTAACCAGGACCATTTCTTGTTCACCAAAACAATGGAGCAGAGGTTAATTTTAATGCTGAACTGTCGTTGTCAAGTCTGTCACCTTGGCCACAACATTTTTCTAATGTTTCAGCTGCAACTTGATTTGTAATCAAACAGAAGCATGCAGTGTTTGATTGAAGACCTCTGGTTTTTGTTAAAGTAAAAAGAACCAATACGATTTTCTCACCTGCTGTCTAAAAAGTCAGTGTTTGGTGCCAGTTTATTCTTCCTGTTGGTTGGGGTTCTGACTCTTCTGTCTGCCCTGCTGGAACTGTGGTCACTTCATTCTTTGAAAAGCCACTATTTCCAGCAGGCTACTTGGTTATCCTCCAAGGCATTATTGTCTCTGAGGTTCATCACTCTCTGCTTTCAGAAGATGGAAGATGTGCAGCACAATAGGAAGATGCACCGAACTCTCCCCAAAGATCAGACACAGCTGTTGTCTCTCCAGCATGACCACAGGCAGAAGAAGGAGCCTTCCAAAAGTTCAAATGCAGGAGTGCATCCTCCATCAAGCAGCACAAGCAAAGAGGTACTGTCTTGGCCAGGGTAGCATTTTGGTGCTTTGTAGTTTATGATGCTGTAGGAATGTTGCAGCAGAGAGCAGACTGATCTTTAAACCTACGTCTGGAGCTTGACCTGACTTACTACACAGTCTTCAGTTTCCATTAATTTCAAAGGATAAGGGAAAGGAAGAATCATTCTGTCACTTTTGCTTGAGTTGAGAGAAGGGTTTGATTGGTGAGTGGAGAGATGAGGTTCTTCTGTTCAAGTAGGTGTCATCCCCTTGTCTTTCAAAGAGGCATGAAATAAGGTGATACCACCTGAGGTTTCATAGAGGTTAGGGTTCACAGAATTGACTCAGGCACAGAATGGCATCCTGCCTCCTGAGCACAGATCTCTGTACCCCAGCAAGCAGGCGTGATACCTTTTCTTGTTCTTTATGTCCCAGGATGAGGTTTCATGAATCAGGGATAGCCACATATAGTGAGCCTGTATGTAATCCATTTTCCTCCTTTGCTAACTCTGATGGTATTTCTACCCACCAAATCATTCTGGTCACTGTCATCCTATCATGAAAAGCTCTGGGTCCATTTCCATATATTATCTCCTCATTCCTAGCATGCTTTTTTATATAATCCCAACTGGTTAACCCAGTTCTACAGCTGGTGTGTGATTTGTTTTGTCACTAAAGTCGGGGTCAAAAATCTCAGCAGCTCACAGGTGCCTCCTCAGTAGAAAAGTGGATATGGTGTTCTCTGCCAGACTCTGCAGTCATGGCAAAGTATCTTCCCAAAGTGCCCAAAGAGAGGCTCGAGGAGAGCTCATGCACATGTAAAGAGGAGAAATGCAGTGCAGCTTCTTAACACTTCGCTGCTGTCTTTAAGCAAGTGCCATCTTTGTCATCTTCCTGTGTGTGTGTGCTGCAACTATTCCCTGAGCTGAAATGTCCTGTATTGATAAAGAGTTAAATGTAATTGCTGGGATTGGTGAAATGATGAATTTCAGTAACAGAACAGAGTCTGCAAACAGCCAAGCAGCAGCAGGAAGTCAGGAAAACAGAAGGTATTAAGTTCCTTATTAGAGGAGCAATTTGTGAAAATGAGAGTAATTCTGTTTCAAGTACAACCTAAGTGTCAAAACCACAAATACCCCGACTCTAAAAGTTTTATTGTACTGACCGATTAAACAAATTGCTGCTGAAATTTGAATGAACTGCTCTTGAAATCAGTATTTGTTTGCTGGTGGAGGGCTGGGTCTTATTCCAGCTGAAGAACAAACTGAGTGTGGACAGAGAAGTAAGCTGCTTTTTCTAAATACACAACATCAAAGTGAATAGAAAAGTTTTGCCTCTGCTAGGCCTTTAGTGGGTGAAAATGCAACTCAGATGGTTAATTTATTTTATACTTTATTATAGTTAGAAGACAAAACTCCAATAAAATAGTCTTAGATATTCATCTCTGGTTTTGGTATGTGTTTTGTAAAAAACTCCTTGATAGAAAAATGACATATGTTATTGAATTTAGTGGGCAGTCACTGTTAACTTTCAATTTACTAGTGAAATACAGTATTATTAGTTGCAGATTAGTTGCTTTTTAGGTTCACAGCATGAGGCTTTTGTCATTATGGCTACAATATTATATTCTAGTTTTAAGGATATTGTACAATATTATTTACTTAATCTCAGAACTTCCTGGAAGTCACAGATCCACAGTCACTAAACTAATAATTGGTGGTAGAGGGTTGCAGTTTTTGTTTAAGACTTTTTTTTCAGCACTTGTAACTATTTGAAATTATCTAAAAATGCTTTAAAGCTGTAACTGTTTTTAACTGGGACAAGTCAGTGATTTTGCTCCTGTTGATACTGATCTTTTCCAGTTCATTAGCCAGAGAGATGTTAGTTCCTGTGTTGAGGGGGACCTGCAAGGGGACAGTGGTAGTCTACTCGAGAGTGAGTTCGTTTGTACTTTTTAGGTGTCCCATTTCTAGGGTAACTCATCGATACACAGAAGCTCTCGAGATTTATAGTTTCATTGAGATGTTAAAAACAGAAATTCCTAAAGCCTTCCAAAGCCTCAGGTTTAATGTTGGGGGGGTACAACTCTCCCTTGGAGGTTCCTTGTCTTTGCCATTGTGCTTATCCTGTGCCCAGCAAGTCAGAACAATTTTCCCTTGCTCATCTGTGCCCAGATGTGAGCTCACTGTGTGCTCTATCTGGACTCACCAGCACCAGAGTGAAGGAGCTGGGAGGCAGACTCCAAGCTCCTGCTGACACTGCACTAGCTCAGAGCCTGGGTGGGGGTTGGCATCAGATCTGGAAGCCCAAAGTGTCACCTGCATGAGTTTGCATCTGGATCATAAAAGCCTTTCATGCCAGCTCCCCTTGGGCACAGAGCTGGGAGGGTGAATTATATCTGGCTTTCACATTTTCTTCCTTGCTTATGGTAAAATTTGCCTTTCATTATTATGAGTTGCAGGTAATGAAAACGTGGCCTCAGGAGTGTGCTCACTGTGGTTAGAATGTCATGGTGTTTGGCTGTGGTTGCTTGTTTTAGTAAGGGGTTTCTTTTATGGTTTTAGTCTTCTTTTTTTCCACAGTGGAGATCTGTGAGACTGAGTTGGAGTAATTTTCCATGTCCTCAGCAGTTTCTAGGCTGTGCTAAGAATATGCTTACCTTTTCGATACAGGCACAAACATACAGATAGAGCAAGAGATAGAATTAAGAATGCCCACCCTGACACAGATAAAAGGGTATTTTTATGGCATTAATCTCTAGTTTACTGTGAAGAGCTGTTTCCAGCTGCTGAATCAGAGGATATGCTAAAGATTTACACTAGAGAATGGGAATTAGTCATGTTGAAGAGAATTGAAAAGAGTAGTAGGGTCAAAACCACAGGATGAAGACTTTTGTAATGAGCAATGCCCTCAGGAAACCTACTCCTTCTAGATCATGTTCCTTAGTCTTTCTCACAGTACAAGTAACATACCAAAAGAGTGTTAAAAGTGGTTTAAGATAGAAAGCAACCTGCAGTAATGTCAGTGCTGTGGAAGGGGGTAATTACTGCATAGCAAAACAGGCTCCATATTGTCCAAGATAAGTATAGACAGATGATTCCTCCCAACTAAAAATCCCAGCCTGCAGCCAAAGGAGTGGCCTAGAATACAGCAAAGAGAAACACAGGCCCTTCTCCTTGCTGCAGCTTGGAAACTTGATAGAAAAGGAATGATTGCAAATGGAGAGGAAACAGTGGTTTGTACTGTGCCAGGGCTGTGCTTCTTCCTGGAAGGTCCATCAGAGGTGGACATGGGACAGCATCCAGCCCACAAACTTGTGGCTGTTTGTTCAATGTGCTGCTGCTTTTGTCCTTCCCAGGCTGAGGAGCGAGCAAAGAAGAGTGACAGCGTCCAGCCCTCCCTGCAGTGGCCAGCGGCGCTGGGACACGAGGCCACCCCACAGCCCAGGATGGGATCCGGGAGCAGCTCCAGCCCCTGCACCCCTGCGCCACAGAGAGCCCTGGTAGTGCAGGTACTGCTGCCCTGGCTGGGAAAGAGGGGCCAGGGCTAGTTTTAGGCAGGACAGTCCATCAGAAACAGAATTCCCTTCTGGCACAAATGGCTGAGACCTATGCAAACCGGCTCTGAGGTTTTGTGGTGCCGCCGCCGCTGCTGAGCTCTATGTGGAATAATACTTAAGCCCTGCAGATCAGGGTTAGATAAGAGTTGTTTTTTATGCTTGATGCCTGATTGTTGATTCCATGAAACTCCTCTCAGATGTTTCACAGAAAGTCTGAGTGACAGTGCTGTTGCAGCCCCTGGATGATGCATTATTTATATGGTGCCATAAATGTATATGGCACTTTACAAAAGAAATCCAAACCTGAATTTTTTATGAGTGAAACCATGTAAACAATCAAGATTTCTATTGATCTTATGAAATAATCTGTAAGTATGTGGAGATACAGTAAGGAGAAGTGCAAAATCAGATTTCACCTCTGGATAGAGCCTAGAAAGTCTGAGTCTTTTAAAACTTCAGTATTAGAGGTAGAAATGGGATCTAAACAGTACCTATATAGTGAAAACATTCTGATGAAGTTCTGCATTGGAATCCTTATCTTAAGCCATTTTAGCTCCAGTGCTGGAAGAGGTGTTTTGAGGTTCTCACAATGTGCCCAAAAATTTGGCTTCCTTTCAACATCCTACTCACAGTGTATGAAGGAAGCAGCTTGGACTGCAGGGTTTTATTCTCCAGCCTCTTGTGAAAAGACTGTAAGCATATGTGAACAAAAGAAAAACAAAGCAGCAAGCAAAAATGGAATAAACTACTCTAAGTGTGAGCACAAGTCATTTAGCCTGGATATTTCCACTTGTTCTGAAGGTGTGCAGTGGCCAGAATAATCTTACTGCTGTACATTTTACATAGTATTTTATTTTGCATTCATTCATTCATTCATTCATCCCCTCAGAGAGGACATACAGTCATAGCACTAGTTTTATTCTTCTGAGCAGCTCTCAGTTTCCGCTGGACTCTTGGAAGTATGGATGGGTGGATGCATGGGTGGATAGTTTTTGTATGCATCTCTCCAGTTGCTTCTGTGGGATTTAGCTAGTGCTACCCACAGGGGAGTGACATTCAGACCAGGCTTAGGCATTATTTGTGTGCTGCTATGACCTCGTTCTGTGCTGGGTCATGGAGTCAAAGAGGGAAGGTCAGACTGCAGAAGAGGATGGGTTATTGGTTGCAGCTCAGCTGCTTTCAGATCATGTCACACTGCCTCACTAAAGCAGCAGCATGGGCCTGTATGCTTCTTTGAGCATACCTGCAATTATAGGTTATTACCATGAGATTAGGTTGTATTATCCTAAATGTTTCTTAAACTCATTGCTAATTTTGTTTGCCATGAGCTTCAGGTGAACATCCTGCATGAAAGGTCACAGAGTCATAGGATGATTTGGATCAGAAGAGACCTCTGAGAGTCACTTAGTCCAACCTCCCTGCCATGAACAGGGACTTTTTCAAACAGATCAGGTTGCTCAGAGCCCTGTCCAGCCTGGTCTTCAATGTTTCCAGAGATGGGGCATCTGCAGCCTCTCTGGGCAGATGCACCACCTGGTGTTGCACCACCCTAATCATACAAATTTCTTTCCTTACTTTCCTAAAATGCAGGGTTCTGACTCTACCCTTTGCCTGAGCCATATTCTTCATGACTATGAACTCCACCAGTGTGTGTGATCACTGCAGCCCCAGCTGCCTCCAGCCTTGAATTCACTGATTAGCTCCCCTGTGTTGATGACCCTCAGGACCAGTATTGCATCCCCCTGGCGGGGCTGTCTATCACCTGGCTGAAAAAAATTATCCTCTCTGCATTCCAGGACTCTGCTGGATTGCCTACAGCTCACTGTGCTGCTTTCCCTGCAGATACTGGAGTAGTTGAAATTCCCCAGCACGATATGGGGAAACAGCTCTCCCCTATCCTGCTTTGGTTTGTGCCCCAGAGCGAGTCTCAGAGTCTGAGAGTCTGGGAGGTGGATAATAGCTGGCTCTTAGTGTCTGTCTCGCAGCCTCCCTGTGCCTTTCCTCTTCAGGTTGCTTTGCTGTTTGGTGATGATGGAAAAATCACCAGAGGCAGATGTTGTGAACAGGAAGGCCTCATTTCACCTGATAGCTTTTACCTGGAAAAATATTTATGTGTGTCTCCTCACATCCTTTTTTTCCAGGGCCTGTTTGTTGGTTCAAGTCACGAGTATTTTAAGTGGGCTGAGTTGATGGCCTAGCTTGCAGCATCAAATCACTGGAGAGCTATTGCAAGGTCTACAAGAAGGACATTTGTATCTTAGCCTTGGGCAGAGGCTGGCAGCTTCCCTGAGGCAAATACTTCAGCTCTGTAATAGCACTGGGAGCATCCATAGCTTATTGCAGGACATTTGGGATTCTGCAGGAGTACAGTGGCTGTACAGAGGATAGTCTTGCCCTGCTTAGGTGCCACTTCTGGGATGAGAGGCTGCTTCACCTGGGACAAGTGACCATTCCTCTGCACCCTGTCAGTGCTTTCCTGTTTTGTAGCACCTCTTGGAGCTACTGAGGGGAGTGGTGAGGAATGAAGCAGCATTTACCAACTTCTTTGACATTTCTTGATGGAAACTACACTACAAAAAAAATGCTGTTTAGAGTGATGGTGTTACTTAGGGATAACAGCAGCAAGTGATGCACAGTGGTTGCTGTGTGATTTCAGTCCCTGCTGGGAGGTGCCCTGGTACCCCCTCACAAGGCAGAGCTCCAGCTGACAGTGTGTGTGGACAGGGAGAAGCCAATCTGTGCTGCTGCTTGCTGTGTTCACATGGAGACCACATGAACTTCAATGGGTAATTTATAAATCCCCTGAAGGGTTATTTTTCCCTTTGCTGGTTGGGAGCAGCTGTTGATGCTAATGTTTGTATATGCTGCCTGCATTAGCTGGAGGTGCTTAGGCAATACAAGTGATGGGTCAGGTAGTCACCTGGGAGACTAAAAGACACAACAATATACTTGCGTAGTTCAGTATGTGGGTGCCTAGTTGATTTAAAATAAAATAACTGTGGAGTTAAAATGCAGGCTAAATTCATCACAGATGCTGCCCTGAAGAACTTCCAGCCAGGTTTGTCAGAGAGGGATCATCTGCCAGCACTGCTCTGCTCAGACAAAAATCACTTCTTATTTTCAACAGTCGTATTCAGTGTGATCTTGTGGCACAGCTTGGGTGCCCAAATCTCTCTCAGAATTATTTCACTGAAAAACTTAACACAGCTCCTGAGGTGAAAGGTGCATGATTTCTCGATGCCTTATGTCCTGTATGTTTGCTGAGGGAAATGTGAGATACTGTCTGTTCAGAGTGTACCAATTCCACCTGCTTTGTACCAGGTTTGTGTTTGCTGCAGTACAGTGGCAGATCTGGCTCTCTGGTTGTGGTGGTGGAGGATGAACGGCTTTGGACTGCTTGCAGAATTTCACAGAGGCTTCTTGAACAGAGTCATTGAGTCTGATCTTTTACCCAGCATCCCCTGCTGCCTGACTAGTGGAAAAATTTAGCTCACATCTGAAATGAGCTCCATTTTTAATTAACTGTTGTGGTTTTCCTATAGGATTTGCTAGGTGGATCTTCTCTATTATGTGGGCTGAAGTGACTGAATCAGAACAAGAAGACTAACAATATTACAAGAGCTGGCTGTCATGGACTGCCTTAGTATCCCAGAGTACCTCTGCTTAGAAGTTTAAGAAATTCCTTTTCCTTATGCTGTTTCCTAACAACACTTGCACTTAATCTATCTCCTCTATGTAGATTCAGTTCAAATTAGTAACTTGGGCATCATCCAAAAAGCAGTGCAGCCTGTCTTTTAAAAACTTCTTGCTTCTAAATGGTTTTAAACTAATTCTAGTAATGAGTCTTTTGTGCTATATCAACTTATGTTATCATTTCATGGATCAACGTGTTCTTTTCCTTAGCTCAGTTACATGTCCCTTTATGGTTTGAAGACACACAGTAGGTAACGCTTTCTCTACCAGTGCTTTCAGTGCATGAGGAGAGCTGCTACCCTTTCGATATTACTTACAAGAAAAACAATTTAAGGTTCAAATCTCAGTAGTTTAGAATCATTGTTGGGAGGGTGTTAAATTTTTTCCCTTTACAAACCTAAGGAGAATATAAAACACTCATTTTGGGGGTTATCTGAGATGGTTTTGGCCAGCTTGTGGAAGCAGGTGTCTGTTCCTGGCTTTACACAGAACCAGTGTTCTGGACAGAGTTTGTATTAACTCAGTCACTTATATCATGACTCAGCAAATACTTTTCTGGTAATCAGCAGGACTCAGAGGCTGGAATTTTAAAAGAAATATATGTATCTTGTTGAAAAAGTAGCAAGGAATAGAAAATTCTCCTATATTCTGATAATAATACACTTGCTACAAAACCTGTTTCTGTACCAACAATGGATCACTTCAGGTGAACACACTGCTGTTAAAATAATTCTGGTTAACTAAAAGCTGTTATTAGAGACAATCATGTTGGACAAAAAGGTATTTTGAAAGAACATAGATTATGAGATGTTACAACTGCTGAAAAAGCTGTTTTCTCTAAAGAGAAGCAACAGAACGTATTTTCCCAAAAAAGCAGGAAAAGCACCTGAATAACTTAAGTGAACTTCTCAGGGCTGGCTTTGACAGTTGACTTTGCCATACTGGTCTGGAAGGTTGCAATGAGACATCTTTGACATCTTTATCTAGTTTTAGAATTACTGCCTGTCAATATTTAATTGATGTTGAACATTGTTCCCATGAAATTTAGTCTTGTACAGTTATAGAGAGTTTGTAATCCTATTTTTGGAAGCTATGTGAAGTTCTGTTACTTTTTAGGATGGAGAGACTAGAGAATTTTATCTGACAGATCAATAAAATATTCGTCTGAGTCATTCTTTGGGGAAAGTGTACTGCAGATGCCTCTGGTCTAAGTTGCATTAACTCAGGTGGGACGCAGGAGTTTGACTCATACAAAAATTGCAAACTTCATTCTTAGGCCTCCAAGTGTTGGAGGTGCTGATCTCGCCATGTCTTTGAGGAAGAGGCACCTCCCAGAGAGCCCTGGCCTAGCACTGCATGGGAGATCAGACAAGGTGAAGCACAGAGTGGTAGAGCTTCAGGCATTTCTCTAATACTACTTCTATTTCTGTAATACCAAACTGGTTCTAGCATAGCAGTCCCTGCAGACAGGCTCAGCTCAGAGAGAGTTTCTGTGTGTTCTGTCTTGGTGGTGTGTCCAAGAGGATTTCTCATTACAGGGAGGCGGTGCTCTCAGTTGACACATTCAACTTTTGAGTTTCTTCCTCTGGTGTAGCAGATCCTCAGTATATAGATTTCTTCTTTTACATACAGAAAGAATCAGAGGACCAAAATTTGAATATTTTAGCTTGACTTCTGCACTGCTTACTTCTTGTTCTCTTAGAATGAAGATTTTGTAAGGAAGTAGCTTGATTCGTTCCCCTTCCCATGCTCTGACTGGGGTTTTTGGTATCCTAGTGCTCTAACTGGACACCTTTAGAGACGTTTTAAACACAGGCAGCAGCAATGAGATCACCTGGACTTGAGGGTGTAGTCTGAACATAATTTCATTTTTTTCCTTACTGATTCTCCTCTCCTCTCCTCTCCTCTCCTCTCCTCTCCTCTCCTCTCCTCTCCTCTCCTCTCCTCTCCTCTCCTCTCCTCTCCTCCTCTCCTCTCCTCCTCTCCTCTCCTCTCCTCTCCTCTCCTCTCCTCTCCTCTCCTCTCCTCTCCTCTCCTCTCCTCTCCTCTCCTCTCCTCCTCCTCTCCTCTCCTCTCCTCTCCTCTCCTCTCCTCTCCTCTCCTCTCCTCTCCTCTCCTCTCCTCTCCTCTCCTCTCCTCTCCTCTCCTCTCCTCTCCTCTCCTCTCCTCTCCTCTCCTCTCCTCTCCTCTCCTCTCCTCTCCTCTCCTCTCCTCTCCTCTCCTCTCCTCTCCTCTCCTCTCCTCTCCTCTCCTCTCCTCTCCTCTCCTCTCCTCTCCTCTCCTCTCCTCTCCTCTCCTTTCTTCTTTTTTCTTTCTCTCTCTCTCTCTTTCTCTCTTTTCCAAGTCATTTAAAAATTTGTTTCAGAGGAGGGCCCCTTCATAATCACTGGAGCACTTAAAAGTATTTGCAGCTGGCAGTTTGCCTCCACTGACTGTGGGTTGGTGGTGGCCATGCATAGAACAGCTTGGATACCAACATCTAAGTGTGGGGGGGGTGGGTTCCCACAGTGATTAGACTGTGGAAATTCTGCAGCAGAAGCATTGTCCAGGCTTGAATGAAATATAGTTTGACTGCATAGCATTTCTTCCATCATCCAGGTAGTTAGTTCCCTGTGCTAGTGACGTATTTGCTTCTCCATAGATTTTAAAAAAGGGTGGGGAGGTGTGTGTGTGTGTTTACACAAAGAGTAGATTTGTTTCCACTTTTTATTGTACTCTTCCCCTTTGGATATTTATGCCTAACATGCTGGAAATCAATAACTCACTGCACAGTGAACAAGGTGAGTAGGGCTCTATCCAAACACAATACTCCTGATAGGCTTAGTAAATATTTTATCTCTCAAGCAGAATCATTGATCCTCTGTTGAGACTGTGACCTGTTAGCTAGGCGGGGAAGTGCAATTCAACACGTGTTTTGTTTGTTTCAAGTGTGACAATTTCCGGGCTAGTAAGGATGTATACCACAGCAGTTCCCTGTCAGACATGGTGACAGCTCCACTCAGCCCCGGGCAGGACGACGTGTTCTGGAGCACGAGCCACAGCAAAGAGCAGCCCCCAAAGGTGAGTAAAACTTGGGGTGTTTGGCACTCTTTGGGGGGGTTGATGGCATTGCACTGTGTAGTATCCACCCTCTGCACTTCACAAAACTCTGAAAATCTCGTCGTTTGTGTATGAACTGGGTCATGTGAATCTGGAAAAAGGGATGCAAATTTACAGGCAGGTTGGTGGTGTGGGTTTATGTGTATGTCATGGTTTGACACTGGCCAAAAGCCCACAAAAGCTGTTTGCTCACCTTCTTTTGCTCTTAGCTGGGCAGAAGAGAGGGGAAAACATGAACAAAGGACTCATGAGTTGAGATGATGCCTGGGAGAAAAACACTGTAAGGCCAAAACAGGTTCAAATTTAAAGGTATAAAATAAATTTATTATTAACAGAGTCAGAGGAGGATAATGAGAAGTAAACCTTTAAAACACCTTTTTTCCTCCCAGCCCCTCCCTTTTTCCCACCAACAGTGTAGGGAGACGGGGTGTGGGGGTTTTGGTCAGTCATCACCTGAGATCTTCTTCTGTTCACTCAGGGAGAGGAGTGTTTCCTCTTCTATGCTGTGGGTCCCTCCCTTAGGAGACAGTTCTCCTTGAACTTGCCCAGCGTGGCTCCAATCTCACGAGCAGCAGTCCTGACAAACCTGCTGCAACATGAATCCTTCCCACGGGGAAGCAGTCTTTCCAAAACCTGCAACGTGGGTCGCTTGTCCACGGGGGCAGGCTGCTCTCGTTTGGAAGCAAGGGCCCTCTCTATCAATGGAAACAGGGGTTTTCTGTCTCTGTTTGGGTCTCCCACTGGATCACAGCTTTCTCTGCGCGTTCTGGCGTGAGCACTTCTCCCACGGGCTGTGGGTGGATCTCTTTATCCCCCATGGATCCCCATGGGCTGTGGATGGATTTCTTTATCCCCCGTGGATCCCCACGGGCTGTGGGTGGATTTCTTTATCCCCCGTGGATCCCCATGGGCTGTGGGTGGATTTCTTTATCCCCCGTGGATCCCCACGGGCTGTGGGTGGATCTCTTTATCCCCTGTGGATCCCCAGAGGTTGCAGGGGCACAGCTGCTGCACCATGGTCCCACCACAGCCTGCAAAGGAATGTCGTGTCCAGTGCCTGGAGCACCTCCTGCCCTTCTCCACTGACCCTGGTGTCTCCATGTTGTTTCCCTCACATGGTCTCACCTCCTCCTCTTCTCTGTCTAGAAGAAAATCTGCTGTTTGTGGGTACAATTGCCAACAAGTTCCACCAGTTCAAAGATTCTTGTAGGGTCCCGGGGCGCGGAGACGTTGATCTCGGTGAGGTTCAGGGCCCGGGGGTGTCCCTGGCCGTGTTTTCGCCGCCGGCCCCGCTGCCGCGGTGTGCCCCCGGGGCGCTGGCGCTGTGTAACACCTCTCCTGGCGCAGGGCCCCGGGAAGGCGGAGCCGCCGCTGCCCTTCTGTCCGCCTGCCCTCAGCACAGCTGGCCGGGGGCCAGCTTTGAATTGGAGAGAAGGGCTGTAAATACTTTAAAGCTAATAGATCCGCGGAGTTGCTTAGGGCTGGCGGCGGGCCGCTCGGAGATGGCGGCGGCCCGGTGCCGCGGACTGTGCCGGGATGGCCCCGGCAGCGCCTCGCACCCCCGGGAAAAAACCGTGCTCTTTTGATTTTCTTCTTAAATATGTCCTCACAAAGGCGCTACTTACCTCTCTGACCTCTCTTGCTGGGCCAGCAGCATGTCCATCTTCAGAGCCCCCAGAGATTGGCTCTGTTGGACATGGTGGAAGTTTCCAGCAGCTTCTCACAGAAGCCACTTCTGTGGCCCCCTGCTACCAAAAACCAGGACATGTCAGATCAACACAGTGTATAATATCTGCACACATGTAATATCTGCACGATCTGTGATTGCAGACACGCCTCTTTTGTTAGACCGGGTATTTGTAGCAGCCTGTTTGGTGAAAATGTCTGGCTTGTTTGTGGAAGAGCTTGTTAGTTTGTGTAATTGAGGTGATGGTGTATTTTTCTTTCTAAGAGAATTTCTAATAACAAATCCAGGACTATTTGAGCAGGAATTCATATGCCCATGTGTGTATTTATTTTACTACTTTGCGTTTGGAGCTTGGAGTGTGTCTCATTCTCCAGCCTGTGGTAACAGCATAAGGTGATCCACCTGCTGGGGAAAGCTGCATTCAGTGACTGTGGATGCCTTTCACTGTCTGCTTTAAATATTGACCAAGAATGATACTGACTCTGAGGAGAGTGCAAACCTCTTTCTGTCTGCACCCTGATAAGACTGTACAGGCTTGGAGCAAACTGCTGCTGACTTGCAGCTTCCAGTGCTGATAGCATGGAATGGCTCTCCACTGGTCCCACTGAACTATTGTTCATTTCTGTTTAGTTCTGTTCTGTTATGTCTTTTTTTAAATTGGTACAGGGTAAGCATTAGGTTTATTGACTGAATCTAAAATACCAGTAGCAACCTTGAAATGTTTCATTAAATCCTTAAGGTTCCAGAAAGGACAACCTCAAAATTTTACAGCAGGGATCAGCCTGGCCATCCGAGATGCCTTTCAAGGTAAGCTCTGAAGTGTTTTATGCTTATACTAAAAGTAAACTTACACTATATCTTTTATATACTTACACTATGCTTATACTATGTTTCATGCTTAAACTAGTTTTTTAATGCTGCTTATTGTCAATAAGAAAACCAGAGTATCTGGCAGGTGCTCTACATCAGTGCCAGTGGCACTGGTTTCAAAGGAGAGTCAGGTGTCTGAATGCTTTGGTAAGGGGGGTCAGGCTTCAACTCCTTGTGCAGGCACTTTTAATTACAGCTTGTGCTGCTTGTTTTGCCTGATAGTAGCTTGAACAGGCAGCTTGTAGATGTATTGTGACTATTTTGGCAGTCTGCCCTTAAGGCTGGTGTACTTTTTTCAGATCCCAGGAGAAAAGACCAAAGATGTCTAGAGCTCAGCAGTGAAGGGTAGCCTCCACTAGATGTCTAATCAGGGAATAAAATGGGTTGGAGAGACTGGAAAGTGAAGTAGATTTAGCTGAAATAACGGAGTGATGTGCAGCATTTCTGATAAGTCAGAGTCAGAAACATCATCTGAAATAACTTTCAAGTGAAATCAAGCCCTAAATGCTCTCCACTTGGGAATTACAGGAGGTAAAGCAGAAAAGAAATACATAAGTAATTGTCAGCGTTACAAGTGAGTAACTTCTGGGACTGGGTTTCTGGTTGAGCCACTGGCTTGGCAACTTATTTTACTGTCCAGTGCATTCCATTCTCCACTGGTAAGTGACTGTTGATGTATCTTCTAGGAAGGTAGTGAGTTGTAAAGCCATGAGATTTTGGAATCAGAACTGACACAGGTCTGAAGAGTCCAGGGGAGAGGTTATATAGAAGGATATTTTGTAATGACTTGAGAATCTCTGTAATCTCCCAGGATGACTGCCCAGAAGAAACTGTCCCCTCTGTCATCTTCTCTCGCTCTTGGGTGGCCCTTGTTGGTGTAGCAATGAAGATAAACTTTTTGTAACCCAGAGTATGATCTCATACTGCAACAGCAGGGAGCTCAATCCAGTGGCCCAGGAGCTCTGTTCCAGTCGCTGTTCCTGCACACGAGAGTCTCATCTGCTTTTTGTCTTTCTGTTTAGTAATACTCATCAGTCATCCCCTGGGGGACATGCTCTGAAGCTGAACAGTAGCAGCAGCACTCCTGGCACCAAGCCGTGGGAGATGGGATCTCACCAGAGCAGCTGGTCAACCTCAGGTGATTCCTAAGTCAAAGATCCATCGGTCAAAATGTACTAAACTCCTGTGACATGAAATGGTCTTCTGCAGGGTGTAAAGTTCTGAATTGCAAATAGGATATGAGCTTCTAATGACATTCTCTGGTGAGAGGCTTTTGAAAGCCCGCTGGATTTTACGGTTCCATGTTCCTAAAACATAAGCACTTCCTCTTTTGAGTAAGAAAAATGACTGTGAATATATTTTCATGTGGAAAATCTGAACTGTCTCAATTAAGAATTGAAAAAAAATCATTTCTCTTGAAGTTAGTGACACAATTGAAACTCAGCAGAGCCAACATTCCAGACATACAGATGTAATCCAATACTGATATTCACCCACTGGCAAAGTCTGCTCTTTGCACTGCCCACTGATAAGATGATACAGTTGAGCAGCTGATGTACACTAATATTTCTGCACTCTAATAGTGTACTGGCAACAGGAAGCATAAGTCTCTTTCTACAGCCCATTATGAAATATTTCTCCAGTATTCTTTTTATGTGCAGAAATACAGTGGAATTGAAAAAAAAAAAAAAAAGGCAAAATAAGTTAAAAGGAAGAGAAAACCATTTGATTTAGGCAAAGTACAGCTTAGTAACCTCCTTTGCTGTCCCCGGACGTGGTGTAGGAATGCAGCAGCTTGCTCGTGATTGGGAATTTTTTTTTTTAATACAGATTCTGGTTGCTGAAGTTCTGGCACATGGAAAAGTGGACGGCTTTTTTCCTCTCTTGCTACTCCTACGGGTGTTTTCTGTGGGTCAGCTGCAGGGCAGTTCTTATGTAGCCCCACGCAAAGCTCTGCTCTGCTCTGCTCTGCAAGGCCTTGCATCCAGGTTGGCCACCAAAGATTGGGAACATGGGGACTCACACATACCCAAAACAGGGTGGATTCAAATAACGTTCTGAAATCACCTCAGTGAGCTTATGAGGTCATTTATTTTTATATTGAGGTTTACATTGTTAATTTAAAAGCCCTAAAAAGCCCTAAATAAATGAGGAACAAATTGCTTATTTATTACACTTACACAATCAAGCCAGTTTTGCTTTTACTAGCTACACAGAATAGGATGCTTTTCTTCAAGAGAAACCCAAGTACACTTTAAATTGCTTGGGTTTTGTTTCTTTTTGCTCTTATGTCATTTTGTGTTTGAATAAGAGTTGAATAACATGCAACAGCCCAGCTCAACTTTGCAAAGTCCACGTGATGTGTAACTCCTGTGCTGTTTTGGCATGGTTTAACAAAAATCTTACCAGCAATGGAAAAAATAGAAAACCCCCCTTGTGGTTTAAACTGTCTCCTTGAGTTCTTAAGTGTCATTATATTACAGCTAGTTCTGGCATATGGCATTTCAGATAGAGTTTGTTGCTTTCCCAAACCCACAGGGATAATGAATTGGAGAAAAGGGCTATAAATACTTTAAAGCTAATAGTTCCGCTGAGTTGCTTAGGTGCTTATTGACCAGTAAGGAATTCTGAGTTTTGAAAGCTTTGCAAAATGGATGAAGACATGAAACCATTGTGACAAAACTGAATTACCAAAATACGAATCCTAATTTGTGTGAGCTTGAATTCTCCCCACTTAACTTACAAGGAGTCCTGTTGGTAACGGTGGGATAGTCATGGGAGAGACTGCTGAAAAAGGCAAGAGTTGAGCTGGCCAGCGTGTCCCAGGACTGGCTTTCCTCCCTTTCCCTTGCATCAGGGATTGTGAGCAGAGCATCCCTTCAAGGTTTCTTTTGCTTTTTCCAGTGCTTGCAGGCAGTGGGGGCCCACATTTCACAAGTAGATTTGCAGTTTAGCACAGCTGTTTGCCATCAGCCCAGTTGGGTTTAGATAATCCGACTCTTTGGACTAGTTTTGTGCAACAGTTTTATGAAGGCCAAATCTTGGCAGCACCTCTCTTTCCTCCCAGAGATGTGTAGGGGGGCTCAAGCTCCTGACTTTTCTTGCTGACCCCCTGTCTGCAGTCAAGAAATAACTGCATGGCCCTTTGGTGCTGGAATATGACCAGCAACTGTTGATGGGATGAGCTGTCTCTCCTCAAGATGAGGACCAGAGGAAGGGATTAGCACGCCCTCACCTTTTCCCTTGATCACTTCCCACAGAACTGCCTGATGTGCAGTGGGAGTATATTGTCAAGGGTTTTGTTTGCTTGTCTTACTCTTGCAGCATTAAAGTGCAACCAGTATCAGTTTATGTACATAATTTCACAGCATCCAGAACCACTGGGAGATGAGCAATGAGATTTTCCTTTGCAACAAAGAGAAAAGAGAAGTTGGTCAGCAGAGACTGGTATCTGCTTTGGGCCATAGCTATGCGTGCTTGTCTTGCTCTCTCACCTGCTGCATGTACACTTAAAAAAGAAACTTTTGGGTTTTTTTGCCCCCAGGGAATCCAGGACTGGCCAAGACAGAGAATGTTTTGTCCCAGAACCACGTGCAGTTGCATCAGAAGCCTGAAAAAGTTTCTCATCCAGGCCAGATTGCAGTATGTTCTTTTAAATCCACTGATAATTTTGATTTGTCCATCATTTTGTTTTCACCAAGGGGTCTGTCTCTGCAGACAGCTCTGTTTTGGTGTGTGAGTTTGCTGTCACTCATGAGTCGACCTGAGGGGGGCGTGGGGCTGGCTCAGGCTCGCTGCTCTGAACTCAGCAGAGTGTACAGTTTTGGCTCAAGTCACTTTCCTGTGTGAGATACCCACCTGTGATGGACCAACAGAGGCATCAGCTTCCTAGTAAAGCTGGTTTTGGTGTGGAAGTGACCATAACTGTGTATGCTGGGACAGTAAAATATGGCACATGCTGTTTAACAATGGGTTCTTCAACTGAGTTCTCTTTGCTCAGAGTCCAGGCTCCTTTGCCAAAGTGAAGGACAGTGCCAACTCCTTGTTAAAAGCAGCAGACTATTCCTCCTCAAGTGATGAAGCCAGCAGCAGCAGCAGCAGCAGTGATGAAGATGACACAAACCGCACAAGGTTGGCTTGATTACTATTATTATTATGAATAATAATAATAATAATATTCTTGTTACACAGTTCTAAATACTTAGAAAAGCTGGCATGCATAAATACTCCCCCTCCTTTGAAGTTGCTATCACTCATTTGTGTCAGTTGTAATTAAGCAATTTAATTGCATTTTAATGAACTCCTGGGGGTAAATGTTTGCTCCATCAGATGTGCACAGCGTAATAATATGCTTTGATGACTTGCTGCCCTGGAACAATGTGGAAATGTCTTGTTTTAACTGGATATACAGGGTAGTGCTTTTACAGGGACTACTTCATATTGATCTACATTTACATGGAATTTTCATGAAACGAGAGGGAAACAAAACTGTAAAAACTGTTTGCCTTCATGACAAACACAGGTTACACTGGAGAAAACAAGGCAAATACGATCCTTGAGTTCACATAGTCTGTTCACTCTGGGAGAAATAATTGCCACTGAAAAGTTGATTCCTTCACCTGGGCTTTTTATAAAAAGGAGGGATAGTTTTGTAAAATGCGTTGCATTTTTAAAACTGACATTCTGCACAACTGCTGTGGTTTCCAGCTGATGCTGTGGCTTGTCCCACAGCTGATCCCACCTGCGCTTTGTCTCTCTAGCTTTCCTGTTTATCTTGCTGGTTTTATGACTGACATCTTGTGGTGTTATACCTGTCATGTAAGATGTGTATTCTGCTGAGAAACAGTGGAGCAAGAACAGCTTGCTACTCCAAGAGAAGGGCATCAGGGGGTCACTTGGCCACCCCTGCTGTTAGGAACAGCAAACGGAAACACTTTTTGGTACTGGTGAATGAAACTCCTGGTTTTCTTGCAAAGAAACTTCAGTTTAATTCGGGTCCTAGGATTTACTTTGAAGTGCATCCCATATGAGCTCTCTGGGCTCTTGCTCTTCTGACAGAATTACACTATCAAAAATGCAGTTTTGTCAGGTGTCAGGCAGAGATGCCCAGATGCCCAGATTTGGAGCACTGTTGGCAGGTTAGCGTCTGGGCTTGGTACCAGTCCTTTCCCCTGTGCTGCTCTGAAGAGGTAGATTTTTTTGTGCATGCGTATGCTCCTGATTTGCATTTCTGAAGTTCATTTTCAAAGCTGAGATGAGGAGAAGGAATGTTAAAAAAAATCTTGTAGCTTGTTCACTGCATGTGAAAGAGCTGACTTTCACTGTGATGCCTTTGTTTTCCTACTGATCCTCTTCCAAACCACCTTATTCCAATCTGTAAAAAGTTTTACTCACTCTAGGTCATAGAATTCATCCTAGACCTCAGGAAGACTCTACATAAAAATATGGATTTGCCCTGTAGCAATGACTTTGCTGTTTAAGTGTCAGATTGCTGTGATTCTTGCATGCTGTAATGATTTGAAGGAGTGTTATCAATGCCTTTGGAACTCTGCATTTGTTATTTGCATCTCCTCTGTGTCTGAGATTCACCCATCCTCTGGAGAGGTGCAGTTAGCAGGATGCTCCCTGTCACGTTTACCTTCCTGTGCTCACAGCCACTGCAAGAGCCCCTGTAAAATCAAAGGTATAATCTTGCTATTATGTTCACCTTGGCTGAACATCATGTATATTAAAAGATACTTCAGGAAGTATATCCTGATTGCTGCCAAGTAAATTGCAAAAAGGATAGTGATCTGACTGAAAGGAGCAGCCAGTGTTGAAACTGCATATTCTGGATGAAGTGAAGGGTTTGGGGGTGTTTTGCTCTCTAAAGCATGTGACTGTAGGATCTGAAGCCCTTTGCACTCTGGAGTGTTTCTGTGGGGGCTGTGGCTGAAGCACCTTGGGCCGAGTTTTAATGGGCTACTGAAACCAACCTGTGTTTTCCTGTTCCTGCCTGTGCTGTGGTACAGCACCTGATGTCCACACTCCTGTTTCCTGAAGGTGCCCAGTGACATACACTTGTGACATATGCAAGAGAAGGAGCTTCCTCTGTTCTTGGATGAATCCTATTAACTACCCTGAGAAGGTGCCTGTCTGAAGATGCCTGACCAAGGGCTTGCTGTGTTTCACCAGTAAAGCAGCTTCTGGCCTTGTTTTTGTTTACAGTGAGATGAGCCAGAATTCTTCCTCACACACTCCAGTTTTTTGTTTTAAGGGAAGAGTGTCAGTGTCTGTGATCCAGAGTCTTACCTCCATGTTTAGCACATCTATTCCATTGATCTTAGTTCCTCCTACTTTATGGGGAGCGCTTCCTCCTCCAGTGCCTGCAGTATGCCCCTGAAACACTGAGTATCCTGGGACTCATTTGTATAGTTCAGTTTCCTCTCTCTGCTCTTTAATTGCTGTTTTCTACCAGCATTTGGATGAGGTGGATGCAGGTGCTTGCTTGGCTAGGAATTACTTTCTCCCTCTCCTAAGTTGGAGGCTGACATTGTTTAAGATCAACTGCTGTTTGCTTCCCTGTAAGAACAGGTCCTGGCATTCACCATTGATCCTAATCCACATCTTGTCATTCCTTATAAGTTTAGTATGCAAATATTTACCCACTCACAGAATGGGGAGACAATCCAAAGCAAAAAAATAAACAAGAAAAAGTCCCACAAAAACTTCTACTCCTACACACCCATTTCATATCAGTAGGTCTCTCACCAAACCTTCTTTGTTATCGCATGGGGCATCATCTAAAAGATAAAAGTACTTTACAATCTGCTACCAGTTGGCACATAGCACTGTAGAGCACTGTGGATTCACACTGGCTGAATCCAGTCAGTTTTATAATTACTGGAAAGGAGGCAAAAATGTAACAGGCTTAAATGGATTGCAGTAAAAAAGATACGACTATAAATAAATAAATGGGATAAATAAATCATTTGAGGTAGAAGTGTGCAGAAATGGGGCCAAGACATGTTTGAAGCAGTTCTACTTGGGTGAAAAAGTTTAAAATGCAAAGATACCTCAGGCAGTGCAGGAAGCAGTGATGTACTGGGAATTCACAACAGACACTTGCCTTGTTCTCACTCTTGCTTTTGGTATCAGCTTTTGATGACTGTTGAGGATGGGATGCTGGGCTAGAGGGGCTCTTGGCCTCAGCCAGTCCAGCAGCTCTTGCTTTCTTCTGTCTTTCTGTGCATTGGGACACATTTTCCGTGTTTCCTTTTAAGCTGAGGACGTCCATGTTTTAGGAACTAATTCACAGGATGAAATTCCAGTGTAGCCTGTCCCAGTAGGCACTGGCAAAGAGGTCCCTGACAGCAGCACATGGCAGAGCAGCTGCTGCTCTCTCTGGAGAACAGGGTGGCTCATAATTACACCCCACAGGGGAATGTGTAACAGGAGACCGAAGTTTTGAAGTAGGCACTTCGCAAATGACAGCTTGAGGGACTTGCCTGAGCTATGCAGTGTCTGAAAGATGATGGATGAAATGCAGGGAGATGAAGGGATGTTCCCTGTCAAGGTGGGGAGAGCTTCCTGCTGTGTGTGAGTGGTCTTCAGGCACAAGCCCATTCAGGCAGATCCACAGACTAATCAGCTTGCTTTTGTACAAGAACCTTCGAGTGTAACTATTGAATGTTAATTATGTTCACTTTTGAACATGGTTATGTGTAGTTTTTTCCTCTTTTTTTTTTCTAATTTTTTCCCCCTGAAGTAGTTCTGTTCATTAATTGGAGTTTGTTACCAGGCAACTGCTGAGCGGCAGAATTGCAGATTTCTCAAGGACAAGGGTACCAGATGGAATTGAACTGAAACCCCAAAGCACCGTGGCAGAACAGAAGGTAATTTGGCTATTTGTAAGGGGATGGGTGCAGTGAGGGGGAGTCAGGTCATTAATGTGCATGATAAATGCCATATCCATTACTTCATGGGAGAATTCTCACTCTGAAATCCTGCAGTGTCATTGGAAATTACAGCTATAAGCCTTAGAAAAAAAGACTGTGCAGTTTCAGGTTTTATGTTTCCTGTAGAAATGCCTTACATTTAGGTACAAAATTGTAGTTCTTTATTTGTCCTTCTTATTGACCTGTAGTAGTTTCTGATGTCAAGGTATTTTGTGAATGCACTGGGCAAAAAACACTGTTGGTTATTGTTGCTGGGCATTGTTGCTATTTTTTTAAATCTTGACTTCTTTTTATTCCAGTTTAAAGTGAACTACCTTCTACTGCTTAAAATATTAGCAGAACAGTGGAAAACCACTATCTCTCCCTACTGGCTTAGCGAAAATTCTTGTGTTCTCATATGTCATGTTGCGGTTCCTTCCAGCTGTAGTTTCTAGTAGAGGCTTCCAGTCATGTGGATTTTCCCCTGTGATAAATATTAGTGCAGAGAAGATGAAGAGAGACAAAGCAGAACTATGTTCTTTGTGGTTGAAAACAAGAAAAAAATTACAGTAATAAGATTTGTACTTGGTGTCAGGGCCCTTTTCAGATGTTTGTGAGTGTATTCTCACTTCACAGATAGGAAAAATGAATCACTGTGAAACTGGTGTTTTCTCCAGAGCTGTAGCAGGGTAAAAAGAAAAAGGATTTTTCTTTACCTCTCATGTCTCTAAACTCCAGACCAGAGTGGTGACCCTCCTGCCTGGGGAGAGAGTTCCACTTGGCCTTTGTCCCACCATCCTTGAAGAGAAAAGACTCTGCTTTGGAGGAAGAAGTATAAACAGGGCATAAACCAGTACTTCTCTTGTGGCAAAGCCAGCCCACTGTCTCCCTTTTCCCCTGATATCCTGGTATTTCAATTAGGCTGCTTGAGGGAAGGGAGAATGTTGGGGTCTTTGAGGCCTACACTCAGGATGAGGGAGGATGATAAAGAGTTGAGGTTATGTATTTTTGTGAGTTTGGAGAAAAGAGGGAGGGAGGGGGAACAAGCAGACGGCTGACACTTCTCATAAATTTCTCTGCTGCTGTCTAGTCTTTTCCCCCTTTCCCATGGAACCACCCATCCCTTCCTCTGACCCCTTTTTCACCCACCAGCCACAGCCACCATGAGTCTCCACGTCACCTCCAGCATCCCTTTCCTTGTCCTATGAGTATGAAATGCTTTGAAGTGGTTAGGGTGTGTCCCCTAAACTGCCCGAGTGATTCAGATGAGGATTTGGTTTGGTTTAGTTCAGTTGAATGTGATTGAAAACTGAAATAAAAAGCCCCATTCTGGCTTCGTTCCCCAGTCTTAAATACTGACTTGCGTATTTTGGGTTCAGCTTTTACATCTAAATGAAAACATAAAATGTATTTCTAGAAATCAACCTCTGACTCCATAGATAATGCTGTCAGGGAAAGAGTTTGTGTGGAACCTCACAAGTTCTCAAGTATTTCCATGGGATGCTGTAACGAGGTCTGCAGAACCAAATGACACTATAGTGGAAATGCTGATGCTGGGTCCTACTAAATGTTCTTTTTCTGGAGTAAGGTTTCCTAATTCAGTAAATGGAAAGTAGCAATGGGATGAATGGTGATGGGCTTTAAACTAAATGCAGGTCCAGAACCAAGAAGTGCCTTCTTCTGTCTGCAGTATACAAAGGTCAGGTCTGAAACTCATTAGCAAATCATTTGACTTGCTGTCTCTGAGGCTGAAGTTTCTTCTTTTTCTGTGGTGGATGTAATGTAGATGAAGAATATTTGTGGAGCACTTCAGAAGTAAACCCCAGATTTGTCATCTCAGATGTTTGCCATACACTTTGGTATTTAATTTTTGGTTTTAGTCTTGCTGTGGGGTTTGTCTGTAAATGATGTATCACAGAGAGCACTCCTCCCCATGTGCTCATTATTTATCATCCTGATTAACTGGAGTTGCAGAGTGCATTGGAAATAAACTAAATGTGGTGTTTAACTGTATGTTCTCATGCAGGATCACATTTTAGGGAAACAAATTCCAAATACCCAAGAAGGCCTTTGGAGCATAAACAACCAGAACTATCTTCTGCCAGATCTCCTCCAGCAAAGCCAAATTACAGACTCCTCTGTGAGCCCGCCACAAGTGCCACTGACTTGCCAGGAACCTCAGAACAAACCTCTGACTAAGGTAAGAGATAAATTACAGATTGACTGGATTGAACTCTAGTGTTTTTCAGTTCCTCTATCCTTTCTCTTTTTACAGTAAGTTTTTTCACTACATCACTTCTTTCCTTTACAAGTTTTATCTAGGAGGAAAATAAGAAATCTTGAGCTGCCTAGCATATTTTTTTGTTACACTTATTTTCCCTCATCTCCTTCTCTGCTCTCTTTCTTTATTAGCTTTTTTTCTTCTCACCTTTTGCACAAGCTAGAGGACTCAGACCCTCTGCTCCTTGCCATGGCAACATTCTGGTGTGTCTTTGCTCACTGTCCATGGCTTTCTCACACCCAAGCACCATGTGAGGGAGCACAGG
Organism: Sylvia atricapilla; assembly: GCF_009819655.1. NCBI lineage: Eukaryota > Metazoa > Chordata > Aves > Passeriformes > Sylviidae > Sylvia > Sylvia atricapilla. The sequence goes on along the minus strand of NC_089174.1, from coordinate 9,791,589 downwards.
GGCCAGGGCAGCCCCAGAGGGCTCTGGCACTGCTGTGAGCATGGGCCTGTGGGGAGAGGTGTCACTAGAGGCAGATAACAGCAGTAGGGGCACCACAGGGTGTGTGCCCCAAGCACTGCCTGCCTGAGGCAGCTCTTGTTTCTCTTTGCAGAGCCCATGTGCTGAAAGCCCACCTGCCAAGAGCAGCACATCCTCTACAACATCCTTCACATCATTCATAGATCCAAGACTTCTGCCAATCACCCCTCCCACCAGTCCAGTAGGACCCTCCTGTAGTTCTTGTGAGTATGCTTTACTTTTGCATTAAAATGTTCCTCCTGTTTTTTTGTTTGTTTGTTTGTTTGTTTGTTTGTTTGTTTTTCCTTTTTTCTCTCTCTTTTTCATTTTATTTTTTTGGCAGGTGTGGAAATGGCTTATTGCTTGGAAATGAAAACTCTGAGTAAAGTCTTCTGAAAGTGGAACTTCACATTACTGTGAATTTTCATTGTACTGCTTCTGCCCTTCTTTCAGATGTGGTTTGCTGTACTCTGCTGCTGTTTTACCACCATGCTTTCTCAAGAATGCTCAAGGAATTTCCCAAATGTTTTTTTGTGGCTATGCAAAGCTCTCAGGGTGTTTTCTCACCCCTCTGGGGTTTCTTTCATTCTACCATGAGCAAGGTGGTTCAAATATGAGCTGCAGCCAAACACTCACATTTTCCAATTGCGTGTCTTTCATTCCAGCATCTAGTTCCAAACCTGAGCCTGTCAGGAGGGAAAATGCAAGGAAGGGCTCTGTTGTCAACGTCAATCCAACCAATATCCGCCCGCAAAGTGACAGCCCAGAAATTCGTAAATACAAGAAGAAATTCAACTCCGAGGTCCTGTGTGCTGCTCTGTGGGGTAAGCTCTGAGTCCTTGGGCAGGTGTGTGGAGGGAAGGCACAGCAGGAGAGGCTGGCAGTGTCTGCTAGGCAGATTTCACAGTTGTGTTGCCACTCTCCTGGCAGAGAGTGCTGGAGTGGATCCCTGAGCTGATACCTGTGTCACTTACATGGCTCTGCCTTCTCAAGGATGAGATGGCAAACACATGAATTACAGCTGCAAAGGACTTTGTGCATCAGAATGAAAAAAAGTTTTGATCAAGCACCAAGTTGAAACTATGCTCATTGGGAGAGCCAAAAGTTGTAAATGTTTCAGCAGTTTTTGGGCTCATGAGACTCATCTGAGCTGCACATGGGTACAGCTGATCACAGAGCCCTGACCCAGTGGAAGTAATCCAAACACAAAGCCTTTTGCTGACATGTGTGTTAAGTATTCCAAGGATCCAAAGCAGGTTAGGTCCTTCCAAAAGCTTGTCTTGCTTAGTTCCTGCTGTCACTGCTTATTCTGAACATCACTAAGCCATTGTTTACACTTACATGCTTTTTACAGGGTCAGCTTCACATGTTGTAAAACCAAGATACAGCAGTCAGACCACTCTCAACAGCTGGAGACCTTGTCCCAGTCACACACTAGCTAAACTCTTGAGTTATTTTAACCATCTTTCTGCTTCAGAGGAAAAGATGTATTCTATGGGACTCACCCAGCCTTTTAGCCTCACTTTTTTAGCCTGGAATGGCAAGTGAATGAAGTAGATGGAACATTACCTAGAGCAAATGTAGATTTCCAGTTTATAGCTTCACAGATTTTTCGTAATGTGGGTTTGTAGGAATCAAAAATTTTAAATTAAGAAGAGAGCTGTGTGGCAAGGTGTGTAATTAAATGTGCATTGAGGCTGAAGAGCACCAGGTACTTGTCAGAGCATTGCCAGTGGAGAAGGGTGCTTATTACAGCAGGACACCTTATGTTGTGTCTTTAGAATCTGCTAATTAGAAACATAGATGTCATTCCAGCCAAACACAATTTATGACATTCTCTGATGTCAGCAACCCAATGGAGCCTTCTTTTCCTTAGCAGCAGTCGGATTTCAGATGGATTCACTCCTTAATTTGGCATTTGAAGGCGTTTTCCAAACCAGACTGTTTTGGAAACAGTCATGCAGCAAACAAACCTGCACGTCCTTGTAACACAGTGCTTCTTCCCACAAGTTTGGTGCTCCCATGATTTGAATGTTGTATTTGGAAAAAGAGACTTCGGGGAGGGGATTTTTTTTCTTTTTTTTTTTTTCTCTTTTTTTTTTGTAATCGACAGGGACCCTTGGAGCACTTAGTTGGGTCTCCTGTATCACTGCTGTAATGGTGCTGAACTGGGACTTTTACTCTGGTCACTTTCCTGAGTTTTACTCTGGTGCATTCCTGAGGTGACTAGGTTCACAGAATGTTTTCCTTTCTGTTTAAATCAACATAGACTTCAGCAGAACTACTCATTCTTCAAGTTCCATAGGTACACAGGTGTTCTGCTGAGTAAAAATTCTAATGATGAGATTTTTATTTTTTTTTTCTGGGAGGTCATCCACGGAGCAACAGAGAAATTATCAGGTACCATTAAGTGAGATGAAATAAAAATTGGTTCTCAAAACAAAGAGCACTCACTGACCTCTGAATCATTAGGTGACTTAATGCAGTATTTTTTTCATCTATCGACAGGAGTAAATTTATTGGTGGGAACAGAGAATGGATTGTGGCTGCTGGACAGAAGTGGGCAAGGAAGAGTTTATACACTGATTACAAGGAGACGGTTCCAGCAAATGGATGTTCTGGAAGGACTCAATGTGCTAATTACTATATCAGGTTGGTTCAGTGGCTAAAAGTATCTGACCCACGTTGGGGTTGGAGGCAATTAAAAAGAAGAATTAGGTTATAAACTAGGTTGAGGAATTTCCTCTTTCAGAAAATCACAGGACAGTTATTCTTGTTAATAGGAAAACTCTCCTGAGTTTTTAACATTTACACTCCCATTCCACAGTGGCTTTGGGGCAGTTCATTGCCTGGTTAATGTGTGAAATGATTTCTGGGAAGTACAGAGTGTTTCATATTCCTAAAATGAACTGATTCTCTGCAAGCTATATCTTGTCACTTTTCTTGTTTCTATGGTGGGTGAGCATCTATCTAAGTGCTATATCTATCTCATGATTTAACCTCATCCTGTGTTCAACAAGAGGTGTGAGCAGTAACATGAGAGTGACCTGTATTGCGAAAGCATCAATAACATTAAGTGGAGATTTCAACCTCTGCTGGGAAACAGTTTGGACTCTGGCTTTATCATGGCTGAGAGTGGCCTTAAAGTATGCACAACACATATCAAGGTCAGAGGTCTGGGTCCAGCTTATCTCCAATCCACACTCATCATGATGTGCAATGGCAACAGCTGTTTGTACCACACTGCCAGGTCCATGTGTTGCTGGGACATAACAACGTGTCATGACAGCCTTCTCTTTGGAGTAGTCTGTTAACCAAAGGTACTTGTGAACTAATACAACAAAAAGAGTGATTCAGATGAAGGATGACAAAATAATTCTCACCTGGAAAGGCTTACAAAGGAAAAATACCTGCTTTGAATGAAGACTGACAGCTAATTAGAACTAAATGAAGAGGTTATTCAAAGTGGCCGTTGTAGGACATGCCTGTATTCCAAGATAAACAGTGTGCTGGTTTCTGATAATACCTGCATCTGTAGAAACCTGTTCTTTGCCCAAGGGAAGAATTTTAGTCAGGTATGAAAATCTTGCATGAAGTTTGAGTCACAGGGTAATTGCACATGTGCCCAGTGCCATAGGATTGCTCCTGTGCAGTTCCCCCTGTGTATTCCCATCACCCTGGGCACTCCCTTGTGCCCTTGCTATGTTCGCTCAGCTTGTCAAGGTACAAAGACCCACTCAAGGTCACAAAACTCTGGCTTTTTGTAAGTGGGGAAGAGTTTGCAGTTCAGGAAGTTAAAGTGTTCTGTCTCTTCTTGCAAATCCCAGGGAAGAAGAATAAGTTGAGGGTGTATTACTTGTCATGGTTAAGAAATAAAATCTTGCGTAATGATCCAGAGGTGGAGAAGAGGCAAGGCTGGGTGTCTGTGGGTGACCTGGAAGGCTGTGTGCACTACAAAGTCGGTAAGGATTTCCTGTTTTTTTTCCTTAGAGAGATGCTTAATCATCCTCTTTTTGCATCTTGTAGCAGCAGCATTTTTCAGCTTTGTTTCAGGATTGTATTGGGTGAGTATCTTGTGAGTTTTTTCAAGACTCTGTTTTACATGGCAGGTCCCTTTGTCCCTGTCATTTCAGGCAGCATCTCTCCTTGCAGCAGTTATCAAATGATGTTATGGCTGTTCCCTGTAATGGCTGGAAGGAGGGAGTGCCAGCCACAGTCTGTGCTCAGTCCATGGTTCAGTTTTTTTGTCGTTACTTTAGGTTTTAATTGAACTAATGTGTTCCACCTCCTCAGTTTCCCTCTTGGCCCTCGGTAACTGCTAAGAAATTTGGCCTAGTTCAAGTCCTAGTGAATCATATTTGTAGGATGTCCTTAGGTAGATCGGCTCATCCCTTTCTCTCTCATGAAAGATCCAGATATACCTTTGTTTAAACACCCTGGAAATGGTACCATCTTGCTTTTCTTTGGCTCTCAGGCAGTTCATTCTTGAAGGTCAATGTGAGGATTGTGATAATTTCCATCATTTAACTCTGGAGGGTGGATAAATTGGCACAAGTTTTGCCTTGGTGAAGATGATGCGTGAAAGTGGCACTTTCTTCAAAGTCAAATAAGACCATGATACAGAGGATTGCAGGAAATGTGAGGTGGCTGCTTCTCATTAATACCTTGCTTGACCATTTTGGCTTTAGAAGTGGCAGGGGTTAAACTTAAGAAAGAATGTGAAACAGATGTGTGTTGTTACTTTAACTGTGATTACAGCTAAGCACCCACATATTCCACTTGACTTGCTTATCCTTGGGTTTGGTGCATTAAAAAAAAATCTACAAAATACTTTCCCTAAAATCAGGCAAATATTTGGTAGGAACTTCTTTGTTTACATATGACAAGCCACTCCTGCGATTTTCACAGCACAGCTGCTGCTTTCCCTCTTGGTGAATCTTCTCGTATCTTGGCCTTTGGTTGTACAGCTGTTTTTCCAGGTAGAAAAGGATAAGGGTGTACTGTTCTGCATTTTGGTGGAGTTTGCTAGGTTTTCTTGTTCTCTGCCTGTTTGAGATAGCATCCTGTTTCCAAATGTGTGTCTCTGGCTGAGTGAAAACACAATGCACAAAGAAATCTTAATTTTCAATGCATGATTCTTCATTTATTCTCAATGGGCCCAGCATGACCTAAACTGTCTTGGAGAAATTGCTCATCTCTTAAACACTTACTCATCTCAGAAAGATGGGAGTCCTTCACCCATACAGCACCTGGGAATTTAACCCACAGATGAGCAATGAAATGAAAATACATCCTGCCAAGTGTGACAGAATTGTTCAGCCAACAACCACCAGTCCTCCAACAGTAGTTTATTGATAACCAGTAGTGGTGAGGTGCGTTTATTCTTAAAAAATCGAGTAGGTTGGTTTAGCTGCAGGGTCAAGACCATTTTTTCTGAGTAGTGAGTTGGTTTTTTTTCATCACTATATGAAAAGGAATGTATAAATATTTGTAACAGTCATTTGGTATTACTGAAAATAAATGAATTGTATGTTTCCAGTCAAGGTATTGTCACTGGTGATATTAAACATTGATGTCCAGAATGCATTAGTCTCCCTTGCTGGATAATGTCTACCTCTACAAGTAATCCATTTAAATTATTTCATGTGATGAGATGGTCTTTGATTTAAGTGTCTGTCTGGTATCTAAGGAATTGTTCTTGTATTACAGTGAAATATGAAAGAATCAAATTCCTTGTAATCGCTTTGAAGAACTCAGTGGAGGTTTATGCTTGGGCTCCAAAGCCTTATCACAAATTCATGGCTTTTAAGGTGAGTGAAACATCATGTTGGTTCAGATGTGTCACTGTCTCTCATCTACTCTCTGCTTTTGTTTTTGTTGTTTTGTATAACATTTATTCTAGCTAAAGATAAACTGAATATTCTTTTAAAGAAAATGTAGTGCATTTGATGTACTTTGGAGAAGGCAAGCATGAAGCTGTCACAGTGGTGAGTATTAGATGTGAATAATTTGTTTCTCTCTACGCCAGCCAAACACAGCAGGTGCTGTGCCAAAATGTGCATTTGAAGTGACAAAACTGATGTTGATTTCCCTCAAAAGGGGAGGAAATTAGGCACAATGGTGGTCAGCCTACTTTTTGCCTAGCCCATTTCTAGAGTCTTGATTTCTTTTTCAAACCACAAATTAATTATCCAACTGTCCTTACAATTCAGTGGATGATGGATACTTAGCTCCTTAAATGTAACCTCCTATTTAACAAAAATAGCTGTCTAACTTTTGAATTTTGGGAATTCTTAGGATCCTAAATGTAGTTCTGCAAACAAACAGTTCTATTGTGTTACATACTGCATTTTTCTTTTTTCCAGTCCTTTACATCACTTCATCACAAACCACTGTCAGTTGACCTGACTGTTGAAAATGGGCAAAGACTAAAGGTCATATATGGCTCAGTAGTGGGATTTCATGCCATTGATGTGGACTCTGGATCTGTGTATGACTTGTACCTTCCAACACACGTAAGAGAATCCAAAAAACTACATTAATGCCTTTGTTCTTTGGGCTGTATTGTTGATGATCAGGTTAAGAGTTGGGCTATTTTTCAAAAGAATGATTAGTGGCAGCTAATACAAAACCACTTTTCCCATAGTTTGATAACACTGAAGTCCTGTTTAAACGCTTTTATCACATTTAGAATATCCATTTTAGTGGTTTAATATCAGAAAACCTATTGTATAGATGGTACTATTTTTTAATTGATTTATCTCAGAAATTTCAGACTTGAACAGTCAAAGACACAATAATATCTACATGAATTTAGGTGACTTTTACAGTCTGCCACTGCAGACAGCAGAAACCAACTTCAGATTGATCTTCTCGCTATTCAGCTGCTCCTGATGTCAATTCAGAAGCGGTTTTACATTTTCCTTGTTACTTTCTCATTAGATTGTCAGTAAGTTAGCATAAAGGTGTTGATTTCAGGAGTATGTGTATATCCTGCATTGTGTCTCTGTTTGAGGTGATGGTGATCAGTAAATTCCTGCTTAAGCTCACATGCCAGCAAATTGCCCTGCAGAAGTGAATGGCTGGCATGAGGCCGTTTAATATGAAGTCTTTGCTATGGTGTTAATATTTTTGGATTTTTGTTTGTTTGCTTATTTTTTAGCTATTCTAGATAGTTCTTTTCAAAGCTGTGAGTCCCAAAAGCCAGAGAATCTTGGGGGCTTAGGTTCAGCAAACTTGCAGGGTCCAGACTGGCTCCAGTCTAATGGGAGGCTCCCAGCAGAGAAATTTCTGTGCACACTTGAACCTTCCCTGAAGTCAACAGTGCTCCACAGGGGCTGGGGCTGCCATGGCCTCCTTGTATCCCCAGACCATGTGTCCCAAAGTTATGCTTGGGAGGTCTAAAGAAATCTCATCCCAGATCTGCATGTTGCAGCCTGTGCCATGAATCCATCTATTTTTTAACTTTTCTCCACTCTCAGCCCCTTGTTTTCAACTCAAATGAAAACCCACTCCTCCTGTGCAAGCCACTTGATCACTCTGCTGCCCTTGCAAGCCACAGCCTCCACATTCTGTCAGATCTGTGTTCCTGATGGACGTAGTGTGTAAGGTTGTCTGTTAGATTTATAGACTTCTCTTAACTGAAAAATGACTTTTCTAACTATTCTAACTGTTGAATCACCTACTAAAGCCTTGTACTGATTATTTCTGTGTTGTTTTTTTTTAAGGTATTTAGTATTTGTCTTGTTAGAGGATTTATTTAATCTGACAGTAGCTTTGTTAACTATGCAGCAGCTGTGATGAATTCACATCAGTTTGTAAATTGAAGCACGGTACCCACGTGCCTGTCTGGTAGTGGGTTGCTGAACAAGATGAACAGTGACTTGTCAAAAGGATCATTACCATAATTGCCCAAGAGAAGAAAGGCAAAGGAAAAAAGTGAACTTTCTTAGAGGCTTTACTTTTTCAACAGGCTGCAAATACAATTAGGTACCTGATGAGAGAGATTTCCCAGGTGACTGCCCTGAATATGTGGGGCACCTGAGACTGACTACACTTGTGTGAGCTCTCCAGCCACAAGTTAGCACGGACTAAAAATATATTTTCCCTTCAGAGTCTTAGACCTGGAATAAATCAGCTGCTAGAGCAGCTCTATCTTTTTTGATATTCTATGATTTTAAAAGAGCTAGAACTGGATAATTATCTCAAGGAGCTTTGTGGTGGCGACAGCCCAGACCATAACAGGCTGACTTGGGATACTCTTGCTTTCTGGTAGCCTCTTTTCCTGGTTCCCCACCTCTTTCTTCATCTCTTACCTGCTCCGGTCGCTCATGCGAGTCCCAAGGCAACGCATTAAAATTGCTCTGCGGCTCTGGATCCCTGTTCTAGTGTTACGGATAGTTGTTGCGGAGGCACGGAGTCAAGTGGGTGGCCTGAGTGTATTCAGTTTGGCAAGTACAGCTTCAGTGCTTCTTTTACTGTTCGTTGTGCCCTTCTGGTGTGCATCATGTCTGTGCTTGAGGAGAATGAACAACCTGTGTGTGGCTGGCTTGTGAGAATGATGTAAAGCTCCAGTCATATGCTTCCTATAAAAATATTAATTGTGGTGGTTTAATTTAATGTTTAACATCCTGTTTCGAGTGGCGCTTTAAACAAGGAAATGCTTTGTTACTGTTTTTTTAAGGCTGTCCTCTTTTTCTTTCAAAAATGCTTTCATAAAACCCCACCTTCATGGTTGTGTACTTCACCTTTGGTTTTGGTTTTTTTGCTTGGGATATGTTGGCTTCTGGGAGAGATTCGTGTGAGTGAAATGCACTGTTCTTGTGGCATGAAGAGGTGTGCCCAACAGCAGTCAAATGGGCAGCTGTTCGTAGTGAAGGATGTGGGAAGAAAAGAACAGAGTGAAAAGGTCCAGGGAGCTTTTTACAGCAAGATAAATATTACTGAATTTGCAGGTTTTTAACTTGTGAGTGGGGATAGGAAAATATCATGGAAAGTGAAAGCACTGATCTCCTGGAATGTGAAAGTTGCTGTCCTTCCTCCATCTTCTGAAAATGTTGTGAAATCAAATTTATTTCACCTTTCTCATTATTTATATAATGCAGGTGTTTTGTGAGTGACTAAGTAAATATTATTGTGTCTCAATGGCTTCATGGCTTCTTGAAACCAATTAACACTGGTAAATTTAAAGTGAACTGTTGAACATTAATTTATTTGCAAACCTACTGTCATATTCAAAGGCGGGGAGAAGGGGAGAAAAATCTGTTTCAGAGACTTACTAGCAAACTATGCAGTGTCTGAGAACGGGCATTTCTTTCACTTTCCATGAGCCAGGAGCTAGTTCTTTTTATTGCTCTGTCAAGCTAGTTAGATCGATGTCATCATGGAAATTGCAGTCCATGTTCTGATATAAATCTTAGTAAAATGCAATTCTAGATCCAGGGGACAATCCATCCACATGCCATTATCATCCTCCCGAACACCAGCGGCATGGAGCTCCTGCTCACCTATGAAGATGAAGGCATCTACATTGATATATATGGGCATTTCACAAAGGAGACTGTTCTGCAGTGGGGAGAAATGCCAGCATCTGTAGGTATGTATGAAAAATAGCTCTTTATTAAATACAAAGTTCTGCTGCATGAAGCCTGACTTCTTTATGAGGTTTGTATCTATGTGAAAATGGTTGTATGGCACATAAAGCAGCTTCTGAGCAAACCAGATGTCTAAAAGAGTAAACAGATTTATGGGTGTTTTGTGTTAACAGAGCCCATGATTGCAGTAGGGGCTTCCCATTTGGACCACAGTCTGTATTCTTGTCACACTGTTTATTGCATCACATATTGACTATACAGACAGACTTCACTGAGGAAGCAGCTTCTCACCAGTTTCCACAGGGAGAATTATGTGAATTACAAATGGGAAAAGGTGTTGTGGTTGTTCATAGCGCACAGCGTTTTATGTAGAAATTCACAGCTACTGAGGGGTCAGTTACTGAAGAGGTCTGTAACTGCTGTCAAATGGCCGCTTCATTTTATCACTTTAAATTCACAGGGCTGCCAGTCCAGGATATTTGTGATAGATTCTTAATCTCCCCATGCTTGCAGTTGGCTGTGTAGGAGGAGATTCTGGTTGTACTGGAGCCAGGACAGCTGTTCGTTTCACCTTTCCCATAGGGCTTCAGCCTAACAATATGGGGAAAATGAAGAACAACACAGCCAGATTTTTGGGTTTATTACTTGTTAGTTTTAATTTCTGTCTCAATCCTGTTCTTTATTTTAAAACAAACATACCAACAAAAACAAGCCCAAGACAATTAGACTGCACAGAAGCCTATATTGGCTTGGAGGAAACTGGATATCACAGTGAAAAATCAAGGATGTTCACTTTTTTCCTTTCACTTTCACCTGAGTAGTTTTAGGAAAAGCCTGTCTTTGGGACATTGTACAAACCAAATTTGACTTCTGATCGAAATCACATTTCCAATGAAAATTAACCTAACCTATAAACACACAACTTGAATTTCACATAAGGGCCTCTATTAAGTGTTATTTTAATAGTTTTACCACTAACTCCTGTTAATTTTCTTAATCCTTTGATATATCCTTGGCTGCAGATAAAAACATATGAGGGAAGTGTGAAAATTTGTTATTTGAATGGCCCAGCTTAGGAGCAACTTGACAGTTTCTTAAAAGATACTGCTTTCCTGGGATTTCTCTACTAATTTCAAACCTCCTGAAGCCTGTATGAGTGTATCCCAATTTTCACTCTCTGTTGCAGAGACAGGAGGGTCTTTCATTACCATCAGGGTGCTCTATACTCATCCTTCGCTCATTTCTTGATTTCTTTAAACAAGTATTTTGAAAAAAAAGTTTGTAGTTGGTGAGAGTATTTTGATACAAAAAATAAGAAATAGTTTGTATTATAATCGATGGATTTAGGGCAGGGAATCTAAATATATCTTATTCATAAATTGGGACCTCTGTGACCAATCTGTTAATAAGAAATAGGAGAGAGGAAGCTCAAATCCTATGGGAAATTAAAACTGTGGAAGTATTCTATGTTTAATCTGAAAGATGTACATATGTGTAGGGCTAAATATAAATATAGCTGTAATGTTTTCTATAAAGGAGATTTTAAAAAGGCATTAAGAAACATCAAGTTAATAAGATTTGGGAGCACTCTTGCCCTTTTGTGTGAGTAATGAATTATTTACAGTATGTAGCCATAGAGGGTTGACACAAACCTGGATATTCCCAGAGGAACTAGTAAAAGTCTTTATTTCCTTTTCCCCGTACATTTTTGAAGCAAGAAGACTATTCTGTAGAGAAACAGACAGTGTTACCAAAAGGTGGTTAAATTACTGCCTCAGTGCTCTACAACATACCAGCTGGAAGCATAGGATATTTTTATCTAAAGCTGCAGTGGAAGGTGGACTCAAAGTAACTATTCCCAAGGTGCTCATGGTATATGAGTTCCAGAATAAGACAACTCTATTCTGAGTATCTGTTTTCAGTTCATCTCACATGAAACACCTCTGAGAGCTCCCCTGTGGGAGGATTATCAAGACTCAGTACTGACCCTTGAATTCACAGCCTGCTACCCTCTCCATGTATAGATAAATCCTTATTACATGACAACTGTGCAAATGGTGTAATGAGACCATTTTGTTTGCATGCTGTTTCACAGGTGGAATTTGGGAAAGAATTTTTTTGATTCTGCTACACAACTCAGATTTTTGCTACCTGTACTTAAACCTGCCATTGTCAGTTGACAAGTTCTTGGTATATTGGCCAGACAACAGAGCAGCAGGGCTGAACTTGGCATATCTGGTTTATTGTGTTCCTGTTTTGAATACTGCCTGGAGGTTAGATCTCTTCAGAACACAGCAGAAGTGGTCCAGCAGATAAGCTAGAGCTTGCAGCAGAGACTGATGAAGTTGTTGCTGAGAGATGCAAGGAGCCTATCAAATTAAAATCTGCCAAAGGCACAGATGTAGACACAGCATAGTGCCACCTGGAGTGTAAATTTCATGTAGTGGAAAAGATCAGGTGGCTTATTAGTTCTTTCTTGCTAGACCTATATGATCTATACTAAACAGTGTAGCCACAGAATGGTTTCATGCTGTTTATATAGATACACCTGCTTTTCTTCCACCCCCCAGAACCACGGGGTGCCTCCGTCTCTCTTGTGCTCAAAAGCAAAGTTTGAGAAGGTTAATGTGATGTCACTTGGTACAAAAAAACAGTAAAAGTTTGATTTTTTGTATCATTTTGATGTTCCTCACTGTATGTGTGGTCTGGGCTTGCTTTTCAGATACTGTAGACTGCATGGGTGCTGCCCTGGGCTCATGCTGCTACTGCTGCACTGTTCAGAAATGTTAATGACACTTTCTTCACAGCAGACAGCAATGGTACCCTGTTGTACAGCCTGAAGCATAAAGAAAGGATTTTAAAATATATTCATTTCATGTGCTTGAGTTTTAGAAAATACTCCTCCTCTTTTGCAACTCACCCTTGGTTGCTCACTGCTGCTCTGCTTTTAAAATAGGTTGATTTCTTCCTCTTTCCTTATGACTGGGGTACGGGAAAGAATTCTCTTGCTCTTGGCACTAGTGGCAGGAAGGCCTTCATTGTGTGCGAAGAATAACTGAAAGTCTTCTGAACAGATTTAGGGGAAATTTATAGACTCTGAGGAGACTAAAATCACAACACTGTAACCAAACCGTATGTGTTTCCAAGGAGGTATGATTTTTATACATTTGTTTTAACAATTATAAAGCAAGGATTCCAAGTTAATACTGAATCAACCCTGCTAGAAGTACATACAGCTACATGGGCATATTGCCCTTATTTTCTGCTATCCTTCTCAAGCAGGATTGCAGGCTATTGCTTCCGGTATCAATCTGTACTGAAAGGTCAATTTTTAGACAAAAACCTAAATCAACAATGAAGGTTTTAAGAAGTGGACCTTGCTCGCACTAATAATGTAGGGCAGACATGCACTGCCCAATGAAACTAAAATCAAGTCCAGTGCACACATTCCCTCTAAATCATTTTAGAGCACCAGAATTCTTAGACTAATGAAATAACAATTGATAGTTGAGCAAGAGCAATTTCTGAGCATTGACTACCAATAAAGCATAACTAATGTGATTTTACCTTGGAAGCCCATACAAGTACCAGTTAGAAGGCTTTCACTGAAACTGTGCCTAATTTGAAATCTGTGGTGTTAACTCCTTCATCACTATTCTGATTTCTTATTGCCAGATTTAAAGAGAATGTTGTAGTAAGCTTCCATAGTGCTCTAATAGCTTCTTTTTGTTTTGAAAATATTGCACATATTATAACCATTTGGTTTTGGAAATATTGTACCAAATTAATCATGCTATGTCTTAGATTCTGAAGTATTTAGGTTTCAGACTAAGTTGAACTTCATAGTAAATGCAAACCTAGCTTACTAATAGGAACAGAGTACAGTGGGTACAGGGAAAAGTTTTCTTGAATATGAACAGTTAAAGGATGAGAGGCAAAGATGGGTACAAATTGCACCAAGATACTAGGAAGAAATGTTCAGCCTTGAAAGTAGTGCATTACAACAGGGGCTTGGAAAGGTTATGAAATATCCATCAAACCATATGTGTACAAGGTCCCGAGTAACCTTGTCTATTTGGGCCCCACTTTGGGGCCAGCAGTTAAACAAGATAGCCTTCAGAGGTTTCGTCCAAGCTTTTGTGAGTATAAGATATACTAAAGTAGTTAAGATTTATCTTTAGAGTTCAAAATAAGTTTGAGAGGACAAACTGAAATTTAGTTAATATTCCTAAGGCTTTTTGTGTAAACTCAAAATACAAATAATTCAGAATATATTGTTATCAAAGAAAAATGCATCAGATCTGTAATTAACATAAATGAGGCAAGAATCAGTCTTTCAGCTGTTAAATAGTACTAATAATTTTTCTTTCTTTTTTTTTTTTTTTTCCCTTTTCTTTTTTTTTTTTTTTTTTCTTTTAGCTTACCTTCAGTCCAATCAGGTCATGGGCTGGGGAGAAAAAGCGATTGAACTACGCTCTGTGGAAACAGGAAATCTGGAAGGAGTATTTATGCACAAGAAAGCACAGAAGCTAAAATTTCTGTGTGAAAGAAATGACAAGGTACAGAGATGACTACAGTGTGGTGACTTAGCAAAAATGAGTAATAGCTGACTATGAGAGACCAGTTCATTTTGGTACCTTTGTTATTGGTTATTTCTTACCTTGGTATAACTTCCCTGTTCAAAGCCAGTGTAATCACTGATCCAACAAAGCACCCATTATGGATATCCGTTATGGATGTTGCACACATTCCCACCACCAGCTGTTAGAACTCCCTATTCCACCCAGCCTTCACTGCTATCAGTGATAACAAATAAAGGCATTGTGAACTGCACAGCACCACAGGTGGGGCGGGTTAGTGAGTGAGCCCCAAAGATTCCCAGCTACAGGACTGTGTCTCCTGGGCTACTGAAATTACGGGCAGTTTAGAGCAGTCATCATGTGGAAAGAAATAAACCCCAACACTCTTAATTGCAGACACCAGGGTATGAATAGTCAGGTACGATTTCTTGCGTATAGCAATTTTGGTAAAGGTTCTCTGAAATCTGTTTAGTCCCACTATTGTATTTAGAAAACTGAAGCCCTTAAATTAATTATTTTTAAAGGCTCTTGTACATCTTTTCAAATAGGGAAATAAATACATTTTAAAAATGCAGTTGTATCAGAAGTACAGTTTCACGTTTAAAAGTTTCTCTTGGGATTAAAATTCAATTGTGATTTATGTATATCCTTGTATTTGGGACTGTGGCATTCACCTTTCCTATACGAATAAAAATATTTTCATAAATATAAACTGACAGCACCTTATTTTTTTTTTCTTCTTTTTTTTTTCCCTTTCAAGGTGTTCTTTGCATCTGTACAGTCAGGAGGCAGCAGTCAAATATACTTTATGACTCTCGGTCAAAATGTACTATTCAACTGGTAAAGCACATCAAAATGAAGAAAATGAATAATTCCCTGTAGGTAGCAGTGTAAAATTCTCAGAGGTAATACACACAAATTTGCATTTGTTACCTATAAAAATGTTGTCATTATTGACTTATCAAAATTCATGTTCTTTCAGCCCAGAAAGAATTCCATTTTCTTGTTGAAGTATTGCAAACATGTTTAGTTTATCTTTCAAAATACATTGCAAACAAAGATTGTATTAGGAGACTTTAGTGAAGAATGTAGCCAATATAAAAAACTCCTGTACTCTGAAAAATGGACACTTTCACTTTCATAGGTGATGTAATGTTGATATCTTGAACTGAAGTCACTTTTTATGGATAGCAACAGCTGTGGGTAGATAAAAACCACAGTTGGAATCTATTTTGAATTGGGTTTGGGCTCATTTTTCAGTTTAAGCAAGCTGTTACTGTGTCACCAAGATGAACTGGAATGACTTGTCCAAGCCTTACAACAGTGAAAGAGTAACAGTTTGTGGTGGGTCCCAATGCAGACAGGGAGGCTTGAGGGATCCTCCCGTGTGCTGAGTGGACAGGTGTGTTTCAGTAAAAGTTGTCAATTCTGAACATGTGCCACATCTGAGAGACTTTTACAAATGCAGTGGAGGACAGATTTTGTGTTTGTCTCAGGGCTGGATTCCTGAGCTCGTAGACACTGTAGGAGGTATTGTAAAAACAGTTTAAACCGTCTGTCAAAATTATAGATGCATAAAGCATTATGAAACAGAACCTGTAACTTCTTTTCACACCTGGGACCCACATTCACATGAATTGATTTAAAGGCACTACCCATGTATATAAATAAGGGGATAAGCGCAAGCATTTTCTTTTCTTACTTCTTTCTCTTTCACATTAAGTCTTTATGTATTTGTATGTAAATACAATCTTTCCACAATGGATGTTAAGATTAACAAATGTATTCTTAATATAGTTATGAAAATATCCAAAGAGTTAATCTATTATAAATAGAAAATATAAATAATTCCAGGTGCTTTCTATGCTAATTACATCTAAATAAAGCTGTGTCTTCTAGTGTTATTGGTGCCAGTGTTTATGCATAATCTCTGTTCTCAGGGGCTTATAAGTTGGCCATAAAACTATAGAGATATAATATATATATATATATATATATACACACTATATATATAATCATGTACTATGGATCAGTTGTAGGGTTTAATGTAATCCTCATGTAGCTGATTTTTGGATGTGCTTTGAAAATGTAAAGCATCAAATGTAGTACAAAAGAGCTCATTCCAGACATGATACAGTAGGGATAATGCTGTGGGCACTAGTTCCAGTGCTTGAAAATAGGTATTTTTACTTGAAATATTTGATGGTGATATTTGACTTGAAAGGTGCTGGGAAAGTGTGTTGGAATATCTGGTCATCTACCTCAAGGATGATGATTCTGTGTTGATTAAGAGGTCAGGAATAGAGTTGTTGGAACTGGTAGTTGTGCTGCCCAGTACATCAGCTCAGGTGCTGGCAGTGCTGCTGTGACTGACAGGTGCTCAGAACTGCTGTCCCTGTGTATGTCAGCAGGGAATCAAAGTAGGGGATAATCACCCTTCCCCCTGTTCCCTGTGCTGGCACCTCACTGCTGCAGGCTAGTCAGAGGTGCCTGCACTGTTGCTGTTATGTTTTTGGCTATATGGAGGACTGCACTTTCCAAAGTTAATAACCTAGCACTTTTCACAGTCACTAGCTTATCTCAAAATGTATAGTGTTTTTTAATGAAGTATCTTCCCTTTAAATCTTTAACTAACAGAAAAATAAGCCTAAAGCCATACTAAAAAAATACAGTTAAATAGTCAAAAGTGGTTCTTAATGTGTGAGAGTAATTAGTTTGTGTGCAGACTTGAAACCTGACTGGAAACTGCTTGGGCGGAGCTGTGTGACAACAAGAGCTCTGTCTGGTTGTAGTAATGTTCCTGCGTTTTGCCAGGGCCAGGGTTGGGGCAAATGAGCAAAGCCTGGATTGTCTCCCTGTGCTGCTGAGCACTTTGGACTCCTTGCATTCCACTCACAAAACAGGGGAAAAAAAACCAAACAACCAACCCCCTCCAAAAAAAAACCCAACAACAAAACCAAACAAGCCCAAATCTGTAACAGAACCAGAGATCAAAGTTACAATTACTGGCAAAAAGTAAGTTGCAGACAATCAACTTACTTACCAGCAACTTGCTTGCTTTTGACTTAAAAGTGTGAGAGACTGTGAAGGAAGAACTTTCATTTTGCACACAGTAGGCATTGCAAAACTTGCAAAGCTGCTTGTGCTATAAGTAATCAGTGATCCAGGCTGCCCTGTAGTATTTTTTAAAGTGTGCATATCTCAGCAGCCCTCTGCATTTTAAAGGATGGCTGTGAATTTTTCCCTGCCCTGTTCTAGTGTCAACAGGTAGGAGGCAGATACTTTCCTAATGTTAGAGTCTAGTTAAAAAGAATTTAGCAAATAACAGTGGGGATTTATTACAATAACCCATATTAACAGATATGCAAAGAAGCAAATGTGATCAAACTTGTTAAGGTTTACTGTAGCAGAGAATAGTGACAATAAGTTGACACACTGTGAAGAAGTTTAATTCTGTGCTAAAAGGGAAAAAAACAACCCCAAGCTCAAGTTAGGGAATATGCACTATTATATTGGGATTGTAATTACTCGTTCTGTTTCTCCCTATTAACTCTTTCTTCTTTCTAGCTATGATTCAAGGCAGTGAGTTGGATTTTCATGTTCTATTTACCATAAAAAAAAATTAAAACTTTCCATGTGTAATTATGGAAAGCATGAGGCACCTAGAGGTGAATGCTTTTGAAGGATTTAGAAGTGGCATTGCAAACAGCAAATAGCAACTGGATGCAACAAGGAGAAACCTGTGGCATTGTCTCTCTATCAAGAGATAGTCAGAATGGTAGAAGATGAGAAAGAGCCTAGACATGTTGAGAAGAGTAACAGAAGAAAGAGGAAGTAACTGAAGAGGAGGGAAAAGCTGAAGAAAACGAACAAGAGTAGCCAAAGGGGAGGGAGTGGTTGTCTGGTGCAGCATATTGCTGTAGGAGGAATACTAAAAATTAAAAGATGTTAAGGAAAAGAAAGCAGCCAAAGAAATGGAAAGGTATCTGAAGTGACTAGGGAGCACTGAATGAGAGAGTGTTTGGAATAACTGTTCGGCTCAAAGCAAAAGTACAATGGCCAGAAGAAAAAAATCCAGTAATCAAGGTTATCCAGACATAATTTTAACTATGCAAAATGTATATCAGATTTGCAATTTCATTTTGTGAGGTGTTGCACTAGCTATACCCCTTCACTAACTTCTAAAACCAAGAAGTGAACTGCTTAATATGTTTTTCTAGTGATGTCACTTTGACATGAAAAAATACTACAGGGGCAGAATGTTAAGGATCCATGTCATTAACTCTTTGGTACATGCAGTCTCCTAATGGCTGGTGGTGCTCATAATGTAGCATTTGCCAGACAAGATTGTGCTAATGCTGCAGCAGCATAGAAATCTGTGTATGTGCCTGCTTTCATTTTAGGCATGGTGAACTCTATTTTGCAGCCTGAACCTGGCACATGACTTTAAAACCTGGGAACCATGCAAGTTATGTATGTACACTATGTATTGTTCTCTAATGATGAAATTGTACAACTGAAACAGAAATAAAAATACTCTGAAAACCAAAACTAGTAAAACTTGTAATGATTCTGTTATATTGATATTGGCTGTTGTAAAAATCATAAAAACCTTTGTTACTGTTTTCCAAATCCAGTCACTGTTCTTAGGGAAACACCCGTATCTGCTTGTAGGGACAAAACAAACATATATCCTTGTATGGGTAAAGATGTTCAAGTGACAGTGTGAGAGTTCAGACTGACAGAGTGCTCCTAAGGGTGACAGCCAGTGCTGTGCTGTGTGTGCTACTAATGAGCTTCAGTGAACTTCTGTGTGTCTTACACAAACAACCAGTGGCATGAGGGCAGTGGAGCTGCAGCAAAATGATAGCTTGCAGCCATTGATGCTACAAGAACTGGCTTTTGTGCACATTAGCCTGAGTGCCAGGTTAGCCCAAGTCACTTTTTCAAGGTAAGCTCACGTAGTCTCTATTGCCACTGGAATTGTTTCTCCAAAGGCCATCATAAAAGTTGTCTTACAAGTTCAGTTCCATATTTTAACAGCTGTATTTAAGTTAAATGAAGCAAACCTGTAGTCTATAGAGAAGATGTCTATAGATTTTAAAACCTGTGCAGTAAGTCAAAGTTCCACACACCAAAAGTGTAAGAAATTTTCCTGCTGATAACCCATCACTTTTTTAAACTGCCTTTCAAAAGTGCAGAGAGCTGATTAAAGGACATGGGGATATCAGCTGAGTAATCACCCAAAATGTTACTTCAGCGTTACTTAACCACTTCTGTTATTTTCCAAGAAGATTTAACAAAACCACTTAGGAAATAAGATGAAATGCATCAGAAAAACTTTTCTATTTTTGTCCTGAAAACACTTTGTGGTGAGCAACTTTTACAGTAAATTTTATGATCTTGCACACCAGCTATTTTTTTAATCTAGAGCATTACTTCTTATTCTTTAGTTCCTTTCATTTCTCCAACATATTTTAAATACAATATTTAATGGAATAAATCCTCCTATTCAGCATAGCTCATTCTTCACTGCCACTGCTTTAAAGGCTAACTACTGTTTTCTTAAGGTGTGTTGTATATAAAAGCTGAGATACTTGACTGCTTATTGTCTCTGAGAATTTGAGACTATTGCTTAACCAGAGGTGAACACAAGTCTTGTTTAGTACATTTGGTTGTAGGCTATAAAAATCATATTGTCTTCAATGGGCTGCTTACACACCCTGATGAAGCAGGCTCAGAATAACACAAAGCCTTCAGTTGTTGTGATGTGATACAGCCATCTGCTGATGGCTCCTCTCCAGTCACTGCTGATTCTCTGAGTGTTTCTCAACTTCCAGTTTCTAATACAATCCTATCAGTCCCACTGTTCAGGTATGGTAGGGAAATCACATCTAGATGAACTCACAGACATAACCAGTTCTTTAAAACATGCTGTTCACACAGTCAGCAAGAGATTTACCTTCGTTCCAATTTTGAAATTGGTATGTTAGCTGGACCTCTGCTGGTGAGAAAGAAGGCAGCAGGAGCAAGTTCCTAAGAGAAGGAGCTGTTTTATATCTGAATCTGCAATGCACACAGATTTATCCAGTATAAAGTATTAACTCTGCTATCAGTCCCCATCAGTCCATTACAACTCCACAAAAGCTTCATCTTGAATGAATGAAACCACAGTGACTCACAATAACAAAATCTGGCAACAAATGCACATGTAACAATAACCTGAATATAAATAAATTTTGTAAATCACATCATGAGCACAGACAAAAGTGGAGATAAGCTGGGAGAAGTCCACAGATTTCCTTATTATACTCACAGGATGTTTAATAACTTTAAAAAGAGTACACCATTGTTCTCCAGGTAAGGTTTCTATGTGATGTGAAATCACATTGTGTGCAAGCTCATTGAAAAGGTTTTTGGGTCATGTTAATTTTTTAAACTGTAAATGCCGTTTTATCAGTTCACACAACAAGTTGTATGTTTACTGGGGAAGAAAGACACCATGTGGAAGCTTTACCCAATACTTGGCTTCAACATAACACAAATTACAGATTTGTTTTAAATTTTTTCATTAAAGGATGCACTGTGACATAAAATACATAATTTCATATAATTCCTAGGGAATTCTAAATGCTGGCATAAGCTTGTGCTTTATACCCCTTTGTTTAGATTTTGAGTCTGTTTTAAATGGTTCAGACAACACGTTTTCTAATTTCCCCATGGCAAATGAACCACAGTAACAAAGGCAGTAGACTAAGAATACAACTGTTCTCAAGCTGGAAGAACTGCTCTTGCCAAGCACCTGAGCCAGCTCTGCCTAAGATGCAGCTGCACTTCTGGATTTCCAAAGACTATCTGGACTGGTGACACTCTAAAGACTGAAGTTGCTGCTCTTCCTAGTGTTTGTGGGTGTTTTGTTTTTGTTTTTGTTTTTTGTTTGGTTGGTTGGTTTTTGGGGGGGTTTTTTTTGTTGTTGTTTTTTGTTTGTTTGTTTTGTTTTTTGGGTTTGTTTTTTGTGGGTTTTTTTTTGTTTTGTTTTGTTTTTGTTGTGTTTTTTTTTTGTTGTTTTTTTTTTTTCTGTTGTTGTTTTTAATCCCTCTTTCCTCACTCTGTCCTGCTGGAGTGGCTGGGGTGGGTGGGTGTCTCCGGAGAGCATCTAGTCCAACACCCCTGCTAAAGCAGGGTCACCCTGAGCACATTGCACAGAATTTCATCTAGAACAGCTTTTGAGTATCTCCAGAGAAGGGGACTTCACAACTTCTGTGGGCAGCCTGTTCCAGTGCTCTTCTGCTGTCAAGAAATTTTTCCTTGTATTCAGATGGAATTCCTTGTGTATCAGTTTGTGCCTGTTGCCCCTTGTCCTGTCACTGTGCACCACTTGTTCCCATTCTCTTGATACCTGTTATTCAGATATTTGTGGGCATTGCAAAAATCCCCTCTCAGTCTTGTCTTCTCTGGTTTCAACAGGCCTACCCCCTCCACCTTTCCTCATAAGAGGTGTTTCCTCCAGTAGAAAAAAAATACGGGCGCTAACAAAGTATCAAACACAAAGTTCCTGATCTCAGTAAGTTTTCACAGGGCTACTTAGGGTATCAGTGAAAGTATCCCATGGCAGGGGGTTTGGAACAAGATGGTCTTTAAGGCCGCTTCCAACCCAAACCATTCTTTGATTCTATGATATGATAAAGAAGTTGATAGTTGGAGTGGGACAAGCATCAACAGTATAAATATCAGACACTTAGGAACCACTAGCAAGAATTTCTTCTGAAGATGGGAACAAGAAACAAGACTCAGTAGATTGTTTCAATGGCAAGATGATTATGATTGCCTGCACACTGCAACTATGAAAAACGCAAATACAATATTAGAAGCAGGAACAAGACTCTCCCAACTAGGAACACTCTGATGGCAAGGAAGAAGCAATGACGAGTGTTGTGCATCCATTTAAATGGAGCCAGGAGCTGGTGCCGCGGCACTCTCTGAGGGCGGCAGGGACCAAGGCGCTGCTCGGGGCCTCTGTCCCACCGACGGGGCGCTCAGACACCGGCGCCCCCGAGCCCCCGGGCACCGCCACAGCGCACACACGAGGGAGGCCGGAGCCAGCACGGGAGCAGCCGCGGCCCCGGCCTAGCGGAGGAACACCCGGGGCCGCCCGCCGCCGCTACCGGCCGCTTATCGCCGGCGACCCCGCGGCCGCCTCTCCCGCCGCTTCTTCCCCGGGCCTCAGCTTCGTCCCTGCTCCCGACCGCAGCTGCTCCCCGGTCGCCGCTTTCCTGTCCCGGTATCGCTGTCCCCGTGTCGCTGTCCCCGTGTCCCCGTGTCCCCGTGTCGCTGTCCCCGTGTCCCCGTGTCCCCATGTCGCTGTCCCCGCCCCCGCCCCGGCCGTTAGCGGTTTGAACGGCGCGCGCGCGCCCGCCCCGCCCCCAAGCGCGCGCGCGCGCGATGGGGGCGGCGCCCCTGCTCAGCCATGACAGCGGGAACGCGGCGCCGCCGCCGCCGCCACCGGGCCCGGCAGCGCCCCGGGCCGCGGCTCTCGCCCGGGAGGGGCGACCAGGACTCTGTCATGCAGGACCCTACCCCGGAACGCGCCGAGGAGAGCCGGGCGGCGGCCCCGGCGGAGGGCGGCGGGACCGTCTGTCTGCAGCGGTTGTTCGAGGAGGTGCAGGGCTCCTCGCAGCTGAGCGCGGCGCCCGCGGAGCCGCCGGCCGTGACGGTGGTGGCGGTGGAGCGGTACCTGGCGCAGGCGCCGCCCGCCGCCCCCCCCGCAGTACTGGTACGACGTGACGCTCGCGGACGGCGCGCGCCGGCACCGCTGCCACCTCGCGCCGCGCCTCAACGGGCTCGTGCAGCGCGCGCACCTGCGGGCGGGCACGCGCCTCCGCCTCACGCGCTGCTCGTACCGCTACGACGAGAAGCGGCTGAACCGCGGCTTCCTCTGCCTGGAGGCGCTGGAGCGGGCGGGGGGCGCCGCCGCCGCCGCCCGCACCCCGCCCGACGGGCACCGCCCGCTCCAGCCCCTCCGCGGGGACAATAGGCACTACCTGCCGCTCTGGAACAACGAGGATCCCTATGGAGACATGTGGGTACGGGACAGGCCCCCGGTGCCGGTGGATGTGGACGGTAAGCCCGGAGGAGGCGGCGGTAGGGGTGCTGGAGGGATGCCCCGAGTAGCCCCGGGACGCCCCGAGGAAGGGGCGGTGCCGCTCTTGGCCCTTTGTTGGGCGACGGGGCCGGGGAAGGGTCGGGAGCGCAGGTCCTGTGAGGGGCGGCTGAGGGGGCTCAGCCTGCAGGAGAGGAGGCTCAGGGGAGACCTTTTCCGTCTCTGGAATGACCTGACAGGAGGGTGCAGCCGGCTGGGGGCCGGGCTCTTCTCCCAGGCGAGCAGCGGCAGTGCAAGGGCGCACAGTCTGTCTTAAGCGAAGGTTTAGCTTGCGCGTTAGGAGGAGTTCCTTCACAGAAGGGGTGATTAGACATTTGGACGGGCTGCCCAGGACGGTGTTGGATTACCGTCCCTGGCGGTGTTGAAGGCAGGACTGGGTGTGGCACTTGGTGCCATGGCCCGGCTGACAGGGTGGTGTGTTTGGTCACAGGTTGGACCCAATGATTTTAGGGGTCTTTTCCAACCGAATTGATTCCGTGTTTACTTGTGCGGCTGGGCTGAGCTCCCTGGTATCGTCTAGCTCTGTTTGGCCCCAGTGGGAATGTGCTGCCCGTGTCACAGTTCACCTGTTCCTGTGGGATAAACCTGTTCCCCGGGAGGATGGTGAGGCACTGGCACAGGTTGCCCAGCGTTGCCAGCTTGTGGATGCTCCAGCCCTGGGAGTACTGAGAACCAGCTTGGATGGGGCTCTGGGTAACCTGGTCTGGTGCAGCATGTCCCTCCCATGGCACAGTGTTGGAACGAGATTACCCCTTTGAAGGCAGCCCCTGTGATTCTCTATTGCTTTGAGAGAGTTTTTTAATCTCTAGGAAACACTGACTGGAAACATGCAGCTATAGTGGTTGTGCCTCGTCTTCTGAGGTGTTGAAAACACTGGGTGCAGTGGTAGTCTCATGGCTGATCTGTGGGGCAGGATGCTGACACGTAGAAACTGCTACCCACAATGTGGTCAGTGTTGAGGGGCTCGGGCCATGAGGCCTGGTGAGGAGAGAGGTGTTAACAGGACTTCTGCACTAGTGTGATTTCCCTGTAAGCTGACACCTGTAATAGTCCTTCTGCTCATCTGACAACACTTCTGTGTCGTCTAAAATTTGTCATCACTCTCAATTAAAATCAAACAAACAATAACAACAAAACTATGCCGGGTGCAGATAGTTCATAACAGAATTTATTGGTGAATGGTATCAGCAAATGACCCTTTTAAAATGTTAGAAACATTAATAAAATAATTGTGACATCATGGTGCTTTACTCCTGAAAACTTACATATTCAGTCATGAATGTTCTTTTTTTGTCTTTTCTTTTCCCCACCCCTCAACCTTAGTCTCCAAACTGACTAATCTTGGTCATCTGGAAATGACATGGAGAAGCAGAGTGCATTTCCATCCACTTCTTGTGAGAATCCTTCACAAATCTAGATTAAGGTACTATGGAAAACCAGAGAAAAAAATGGATATGCCTTATCAGGTAAAGAGGGATAAATGTACTCAAACAAATTGCTGTAGGATATTTGAAAATAATTTTCCCATATAGTAAGCCCATAAAGTTATTTTATACCTATTTTGTATAGAAAATGCTGCCTTCACAAAAATGCAGAACTCTCTGCAGGAAATGCTGAATTTCATGATCATATATGTACAAACTTTAGTGGATGTGTTTCAGTTACTGTAGTTCATTTGAGTTTTTTGTGAAGAAAAAGATACTTTGAGGTTTTAGTAGTTTAACAGCCTAAACATTTCTGTTCTCTATGCTTTGACAGTTGGAGTTAGTATGTCTTGTTAAAAAAAAAAAATATTGGAATGATTTCTAGGCTCTGATTCTCTCATCTAGTGACTTTCAGATAGATTATTTTGCTGTAAAATTATTAATGATTTTTCTAATGTATTTAACTTGTGATAATTTTGTGTCGAACTTCTTGGAAAAGGAGACTGGAGGTGTGGTGGGTTAGTTTAAAAATCTTTTTTTCTGCTCAGTGATCTGTTCACTTTCAGATTTAGCATTTGCCCAGTTCAAAACTGAGGATTTTTTCAGCTCTAGTGTTCAGTACAAGTTCTGGAACATCCTCTATATCCATTTGTAACAGAGAAGTCGTTTATGAGTCCAGCACCTGTTACATTATCCAAAACAAATACATTCCAGAATGATAATAAATAAGATGACTGTATATTGTCTCTTTTTTTCCTCCAGGCTTACTTTGAGGTTGCTGATGGCTCAGGCATGATGTCAATGGTTTTGTGGAATTCGCTGTGTCCTGAGTGGTATCACAGCATGAAGGTTGGCACAGTGCTCCTCCTCACCAAGTACACCATCAAAACCAGCTACCCCTTTAAAACACACCCCACCCCAGGGGATTCACAGATGAAGAGATTTGCTACAATCGGTTAAGTATTGCAGAAACCTGTTTTGAATCAATGAAATACAGCTGGGCAAAGTAGTTTCCCATAGAAATAAATTAGAAAGTGATCATTCCTGAGACTAGTTGATAAGGTATAAATCCTTAATTAATACCTCTGAAAGGTGTCTGAGCATCCAGACTCTTGCTGTTCCCTGTTTATATTGAATCATGTCTACAGAGTTTACTACTACAATTAGTTAAAACCTGTATTTAAAAAATAAAGAAAAAAAAATCCGAGATATCAGGATCTGAGGATATAAAGATAGGCCTCTGGTAGTGAATTCTAATCAGATTCTGCTTCCTGCTTGATAATACACATACGACTTGTAAACTGCTCACACCTTTTTCCAGGTCATTGAAGGACATTATAACCTCATCTGACTTCAGATTTTAGTGTATACTGTCAGGGCCCACTGTATCTACACAGCTCCACAGAATAAAAAGTTGCATTGATGACTTTTGTGTGCTGAAATAGCACCACCATGAGAGTGTGTGTGTGAAAAATATTCCTTGGCTACAAAAAAGCATTTCCTTCCTTGCCAATTGTTTACTGTAGCAGATATTTAAAGGAGCTGTACTACAAAAATACAAGTCCTGCAATATAACAGTAATGACCTTTTCAAACTGGATTTTATCAACTTTGGGGTCATTTTCTCTCTTCCTTCACTCTATATGAACTCTTTCCCACTTTGTGCATTTATGCTCATAACAAAATGACAGTCAACATTCAGAAAATTCAAATGACTTCTTGAAACAATATGCATGTTGGTGAAGGGTGATGTGTCTACAACTTATCAACAATGACAGTTTCCTAATGGAGTTGCTACAGTGCACAAAAATAAGCAATGTTTTCAATGCCAGAAGCAATATCTTCCCTGACTGAAAAATATTTGTACTAAAACCAGATATCAATGTCTTAAGTATTTGTGATGACTTGGCAGGAGATAGAAATGTTAAGCCAGGCATGGAAATTTGTGAGGGAAGGTGATGACAATTACAAGCTAACCCTGAAAAAAATTATAATTGCCACACCACCTTCCTGTGCAAAGAAGACAGACTAAAATATGCTATCTAAGGTGACTTTCTCTATGGGCAAATACCTCTGCATTTTCATAGGCTTATTCACTCTGCACTTCTGATTTCTTACAAGCATTATTGGCATGGAAGTGGGAACAGAGAGAGAAAAATGGCCAACTCAGCTACTGGGATGTAAAGGGTAATAACTGTGTAATGGAAGAACTAGAAGTCACTCCTCTGGAAAGTGCTGTGGTGCGCAGATAAACTGCAAAAATATGTTCAGAATCTCAGTTCTTTGCACAAAACTGAGAATTTTGTCTTAATATGAATTCACATAATCCCATGATGCATGGATGGATGGATGGTGACTCTCGTCCTCTAAGAGGAGAGTCACAGGAGAACAGAATATCCAGAAAAAAAATCTAGAGTATTTGTAATATGAAATCGGTGCAACTTCCATTGCATTAAGGGCTTTTTTTTCTTCAGATGAAGGGAAATTTATTTATTACCTCACTAAAGATCTCTCTCTATGCCCAATGTGGGGCAATATTTCAGGTTTCAGTTACACTGAAATTGTTACTTAAGTTACAATTACTTTTTTTTCATTAATTTTCAATTTGTAATTCCACAAAATCCCAGCTTTCCAGTGTGTCCTTAGAACAGTTCACCTGCAAATATTGTACAATATTGTAGAAGGTATCTGGAGAATTATCAAGTCCCTGGTGTTAAAGGGTTCCCAGCAGAGAATCCTGCAAGGCACTAATGCTTCAGGCACATCCCTAGACTTCTGTGGAGTGATCTCTGCATTGCTGGCCCCTGTTTGCAGCTGCAGCATTGTGGGGCTTGCTGAGAGGTGCTGTTTCACAACCTAAAATCTTTAGTTGGAACTTAGTACCAATGCCTTGAATTCCACTGCCAGGCAGTGTGCACATTTCAGCATCACATATCACTGAATTTGTGTGCCACTGATGACAGCCTAGACTGACCTTAGCTCCTGACTCATCCTGGGGTATAATCCTGACCTGGGTGTATGAGTTACCTCTGATCTCAAAAGAATGAAACAGTTGAGAGATAGTTTTGATGTGTGGGAAAGTTCTGTTTCAAGAAGTTTTCTCAGCAATACTGTCCTAAAAGACCATATGCAAAATCACAATTGTCCTCCAAATACATTCCTAGAAAGCAGAAGCCTAGAGAATATCCCTAAGTAGAGGGTCTGACTTGAGGTAGAACACCTTCCTAATGTTGCACTACCAGGGTGAGGCACCAGATGTAATTACATTAACAGTTGTAGGCATTATTTGTACCTACTTAACTACTTTTTTGGGTGCATTATTTGCATAATCTCGTACTCAAACCCAAGAAACCTTATCAGAATCTGTCTTTTATAAACCAGCAGCAAGATTTGTCCTATTATAAGACCATAGGGTATTCTAGAAGCTGAAGCCATTCTTCCTGTATTTTTTAACCTGGTTGAAGAACCTTGCTTGCCCCAGTGCTCCACCATGTTTGTAATTTAGCATCTAAAGAGTTTGATTAATAAATTAAAATTTTCAGGTGCTGTAGAATAGGCATGAGAAGACCTTTTGTTTTCCACTATGGCCATGGTGTATTTCTAGCCTGTTAATAATTACATGAACTGGCATCAGATATGGAAATTCTCGTGTACTAGTTCTGTTTTACTTCGTTGTCTGCACATCAGTTTCAGATCTTACTGACATTTGACAGCTAAGCTAGTGTAAAAAGTACTTTGTATCTAATGAGTATGGTTGTTGGATTAGTTTCTGTTAAAATACTGTCTGTATTGGACTAATTGGCTCATGTAGGCAATTGGAAAGTTTAACATTATGGAGATGATAAAATTGCTTTGTTCTACCTGAATTCCCTTCTTTCATTTGATGAAAAACTGAACTGAGAGATTAATAGTTTCAGAGAACTTTTACCCTGGTTTCTTTATGGGTTGTTGTTATTTCTGTTATATTATTATTAAAACAGTGATGATGATGACAATGATAATTTGTATTCATGCTATAAATGTTACTGACGTTTTTTTTCTTTGTCAGAAATTAGCCTTAATGTTCGGGATCCTCCTACTGAAATCAGTATTATTCCAGAAGAAATGGTTAAGCCAGAGTGGGGATTACCTGAAGTTAAATATAGGTTTATCACAAGGTAAAATAGAATTTCATTGGTTATCAAGCTGGAATTTAAATTACACTATCTTACAGTGAATATTAATTGAAAATGCTTTTTGCAAAGTTTCTAAGAAAGCTTACCCAGCTTTCTTCTATTCTGATTTTAGGTCAGAACTGGATGACTTACCGCACAATTATTCCTGTGATGTTATTGGTCTTGTGACGTTTGTAGGAAGGGCTGAGCGAGCCAGAAAAAGAGGTTTTTCTATAAATATGACTTTCAGAATTTATCAAATAGTTTCTAAATTTCTAAGCAAATGCTTATACATTTTTTCTTAATGTTTGTTTATGTAGAACACAGTGAAGACTTCTGGCTCTATCGTTGGGCGCATGCCATTGATGGGACCTCAGACCAACCATTCATCCTGGAATTGTTTGCAACTTCTCAGCCAGATGTGTTTGAGCATATTCATCCAAGTATTAATTTCTCTATAATACTAATAATTATTTATAATGTTTTTCTAGTTCATTGCAAATTTCTAATTCTGAGATTAGTTGCCACTGAATAAAAAATGCCACGATTTATCTGCTCAAGCAGAAGATAGTTAATCAGAAACTAAAATTTAAGGATGAAAAATGGTTTAAGTATTTGAAACCCTTACAAATTGCAGTCTGTCAGTTTCTGTAAGCAGTTAAATGGACCGCTGGGCCTGGGGCTCCTCTGATCTTCTTCATTTCAGGTATTTCTGTTAAGAAGCACCTGGGCAACATCTCTTGCATCAGAGGCAATTAAAGACAGCAGCTGGTCAAATCTCTTGCTCCTCTTGACCTCAAAATACCTGGGTTTTTTTCTGGATCGAAATTATTTAAGAGGATTGAATGAAGAGAGAGATGAAAGTGGAAAAGCTTCATTTGTTTTTGCCCAAATGGCAGTCATCACCCAGCTGTGTTAGTTATCACACATAACTAACACATCACACTTAGTCTCATGAACTAACAGTAATAAATTTCAGACTAGGGAATCCTTAATGAAGGATTTTAAAAGAGCTTTAAGTATTTCTTCTTACCTTTTTTCTCCTCCAAGCACTTATCCTTTTTTTAACACTGGTTGGTGTTGATATGCATTTTTTTATATCATTTGATGCAGCACCAGCTGCACATATTCTGCTAAGAATATGGCTGCATTCATCTTGGGTGTTCTGGGGAAGTGGGAAAGAATGACATTACAGTGTTTAACTGAGATACTAACAAAAGAGTGAGTTTGAGCTCTGTTTAGAAGTTTTGCAATGGCATGTCATAATTTCTCATTTTATACTTTTCATCCTTAAGAAACACAACTTCTTACCCTACCCAGTGAAGTATCTCATGTTTTAGTTGTAATATCTATGCTGAAATTAAATTGAAGGTTTAATTGCGTGTCCATATGGTAATTTATAATGGAGACTCAAAACATGCATGAAACATTTATAGGGTCAAGAACTAAATTGTCTTGTTTAGAGGACTTAATAAAATTAATCCAGTGTGTGTCAGTCATGCCATTTTAAAATCAATGGACTGTCAGGAAAGAAAAACGGAAGTTTTTTTTTTTCTCCAGTGACGTACTTGGTCTGTACACAGATGAGAGTGATCCAGGGCCTCCCTCAGAATCCTTCCAAGACAGTTTACCTTACAACTTCAAACGAAAGTCAAATATTCATTACAGGTAACTTAAACTAGTTCTAGTTTTATGTAGTTCTTGCGTTATTTCTTTGGAAAGGGTATTTTCATTTTACAACAAAATAATTAGTGCAGACTATGAGGTAATAATGAAACATCATTGCAGAAAAGGAAAAGGCAAATGGCATTTTTGTGAGGCATTAAAATGGGTTGATCTTGTTAAAAGTATTTCTAGGTTAAGACATATATTTACTAATTCTTTCAGGCTGTTAATCTTTTGATAGGGTAGCAATGGTGATTACCACTTACTTAAAATGTAAAAAAAACACTTGCAGCTTTCCTATTCTAGGTGCTTTTTTGCCAATTGATTTTTTCTGTTATTTAAGGTCTAACTTTAGGTGTCAAATGCAAGTGTAGTCAAGAAATTCAAGGTATTAACTTTGTAAAACACTCTTGACAAAAGACATCTTTTGTACTCTCTAGTAAAGATTTTCTTGATTTGTTTTTTCTAGGTAGTGTTCAGGGGAGTTGCAAAGTTAGAACAAATTTCATTAAGCTGCTTTGGTTTTGATACCTGATTATTTTTGTTTTTAAAGGGTGGCACAAGGGCCAGCCATACACCAAGGATGCCAAAGTGAAAAACTTCATTCAGTGGACAAAATCACAAAGTGAAGCTGATCAAATAAAGAAAACTGTCATTGGTGGCTATTACCCTTTTCCACGACCTCCTGATAGCTTTTTGAAATATTGTAAAAACAACGAAGGTATCGTATATCAAATACCTGTAAGATTTGTGGCCTTTTTCAGTCAGCCTTACTCCAAGAAAATCTCCCTTTCTTGACTAAATGTTTCATAGGCTAAATCCTCACCTCACAGGAAATATCACACTGTTAGCTGCAGGAGAGCTGTAGAAGTTGACAGGAGTTATGCATGTACCCAGAAGTTTTACTCTGAATATTCTGCTAAATCAAAATTCAAAATAGTTATTCTGAGGGGTACCTTGAACTGGAAATTTCACCTGAAACAGAAATTATGGTGTCTGATAATGCATGCTAATGGATGCTTATGAGCTAAAAATGTTTATTATTTTAATTTTTTCCATGTGATGTGGATAACAAAAAGGTTTAGAATTATTTAAATCTTAAATTTAAATCCATTTAATATTTAGTTTAAAAAAATTCGTCTTGTGTCCAGAGATTTTGCTACTATGTTTCTCTAAAACTTGATTCTGGAAATTTCTTTTTTGCAGTTGAATCAGTTTTGAAACCCATAGGTGAAATAGGGAAAGAGATTGAAGACCTGCACTACAGAGAGCACAAGCGAATTGCTGTTCAGGGAATAATTAGTGCCATAAGATACATCAGCTATAGTGATGCAACTGAAGAAGCCCGAGGAGGGGAACTCATCCAGGTACCGTGTGTGAGAGTTAATGCCAAAGCAGCTTTAATTGTCACTGTGAATTTTGCATTTGAGTTCAGAACCTGATTACATTGTCTCTTAATCTGATTTTTGGGAGCAAAATTTTAAAAAGCAATGATTCAGTGCTTCTCTGAAAGTATTTTGGCAGTCCTCTGTAAAACTTGTAACTGTTTAAGAGTTACTAGTGTGACTGATAACCTGATGAAAATTGGAGTGTGGGAGAGGCAACTGCTGCAATGTGCTCACTTGTCACTTTCTAGACAGAATTTACCTTATTAGCATGATAAAATAATATCTGCTAGATGTAAGGTGACAGTTGGAAATTTGCAGGTTTTTGAGTTGATAGAAATAGCTTCAAGTGTATTGAAAGTACTGAAACAATTTACTGTTTTTGCAGAAAGATACTTCTCAGTCTCTTGGAAGTTCTGTGTCCAAAGAAGACTGTGTTGACACGGGAAAAAATGAAGAAGTTGAGTCTTTTCTGGAGCCACCCTGCACTCCTGGGGAGCATCAGCACCAAGCTCTGCTGTCGAAGGGGAGTTCAGTCAAGAGAAGCAGAGGCAGAAGATATGCAGAACAGTAAGCTCTCTCATAAATATGTGGTGGATCTTCTAAAAAGCATTTTCAGAAATTAGGCCAGAGCCCAGGCTGTAGAGGATACATGAGAAAGCTTCAAAAGCATATATAGTTGAATCTTTAAAATATAGTTACATACTTTTCCTAGGATCAGGTGATGACAGTTACACTGTCCGTGATAATGAAGGATTAATTACAGTAGGTCTACAGTGCTTTCTTCTGAATAATATTTATACTACTTTGTTGTTAAGCTCACAGATTTGAAATAGAAGTAGTTAATACTTGAATGAAATGTAGTTTAGTGACCTAGCTGTGAAATAAACAACAGTTACAGTGGTATGAGGAAATCACATATCTTGACTGAAAATGCAGAATCAGGCATACCTGTTCTTTAATTTCAAAACCACCCTATTTTTGATTTCTGGGCAATGGAGTGTACTGCATGTAGCTGTAACTTGCTGGCAGAAAGGAAAGTGGACAGTGGTCGTGTGCTAACTTAAGGGCTCAAAATAACTTATTATTTGTCTGATACAACTGTGTTAGATTCAAGAGAAAAGTAACTACTTGTGTAAGACTGCCCTTTGTTGCAAGATATGTGTAAAATCTAGTACACATACTCACTATTGAAAGCCTGGTGTATACATTGACAGATGGAAAGTTTCAAAAGTCATGCCAGTCACATCTGATTTTTTTGCAGTGGATTTCTCATACTACAAAGGATTTATTTTTCTCTTTTACTTTTCACATCCGTAAGTCATAATGTATGAAGAGAATGGATATTTAGAGTATTTTGAGGAGAAATTAAATAAAATATAATTAGGATTGAATGAAAATTTAGTATTAAGAAAACGTTGGTAAATAGAAGTTCTGTCTTGGCAGTGTTACAACAAAGTTGGTGAATTCTGTTCCATATGAAAAATTCCAACATTTGAGTGTCTTAGTTAAGTTCTGCCAGAAAGAAAAACATCAAAGTCCCTTGCTTTGTGAATTTCCATTTAAATAGATACTGAAAAATAATGGTGAATTTCCTACTTTAAGGGGAGGTACATCTGTTAGTCCTGTATCATCTTGCCCCTATTTTACACGGACTGTAAGAAGAAAACTTGGGTAAGTCATGTGAAATTAATTGTGTTGAATAGTTGCAATAATCAAACAAAAATACTCCGAAGTAAAAATTTTACAGATCAGGAATCTCTAAGGAATTAAAATGAACGAACAGATCAGGGTAGAGTTTATGTTTTCTATTCACTCGTCCAAACTGACTCTAAATATATCTGAAACAAAATTTTGGGTGTGTTATTAAACATTTTATATTGATACTGCTACTACTAAGGGCATATATAATAACAGAGGTTCATTATGGTAATTAATGGATTTTCTGGTTGTGGCTGAGCTGTGCATTTTCCCTGATGTAACAGAGGTATTAGTGTAGCTGTCTTTAGGAAGCCGCTCCCCTGGCTCCTTTCACTCCCCAGCACTCAGCTGTTGCATAACTCTGTTTGGATCCAGAGAAGGTGGGGGTTTTTTGAAGTCCAGATAGGAATTTCAAATCCAGTGCCCTGTCAAGTCTGGAACCTACTGAAATAACTACAAAAGTGAAATTAATGAGAAAACTGAATGAGTGCTTTTATTTGTTTACCAGGGGCTATAAGCTACTTTCCTTTGTGCATTTTGTTTAAGAGCCGTAAATTCTTGTCTCCTGTTCCAGACAGAATATGAGCAACTTGAATGTTTGAACTCTTTGGTGTCTGTAATTTAGGGTGTTTGTGTATTTTGGCAGTGATCTGGATTTGTGTCATGACTACATATACAGCTCAGTTGCCTTTTTGGTTTACTTTTAACATCTTTTCCTTTTCCCCCCTAAACCCAAGAATCATGTTACTAGGAATAGGGCAGGAGTAGTAATGAGGGAGCTGATCACAGTTGTTGACTATTTTGCTGGTGCTGCTCCCCTACCAGGCTGCCTGTTTTCTTGAAACACACTTATTGGAAGCTAATTTGTAACAGCTTTTCCTGTGGGATAAATGAGGCTCTTTTGAACCCGTGTCTGTTGTTTCCCAGACCTTTTGGTAGAAAGGCGTTTTCTAGGAGAAATGCTTACCTGGCTTTGCAGCTGTTTGTTAAAAGCACCACCTGGCTTTAAGGTCACAGTTCTGCAGGTGGTGCAGGAGTTTGCAGGCCCTTGTGCTAATCCATAGGAAAATCAGGAGGTTTTCCTTGGCTGTAAGGAATCCTGTTTTCTTTTGCTTGCTGAGAAATGTTCCATTTTTTCCTGGGTGGGGGGAAGGATGGGAAGAATGTCTTCTCCCCATTTCTTATAGGTGAAGCGAGAAGTTAAGGCATGTTTACTTTGTTCTCTGCTTTTCTCAATCTGCTACTCTCCTCGCTACCTGTGTGTCCACTCTATGCCATTAGTGCTAGAACCCCAGCTAAAGGAGGAGAAAGTCTGTGTTGGATTATGGAAAGCTGTTTCACTCTATATAATTCAAAGGTAACTCATGTATTTCTGTAACTAACTCTAGAATTGTGCTGAATTCTCCAACTTGCCAAAGAAAAATAGCAAGTTAGCTGACATACTTTAAAATTGCATTGTTTTCTGTTCCTTAGATGTAGCAGAATGTCAGCTGTCACTGAAATACTTTAATATGTTGATGAAATCGCAACAGTAGTTTTAACAAATTTTACATATTTCACAGAATATTCTGAGTTGGAAAGGGCCCACAAGGATTATTGACTCTAATAGTAGAGATGTGTTTTAAAGTACATATTCTAACTTAAACTATTCTGCATCAAGTTTTTTTGTATGTTATTTGGAGCACATGGTTGCCGTTTTTTGCTTTTTAAGCAGTAAGAGCTCATTTTGAGACTTTATTGACAGCTACAGTTCCTGCATTTCTGAGGCAACTTACCTGATTTTTAAGGGTTTCAGAAAGAACAAAGAAACTGGGCAATTTAGTATTACTGTTGATTTTATAGCCTTGCTAGTAAAGATCTTCAAATAATGGTACTTCTAAGCATTTAATTTACTCCAAAGTAGTTTAATTTATAGAGAATGAAGTGATTGTGAATGAGGAAAGATCAGGAACTTCAGAAAGGATTATTTTTATGTGGAACCGAAAAAAGCACAGTAGTTTTCGTGGAATTTTAATCTTTGTCGATTTAGCATGTTACCATGGAATTGCTGCACTAGATGTTCCCACTCCATACTGCTTGAAGTGAACTTGTTTGCATGCTTCTACTCTTGCAGTTTCACTTCTGTGTTTTTTTGTCATGTAGACCCTTTTGTCCTTTTTCCTTCCCATGGATGTGACAGCTAGGAAATGAGCACTCTATAATATAGGGAAATTCATCTTGAGGTTTGTATGACCAAAAGTTTCGCAGCGTGTGATATTTCCTTCACATCTCTTTTTCACATAAATCAGAATTTGACAGGGAGAAGTTAGAAGATACCAAAAATCAATTTGTGTAGACTTGTCAAGTTACCATAAAAGGCTGTTTGGTCTCTCTGTTACTTGCTGTGGTAGATGTGTTTACCGAAATGGTGTCAGAACAGATAGTCCATTTCAAACCAGTCTATAAAATAAGTTTTACCAGTTTTATCAGTGAGTGAGATGTTTTGTGGTGGTGTTTCGAGGCAGTTTACTTGCTTGCATTGTTTGGGTATAGCTGCAAGTTGTAACTATTTTTTTTCTAATTTCATTTATCACATTTAGTCCCAGGGCTTAGGAAATAGGTGTGAAGCATGGGACATGCGTATTTTCCCAATAGCTTCTGAAGATACTGATCTGCCATGTATTTTGATTGACGTTATTTTCAATGACAATACTTTAAAATAAAAATGACTGACAAGTTGAATAGCAATAAATCTGAAAGTTAAGTGTGCATCTATGCAAAGGATGCACAGGCTGGAAACAGCAAATCTGGCAGGGCACAAGTTCTTCTAAGGCTGGCATGGGCAAAATAGAGCGTGAATGTTTTGGTGTAGAGCAGCAGGAGCACATCGCAGTAAGCGAAGGATTTGAGTGGCCCCAGGTGCATCTCAGACATAATGGCTCTCAAAGAAGTATGAGAACCTCATACTTCTCAATGGCCTGTGTGTAGAGACAAGTAGTTTCCCTTACAAGCCGAGCTCGAGGCAGGCTGTTTACACATCCAGCACAAAGCAGGCCTGAGGAATAATGTGTTGGGTAGGTAGAAATTGTCCAGCTACAGATCTGTGAAAGAAGTGGGGAAAAATCATGGTAAGTTTTTTTCATATTTTCCTGAGGCTCTACTTGCTTTAAATCAGAGCCTATTCACTTCCAAAACTAGGTAATTGTAAAATAATAAAAACCATGATATCCCCTTTCCATAATATCCACTAGTCAGCAATATGACTTGGTTTAATCCTGTGCTGTAATGAGGAGAGAAGTTGGCATGTATCTAACTTGACATGTTTGTTTCTGAGCAAGCATTTCTTAACACTGTGCTGGGGTTTCATTTTATGTTTGATTTGACAGGTCCAAATCTCAAAAATGAAAATTGATTTTCTAGGTAGTAATTGTGCAGGTTATACTGCTTAAAGTGAGGATTCTTTTGTGCCTAGATTTGGACATCACAAGAAGGTCACTTCAGTGATGATATAGCCATGATGGGAATGTATTTCGTAAAATACGCTTTCAAAACTCAAATCCCACAGTGTAGTTCCTTTTATCTTTTCACTAGATACTATTTTAGATATTTTCATTTGTTACAAAATGCTGACATGAAATTTTCAAGCTAGACCCTAGTATAAAATAGAAAAAATTACTTAAAATCTTGCAAATCCTTATGAAATACAGTATGGTCCACTAAACAAGATATTCGGGTTTGATTCCTTTTTTACTGTCTGTATCTTGTAGTTATTATTAACTACTTTGGTAGTCTGGAATTTTAATGGTACCTTAACAAAGTCTTACCTGTTGCAGTTTTTTGTGATGCAAGATAATCAAGATAGTCCTTTCCCTAAGTTTTTTCAGACATCACGGTGAGTTTTATTCTAATAAGAGGAATGGATCAAAGAAGAAAAGGATAAATGGGCCTCAGAGCTTATGTTACCATCTTTGCTTGCTGCGTGGCTCTTTTGTTTTTCTCCTGTATAATACCCTAGGTAATTTATCAGAGATTGGTAAAGAATAGTTTCTTACCATTAATTCAAAACTATGGTTACAAAAAGGAAATCTTAACAAATACCTAGTTTGGTTCATTGAACTGATCGTTACAGCAGGACACTGTCCACAGGAAAATAGAGATTTGGCATTTCTGTCATTTTGGAGTGGTGGCATGGCTCCATTCATGCTGTGTTTCTGGGTGCTAAAGGGGATGACAGGACAGAGTAGCCGCATGCTGAGCACCAGGTTTTTGCGATCGAGTCACTCACTCACTTGTTGGTCACTTGTGATGTTTGGCCGTGTCACACGCGGTGTTTCTGCCAGGTGCCTCTAGAGGGCAGCAGACATCGGGCTGTGAGTGTAAAACCCTTCCCCATCCGTTTCCCAAGGCCAGGAATCGGGCAGGGCTAGCCCTGAGCTCTGCTACGCTGATTTCCTGAGCACGTAGGGTCTCGTTGTGTCAAGCTGTTATATACAACTGTCATTATAAGGAATCAGCTCATTCACTTGAGCTCATATCATTTATCACTGGAAATCTGTCTTTTGCTGCATTAACTTGAAGTTAATTAGGTTTAAGATAAATAAACATATGTATATGCATACACACTGTAACTTTCTTTTATAGCTTAGATGATTATCAACATGGACATTCTGAGCAAGATAAAAATGACCAGGCTGTGTCAGACAGTTTGCAGTACTGCACAGGTACGTTGCAAATAGTTGTTACATTAACCTCAGGAGGCTTAAGACTACTTCTTTTCTGCAGGTTCAAACCAGGCAACAAAGATATCCTTATAACCTTTGCTAAGACAGTTCCTCTGCACATCTGGCTGCATCAGCCTCTGGGGAACTACCGTAGCAATGTATCATCAATGTCATTCTACTCAGTGTTCCCTGCTGTGTTCTAAGAGATAGCTGAAAGGACAGCGTTGGCTTTTTTTCCCATTATGGGCAATATATTTTCAGTGTATCTTTATACAAATTTTAAGTTAGTTTAGTATCTCAGAAGCAATTTATAGCATAAGAGCTTGCATTTTCTCTTGGCCGTATTAATTTCTGCCAGGTCTTCATAATTGAAATGTTCTAATGAAAATTATTTCTTATATAACAGAGGAATGATACAATTATATAAGCATATAAGCAGCTAAGGATTTTCTGTGTTTATAATAGATCAAGAAGGAGTGAGTAATATACCTGAAACTGAAGACACTGGAAGAACTTGTGATTCCTGGCAGAGTGACCTGTGGGCACAAGTGAAAGACAAGTTAATGAATTATTTTCATCACAGCAAAATTTTCCCAGAAAGTATCCCATGTAAATTTGATTATGTGCACAAAGACTTACTTATGCAACAGTACAACCTTCATGCAGCAGTGCACCAGCCAATAGAAGCCGAGACAGATAAAAACATCAATGAGTTTAAAAGTGCTAATGGCCTTGGGTATTACGAAGTGACAGTTCTGGGTAAGTAGTATGCCTTGTAAAAAAATGTTAAGCAGGACCAGAGTGAGTTCATCAGAAACTGAATGGATTTCTCTAAAGGAATGACTTGATTCTGAGTATTTCCTGAGGTTTGAAAAATTATTGATATTTTAGGTTTTTGTTAGAGTTCTCATTCAGGGTAATTTTTATTATCATTAAACATACCTTTCAATTAAATTCCTGAATATCTTGTTTCTAGTATCACTTTTCATATAATTTCAGGTTTTGGTATTGCCTTACGAGTGTTATTTGAAGAATGTGTGTAGTCCTTAAACTGTTGATTATTTCAATTAAAAGTAGGTTTTGTTCACTATTTCAACCTGATGTAATCAGGCAAATTATTCAATTGCACTTGTCAGCTGACCTGCTGGAGAGGTGTTTATCAGAAACAAGTTAGTGTTCTTAAAAGGAAAAAGACAACTGCAAATACTTCTTTTCAGCATTAATCTTATTGAATTGTTTTGTTCATTCTGTTGCTCCTAAATTGCCCTCTTCCAGTTGCAGAAAATGAAAGGCTGTATTTTAGCCATACTCATTAACTGCTCCATGCTGCTTCTAGTTAACATGAAGTCTCAGTTGATTGATTTTTTTTATTTATTAAAATATGAATATGCAAGTTGATGTAGATCTGTTTGCTAGCTTTATTGAGGATTATTAATTTGATTTTGTTTTCCCATTAAGAGGAGACAGAAATTGCCATGCTTAACAATGCTCATGTTAATTTCCCATTATTTAAAAGTTTTCATTATTTGCTAAGGGACATTTGCAGAGAAGGTGTTTGAATATTTGAAGTCTTCAGAATCCTGGGACTGACAGTACAATATTGAAAATGAAAGTAGCACTGCATTGCACACTACTGGTTGTAAAGTTAATTTCTCTACCTTTGCAGATAAAGTTAAAAGGAGGGTGAAATGGCTTCCAAGGTTTAATGTTTTCTAAACTGTCAGCATTGTTAGCCTTAAACCATAGTATTTCATAACATCATATTAATTTGAGTGTGCTTGTGTATAATCTTATATAGAAACATATTTTTAGATACAAGTTATGAACTAATGGACAAAGAGCATGGAAATAAAAATCAGTGCACTTGTTTGTTTAAAAAAAAAAGAGAAGTGGTGCACAAAGTTGCTGATGGGCTGAATATGAAGTTTTCTGCTAACATAAAATATTTTTCTTCAACAGGTATAAACCATGACATAGCAATAGATGTGGCTTTTCTTCCACTGTTTTGTCCTGACAACCCCCACTTATTTCAGCTAGAAGACATTCAGAATGATACATTATTGTCTTGTATGAGTTGTATCTCTGCATGCCAGCAGAAGGCCACCAGCAGTGGGAGGCTTTGTGACACGTTTGGTCTTTCAGGTGAGACTGCCCTTCACTGATGTTACTCATTTATCATTTCTTGGTTTATCTTTCAGTGCAAGAGTTAATCCTCTATAGAAATATCTGGTGTAGGTCAGACCTCTTCAGTGAAAGAGATGTGAATTCTATTTCATCACCTTTAGTAAAATGCTGTAATACTAAACTTTCAAGAGAGTTTTTGCTGGAGCTGTTCTCATCCTCTGGAGACATTATTTTAATATCCAGACTACAAACTCATATCTAACTCTGATGTTATCACTTCTAGTGATGGAATTTATGAATAAAAATTTTTCACTGAAAGAAGGTTGACCATCTACATATTACTGTATTGAAAAC
This sequence comes from Sylvia atricapilla, assembly GCF_009819655.1. NCBI lineage: Eukaryota > Metazoa > Chordata > Aves > Passeriformes > Sylviidae > Sylvia > Sylvia atricapilla. The sequence continues at coordinate 9,750,693 of NC_089174.1, read as the reverse complement.
ATTGTCAATTCTGTACACCTTTTTATTGTGTACAGAGTATACAGCAAGTGCCTTTTAAAACCACCTTTCTTTAACTTCTAGATGAAATTGTAAAAGCAGCAAAGGACCTCGATGGCAAACATGTTATCTGCATCTTGGACATCTGTCACTTGGGTGATGATAAGGTGGAAGTCTTTCTGAGTAAAATCTACAAGACAGTGGAGTCAGGTGTGCTGAATCCAATGTAATTTAATAATTTAATTTTCAAATGTATATTATTCCAAAAGAGGGAAATAAAATTACTGTAATTTGAATATGCCCTCTACACATTGCACTTTTCTAGAACTAACAGACACAGTATCAAATCATCATTTTTAGGGCAGTTGTAATGGTCATCCATGTAACTGGGAAGGACAATTGTTACCTTTATTTTTCAGTTTTGAAACAGATTATACAAGCTCTTAGTCACTGATGTTCAAGGAAGATGAATAGGCAGTAGAGTGAACTGATCATTTGGCAGGATACCAAGGAGTAAAAGTTATTGTCTGCTGTCTTTCTTTGTCTGTACACAAGCATATATAGGAAATGCATATATCTGAGTGAAAACTGAGAAGAGAGGCAAGCTTTCCTAATATTTAAGACAGTGTTTGCAAAATAATTAATGAGCTGTGATAAATCTTGGGGATTAGAATTTTGATGTTTTTTGCTGATCTTTTTTTACTGAAGGCTACCAGAGGCAGCCTAACTGGTCTTTAGGCTTGAAGCTTACTGTGAAGTGTTTTAAATACCATGGTGCCTTTAGTACCATGATCCAGGAAACCACTTTCAGTTCTTTTCACCTGAGCAAGGTCAGGTGCTATGTTTTTATATGTCTGCTTTTGTATGTAGAGTGTTAGGTAGTGATTATAGCATCCAAACGTTTTTAGCATATTCTATTCATTAATAAGAGTAATGAAATACTTTTTAAAAGATTTTTTTATTGGAACTTGCTTCTAGCTTTGGAAGAGAAAAACTGGTTTTAAGAAGTGCTAATTATGGCAGGATATTCAGTTTGCCACATAATTTTTAGGTGTGTTCTGAGTTAAATAAAGGATTTCAGGTAGTATGAGGAGCTGCTCCTTCCACAAGAGCAAAAGACTAGAAAATTCTACCAACTTTTTGCCTGACTAAGGAGCAGCTGGTTCCTGCTGGTCCATAATCAAGTAGCACACTCTTCTCCCGTGTTAAACAGCCTCAAATCACTTAAAGAACTGGATTCCTACGAAATTATTTTCAATCAGGAGCTCATTGCAGTTTGACTACTTGCCCATTTGAAATGCTGCTCTCAATTCAATTCTTTAAGAAGGAGTTACAGAAACTTGCCAGGTAAATCGTACCATTACTGACCAAAGGCCACAGTTAATTTATAGGAACAGATAGATTCTTAGGCACATTTTAGCAGCCTGTTGGTCATTGGAGATTACCTCTTTCAACTAGTAGCTCACTTGTCTGCCCTGGGGGCAGTGGACTTTGTCCTCAAGTACTTGAAGTCTGTGCCCTATCTTAAATTAATGGTAATTTGACAGAGAAATGTAATTGATTTTGTTACATACAAGTTCACAGGCAACTTCAGATAAAAAGTAATGAAATTATTAAAATTATCATGTCTTTCTAGTATAGTTTACAGTTTAAAAATAAGTTTAAAAATATTAAGGGGAGGAATTTAACTTAAATTGCACTGGAACTGAAAGTTGATTAAATGTGACTGTATTGTATCTATTTGATATTAATCAGAAGTATTAGTTCTGGAGCAATGTTGTCAACTCATGCCTTTCAGAGTACCCACAGAAGGCAAAAAGAAAAAAATACCAACCCAAAAAGAGTAGGGTGTTGTTTGCAGTGTTATTTGTGTCATTGTGCTGCTTATGGGTATGTGAAGGTGAGAGGCCATTGCTCTGGAGCAAGAGTCACACAGCGCTTCATGTTCCAAACTGAGCCATGCTGACTGTGTCAGCCAATGTTTTTTATTTGCATATACTTCAGTTCGAAGTCTAATTTTAATGAAACTGTTCTTTCTTAAGGCAATTTTTAAAGGAATTATCTTTGTCCAAAAGGACTAATGTGGCTGACATTGCCATAGAGCCACACTGGTGAAATGGTTCAGCCACCTCCCTCCACCCCATGCCATAGAAATGCAGCCAAAAGCTGTTTGTAGCATTGCACTGCTAGTATACTTTAAACATAAAGCATTAATAATTTCAACCTGTATGTTAGAATTTCCTAACTCTAAAAGAATTATGGGGGATATAGATAATGTCCTTAAAAGGTTAAAGGATATAATTTGATTTTACTCAAGTGTTTGAAATCTTTCATGGCAGAAGCTGGGAAGGGGAGATACTCTTGCAGAATGGGATGTCAGTGTTGGAAGCACAGGCTTTCTGTGTGCAGCTGGTGAATATTCAGTGCCTGTAGCAGACTTGGAATTTTACTGCTCTGGATCAATCTGTAGAGTCACCATCCTGCCAAATAAAACTGAAATTTATATGTGGAGTTCAATGGCTGAAGTGCTGCAGTGTTACTGCCATTTTACCATTCTGCCTGTCTCCCTCCTCTGCTTATCCAGCACTGGCAGACTGGAGCAAAGGTGCTCTCTGCAAAGAAACCACTTGTTGTTTTACTTCATTTGGTGTTTACTAACACAAGTGTAAAACCAATGTATTTTTGATCTTGAGTCTGTCAAAACATGTTAGTTTTGCTGTGTTAGGCTAAGATAGTAATTACTCCTGCAAAATGTCACAGGATCACCTTTCTTGCTGTTGTTTATTGCTACTGCTGGGTGTAAAATACTACCAGAGCACATTCCTTTACTGTGGAAGGTGTACCTGACCAAAGAATTGTACTTTAAAACCTTACATCTGCATGTTTGTGGTTTCAGCATTAATTTCAAAGACTGGAGGAAGGTAGAGCATATGTAGTAGTGGTACTTCTGAGTGTATAAAAGTTGCTAAGTCGTAGATAATAAAGATAATATTAATTTTGAATTAATGTGATGTAGAAGTTGTGTCACACTGAAAAGCAAATAATATAAATAAATGAATTAATATATGTAAACATCTTGAATTGTTTCTTTCCAATTCTTTCCTTTTTACTTCTTGTTAGTTGCTTCGATTTTCCAAGACTTTTCTCCACAGTCATGTTTACTCTTTTCAAGAAACTTTAAAGGAGAACTAAGCTGAGCTTCTGTCAACATCGGTGCAGCTTCTCTTGGCTATCAACACAGTGTGCAGCATGATCTTTGTAGAAAAAGAGGAAAAAGGAGGGTCTGTTTGTCCCTTCCTCCCCTCCATGCTCCAGGACTGGGCAAAGCAGGATAGGAGCCGATTCCCTGGCTGGTTGTCAGCTTGTTAGGGTGGGAAACATAATCATGGAATGATTATATATGCAGTGCTTTGTTGAAGAGCTCTGGGAGTCGGGGTACAGACCCAAATCCAACTCCAACAAGGACTTGAAAAGGATACACTTTTATACCCCCTTCTCTTAAGCCCCCATTGTTCTATTGCATACACCCAAGCATGAATTTTGGTAAATATCTTACCTTGTGATTCTCATGATTCTGGTTTAAGATAATAATAATATTCAGCTACCAACAAATGTTACAATTATGTCATCTATCATATGATGATTAGGTAGAGTTTCACCTGACCTACTAAAGAATAGCTTCATTTCCAAGGCCTATGTATCAAAGTACAAATCATCCTCATCCCCCCTTCTCCCCTGATTACCCAGGCAAAGTTATACTTGATTTGGTTAAAACAATAGCATGAAAATAACATCCTGGTTGAAGTGAAGCTGAGGTTCTGTTCCTCAGCTTTGCGGCCTCAGAAATCATTTTTAATTTTAACCTTATACTATCAAGCTGAATGGGCTGGGAATGCCACAGCTGTGTGTGCTGGCATCACAGCCCTTCCTGGGCTGTCTCCGTAAACCTGCAAGAAGGGAAGGAGCTTGGAGATCTGCTCTGCACTAGAGACAGCAGAGCTCTCAGCTGCTTCCCCAACTCAGGCTGGGTGTTACATTTCCTCAAGAGGAAGAAACTCTGTACAGCAGCTGAATCAGCTCTGGGCTGTGCAAACTACACCTCTATCACCCAAGGAAATACATCTGCTAAAGCCAGTGTTGCTGACATCCACAAATCCTCATGGACTACCCAGCTGATGTGTCTGTTCACACATCTCTGCGTGAAGCTCTAGAAGTTGTGTGAATAAAATGAACACTACAAAACTCGTGCACATCAAGAGGAGCTGCTGTACAGCTTTGGCACTTGTATGAGCACAACAGCAGTGAACTATTTAGGAGTGACTGAGCCACCTTGAGAACAGTCTGGGCAGGGGGAAGCTGTATGTTGGAAAAGGGTTGAGGAGCAACCAGCAGGGCTGAGCCTCCCTGCAGTCCTACCAGGCACTTGAACCATATTAGGCAGAGAAATGAGGCCAAAAGAAGAGTCTGGCTTGGCAGGCAGTTAACAGTAAAGGCTCTTTTGTCTGTGCTGTAATCTGTGGCCGCTATCTGCGTGAGTACCAATGACTTTAATTTGTTCCAAGCGTGTCCTTTCTTTGTCCTCCAGCCCTCACCCCACTGGTAATGGGGCCCTGAGCCACAGCTGCCACAGGGCTGAGGGCCAGAGAGCAGCAGGCTCAACCAAGTCCTGATTGACCGGCACCAAAACACTGGAAAGGGTCTGACAGCACCACAGGCTAAAGGGAGATGAACTGCAGGCTCAAGACCATGTGGGAAAAGTCAGAATGTGCTGCTGTGAAGCTTGGTGTAGTCAATTTTTGTTTTGTTTTAGTCTGTTCAAAAAAAGATTATCTCTAACCAGAGCAAGTTAACAAGCAAATACCTTTAGACAAACAGGGTAGAGAACAATCAAATAAAATGGATTTCTTCAGGTGGACAGGGCTTTATTAATCTTGCAGCACGTAATAATCTGAACACTGATATGACCTGGAATGTGGACAGTTTTTGAGGGCTGTAGAAAACCGAAGTCTAAAATCTGAAGGACAAATATATTGTTTTCAGAAAGGAAGCATCCAAGAAATTTCTGGTCCATTTGTCCAACTTTTATCCCTGAAGTGACTATGGAACAATATTTTTTTTTAATTCCTTCTATGCTTTTTTGCCACCATCAAGGACAAATTGTGAGAAACTAGTTTAGTTTCCTTTTTTGATAGGCGTAACATATGAGGCAACATCCTCCTAATCTGCTTGAGGAAATACAAGTTTTTAAAAAAAAATATCAAAAATATCAAGAACACTTGATCACCCAGCAGCACAGCAAATGCTGCTGCTTTGCAGGAATCTGTCAGCATAACAGCTTTATTCATCATTTGAAACCATTTGATCATCTGGAAGATGGCCTTCTGTGGATTATACCCAAGGAGGAATGGTTAGAAAAATGTTCAAGGACACAATTGTGAGTATAAAAATTTGCAACAGTTTTCCAAAGCAACACAAGGGACAAAAACGTGGTCCAATAAAATCATGAAAAGCATTCCCCGTAAGAAGGAAAAAGGAATTTTGCAGTGAGGAGGGGCTGACAGGGCAGCAGTGTTACTGAAAAGACCAGAAATCATAGAAAGCCACGAACTGAGGTGTACCTCCACAGCAAGTTGTTGCCAGAGAAATTAGCAGCTATGATTTCTGGATGAAGATGGGGAGGAGAGGATTGACAGCCAAACAATGGAATTGTTCTGGTGGTTTAGGGATGATGCAGTCTGGCTTCAAGTGCAACACTATAGAGAAGTCCAGTGGAACTATAAATTATTTAGAAAACACAAGACTAAAGATTCAAGATTTTTTTTATCTGGTTTTTTTTTCGTTTTTATTTATTTTTCCCTCCTTTTTTTTTTTTTTTTTCTTTCCCCACCCTCACCCTTTTTTTCCTCCTTCTGCGCACCCCCCCCCCCCCCCCGACCCGTTTGTTTTTTTTTCCTCAAAGCAGAAAATAGCAGGGACAGAATTTGGCAGCATGATCAGAGTGCAAACAATATTCTGGTGAGAGGAGGACAGAGGAAAAAACTTAATTTGCAGTAAAAATCAGCAGGTCAGTTGGTGGGGGAGTTTTTGAATTAAGGAGAAAATGGCAGTGAGACAGTATTTGGGAGACTCTAGCAGAGGTTTTGTTCCAGTTTGGCTGATCACCGAGAGCACTCTGTCTTGGCACCACTCAGCAGAAGAAAACATGGCAGGGGGATGCCCTGACAACTCATTCAGCCCTACTCAAGCTTTAATAAATGGATGATCAATATAATTTTTCATATAGCCCATAAACAAAAGAATTACTGTTACACACCTAATAAAATGGCCCAGTGTTCCCAAGGATTTAGAAACAGGATTTTTACTCCAAACCCAGCTCAAACACAGTCCTTGTAATCCCACATACAGAAAGGCAAATGCCATTCTCTATCTGCCTGGTATGTTGTAGCATTTCTACCTTTTATACCTCCTAGTTAAACAAGTCACAAAGTGTTGTAAGCAAGAAAAGCTCTGTGAAAGTCAGCTGTGGAAAAATGTCAAATAATGGCTCAGCCTTTGTACCTGCCAGTGTAGGAAAGGTTTTCCACAGTTGAATATTCTCCTAGGACATAACAGGATATGACATTAAATAGCTATACCCTGTATAGCTTTCCCTGTAGCTGATTTTGACATTTGAAGGACCAAGTAGTTTCACACCTTTTAAGAGTACCTTGCTGGCATTTTAGAAGTTTCCACACTGACATTTTACATGAAGAAAGGAAACTAGTGAGGCTGAAAGGCTTTGAAGTACAGGAGGGAAAAAGGCTCCAACAGGCAAAATAAGCTAATTTTGGTGCTCTCTGCCATTTAAAAAGAAAATCATTTCTATTGCTGCAACTAAGCAGCTGAAGAAGTGGAATAAGTGGCAATGACATAGCTAAGTGTGCTAAACAGAGCTCAATTCTGGCATTTCAGGGCAGAGAACTCTGAGACAAATTGCTGATATCAATTTCAGTAGATCACTAGGACAGCGTGCCTATTGCTCAACCTTATTTTTCCCACCATGGAGCACATACTTAGTTGGCTTTGGGCTTCTGGGTTTTGGGGGTTTTTTGTTGTTTGTTGTTGTTGCTGTTGTTGTTTTGTTTTTCTTTCAGCACAGAAGATGTAGGGGCAGTTCTACTTTTAAAGCATTAGCTTAACTCCTGGTTCAAGCTACGTTTGATCTAGCTTTGCAAATTTTGCCTGAGATTCCAAAAAGTAACAGTGCCTAATGTTAAAAAAAAAATCTTTCTTGCTAAGCTTTTAATCTCATCATGCTCTTAGCCAAATAAACTATTTTATTTAGCTGTTTGAGCCAAATTAAATAGAGGGAAACTGCAATAACAGTATAACATATACAATATATATATAATAATAAGCTAAGAACATGATTACTGGAAGCCCTGGTTAACTGGAACACTATATTTTTGTAGCTGCTTTGTGCAAGAGTCATCAAAATAATTGCAGTATTTTACCAAAAGCCAGGCAAGGAGCAGAGACTATTTTACTGGAATACACTGGCTGGTTTTCAGCCCTGTGGTGAAAGTTTCGACAGCAGCAATTTTCCCATCAAATTATTACCTTCAGAAAACTAGTTGACAATAATCAGAGAATGGCCATAGAAGGGATGCTTCAGTGATAAACACCACAAAGTTTACAAACAAAGAGAAAAGATTTCATCAAGCTAACGAGCACATTGGAAAAACAGATAGAAAAAACCAGCCCCAAAAAACCCCCGTAACTCATCAACAAGCTTTCAGGCTCTTACATGTTACAAACCTGAGACAGAGTTTCCGGACCTGAAAGAAAGTTTCTCTTCCCTGCACCACCCACCCAAACCCACATTGCTTTGCTGTGGTAACAGCGTGGATTTAGTTACATCATGCGATCTGAGCCTCCTGCTATCACCTTGATTCAACAGCTTGCAGGAAGTTCATCCAAATAGAGAGATTTTAATCTGGTTTTGCATTTGGATTTTCGCTATTATTTGGAAGCTTCATTTCTACAGCTGGCAGTGCAACCCATGGGCTTGTCCCCTAAACAGTATTTTGCAAATACTGTTTAAAACTGAAGTATTTGGGGATCATCTTGATGAACTTTCAGTAACCCAGCAGAACTGCTCCTTCCAGCCCAACCTGTTCCTGGGCCTGTGGATCTCAGCTGCTGCCTGACCACGGCACTTGAGTGAGAAGGAGAGAGGGAGGCTTCTGCAACATATCTGACCATATCCACGCCCTACTCACCTACATCCTGTTCTTGCTTGAGTGGAAACCCCTCCAAAACAAAAAATTAATTCTGTTCTTTTTTTTCCCCACCTTTTTTTTTTTTTTTTTTAATAGTGAAAAAAATATCACTAAACATTTCCTTTCCAAAGGAAATTCTGAGTATTTTAAGTTGCAGCTCAGAAGTAAGTATATTGAATACTTTCCAGTGAATGGAAATACCCAATCTGTGAATAGTTCTACCCAGTAAGCACTCAGCTTACACTTCAATGTGTTCCTCTAGAACTTTTCAACTGTGTCATATCATTCCTTAAAGGGAAAAAAAATGAACAAAAAAATAGAAATTAATTGTTTAATTTCTCAATGATGCCAAATAGAGAAAGCTTAGATTATTTAACAAAATGTACTAAAACAGGAGAAGGCCACTTATGGGAAGTGATTAAAATCTCTGTAATTTTTACCACCAAAACTGTAGAATTGTTAAAGAGAAATATGAAAGTCTTCTTTTTTGCAGTCATGGTTTATATCTTAATTTTGAATGTTCTGCTCACTGAACTGAAGGGAACTAGGAATTATCTCTGAATCTTTCCAAGAAGGCATTATTAATGTGTTTATTTGGCACTTTAATATATTTGGGTCTAAGTGACAAGTTGGTGGCTTTCAGCAGTTTAGCAACCTGGCATTTTCAATAACTTCAGCAGCTAACGAAGATGTAAAATATTGAAGATGCATTGGGGAAGGCTGCAGCAACTTCAGTCAAATTCCAGTTTGATGGTTTATTAAATCTCCATAGAGTTTAAATAACATGCCAATGTCAGGAAGTGGAATGGCCTTGAGTACAGAGAGGGTGAGAGCCCAAACCTTGTGCTCAGCTCCATCTTTGTTCCATTACCCCAGCCAAAACACATGGCCACTCCAGTCCACCCACAGTGAGTGTGTGGGCTGAGTTCACTCTTGAAAGGGAAGAGGGCAAAGCAACTCAGCTTTTCTTCTCTGGGTTCTGCGTGCTTCAAACATGGTTTCTCACTAAAAACCCATCTCTTTGGCCTCAGTTTAATCTCCTCAACCCAAGAACAAAATGCCATGCCATTACGCTGAAAAGCATTCAATCGTATTTATTCACTCTTTGAACAAATTTACAGATCAAGTAACTGCAACAAATTAAAAAAAAAAAAAAAACAACAAATTATAGCAAAATTTGGATAATTTCAAGCTAAAAAACCTCTTACCTGAAAAAAAAATATGTTAAAGGTGAAAGTATATTCAGACTCTTGCTTTACATGCTGAAACACAGGCTCAAGAAATGAATCCATGAGGAAGTGTCAACTAGTGTTATTCAAAACCTTTCTATATGGTGACCTAAACCATCCTTTGCATTTAAATCTTTCTTTTGGCCTAACTCCTTCCATCCACCTTTTCTTCCACTCCTATGGCTTATGAATTTTTGGGGTTTTTTTGTTGGTTTGGTTTTTTAAAAAGCAAACAAATTTTGGTTTTGTCATAGACACCAGCATAAAAGTCAAAAGAATTTAGGGGCATATACTGGTTTTCCTAGATTGCTACACTGGAAATTACAAAATTTTATATTACACTGTTATGCTTACTTATCTTGAAATTATACATTTTTGTTTGTCTAGTGGTCTGTGTTGAGCAACATTCCAAATGAGGTAGATTGAAGGAATATTTATCACTATAATGACATAAATGTTGCAGAGGGAATCAAATTTGGCAAGGAATGTAATTACTCTTTCCCTCATGTTTCTTAATCTCTGGAATTTCAGAGTGCTACTAGCTGACTTTGTATAACCTGAGTTTTATCTCACTGAAATCCCTGAGGATTTATTTTTATTTTGTCCCATTTATTAATTTTTATAATGTTGGGGTTTTTTAATCTGATTGGAGGTAAAAGTCATATGCTAATAGGGGGTCTGCTAGTTCTGCTACATTCCTAACACTAACAAAAAGATAAGAGACATGGAAAAACTACATTTGAGAGGCTCAGTGAACAATTGGAAAGTGCATAGAAGATACACATTTGTAGGTAAAAAGCATGTGGCACTTGTTCTACTTCTTGCAGAACAGCATGTTCTAAAAATATAGCTTTAAGTTTCACTTTTTTCACTGAGCGGAGTTTGAAGACAGGGATGAACTTTAAAAGATTAGTAGCTATAAAGTTTGCTCCTAGAAACCTTATCAGGAGATCTCTTCCCAGTCTGCTAAGACTGCTTATGTCCATGACTCACATGTCTATGCTTATCTGGAAGGAGCAAGAAATCCCTGAGCACTAACCATAAAGGGCTTCCATGGATCCTTTCCTCTCCATTTCATTATCTTCTTCCTCCAGCACAATCAAGGTACCACTGTAACCACCCTTGCAGCACAGGGCAGAAAATAATGCTGAGAATGCAGAGCAGAAACATGTCACAGTTGTGCCAGAAAACACCTGCTGAGCTTCGCTGGGTAAAGAACCCTCAAAACAAAACCATCAAAGAAAGAACAAAACAACAACAAAAACATCTGTCAAATTGTTGCAGTAAAATGTAGAAGAAAGCTTTTTTAAAAGGTCAAATCAGCACCTTCTTTTATACTGCTAAGTCCTAGAGGGGAAATTCAATTCAAATTCTCATCCCTATAGAAAGAATAAAACGTATCCCCGTAGAACATAGGCTGAGATTGTCATCCCCTCTTCCCCAAATCCATCAGTTTGGCAGTAAGGATGGATCCTGAAGCCTTTGAATTAGTCAGGATTCAGTGTTTTAATATTTGATAATCAGTTTGACCACATGTCCTTTGACTCATGCCTCCATCCTGGTATTTTTGCTGACAGACTCAAGACGACTTAGCTGCTAAAAATCAGGTGTCTTCAGGCCAATATGGCCAAAATAGAATCAGTCTGGTGAGACCCAATACAGTTATCTGCTACTGCACAGAACAAGTAAAAAAAAAATTCTCTTCCTCATTTTAAACAAAGTATAATTAACCCAAGAAGTCCATGAAGGCAAGGCATCTGAGGACAGGCAATTGACAGGATAACAAAACTAGGCCTTTTCTATGAATATTCTGAACACCAGCTGGAAAGGAAAGCTTTTCATACAAATTTTCAAATAAAAAAATACCCTCTTTGGTGGGATTTGACCGAGCCCCGGCTGATGGGCAGAAGCAGAAGTTCAGTCTGTAAGTGCTCTCCAGAGAGTGCCCAGGCCAGGCACACACACGAAGGTTTATCCACAGTCCTTGCTCTGCCATCCCACCTGGCAGCAGCTCCATGTGGTAGCACTAATGACCCATCTGCTGTAAACCAGCCTCATCCCACCTACTGCAAATAGAGTCAGATACTTCAGAGAAGTCACAGTGCTTGCTCCAAAAGAAAGAAAACCCCTGACAGTCTGGTGTGAGACACAAACACAAGTGCAAGTGGCAACAGGGCAGAGCTGGCTGAAGCCAAGACAGGGAATCCCCAGTGCAGTCACATGGAATTACATACATGCTCATCTTGACTGAACTCAGATGAATATTTCTGGCAGAGAAGGAAGAACAGCCACTGTTAGTGATGCATCTTCTGTGCACCAGAGAAGGAGCCAGTGAGGTCAGAGCCGGCCAATGTCTCACAGGCTTCTTCACATCTACAGTCCCCTGAGGCATGGGAGCAGGAATCAGCTTCCTCCTCTTTCACTGGTAAAGCAGAGTCTACCTGTTTTCTTTTTCAAGATTGGTGCTCTCTGAAGTTTCTGTTAAAATTAAAGAATTGATCTCTTCTTCGATAATTAACCTGTCAAAAACATTCATGGGATCATCCTTTGCAGAGCTCTGAAAGAGAGGAACAACATTTTTAACAGTATTTCCTCGTGCTGACTGCTGCTTTTACAACCCAGTAAGACAAACCCTTGTTCCATAACATCTACCCTGTATTATGGTGAAAAGGCAAGGTAGCTGGGCAAAAAATGGTGCTTTTTGCCATTCTGTCACCATGGCATAGGCCTGGCTGACAGGAGAGATGTCCTCTGGAGATGAGGAACTGAAGGTTGGTCCCCACCTTAAGGGTGCATCCAAATATGGCCAATGGGTGAAGTTCAGGCAGGAGGATGCAGAACTGAGCATGTACACACTTTGTAGAGTTTTCACTGAGCACGCAGAGAAAATTACTTGGGGCAGTAACAAAACACTTGTGAAAGCACAACAAAGTGTAGCAGCTATCACAGTTATGGCCCTCTCGGCCAAGGGTCCCATTTGGGAGAACAACATTCACCACCTTATGTCAAGGTTTTAATTAGGGCTTGTCCGTGTACTTTTCTTAGGATTTTTATAAACAGCTAATGAGAGAGATTTTTTAGAAATAACTTTCCTTAATGGGTACTGTGTTTATTTTCCCCAAAATAAGGCACCACTGCAAGTCTTTCATCAACCAATGCCTGAAACAACTATAGTTGTTTTTGTTCTTTTGCCAAAAAGAAGCTACACATCTGATTTACTCCCTAGCTAACAGACTATGATAAATGTGAGAGAGTTAAAAATGTTAGTTTCTGGAAGTCAAACACAAATAGCTTCATTCAGCACACCATAAATATGATTAATAGCAGAAAAAGATATGAGTGCTCAACAGAAGTCACTCATCGGAGTTGCAAAAACAAACAAAAATCCTCAAACCAAAACCCACAAAGCAAAAGAAGCCTGACAATGAGAAAACTGCCACCCTAAAAAAACTCAACCTGGAACAAATCTAAGGGACTAGCAGCCTAGAATAACAGAATAATGCAAGTCTACTAATCTAACTGGAATAGTACACACAGTTTGGGGGACACGGGGGAAACCTAAGTTTTGGGTAATTGTTTCTGAACAATTGCAATTAAGTATTGCAAATACTTAATATTCATACAATATACTTACTTGCACACAGTTATAAAACAGACATAGGAAAAAGAACACTGCAAGCCTAGAGATCCCAGTTCAACAGAACGGTTGGCCCAATGGCTTCTTACTAACCTGGGAATCCTCGTTCTGCTCTCCAAACATGCGCTTAAGAATTTCTCTAGGGTCCGGAATTGGTGGAAGAATTAGTATCTTCAGCCTTCATGAAGTAAAAAAGAAAATATTTAGATGAAAGACACATTAATTTTAAAATCACTTTAAAAATTACCAAATAATTTTAAAATGTCAAAGTCATGTTTGAGTACAGTCAAGAAAATTTGTGGAGTTGGTTTTGGCATCATTGGCCAGCCTTCAGTCTCTGTGCAACTGTACCCATTTCTTATTTTTACTCCCCAAAACAAAAGGAAAGGGGAACATTGGTTGATTCTAAATAACATTCACTCTTGACAAAGAGAGAAGCAAATATAGGGAGATCTTATTTACCTTTTCAGATAAACTAGTAGAATTATTGTAGATACTGCTACTATTAATGGAATAGTAATCATCAGAACAACATAGATGGTAGAGTCCCTCTTCTCACCTGGAAAACAGAAATTGTAGAAACTTAGTGATTTTGAGAGGGTTTTTAGGAATAATGACAACAAAATGTTTAATTCTCCAATTTATTCATAGACTCAGTACTTTTTCAAGTACACTAGCATTTTTGTAGGCAGGGACAGGCTCATTTTTCAAAAATGGGATTATAATGTAGATATGTTGGGCAAGGAGATGAAAATGAGAAAGACTCAGGGCTGAAAAATTTGCTACACTGGACATTGCATAGCTACACAAATGGCACTACTATCAACACATACAGACAGCAGCACAAGCTGGGACTGCTGGTGCTGCTGAAGGACTAGAGCCCTTCTGCCCTCTTTTCAGTCAACATTAAATAGGTACATAAGAAGATGATATTTGACTCCCATTTCTTTAGCAGACAAAAAGGTATTAAATGCCTTTCGGATGAAGAGTAAAGTGCAACACAATGCACAGACAAGTGCTCTCACCAATGCTCTTTTCTTCACTCCAGTCACTGTGGAAATCACTGTTGTAGCACTCACGCTTTGGCTTTGCTCTCACTTTGAAGGTGTACTTGCTGTTAGCATCAATGTCAGCAACTGGCACAGAATTCATTTCAGACTAAGGCAAAAAATGAAAGGTAATTTGCTTTGTTCAATATTCTCAGTCAAGCCTATTTACATTGTGCAGCTAATGTACTCTAATGTTTTGATGAAAGATCTTTTTATGACTATGAAACCTCATTAAAAATAGGACATGGTGGCATTTAACAAGCACAGAGGGACTAAATGCACATTCCACAGCTAAGATTTAATCTCATTCATTGCTACATCTATCATGCAGCATTTGGCATCAATGATTAAACTAAGATTTAGCATTTGGAACAGTGCCTGTTAAATTTTTATTTTCCCTTCTTCTGAGAAACATCTGTGACTTACCCTGCCTTCCCTTCTTGTCAGGGCAGCATAACTTTCACCATACAAAGTGTTCTGTGATACCTCTACAGAGAAGAGCACACACCAGACAAGATCTAACTGCTCTTATTTTTTTTTCTAAAATGCCAGTTTCCTGGGGAATGTTGCTAGCATTTGAGTTTGGGGTAGAATAAACAACTGAATATGCCCTATAGGAGAAGACTGCCACTCACTTTGAAATTTACCATGCTGTTTTTTACCACTGCAATCAAACAGTATGTTCAGTTTGGCTATGGATATACAGCAGGAGTCAATCCAGGCACTGAACTCAATGCTTTTTATATGTACACTATAATCAGTGCACCTGAGAGTACACAACTCTTTCTTCCCCTCCATCGTCTGTCTTTATCCCCTTGCTTTTCTGTATGACATTCTCTTTTCTTTTGTGCACCAGCAGTTGATTTTTCTTTAGGGCAATCAGGTCAGCATTCAAGACCAAAGCTGCCACATGACCACACAGACCAACAGCAGGAAAACCCAACACCAAGACACCAAAGCCTACATGCCTGAGAAGCATACAGGCACCATTTCCTGTAGTCCATAGTTTAGTAACTTTATCACTGTTCTCACACACTAAAAAATTTACCTAATCAATGACGGCAAGAATTCACAAGACTTGTATGAATTTCGACCTGCTGTTTTTACTGACATGAACCTAAGGTATGAGAGAAAAATCTTACATTCACACAGCACTCCCAGCTCTGGCACAGGGCCCATTCACATACAACACATGCAATTGCTCATTTTCAACCGTAAATATTACAAAAAGATTCACAGAAAAAAAATGAGTTATAAAAACTTACTTGAATGATCTGACCATTTTCCAAATCACCATTGCAATATTTAATAACTTCATAGTGTAAACAATTTCTTGGAAAAGTTTCTGATTCACTCCATTTTATGTCAATTCCATCACTGGTCTTTGACAATGTCAGTTGTCTTGGTGTGGCAGGTTTTACTGAAATGCAAAATGGAATTAGTTCAAAAGTCTATTTCACGGCTTACAAAAATTTTGCAGTCCTGTATTGCAGAATATTACGCTCACACCACATTAAGAAGAGAAAGAGGGAAAAGTTAGCACCAGTAAGTGAAAAAAAAAGAGTAAATCCAACTAAAGAATAAGAGCAGAAATTAACAGAAACTTCCCCCTCCCACCAAGATGCCCACCCCACAGAGAACAAACTCTTGTCTGTACAATTTCAAATCAAAGGTCAGTAAGAAGGGAGCATCTAATTCCATTGTCTCATCCATACTTGATGAGGTGAAAGTTTCTCAAACACAACAATATACTACCAAACTTCTTATTTTAATTATATTTTTGATGTGGTGTTAAACTTACCAAGAGTGGTAGGATTTTTACTTGCACACACAGGCATAATTTCTTCAGAATCATCTCTAATCAAAATACTTATAGCAGGGTAAGTGCTGGTGACTTTTGGAAAAGTAAGACTGAAAATGCATTCAAAGATTCCTTGGTCTACAGAGGAGTTGCTACACTTCCTAGGGTTTTCTAAGCCATCAAACCTAGAGAAAAAAAAATCATTCTTGTAAACTTCAGAAGAAAAGGACAGCAAGGGGAAGGCTTGTTTCTAAATATGTGTTACAAATTCTAAAGACTGATAATGCATTAAAGCTATGCTATAGCTTATAAAAAAGTAAAGCTAAGCAAAGTAAGCAGCCTCTAATTTATCTCAAGCTTTAGAAAGAGAACTGTTTTTGTGAAGAGTGCCAAGGAGCAGAAAGAGAGGCAGGGTTTGCTTTATATCAAAGAGAACAACTGCTGTCAGGTTTGGTTCACATTTTCCACATGGGAGAAAAAGTCCAAGGAATATTTTGAGAACAAACTAATTTGGACCAATTCTTGTCAACAGAATTTCACCTCTGTGATAGAATGAGCTGATCAATCTCCTTTAGCTCTGCCTCAAGTATCTCAGCTCTTGAGACAGTTGAGTTTAACCCATTTACCAGATTTGCTTTTCAAAATGACAGTATTCCTTTCCAATAACAGAGAAGTTAGGAAGACAAGCTTCTTCCTTGTTTCTCTTTGTTGCCCAAGCCTCAATGAAAATACACCAGTAGCTTCTCCTCCCAAGAAAAACAAAACCAAAAAGCCCTACTTCAGCGGCATTGTGGAAAATGCATCTTTTAGTCTAAAATTGAAGTGTTTTGTTAGTTTTTTTAAAATCTAAAAATCATTATTCTTTCAAAGCACCATGAATAGAAACTCTGTGAAGTTGATGCCTTTAAGCTTCAGCTTTCATATTTGCAGCTTCTGTGCTGCCTAGGGGTGTAGTTCTGAGCCTCATATGAAGTGCTGGTAAGCTCTTTTCACAGAATGGGTAGACAAAACAAACCCTTTTCCTGCTGAGAACCAAGGACAACTTTCAGGCCCAAAAGCACGAACAATGGTGGACTAAAGGCTGGAAGAAGAAGGATGAGACCTCACAACCTGGAGCTGTAGTTGGACAATTAAACCCCAATATGCAAATGGATCAAAACTGATAAAAATGTAATAAAAAATGGTCTTGTGACTGGTCAGCCATTTGTGTGTGGCTATTCACAGTGGACCCTAGGTGCAGCTTGGTCAGGCTCTTGTCCTGCCCAGGGTGGATCCTGGAGGCCTTTCAATAATCACCTACTTTATTCTCTAGCTCTGTCCAGTCTCTGTTTCAGGTCAGCCTTCTAAGGCATCAGAGTCACTGCAGCTACATCTTCCATTAAAATTAAGGGCAGGTTGAAAATATATAGCTCAAATCTAAAGCATTATCCCAGTAAGTATCCCTATACCCAGAGATTCAGATCTTCAACTCTGCATTGGTCCTGTTTTGTAACAAAGAAAAAGTTTGAGTAGCAGTTTAGCCAAGGAACAAATAGTCCCCCAGTGTTTAACAAAAGCAGCAGGTTTTCTGCTGTTTGCTGCCCAAATGCCCTGAACTGAACAGCTGACCTGCAAGACTTCCACAGAAGAAGAAGAGCAAAAAGTTTATGTAGTTAGCTCAAATAAGAGAGAAAGCTGATTTTAAAACTACTCCACTATTTCTACAGAAGCTAATGCAATCTGGCATTTCACAAGCCCCATCAAGGTGCAGAAGTATGCATAGATTAGCAGGCACAGCTATCAATGCCAAGAACTGGCTCACACAAGTCTGTTCCTTTGGAAGAAGACACCATTTATGGATGTCCACTGGCCAGCGGGGGGTGATGATGATAAAAAGATGTTCTTCATAGCTTTAAAGGTGAATCAGTTATTTACAACACTGAAGAGGCAAACAGAAGTACTACTAGGAGTTCTTAATCCTTTTGTACCATTTCCCAATGGTTTATGAGCTGACACATACATTAGTGAGTGATCCTAACTTAAATAGCCCATTTTGTTGGACTGCAAAGAAAACACTTAATACATTAAATGTTAACATTTAGCATTTAAACTGGTCTAGCTTAGTTCCTAATTATTCCATCTTTGAAACAAGGGCCCAATTAGAAAAATATAGAAAGCAATAGCAACTATGTTAATATGGTCTACAGAAGCAGATAAAAAATAGCTATATCAGCTTCCCAAAAAGTCTTGGCCATAGCAGCTTCTGGCCCCTTCAGTGGTGAAGTTTTCTGTTGGATGTGACTGAGCAGTAACTTGGACACAATGCCCTGGGAAGTCTCAAAGCAACAGGAAGCAGACAAGTGGAATGTGTCATGTAAAACTAAAGATTAGTCCTGGGGCACTTTAGAGCTGGGAATACAAATCTCCCACGAACCAGTAGAACAAAGTGTAGTTGGTGTCACTGCTTGCGTTCTCCCCAGGACGCCAGGTACAAGCCATGTACTCCAAATTGTGCCAAACACAGCTCAAGTCAACAGCAGCAGTACCCGGAATACCTGCAAGGCAAGTTGGAAATGTTCTCTATTATTTATTTTGTCCACGTTTTCTCTGCAGTTTCCAGAATTAAAACACTTCATTTTACATAACTGAAACTGGAAGGCAGAAATGGGTTGGTTACCTCTCAGACTACACTGCCTGTTCAGCACAGCAAATTATGAGTTCCAGCTGTTTAGAGCTTGCAGTGTCTGAAATCCCAGCAGAGTAGCTTCTAGAGGCAAGCCAATAATAACAGCAATCCCAGTGTTCACCAGGGGTGAATTGCTACTTAGAGTTACCAGATGCTAAAAACAAGGTGTTGAGTCAGGAAAATATTTATTTCTATTAATCTACAGGTACTTTAAAAATAAGTCAAAGTAGCTGGTAACTACAGGGAAAGCTATAACAAAGCTAAATGCTATTACACCCATCAGTGTCATCTATAATTAAAGGCTGAGTAGTTTTATCTTCTCCAGATAAAGTATTAGTTGCTTGGTATTCTGAATATGGACATACCTCTGAATCTTAAATATTGACAAAAGCAACACTAGGTAAGCTGACTTTTTAATTGAGATTCACATACCTTTAAACATTAAAATTTAAAATTTGGAAACTCAAGTCACATCAATACAAATGAGTACTTAGCAATTATGAACAGGTCAATGGATCGCTCAGGGAGCAATCACAGAATAAAGTCTTCCATATTCAATCATGCATTTCTGTATGAGTTCTTTACACTGTATTGGATACTTTTTCCTTGTAACAAGTAGTAACATCTCCATGGACTAAAAACCTAAATGCTTGTTAAACACAGATCTATTCTGAAAGTCCAAGCTTGCATTGTCCCTGAAGTAGTAACTAAGAGCACAGGCAAGTGAAACAGGTTTTCCTATTCAAAGAAGTATATAGAAATACTTCATCTGCAAACAGACTTTTAAAAGCCTCAGC
This sequence comes from Sylvia atricapilla, assembly GCF_009819655.1. Taxonomy (NCBI): domain Eukaryota; kingdom Metazoa; phylum Chordata; class Aves; order Passeriformes; family Sylviidae; genus Sylvia; species Sylvia atricapilla. The sequence goes on along the minus strand of NC_089174.1, from coordinate 9,731,257 downwards.
CTGTTTAGTACATGCTGTCCTAATGATCTGCTTCCCTGATTTTCCAGAACCCTTCTGGCAAACACATACACAGGCTTGATAAGGTCTCTCTCCCAACCACATGTGGTTTTCATCCACATCAAGTCATGCTCCTGGGTTAAGAAAGACTTTTAAGCAAGAGGCTCATTCTCTTGCTGTACATTCAAACTTCAAGAATTCAGCAAAATACAATACTTCCCAAAGTCTGCTTCCTAACAGTTTTGCTGTGGACCCCTTACTTCTGCATGCCAAGAAAAAAAAAAAAAACTTTTTCTCTATTCATTTTGCTATGCTTTGTAGAGCCCACTCAAGTCTTTTAAAAAAGAAAGAACCCTATTATATTTACTTCACTAATTTATTCAAGAAGTTGTTAAATTTGCTACATTCCTCCCTCCTTCACAGACAATTTTAGGGTTATTTTATAGACTTTTGTTTATACAGAAAAATCGTACAAAATAAACTGACTTAGATGTTACTCATGCAGGCAGCAGGCTTAATGGATTCTAAGCTATGTCTTATCCCACAGCCACCACACAGCAGGAAGAAGAGAAATAACAGGAACCACATTGCTGTTTTGGGAGAGCACTTCAGTTTTACAAACTTGTCCAGAAGACTTTAAGCATCAGAAGACCCCAGCTGTGTTTAAAGGTGGTAAAATAATTCCGTTTAAGCTCTATCAATAAAACCAGCCCTTGTGTCTGGTATTTCTCTATGATGTATATAATGATTTCTTGTTAAAAGAGCAGAGAAAAAGCCATGTCTCTTCAGACCAAGAAGGGTCTGGCCCCTGCTGGTGTTACCTTTTGGCTGAAGGGAGGTCTCCACCCAGGAGCTGGGCTCACTGGTGTTGTCATTCTTGCATTCACTTCTCACTCTGAGGCGCACTTCCTCATTCAAGTGTGCATCCGTCACACGGAAGCGGCTCTTACTCCATTCCTGGGTTTAGATGGGAGGAAGAAAACCAAAACACTTGTCATACCATCTCAGACACACAGTGTACACAATTCCTGCCAGTGTAAGGATGGATATATTAGAGCCCTTCAGAAAGACTACAGCTCAAAATCAAAGCAGAACAGTGTCTGTCTATGTGGGAAGCATCAGCATCACTTGGCTTTATTTTTCTTTCTCAGACTCAGTCAGAACTCACAAGGAAAAACTACTCCTACCCCTGTGACTGACATTCAGAAGCAAAGGCTATACAGAGATCAAGAAATAAGTATAACATGGGGGGAAATGATCCTAGAATAAGTCTTCATGAATAATGCAAAATAAGCATGTTTATACTACAGCTGTATAAACAGACACTTACTGATTGACCTTCACCTTTCTCTGTCTGTGCACATGAGGACATGACCAACAAAATGAAGAATATTTGAAGATACAACCAAAAGGCAGTGAGATGAGTTTGGATGATTTAAGGAGCAGAAGAAAAACCTACCAAAACAAACCCATAAATGGCTAATAAAAGCAGTGACACCACATCAAGCCCAAGTAGCTCATGATCTTCCATTTCAAGTATGTTTGTGTGAGAAAACAGCTCACGCTTTTATCACACACTTTCTTGAGCATCTTTTGTTGGGCTAGGAGGATGCCTTTTAGTTAGGTGGAAACTGGACACAAAACAAATATCTTTGTTATGGCCAAAGAATGCTGTAACCACTCATATATAAAAATAATAAATATTGGCACTAATGAGAGGGCAAAGAAACTAAACAAATGTACAGATTAGGTTTGTCTGGGTTTGAAAGAAAGGTGTTTCTTGTCTGGCAAGGAAGGTGGGAACCTGCCTTGGAATAGAAAATGTGGCCCCCTTTCCCCCTAATTATTGTAACTCCAAAATAATGGGGCTTTCAGGCCAAGATATGGGGGAAAGAACACCAGTTTTTTACTGGCCTGCACGTGTCAAACAAGGTGAACAAACACCAGCAGCGGCAGTGCCAAGGGACAGAACAAACCCCGGGACAGAACAAACCCCGGGACAGAACAAACCCCGGACAGAACAAACCCCGGACAGAACAAACCCCGGACAGAACAAACCCCGGGGCAGAACAAACCTGGGACAGAACAAACCCGGGACAGAACAAACCCCGGGACCCCGCTCTGGGCTGCGGCACCTTCCCCTGCGGTGCAGTTCCAGGCACGGCCAGCAGGGGGCGCTGCTGGCTCCGGGCCGGGCCCTGCCGGGAGTCCCCCGCGCCGCCAGGGGGCGCTGTGGCGCGGCCGCGTCTCCCTCAGGCGGTAATGGCGGGCGGGCGGCGGGAGAGAGAGAGACACGGCTTCCTTTGCAAATCCCCAGGGACAGCCGGCGTCACTGCCCCTCTGGGTGGCGAAATGCAGCGTTATAGGCTGGGGATGGTGTGGCTTTCCCCAGGAGGAAAGGGACCTGGGGGTTCTAGTCAGTAGCCGGTGCCCAGGTGGCCAAGGAGGCCAATGACATCCTGGCCTGGATCAGGAATGGTGTGGCCAGCAGCAGCAGGGAGGTCATTCTTCCCCTGGACTCAGCACTGGTGAGGCCTCACTGAGTGCTGTGTCCAGTTCTGGGCCCTCAGTTTAGGAAGGACATTGGGACACTTGAGCATGTCCAGAGGAGGCAGCGAGGCTGGTGAGGGGCTTGGAACACAAACCCCGTGAGGAATGACTGAGGGAGCTGGGGCTGTTCATCCTGGAGAAGAGGAGACTCAGAGGTGACCTTATCACTCTCTATAACTCCCTGAAGGGTGGCTGTGGTCAGCTGGGGCTTGGTCTCTTTCTCCAGGCAGCAACTGAGAGAATGAGAGGACACAGTCTCAAGGGAAATACAGGTTGGATATTAGGAAGAAGTTTTTCACTGAAAGAGTGATTAAATACTGGAATAGTCTCCCCAGGGAGGTGGTGGAGTCACCATCCCTGGATGTGTTTAAAAAGAGACTAGACGTGGCACTTGGTGTCATGACCTAGTTGAAGTGTTAGGGCTGGGTTGGACTCGATGATCTTGAAGGTCTCTTTTCTCTTTCAATGTTCTGTGATTCTGTGATTCTGTGAAACGGGCTGCAGCAGGAACCTCCGAGTGGAGCCGGGCCGGCAGAGACGGGCACACCCTGGGGTGGCAAAGGAAATGTATCAGGAACTCCTGAGCTGTAGCAGGAGCCGCAGGAGTGTCCCGGCAGCAGGGCTGTGGGGTCACACCGCAGTGAAAAACCCGGAGCAGGGCAGAGGAACGGCGGGGCTGGGCAGTGACAGCCCGGCTCCCAAACACGGCCGGGAGAGGAAAGGGGGGGAAAGGGGCTCGGGGTCCCGGCGTTTCCCTGGGACACCTGAGGGGATGGTGAGGGATCTCACCAAGGGACATCAGGTGTTAAAAATGTCCCAGTCCAGCGGCCACTCCCATGAGCAGAACCTCACTCACAGCAAGAGAAAATAGTGGGAGACAAGACTCCTCAGTAGTGGAGAATTCTTCCCACAGCAATCGCAGTTGTGATCCCAGGAGCAAGAGAGAGCTCAGGGCTGAGCCCAGCCCCTCACTCTCCAGCCAAAACGTCAGAGTATCTCTGCCCTTCCCAAAAGAAAAGCCCCAGCTAAGGGGTTGCAGCCAGCTGCACCCCTTCACCCCACCCTGGTCACTTCTTTTGTGTCACTTAAGTATAGGTTGTTATCATCTGTTAGCTATAAGCAGGAGAAAATTTCCTTAAAAAAAATAATAAAAAAAATCCTAACCTCCAAGAGATTCTATGAGCAAAAAGATGCAGCAAGATGTAAAGTCTGTTTCATCCTGTCCTGTGAAACTGCTGACCCTCAGTTCTTTCATTTCTGATAACCTTAGTATCTGTCAAACTCTTCCACAAACTGATTAAGCTCTTTAACCAAGGAGATTTTCTACTTGTTGATTTGTTAAAGAATCAATCAAAATAGGTAAATAGGTTTCTGCTGTGTTAGCAGGTTCAACTGGCTCATTTAAAGGCCCAGTGAAGATTATTAGAGATCATTCATGTCAAAATGAAACATCACCCTTTAATAGTGACATAAATCAGACCAGCTGTTTGCAAAACCACAGAGTCACAGAATCATACAACGGTTTGGGCTGGAAGGGAGCTTAAAGATCATCTGGTTCCAACAACCTTGCCGTGGATTCCAGCTTTCCACTAGTGCAGGTTGCTCAATGCCCCATCCAAAGTGGCCAAACCACATCCCTACTCATGTCCAGGATATCCTGGAGCTGTGAAAAAAATACAGTGGTTAGTATGAAGAGGCCAATGTAAGCATTGGGCTGTAAGACTGTAACAGGGCTCAAAAACAAAAGACTGCTTCAAGAGGCACCATACGAATTGTAACCATATCTGAAAGAGCAGCACTACCTCCTCCATAGCTGGCATCTACCAAAGGCTTCAGATTCCCAGGGTTTGGAATTACGGATTTATTTTCTTACTGGCAATAAATTCTTACTGGCAATAAACTGTAAAAATACTTTTCCTACACCCATACCAATGGGCACAGTGGCAATGCCCTGACCAAACAGCAGCTAACCCACAGCAAGGAGCACATCTGGGCTGCAATCCATCTAACACAGGAAATGAAAGCCCAAAACAAACGAGTTATATAACTTCTGTTCTAGACAACAAACATGCTCCATATTGTCTTCATAACACAACCTCCACCATACGTAACTGGAATTGCAGGGAGAGGGTAAATGAGGGAATATTAATTTTTGTCATTACCTCCAAAAGATGCAATGCTCTCAAACCACAGCTAAATCTCCATGTCTCTTTAAACTGATCTCTTTAAAAGTAAAAGAGAAAAGCCTTTACAAATTCTCATTTAATTCTTCAGTATGTAGATTGCCCTGTATCTATTTCTTCTAGAAAGCTGCATAAGTAAACACTGAAATGAGACTTTCCCCATTATTATTACAGTGCTTCTGCATTACATCAGCACTCAGTAATTGGAGAGCAACAGACAGATTTTTCTGATCTGAAGGTACTATGTGCTGCTCTGATTCATTTTTGAGGTTTTGATACCATGATAAGAAGGAAATGATATATTAAAATTGTATTTATGTACATGTATATGCTCTCCCACACGGAGTTGTGTAACCCTAAGACATTTACTGGAACACAGAGTTTAAGGAGGTGATGTACTCACTCTTCTGTCCTCAGGAACCCCATTAATGACAATGTCACTGGAATACTCCAGGTTGCAGCCACTGGTGATGTTCTCTGGGGGGTTCCATGTCCAATTCACAGTACAGATATGGATAAATGAATAGTTCAAGTTGGATGGAGATGGAAGAATTTTCTCTCCTGGAAGAAAGCAGCTATCAGTGTAACAATCCTGTTGGCCAACACTTTACCATTAGTAATACTGGCAGATTTTTAACACTCTGACAGAAAAGAACACAAATAACTTCTCAGATTTTTCAGCTCATATTTGATATCAGATAAGGTACTGCCCACTAAAGTGTTTCTATTATTCTTGTTACCTCAACTCATAAATAATTTAAATATGCACAAATTAACTGAAAAGTAATTTAAAAAAAATTGTAGCCCAGAACAACGTAGTGGTTGTGATACTTGAGCTTTTGCATGTGGTGGGAAGATGAATCATGTGCTGAAACTTCAGTGAAAACTGTATATATATTTTGTGGAGCAATTAATACTTTGTTCTCCCCAAAAGTTACCCATCAGCATAGTTTTAAGGAGAAATCCTTAAAAAGACAAGTGATTACATCTTGTAAGCAACAGCTGTACATTAGAAGCACAATTTAAACACAGATTGTAAGCAAAGCAAAGATTGCAAGAGCAAGAACTTTAAAAAACAAGGAAACCACATCACTTTCTCAATTATCTATTAAAAATATAATGCTATGTTCCAGCACAGTGAGCAAAACCAGAGTGGGACAAGTAGTAATTGCTGCTAACACACTTCAGTGGTGCATTTTTTCACCTCCCCAAAAGTCAATGAGGAGCAGAGCAGGGCCACGACTCAGAGACTGTCGCAGCAATAAATCCATTTGTGCATTGATCCTTCCTTACCTTGTGCACTGCGTCAATGCCTACTCAAGACCCATAAAACACCTTGAACGTCATATTAGAAAACAAAGAAGGGAAATATGACAGAAAATGGCAAACTTCCAGGAAAAAGTAAAGTGTGTGTCAGACACCAATTCTAGAAAACATACCCATTGGGAATTCCCTAAGAAGTGAAAGTGGATTTTATTTTTTTTAAGGACTACTCTAAGATGTACTATGAGAACATATTGAACCATAAGCCCAGTTTCTGATGATACCCTGAGACTGTTTCTCAGGGTATCATCACAGAGGCACCACCATTTGTTTGTGGAAAGAGTGTGCCCTTGTTACTCAATAGTTTCACAAACACTTCAGACAGACATCAGCTAGTGCTGCAGGTCTTGCTGCCCCAGGGAACCAAGCTCAACCCATCCCAATAGTCAAGAGAGCTCATAGGCAAAGGACATTATAATTCCATCAAGATCACAGTGCAGCCCCATTTCCTTCTGCTAGCACAAGGAAGAGGGAAGAGAGAAAAGCAAAAGAGCTTCCTTGAGCAAGAATTCTGCTCAAAGCATCCATGCCACCATTGTCTTACATTTCCTGAAAGTCAGAGCAGATCTTGAAAGGAATTCAGCAAACTTCTCAGACATTTGTATAGTTCAGGGACATGGAATGGTAGAGATCAAGCACCATTACCATCCATGTGTATGCACAGATAATGGATGCTTGCAGAGATAATGAGAATAATTGCAAAGATTCACTGGTTTAGTCCGAATATGCTTAGTTTGTTCGATACTTAAAATTTTGGGGCTTTTTGTTTGAGCAGAAGAGAGGAATTTTTGTTCTTGCAAAAACACAGTCTCCAGTGAGACTACTGAATGTGACAAGAACATCTTTGCCTATTACCTCTACTGGCTTTAGGAACAGCCTTGAAGCATTAAGTTTGCAAATCCCGAGTCCTTTTGATCATGTCAAAAATAAGAAACAAAGAAAGAAAAAGAAGTTTTTCAACAAGAGCACGCAGTTCCAAGCATTTTGTCTTGTCTTGATTGAACTTTTACCTACAACAGCCACAAACCACTAAAAAATGTCATCCCTGATTGCTGTTCTGAAAATCTGAACATTTTCTTCTAATAGGTTTGATTAGAAACCACTGTGCTTAAGTTTGCAGATTACTAGCCACCCAAAGAAGTGCTAATATTCAAAGTTCATAAATTATTCAGTAAATTGCATTAGCATAAAAAGTTTAAATCTAGTAGGTTTTTGAATAATCTACTAAATTCTGAAGCTTGTCTTTAATGTTTCTAATTCCGTTTTTATTCATTGGTTAGGCCAATCTCAGACTTTTGTCTGTGTAAAATATAGAGTTTCATGCCCTCGTTATAAAAATTTCTGTAGAAATTTATGAGAACAACTCAATAATGGCCAACTACAAAATGTAAGCAAGCCGTCATTTCACTCTTAAAATGCAAAACCACAGTGGTGCTTCTAAGAAAAGAAGCACAGAAGTAACCAGCAGAGATTAGTTGAGGCATAGAAAACATTATTTCTACAAGCCGCAAGGGAGGAAACATCAGCAAATACTTTTTGAGTGTATTAAGTACCATTTCAATGTTGTAAAGTAGAAAAAAAATAGTATTTTTATTTTGTCCTCCTGCATTTTCTGAAAGTTGATTTAATAGTGATAAACCGAATTGCAGACAGTTGAAAATTAACAATTCTTTAATGTCTGCAGCTGGATTTTTGGATAACATGAGCAGAGAATAAAGCTTCAAGCTCGGGTCCTTATGAAGCCCTCACAGACACGCACCCATCTTTCCTAAAACTAAACATTCGTGCTTCCAAAATCGGGAATAATTAAGGCGGAGCGCAGGCACAGGACGAGGGAGGCTCTGCGTGCCCGCACCCGGCGGAGCCGCTCCCGCACAGCCGTAGGACACGGGAACCGGGGGTTCTGCTGGGGGTTTTAAGGCAGAGACAGTCTCGGGAAGCAGAGATCTGGCTTAAAACATTTCTGCCGACCCTGCCAACAGCTGTCTTACTGAAAGAGAGCAGATTTTCAGCATCCCCGCTCCCGGCAAGCGCCAGGGCAGGGCGCACCGCCGGCGCTGCCTCGCACACGGCTGACGAGCTTAGGGCGATTTCTACTACAAAACGAAAGCATTTCCCTTACATCCATGCTCGCGTGTGCGCGGAGCCACGTCCGAGCCGCCCGAGCCGCGCACGGGGAGAGCCCGGAGCGGCCGCTCCAGCCCCGGCACCGCGAATGCCCGCACGGAGGGCAGCCGGCCCCCGGCCCCGCCGCCCCTTCCCGCTCCTACCTGCCGCCGTCCCCGCGGCCACCGCCCAGCACACGGCGAGGAGGAGCGGACACAGCAGCGGAGCTGCCGCGGCCACAGCCATGGCTCGGCCGCCCCGGCGCGGCCCCTCGCTCACACTTCCCGTAGAGGGGCCGGACCAGCCGGGAAGGGCGGCGTGACGGGACTGGACGGGACGGCCCGCCCAGGTAATCCGAGCTGAGCGGAGGAGCGGCCCGGCCCCGCCACCTGGGCAGCACCGCCCCGAGCCGCAGGGCTGGGCAGAGAAGGGAGCATCCCACGGCCCTACGCTGCTCACGCTGCCCTCCCTCTGCTGTCACCCTTCTGTCGCCTCATATGCCGTCCCTGCATTGTCCCCGCTGGCTCCTGCACTCTCAGCACAAAGACACTTAGAATCAATTCGATCGGAAAAGACCCTGAGATCGCTGAGTTCCCTTCCGCTGGAGCTGTCGGTCCCTCCCCGAGCCCGCACTTGACCGTGCCGCAATCGCGGAACGGCAGCGAAGCCGAGGGACGGGGACGGTGCCCGCCGCCGGCCCCATGCCCTCCGTGTCCCCTCACACGGCGCTGCAGCGCAGCCACAGACTCACAGAGATCTCGTTCTGTGAGTCAAAGTCGTTTTCCTTTTACAACCGGGTTCGCACTTGCCTGCTACAGCTATTGAACCGTGCCCCAGACGGGATATGCTTCATATCCTCTCCCAGGAAAGCAGCTATGTTAGCACATCCCCGAGCAGTTCTGTTGGTGTCGGAGTTATTCACCCCCTGGCAGAACGCCGCTTTTCAAAATCCCTCCTGAAAATTCAGCTAATTTCTACAGGTTTTATCTGTGCTAAAAATACATACTGTGGTGGGGTTTTTTCGTTTGTTTTTTTGTTTTTTTTGTTTGTTTTTTTGGGGGGGGGAGGGTGGGGGGTTGTTGTGTTTGTGTTTTTTTTTTTTTTTTTTTTTTTTTTTTTTTTTTTTTGTTTTGTTTTGTTTTGTTTTGTTTTGTTTTTGTTTGGTTTTTTTTCACAGAATTTGGAATAGGACATAAGTGCTATTTTGATAGATTTCTGGGGAATAAAATACTCGGGATAAGGCTTTTCCTTCCGAACTAGAATTTTGTGGTAGCTAGCAAGCTTAGTCTTAGTTACCACACAAATATATAGGTGTTCTAAAAATAGTAGAGATGCAGCAGGAAGGAAACTTAGCTGACTTTCAAGGCAACCCAAAATTTGTTAGTAAAACTAACTTATTCCTAACCCAATAGAATGTTTCAGTATTTACTCAGCCCCTCAAAGAGTTTTGCAAGAGTTCATCTGCTTTTTAGACACTCATTCTAGAAAAAGGGAAGTGGATCTTTTTATGACAGGGTGGGGAATATCCTGTGTTAATGTTGGGCATTTTTGGCTTTTTTGTCTGTTTGTTTCCCTGTGAAATAAGAGGACTTTTAATTGCTGCTAGAAGGTGCACAAGGACCTGCAATTATAACCAAATAAAACGTGGTTGAAAGTTCCAGGATGTGGAACTTTAAGCTGTGCAACGAAGATCAGATTGTGCAACTACTTAGAGCAGACGTGGACTATGCCTGCTAGTGAGGACATTTATAGAGTAGAGCCAATCCAAGCAACCCCTCTCTTGCTTTCAGTTTCCTTGTTGATGTTTTCTTTCCTTCCTCTTTTCTCTTTTGTCCACTCCTTCTCCCAGGAGAGCCAATGCCAAGCGCACATGCAATCGTTCACTGCTTTTGGCTGCCTGCCCATCAACGTTGTCGGCAGCTGAAACATTTTTCCTCCTCTCTCTCTCCCTTCTACCCCAAATGCTCAACTCGTTGTCACATTCCCATCTCGATTCACGGCAATCACAACTGCTGTCAGAGCCTTTGATCCCTGCCACCTAACAGAGACTTCCCATTTCTCAATCTCATTGAGTCCTGTCCTGCAGCTCTCTGTTGCAAATCTCATGCTCGTTCATGTTCTTGTGAGCCAATGAAACTGTGCTGTAGTGACTAGGACTCGTAGAGACACACCTGAGATATCTTTGAAATGATCTGTTGAACAAGTACTTGGGGTATGGCTTCGTGTTTGGTATAAACTGATTTACAATTACCTTACTGATCTGCCTTTGGCTGTGTGCTCCTGCCTTTTCCACCCACACAACCGAAGCCAGTGATTGTGCAGTGAGTTTGCAGATGCAATAAAGCAAAAATCCAACAATTTTTTCCTGTGCATGTTCCCTAAATCAGATTAACAAATGGTGCCAATGCCTGATGTGCCTGCACAAAGTTACTAAGTCCAGCAAGAGGCAATGATTATTAACAGCACAAGGCCATGGGGAATTGTCCCTTTTGAGACCAGAAGTTGTTTCGTACCAGTGTTAAGATTCCTCCTTTCTGATTTTGCAGCAGCTTCTGGCAATACTTTAGGTCTCAGCCGACATAATTACAGGCTCTTCAAGAAGAGGGCTAGAGTAATTTCAAAAAAGGGCTCAAACAGAATACAGATGGATCTGAGGCACAAAATTCCAAAATCACGTTAAAAAAACCCAGTCTGACTCACACAGCTTCTCACTTCTCGACCTTTGTCATGTTCTTTGTTCTGTGTTCTCTGGGGACATCGAGAATTTTGCGATACATGCTCACAGGAGACGTGAACTATGCAAACTCTGAACTGCTGCCCAAGCCCAGCTGGAAATGAGAAATTATGTGGAATAAACCCCACTTCTTTTGAAGAGCACTTTTGGGTGGACTTGGAACTAAGCATGTTTGTACAAATGTTGTATCTCCCCCTCTGATAAATTCTATTACAAGCCCATGCATCATCTTTTCTGCTCACTGTTCCCGAAGAATCAAGATCTACTTAATTTACCTGTTCATTTGGCAAGGGAGCAACTCCTTTACCCACCAAGGGAGGCAGGGCACAAACCTGGTTTTACAGCTGTTTGGCCAAGGCTTGCAAGAGCCCCATACAGAAGATTCAGAAGACAGGAGTAGAAAATGCAGTTTATCCTTTATTCTCTGGTGAGGTAAATAATAATTATACCTGGCTTACATTACATCATGTAAGAGCTGGTACAATTGCCTGGGCATATACATTAGTCTAACCACCTTCTAAGTTGAGTTCGTTGAAGAAGAGGAACAATAAATATATCCCCAAAAAGTCTGGGTTTCAAAATTTGAAACTCCAGAACAGAGCAAAAAACCAACCACAAACCTACAGGGTAATTTTTAGGAAAGTAGCATGATCTGCTGGGATGTTTCCTTACTTTTGATTCCTATCTTGTTTCTACTGATAAATTTGTGTGTATGACTGTCTCTGTTTTTCCAATGAACCATGTTTTTGGGATTTCCCTGAGCTGGATGTTGTGATGCTCATGCTTCTTTAGATTTTTAAGTCAGCATCTCCTGTTTGTTGCTGAATAATTTAGTGTTCACCATTTCATTTGGTGTACTTCTGTTTTTGAAGACTTATTTTGGTAATCTTCATTAGAGGGTGCATATGTGATAGTTCAGTGAATAGGGTTTAGCCCCATGAATCTTACACTGGTATTAGCTTCTGATCACTCACTCTGTTCTGTAAAATGAAGAAAAAAAAATTTAAAAAAAGTCCAAACCCTAGGAAAAACATGCTTATTGAAACACTTATATTTTCTGGTTTTGTAGACTTTTATTTTGACCTGGAGTAAACTCTGAACTTGACTGCAATGTGATTTCTTTCCCTGGCTTCTTGTCAAAATTATTCATTATTCAAGAAAAAACAAAGTAAAAACAGCAGTATAGGATGGTTGGTCTCAGGAAGCTCATGAGCAGATCTATTTATCCTCTGTGTCCAGTACAGCAGTTAAGAACCAAGGCAAATGGGAGGTGCTGTTTTTTCACACACAAAGGTTAAACAGGGCTTGTACAATACTCAATACTTGTAAAATATGCAGGATAAAAGCACTCCTGTTATGATTATGGAGCAGCAGGTGTCAGATTTACACGAGAAGAGAGTAAATTACATCCAGATGAAACATTATATGTATATCACAACTGTTTTGCCACTGCTTGGCACAAGGATATTGTTTGAAGTAGTACAGTCTGTGGTTGCGTAAGGATTAGCTGTACACAATGCTCCTCCCTTTTCTGGTTAGAGAACTCATCTCAGTGAACATCAGATCTACATGTGCTACTCTCCTCAAGTAGACAAATTGAGTAAGACATAGTTTCATTTCTATTAAATTTTTGAGCCCATAATTTCCACTTAAATTCTTCTCCAGTTCTTTCAGGCCAAGTTACTCAAATCATAATGTGGAGTCCCATGGGATCTGGTCTCTTTAGAAAGAGAAAACAAACATACTTTATCTACTTTGCAACAAAGGTATTATGTTTATGTAAAGTCTTATTCTGCCAAAATACCATGTTGTGCATGTTCAAAAGTCTTCTGGAACAAAACCAATGTTACACACTACAGCTATTCTCTCACCCATGATTTTTCATTTGCTGGCCTACCTCGTGAGAAGTCCTGATATCAGAAAAAGTTTAGAACACCAAATAATATCTAAAAACACATTAATCACTGCAGTAAGTTCCTCATTCCAGATTTTTTTTTTTTTTAGGGGGAGGAAATGGAGCTCTGAGATTATTTTTCTTAAAATGATACTTTCTAATCTCTGCAGAGAGAAAAGCAGTACATCCAAAAGAGAAAATGTTTACACTTTGCTTACTCTGTAAATCTCTAAAAGCAAGTTCTTGTACATAAAATACTGGCAGTCCTTTTGTTGCTTTGTATATCCTCTTTGCAAACATCTGGCTTTGAGACATCCCATTACCCAAAACAGTCCTGCTACTGAGAATAATCAACTCCGCTTAATCCACACAGATCCTTCATCCCATTTCTTTTCCTTCATACAAAATTACCAAAGCATCCATTCTGAAGACTTGATGTGTTACAGCATTTTGCAGCAAAAGTAATTAGAGGCATGCAAACAAAATATGTTATGTAGCCAAACTGAGGTATAGAAAGAGTGTGTGCCAGGATGTAATTTGAAATATGTTCCACTAATTTTTCAAGACTAAAAGAATCCTCCATTCCTTAGGCAATTTAAGAAAAGAAAAATGTCCATGAACAATAGACATTTCTATTCTCCTCAAACAGGTAGCAAATAGGATGTACCCAGTGTGAGTATCAGCTACATAAAACACGTCCATATACAGTACACTCTAGATCTGTGAATTAAGCCCTTTCAGTCATAAATAACAAAAGATCTGGAGGATTTCTCTAAACTGGGACAATTAAGTAAGAAAAGGATAAAGATTATATATTATTATATATCATATAATCTTTATATATATATATATATATATATATATATAAAGAAATTGTGATCATCTTCTTGGCACCATTGTCCAAAACCAGCTGTAAAATAATGGCCACTCCTCATCCTTTCTAGATTGGTGAATACATAAAGGAAAAACAAGTTTGTTTGTTACCAGTCTTTTCATAACCTATCTGAAAAGGAGATTTTTCTGTAGAAAATCCAGAAAAAAAAAAAAACTTAGCAGGAGTGAAGGCTAATCCTTAGGGCATATACTTTTTGTAATTCATTAAAACTGCAAATAAGTGTATCTTCTGAAATGCAGTGACTGTATATATTCTAACTGGGCTGGTATTAAGCATGTCTTTTTTGCCAAATTACTGTGACAGCTTTCCAGTATATGAGAGTGAAATGATAGGACAATTCCAACATCAACAGCTTCAGAAGTTGAGACAAAAATTCATATTGGACCTTTAAAGACATCTGAAAAAGCAAGTAAGAATTTCACTGAAATTCAAGTTAAAATAAAGACTAGAGATTGAAAATTCAGCCAATGATATTATCTCAGAACATTAAAGACATCAAAAAACATACATAAGGATCTTCCTGCGAATCCAGGAAAACTACTAGGTTATCTGTAGTATTGGAAAAAGCTATGATGTCAAAGCTTTTGGATGTCTATATTGCATACGTCTGCTGACTGTAGTCAAGATATGCCTTTGCTGCTGATATTTAGAGGTCAATTAGCTCCAAAAGTATCTTGTATTGGATTGACTGTTAATGAGTATCACACATCTTCGTAAAGTAATTTGGAAAACTCTCACTATATGCTTTTAAATATTATTTGCTGATAGATAACAATCAGGAAGGTGCTAACCATATTTACACATACTAATCTCCCTTCCTCTTACTGAAAGTTCATGCTAAATTTAGAGTCTGACTGGCACAAAAGCACATAGGAGCAGAAATGTGGCTGGTTTGTTATAGGCACATCTGTATTTTGCGTGAAACAGCTAATGGATGAATTTATGGATCACAACACTATTTTCTCAGAATACGAATAATTGTAGGTATTTAAAATCATGCATAATAAACATTTTGAAATGTGGTCCAGTTACTATTTGAAGGTAATTTTTGTCACAAAGATTTAGAAACTTAACATTTTCTAGACACTACAGCAAAGTTAAATACCCACCTAGAATCCTCTTTTTGTTACATATTGTAACATTGTAACATTGTAACATATGCATTTTGTTACATATCCTTAAATCTCCCACCCTTTCCATATGAACTACTGAAACAGTATTTACAATCAACAAGACTTGAAAAACACGGATGTTAAAAATGTTCCTGATTAAAAGAATTACTGAACTGGGTTCTTCTTCCTGAATCTGAAGCATATTATTAAAAAAGAGGCAGAGAATGTATGAAAGCTTTGGTGAGGGAAAGAAAGAATAAAAGAACTCTGGAAAATAAATTTTCTCAACCACCTATCAGAAAAAGCAATGAGCTTTCAGAGCATAGATCTGTTTAACAGGAGGGATCATACATCAGTTGTGCTAACAAATCCCTCAATTTTGTGTAAATTATTTTGATGTGCTGCAGATTTTTAAAGGATCTCTCCAATTATTTCCAAAAGTTGTTAAAGCACCTTATAATTTCCAACTCAATTTAGACTTTTCTCAGAGTTTTTATCTGTGTGCAACCATGAGGGGCAAGCAAGAGAAAATTTGTATCAAATGACACATCGCTCAGGTTTGCTGTCAGTGAGTACAGTCCATCCTTTCTCGCAGCTGTGAAAGGTTACCCAAGATTGGAATCAGCTACAGTAAGCTCAACCTTCATGGAGATTACTTTAGAAATATCTGTTCTGAGGATGTACGAAAATTATAATTTCTGACTTAGGTTTTAGTTATTCCAGACTATGGCAAGTTTGCTTTCATTGAGTACAATAGGGGTATGTCAACCACAAGTCACTTTTTGGAAGAGCAAGGTCCCTTGCTAGTAAATACAATTTCTGCTTCATATCCCCTGTTCCACAAAGCTTTTAGCAGCAAATGTGATATAATGCTAGTTTTTATATACCCTGTACTCTTTCTATTTACAACGTAGTTTTACATTTTATTATATTCCATTGTACAACTTTACATATTATGTCATTGCTTCAATTCATAGTTCAGCAATTCAACACGTATTTAGATAACTGCCTTTCCCTGTCCTGCTATTCACTTATCTTAAAAAAAATTGTAGAAAACAAGCACAGTGGTGCAATGTCCAGGCACTTCCAATGTTGCTCAGCAAAACAAGCAAGCACCCTGTTTGAAAGCATGGCAACGTTTTTTGTGGTGAAAAAAAAACCCAAAGCAAACCAAACCAAACCAAACCACCCTGTGATTCAATCTTAGCTCATCATGGATGGTTTTAAACAACTTTTGTACAGTTCCAAGAATTCCTGAGAAGGCTCTGTAAGATATGACTGATATGTTTATATGTCAGCAGTGGGTCTGAGCGAGCAGTAACTTCCATCACCAGAGGTTCCGCTGATCACACAGAAGACATGAAGAGAGTCCTGCATCAATGGCAAATGCATTGTGTCTCCATGATAGATCTAAACAAAGTAAAACAATCACAAATTCAATACAGGTTTCACTTCATTATGATAATCAAGCTATTTAAAAAGGTATGCAAAAGAGATATCTCCGACCTTGTCTTCAAAGCTGTCTCACAAAGGCAGCATAACAAAGAAATGAGAAAGAAGAGTAGTTTAGTGATTTCTGTAGCATTAATATATATACCATTCTGTGTATTACTGGATTACTTTTAGTTACAACTATGCATTGTAGGAAAGAAACAGTTCTCTGTACATTTTTTATTGTATCTTAGCAGTAACAGAATTCTAATAGGGTTTTTTGTGAGCAAATGGAGTACATGCAGCTACATCCCCCACAAAAATCCCCCGCTACCTCTGTGTTCAGATTTTGTACTTTGTAGCCTGAAGGACACTGACAGCACAGGATGCAGCTGGAATGGCAGAGCCGACTGTGTATTTATTTTCACCATGTTTGCCAGTCAAGTTAGCTACCTTGAAATTGCATTAGTGAAACAAATAATTTGCCATCATAAACAGCTTCTGGACATCCAGCCTTCTGCTAGTCTCTGAAATTTCCTGGATCTGTTCAGCTGCAGTTTATAATTTTTTTTGTGTTTACATTTTAGCTTAAAAGATCTGTAAATAGGTCACAGTTTGACCCAGCGATTACCCATCTCAAATGAAGGACACTGACAATATCTAGGAAAGCATATGTAATTTGCAATGAGAGCCCTAAGTTAATGCACTATACTTTTTACATTTAACTGACTTTTTACATCTAACTGTTACAAAATAAGAGAACTTATTCCATTAGGTTGAATTTGTTAGACATTAGGCCATTTGATGGCAATGCAAAGCTCAAGTCAGCCGTTGCACATAACATTGCACAACTGTGAAGAACAGTGTTCACAAACATGGTATTTTAAGCTGCCTTTCGAGCTATTACAAGAAGAAGTTGAAAAGTATAACCTTCCCAGGGAGCCCTTCACCTGGACATTTCAGTCATATTTTGCCCATTGAACAAAGGCAACACAGCAGTGGATAAATCTATCAGGTAACAGGGGATGTGTTTTAACAACGCTTCTTTGTTCTAAAATAATCTTAGCTATTGTATTTGGACAGTGCAGGACTGAGTGATTTGTTTTTGATTTGACTATTGCAAAATCCAAAAGCCACAGAAGTGCCAGCAGCTGCATGCAAATTAGATATCTTGGCACTGGAAAACAGCTTAGAGTAAGCAGGTGGCAGTTCTTATGACCAGGCCTCTCCGAGCAAAGTTCAGTAGAGGAGTATGCAGATAGTGGCAGTGAAAAAACCAGTGTGGTGAATGTACAAAATCAATATTTTGCACACTAAAAATATGGTGGCCATGAGCAGAATAGAAAGGGAATCTAAAAAAAGCAGCAGGAATGCAGCACTGTCAGACAGATCCACTCTTACACTCCTACAACAAAATTCATCCCCATCATGAGACCATTTGCCTGAAATTATATTGTACTCTTCCATAAGAAGACTGATTCTCTTAAGCATTATTTTATTGTAAATTAACCTTATTTACAAGCAGCAGCCTGGTGCAGTTGTATTACTTTGCCACTTGCAGATTTTGCATTTAGTGTGAACAACTACTCAACTGACTGTGGAATTTGCCTATCCATTTTTCGTGAGCTGACATGTTGCATCTTTAATTCACAGTCACACATAGACTGTATATTGACTAACTGGGAGATCCTGAAAGCATTATTTTAAATTTCAAGTTCTGTGGACCAGAATGCAGTCTGTACTGTTGATTTTATTTCCTCGATGCTATAAATCTACAAGCTTTCTTTTATCATAATAAAGGCAAAATTAAAAAGCCAGAGGTATGGAAATTCAGAAAGTCAGTTCTCATCTAATTTCACAGCATGAAACTAGATACTAGATAGAAGTACAACTGCTCTTTGAATCCCTAACCTCTGATGCTACTATTCAAATGTATTTTCCTAGAAAGATCCAAGAAAATATAAAATCATACATCAGATTAATTAGCACAAATTTATAATGCATATAAATGGCATGTTGGCATTAGGTAAAAATTATAAGAAAACATATATACAAGGAAAAATAATATATTAAATAAAACCCCTTAAGATGGATATAACTAAAGAAATGGAAATACTGGACCTGTGACTTCTTTATAATTTGCAGACATGAGGCAGAATTCTGATGATCACAGCTGGCAGTGGTGTGTCACTGAAGACTCCACCCTGCAGCACTCCGAATACCAATGTCAGGCTGAGACTTTCAGTAAACAGAAAGCAGTTTTAGGAATCCCCCAAATCTACTGCTTAGTTTTCATGTTCACTTACTCGCCCGTTTATATTTAGCTACAGAACATGCAGAGTGATCACATTTTCAATTCCCAGCCAGTTTTCAACCACAGTGAACCACCTCCATGTGCTCCCACTGTGCAGTACGTGCCTGTTCATGGATGATGTCAGAAAGCTCTTTCACCATATCCTGAAAGTTTGATTTTAGCCCCTCATGGTACTCCACTTGATCCTCCTTAATGAGACGCTCGTTGAGCTCCAGAGCAATTCCACAGGCTTGGATAAACTTCCTGGGGAGGAAAGGAATGAACTTACAATAGTCTGGTCTTTCTGCCAAAGCAAGCAACTAAACAGACAGGCAAATCTCAGTATTTCTCACCCCCTTTTCTCCAGTGTTCGGGGCAATACATATTCCAGGAGTATCCCTGGCACAGTGAATCAGGGAATGAAGAGGGAATTCAACACAGGTTTTGGGCTTCCTGCTGGAGCTTTTTAGGGCCTGGACCCTCAGCAGATGGGACAGCCAGTCCTCCTGCAAGGCTGCCAGAGCTGGGTGACACAGCAGGGCAGTCAGAGGTCAGGCTCCTGACAGCAGAGACCCTCCAGAAGGAAGTTCACACCATGGGGAGCTGTAATGCTCTTTCTGGGATCTGTTACTCATTCTTTGCCTCATTCAACACACCTATTTTCCTTTTTTATGAAACCCAATAAAAATGCATTCAAACTGAAATGGAGATTGTTTGCACTGCAAAGCTGGAAAGTAAAACCATGCATGGCATGTTTTTGGGATTGCTCCCTGATTGCCAGGTTACTTAATACACGGAAGGAGAATAGGATTGGCCCAAATGCTGCTTTCTTCATTCAACAAGAATGGAGAAATAGGTGAAATTGCAATCATCAGCACAGAGTAAAAAATGCAGGGGCTGGTGGACATCTGGTTACACCTGAGAGATCCAGAAAAGAGTGTGGCAAAGACTCATCATCCTGAGGAGAAACAAGAGTTGCTTTATTATATCCTGGGGGACACTTTCAAGTGGGAGGTGAAACTTACCCTAAGGGACAGAAATTGGAAAAACACCTATACTAGTCACACAGTTTCAAAAATTAGCAACAGAAACAAGAACAGTGCTCTGCCATAAACTGGGAAAGGATTTGCTTTAAAATACTTCAAAGTCGATCATTAGCTAGCAAAAAATCCCCTTGGAAAAACTGGCAAACAGTGCACCATATCAAAGACCCCTGAACACAGGACTGTCACATCTCTGGTTTCCAAACATACTTCATGTGATAATCTCAAATACCCACACAAACTGTTGAAGCAGGTGTTCAAGCAAATCTCTCCAAGGAGAGCACAGCCCTGGACTTGGAAACTCCTGATACATGTAACTTCATTGGCTTTTTTTCATGTGTGAGCACCCACAACCCCATGATCTTTTGGATCTTTATGAGACATATATATATAAGACATATATATATATAAGACATATATATCCAGCATCTGCTGAGTTTGGAGACAGACAAAAATATAATCAAAGCAGGTATCATCTTCCAGCCAGCTGCTAGTTTCTATTACATTAGAAATCCTACCTGAACATTTCTTTTAACTCATTCACCTTCTTAGCAGGATATTTGCTGGACTGGCTGTCACTTAGGAAAGCTCTGGCATAGGCCAAAGGACCAGCATTAACCTAGAATGGAAGAAAAAATCATTTATGCTAGAACTCCTGCTGAGATAGAAAGAGATATTGAGTTTGTTTCCTCATATTTTCCTCTTATTTCCATGTGGAAAAACAGCACGGTCTGAGTCCTAAGGTGACTTATCCAGCTGGAGAAGGCAGGGTCACAAAACAGCTCTGTGCGCCTGATTCTTACAGTACAGTCTTCAAGACTTAAGCATATTTCAGCAGTTACTTATTGCTAATTAATGTGCAATTATGCTTGGACTTGACACTATAAACACCACTGGAGAAAATGTTTATTCCCAAGAGCCAGCCACTGGTGTAGCACTGCACATGACAGGGAGGCTGTGCTGGTGGCTGCAGCCCTGTAGCCCGGGTAGTTAATGATTTCTGGAAAGTAAATGTGTTGTGACGATGCCTCACCCTGATCTGTGTATGTAAACGCAATTCCGGACAGACATCAAACAGACTGACCTGCACAGAAACACAGCCCTGCAGCTTGAGCTGCAGCTGGATCTTGTCAACATCACCAGCAGAGCAGAGTTTCTGCAGCTCTGCTGTCCTGTCCTTTATTTCATCGATAGCGACGTCAATTGGTTTCAAATTAACCTGATGCTCATAATTGACCGGAATTCTCTTCTTAACATATGGAAAGGAGTTCAAAGCTAGCAGAAACAGAAAATAAATGTATACATTGAAAATACACATACTGTGTCATATACACATACTGTGTCATGCAGCACATAGGAATACTCTTCATAGAACATATACAAGCAGATTCATGCCCTTGAGGATGTGAAATCCCAAACAAGGCTATAATTTACCAGCATGATTTTTTAATCTGTAAAAATGTGCACATAAAAATACAAGGTAAATACCCCCTCCCAACCAGAATATTGTCTTACAATTCTGATAAAGCTGAGAGAATTTGTCACACTTCTGGAATATTTTCATGAGCTAGAATAGTCTCCTAATAGTTACTGATACTGTCTCATGCTGAGATATTTGTACTTACTAGTTAGAATGGTCCTTTTTTTACATTGTTCTTCTACACTGCCATGCTTTTTTCCAGATAAAGTGTAAGGAGTTTCAAATACAAATCTATTGATATTATGATTTCTTTCAAATTCAGTTTTTCTTTCAGACATTTCTTTTTCTTCAAAGTAGGGCTTCACATAAGTCACTTGAATATAGGCATACTTGGAATCAAGGTCTTTAACATTGACCTATGAAATAAGAGGGTTACTCACAGGAGGAATGAACGTTGATAAGCTATAATTGGCTAATCTATTCACTGGGATCTGATTTAAACTAATTCCCTCACTGCATGAAGGCCAGTGACATGCCAAATGCTCATTTTGCCCTCAGCTGGGATGTCTAGACCATCCACCAGCAGGTAAGACAAGGAGGTGTGGCACAAGAAGTACATCACCTGGTGCCAAACAAGCTGTTCCTACTGTAGGCAGTCACGTCCCCTAATCTATCACAGCACAGGCCTGAGCTACTGAGTCCTCCTAATATGTCCACAAAGTTTCCAGACTGTGATCCAGTGCTCATACAGTGCTGGGCCAGGCAAACTTCCAGGCTTGCACTAAATCAGCTTTGGGATCACCAGTGCTGTCTTTGGTAATTCAGATAAAACCCACTGCAGCTCTTGCAGGGACAATAAATAAGTATTCCATATGAAAAGAAAAGAGCTAAGACCCAAAGAGATTTTCTTTCAGACTTGCAGCATCAAAGCAACAAGAAGTAACTCAGCTTCCAGTCACCTGATGCTCTGTGCTGGTTTCTAATGCCTTCAACAAGGCTCAGTACGATGGGGATTTCAATTTCCCATTCATAATTCCCACCTGAGAGCCACAGCAGCACCAGCACTTGTCAAGCTATGTAATGTGTCCATACACTGCCAGGGCAAATTGGAAGTGAGGTGTTTGTAAGAGGGTAGAGGAGAGGGCTCATTCTTCCCCTCCCACTGGCAGAAGAAAGGGATGCTCTGTCACCTTCCTTCAGCTCCACAGAGCATGCTGTTGAACTCTACCTTATTAGAATCCTGGATAATCTTCACAGTCTCTGACCCAAATTTTTCTCCATAAAGTTTAAGAAGTCTGAAGGAGATCTCTGAGAGGCCTGTCAATTTGGGCTCCTTATAGACATATTCCTTCCCATCTTCTTCCTCAAAGAATGTCTGGCATTAACCACAAAAAACAAAACACAAGAAAACAAAAAAGAGCAGTGAGGAATAGCTGTGCTTCTCCATTTGGAAAACTTTTATCTTAGATTTGCTGATTGCAAAGCAAGCTTCTACTAACATTTCAGAAAGCCAAAAAGGTTTGGAAGGCTATGGCTCACAAAGTCTCACTGAACTTTGCCTGTTTAATAGGTTCCTTCAAAAATGGCCTAAAAAAGAAAATAATTCTTCTACCAACACAAACACAACACATCATTGCTTGAGTACAACCAGTTAGAGATCTAAACTATGTGGAAGATGGTTTGGCGAGCATTTGACCTTTTGGAAGGTTGGAAAGAGACAGGCAGGAGAAAAAAAATCCACAAAAACAAGGGACAGAGGAGGAGCAGAAAGATACGTAAGTGGAGGAAGCCCTGACAGCAGAGCCATAGGAACACTCTGAAATTCAAGAATTTGTGAAAGCTGCAAGACTCTTTAGGCAATTAAAAAAAAAAAAAAGTGTTTCCTGTGCTTTAATTCCTCTTGTGTTCAGGGAAGTGGGATTTGGTGTATTTACTGTAAATAGAGACCAAAACAGCATCAAAGGTTGTGCTTGCATCACCAGCCTTACCCATAATGGAAACAGCATGGGAACTTCATGCTTTGGTGAGCTGTTCCAGTTAGAACTTGTGACACAGCATTAGGATATCTGTGTGTAGCTGGAATATAAAGCCAAAAAAGCTTTAAAGTGCAAAACTGGATCAAGTAGTACTGGTTGTTGGGATGCTACACAGCTTAATTTTAAGGGCTGATCCAGTTATTTCTAGCTTCTGGAAAACTAAGCTAGCAGTTGTTTCCTTTCATCTGTTGCTAACCTTATTTACTTTTTACATATCCAAAGTTACAGAGAAGATTAGGGTAAAAATAAAATGCATGTTTGCTGCAGCAGAAGTCACTGCTCTGATATGTTGTAACAGTGACATTCAAAGGTGGAAACCCATGATGATTTCAGGGGTATTTATCATCTGTTCTAAAAGAAAGAATAAAGAAAGGCAAGGCCAATATAATTTACATGGTATTTTCTGAAGAGGAGTCCTGCACCTCCGCCTTGGTTCTAAGTCCACAAGCAGATGCAGGTTGTTCAGAGACAGAAAGGACATGAGGGTATCACACTTTATTAACTGCTATGTGGAGAAAAAAATAAAACCACAACTGCTTTTAAGCTCAGAGGACTTCATCAGATATGATAAGATCATGCTGGTTCCTTGGACTCTGAGCCCAAGATGAAATTCAGTTTTCCAGATACCTCAGCTAACAAAAGTACTACCTATCTCTACATGTGTGTAATCGACACTGATGGATGTTTTGCCTCCAGCTTCTCTCATAATCTTTTACTCTGCTAATACCCATAAGGGAGCAGCATTTTTCTGTAGAAATAAATGTCTGTTACTACTACTGTTTATATACTCTTGTTATATTTATATAGTGTTACTATTATATACTGTACACACTAAATTGTGTCTGTGTAACCTACCATAACTATAATTGCAAAAAAACCCTCAGCATTTTCTGAACCCTCAAAGCCATTTCCTAACTGCTGAGTTGTTTTATGAAAAGCCTACCAGCAGAACCATAAACTTTATAATAAATCAAGTGCTCCTGGAGACAGATACAAACCCTCATCCTCAATGTGCAATTCCAAAACACTCACACAGACATACTGGTGGCTGCACCAGAGGAGCTTTTCAACTCCAGGTCTGACAGAGCAGCAGCTTTTGGGGCCAGGATGCCTGGTGAGGGGTAGCTGGCAAGTCAGTGTATATACTTACTTGTCCATAAAAGGCCACTCTGAAAAAGGTTCCAAGAAGCCTCTTCCTTGAGTGCATTACTTCCAATATCTTAGCATATGCTCCATGGAGTGTTCTGTACAGCTGGGTGAGTTTCTGGAAATCAGATTTTAACACTATGATGAAAACAGGATTTTCCAAGCAGGACATTCTATCTGATGCCAGAAGTTACTGAGACACCTGAACACAATCCTCTGAAGAATTGAAACCTCAATTTCTAAAGAGGCTGAACTCATGCAGTCTTGTTTGAAAAACCTGGTTTTAAGTACATGCTTAGGGTCAGTCTGCAGGGTACCACAGACTGCAGTAACCTCTGCCCCTGGAGAGAAGGCTGAGTGCACTGTCAGCATGTTTCTTGACTGAGCCTTCACACACAAAACAGCTGACAATATTTTACCCAGGAAGGTGGGGTTTTTTTTATTATAAACAGCTTTCCAACAAAAAAAAATAGATTGAGGTAAGGCTTCCCCACACCCCCTCCAGCTTCAGTTGTATGGCTGGATGTTCTGTCATGGCAGAGGTAGGGAAAGAGGACCAGTATTAGCCTGAAGCACAGGTCACAGCACGTGGTGGGAAGGAGCAAGGCTGGCAACAGCTTCCTTCCTTCCTCTTCACTTGCCACTGAATTACCCACAGATCCAGTCTTTCTTTGAACTGTTTTCATTCTGTTTTTAACCCTTAAAAACCTCAGGTCTCAAAAAGAATCTAGCTTTGCTGAGCATATGGAATGACAACAGTTTTATTTTACAGGAAGGAAGGTGGTAATTATTATGACATGAGTCATTCATGTTGTTAGCTTTGATAATCACCTTTCAGATTATTGCTTTCACTAATTTACCTAATAACCAACAACGAAGCACAGTGTGCACACTGCTTTACTGATACCAACTCAGAAACTCATAACTTCAAAAATAAAAAACTCCCCTGTTTTTGGTTTGTTTTTTTTCTTAGCAGTCTAGAAAATTACCTGCTCTATGCAAACTAGTTCAAAATACCCACCTCAAATTCACGTCGCTTTTCATAAATAGGAATGATCAGTTTGGAAACTTCAGAAATTGTTTCATAACGCTCTGCTTTCCACAGGCCATCTATACACTGCTCCAAAAGCTCCACCAGGACCTCCTGTGAGAGCAACAAATGGGTGGTGTTACTAATGCTCCAACTTGGAAGATAAAACCATTTTAACTTCAGATACTTTTATCAGACCCTAGAATAAGTAACTCCAGTTACATGAACTTAGATCCTGTGTATTCCTGGTCTTCCTAAAGGCATTCTGAACTTTGGGGAGGTGGAAAAAGACAAAAAAGGACAAGTTATTTTTAGAAAATTCATTAATTCTTCATCAATCATTAGCATAATAGCCAGCAAGTATATCCTGGTTATTTAGTTACTTCTCCAGGAAAATGCAGACACTCTGGGAGAGTATGGACATGACATCACTGGAGATCAGAGGCGTATGACTAAGAAAGATGTTCAAGGAATCAAGATGTCAAGGATCCTCAAGCCTTGATGAATGAGCAGCTGGGCTGCAGGGCCACCTCTCTCAGCCGTGTGGCCAAACCAAGGCAGCTGCACAGGGACGGTGCAGAAGTACTCGTGAGACTTTGTGACTCATGGGTGGATCTACTCACTTCCCCTTGTGCATGCCTTGCTATGGGTTCTGGATAGTTCTGCCACCATGGTGCTCTGCAGCACAGCCCTAGCTCCAAGGGGACCCTAAGATAATCTCTCCCTGGCAGACCTTCACTTCATTCGGTCCCTCCTTGGAAATACCACACCCAGCTGTGCTGCCCTGTGCTGGCAACATTGGCGTTTGCCTAACACAGAAGGCAAAGGCTGTGGTGCAGCATTTTCAGCCTCAGTGCTAGAAATCCCTTTCATAGGAATCAAGACCTTACATCAGCTTTACCTGTCTGGATCATACACAGAAAATTCTTCACAGCAGATTTCTCTTGGGAAATTGGAATGGAACAGCCTTGTTTACAGATACCAGTGTACAACTGCAGTTTGTTAGAGCTCACATGAGCAAAGTCTAAAACTAAATCCTTATCAGATATCAAATATCCTGTATCTACAGTATAGGACCTCACCTCACTGTAATGTACATCCATCATCCCACCATCTTCTTTCATCGCACCTTCTTCATCAATGTTGGGAGTGATTTTCCTGAAGGCAGTGCATCCACTGGGAAACAGTTCTGCAGCAGACAAAAGCAAATTGATTAGTGGAATTATCTCAAATGTGTCATGCTGCTGTACTTTAACCTGAGCTGGCAAACCAATGCCACTTAACAACTCTCTCACTGCCCCACTCAACCCTGGTGAGATGGGGAGGAGAATTGGGGAAAAGAAGTAAAACCTATGGGTTGAGATAAGAAACTAAACTAAGGTAATAGTAATAACAATAATAATAATATAGAAAGATAAACCTCAAGAAAATCAAGCGATGCACAACAGTTGCTCATCACCTACTGACCAATACCAAAACCATGCCCAGACATGCTCCCTTTCCAGGTAACTCCCCCAGTTAATATATTGGACAAGGCATTTTGAGACATGACATATCCCTTTGGCCAGTTCAGGTCAGCTGTCCCAGCTATTCTCCTTCCCAGGTTTTCATGCAGCTCCTCACTGGCACTGCATGAGACACTGAAGAAGTCCTTGACTTAGAGCAAGCACTACTGAGAAGCAATCAAACCAGCTGTGTGTTGTCAACATTACTCTCGCTCTGAATCCAAAACAGAGAACCAGCTACCAAGGAAGAAAAGTAACTCTATCCCTACCCAGCTATTGCTGGAGAGCTGGGTGGTAAGCAGACAGCACTCTACACTCCTAGCAAGGAAGCCTTTGCTAGGAGTGTACCTCACCCAGTTAGGTACCCCAAAACTTTGGGTACTTCAGCCTTTACTGAACCATTCCAGCCTCTGTATGTGTAAAGAGTGCCAGTGACAGAAATAACTCAACCTTCAAACTTCATTTAATATTTCTTTGGACTTGTTCCTCTTCCCTTTTAGGAGTTCTCCTTTACCAGTACTTGTGGGAAGCAGCCTTTGTGTACAAATAAAACATTGCGAACTTTCATAACCCTCGCTCTGCAGCCATGTGAAACGTGCATATGTATCATAAGAACAAGTCCTGATTTTTCCCACTTTGCAAAGACAAAGTATAGAATTTGGAGGGGCTCCAATCATTCTGAGCAGGGCACTGAATGGCAAGGCAGTGGATGTAATCAGCTTTTACGCAGTCTTAACTTGCTAAAATGTTAAGGGTCCATTTCAACAATTACTCCCTTAGATGGAAATAAGAAATAAGATCGATATACCCACTGTGGAACAGGTACTCAAAAGAAAACCTGCAATGTGGTGAAACTTGAGAACACACAGCTCTGTCCTTCCTTCCTGTTTTGCACTAAGCCACAAAACTCTCCTTTTCTTCTGACTGTTCTTTACATATGTGTATTGTTAAGCCACAGTCTCATTTTTTGACTGAATTTCGACTGCTTTATTCTACGGTTTTTTCTATTGCTTATAGTAATAATTCTGATGATCATATTGAGTCAGCTTTTAACATGGCCTTCCCCTATGAGCACATTTCTTAATGTAAAACACAAGTGAATATTTAAACCAAGACATGATGTGTCAGTTCTTATTTCACTCAGCACTATGCTAGCGTGGCTAAGTAAATAGGTATGAATAACAGTCATTTCTTAAAGCTACTCATCATCCTCTCGCTTTATACACTGCAATAACTTTATTTTTCCTTTTCAGCTTGTTTATAAAATAATAATTTAGCAAACTGAGAGAGCCTTGTCTTTAAAACGATTCTGACACCCCAAGACCCCACCCACCATCATCTTCCTCATGTCTCCCAAACAGCAGACACTTACTTTTTCTGTGCAGGAACTCTGCAACGAGGGCTGCTACATGAACATAACACATGGCTGCCTGCAAAGCACAAAGGGAAATTATCAAAATGTCATCTGTAAATCTGCCCTGTTGTGCGCCACATTTTTAATTGCACAAATTACCTCAGAGAAGTCTCCATTCTTCACATGTATCTTGGCCATGCTGTCCAGCCACGTCTTCCGGAGCTCTGGGGTACTTGCGTAAGACTTGGCCAAACTGTACTGGAGATCTACCAACATTTCTGGGTCCTTCTCATGTTCTTTCATTTGAGCAGTAGCCATGAGCACTGTGCGGATTCTCTTTGTCAAATCTTTGACTTCGGAAGGAAAAGCCGTTACCTGACACAAACCAAACTGAATTAGAGGCTAACACAGAAAATTGGCTTTGCCAATGAATGACCCTTTCAGACAACACTCCACTTATCTGAAAACACTGAGAACACAGTAGATAAATGCTAATCAACTCTTCCTTACTGAACTCACACTGCACACAGTGTACAGAATTTCAGAGGCATTCAGAGACATTTCAGTCACAACATGCACAGGGCCAATCTCTCCAGGTTGTGCCCAGGATGCCAGGCTGGCTGTTCCCGTGCTACAGTGAGGCTGCCACTTTGGCATCCTAAGGGGCTGGTGTAAGAGCAACACAGAAGTGCTCCATGAATGCAGATGTCTCTGGATGAGACCATAAACCATGGCTCCAATGTTTTTTTCACGTCATTCAACATCTGGCTTGTTAGGCTCTGATGTGGTCTCCCTTCAATTTCTAAAGCCCAGAAGGCATTTATAGAGCTTCCAACCACAGGAATGTAGTAGAGGAGCACGTGCTCCGATCTGATCCCCTGCTCAGAACAAGGCCAGCACTGAGTTAGAGCAAGGCTTGTCGAGCCAGATTTTATAATCTCCTAAAACAGAAAAACCACCTCCTTTCTAGGCCCTGCCCCAGGGCTGCACAGTGTTCTTGTGAAATAATTTTTTCTTAAGAAAAATTGGAATTGCCCTTGCTGCAACTGGCATACACTGCCTTTTGTCCTGCACGCCACACTGCTGAAAAGAGTCTAACTATGTATCTATAAACTGTCTACTGTGGAAAGCAGCAGAAGGTTCTCCCTCAGCTCTGTCCCCTACAGGATGAGCCTGGTTTATGCTCCCCCTTCTCAGACTCCTGTTCCCCAGCTGCTGCTGTGGCTGTGCACAGCATTCTCTCCAGTGTGTTGAAATCTTTCTTGTACTCTTGCACTTACTTTGTATAGTAAATACATAAACTTGAAATAATGATCATCTTGTGATATAAATTACAAGTAAAGTACAGCTCAATGAAACCCTTACCAACATCTGTGTGCTGAGGTTTTTGCCAGGTATATCCTACCTATAAATTTGTTAGACCACAATTAAACACCTAATGGAAGTTCCCATTAAGCCTTTAGGTCATAGGATAACCGTGGAACTGTAAAAACACTTCCCATTTCCCCTATCCTGCCTTGGCAGCTACTCTGTGCAAAATGGAGCATGCTCCAATTGCTCAATGGGTTGGGTACAAACCACTAATTCTAGCACAAAGACAGGCAATTATTTTCCCAAGAAATACAACCATCAATCTCCAAATTAAAGGTCTTTCTTAACATTACTGACACTTGGTGGAATAAAACCAAATCCTGCTAATTGTTACCTTCAGGCTACAGGAACACCAGACTTCCCCATGTAATTTCTCTCAAAGCTGGGAGTTCCTGGAAAGCTCTTTGGACAGCCTTGCAAGCAGAACACTGCAAAGCACAACCTGAGCTGCTGGGCTCCCTCCCCTTGGAGTGAGGCCTCAGGTTTGGAGCATGACCTGCCTGAGCAGCTGGTCCTATTGCTGCGGGCATAACACCTGTTTACTGAGCACATGCAGCCCACTATGAGCCTATAAACCACAGTTCCAGTCATCAGCCCAACACTTAAATGCAGTTTCTTGGAGACTGTCCCCAGCCTGGCATAAATGGCTGATAGCACATGACGGAGTGTGACATTTCCAACTCACCTTCAGTGGCCTGTCGCTGTTTGCAAAGTTGTTAATGATGAGCAAGGAGTCCTGAAATCTGGTTCCACCACTGAGGGCCACATCTGCAATTAACTGGCTCACTGCAATTATTATCTGTGGGACAAGATAGAGGCCTTACTAAAAAAAGCCCTAAAAAAGGGGTTTTATTGAGGTCACAGTTAATAAAATGCTCACAAGAGAACACCACATCTTTTCCACCACATAAGCAGCGGTTGGCATTGTGGCTCAGCTCTCACATCTCCCAAGGACAGACACTTCTCAGAGGACCAAACTGCTTTGCAGAACTAACAATAATATATTATAATATGAATCCTTGTTTGGACATTAGCTACCTTCTCCTGTGACTCTTTACAGCCCAGAGGGTACTCATCTGCCCTCCTACATTTGCTTCAAAAGCTACCAATGCCAAAAAAGCAGCTCCAAGGAAATCCCTACTCCTGCCTCAAGGGCAGCTGTCCTTTCCACCCTAGCCCAGTCAGTCTCTGGCACAGAGATGTGTCTGGTGTCTGACACTCTAAAACTCAACAGGTTGGAGTACCTGATGGCAATCATTTTACCTGGACCAGTCACTGGAAATAGGAATTAGGAGAAGCCGGAGGATTTTAATCCATATGGCAATGGCAGGATCCTCTGCAGGTATGAGGTCACCAAGCTCTATTGCTGTATCTGTTCATTAAATCAGAAGTGTCCTGCTCTCTAGCTTTTCTCCAGCCACTGACCTGAAGATGCGTTCTCAGAAACGTTCTCCTTTTAGTGAACTCAAAATTATTTCTCATCAGAAGGTACAGGAGAGCAGAGGCTTCATTCCTTGTGGAGGACACCTTGGAAGTGCAACACTTCAGGATCTCATAGCAGAGAGCAGCACACATGTTCACCCTTCCCCTGAAAAATGCTGAGGGAAACTTCACAAGAGACATACAAATATTAGAAAATACGCTACTAAATGGCACAGGGTTCAGATGGGCAGGGGAACGTGGAAACAAACTAAGCTCCAGCCTGGACAGCCTCAGCAAAACTTCTGCCAGAATTCTGAGCTTGAAAGTATTTGTGGGAATGAATTTGGGGCCTATTTTTAACCACATTTCCTAGAGCAATGTGAACATTGCTGTCACGCTTCTTGGGGATGTGGCTGCTTATGTCCATCTAATCCCTTCCCTGATAACATCTGGGTTTATTGGCAAATTCTCACCAAACTGGACTGACAGACTTACGTTCTAACAAAAGCCATAATCATAAGCAGTGGGGCAGAGAGGAGAGGTCCCACAGACATTCCCACCACAAGCTGCTATCTGGAACACCAGAAAAATCCATCGGAGCCCAACCAGGAATCCAACCTCACTGGGAAACGTGACCTGCAATGCTCTTACTTCTACTTCTACATGAATCATCCAAAACCATCTAAAATCATGCCTGCATGCCCTCAGGAATGCAAACAAGAGACTGGCTTGTTCTCTCAGAGCCTAAAATTCAGAGACCGCCCCTGCCTCCCTGGACAGGACCACCCAGAGAAAAGCAGGACCAAGCCAAGCCACAGTGCAAGCTCCCTTGGTCACAGCAGGGCTCAGGGACCTGCAGCAGGGAGAAGGGGAACACCAGCACCCTAGTGGCCTGTCTGTTCCCTCCCCAAACCCTTGGGCACTGCTGTCAGGGCAAGCTCAGCCCTGCCTGGAAAGGGACACCTGCAGCAGAGCCTAGTGGGCAGCAGCCTCCTGGGGATGCACGGCTGTGTCCGTCTGGCTGCGGTCACAAGAGGTGGCTGGTGGGGAGGTGACACCACATTCAGCCTCTTTCCACCCCTGGCCACAGCAGACTGAGCACAGGGAAGCAGAACAAGGAAGGGTTTTGTGCTGGCACTTCGTGCTGGCACGCAGCCACCGCCGCAGCCACCGCAGGGATCTGCTGGGGAGGGGAGATGCCAACACCTCCCGAGGGGTGGAGGCTGCTTGGGCATTGCACAGCAGCACTCTGCTTCTTCTGCTGCAGCTGGAGACCAGGCCCAAAGAACTTCCCGGCACAGAGAGCCAACAGAGGCAACCATGGTTTTACCTACTCAGAGGAAAGGTGTGTTCAGTTTGTTCGAGACCCCATGGTCCCCACGGGGCTTGGCCCATTAGCCACTTTTATCTGCCCCCCTACCTTCTGCCCATGGGAGATGACAGCAAATAGTGTCATTCCGAGGCTGAAGCTGTGCTTGTGGCCCTCCACTCCCTGCATTAAGCACATATGTTCCAGGAAACCTTGTAGGTACTGCTGTGGTTGCCACCATGGCTTGCTGGTGACACAGTCTTAAAGCAGGTATCTAGGACCTGCGGCTAGCAAGATAATGGGATTGCACCAAGAAACCAGAATTAGGAAACAAAATACTTTTTGTTCACTGCCTTTGGTCAAAAATTATCTTCAAAAAACAAAATGGGAGGAAGAAAGAAAGAGGCAAACAAACACAGGGCCACCAAGATCCTGTTTGCCCTTGGGAAAGGAGCTCCTGAGGAAGTGCTGCCCACAGTAGTGCTGTCCTTCCCCCAGAGTAACACGGGATCGTGGTCAGCACTGGACTCAGCCCAGAGCCGGCACAGCTGTGTGACAGGGCATGCACAGATAGCACAGTGATGGTGGCACCTGCTCTCAGCAGAGACACTGCCTGCCTGCAGAGACCTTCCAGACATTTCTGACCCACTGCTGGGGACAAAATCCTGGCTGGGGAATCTGCTGCAGGAGGAGCCCTGTGCACTCCCCTCCACACCACACCAGCTCTAGAGGAAAACCTGTGCCCTTTTCCCAGGGAACCCATGTCTCTTTCTGGAGACCAAGCCCAAGCAGATGCAATGGCTCCTGGTGCTAGGTTCAGGGAAGCAGCTCCATGGCTGCTGGAGATCTGGCCAGGTGCTGCCTGTGGCTCTCCAGCTGGCCCAGAACACACCCTGGGGAGAGCATGAGACAGCCCCTGTGGTGATGACTGCATGCTGCAGGAGTCCATTTCTGATCCAGCCCCAGTACAATGGACCAGAGCAGGGGTCCAGCCAGCAGCCAGCTTCCAGAGAGGCCTCAAAGGGACAGGACAGCCATGGGGACAGGCAGAATGCATGTCTGAGCTTGTCTTTAATGCACACCCCTCATCTATGCATGTTTTCCTTTCTAACCTTTAATTTAAAGACCATTCCTAAGCATGCATATAGGTATTTATATATATGGATTTATCTGTAAGTGATGCTCTGAAAAGACAGATTCAGTTCTTAAGAAAACCTAGAGTGTAAAACAAAAATAATCTAGCTTTTGTTGGTTCTTGCCAGCCAGTAAAACAGAGGCAGCTTTCTTGCCAAATTCCCAGAATATATGCGTGCAACCAAAATCAAAGATACAAACAATTACAGAAGACTTCTGTTCTTTGCACTCTTGCAATGTTTTTAGAAGTCTTCTACCTATCAAATGACTGGATTTAATGCAGAAGACAAATTTTGGGATGCAAGAATACATTTCAGGATTTTTTTCCCTCCAGCAACCATTTGCTGTGACCAGAGGTAAAAGGGGAATTCTTTTCATTGTAATGATCGCTACAGAAGCTATAAAGATGAGGAATTTTCCGTTCTAGCTGTGACAAAGGTACAAGTCCCATTTGCTTTTTTTGAAGTTACAAAGCAGAGCACAGCTAGTATTTGAAAACAAACTTGCAAGAAAGCATTTCATCCTTGACTTGTCATGAAATGCAGTGACCACCTGCCACAGCCACCATAGCCACTTTAGGCCTTAGAAGAATCTTTGAGAGGACTAAAAGGAAGTTTGGTACTTGTGTGGTTATGGAGTTGGCAAAGAAAACACTTCCTCCTTATAGATACCATCTGCTGGGCTCATATCTTACTTTTACAGAAGCCATATATGTCCTGTCATAGGGGAAATGTGAGAAAGCTGAAGTCAATAATTTGTATCTTTAAAGAACCATGATGTGAAATTTAGCATGGATTTAGACTGGCATAAATCCAATAAGAAAATCCCACTGCCCATCCTTGCAGCAGCCAAGCATGAAGCCTCCTTGCTGTCACTGGTGTCTTGGAGAGCAAGTGTGGAACCCCTAAAGGGCTCTCCTGAAGGCTTTGAAGGCTGACTGCAAGCTCAAATTAGGCAGGTGTGGAGGTTTGGCTTCCCATTTAAATAAAAACCACAGAAAATACGCCAGGAAGGCAAGGAATGTCTGTTATTTGCCATAGGCACAAAACAAATATTTCTGGCTAAACAAACTTTTGGCTAGCAAGGGGGAGAGTGGGGTGTGTGCAGCTCTGCAGCAGGATGGATCTCAAGCCTAAGCAGATCACAAGCAAGCAGAAAACTCAAAAGAAAGGCAGAGCAATAAACACAGATGGAACCCTGCAGAAAAACTGAGTGATTCCTTCCCCCGTCAGTTGCAAATCTAGCAGACTTTAAGAAGTCCCACGGAAAAACACCTTACAGGAGACCATGCTGACTGGAGCAGACAGGGAGCCAGCAAGACATCTGCATTTCTGCTTCTCACGTGCTTGATTAGCACAAGCCAAAATCCGGCCCTAGACTTACACTAAGTCTTAGCTTTGCTGTAGGGTTACTGCAACATGTTCAAAGCACAGACTTTTTCCACCTTTGAAAAACAATTTAGCATGCTCTTCTTTTAATCAGACTTTGCTCAGCAGCTAGTGCAAAAGCTCCTATGCAAGTTACTCTTTGCTGCTTACCACTCAGATACTGTGCCCTGCCTGGCTGCAATCTGTCACATGGATTTTCCTTGTTAATGAAGTGTTGTGATTAAGGCATTTGAGATGTTTAAATTAATTTTATATTTATGATAACTGTGCAGCTTGGGAGGAAGGGTGTTTGCATGTACATCGGGTCTAGAAAACATCCCCATGAACAGTGGCAGGTTTTGACAAGCAGAAAAGGCAAGGTCAGCCAACAGATGCCAACAGCATCCATCACTGCTCTTTTGTGGTCAGCTGTGCCTTTGTTAGAGCTTGAGCTCGGGGCATTAAACAGCCTCACTACCTGCCAGGGCTCAGAGAGCACAGAACAAGGTTCAGCAAGAGCTATCATCTCTCCCAGGCAATGGGTGAGGAGCTGCTTGTCACTGCATGCATTATTCAAGCAATAGCACTGTTAGCAGCATTGGCACTTTGGGGCAAAGATTCCAGCACCAGCTGTTGGTTGAACTGACACTAATCTTCATGACCAAGGCAAGTGAGGGAATTCCTTATGATTTCTCCTTCTGCTTCCTGATATCCAACAAAAAATAAATAACTAGAGAACTTAACCTAGGCTGTTTTGGTCTTTTTAAAATCAGTTGAAGCGGCTGTCTAAAACACATCTCCAAAATATCAGTCTAACAGGGGTTTCACCATACTGGCCCCTCTGCCGTACTTATAAGTCCTCCCACACCCTTGTCATGTATTACCTACCTTGCTAATGAAAGCTCTCAGAGAGGCAAACACGTGCTTTAGAGCTGCTTCTGACTGTCCATTTTTGAGAAAAGCCAGATGAATATCAAAAACCTTCTTCATAAGTGGATTGTGGCCATCGTTGTTCAAAAGCTGGGTCTGGAAAACAACAGGAGAATTTACTTTGGAGAAATGTTGTGCCTGAAGCTGGAAATGACAGAGATAATTTTGCATAATTAATCACGTTAATTCTTAAGCCAGATAAGCAACAGGGTCTTTCAGTAAAAATATAACCAATAAAATGTGACAATGACTAAAAACTTACGGTTATTAGCAGAGAAAAAACCTAAAATATTTTATCACTTTTGCATCAATAATTCTAAAGCCTAAGTCAACATTCTCTACAACCTTCACTGCTTGCCTAGTTATTTTAACTAAAACATGCTCTTTGCAATGTAACTATCACACTGGTTTTCTTCCATTTATTTTTATTTGTCTTGAAAATTGTTTTGTTTGTAGTCCAAAAGAGAGAGAGGGGAAAAAAATAAAAAAAGACCCATCTTTTCACTGGATACATTTGTAGCTAGAGTTAGTCATATAACTTCCCTTATTTCCTGCAGAGTTTTGCCAGTTTGCACCTTGTGGAGATATTGTAAAATGGAATTACTCGGGGGTTATTGATACAGTTTGGTGTCAGACCAGGTGGGCTGTGCCTGCTGCCATGCCCACAGGGCTGTGTAGGAAGCTTGAGCACGACACAAGGATGTGGATATCCTGTACTGATAGGAAATCAACAGCTCCCATACCACTGCCAGTCCTTGCAATCCTCGGGCTGGCTCAGATTTTGACACCTTGCACAGACCTTGTGGTAAGTTCAAGATCCAGACTTCTACACTGAGCTCATTTCCTGTGGCAGTGGAACAGCACCAGCCCAGCTGCTGCAGCACAGGACCCACTCGTGTGTGGTGTGACCAAAAAGCGAAGCTGTAGCCCACTAAAGGGGAAGGGAATCCAGTCCATCCTGTGGTTTGAAAATCACACTGTTTTGTGGTTCAGAGATATTCCAAAAGAGGCAGTTGAGAAAGTCAAGCAAGTTTTTAAGTGTTGCATTGAAATCCTTTTGCTGTTACCAAAGTTCTAAGGAGTAATTTAATATCTGCACCAGGATGGCTTTTTAGCCCTGCAACAGAAACAGAGGCTATGAACACCTTTCTCTTCATCTCCATCTAAAAGGACATATTCATTGTGTTTGCTCTGAAATCCAGAGCTGTTCTTGTGACACTATGCGAGACATGCCGCTACATGCAGGATTCCTCTGATTACGCCTCATGAAGAGCATTTCTGGAGCAGAATTTTGCTGCCATCCCTTGAAAGTTTCCCTTCACACAAGGGCCTTGGTTTTTGTAGCTGCCAAAAGCATGAATCCCAATATGGAAGAGAAGACTTCGACCTGTGATTCTGGTTCTGTCTCCACTGGTAACCACAGCTGGAGTGCCTCTGCCCATGAAATGTTTATGTATAGTGATTCAAAGAAATCTGGGCCTTGCTTCTAGGTAATTTAGGGTACAAAAGAGTGAGTATTCTAAAAATGTTGGACATTGATTTCCCGTTCCTCTAGTCCGTCCTTTCTACACGATATATATTTCCTCTTTTTCTATTTTTTACAATACCTACAGGCATGGTATAACATCCACATGATTTTCTCCAGCCTTGCAGTTTTGGAGAAATGGCAAGACTGTGTAAGGGTAAAACCACTCTGAGACCCTGTGAAACACTCAGTGTTTTGGAAAATAAACAAGCTGCAAATGATTTGCTTTTGTAAAGCCTTCCATTTTCTTCTACTCTAGGAGAACAAATCACCAAAATCCACACACATATAAGAACACAGGACACTTTTCTACAACGTTTTTGATTTCAGTGCTGACCTTGAAACTCTGAGTGAAAAAAGAGATGGCGTCCAGGACTGTCAGGCACACTTCAGTGGCAATACTGCCCTCCAGTAATGCCTGGTGCACAATATCTGCTTCCGAGGTGCCTGCATCTGTGGACAGAGAGAAAATCAGGAGGAAACAGCGTTCAACACTCCAGCTCTCAAAAAATCTAAGTGCTGATACAGATAAGGCTCTCCCCTTGCACTTCACTGCATTTGGGAGATTATGCAAGAACAGCAAGATGCTGAATTTGCCAGCTCCACTCAGAGAAGCTGCCTCGGCCTGATGCCACACCAGGAAAACAGCACCTGTACTGCCCCTTAATACAGCTGTCTTTAAAGCCAGACAGAGCATGAGGTGTCCAAGTTGTCTCCAGAGAGGGGAAATGGCAAAGTGCTCCAATGGGACAAAATGCACTCACATAGAGGCTTAAAGCAGATCCCAGATCTCTGTGAAGTGCAGCTCTCCTGCCCACCCTGTTCTCTACCCAAACCAAGGCATTACCTCTCATAAATCATCCCCCACCCCCAAGTGGGCAGCTCTGTATAAGGAAAGAGTTTAAGTTTACCTTGAAACATTTTAGGAAGTTTAACTAGAAAGTTCTGTGCCCTTCTCATTGAAATTGGCTCAGTGCCAGCACAGAGACATTGATGGGGCATGCAAAGTGTAGCTCAAAGCCTGCTGATGATTTCACTGGGCCAAGCGCCAAACAACCCGCCTGAACTATTGCATACTAAAGAAGGAGCACAAAGGAACTAAGGGGCTTTTTGGAGCGTTTTTAGCAGAGGTTCCTGTGACACCTGTGCTCAGCTTTTACTTTTGTCTCTGTAATGTTTACTATTTTTCATGAATTAAACCATTTTACAAAACACCTCTGAAGAGCAGTCTTACTATGATTATTTTAAGCCAATCTGCAAGGGCTGGACCCTCAGAGGTAATGGGTACCCCAGCAGTTACCTGCACATACACTCAGCCAAAGAGCTGAGTCAAGACAGACAAGAGCAGAAAGCCACACAAGTCCTAAGTCCCAGGAGGGCTTTTAAGGGGCTGGCTTAAATGCCACCCTCTAGGAGTGTTGTGGGGAGGCCTGGTGACCACTCAGTTCTGTAGAATTTGAGTAACCTGAATCAACCAGCAGCAAGTGGAGAATGGTTACACGCATTTTTCACCAGGCTGGCACCTGCCCTGGGCCCCTCTGGCTCTGCTGTACGTACTGTGGTTGAGGGTGAAGGAGGTGTCCAAGCTGCCCAGGTGCTGCAGCCGTGCCCCAGCTCTGCTGCGGAGCACTGGCATGGTCTGGGATTTCCTCTCGGCCGCCGTGTGCTTGGCAAACCAGGAATCCTGCACCCTGGAAGGGGGAGAAAAACAGCGTTTGGGCAGCAGCAACAGTCATACCACGACTGGATTACACAAGGCACCAAGATGGAGACCTCTTCCCTCCAACACACCAATCTGTGACAGTCCCAGTGGGACTGACCACACAAGGGTAATCTTGCAGCCCAAGAAGGACCTAGGGGTAATACAAGAGCAGGAATACTGCTAAGGAAGCAGGGATGCAGCAGGGACTCTTGTCTCACCTGCAGCTGGCTGGGGGCGTCATTGCCAACCTGCACTTGCCTGAGCCCGGGGATCTCATGCAGGAGCTGGAGGGGAGGGAAAGGGGAGGGTGCTGAGATGAGGGGCCCCTGCTCAGCGCACAGCGGTGAGTAGAGCACAAGACCCACTGGGGTTTGCCCAGAGTGAGGGTGCACGAGCCCTTCCCACCTCCAGTGGGGCAAGGAGCATGGAGATGACCTCCACATGCCAGGACCAGATGGAAGGATGAAGTACCTGGCAATATTCCTCTTCCCCACGTATCTGAAGTGAAATAAACACATCCTAGGAAGAAAATGAAATAGGCTTCTTTTACAAATCCTGCAGATCCAGAACATTTAAAACCTACCCTGGTGTGGCCTGCAGACACACTTCTCTGTGCACAGGGGTTTGGGTCTGTATTTACAAGTCATTTGCCCTCACATTCCTGGTTTCAAAATTCTGTGGCACATCCCTGTCTTCTCACCCATCTGTTCCCCCAGCATTTGCTGTAAAGTGGAAGCTGTGATAGTGACAGGGGAAGCTGAGCCCACAGGTGTGACAGATCTCAGACAGGGCATAGGGTACTGCCACTTCAATGTGCTTCCTCGACATGCACTTGCTTTTCCTCAGAAGGAGGAAGAGCATGTCATTCCAACCTGCCCAGACACCCCTAGTGCTGCACAGGACAGTGTGTGCTCTGTGGTCTCCTCCTTAGCCATTCTGACCACACAAAGGTGCAGTGTTTGACGAGCAGCCTCATGATACTCACTCCAGAAGCACGAGGACATTGATCAACTCCTGGGAGGAGAATTTGTTCCAGTAAGCTAAAAGAGTATCTGAAAGAAAATGAAGAAGAGTACACTGAGATTTTAGAAACCTCAAAGGGGGGGACCTTACAGATCAAAACTGATGGTTTCTTCTCTTTCTGGCTGCCTCTAGAAAGCAGGAGGCACCAACCTTCAGAGATCATCTTCACAATGTACAGATGACACATGAGAAGTGTCCGGATCTCAAACTGGTCCAGTCGGCTGCAGTGGGACACACTGCTCCTCATGGAGCTCCTGCGGATCTGTTGGGACACAGGTGTGACACAGAGGGCCTGGGCTGTGCACCAGAGGCTGTGCAGCATGGACACAGCAAACCTGGCACATGCCAGGTGTGCTGGCACCCCTCCTGCCCCCCACATGTGCACCCCACAGCACCATGCCTTGGAAACAGCTCATCCAGAGATGAGCAGCCTGGAAACCCTGGTACATCACCACACACTTCTCTGCTCGGAGAAAAAGTGTCTGGGCAGTAAACGACAGGTTATTCAGCAAACACAAAGCAGCCTGCTTTCATTTCCCCTGCTCTCTGCAGCATCTAAGCTCCAGGACATTTTTAATGCCAGTTCTTGTAAAAAGAAATTGACTGGTTGTCACCATTTAAAGCAAAAATCTGACTCTGTTAAAGACATACACTTCAAAACAAAATGTCAGTTATTAAAAAAGGAGGACATTTTATCTTAAGAAAGAACTTTATCTTCCCCTTGATTTTTGGAAATGTTTCAAATTTCCTCCTACTTAGTGACTCAGGCAAAGTAAGTGAAAACCTGCTGATGAGTCAATTTTTGTGGGAAAGGCTTGGGCATTGTGTGGTGGAAAGCATGATTTCTATAGTTATAACAATTTTATTTTGCATTCCCTGTGCTTGCCTGAGCTTCATCCTTCAATAAATGGATATGAGTAAGCCCTAGGCTTCTCCTAAAGCTTTGCCTCGCATGTTTGAAGAGGGATCCACAGATCTTATTTGCAGTTTATTCTGGGATAAGCTGCGGATACAAGTCATAGTAAAGCAGAAATAAACAGTAATTTTAGAGTTGGAGACACGGTGCTGTGGCCAGAGATTTTGCTACTGACCATGCCAAACTATCAAGTCAGCACACAACTCACTCCAGGGGAACGGGGCAATGATCAAAGTGTCTGCCTCTGCACTGCACTGTGCTGCTCCATGTGCCATTGCTTTTACACGGTTTTGTGGATATTGCATTCCCTTACAGAAAGATTGCTCACAACAACTCTGAAAAACATTCAAGAGCATTCAAGAGGAGGATGTCTGGCCATGGGGGAAGAGCTGAGCTGGAAGCAACAGCACCTCCTGCAAAATGCATCAGCAGTGCTGGAGCACATGCTCAGGGCTTTGCTGGAGAGTCAAATGCTTGGCTCTGCTTGGTCCCAGGGCTCTGTGATTGATGGAGAAGAGCTTGCAAGGCCCCACCTCTTCTGAGCATGTCAAGACACAGCCACATGAACCCAGATAATCTTTGCCTTGCTTGTTACAAGGGCCAAAGTTTTTGAAGACGCATCAATGACGCATGACAACCCAAGATATCTGAAAAATGCCTTGAGGAAAACCAGGAACCAGTTTGCACGAATAACTCATTTCCATGTGTGCAATCTGTCAAGAATACCACTGAATACTCTGTCTGAACAGTGAGGTCAGAGGTCTTTGTGGCACGACCATAGTCACCTGCAAGTTTGGGCCTGTGGTTATTTGCCTGGGCTGGTTTTCCTACAAACGCTTTATCTTGAGTCAGTGGTCACTGGCAATCTCACATCACTGCTTTGCCTCTCAGACATTTGGAAGCCAATTCCCAGCACCAGCCACTGGGGTCCAGCCAGGCTCAGACCCACCCACACACAGGGAACACATCTGAGTATGGATAAATGCACATAGGAGTGAAGATTTTCCACAGAGATTTTGCCTTTCATCTTCAACAAGTAATTTGTCAACAAATCCTATTTTTGGCTCAGCGTTGTTTGAAGAGGGAAAGCATACCAGACCCATGACTCTGACCTCTGTTAAACGTCAATTTGTTTGTTTCCAGAGATATCTATAGGCTGGCTTTGGACAGTCTTACCACAGGGAATCCTTTTCCCTCCCCCTTATTTAACATAGCCTGCAGGCTGAGCACTGCTCTTCCCAATGGTACATTACATTTTCACTCTGATCCGGAGAACTGGTTGCTCCCTCTGAGTTCAGGGATCCTTTTGAGTCCTCTCGCTTTATTGAATGGCCGTTTGGAAAGGCTGCTCGGCAGGCTGAAAAAAACCCCAGACCCCACAAGTAAACCCTTTGCACTTGTCAGCACAGCACAGGCAGCACAGATGGGGCTTGGCAAAGCCCCATGTCAAAAACTGGAAAAGGAAAAATCGAGAAAGGACAGTTAGGGTGACACCACATCTAGGGAAAACCATGCAAAGTGTGTGAGGTTTTTCAGGAGATGACTGTTTCAGGTTTGGGGTAATGGGTTTTGGGTGCCTCAGGCTGGTAATAGCTCTGTTAAACATAAATGGGGAGTCTAGGAAAATTAATTTACCTGGATCTTTGTCTGCAATCAGGCTGGATCTGCTTGAGGGGCATGGAAAACTGCATATGAGTTCATCCCTAGATGCCTGTAAAGCAACATAAGGTTTTGTGGCCAATTAAAGATAACACCTATTCTCTCACAGATGGGAACAATTCTACATAAAATGGCAAATTAGAGAAGGTTTTAAAAACAACACAGATGAAAACTGAAATTTCCTTCCTTGTATAACAAGGAGACAAAGGACTTGGGGATGAGTACAAAGAATAGCAGAACATATTAAAGTAAGCCATAGTACTGTTTTCCTTTTTGTTTTTCGAGTTGAATTTTTTAATTGCTTTTGTCAGATGTCCTATGTGTTATTCCTTGACCCCAACAAGGAGGAAAGTCTGGTCTGCAAGGCTAAGGCCACTTGGGAGCCACACACACAACTCTCAGGAAGATAGGAAACTCCCCAGAACAGCTGCTGGAGTCCCAGGCCGAGTCCTGCTCCAGCTCATTGCACTTGGAGAGAATCACCTCCCCTCACAGCACAGCACACACTGTCCAAAAACACGTCAGGCATGGAGGCATCCCAGCTTTACTCACAGGGCTGGAGGCGGGGCAGGAGGTTGGTGCCTCGTGGCCGGCCATGCGCTGCAGGTTCTCCAGGAGCACCCCAAACAGAGGCAGGTACAACTGGGCAATTTTTGCCTGCTGGTTCTGAAAGCAGGCACAGAGAAAAAAAATCTCAGTAAGAACCCAAGTTTCCAATGGAGCGAGAAAAGGGGAACTCTTGAGCCAAAACACGTATGCATATATATCTGTACTCAAACACTCTGTGTGGTGTTTGAGAATGTGAGTTGGTTCGGCTTCTCATCTCCACTCCTAGAGCTGCCAGAGAGATATTACCCTTCTAGCAACAAGCTTCGGGCACTTGGGGGTTTTGGAAGCTAAATAACATTCCCAGTCATACAGGATGTGTGAGAAACTAAGTCCTGGATTTCCTAACTCTTTAACTGGCACTTGACTCGCATAGTTTAAGTGCAACACCCAGGAATAACATAACAGAAACATTTGCTCCATGCCTGGTGCTGGCTACTGCTTCCAGTCAGAAATTCTCCATAGCAAATTCTTCTGGTGAAAACAATTTGTAGGAACAGATTAATTTGGATTAACAGGTACAGATCGAAAATGATTGAGTTAGCATTTTCTAAATCCAATTATTTTTTTTGTTAAACTTTAATTATTCTGGATTTGACTCAAAGGTGAAAAAACAAAAAAGGAACTTAAGGCTTGAAAATTGAGTAGAACCTTTTCAATAATAAAGAAATCGAATTTTTTCTTCTGTTCAGCATGACAAAAGATTAAAAAAAATCTTGAAAACACGCATGGGTTGACAAAACCTTCTCTTATCTGTTGATGGGGCTGGGGTGTGCCAACACAGGCTCAGCCTGTCCTGCCCATAATGTGATTTTTTTTAATTTGGAGTCTCTGGACACCATCTGAGCATCCTGCCCTGGTTCCAGGCAGTTTCCTGGTCACACTGCCTTGAGCACAACACATATACAAATATCCTGTGGGACAGCAGTAAAGGGGAGTTTCTGAGGAGTCAGGGGAGTGCTGCACACTGAGGGAGCAAACAGCTTTTGAGTTAGTCATGGATCCTCACTGCAGAGAAAAGCAAGCCCACCTCCACCTGGGCCTCCAAACAGGCAGAGAAGGGAGGGAAGAGGAGCTGGCTCTGGGCTCATGAGAGCCCCTGGCACCTTTGAGGCACTTATTTGGGGCACTTTGGGGCACTCCTCCCTGGCACTTCATGCCAGGAAGCCATCCATATTTCTGGAGAACAATCAGGAATGCGGCACCCTAGGAGCAATGTGAGGACCAAAACTCCAGAGGCATGTTTTCAGGCTACAGCAAGGACAGGGAGCTTCTGCGCAGACGGCTGGGCACTTTGGAGGGCACATGGGTCAGCAGGGAACAGTAACAAGATAAACCAAGCCCATTTCCAGCCTCTTTCAGCATCATCACATGCTGAGCCGCTGACCAAAGAAATCTGAGATCCATCTAGAGGAAATCCAGCACCTCATGAGAATCAGGATCCTCTCCTCTGAGTCACTAATTAATAAAACATACAGATGACTTGTAACAGAGATCAGTTCTGTTTCCTGATTATAGCATATTAATACAGGATATGAATTTCGGCCCAAGACCAGAACATCACTGATGTCCTAATTTTGTTGAACAACTCCTGGCTAATGACTCTCTCAAGTTC
Organism: Sylvia atricapilla; assembly: GCF_009819655.1. Taxonomy (NCBI): domain Eukaryota; kingdom Metazoa; phylum Chordata; class Aves; order Passeriformes; family Sylviidae; genus Sylvia; species Sylvia atricapilla. The sequence continues at coordinate 9,686,626 of NC_089174.1, read as the reverse complement.
CTTAATGGTTTAGGGCTTAATTACCTAAATACTTAGCATGAGTAAGAGGGCTGCAGTTATTTCCTAGATGGTTTCTGAGCCATTACTGTTATTCCATAACTGCCAGTTATTTACAACAGTTCCCTAAAAAGCAATTAGAATACCCTTGGGTGCACCATGCAACATCCAAAACTCTGGTATGTGATTTTTTTTTCATAAAATTAAACAACAATAAGTTAAAGCCAACAAAACATGCCTGACCTTGTGCTGGTATCTGTTGTCAAAGGCATGCTTGATCAATAGGTTTTTTAAGACTGAGATGGCCATATATCTGATATCATAATTGTCCTGCAAGGCAGCAGAGGTTTCTCTAAGAAGCATCCCCACGAGGAAGTGATGCTTGCAATACTCATCAGTTAAACTGTACTCGAGATTTGTATCTGAAAGAAACAAGAAGGTGATGGTTAAGGGAAATGTTCCAAGAGTCTGTTCAGAGCAAGACATAACAGTCATGTAAGCCACAAAGTCCTCAAACAGTGTTCACCACTCTCCTACAGTGCACTGATCTTTGAACAAAGCTGAACTGACCACACAGTTTTCTCCACCGATGAACTAAGTCATAGCTAAGAACTTGGTGTCTCCCAGTTCAGGCTGTTGATTAATTTCAGCCCTCACTGTTTCAGCAGCATCTCAAGGAAGGAATTTCTGCAACATGATGCTCTGTAAAGCTTCTTTCTCGCATAAGTAATTTGTAAGTCAGAGATGGCTGAAATGGGGAGAGACAGCACAACTGACTGCCTGGGGATGCCTTGCTCCTGACTGGCGGCTGTCCTGTAAATTCCCACATCACACATGCAGTGGGGATACCAGCCTCCACCAGGCAGCTCTGAGGGTGGGAACGGGCAGTGGAAATGGTGGGTTTACCTGGCCACCCAGCCCTAGCTGGGCTGCTCTGCAGCTCATTCCACATCCTCCACTAATCTGTGTTCCTTCTCTCGAGGTCAGAGAGCAGAGTAAAAGTCTACAGTGCTGCTGGGATGAGGGATGCAAGTGAGAACATGGTGCCAAGTGACAAGTGCTGCATCCCAGTCTGCACAGGTGGGCAGCTGCATGGGACAGGGAGCCAGGCTAGGGCTCCAGGCTTGCCAGAAGCAGATATTGAACCCAGCTCCTCAGAAGCTGCACTGACTGCCAAGAGAAAGCCAGCTCAGTACCTCATCACTTCGCTCAACTTAACTTGTACCCTGCATCTCACACAGATTCAGGCAGATGGTGTGATCAAAGCAGAGGCTGTACCAGGGAAAGCATCACTTCAGCTGAGGTGCCTAGACAGAGCAGCAGGGAAGTGACAGACACACTGACTGTGGTGCAGGGTGCATGTGCACTGGGGCTGCTTGAACAGCCTTGTCCTGACACCATCTCCTCTGCGAGGCCATTTAACAAATCAGAACCACCAAAGGAATAACCCCAAAGCTTTGTGTTCTTCTCCCAAATGGTACAAATGCCATATGCTCAGCTCAGACTTTTTTTTTTTTTTTGTAAACTCCACAGGTATGAAAGTTTCTGTGGTAAGGCAGGGTGCATTCAGCTTTAAAAATCCCAGCCAAAGGGTTCCAACAGCTCTGTGGCTGAGAAAGATATTTTTAAATTCATTGATTCAAAAGCAACATTTACTGGATTCTGAAACTAGGATTCAGAGGAAAAGAAAAGCAATCTGGAACATTACCTGTTAGTCGTGTTAGCAAGTGCCTGATTGTCACACATCATGGTTACTATATTAGTTGGATGCAAGCTAATTGATTGGAAAGTGCATACTTAATTTGACATTAGAGGATTTAATCATTCCAGTTGGACCTACCTACTGAAGTGAACCATTCCACAGCAAATGAAAAAAAGTCTAATTATATGTAAAAAGAAAATGGGACAAATAAAAAGACGGCAAAAATAAACAGGAACAAGTAATGCTCTAAATCTTGGAGAAACAGGACAGTATGTCACGTTTTAATATACTTGTGAGGCCTTTGCTTAACTCCCAGCTTCTGTCAATCTCTTGGATTCTTTCCCATCAAACATTCCAAAGCTAATCATGTGCTGCTGGCCATGAGGTCAAGGTTGGGGCTTGCTCTGGCTGATGTCCTCATGTGAGGCAGCAAGGACAGACCAACAACCAGCCCTGCATTATCTAGGAGGTTTCAGAGTCACTGTTCCAAGATGCAACACTCCAACTCAACAGGATGTGGCTGCAGAGCTGTGCTCTGCCAGCCTGCCCATCTGCACTGGCTGAAGATGCAGAAAGTCTCTCCATCCACCTCTCGGAGGGCTATTCCTTCTTTTCCTAGGAACAGAGCAGCAGGGGTTTGGGCATCCCCTGTCTGCATCCGAACAGGCTGATGAAGAGGTCAGACACACCAGCAGCGTCTCTCCAGAGCCTGCTGTCCTCTGTGACCACAGGGCTGCCCATAAAGCCAGACAAGTTTGCAGTGAAGGTGCATCCCCACATGGCTCTACCACGGCAGGCAGGGCTCAAGCACCACTGCAAAGGCACTTCTGCTACCTGAGCATGGGCTGCCCTGCTGCTCTGAGCCGTATGTGAACCTCAGCTGGCAGGTCTAGCCACAATAAAATACAGCAGGAAAGATGAGCTGCCCTAACAGCTTTTCAATTTAACCATCACAAAAGCAAAGGTGAACATTAATGAAGAAAGAGCATCCTTACATTACCATGCCACTAACAAGCACCAGGGAGGCACCACAGATGTGTTTTTCTTATCCATTTCTAGCAATACTCTTTGTTAAACAATGCCAGGCAAGTAGCCAAACTGATGTAAGAGATTAACAGCTGGTCCAGAAAGCTCTGAGGGGTAAAATATTTACCAAAACAAGGGATATTTCATTTACTGCTGCTTCTGCCACCCGTATGTGTGTGGAACCACTTTGGGACTTGTATGGCTTCACCCTGAGGCACAACCAAACATCCCCTTTCCTCCATCAGAATAAATCATGCAATCATAAATCCACGGGGCTTTTACATGGGGAATCCCAAACCTCACTCTCCTCTCCAGTACTTACACTGGTCAGGTTATTGGTATCCAAGCCTGGCAATCTTTACTGCATTTACGTAGCACAGATGAGCCATTAGGACCCAGAGGGAATGAGGCTCTGCCTGTGGCACTCCTGGGGGAACTCTGCCACCCACACCTGCACACAGCCTCAGCTCAGCCCCTTGTAAGCCCCTTCTACCCTGTGCTGAGCAGCTTCAGGACCAAATAGAACATGGTGTGACAGCAAAAGCAGTGTGGATGTGCGTGGGTGCCACAGTACAAATATCCTTGGTATGCACCAAGGACTGGCACGGGCTCCAGCTCTGCTGGTTGCCTTCAGGTTTGGGAACAAGCTTGAACACTGTGCATTGCTGTGATCTTGTTCAATGTGAAAGCAGAAGGTAACCTAGATCCCCTTCTGGTGGCCACGGGGAGAGCTGGCAGCAAAGCAGTGAGTTCAGTCTGTTCTCCTGCATCCCTGTTCCCTACAGGGAACCAGTGAGACACCCACTGCTCAGGAGAGGCTGACACTCCTGAGAACAAAAGATTGCATGGCACAATTTGCCTATTCACTGAAACACAGGCAGTGCCTTCCAGATATTGCTAGTCCCATGTAAACTAAAATATAGGAAACACTGATAAGACTAACTGCATAGCATTCTGGAAAAAAATTATGCAGATCTGACAGGAAAACATCTTATCCTGAGGTTAATGTCCTAACCAGGACATACACTTCCTTGACACCAAACCAAAGTTCATCTAGTCAGAAGCCATCACGACTATTAAATTATAGCTCTTTAGCCAGTCTCTTAAGAAAGAACATACCTTGAGCTCTTTGCAGCTTGGGTTTGGAAAATGTCATTGGTAAGTTCAGAGGAATGTAGTGCTCATGATTGCAAATATTTTGAAGAAATTCAAACTTGTATTCAACCAGCAGCTGAGATAAAAAAAGACAAACACAAACTATGTTTTTACTTTGATTTTCTTCCAGTTCAATGTACTTGTTGCACAAGTACAAGCATTGAAGAATCTAATGAATAGCATCTGGTGAAACTCACTAATAATTGGCAAATTCCTATATGGTTCTCCCTAAGTGTCAATGCACATGAGTGTCACTTGGGACTTCTCTTTTTCATCCAGGCTATTAACCACTCTTCCCTTTAATTCTGACTCTTTACATAACTTCAAAGAACATCTGGGTACAGGCTCTTGGCCCAGACAAAGAGGTCTCTGCCTCTAAAACACTCTGCAGGAAAGTCAAAGAGTCTAAAAGGCCTCCAAGAGTTGTATAAAATAATCACAATGAATCTTTGATTGATGTAGGTATGTACACCTGCAACTTTTCAAGAAACCTACTGCTTACCTTAGGATCTTTTGGGCTGAATCCAGAAATGTAATCATTGATCAAGTTAAAAACAAATCCTCTGTCCATAAAGGTCAAACAACGCTGGAGAAAAAATAGCAACATATGACCAATCATTAAAAATAAAAGCAATCATCCTAAATCCCCTCCATACTACTGTCCCGCCAGCAGCTAGATTTCACCCTCTGGGTTGCTGCTGACTTTCCAAAACATACGTGATCCTGTTTCTCTGAAATCATTTGGATGATCTTATTTAAGTTTCCAGTGGACAACAGAAATATTTAAAATGACAGTATACATATTTCAGGTTCCAAGCAGTTGCTAGGGATGCCTGAAAACCCCCAGTAACATACAGAACTACTGTCTCTTTGGAAAGAGGTGGTTTCTTTCCTTGAGCTTATCCCCTCAAGAGCATTTACATCTGTAAAGATCAAAGACAAGATAAATTAAAACCACATTTGTTTGCTTGCTCCACACTTCTCATTGTCTTTTTTTTTTTTTTTTTTCCCCTAGTAAAATCCTGAGAGAAGGAAAGAAACTGCTGACCTTCAAGAAGTTAGCCAAGCTGAAGTTGACATTCCTGGACTCTTCAGGGATCTCATTGTAGCGGATGGTGACGTGAGGAATGATGGCAAGCAGCAGCGAGTGCAGGGCGTGCTGGTAGGACTCAGGGAACCTCTGGCCCCTGGGCAGCTGGAACCAAGAGCACATCCCAGATCAGTGCTGCAAGCCAGCAGCTGGGGACAACTGAGCACAGGCACGAATTCTTTAGAATTTGTTTTTGTTGTTTCCTAACAAAACAGTAACCAAAGAAAGCACTGACTGCAACTGCAGTAGGAAGCAACAGAAAAGGAGGCTGCACAAACCATAAGGATTTCTGGAATTTTTAAATTACAACTGAGAGTGAAAGGGCGGAAAAGGGAAAAGTAAAGTGAAAAAGGAAGTCAAGCTGTTCAGCTTGGCAAATTTGGGTTTTTTTTAAATAGAGTCACATAGCTTTTCAGAAAACCTTTTGGAGGACTTTGGAGGGTTCTCTAATGCAGCACTGACCAAACTATTTTTTACCTTGATTTTGTTTTCTTCCAGTAAGTACATTGCCATGGACTTTGCCAATGCTTCAAAGAAAAACCACGAGTACTAGAATGAACAAAGAACACTATTACTTTTCTCAGCAGGATTGAACATGACTGATATTCCCTGACTATGTGGGGAAGCACTGTGTGGGAGGGAGAGCTCACAGCGTTTTTTAAGCACTGCTTGGCTTGTAATAGATGCCTTTGCTACCCAGAGAAGCCCTGCCAGTCTTAGGGTGGGAATAGATTTAGCCCCTCTGAACCCCAATGCACCTTGCCAAGAACCAGCAGAGTTCAGGGTGTAAGCCCTGCAAAGGCCCAGAGAGGCAGAAACTCAATTTGCCTCCCATGAGTCACCCTTCAGGTGTGGCTTGAGAAAAATAGGAGAAACTGACAAAATGAACAGCCTTTTGCTGTCTCCTGCCATGGGCCTAAACAGAGGCTCCCTGCAAGAACTCATCTCTGTTTTAAGGGGAGAACCTCAAGGATGTAGATACAAGAAGTTGCCCTGGCAAGCTTTGTCCCTGCAGTGGGTTTAGATGGGGGTAAGTTGGGCTTAGACACCCTTTTCTTGCCCTCTACCCTTGGCAGCCAAGAACTGCCAACACTTCACCTTGAGCAGCTTGTTGATGGCCAGGAAATCTGCCGACTGCTTCAAGATGGTGGCCATGGAAAGCACCAGGATTTCATGGGTCATCTTCGCCTGTTTGGCACTGGATTTCTCAGCTCGAAAGACATACTGGGGCAAGAACAGCAGGGTCAGCATGTGCCTGCTCTCAGCAGAGAGTCTCCAGGGGCACTGTGATGTGACTGACCTTTATGAAGGAGCGCAGGTAGTGGTCCAGACCTTCCTCGTGGCACTGGGACACGATATGCAGGAGAACCCTGGGGGGAAATGTGGTTTATGTTCAGCACACAACATGAGGGCAAGTTCCTCTGCCTCACAGAAGCAGACAACACATGTGTCCCATCCTGCTCAACCCAAAAACCCTCTCTATTGGCACAGCTTGATTTGCAGAGTGATAGTTCTTGCAGGCCAGCCCCTCCCCTCTCCCCCAGCTCCTGCACCATCCTTGCACCAAGCACTCGGGTGAGGTGCCCAAAGCCTCTTCCCCACAGCTCTGCTGGCCCAGGAATCCCCCAAACAAGGTAACTTTTAACGCTCAAGACTCCTTGCATGAGGAGGCAAGATGGAACATTGTCCATTGTTGTTTTAATCTGACACCTCCTTGCATCCATGATATTTATTCATTCTGAAAGTCTCCTTTTTTTCTTCTTTTACTTTATTTACATAATATGCTCCTTGTTACATGCATATTTTGGGCTTATTTTGGACTACTGGATTATTCTGGGCTGTTGACTTGCAGTGTGGGAAGGTCAAGCAGATCCTGGAGAACATGCCAGCCCTTTGGACTCACTCCCAGGCAGCTGATCAAGGCAGCAAGAGCCTGGTTTCCCCAACCACTACTGGGGATTTACATTCCACTCCCAACCAGAGGGAAGAACAAACTATTGCATGTTGTCACAGAACCCACAGGCCAAACCACAAGGAGTTTACGAGCCATTTATCAGATAAAGTGGGTTTTAAATTCCACTATGAAAATCTGAAGAGAAAACAGATGTTATTAAACAGAAAGCTACTGACAAAGTGGGAGGCATCAGGCCAAGCTTTAATAAAAAACTCTGGAAATGCAGGTAGGAGCTGGTCACCCAACAGGTACCTGGAGTCACCTGCTCCCCCCTCCTCACCTGCTGGTGCTTCAGAGTAGAATTACAGCACTCCACAAAGTAAAAGTTCTCATGACCCATATCATATGGTGCAGGACTGTGACTGCAATAGGCACCACATCCCTGGGGACTGGGGCTCAGTCTCCAATCTCCAGCTCCATGAGAGCAGAATGTTTCTGGTACATGGATGCACGCCCTGTACCACCACCAGAGGATGACATCCAGCACCCCCTGTGCATGGCAGCACCACGGGAGGAAGGTGCATGTTTTAGAGGGGAGCACAGCTGGAGCTTGGAGCCAGCACAGCTGGAGCTGCACACCTGCCACACCCAGCCCCAGGGCACCAGGAGCAATCCTGACCCCAGGGACTGGCATGCCAGGAAGAGACCAGGACTTTGCTCCCCACACGTGCTGCCTGCAGCTGGGACAGGCCTGGGCACTCTGCAGCCTTTTGATACGAAAATAACTCAGCTCCCAAAGCCACCAAACCCCTTCTCTTTTGAGAAAAACAACCCAGGAGTATCTTTAAAATACCACGTTTTTCCTCACACCACTCCCAGGACAAGAGCCCCACAATGCCCCCATGACACACACATGACCCAGGGGAAGGCAGCAGCAGGGGACAGCCAGTGCTGTCACTTAGCACCCCGTGCTGGGAAAACAGACCCTGTTTTGCACTGCCATTTGTGGCTTTGCATTTGTCACTGGATGGTTCACCCAAGACTCACATGGTGCAGTTGACAGCTACTTCATCCTCCTGCGTCACATTTGTGAGAACTCTAAATAGTTGCATAAGAATTACAGGTAGAAACTGAATCATTACTTGGATCTCCATCGCGTGCAAACACTAAAACAAATGTTCAAAACACAGACACCTTTAGTTCAACATGTTGCAGATGTTAAACATTCACAGTCTGCAGACATTTCTGTGGCAATGAGACAAAGGCTTCAGGGTGTGAAATGCTTCAGCCCACTGGAGGACAGGACAACTTGGACCCATAGTAGGACTTGCTGCCTCCTTCCAGCTGACAGATTCCAGCTGCAAGCCTTCAGGGAGCAACATAAATCACTCATAGCAGGTATTAATCCTCCTCTCATACATGCTATGCAGCTATGACTTAATTAGAGGCCACATTTGATTTGAAAATCCCAGAATTTAAGGCTGAAGTTTTGCTCTCAAGCCTTCTCATCACTTATACCAGTTTTTTGAAATCCCATTTCCACAAATGCCTTTGGAGCATGAAAACCTGCTGCCCAATGACTTTCAGAGAGACTTTTCTTTTCAAAAAGCATAGCTTGCTGTGGAAAATGGAGTTTAAGGCACTTGGTGAAGGTCAAGATCGTCTTGTGCATACGCTCTCCACCAATCTCACAGAGCTCTTGGGCCTGAAGCTCATTATATGAGTCTAGGGAAATACAGCATGTTTCATTTTCAGTTTTCAAACCTGCAAGTCTGATGAAAGGTTTTTAAATCTGTATCTAGATATTTAAATTACTGAAATTATTGAGGTGGTGGTGGTGGTGAAGAATCCCTCACTTGTGGTTGGCAGATACCAATCTCCCTGTCTGTAGGCTGCAGTGAGGGCGCTGGGGCTCAGCAGGACTGGGACCTGGCAAAATGCTCACAACAAAGCTACTGGAATTTTAGTGCTTGGCTTCATAACCTGCTATTATTTCTATTTCTTAAAATATTTATACATTGTCTGGCACACATTAAGTAACCCTGTAGTGATATATCCCCACCACTGGAAGTGGAGCTGTTGCTACAGCAGCGCTCTCAAAAACAGGCAGTTATGGAAGGAAACAGTAAATAGCCAAGAATAATATTCCCTGCAGAAGCCCTTGCTGGACCTGCTCCAAAGCCCTTACTCATGCTGCAGCGATTATCAAAAAGCTGGGTCTAGGTCATAGGTCACCTCTGCTCAGATTTGACTGGCTGATAATCTCACGTATCTTCTTCAGCCTGGAAAAAACCTCCTGTTTCGAATGGGCTTCCAGAAAACAAGGAATTGTGCTACGGTTTTAAGGGCTGAATCAAACCTAGAGCAGCAAGGGAGGAGTGTGTGAGTCCACCAGGAGAGAGCTTAGCCATGCACGTGCCAGAGCAATGCTGACTGCTTGTTTTATCCCTGTGGAAGGCAAAGGGAAGCAGCACACAGAAAACTGTCTGACAAGATAAAAATGAATGTAGGGACATGAAAAAACATTTCATTTAAACTCTAGCCCATCTGATAGGATAAAGCAAAAACAAGGGTACTGTACAATGCACTGGCCCCAGAAAGGATGTGTTCCCACAGAGCAGGGTTCTGGGTATTTGCTGACAGTCTGTAAAAACACAAATGAAGCCCAGCGACAGCCACTGTTCACCTTCAGGTATTTAACAAGCTCTCCTGGCACTTCCTTAGCTCCCGCCTGAACCAGCTGGCAGTAGTGGAAGAATTTGTGCAAGTGCATGTCCTGGAAGAGACAAAGAAGTTCAATTCAGCAGCCTCAACATACGTCAGCCCCTATTTCACTGCCTGCACTTGGAAATCTGGTGACTTACCTGCAGCAGTGGGCCATGTCCCCAGCAAAACTCATGTCCTTGCCAGTGGTACTTTTGATGCCCAGCTGCCATCTCCCAGGACTGCTCTCTGTCTTTTCCAACATATTTACCCACTGCTCAGCCCCTGGCTCCCAACTAACCTCAATATTAAGCACAAAACTTTCAGCAGTGTTAAAAGGTAGGCTGTACTACCCTGAGCCCCAATCCCCAACCAACACTGGCCTGGAGAAACAGAAGCCTTCTCAACAGCTGCAACTCACAGAAACTGCCTCACCTGCCTCCTACTGTCCATCTGAGGCAGACTCTCCTTCCCATTACTCTCCTTCCTCCTCCAAGGCTAGATTTAATTACTGGGTTATTTAACTCTGAAAAGCATCTGGAAATGTAATTTGGTGGGAAGCATAACTACTATGCTGCTCTCAGTGCTATACAGAATCAGTAAATCTCCAAAACAGAATTAGATGCTGAAAGCCATCTGCTCAGAATGTAGATGTAGCTGATGACATCCAGCCAAGGGCATTCCCCCAGGAGCAGTGCTGACAGGACGTGCCCTAGAGAACGTGCTTTGAGACCATGCCTAGAGCACGATCTTTGCTGTACATCATGTTAAACTTAGCGAAGTCCACGACTACCAAAAGACAGCAGAACACACTAGAACTTGGTAAAACTGCCTGAACTACTTTCAAAGGGAAACTAGGACTGTTTTCTTGTGTCTGCTGTTGTCAGAGAACTTAAAAAAAATAATAGAAAGTCTAAGACTAGCTTGGACTTGATGATCTTAGAGGTCTATTCAACATTAATGATTCTACAGTTTGGGAAAACCTCTCACATCCAACAGTCTCTCTTTTCCATCATTCAAGGAGGTCATTTGCTCAAATGTGTCCTTGGTCCTGCCAGTCATAATACAATTGGCCAAGGAAGCATCAGCCTCTCACTGGGCTCACTCAGTCACACAAGTATCTCATCCCATCCAGCCAAGGGGCAGATCCCTGCCAGTAATCCTAACCATGCTGCTTCAGAAGTATCTCAGTGCTGCTTTGCATACCAGGTACCAGGGCCCTCTTTCCCACACTACCTATGGCTTAGCTGTAGTAGAGACACAGCAGTCTCTTCCTTTGCATCTGTGCTGGAAGTTTTTAAGGTGTTTGACTCACCTGGGCGTAAATGGTTGAGTCCAAATGGATTCTGATTTTAAACAGTGGCTTTGCTCCATCCACCCACTTTGCATCCATGCTGGGCTGCTGTGAACAGATAAGATCCAAGCACTTGGTTTCAGACTGTGGTGAGAAGGTGGCTTTGTGCAGACACCAGGTCAGAAGGCACGGGCTGGTGTGGAAGAAGGGTTTCACCCCCAGCACAGACACCACCTTCCCCATGAAAACATGCACATAGAGCATGGGCTCACTCTCCTGCTCTGTACCATCTGCAACAGCCCAGCCCGCCACAGAAAAACCCTCTGCAACCTGCATAAGCAGAGAAAGTGGAATTAAAGGTGTCCTGTCCCCCATCCCTACAAACTTTAAGCTTTGGAAGTGCCCTGCAGTAGAGATCTTTCCAGCTGAGCAATGCACCAACAGAAACCCAGAACTTACAGTGGTAACAAAAGCTCAGATCTCCTCCTTTTCCATCTAAGCCCACTCTAAACGGAAGCCCCCCCTACCTTCCGTGAGTCGGTGTCCCCAAGGCCCAGGTATCCAGGGGGGAGGTTGGACGACACCAGCAGGTGCCGCTCCAGGGTCACAATCCGCCCATCCTTCAGCAGCGGCACCCAGGAGAACCCCACTGCAGAGGCAACCACAGCAGCAGAGTCAGCAGACACACGGTGCTACGTGCTCAGCTCCAAAAGAGCTCTGTCTCACCCCAGAGAAGTCCAAACCTGGCAGCTGTGCAAGTGGCTTCAGCAAGGGATCAACCATGTCAGTGCCATTAAAGCACCTTTTACCTGGTGTACAAAATTCAGGCACAGCACAGACCAGGAGTGGGTGTGAGGGGCAGGAACAGTGGGTGAGCTATGGCTGTGCACCATAAGGGTCCTTTGAGGACTGGATGAAGGGAGAGGCTTCCCAACCAGAGGGACTGAGGTGTGCACATACCTCGTGCTGGTAGGATCAGCACCTGAGACCCTGATCTCACAGCAAGTTTTTACTGGTGTCCTGCTCGACAACAGCACATTTGTGCAAGTCAAGTCAGGAACATACAGAAAGAATTGTCAGACTGCAGAAAAAATTTGAGCTTTAATATAAATTGAAAACACTGAGTTTATTCCATTTTAGACCTGCAATTTCATATTAGGTTGATCTTAGAAAAGAAAATTCAGATAGGCTGGTAAGGTTAATCACATTTTTTTCATGTTCCTACATTTGTTTTATCTTGGCCTTTTACACTCCAACAGAAGTAATTTAAGCATTGAACATACCTTGTGTTTCAACGGTGTCTTGTTTTTTCGATGTTGCCTTTGTATTAATTTCACAGCTGACATGATAGAAGGTGAAAAGCAAATGATGCTTTTGATGGAGGTGAATTGGAAGCTCAATTTTAATCTAAAATGATATCATGATAGATCAGACTGTATTTGTAGTTGTGGAGTAATATTTTAGTTCTATTTCATTTCACAAATGTTATGTTGTATGCAGTTACACAAGACATATTCTTACCCATCTTAAATAAGTCCTAACATTTTCATCATATTTGCAACATTACTTATTAATGGGGGTGTGTGATTGGAGTGCACAAAGCGTGACAGTAAAAACAGCAGAAAACAAACTGACATTAAAAATTGACAAAGCTTTGGCTTTGCTGAACCCTTCTGCTGAGGCGAAGGGCTGGTGATTATCTTTACCCGTATTTCACCCAGCCCTGGAAAAGGAGATATCCTGAAAAACCCCTTGGCATTGCAGCATCCTGGAAAATCTGCTTTGCTTTTACCTCATCATAGAACTCCGGGCTCTGGTTGTGATGCAGCACGGTGGCATATGCATTTGTGGTCAGCAGAGGGCCCCCGGGTTTGCCATATATGCACTGGAAACACAAATGAAGAGCTGAATTCAGGGTCCTGCCACCCTCAACCAGTTGGCCAAACTAAACCAGTGATCATGGAAACTCAGTGCTTTTTTCCTGCCCGGCTCAGCCTAGCTGGGACAGAGCACCCAGCAGTGGCCAGTAAGGTTGACCCACCTTTAATGGCCTGGCATCAGCTTCATCTGAATCCCTGAACTCAACACAGACAGCAATATTCCTTGCCTGAAATGAGGGAGAACAGAAGGATGAGCAGCAGCATCACCCCAGCCCACACCAAGCCAGGCTGCAGGTCCCTGCCCAGGTCACTCACCTTTGCAAACACCTTCTGGTTCTCATACTTTAGGTGCAAGGGGTAGACGTAGAGGTGGTTTTTGTAGACGGTGTAGGGGTAACAGTATTTTGCAACTTCTGGGACAAGCTCCTCCACTTCAACTGCAATGTCTTCACTATCTTTTTCAAAAGGTTTTATAGGGATATAAGAAGTTGTGAAACAATCTGGAAGAGAATAAGAACAGAAAAAATGAGGTCCACTGGAAAAGCCTTTTGGACAGGAGATTAGCTTACATAACCTGTGATGAAAAAGCCCATGGAATGACACTGAACACATCACAAGCCCCTTCTTTGCTTCAGTTTCTTTAAATGCAAGGTAAAGAATCAGAAACACTGACAATGTTTATAAAGCCCTACAAGGTTATGGATCAAAAATGCCATATGAGATTGGTGCAGGAGCAGGCAGCTGGCTTCCTTTGGATTTAGGATGTGATGGCTAAACTGTAAAGCAGATCAATCCCTCAGGTAAATCTCTGCTCTTGGATCACATCTTCTCCACAGCACGCATCAGAAAAGACTTACAAGTCAGTGGTTGTGCTGAATTACCCATTTTCCATTGCAGTCCTGAGATACTCTTGTTAATGAAACAGCAAAATCCCCCTAGAAGCATTAACTCCTGAGGCTCAGGCCACCAATGCTTATGTTAAGATCCAAGATCCTTACTTGTGAAGTCCAGCGGGATGTCTTTGATGATGATATTTAACTGGGCTGGAATGACCTGCAGTTTTGTTTTCTCTGGTCTGTGTTAGAGAGAAAGGAACAACAGTGTGAACCTTGAAAGCTCAGGTGCTGAGCACATCATCAGCGTTTTTTTGCCACCCTCCAAGTATTTTAGAATTTGTCATCTCATGCTTACACTTAGCTGTTCAAAAATGTAGGTAAAAAATGCCTGCCCGGCCCTTGCACCAGAAAGTCTCTCACACTTACTTCTTATACTCAGCTAAAAGCTTCAGCATATCTTCATTTGAGAGTTTGCCACTGTCTTGCTTGTACAGGGGTGAGAATTTTCCATCAGCATCAAGAGTGCCCAGGGAGTCTTTGAAAACTGGCCTGCAGAAAAGAAGAAGTGTATTTTCTAAATGTTGGTAAATATACGGACACTGAGGTCTTTGGCACATCTGAAAGGCAGTTCATCAATGAGAGGTTCACTGGCCTGTGACTGTTCCCAACACCACACACCTGACAGCTCTCCAACCCTGACTGGTGCTTAGACCCCACCCAGGCTGCAACTGTCACATGAAACCACATGGGATTACCCACTCCCTCTCTCCAGCCTGCTCAGAAGGACACACTCAGCCCATTTCCAAGCCTAGTCTACAAATGAACACCCTTCCATTTCCTCCCACTATCAGCACGTGGTAAAACATCTTCCCACTTGCATCAGAGCACAGAAATCCTCCTAGGAAAGAAGTGCACAATGAAAACCAGTTTGGGGACACCCACCAGCTTCCTCCTGAAGCCAGAGCAGGAGACTGGACTCTACCCTGGATGAATACCAGCACCTCTGCCCTTGAAAATAATAAGTGTCTGTGTATAATAAGATTAAAGCAGTCTCCTTCTGTGCAAGCACTTTCCTCTGAGACCCAGAGGGCAAATGTTCCATGGATGCAGAGCAAGACAGCTCCCCACCAGCCCACTCAGCTCCTTGGTGTCCAAAGGCAGCTCTTTACCCAGCAGGAACAAGCCTGAAGCCAGTCAAAGTCAATGCCTACCCAGAGCCCACCATAAGGGTGAGGATCCACTTGGAAGAGGGCTGAGTGCTGGCTCCCAGGATTCAGCTGCATCCCAAAACCATCTCAAAGATGAGCAGCCACCATCACAGCAACATCCAGTTCAAGAGTACACACTGCAAGCAATATACCCCCAAACTCCATTCCACTGTGACAGCTTTCTGTGTTCCCATGTCATTCTCAGCCCTTTTGTCAGTACTAAAATGCAATTCAGCACTAGGAGGCAGTAGAGGATCTTGCCTTCCTCTGACTGAGACTTAGGAGAGTTAACACTGACATACTTAGCAGTCCCAGTTAAAGAACAGCAAGGGAATGGGATCACTACCTCCAGCCATTCCCAAGAACGTTAATTAAAGCAGAGTTTAAGACAGAAAACAAACCTTGTCTGATCGCCACTGCCAGGCTGGGAAGTCCTCTGCTCTCATCCTGTCCTTAGCAATGGCTGGTGCCAAGAGGGAATTTCTGCAGTGATTCCCTTGGTAGCATGGGACAGTGTATTTTGTCCCCAGAAATGTTCTGCCCTGATAGCAGTAGCTGCAGGTCAGTAGGAAGGTTACTGCCTTCCCAGCCCAAACACTGTTTACTTTCCAATATTTTGTTTCTAATTCTAGATAGAGCATTTCAGGCCAATCCCAATTCTTTCTTGGGACTCAGAGCCTAACTCTGCCCTCGGCTGCAACCTCACTGACTTCAGTCACTTGGCCTTTTGCCCAACCATGTCCCAGGTCCCTCTCAGCAGCAACAACAGCAGGTCCCACTGTGGGCAGAGCCCAGCTTGGGGTCACAGCCCAGCCCGGGGTCACAGCCCAGCCCCAGCACTGACCTGGCAGCCCAGCCGAAGGGCATCCGGTACTGCCCCAGACGGCTGCACACCTGCTTGGCCACCTTATGGACCTTCTGGGCAGTCTGCAAAACATGAGAGAGGCAGGTCAGCGTGTGCCAGGACCTTGATGCTGTCCCCAAACAGCAGTGAAGGGCGCTGCAGTCTCCAGGGAGCAGCATCTCTCCATCTGTTCCCCAGGCACCAGTGCAGCTGACAGACATCCCTGTCTGTCACTTCCCACCATCTACAGTTGTAACTTTGCAAAGCAATAGCAAACGTTATGGGCAGTCATGTTAAACCTCCTCGGGACTGAACTGTCAGGGTATCAGTGATGTGTTTGCCAAAGGGTATTAGTTTATCTTCCAAAACTGACTGCAATGGGCTCATCCTATACACAGTGTGCCAAGGGAATGCCACCATTACCAGGAATTCTATAATTGACTTTTCAGGAGCTACTCTTGGCTGGCTGCAATGAGGCAGCACCAGCTCCACCTGGATGCAGAGACTGATGGTGGTGGCAGCAGCAGGACCTCTCTTTTGGATGTCAGGAAAAATGTCTTTGCTCAGAGGGTTGTCAGGCACTGGAGCAGAGTGCCCAGAGAAGGAATAGAGGTATTAAAAACACATGTAGATGGCTTAGGGACATGGTTTAGTGGTGGGGCTGACAGTGCTGGGTTAATGGTTGGACTCAATGATTTTATAGGGTTTTTCCAAGATAAAGGATTCCATGATTTTAAGTAGATGCTTCATTCTGGAGATGAAGTGTCCCACTTTTTCCTGCCAGCCCAGGCTTTGGCTTGCTGAAGTGTAATGGGAAAAGGTCTGGCCCCAAATGCTTGGCTTTTACTAAAAATCCTGGGAAGGAATCAAGTCTGCCAGGACAGCCCAACCAAAGCCAGCCTGGGAACAACGCAAACAGAAGGGACAAATACTGCATTTGCCAGAAGGAAGGAGAAGAGCTGTGGAACAACCCACGTCTCATCCTGCTTTACTCCCTGCCGCAGCAGACAGCATCACTCAGCTGATACTCCCAAGGCCCCAGCCCCATGTACCTTCCCAGGGTCTGAGTTTTTCATGTAGGGCTCTACACAGTGGGCAATGCTGCCCTGCAGCACCTTCTCCACACGGACCACCAGGAAGATCTCTGTGTGCGGGTTGGTCACGGAGAACACCCCCTGCAACAGAGAGGCAGCAGCTGTCACACAGCAGGACCCCAGCCTGCACCACAGGGTCTGGCCCTGATCATCCCACTGCCCTTTCCCACACCCTGCCCTGGGGATGGGCCACAGGGGCTCACCAGGCTTGGGCATAGCCAAGTCTTGGAGAACTGTTCCTTGGAGCTTTGCCTGTCACTGCCAGTGAGCCCTGTGTGGCAACTTTGACCAAAACTCAAGAGAAACGCTGGCTTCTGGTTACGCACACAGTGGATAACAAGACACTTCAAAGTCACTGAAAAGCCTCAGCAGTGGCACAGAGTGAGGAGAAAGTGAGATGCTCACCTGTTTTATGTAGCGCAGGCGGGACTCAGGGACCCCGTGCACAAGGCTCTGGCCAGGACCGTGCTCCTGGGAGCCCTCGGCTCTGGGCTCGGTGTTATCCAGCAGCATCTCCCGGACACATGGAGGGTTCAAGTCCACGTGGAAGTCAGCTGAAATCTTGCAGTTACTCTTCAGGTCAAATAATGCCAAGCTGAGAAAGAAGGGCTCAACCTGGAAATTTTATTGAATATGTGGTCATAAAAAAAATGCACAGGCTCAAGAGTATCAACACGCATTGCCTTCCCTGATAAGGAAACTGGGAACCTTCTGCTTCTGTTTGTTCTTCTAGTTTGCAGCATTTTACAGAACTGTGAGACACAATCCATGTTTATTTGCTTTATAAATATACAGATCCATTTTTTCCTGCACCCTCTTGCATTTTGATCTAGTCAGTTTAAACAAAGTTGTATGAAATATAAAAAATGAAATCCGTATTTTTTTTTATGTAAGTGGTAAACTGTGAAGTCAGGAAAAAAACATGAACTTAATTTATCAGAGCTGTTTATAATTTTGCAATGAGAAATCAGCTTAAGAGTATTTATGATCACCTGCTAAAGATAATTATATTTATTTTGCAAAGTCCATCTGCTCTGGATGGCTCAACTGTGACACTCAAAATGTTCCTCAGATGCTATCCCAGGAGGAAAGTTAGCTCTCCCAGCCAGGAGAGCTCAAATACAAGGCTGACACTGCTGAGGAAATGCATATGCAAAATCTGCCAAATGCTTTGTAGCTACTGACCTTGACAGCACCAGGCAAGTGGCAGTAATTCATGTATTTCTAATTCAAACATCCTAGTAGGCGTGCATCCATGGAAAGACAAAAATGCAGGCCTGAAGATAAAACTGTAGCATGCCCAAGACATTCCAGCATGACTTGGAGGCATTACATCAATGCTGAAAATGTGCTGATTAGGTCTCACTCTGGACCTGATTAAGGATGGATACCAAGAATCTCTGCTGTTAGCAATGCATCCATCTGCTGGGAGTTACTGAGCCTGGTGTTGTGTATCAGAGCTGTGAGCTGCCAATATGAAACCATCACAAAAAAGCCTTTGTGATTCTACCAGGCATCAGACAGGGCAGCATCAGTGGAGATGGGGCAGTGCTGGTGCCCCTGCCTCCCCTGCTGCTCTGCACCCCTCCAGAAAGGGCTGAGTCCAGCCAGAGTAAGCACAGGATGTGACAGCAGGGATTTGTTTTGGGAGGAAAGACTGGAGGAGACCGGTCTGTTCAGCCCAGCAGAACAAAGGCTGAGGTGAGATGTAATAGCTGTCTACAGACATCAGAGGCTCAGAAAACACAAGAGTTTTTAGGCTAAGGCACAATTTGGCACAATAACAAATGCATATAATAAAGTGACTGTGAATAGAGTTCGGCTGGGAGTCAGAAGAAGATTCCAGAATAGGGAAATTCCTTGCCATTAGGGAAAATGAAATAAAACACAGCCATGAGTGGTTTGGAGATGGAGCTTAATCATCTACCAGCAGGACTTTCACAGGGATGCAGAATTTGGCAGACACACACTTCCCATTTCCTGTGCCCCTGAACCACAAGTTTCCCAGTAGTCTCAGTTTCTGGCAGGCTGAGGCACATCAGCACATACCCTGTCTCCAAACACATTTTTGAACACCAAAATACCAAGGCAAACAAATCCTGCAATGACTCTGGGCCAGCCTGTCCAGATCCCACTGGTGCTCATGGCAAAATGGGATCATTTTATCCCCCCCCCAGATTAATTTTCCAGGGTGAGAGGAAAAAAGACAAAGCAGGACATGCTGGAGCTCCCCTTACGTTGGTGGGTCCTTCTGCCCTGTCACTCAGCTGAGCGAGGAGGTTGAGGGAGAAGTCCTGGCAGCAAACCACGAATCGTCTGCTGCACTTTTCTTCAAAAGGCTTCACATCTGGTTCAATCCCTGAGAAATCGAGTCTCTAGACAGCAAACAAACAAATCTGGTCTCATTAAAAAAGAAAACAACCCCCTGAATAATGTTAAGGGATCACATTACTGCCAATATTGTCTTTATCAATTTTTTTTATGTGGTCCAAAAGGTACAAGACATTCACAAATGAGTGCAATCTGATGATGTTACACAAAGGTATTCAAGACATGAATTCATGGGTATGAATCAATTTTTAGCAGCCTGTTTTGTAGAACATGGCAAACTAAACCTCAAAATTATTTCAGTTCCTTCCTGCTTTGTTGTAACCCGGAGGATCCTCCAAAACACCACTTAGAGCTTGAGGAAGAAAGAGGAACATAAGACATTGTCACAATCAGTAAAGTATCTTCCACCAAGAAGGTATGACTAGGTTTGAGACGGCCCCTGTGCCTGAAATAGAGAGAAGGCACACATGGGGTTTTGAGAAACATTTCCAATTGGAATGCATGTCCAGCAGCACAGCAGTAACTGGTAAGGCTAGAAACAGCAAAGAGTGTCTGGCTGGGAAATCCAAACAGCTCGATTATATCATCACCTTCTCCCTAACCCAGAACACCCATGCCTGGTCTGTGCCTCCACCCTCCTCAAAGAGCAAGCACACTTGCAACCAAAGACCCTCAGCCTCTGACACACATATTGTGCCGGGCACTGGGGACAGAGCTACCAAACCCCTAAATACCAGCAGGTATTTTTCTTTCCCTTATTTTCTTTTAATGAGGAAAGTATGCTGGAGGTATACGCTCCTGCTGCCTCCTTAGCACCAGACGTACAAGTGTGCATGTACCAGCACTGACTGAAGCAGGCTCTGAATGCCTGGTGTTACAGCAGATCCAACTGACCCACACCGGAATGAAGTGCTCTGGGTATAGAAAGAGGGCAGTGAATTCAGCCTAGCCATTTGGTTAGATAAAATAAGTTATCTTAGATGCTCCACTGTGAGTGGAGTTATATGAAGTATTACTATGAGTAACATTTCCATTTTTATGATCTGACCGAAATGGAGGAAGCTTCTCAGAAGTTGTCCTGAAAAAATAACCCACAAACTAAAAAGACTCCTGGATGCTTATCTTCTTTCTGTTAAAGACTCTACAAGAACTGCCAAGAGAAAAGCTCATTTTGTACAACTAAACCTTTTAAAGACTAATTACATTTCCTTGTTAAACCAGAATGTTCTATTTTACAGGTGTGAACACGCCAAACCAGAAGGAGAACCAGAAACAATGACATACCCTGGAACAGTTCTCTAAAACTCTGTTAGCAATTGCAGCTCATTCCACTGAAATCCCACACCTATACTCTGGCAGAGAATTCAAGTTCAAAGCCAAGAAGAAAACAGGCCAATAGACAATGACCCTCCACTCCAGTGCATCAGACCAGCACAGGACGGGTATTTTTTCAGTTTGTCTGTCCCTATATTTGAGAACCCCCTAAAGGATGAGGCTTTCCCTGTAAATCCCTGTCATGGCCTTTGCCACCACTGGTCCCTGTGCCACCTGTGCTGAGCCCATCCAGCACTGCAGGCAACCACACAATACCTCTTCCACTGCTTTTTCTTGCAAGCATGAGAACTCAGAGCCCCAGAGAAAATCTGGTTTGAAATCCAAGAACATCAGGATGCATCACATAAATGCCAGCAAAGCTGGAAGGAGGCCATGTGTAGGGCTGCTGCAACTCTCTTCCCTGTATTTGAGCTATCACCTGAGCACTGATATTTCATTCTGCTCTCACTGACAGGAATATGGGCTGCACTTCTGTTCTCCACTGGAAAACATGCTGCTTCTGCAGGAGAATGCTGTGGCCACGCAAAGGGACGAGGGAGGCACAACACAGTGAGCAAAACCTCACACCTGCAAACGTGGGAATGTTTACCTGGACTTCAGGGTCGAAAGAAAAGATGTTTTGTCTTCCTTCATTTCTGCTCAGTTTGTTTAGTTGATCTGTTTCTCTTCCATACTAGGACAAAGGAAAGCATAGATTTTACTATCTGGTCATACAGATGCAAACACTCCTTACCGGGAAAGAACTGAGTCAAAACAAAATAATTGCTTTTCAGGTTGCCTTTGTGTTACATGAGCTGGTGCAAAGCTTCCACACGGTGGAAGGACAGTACAGAGATATGGCTATGCTGAAGAAAAAAGCAGACAGAAGCAGGCAACCACACTTGGAACTGAGGAACAGCCTCAAACCATGGAGCTCCATCCATGAGACAGACAGGTGGGATAACAGAGAGCTCATAAGGACGTGGCGCCTGCCCAGCTCCCCCAGAGCTGGAGACACAAAAATCAGAAAACCTCTCTCACAGATAAGCTGGACAGAAGAAGCTGTGGATGGAGAGAGTGATCCTGCAAACACAATACCTTCATCAGCTCTGGATGCATGCTTCTCTCCAGGCTCTCCAGGATGTTCTCTGACTTTCCCTGCGTGCTTGATTCATCATCTGCAAGGACACAAGAAACAGATGTTCAAAACAACTGCAGGAGCACCGCTCTGCCAGAAAGCATCCTGCAGTATTTGCTAACAATAGCACAGAAACAGTCTACAGAGACTTTTCCATTCCTTGGGAGTAAGATTTTTCCATGCATTACCAGTATCAAAGTGTACTATTACAGTCGCTAGGTCTGTCCAAAGTAGAACTTCAGCATAGGGCCAATTTTCCAGGAGCCTTGAAACTTTGCCATGGATTTCCCATCCAGAAGGAAGGTCATGTTTCCCTCCACTCTTATTCCTCAGACTGTCATCTGTGTTATACTAAGTCTCTTTGCATGATATTGTGTGCCAGCCACAATTCTTGCTTTAAATACAGTACAGTATGCACTTCTCCAGGCACACTGCTTGTATCCTGCTGGAGAAGGGAGCTGTTTGTTTACAAACTGACCTTGCACAGATTCCACAGCATCTTTCTTCTCTTGCACCAAACTCTCAGTATTGCTCTGAATGATCTTCCTCAGAGTTACCAGCCATTCCTCCATCTCCTGCTCAGTTTCAGCTGCAAGATAGTGGCTGTACTTGTCTATTGTCTTTAGCTCAAAAGCGTAGCGGCGCATCTTGGGGCACTGAGCAAACAAACAAGAGATTCATATTACATTCCCCTCAACAACCCAGCACAGTACCTGCCACACAGCTCCTCTCTGGGAAGGCATCCTGAGCTGAAATATCGCAAAATACAAGGCAGGCACCCTCCCTGACACAGCAATCCAGCTGCAATCACAGAAGTCTTTGTGGCTTGAGCAGTGCACAGGTCCATGGCCAACTACTCTGAGTGAAGGAAAGCCAGACTAAAGCGCAGACACTGCACCAAGGAGCAGGAACAGGCTCCTTCTGGTGTCATCAGACCCTTAATATTTACTCAGAGAAGCCAGGGACTGGATTTGTCTGACATGGTAATGCTGCACTCCGAGACACTTAGAGGGATCCATCTTAAAAGAAGCAAGACATACAATGCAGCTTTTTGGAGCTGTGCTGGCCTTGAAACAGCATTTTCCAACCAGAAGCAAAAGCAAATCTGATGCAACTTGGGAAGTACATCCCATACATCACTGAAGTGTGTGCACTACTGCTTTTACTGTGTTCAGGAAGATAAATGGAGACTCACAGCTCTGACTCATCCATGCTGAAGCAAACCACTGGGGTAATTTAAGCCGCCCTGCACCACACTCAGAGCTTGAAGCTTCTGCAGAGACAGCAAGGGCAGAAGGCAGAGCAGCAATCCACTGCTGCAGTTCACTCTAACAAAACTAAGCAAACCCAGGATTTAGACCTGTACAAAGACCTGCTCCTAAAACCTTACAAGCCCTGAGCATGTCCTAAATTCTAAAGGACTGTATGCTTGCACA
Source organism: Sylvia atricapilla (assembly GCF_009819655.1). Taxonomy (NCBI): domain Eukaryota; kingdom Metazoa; phylum Chordata; class Aves; order Passeriformes; family Sylviidae; genus Sylvia; species Sylvia atricapilla. The sequence continues at coordinate 9,663,684 of NC_089174.1, read as the reverse complement.
GACTTATCAAGCTATAGCTTAAGAAACAAGAAGCTGATGCAAGCAGCAATTAGAGGAGGAAGGTGTCCCAGACAAAGTAATAGCATTTACTTACTGGCCTGTTGATCAGTTTAGCTGACCAGCTTTGAGTTAGTTTGCAATTCCATGCCTTCAGACCTTGAGAGAGCAGGCCTACCTTGGAGCCACCAATCCATAAGTCCATGCAAAGCCACACAGAAAGGACACCTACCTGAACTACATCATTGCAAGCATCCAAGAAAATGCAGCCTTTGGATTCTTTTGAAATTTTCTCATCTTTGTAGGAATTCAGAATATAGGAGCCATCTGTGAGCTGTGACAAGTAAAAATACCTCCTCTTGAACACCTGTAAAAATACAAATTCTTGCTCAGGCAAGCATTCACTCTGCTGTACATCACAAACCATGGCCACGGTTCCCATATCTACCCTCCCTGCTATTGTGAAAATACTATAACACGAAACACTGCTGACCCTGGAGTATTGCAGATTGACCCATTTGAATACAGTTTGCTTTTACAAAGAGAGATTTCCATCATCTTCTTTAATTTTAATGCCCTTGTTGTTATTATAAGTTTGCCCATCTAAAGCAATGCCCCAGGGCTTCCAGCTCATCTCTCAGCTGGCTCCAGCCTCATTTTTCTTCACAAAGTAATGCTGCACAGTAAATTCAGATCAGCACATTACTTGAAGATCCATCCCACCCTAGAGCAGGTATTTCCAGATCCTTTTTCATACAGACCTCAGTTAAAATTACAAAGCAATCTGGAAGTCTGGAAGACTTAGGAACAGATATGTGGAAATTCCTAGCACTCAGATGCTAGCCAAGGGACAGTGCAATTCATTCAACTGCTTGGGTTTTTTGTGGCTTTGGGTTTGGGTTTTTTATACAAACCTATTTGCATGAACTGGCTTTGGCTTAGTGACCAAATCTTACATCAAAAAACAGTAACTTCAGGAGAAGTGTTCCTGTGTTTTTTTCCTGAAGAAAAAAATAAAGCTCTCCAGTATCTCTGAACATCTTTCTTCATGCTTGTCAGCCAAAAGCTACTGGACTATAATTCAGGAGCACATTTTGGCAGCAATTGTGGTATCACCATATGCTGTAAGGAGCGGGGTGCATTTCACAGTGGCTGGGTATCTGTGTTAGGAGAACCATGAAGGAAGCTAGGCCAAGCAGCACTGCAAGTACTTCCCCTGTTCTGTCTACCTGGAAGATCTATGAATAAACACAGCACTTTTCATCCCACATGGGAGATTACAAGTGACTTCCTGCTTCTGTCATTACTGACAGTAGCACATGTTCAGTAAACCCAGTTGCTTGCAGAGAAAGAGGGGGGAGCATCATGCCCTGAACTGTAACCCATTCCTTCTGAGAGGCAACTTCTGGCATCATTTGGATGACTAATGAGCTGTAGAGATGCTCCACAGGCTGTTGAGCTTTAAGTTTTATAAGATTTAACTAAACCTTTAGTTCAATAGAGCAAAAAGATACATGGAAAGTTAAGGATGTGAAGCATTAATCCAGCCTACACACTGATTTAGCACTTCACTGAAGCAGTCGCAGGAATTTTGGCAGTGGATGCTACAGAAACCCATGACAGATCTTTCTCTAGATATTACAGGGTTGATATCCCTTGTGGTTATGGCATTTCATGCTAAACAGTTTGCATTTGCTTAACTCTGTTCAAAAGCAAATGCAGAATCAAACAGCAAACACCATTCCTGTGATCTTCCCCCAGTGCCAGCACTGCTGTCAGAGATCGCTGTCAGAAGATGATGATCATTTGAAATTAATACTATAAACCTGTGAGCAGAGGGACCATCCCCCCTGATCAGCCTACAGGTGCTGCTGGTGAGCAGTGAGATTGCAGAGGGGTGGCTAGAGAACTGGGGAATTGCATTTGGGCAGAGAAGGACAGAAGGAAAACTCTAATGTCGTGCCCTGATGTAGTGCAGGCCAGCAACATGCTGCAAACCAGACAGGGAGAGTTGTGCCAAACCAAGGCAGCTCTCTGCAAAGGAAAGGTTGCTCTGAAATAAAGGGTGGCAGCTGTAGCTTCATGAGAGTTTGCTAGTGGTTCAATTTGCCAGAGAACACGCTCTGCTGAGCAACACTGTGAGGCACCAACAGCTCAGCAAAGAACCAGCATTCAAAGATGGACACATCACAGCAGCCTCTCCAAGTGGTGATAAGGCTGAAGATGGTCAAAGTCCTCAGCTTTCTCACACATGCCTTACAGGTGTTTTGTAAGACACAGCTCAGAGAACAGCCACTGGTTCTCAGTACTTTGATATCAGAATTTCACTGGAGACTCTGGATCTTATTAATTGAACTGAAGCCAGTGTAGCTCAGGTAACTTCTCTGAAAGGCAGGTCTGAGGTTTAGGACCCTGAGACCAATACCACCAGACTAGAACAGACCCAACTGACTACTTTGAGCACAACTGACAACACCTCCAGAAGTTCCAGAGGAAAAAAGTTGCCTTAAGCTTGCTTGGAAAAGGAGAGGATCAGAAAGTCCTTTTCTGTCTACTACCTTCAAGCCCATTTTAAAACTCAAAATTAGCCCTACGAGTCCTGTTCCACTTCTCCTGAAAGCATAACTCATTGAATCAAGCCTTGGAACAGTTAGGCTTTTTGAGATTATTTTAATATATCCTTACAAAGCAGCCTTGCTGCAGCCATCCCTCAGCTGTACCATTGAGCACAACTCCCTAACAATCTCTCTGTGCTGTAATAAGGCAGCTGCATGGTGGGACAGCAGACAGGCTCACTGCCATAGCAAAAACCTGTGGTGGAACTACTAAAAATCTCTGTACAATCTAAGCAATGTCACGCTGGATAATGAAGAGCAGAGAACAGGAGACAAGGCAGCTGTTGCTTTTGGGTCAGTAATGCTACGTCTCTGCAGTAATATCACCCCTGCTTTAAAAGCAAAGATTCATCATTTCATTTTAAAGCTGGCCTCTCTACATGTTTCCAACCAGCAAGGAAACTATCAATTTAGAAAGCTGTCTTTGCAGGGCAGCTGTTTCACTTATCCCAGTTGCCTTCCTCTCCTGGGCCTCAGCTGCTAATCCAGAAAACAATCTTGCTTTACTAGAACGTGCTTCACCTTTTTGGTTAGCTTCCTTGTCACAGTCCAATGTGCAGCAGCCTCTCATGCTGGGGAGGGGAGGGTCAAAAACTGTTGCCAGACTGGGTTTTCCAGTCCACTGTGGGATACAAGAGGGGCAGATGCCCATCCAAACCCAAACCCAGCCATTGTGCTTCTGAGAGCTGTGGAAATGTGGCCTGAACTTCACCTCATGCCCCTTTCATGAGTAACGGGACCAAACTCACCTTCATGGTAACAGTGATGGTGCTGTTGACATTTGCTTTGTGCAGCCAGCCCTGCTTTATCACACCACCCTTCTGGGAGCACAGGGAAGAGGAATCCTGAAGGACAGCAAACAGTGATAAAAAGAGGAGGTCAGGTAAACTGTTTCCCACAGAAAATTCCCCTTGGACAAGGGGATTTGTCCACCCTGGAAAGAAATACCATTTTAACTACAGCAATGCATTGACATGTAGAATGCATGTGTAACAGGTACAGCTATTCACACAGTGCTATCACAAAAAAGAAAGAAAAAAAAAAAAAAAAAATCAGGTCTATTCCTTCCAATAAAGAGGCAAAACACGCTAGATTGGGCCACCTTTAAAAAAAAGAAAGATCATGTCTATTCTGATAGGGCTGCACAGTGATTTTGCAATGAGGCAATGAGGCCTGTTGGTTATTAGGCAGTATTTCAAAACCTGGGGAAGATGGAAATTTTCAAGATGGTCTGTTTAGGAAGTTGCAAAATGCAGAACTCTGAACTTATTCCGTGATTCTCACATTTTAAATTTCAGCAAAAACCACTGAACCCCAGTAAAGTAACTGAAATACAACTGGCTGATTTCACATTTATCGAACCACAAAGCTTCAAGTGACCAAACCAGGCTGCTCTTGGCACACCAGATGGGGCTTACATCTGCTCCTGTCCCATGGTCCCACAAAGAAAGAATGACTCTCCATTCATACCTAACCATGACCTCCACCGGGGAAGGAAATGAGAGCCCAAAGGCATGAAAAAATCTCACCCAGTGACTCAGCAGCAGAGGCAGCCCCAGCCTGCCTCCCTTGAGCCATGAAAGAGCTGATTTATAGAGCCTGCTGCATCCAAAGGGGCAGGTTTTCACTCTTTTCATCTCAAACTTCCAGAGTAAATTTTCTGACACTTTACTTCCCTGGGCAAAACAACACACGATTTCTCCTTTATAATGGCTCACCTTTTTTCATCAAGAGATTTCTTTTACTTGAATTTCCATTACACAATTCTAATGCAAATGCTCTGTCGGGAAACTGTAACAGAATCCTTTAGATATACCCATGCCAAAAGATATAAACGTCAAAACATCTGTAGAGCACTTGGAATACTCCTCCACAACAACCCTCAATATCTTCTCTTGTTTAAGTATTTGAGACAGTGGCCAGCAGAAAAAAGGTCTCCAAATTTTGATAGTGTATTTTTTATCCTTTTTCGGTTTTTTTGAAGATTATTGATAACAGTGCACAGCAATGTCTCCAGCCCAGAGGGAATATTTTTTAAGAGGCAGCACCTCAATTTACTGATGTAATGCAAACCAACAACATAGTCAGAAAAAGATTAAGGCCAAACTTGATGAAACATTTCCATTCATACAGAAGCCACTGCAGTCCAGACCTGAGGTGTGGTGAGACATAACCTGATAATTTGAGAAATGTGCATGAAACAGCCCCTCCAGATCTCTAGCTCTGCAACAAAGTTCCCTTTTCCTCTGTAAGTTCCTCAGCAGCAACATATTGGTGCCATGGGAATTGTAAACAGCTGGGCTGAACCTTTCCCTCTGTAAACAAAAACTTCCTAATATCACGTGCATGAATTAATCTCCACGTGGTACTTGATACAGAAAAACACTGCCCACCCCTTCTGCAGCAGATGTGATATGCATGGGCAGGAAACATGGGATCTGCACCATCTAAAACAACCACCAGGTCTGAGATGTCCTTGGCAGAGCCCCCAGCTCACCCCCACAGAGGAGCTCCACGGCAGCAAATCTTCCCTATTGCCAGCTGAGCACAAAGATGCCAACTTCCAGAGGAAGGAAACGCCTCCCAGCACTGGCACAGAATGTGCAAAGCAGGGCTGACACACTGTCAGCATGGTGGGTTGAAGTGACTGAAGAAAAATTGCAGGTTATGTGGTAAACCAAAAAACTTTCTAAGAGGAGAACCCCAGAATCACAGTGTAGTTGAAAAACAGAGTGCTCAGTTTTAGTTCTGGACATGAAAAGTGTTCCTTAGTAACTACTTGGCTTCCTTTTTTCCCCTCTTCTTATGATGCTCTGTTTCAAGTGAAAAAGCCAGGAGAAATTTGACTAATCTTCCAGATAGCTTTGAAGACCCTTGGCTCCAAGAAATTATCTTGTCAAACTCTGAAATAATCATTACTTCACTTTTGATCCTATTTTCACAGCAGAAAGCACCTCACCAGAAAACCATTCCTAGGAACTGAATTCCGGCTTTGCTTTGTGAAATTAACTTTTTAATGTAATCCTGTTTTTTAACAGGAATACATTAAAAAAAAAAAAAAAAAAAAAAAGCCAAAAAACCAACCTTGTCCTTACCTCATCCTTTTCAAAGTCTTCATCAATTTCAAACACATGGCTTGGAATCTTGTCTGGCCTAAAGGATTTGCTGAAATCACAACACATTTTCATGTTTAATGAATGGAACATGAGGCCAGCAGCTGATGCTGAATCCAGAGGCAACAGCCAACTGCAGGCTACACAGCACAGAAGATAAATTGCAAGAGACCTGCAGCTCCTTACAGCTGGGGAAAGCTGAGTGCATTTCATGGAAATTAGGCACAAGCAGTCTGTAATTAGCTTTCTCTTGTTAGCTGTTGGATTCTGCAGAGTTTCTGCTCACTTGCATTTATGGAACAAAGAGAGAGAGAGCACTCTAGTCTGTCTTCCATCTTTACCAAAAAAGAAGCAAGATCAGACTACAAGATTATTCACAGATTTTAACATTCTTTCATCAACAGTATGACTCCACTGCTGCTTCACATCCCCTCGAGACCCTTACAACAGACCCACTACATCCAATTAAGAAGAAAAAGCATTTAACAAGCTTCTAGCATAGGAGCAGCCTGGACAGTGGTCCAGACATGCCCAGAGTGTGGGTAGTGAGAGCAGAGCAGGCACCACCACAGAGAAAATAACAATCCATCAGAAATCCTGGATGTGATACAAATACACAGAGATGTATGTGCCTGTCTGAAAAATCCAATTAGCTCTGGGGCTGGAAGCACTGGCACAGCCCAGCATTTCCAAGCACATAACTCCCCGGCACTGCCAGCACCAGCAGCAATATCACATCACCCTCCCTGTACTGGGGGCACAAGGAGAATCTGCTTGGCATGGAAACACTGTGTGAGGAACACAAGCAACATCAGCCCAGCGGGACAATGAGGTCCTGGGTCAGGATGTGCAGACACTATTTATCCTGCTGTGGGTCTGGGCTGCAGCCTGTCCTCATCCCAAATGGAGGGGGTATGCACACACTGGCAGATGGGATGTGGGGCACTGACCCACACAACATTGTGGGCATCTCCCCAACAGAGCTGAGGGGCAGTGGACAACACAAACCTCTGGCTCTAAGCTGCAGAGTGACACGCCTCTGGAGGAGAGCCTGCTTGTGGGACAGGCATCAGGGAAAGGGCAGACTGCTCCTGCTGAGCCTTGTGATCACTCATTAGCATTCCAAGGGAGCACGACACTTACCATGGCAACATTCGAAAGTCTCCTGAGTATTCCTCATATTTGTAGTTTACCACGAACCAGTCAGAGCTGTAGGTTTTAATGCACTGAAAGGAAAACAATACAGCTCTTAGAAGCAACAGCAAGCAAAACAAAGCCCAGCATCAGTCTGAGAGGTTACACACTGCAGGGTGAGGTAAGCACAAGCGGGAAGGGCGTGGGCAAGGCTGCTTCACTTCTTTCATGTAGAATTTCATAAGAAACCTTTTCAGCACAGAGACAAAAATCACACAGCATCTGGCCTGCCACACAGCTACAGATTTTGTATTTACATCACTCCACGGCTCTAAAACAGGAGTAGTGATTTGGGAGGAGACTGTTATCCAGAAAGCAAGTTTTCTGTGCTCAGAAGCACAGCGCATCTAACTCGACACCAACCATTGCTTTTTGTTCCACTCCACTTGAAGGGAATAGTCCTGGAGAGCAGCACTTCACAACAAACCCACAGCACTCCAGATGCTCCAGAGAGGCGGTGGACCCCCTCCTTGACAGGCAGGTGGTGCAAAGCCACACACCTTGGCTGTGTCCAAAACCCACTGCAAAGACACTCTGCACATGAGATACCTGTGAAAACTCTGCTGTGCAGCAGGTCGGGCAGTGCTTCCCACAAAGGAAAAGCCAAGTGATCCCCAATCCTGTGGATCAGGAGCTACAGCTGAGCATCTTGTCCAAGGGCTATAAAGAGCTGAAGGCAGGTGTCACATGGGCTTTGCCCCTACCTCTTTGACAAAGAGACTCTGAGCTTTCTTCAGAGCATCTTCTGGCACCGTTGACTGGACAGTCCTTCTCTGTCTGCCGATGACTGAGATCTGCAGGAAAAAGAGGAACACTTTTTCAGCACAAATTCCATCTTCAGGGCTTGACATTCACTTCAAATAAACGTGGTGGGCCTAAGCCACCAGTGGGTCATTTTGGGTTTATGTGTCAGTAATGCAGCCAAAATTAACATGTGGTTAATGGTGGAGATTTTCCAAGGTAAGCAGGACGGGAGACGAGTGAGCCTGAAACATGGGAAACAGCCAGAGGAAACTCACAGACACATCTTCAATTGGAAATATCAGGAGATCCCGGAGGGGATCACTGTAGATCTGAACTCTGCGTTGAAGGATCACGTTCTCATAATCCAAAGGTTCCACCACTTTCGTTTTTTCCTGCAGAAAAAAACACGATGAAAAATATTACACATATGTAACACCTACAATAACCAGTTACTAACATCTGGTGCTTAATTTCAAACTGTGTGACCACTGGACTGCCCATTAGTCAGCACTCTGATACTCCTGTGCTGCAGTAATTGTTGATGAGCATGTTTTGTAGAGAGGGAAATGAGGGGTTAAGTTTTAAGCAATAAGCTATGGGAAGAAACAAAGCACGGCGCTGCTCTGCCTCAGCACAGTCTCTAATTTCTTAATGGAGCAAGAAAGCCTCCTGGACAGGCCACAGCTTTAACAGCTGCAAGATCCAGCATCCTTATGTTTGAGCAGTTTGGAAGAAATATATGCTCCTGCGCTGGCTTTGCTCAGCTCGGGGCTGGTTTCGCTTGAGGAGCAGATGAGAGCTGTGCTCTCCATAGGAATGATGAAAGCAGGGCTGCTGCTACTACTGCCAAAGCAGGCATCTCAACCCATGGAAGAAAAACAGCATCTCTCTGGAAAGACAGGAAAGCCCTCTCCATAAATCGCACCCCAGACACAGCCAAGGGCTAGAGCCCAGTTTTATTCTCACTCACATTTCAGGGAAACAAGAGGAACTTCTCCAAAAACCCCTGGAGTCACGAGCAAAAACTATTAAGAGAGCTTCATTACATTTCCTATTGCACCAATTTTGTCTGTGTAACAAGTCCTCAAAACAGAACTTAGTAAAATGAGAAAAACACAACTTCTGAAGCAGCCAAATGTCATCTCAGCTGCCCAGACTGACTTCAGATTTCATGAGCAAGCTTCAGGCTCTCAGCACTGCATTGTGACAATCAAACTTCACACTAAAAGCCAGCCAATGACTCTGTATGGGAGTGGTCACAACAAAAAAGAGGAACCAAATTCTGATCCGACATCCTTGCCTTGTTTTGAACTGTGACCAAAATCCTGATGCTTGCCCCTGCAATGGACAGTGCTTATGAAAGTCCTGCAGCAGGACATGACGCTATGTGCCTCTAGACATGACACCCTTGCAGACAACATGCTTGGGCTCTCCACCCTCAGAAGGGGAACATCAGATGCTTCCCCATGGGCAGCAAACATTACCCTCTAGTCAAATGGCTTTTCTGGGATGAACTGTTCACCACAACCGGAGTTAAAGATGGGACTGATACAAGGTCTGTTGCTGAACACAGCACAACCTGCAGCTTAAAAACAGTGGTCCCAAATGAGGACTGAAGGCTCAGTATTGTTTAACACCACTGGTTAAACAGCCACACCACCTAGAGCCCAAACAACTCAAGATTTTCTGTGACAAGTGAGATAATCAGGGAAGTTGCTCCTCCATAACCAATCCTAGGCAAAGGTGCTATGCTTGTTCTGTGCCTTTGGCTCCTGAGGACCTGGAATGCATTAAACACATCCTGCCTCAGACAGACTTGCATCTAAAATGTCTCCTTCCCTTGCTGCAGAAATCCAGTATGAATTAGCTCTGAAAAAGTCCTCTTCTTAATCACTCTCTGAAAACTTTGGTTTACTGCTTGCAGAGTCCTGAAACGAACCTCACAGTCCTCAGATTACCAGAGAGAAACACAAAGGTCAGTCAGCAGAGAGCCCAGGCCAAATACCAGAGCATCCAGGGGCTGCTGCCTGCTCCCTCAGCCACGAGGGCTTTGGGAACAGGGTGACAAATGCTGCCAGTCCCACTGCACACACAGAACTTCTTGCTTCTACATCCAAGACCTGAGCTGTACAGGGGCTTAATAAGAAAAGAAAGAGTTTATCTGGAAAACAGGAGTCTGAAAAACTCAACAGGTAGACAGAGAATAGGAATTCATTTACTCTAAGTCAGTCTCATGCTCATTAAATGCTTAATTGAATTTGGTTAATCATCTGAAACACCAGTCTTATTTCAGGACAGCACTGTGCACTTCTGAAAGTCTGCCAAGCTTTGCAAATTAATGTGAATTAGCAGGACATCAATTTGCAGGTCTGGGCCCCCAAAGCTTGCCCTCCCCAGGACACCAGGCAGGGCGCCACAGAGCAGGGACACAGCTCTCCGCCAGCCTCTCTGATTCACTGCAGCAATCCTGGCAAAACTCTGCAGCCTTGGTGGGTTAAAGCAATGCCATGACCTGTAGAGATGTATCAGAATAACTCAGGCCATTCTCTGTACCAGCCAAACTTTGTAGAAAAGAAGTCACCTGCAATCTTGTTTTCAGAGTTCTCTCATCAAGGCTACTGCAACAACAACAGGACTAAAGTAAGGACCAAGAGCCTGAGAAACGATCTACAGAAAATGCAAAACCTAGATAGAGGATGCGCAGTGTGTTGATGGACACCTGAGCAATCAGGTGCCCTGAAGGATGTGTGCCTGCCCCATGGACAAGTGGCTTAGCCAAATGAGAGACACCTGTATGTGTGGACAGTAGTGCTAGAATCTGTAACTGTGGTTTAATGTAAACAATAAATCAGCTTCTGCTGGAATCATATTGATTTTTCCCCTGCAGTGACCCTGAGAACTTGCATCAGGCACCTCCTCACCTTACCCTGCAGCAGCTGTAACAGTAAATTAGAGTCCTCTATGAGCCTTCCACATCTCTTTGGGAATACAGGCCTTCCAGTCACACAGTATTTTTAGTCCTTTTTTACTTTGCAACACGGTCCTGAAACTAGGACTGTGTTTCTAAAGCTGTCCTTGTAAAAAGTTGAGGCTTTGATGAAATTTCTTGTCTAGATCTGATACCTCTAATGACCAGCACAACAAAGTCCTGACAGTCATCCTCATGGGATCCAATGACAGCTAAAGGGTAAAGGCTGAACAGGAACCCCAGATCCTCACATGAGATGTTTGAAAACTCATAGAGCACTGCCTACAACAAATACAACAAAACAAAACAAAGCAAAACAAAACAAACAAAAAAACCACCCCAAACCAAACAAAAACCAAAAAACCCAACAAACAAACAAACAAACAAAAATTAAAACTTGCTTCAGTTTCTAACCCTTCTACTCTGGTGGATGTAATGATATTGGAAAAAATGTGTGGTGGAGGCTGTGATCTATATCTGACAAACCAGTGCCAGGCCCTGTGACACGCATCTGATCCCCGAGGGATGGAGGGCTGTGCACTGACACCCAGAAGGGTTCTGCAGTACCCAGACAGGCATTTGTCCTCTGGAGCTGTCAGAAATACACTCCCTAGGGCTCGCCTGCCCCAAGGTGTGCAAATTCTCAGTCTCAGCACAGAGCAGCCCTCCATTCCCTGCAGCTCACTGTCCCACTGACCATGCTCAGACCCAGCACATCACCCCAGCTGCCCCAGGCCACGACAGAGCCACAGACATGGCTCTAAAGCAAAGCCACAAGATGTAGGTCAACCTGTTTGTTAGCAAAGCAGCTGCCCAAGGAAACACACTCCTCCATCCTTCCTAAACTGCACAGGCTGCCCAGTGGGGCCAGGCATGCTCATGTCCCTGCAAACAGGCCCATGGAGTAAGGAGGGAACCATCCCAAATACGTGTTGCCCTTTTGACCCTTTGAGTCCACACATTCCCATCAGCCCAGAAAGGCTGGAGATAAAGCTTTAAATGCTGAAAATGGGATTTCAAAGTCTTAGTTTTCCTGGAGGTTGAAGTGTACACCCTACACCACTCCAGGGCTTGGAACACATTGCCCAGCACTGTCACAACAGCAGATGGCACCCACCAAAGTCATTACAAAAGTAGAGGAAAAACTATTACACTAAAGTAATTAGAGTCTTAGAAACCACAAATTCCTCCACAGGGGAAGCCAATACCCAAGTACGAAGAAATGCTGCCAGTCCAGCAACAAAATCAATCCATTTCTGCAGGAAAAAAACATGCAGTGCTGCCAAAGGCATCCTGCTCTGTGGCACACACGCAGCAGCTCTTCACCCAGGGCAGGCAAATGCTGCACTGTGATGCTCCTGGGCTTCTCTGAGCTCCTGAGAACACAGCAGGGACAGGCTGGGGTGAGCTGCCCTCTCCTGTGGTTCCTGGGGATGCTTGCACCCAAGAACACCTAGCAGCACCATGCAGCCCAAAGTTCTGCAGCTCACTGTGCTGGGGAAAAAAAAAAAAAAAAACAACAAACAACCCCACACCAAAAAACCCCCAAGGTAAATATCTCAGAGAGAAAAAAACCAAACAAACATAGTTTTAAACAAAAATAACATGAGAGCAGCATACACTCCCAGATATGCCCACTTACCCTTCTTTAAAAGACCTCAGGCTCAAGCCCCGCACACCAGCCTGTTCCCAAAAACACACACTGTTCTTTCTGTCCTCTGCTTCTGCCCTAAGACTGCTGCTCCCCCAGCACGGGGCCATGCAGAGGGCTGTCTGCAGAGCTGGAGCCCCCATCCACGCTGGGTCACGAGGCTCCACTTGGACAACAGCACAGGCAGAACAACAGCCTGTCTATTGGAGTATTGACTCCCCACCACGAGCAAGCTGGCTGGCATTTTAACAGGAAATTCAGAGAAATTGCTTCAACAGAACCATGCCCACAAACACCAACACAAGGCTCTGCCTTTGGCCAAGCACAAAGAGCCCAGAGTGAGGGAAAACCCAAGTATGGTCCTTGTCCTCTCAGTGCCATGCTTGTCCCACTGCCCTCTGCCAGCCTAAGCCCAAACCCTTCCCACCACAGAAACCACCAGAGAGAGAGGAAAGAAAAGGTTTAGCAAGGGAATTATCCATTAACAAAGGGGGGGATACTTAAGTCAGATTAAATTGTCACCTTTCTGCATCCATTTTGCATAGTGTATAACATTCCTTTTATTTGCTTTATAAACAAAGGCTCACAATGACAGATTGTTCATGTGGAGAAGTATAGGAAAGAACATTTCTACTTTAAACTTTTAGTGCCTGAAAACCAGCAGCCACCTGTCTTCCAGTATCCTCCATTTGAACACCATAAAAGCACACCACTTTTTTGTTATATATAATTAATGTTTTCCTGAGATCTGTTTCTCCCAGAACTACAACCCAGATACAACCCAAGTGATGTGAACATCCAGAATGAAAAATATTTCATTTGGGGATTTTTTTAAAGCAGCGGCCAAAGGAAAACTATGAGAAAGCTTTTGTATTTTCAGTCCTATCAGTTCAGCCCTCATTTAAAACAATATCCAGTGAAGAAAAATGACCAACCAAGCTGGTTTGGCTCCAGTATAACCAATTCTCTGGTCCCTTTGCAGTGACACAAAGTCCTCAGCAGCCGCTAGCACGCGGCGGAAGCCAAACCCAGCACTGGAGCTGCACCACACTTGACTTTCACTTCTCGTGGTCCCAACGGCACCAAAACACACACAAACACACACACCCTGCCCTGCAACGCTTCCTGGGGCCTTCCACTGAAAAACCTGCAGGTTCAGCAGCCCCCAGCACGTGACTTCTCACATCCTCAGAAATGAAGCCCTACCCAGTTGTGTGCATCCACATTTCAAAGCAGCACAAGAGACACAAATGAGGTGAGTTTTAAAAGTGCTGGCTGTTTACAGCAGCTGAAGAGAGAGGGAGGAAGAGGACAGATCACGTGTATGTATGTAACTGTATTATCTCAGAGTACAACTGTTCCCCAAAATTTAGCAACCATTTTGCAGCCTATTTGCTGCCTCATCTTTGAAACCCTGTAGTGCACTTACATGGAAAGCCAAGCAAAACCCCAAATTTTAAAATAAATACCAAAGGGCCAAGTACGTGAAATACACAGAGAGGAAACAAGAAGAAAAGTCAATTTGGAGGAAAAAAAAAGCTAAAAGAGGGGGAAATGGAGGGATACAACTACCCTTGGGACACACCTGTCACAGCTAAAATCACATCACTTCTGCTACTGGCAACACTCCAGGGCAGAGGGACCACTCCTCACTGCATAATCTGGGAATGTGAGGATACCTCAAAAACAGCAGGCAGAAGTCTCCATTTTTTTATTTTGCTCATGGAACCTGACTGTACATGATAGAATTCAAATGATGCTTGGGAAGTGAGCAAATTCACTTGGCAAACCATATGGGCATACGGAATCAAGCAATTTCTATCCACAGAAAAGCTCTTCCACAGCCAGGGATTCAAAGATCAGGTCAGGGCAAACTCAAACTGTGTGGTCTTTAAGAGCTTTTCTTTTTTAGTATTACATTTGTGACTCCTCACTTTTTCCACCCCCAGTTCCTGCACTGCCATCTGATCCCATTTACACACTCTCACTCAAGCTTGCAGAAAGACTACAGAGCTCAATTTACAAAAGCTCAGATTCACAGAGAAGTCATCATTCCAGACTGCTGGGAATAAGAAATAATGAAAACCCATAAACTCTGGGCTTGGCCATCCAATGTTTATGGAACTGCCATAAACCTCTGCAAAGCCAGAATAAAGCCTGTGCCCCGACGACTTTGCATTCAGAACTCCAGGAGAAGCGAAGAGGTGAGAACAGAGACCAGGGGAGGAAGGGCAAGCAGGGAGACAGTGTGAGTCAGCACATATGGCAGCAGTCACAACACAGTGCAGCCTTGCTGATGCCAAGAGGTTTGTGGGCTTCTCTGCAAAGCCTCATTTTGGGAAGGAATCAGCAGGGAGGCAATGAGGCAGCTCTCAGCAGGTGATGGGGAGCTTGTGTCCATGAGCCTGCTGCAAACCCAGCACTCAGCTGGATGTAGCAGATGCACAGTGGTAAAAACTCAAGGATGAAAAATGGTTGATAAAGCTGGGTATGAGCAAGCCAAAACTATTTTTACACTGGCCAGAAAGACGAAAGTTGAAAAACATAAGAAAAATGTCCAGCCAAAAACCTCTGAAGACACCAAAACACTGAGACACTACCTGGGACAGGTGAGAGGGACGGGCTGTAAGGTGGGATGCAAACACCCAGAGCATCTTGTGAAATGCAAGGGAGGAAAACCTCCCCAGCAGGAGGAGGAGCAGGGGAAGGGTCTCAGGAGCTGGCCCAAAGTGGTGCAGGGGAGGGTAGAATGGGGGATAGGGGGTTTACCCATCTGGGGATGGATCTGTGCAGAGGCCACATCATGGGAAGCAAGAATTGTGCAAAGGTTGGGCTGTGTAGCTGTGAGAGGCAGGAGATGGGGTCAGGGAGGCCAAAAGGAGCTGGCAGAGAAGGTGTGCACTGCAGACAGGAGAGAAGCCCCACGGGCAATCAGGAAGGGAAGAAGGAATTGATGACAAGGGGCTTGCCAGGGAGTGATCAGGTGCTGACACAGCTCAGAGCAAGTTTCTGCACAGCCCTCCACAGGCAGCAGGAGAGCAACCTCCTAAACAGATCCTTGCTAAGGGTCTCATTAGACAGGTCTGTAGGTCAGAGTCCACACACTCCCATCTCCATCCAGGAGTTAGGTGCCAAACTGTACCATACTGCAGCTCTAAACACAGTGTCAGCAGCACAAGGCTGCCGTGCCCCACTCTTCCCCTGCTCTGCATTGCATGGAAATGGCTGCACCTTTCAGGAGCTCTCAGAGAAATAAAAAAACATATCAAGGGGAAGGGGAGGATGAATGCACAGTCCTGGCACCCTGCAAGAAAACATTTGCAGTGGAAATGACTCACTCTTTCCATCCGAAAGCTCAGAGAGAAAAGCCAGTCCCCTCTCCTGTGCTTCCCTCCACCCCACCCAAGTTCTGTGCAGAAGCATTTCACCAACTCACACCTCTCCCCTCCTGCATCAATGGCCCCGTGTGGCACCAGAACCTGGGTTCTGGGTATTTAGTAAGGTGGATGTTTCCTTTTTCAATGTAATGCCCACTTTCCAGTCAAAAATCAAGTGTCTACAGTCACAGGGCTGTCCCTGACAGCAACACAGTAATGGTGTGAGATACCAGCTTGGAGAAGGCTTGAAGAAACAGTCAAAAAGTTGATTTCAGTGTAGACATACAAATATTTACCTAGGTATGTCAAGTAAAATGAATTCAGGCCTTGAAGTGTCTTCAAAATGGTTTAGAAATAACAGGAGGCCAGAATAATCAGCAGATGACTCTTCATTTTCCTTCCACTTACTCAGAAGTAGACTCCACAGTTCACAGCCTTCAGCAGATCCCATTCTGAAGCAGAGTTCTGCAGCCACGAGGGGCAGGAACACTGTTTTTTTCCTGAAAGCTTGAGATTCTTGCATAATCACTTAAGCAAACAGCCCTCAGAAAACAGCTGCATCGCAATGACGCAGTGAGAGTTCACAGCCCAAGTGTGAGCGACCCAGCCTAGAAGGCAGTGCTGCCACTCCAGCCCACCTGCACTTCACCTTCACACATCACCTCTGAAAACGATGCCTTGAGCAAGTGCAGAGTCGGCAGGAAAAGCACTGGCAAGTGGTAGCTGGGGGCATGACCCTTGTCTGGCACGAGCACACGCTTGAGGTGACCCAGCACTGTTCCTGCACAGGGCAGTGCATGAGGACAAGCACTTGAGATTGCTTTCAGTACCCTCACTCACTGTGCCTGACCCTCCTCAGGATCACCAAGTGCTTCTGTGTGACAGTGACAGCTCAGCACACACTGCCACGGAGTCTCCAGCCACAGCACCTGAGTCCTGTGAGCCTCTGCCTGCACAAGCACATCCTGGTTCAAATCCAGCCCTTCTCCTCGAGGAGCAGAGGGAGGGGTCAGGGTAGCTCTACGTCAGCCAAACTGCACCTGCATCCAGTTGAGCCTCTGCTGCAGAGCACGAGAGATGTGCAAACACATCACAGCTTTGATTCTCTCCTCCGAAAATAATAGAGCTAATAGAAATTGGCAAAAGGGTACTGGTTTCTATGGGACAGATGAATTTGTGGCAGATAGGACTTTTCAAAACATTCTGTAAGCACAGGCATGCTAAAAAAAGAAAATAGTAATTACAACAACAATAATACATGCTATTTATTTAGGTTCTTAACTGGAACATCCGAAAGTATTTTTCAGATGTCACTTGTATTTCATCATTTATTTATGTAGTATCAGTTTTATATTTAGCATCCAAATCCAGAATAGTCAGCTC
This sequence comes from Sylvia atricapilla, assembly GCF_009819655.1. Taxonomy (NCBI): domain Eukaryota; kingdom Metazoa; phylum Chordata; class Aves; order Passeriformes; family Sylviidae; genus Sylvia; species Sylvia atricapilla. Next base: position 9,646,642 of record NC_089174.1, on the reverse strand, counting down.
CAGAACATCTTAAAGCAATTAATGGCACATAAGCAGAACCCCTCCCTTTCCTGTCTGTCTCAAACCCTTGTTTTTCTCTTAGGAAACCACTCACACGCAGGGCTGAGCCAGCAGCACAGCTGCTGCCCCAGGCGAGCAGGGGAACACTCCCAGCCCCACTGGGGCATGGACAGAGCCAGGACGAGGGAAAGGGACCTGTCCAAGACCTGTACGGAGCAGCACTGGGGAAGAACAGAGCAGGAAGCCACAGGCCAGTTTTGGGCTGCCTCAGCAATACAGCCAACACCCCAGCAGCACAGCCAAACCCCAGCCATGTCAGTGGTGGTTTCAGCAGCTCAGGAAGTTGTGTCAGCCTCATCTGTGCTCCATTTTCAGGCTGCAGGCATTGGATACAGGTGCAAAGGAGCTGTTAAGTTAAACTCTGTTCCCCCCACCAAACAGAGGAGAGAGAAGCTGTGGGTGAACTCTGCAAGGGACTCTTCGAGGCTTCAACCCACTGACAGACAAAATGCTGCTGTCAACAGAAGCACCTCAAAGCTTCCTCAAATAAAAACATCCCTACAATTGCCAGCATGGTGCAACAGGACAATGGAGAGTTTAGGGCTCCCCAGGCACAGAGGGAAAGGCAGAACTGTACGTAAAATCTGTCTCAGTCCAGTGCAACTCTCCTGGAACCCTAAAGTGCCATGGAAAGCAGTTCTCTGCTGGAAGCTGGGTTTGTCTCCCTAAACACCAGCTCTGTGGGCATTTACCCCACCCCAGCTAGCACCATCACCTCCCTCCAAGAGATGGAGATTCCCTTTCCCTCCCCCGACCATGACCTTTCTATCTGCTCCTGTCACAAATGCAGCTCCTGCCAAGCTCTTGTGGATCTCGTGTCCCTGTGTCCCCCCATCCCTTTCTGGCTGGCACAACAGCTCCCTTGAGTCCCTGCTCCAGCTCACCCCATGTCCCCAAGGGCTGAATGCAGAGCCTGTGCTTGGCAGGCTGACAGAGCCCTGGCAGACATGGAGCCAGCTGCCCTTCTGAGCCCTGGCTTCCTCCAGACCACCAGGACACGTGCCCTGCTCCATGCACAGACACTGCAGCCCAGCCCACATCCCAGGCTCCTGACCACTGCCAAAATACAGTTACAGTATGGCTGTCATGGCTCTCCAGAGGAACGTACGGCACTCTGACACCACCAGCTCCTACTACTGCACAGGGGAGATGCTGTTTTCCTGTATTCCCCCATGCAGCGTCCTTGCTCAGGGGACAGAGAGGCCAGGTTGCAGTGGGGATGTCACCCAGCATGGAGCCAGGGACAGGATGAAGGAGTGGAGAATGCTGTGGACCTGCACAGAGCCTCCTTCCAGATGCAACCACTCCCCAGGAGCAGTCCTGTGACAGGAGATATTAATAGGGGAGAGAAAAAACTGCTTTTCAGCGAGAAAGAGGGGTGAGAAAGGGGTCAGGGAAAAAAGCAGCCCTGACCCCATTAGAGAAGCAGCAGGAGGCAGGAAAAAACTCTGAAGATAAGTCAGGGCTGTGTTGAAGGAAAGAGGAGCCAGCAAGGGAGAGCTTTGATTTTAGTTTTAAGGGGAATGAAAGAGATGGGGAGAGAGTTGGTAGCAGGGAAACATATTCCAGCATTCTTAAGATGACAGCAACGGCCACAAAGGTATAAGAAACTACTCTTTTCTTCCTTGCACAAAGCAGGAGTGAGAGGCAAATTAACCAGGGATGCTGAAGCACACATGTACCCCAGCTGTCCAACTGCTGTGTGTGACCATGACTTGCATTCGCAGGCCACAGAAATGTCAAAAGCTTTGTGCAATTTTGCACCATTAGAGATAATAAATCAGCATGCAGAGGACTAAGTGAAATAACGAAAGAGCCACCCAGCTGCATGTAGAAAATGATGTGCTACACTACACACTACAGCAGGTAGCTGAAGGGGGGAAATGGAGCACTGAATAAACGAATCAATACTACTCCAACAGAAACTGATTTATTGTTTACATTACATGGCAGATATAGATTCTAAGTCTACTGTCCATGTGTACAGGTGTCTCTCATTTGGCTAAGCCACTTGTCCATGGGGCAGGCACACATCCTTCAGGGCACCTAATTGCTCAAGTGTCCGTCATCACACTGTGCATCCTCTATCTAGGTTTTGCATTTTCTTGTAGACAGTTTCTCAGGCTCTTGATCCTTACTTTAGTCCTGTTGTTGTTGCAGTGGCCTTGATGAGAGAACTCTGAAAACAAGATTGCAGGTGACTTCTTATCTACAAAGTCTGGCTGGTACAGAGAATGGCCTGAGTTATACCGATACATTCCTACAGATAGCTCTGCTTCAAATGCTCCTGGTGGTGGAGCAGATACCTGCAAATATCTCCAGATACCAGAACACACTAAAACAAAGGCCACAGACTAAAACAAAGGCCAGGAGCCATCCCTTCACTGGATTCTGACTGCACAAATCCCAGCTGCAGTGCTGGCACTGCCTGCAGGCACCACCACAAACCATCTGTTCCAGGCGTTTCACTGCACTGAGGGCGGTGGGTTGGGGTAGATGCTGTCAGTGCAGGGACACCTGCATTTTCATGACATTGTCCTCTTCACAGAACAAACCTCTCTCAAGCTTGCCCAGAGAGTGCTAAAACCCCAGCTGGCAAAACATGGCAAGAGATAAATGCATGTGAGGACTGGATGGTTTGTTCTCTTCCTAGAGCTCTCCTACAGCAAGTAGGAGGATGCAAACATTTAAATGATGCCTTGGGAAAAATAAGATTTTGTGCCCATTGAAAGCTTGTCATTACCTCCAAAAATCTTGAGAACTGGACACGCTGACTGCAGCTCATCCTGTAACAGTCACACCTCAGCACACAGGCACTCATAGTAGAGCAAAGGAGTGCTCCCCCTCTTAAGGACCAGGTGTTAGTAGGAGGTATGCCAGAGGTTTGTCCCCACATAGCTGTGGAGTGTACTTGGAGCCTTGCTCCTCTCCATCAAGCCATGTCCTTCATCCACTCCACAACTGTGTGTGCTCCGGCAGGAGCAAACCCAGACACTTTCCTGGCACACCATTGCCCAGGGCACGGCACTCGGCCAGCCCTGGGCCAAATCTAGCCCCTCAAGGCACACAGGAGCCCCAGCTCAGGAAAGCATGTGATTAATTTTAAGAATGCTTTTAAGTGTTTTCTTGAATAAGCCCCTGTGAACAACATTCTCTCCACAAACACTTCCACAGGAGTCTCCAGGGCTAGCTGAGGCGGCAGCTCTGGAGGCACCTGGGCACAGCAGGTAAATCCTGCCCTAGTAAACCAACAGCAAAACTCCCGCCCACTTACACAGGGGCAGAATTTCCTCTCATGCCTCATATATGTCTGTTTTTCTATGTAAAATGTGCAAACACAGCATGTTGACTACCCCCGGGGGAACACGCATATATTCAGTCTCTTTCGACTGCCAAGATCACTACAAACGCTGCATATAAACAGGCTTCGCATTGATCAAAGTGAATTTAGCTTATTAAAAGAGGATTCTATGCAGAAAGCTGATTTCCTCTTCATGAGCACAAATTAAGACACTAATAATATATTTTAAGCTGGAAAAAAAAAAAAAAAACCAGAGAAAGAACAAAATGCCTTTTTGCCTCCAGTCAAAACCTCCTTGGTATCACCATTAAGGAGCTTTGTATCTCCTTTTTGCGTCTGACTGAAACTGAGCCACCCATAGGAGCCCAGCCCAGCCAGGATCAAACAAAACCCATCTCCTCCTGGCACACTGCCCACCCTCTCACAGGGAGCTTTCAGGGAGCACATCCCACAGCACCACCAGAGAGCAGACACTTGCTCTGAATACCTCTGGATGGCAAGGATCCATGTAGTTGTTTGTAAGCAGAGGTTCTTCCACTGCCACTGCTGGCAGATGCGTGGCCCAGACCCATGAGTGCCACCAAGCTGTGCCCTGGGGGCACCCAGAGATGCTCCCCTGGCCTGGCTGACCCAATGTGGGCAAATCCTTTGCAGCTGCTCCTTCTCAGATAAGATACTCTGGCTCTGCACCCTTTTCTAAAATCTTCACGGCAAAGCAGTAAATGCATCTTCAGCTAAACTGTATAGAAATGATAAAAAAGAAAATCAGAGCAACTCTGCGAGACTTGAAATTGCCACCAGATGCCTGGGTTTGGCAGCACTGTGGGAAAATGCATCATCTGTGTTTTGTCAAGTGCTTGCTGCTCTGATCTCGTGCCTCCCACACTTTTAATTTCTCTGTCACGACACAGAGAACGACACTTCTGGAAATTCTGCACGTGGGTTGAGACACAGCCCCCTCTCCTTGCAGGGCCCCAGCGCTGCTGAGCACATCCCAAAGAGACAGGGGAGGCACAGGGTGTCTCTCAGCTTTGGCCTCACATCCACCCAACGAGTGCAGCTAATTTGGATCCTTAGGCAGAATAAAGAGCCTTTGCTGTTGTTCTGGCAGTGTCACAAGACTCAGGGTCTCATTCACAGACTGTGCTCTTAAACTGCTCGACTCTAATATACCCCACTGCTCTCCACGGGGTGCAGATGAGGTGAAGGAGAGGGGCACAGGCACTTCCATCAGAACAAGGACCACACACCTGAGCACCACAGATGCATCCTGCTGCCAAGTGTCTGAGCTTTGCAGCTACCCAAGTCCCACATCAGCCAGTGCCTCTGAGCAGGGTTCTCCTGCCTTGCTGCTCAACTTTCCCACTATTACTCAGCAACATCAGAGAATGGGAGGAAGGTGATTGCACTGAAGGTCTGAGCCAAAATCACCATCTCCATCCACTGCCAAAGGTCCCTGCCTGCCTGCTGTCTTTCAGCTCTAGCCCAGATGCTTCTCCCAGGTATCATCAGCACTTTAGCTCTGAAGTTGCACTTCCAACACAGTATTTTACTGTTGGTGCTCCGAAGTTTAAGCTGCAGGTCATCTTTCTGTGATGGTCTTTGACTGTTCCTTTCTTTAACCTAACCTTAAAATTTCCCTCTATCGTTCAAGTGTGTCATTTATCTCACCTGCCAGCAAACACTTCCACGAAATGTGTCTGTTTATTTAAACAGTGACATTATTCGTCAATTAGCCTGCCAAAACTTCATCCCCAGCTGTAATCAGTAGCACACATCAGGGACCATTCAAAGTTGAAATTGATACAATCTGCCCAGCAGCCTCTTGAAGAAAGGAGCACAGAGAGAAGCTGGGTTCCCACAGAACGTGGCTGCCTCCGGCACCCCGGCACTCCCAGCGCTGCTCTGCAGGGCTGTGCCTGCTTTCAAGGGATTCCTGCTGAACTGTTCCTCCCCTACACAGCCTGTCTGTGAAGGAGATGCAAGGCCAGAATGAACAGCTGGGATGCCAGGAACAGCAGCAGAGTAAGAGGGAACAAGAGCCCCAGGTGAACCGCACTCCGTCCTTCCCCACGCTTCCCAGAGGGCCCAAAGTGCCCCCGAGCTCCCCACCACAGCCTGTGCTTACTTCCAGTGCTGCAGCTCCAGGTTACAGCTCTGCTTACCCGGACAGGAACAGCACTGCCTGCATCCTAGCAGCTGGTCCAAAGGGCAGTGTGTGGACACAGGCACTCCAGGACACCTTGGAAAGGGACAACCTCCCCTCACTGCCAACCACCATCATATCCAAAGCTTCCCTTCCACAAGCACAAAGGAGCAACAGCCCAGCCAAAGTCAACAACATAAATATTCTCCCTGCACTAGACAGGCATAAATAGAAGACCAGGAATAGAAATAAGATGGCATGGGCTTCACTGCACCAGCAAGTTTGTAACCACACTGTACCAGACATTGCACTCCCTCGGGCTGGACACGGCGCTTCTGGCTGGAGAGTCACCTCCTATAAAGCACAAATTGTGGCTCTGAACAAGCTGACCACTTCCATGATGTTAAAAGCTTTCCTCACTGGGATGTTTTCATTTATGAGCGTTTCATTCACTGACTACAAACAGCTTCTTACGCCAGACAGCTCCTTTTCTCGAGGAGTGCCCTGAATGAGTGCTGAGCTCAACCAACACACTGAAAGAGCTCCATGGTGCCCACTCCTCCTGGGGATGAAGGTGTGTGCTCTGGTACCTACAGCATTAGCTCTGCTCACCACCCCTTCACCTTCTTCATCTCACCACCAGAGATACCTGTGCTTTCAGCTACAATTGCCCCAAGGCAAGCAGACAGCCAAGGCACTTGACAAGATGACTGAGGGAGCATTAAACTATTCACATACTTTTTATTGATTCAACATCACCTGCTGTGTCCAGGATGCAGGAAGAGGATGGATCCTGCCAGGCAAAGCCTCCAGTGCAACACCAGTGTGCTTCAGAAAGTCCCAGTTCCTGACATCCTGAGACACAGTGCATCACTTGCTCCCAGCCTGCTCCATCCAGTTATCAAACACCAGCTCCTACTCCCCGTGTACCCACTGGCCACCCCCTGAGCTCAGCACTGCCCCAGGGTGAGGCACAGCTGGGATCATAGTCCTGATGCTGGGCCCTTCCATCTGCCCCACACTGGCTGTGGCAAGGAGAGGGCAGATGGGATGAGGAGGTGCTCACACAGTGCTCTGCAGCTGCCCAGCACCATCAGCACCAAAACCAAGACTCACCTTGGGAACAGGACCAGAAACTACAACTCCTCAGACTCACCCTTGGTCCACCACTCCCCACCATCATTTCCCAGGATCCTCCCTGTACCCTCCCAACAGTCAGCGTGCCAGTGCACAGACATCCTTTCCTCACAAAGATGACAAACTAGTAGACAGAGGAGAGCCAGTCTTTTGCTGGAGCAAACCTCATCCCTAATCACCAAGGAAGGTCAAAATGCCATCTGAGACAGCTGTATAAACCTGTACCACCTCCTTCTCCACTTCTTGATCACCGCAGTGTCTTATGCCTCTTCCTAGTGATGCAGAAGTGCTGGGATTTATTTGCTGCTGCTGAACTGTCGAAAGCAGGAAACTCTGCCAGGACGTAAGGATCAGAGACACCTGCCCTCAACCCTCCTCTGGTGCTTGGCTGCAAACGCACGAGGCAGCACAGCAGCTCTGGGGATTTGCCTGCCAGAAGGAGAGAGAAGTTGGCAGGGGCAGCATGGGCAGTGAAATCCTAGAGAGGATCAGGAAAAGAGTGGCTGCCTGACAGACTCTGACAGCTTCTCTGAGTTCCTGTCAAGGTTTTATTTATCTTCATCTGCAGTCCCACCCATCTCTTCCCCTCCTGAGAGAAGGAACCTGACACAGGCACCACATAACCATTTGCCTGTAGGATACCAAAGCTCTTCTGGTCCTATATATGCAATTTTATTTTTAACAAAAAGTTCAATCAGCTTGTAAAAAGCCTTTGTCCCCGTGTATTGTTGAAAAAGGGAAAGCAAATCACATGGAAGCCCATAAGGATCCCCAAACAACCGCCCACAGAAACCAAAAACTAGCAGGAGGAAATCAGGCTGGATTATCACCATGGCTTTTTTTCAGGCTTAGAAATCTGTAAATTTACAAGAAAACTCTGTTTTTAAAAGAAATGTTCAATCCTCTCAATTTATTTAACAGCACATGCCATTCAATCTAATAGCAGATAACTAACAGCAATTATTTGCTGAACTTGTACTGCACTTTCTGCACATCCCATTGCCTAACCTTTCTTCCATCAAAGTCAAGGTCAAAGTTGATTACACGCTAGAGTAATTCAATGAGCACCAGTGAAACATATCCAACAAAGCCCCGGGAAGCTGCGAGCCGATCCCGGCATCCTCCCAAGGCACAGCACTACCGTTTGCACAGCTGTGAGCACAACAAAGACAACCTGCTGCAGCATCCCATATGCCGGGATGAAGCGCATCTGATAACGTATGAGACTTTCACCCCAGACATCTGAGCGCGATTCCAGGGATGTATCGGGCTCCCGGCTTACGCCAGAGCCTGTGCCTCCCACCTTGCTAGGTCGTGCCCTCCGGTCCTGCCCTATCCATGTGCCGCTTCCACAATGTCTGCGCCCTGTTACTCCGTTACCTGTTTGCTCAGCGCCCCGCACTCACAGGTCCCCGTTAATTCCTGCTGCCACCATCCCAGCACCAAGGCGCGCCAGGACGAAGCGCCGCTTCCCCGCGATTCTCCCGGCTCTGAGCGCTCAGAGGGGCGCGGCGGCGGCAGGTGGGGTGGCCGGCGGGATGGCACGGCACAACACACACGCAGAGATCTCTCCCGAAGATAGATCTCCGTCCCCTGCCGCGCCCTCCTCACCCCTTGCCCAGCGCTTCCCAAATCCTGCCCCGCCACGCCCTGCGCATCCTCCGCTCTGCCAAGCCCGGACCCAGCTCTGCCCTTTCTCCAGGTCCTCTCCGGCCCCCTCCTCTTCCTCTCCCCGCTCTCGGCGCATCCCCTGCCCAGCTCTGCCCCTTCCCAGCGCCGCCGGGCTCCTCCCGCTGCCGCTCATCGCCGAGCGGGACCGGGCGCGGCCGCTCCCGGGCGCTGCCCGCACTCACCAGGACGAAGGAGTTGCGCACCGCCTCCGAGACGCTCTGCCGCAGCTCGGCCGCCGTGCCCGGCTTGCTGAGCCGCTTGGTGAACTTCCTCACTTCCGACATGGCGACATGATCCGCGCCGAGCCGATGCGAGCCTCAAATCTCCCGTTGGCGCTCCCCCGCCGCCGCCGAGCGAGCGCGGCCGCGCTGTGGCGGGCGGAGCCGCGGGGCGGGGACGGCACGGTCCCTGCTCGCCCCGCCCCGCCCGGCCCCGCTTTGTCCCCGCCGCAGGTGCCCCGGACACCGCCCCGCCACACCGACAGCCCCGCTGCCGAGCACGGCGGGCCAGGCGCCGCCCGCAGCGCAGGGGATGCTCGCACTGGGGCTCTGGAGGTGCAGAAGCGACTTGGCCGGCAAGGGCACCCCGGGGATCACCCGAGAGCAGCAGCCTCCGGCTGGAGGGGCTGGACGTTTAGAACAGCGTTCTAAATCAGAAAATATCGATTGAAGTAGAAAAAAAATATATAGTACGAAATTTCTGTGCTTAATTGCAACTGACAGAACGAGAGGACACAGTCTCAGGCTGCGTCAAGAGAAATATATGTTGGATATTAGGAAGAAGTTTTTCACTGAAAGAGTGATTAAATACTGGAATAGTCTGCCCAGGGAGGTGGTGGAGTCACTGTCCCTGGATGTGTTTAAAAAGAGACTAGATGTGGCACTTGGTGCCATGATCTAGTTGAAGTGTTAGGGCTGGGTTGGACTCGATGATCTTGAAGGTCTCTTCCAACCTACACGTTCTGTGATTCTGTGAATTCTGCTTTATGCTGTGCACATCTCTCTCGGCAGAGACTCGGTGCCAAATGGGGCACAGGTTTGCTTAGGCTGGTGATCCCCCTGCTCTACCAGGTGTTCCTGCGAGGCTAAGCTGGATGCAGGACAAAACCTTTCTGCTGAGCATCTCTGTGCTGGTTGGGGTTGCATTAAATTTATTTTTCTCCACGCTAGCAGGATCTTTTGGATTTGTGCTGGAAACTTGATAATTAGGGATGTTTTCCTTACTGCTGAGCAGAGTTGACACAGTGAAGGCAAGAGCTTTTCTGCTCCTCACCCCACTCCAAAACTGCTGAGGGTGCAACAAGGATTTGGGAGGGGACACAGCCAGGATAGCTCACGCAGCTGACCAAAGGGACATCCCACACACTATGGCATCAGCTCACTAGTATTCAGCTGGGTCAGAAGAAGGGAGTGGGGACATTCAGAGTGTCTTCCCAAGTCACCATTACTCATGAGGGAGCTCTGCTGTCCTGGGGATGGCTGGACACCTGTCTGCCTTAGGAAATTGCAAATGAATTCCTTGTTTTGCTTTGCCAGTGTGACTTTTCCTTTACTGTAAGAAAACTGTATTTATTTTCCTCACTTCGGATTATCCCCCCACGTCCCACCGAGGGGAAGGGATGGAACAACTGTGTGCACTTGAGATGCAAGCTGGGGTTAAACGAGAAAATATCCAACCTATAGAGTTTGTAATAGGAAGATGCTTTGATTAGAGAGGCCATAATCACATTTGCTTGCCCAGCTGCAAAACCAAGAAGTAAGGATATGAAAAGAAGGTTTCTTAGGACTCAGTTCCTACTCCTCATCACTTTGTCATTGTGCACTTCCTTGAAAGATGGTGATTTTGAAATTACAATAGAGAACCTTTGTTGTGTTCATTAAAGCCTTTTAATTTTTTTAAATTATTTTGTGTGTTGTGTCTTCACAGCAAGATAGTGAGTAGATTGAATAGAGTTGCCACATAGTCATAGGAATTTACACACATTGTGCCATATGACTGATTAAATACTATCTACAAGGATCTCACTGGAATTATAGGCATGCCGTAAGTCACACAACATATGGAGAAATAGTTTTGATTATGAGAGCCAATCTGTAGGGGGTAATGAATACAGCCATTATGATCCAAACCATTCAAAATGTTATTTGTGACTCCTCAAGCATGCAAGCCAGTTATTGTTCTGCTTTTTAGCAGTTCACTAAAGGGGCAGCAGTCACCATTTCATATGAAACATTGCTCTGGTTTTTTACATCAGAGACAGAACAAATCTGAAATTTTATTGTTAATTATCAAATATCTAGTAGATGTGGGATAGAAAAAGTTGATGAGTTAAAGAATTTGCATTTTCACAAACATGAAGCTTTTCCATACCAAGTTAAATGAAAAGCATTGTGGTGCACAATTCCAGTAGCAGCACAGTGAGGCCCACTTCCTTATCCCCATACTCATGAACGTTCTTGCAGAGATTTTATCAACCACTTCAAATCTTCACAGCACAGCTCCAGAGACTCCTCTGCAGTGAACTGGCAAATAAAATTCTTAGGTCTCTTTCACCTGGTCACAAAGGGACAGGTAACACGACGATGCTTGTCACATGAGTGTTCATCCTGGCTGCTGGGGAGAGCCCCTGGCCCTGTGGCTCCTCAGAGGGGGCTGGGCACTGCAGGAGAGCCCATACCAGCGACTGGGGTCAACAGCTGTGACAGAGCCATTTCTGCCTTCCATTTGCTACATTAGGAACAGCTCTGAGAACCAGGGTGTTTGTCCATGGAGGAGAGTGCTGCGGTGGTCACTTGGCAAGAAATAAAACCCTCCCTAAAGCACACGTTCTGTTTCTTATCCAGACAGATACAAAAGGTTGCTACTAAGATTATGAGCCTTGCTCAGTGCCAGAATCTGAAGAGTTGCCGATCAGCATCCCACTGATCTGAGCTCAGCAGCCAGTGAAAACCAGTGAACACTGAGGCTGTTTTTTGAAGCAAAGCATGAAAACGAAAATAAAAGCAAAGGGGAGGGCACATGACATGAAAACAACCTGCAGAAAGCTGTGACTCTCTCTTGGGCAGACTAAACATCAGAGTAAGAGTGTCAAGCACAAAAAGTGTTAAGGCAAGATAACAGCAGTCACAGCACTGCTGTTAGAGACAGACACTGTCTGTAGTGTTTGTCTCTCGTAGTTTTCATCTCCTTCTTCAGAGGGAGAAAAGGCCAGTAATGGTTAATCAGCATAAGGCACCCAAGGACACGCAGGAGCATTCTAGAAGTGCTGAGGAGTTGCACTGCCTCAGATAACCAAACTTTCTCCAACTCAGTCTGCCATGAAAAGCTTACAGATTCAAATGTCCTAACACAGTCATCTGTCTTTTTGTTGAGACTATAGCCTTGAAGTCTCCAATGTCATTTTGCTCCCTCACCTGCCTGACTGATCAGAGAGTGAGCAGCAGCAGCAGCAGCTTGTAATTCCCAGTGAGGATACACGCTGGAAAGGTGTAGCCAACCTGGGCAAAACAGCTCTCCTGCCACACCTCTGGACAGCACAGACTACAGGAAGAGCAAATTTGCAGAGGATATCATATTAGACTGACAGTAGTATTCTTCCTACTTAGCAGTAGCACTGTAGCACAGAAGATGCACTAAGGAAAAATCTCTTTTTTTTTAGACAAGGTATCTGTCAGTGCAGCTGATGCTGACATAAGGTCTAAAACCATATAGGGGACCCCTGAACTAGCTCCACAAGCTTCCCAAAGGTGCTGAAGGGTTAGTGGCAGGTTTAGGATTTAATTTCTCAAGCCATCCAAGACAAAAGGCACTCATCAGCCAATAATCCCATTTTTCACTGCTTTCACTGGTTATCTGCAGGCCTTTCTGTCATCTACACATGAGCTGTCCCAGAAAAACACTTACCTATGTGGTTAATTTAAGCAGATGATTAACCAGGTGTTTCACTGCATTGGAGAGGGTCCTGCATTCCTGCAGGGAACCTGCCACACTCAGTTACCCAGATCCAGATGTGCTTTTTTTGCCAGGCAGGAGGAGGATTATGGATGCCACTACACCTTTCATTTCCCAGCTTCAAAATTCCTGTGAGATACAGCTGTGATGTTTGAATGTTTTTCCAGTACTCCAAAATTTTAAAATACCCAAACAAACCAGAAAGTGGCCTGAACACTGATCCTTGTAGGGGGGAAATGGGCCACTGAATAACTGAATCAATATGATTCCAACAGAAGCTCTTTATTGTTTACATTACATGGCAGATACAGATTCTAGGTCTACTGTCCACGTGGGCACACATCTCTGGGTTGGCTGAGCTGCTTCTTCATGAGGCAGGCACACATCCTTCAGGACATCCAAGTGGTCAAACATCTATCCTCACATTGTGAGGGTTTACAAATTTTGCAGACAGTTTCTGTGGCTCTCCGTTCCTACTTTTGATCCTGTTGTTTTCTCAGTAACCTTGATGAATTCCTGAGAGCTCTAACAACAAAATGGAGGTGGTTTGATAAGATTAGTCACAAACAGTTTGGCTGGTGCGTCAGAATGGTCTGTTATACAGATATATTCTACAGACTCCTTTTCATAGCAAAGCCAAAACACAGACTGCCCCAGGTCCACACGTGAAGAACTCCTTAAGCAATAATTTTTGTGCAAGTTTGTGCCTTCTGGCAAAGGAAGAGACAAATGAAGTGCTTGGGTATGTTGATCAGACATCACTCCTCAGCTGCACATGCAGCCAGCCAGCACTGCAGGTGTGCTCAGGGAAAATCTGGGAAGTCTCAGGAGATACAAACACTGTGCAAGGCTAGGTATGGCAAGAGCAGCTGGCCAGACACCACAGCTGTCTGTTCTGATGTCACCCATCGCTAGAGGGGTCAATGGGAGTGTCACTGAACAGCCGCTTTTGGCTTCTCCAGGCCTGTGAAGGGAGCCTGCTCCAGCAGTGCAGCAAGAGGCTGGTCCTTAGGCTGCAAAGTGCTGGCGTTAAAGGGCTGCCCTCTGCTGACTTATCCTGGATGACACGGGCAGAGCTCCTGGGGACGGGAGGAATGCCATATCCAGGCGCTGCCTTTCCCAGAAGGGCGCCCTCCGAGTGAGCGTTCAGCTCTGCAGCAGCACACGCTGCTGGCCTTCGTGCCAGGGCTGCTGTACTCCTTGTTCGCCTTCTCCAGCTCCTGGGAGGAGTCACGGCAGCTGCAGGCGCATCCTGGAAGTTCCCATCAGCATCCAAGAGCATATACAAGGATTTGCAGAGACCTTGGGTAAACTCCTCCTTGCACAAGGGGACAGTGAAATAGCACTAAGAGGCTCCGCCAGTAGTGATGAATCCATGTGATGTTCCAGGCTATCCTTAGCACGGCCTTAAAGAGACAATATTGACCCAGCAGCCACCAGATTTCTGTATTTTGTATTTAAAAGTTCTCCCCAGGTTTACCTACTGAAGAATAAGGTGACCTCATCATATCTGATTTAAGAAAATTCGACCACAATGTTGCTTCTGAAACACCCAGCATTAACTATTTTCACATACAGAACTACAAATAAGACTAATATCAATTCCAGCTGTCTCTAAATCCCCTTTCCTTAATTTTTCATATGCGGTTCTTTTTCTTCTGCCACAGAGAACTGAGGCAGTTCTCACTCCATGAAACCTTCTCACTCCGTGTATTCTGCACACCCAGACACAGGAAGTGAGAGAGCTCAAGATGTGGTTGTTGGTGAGGGCCAGCACTGGTCTCAGGGTACAGGTAGAGAGCGCTGACAGCAGCTGCAGAGCCGCTGCCTGCACCAGCACATCAGGATCGTGGTCACACACAACAGTGACAGCACTGCCTCGGCTGCCTCACTGCCCCTGCAGCCTCCACCCCTAACCCCAGGGAGAAAGGCCAAGAACAATTTCCAGTAAATTGGGAACACCTCAAGTGGCAGATGTTTGAATCTGTTCCAGCATTTTACTACTCTGACAGGAAAAATAAACCAAATCCAACACTTTTTAAATGTTTATCTGAACATAAGAATTTCCTCTATCTCATTTGTACCCATGGCCACTTGTTCTTCCACTGGATACCACCAGGAAGTCTCTGACATTTACCTGGTCAGGAATTTTTACACATGGGCAAGATGCCCCTGAGATGGCTTCAGGGTGAACAGACTCAGGTCTCCCAAGTTCTCTATAAAGTGACTAGCCCTTTGCTGGACTCTCTCCAGCACATCCTTGTTGTTCTGTGTACTAGGGAGCCCAGCACTGCAGTGATGATGCCCCTGGACTGTTGCCTCCACCTTCTGCATCCTCGAGTACAACTGATCAGATGGGAGTGATGGAAGGAAAGCACAGGGTTTAAGCTGCAGAGCTCTCCTGTAACACAGCAATATCCAGCTTATGAGCACTCCCCTATTTATCTTCCTATGCTTGAAGGCTTTAAAGATAATTTACAATAACTGCCACACACAAGAGGATTATTAACATCTCACTCAACTCCCATGAGCAGCTCTCTAGCTTGGAAAAAGAAGAGAGCAATTAAGAGGTGGATACACACAGCTGCTGGACATCCCCTTAGGTCAAAATGCCATTGCTGCCTGGTCTCAGCCCAGTATTTCTAACAACAAAACGTTGTATCTGTTGTAGATAGTTGTATTAGTTTTATCTGTGAAAATGCAGAAGAAAAAAACTTTCATATGTTTGTTTCCTTGTATGGATATGTGAAGCCAACTGGAAAACAATATTGGGGGGGTGTTGGGTGACCATTGCTCAAATAAATCTATTTCACAACAGGCTCTGCAGAGTCAAGTACTGCTCAGGCCAATAAATTAATCTCACTCATTCAAATGGTCTTACTTTGTTACTGCTCATAATTATCTGTTTTCAGACAGCAAAAGGAAAGAGCAGTTACTTCCATAATAACAAGAGTCTGTTGAAAACCTTAGGCACAAATTGAACTAAGTGAAGTCCAGCAGGTTTTAAAAGAAAAAAATGGCATTGGGAGATTTTTCTATGAGGCTGGTCACACAATGGGATGAGTTGCCTAGGAAAAAATATAGTGTCCATCCCTGGAGATACTAAAAGGCCTGTACAACTTGCTCTGACCTGGGTGAGCAGAGGGGATTGGACTAGAGCTCCAGAGGACTTCCTGGACCTTGATTAATATGTGATTCTGTAACAAGCTGTTCTGTTAATCACCATCATACCAGACTTTTTTCAGGAAGGTACTAAAGGATAGGTTTAAATTTATGCAAGAACCCTACAAAAATAAAAGGAGTTATGGTTAGTCGAAGAACCAACTTTCTGGCACAGCTCTAAACATGTGCTCATCACTTACTGCAGCTAAAGACAAATTTACCCACAGGCTTAAACAAGTAGCCGTGTTCCTTTCTGAATGGCCTTTTGTGTGCTGTTCTGTACATAGCACTTGGCTTCACTCATTTTTCGTGCTCCATTTACTGAGCATTGTAGTCTGAGCAGAATTCCACACCAAAGCCTGAAGCACCATCACTAAAGCACAGATCAGTTTCTAACCATGCGAACTGAAAAGCCTCCACTGCACCTTAGTAGGAGACCAATGCTATTAGCAAATTTCTAAGAAAGCAAAAGTAGCAGCTACAGACATCAGCATAAAGAACGTGGATTCATGACTCCAGCAGCACATCCTCAGAACCAGCCAACAGCTCCCTACAGCCTTCCAGTTTGTTCCCACTTTCACAAAATGAAGCAATGTGCTTATAAGCAGTTCTCAAACAAAAAAGGTATCAATATGATAAACTAGAGAAAACACTTAGAAAACAGACACTGATACAACACAAAAGAATTGGCATTGCTGATATTCCAGCCAGACGCAGCAGGTAAGCTTGACTCCAAAGTAACAGCTTAGCATTCCTTACACTCACGGGTTCACTTTGATTCATTTGAAGAGTGATCATTTTCCAACATGTGTTCAGCAAATTGCTAATGACAGGCAAAAAAAGCAGTGACCTTCCATGACTGATGAATTGATTCTGCCATGCCCATGGCTAATGCTCTTGTATTTAACTATATTATCATCATGCCGGTCGTAATTCAGCATTGCTTTCAGTTAAAAAGCCCCAAATGAATCTCACCAACCAAAAGAAACAAAGACACCCCCCCTTTTTAACTTCAGAAAGCATGACTTGTGCAGCATCTAGAAATCAAATTTTAGCATGATTCAGCTACTCGATCTGTTGTTTTTGTCCCTATGTACGTGCACTGGGCTTGGTGCCCAGCTCTGAAAGAGACAAAGGTAGCAGAGACACAGCTTTGTTTCCACCCATAGCCACTAACTGCCAGAACCAGCTGCCAGGAGCCAGCTACAGCAGAAATGAGGTGCTGAAGATCTGTGACACTCCAATCAGCTCACTTTATTGATTCTTGGGAAGTGACTGGGTTAATTCACATTTCCTGCACCAAGGTTCCTCTGCAATGGCAATTCCTCACTTTCCCTCCTGGGAATTCTCAATCACTTTCTGCAAGCAGAATTTTGATGACATGAATATCAACCTTTTGTTCTTTAACAGAAGTTGTTAAGTAGCCTCCTGGAAAATACACTCCAGATAGAAAAACCCTCTTGCATAAAGTATTTCAACAGATCTCCATCCACGCTATGCTTGTGCTTCAGCCAGGAACATCACTCCAGTGCAAGGGCACTCCCTGAGGTACAGACAGTGAAGGCGCTTGACTGAACCCAACAGGCTCAGAAGAGAAACTGACATTTACCTACAACTTAACATTTACCTGCAAGAAGAACTTGGATGCTGTGTACAAAAGCAGAACGCAGCATATAAGGTACCAGAGAAGCCTCCGGACCCAGCAGTGGACGAGATCAGACAGGACACAGCACCACTCAGACTGGAACAGCACTTAACTGACACTACTTTTGGAAGGACAGGGAAAGAGGCACTGAGTTCTGAACCATCAAAAATGAGCAGAACATTTCAACTGGGGAAAAAGCATTGAGAATACTACATCAATGCAGGGGAACACTAGAACTGTGAGTGCTGAGAAGCTAAATATCAAGAAAAATGGAAGTCAATCTCCCTCAAGATCAGCTTTGTTTACTGCCTGGATAATGAAAACAATAACCCTTTTCTAATTATCACCTGAGTACTTAACAGGTCCAAACACAATATCCTAATAAGAGTTTCTGGAAGGTAATATGCAAAACCACCAATTCAACTTTTATCTCTAAAGTAGTCATGTTGGGAAAAACAAACAAACAAACAAAACATTCAATCATTAAGAGGTTACAGAGGAGACTTTGCATGGAACATGTGAAACAACTGCCAAAGTGCAAGCCATTCATGCTGCAGGGACCACTCCCAAAGTCCACTTGTACCTCCAACACTGCATGCTCACAGCAGCCAGGTCTTCAGGCACTAAAAGCTGGGTTTGATTGACCCATCCTCTTCTGTGTATTTCTTAGCAGCTAGTAAGAGCTCCCTTCTCTTATTACTCTTCCCTAATTTTTGCATTTACTATTTTAACTATAATTTGGGAAAAGCAGGAATGGAAGAGAAGCACAAAAAAAAGTATACCCCAAACCCCCAATGCTAAGCCCATATGCTTCTTCCTCCAATGCTAAGCCCATATGCTTCTTCCTCCAGTCTGGACTTCTAGTTTCAGAGACAGGAAGGCCACAATGTGCCAAGAGTCTGGAATTAAGGTACCTGTAAGCTAAGTGATGACATTTGTACTGCACAAAGCAGTTTTTAACTTGTATGAGTCAATAAATATGTAGAGCATCTATAACCAACCCTAGAAGTGTCTGAGAAGAACTCACAGAAATCTCAGTCAGTTACACAGATATTGCATATATTATAGAAACTGATTTTTGGAGTCACAAACCAAATGTACCACCTCCTCACTTCTGTCAGTTCAGTGGAGCTCAAAGTAACAAAAGAACCTTGAGAGAGTTTGTCATCCAGACAGGTATTTTCAACTCTTGAGTCAAACTCACTCAACTGTGTTAACTGAAGACACATTTTATAAAATGTGTGTACCATTCTTCTATCTATTTTGACTGATGAGAAACTCCTTGCAACTGTCTTTCTTGTCCAAGACAATTCTATACAAAGTCATAGCCAAATTCACCTGAGTAGAAAAGAATTACCACACAAGTGAGACTCACTTCCTGCCTTCCCATGTCTTCATTCTTCCACTAATGGGAAAGAGTGTATTCCGTGCATGCCTTTGAAATGTCCTCCTCATGCTAAACTATCACATAATTACTCTTAATTCTGCTTAATATCCAGTTGCAGCACTCCATTCCCCACTCTTTCAGAAACAAAGGTGTGACAAGATCAGAAGAAGCAGAACTCAGAAAGTAGCAAGTGCTTGCAGGACCAATAATCTTAGAATCAAAACTACTTTAGACAAAAGGCAAATTTAGAAATCAAAATGGAAAAGAAGCAACAATTTCCAAGTTTAATGATTTCCAAGTGTGACCAAGTTTAATGATACATTTGTTCTGTGAAATATTTGACCATCAATAACATTTCATGGGTTATGATGCCCAGAATGTTACTTCATAGGTGTTTCATATGAATATTTACAAAGACTTTCAAAATTCAGTGGCACTAAACAAACAAGAAGAACCTAGAACTTTAAGCTACAATGCTTAAAAAATGTAAACATTTTATTTTACATAGTTGTAAAATATAAGAACTTCTTAATGCAGCTTAATTTTATCTGGAAGGTGAATATATCCTGGTGCCCGTGAACGGAATGAGAGAATTCTTTACACAAGTATTGTGCTCCAGTGTGCAAAAAATTATATATAAGAAAGGAATCTAAAGTCCACAACAATTAAAAGACAACAAAAAAAATTTCACGTCCTGAAGTTGAGAAATTTATAAAAAACATTTACACATGGTTGCTGACCCATCAAAAACTTGCATAACTTAAAACTCTGAATATTAGCCACTACAAACTCAAGATCTTTCTGAAATGCAATTTTGTGCAAAGATCAGACTACATTATTCAGCATTTTTCCAGCCTTCCCCCTTCCCACTCCAGTTCCTGACATCTAGTGGCCACAAGCACCACTAAAATGCTTTTGACACAGGTTCCAATTCGTGCATATATCCAAAAGGCACACACACGTGCGAACACGGTTTTGTGCAGAAACCTGTGCAGGTTCACAATGACATTGCAAAACAACTGTTTGTAGAAAGTTTTAGAGTCTAATGCTTGGCAGAATTATTCTTACACATTCCTTTCTATCCTACAAGCCCAGGTGTTAATAGGCACATTGCTTTCCAAGGATTCAATATTTGAGTAGCCTTAAAATAAAGATTTAAAAATAAATCAGCCTGTAACATTATTGTATTAGATACTTCGCTTTTGCCTGCATTAATTATGGAATTTTAATCCCACAGTACCATAACTTTATGCTGTCAGTTGCAAACCAACTAAGATACATATTTCTTTTTGTTAATGAAGACTTTAATTGCTCCAGTAAAATCAGCTGATAAAAGCACTTCTGTGTGATCTGTCTTCAGAGCTCCTAAACAGGAAAGAGAATAAACTGTTAGTTCATTTAAAAATATATAAAAATACCACTCTCATTAAAATACATGACATCACTGCGATTCTTTCTTTATCATATTCCTGATTTCTAGCCAATACTTCAAGAAACATCTGCATTTTTAGAAAAGAAACCTTTTCATTAATGGTTGGTGCAGCTCTACCTCCTAACATCTCTAATATAAAAGGAATAATCCTAAAGTACTTAGGATAACAACTGTACCCCTCATCTCACATCCTTAGCTTTCAAGAATGTAACAGCTGCCAAAATGTTCAAAGTGGAATGCTAAAATGGAATATACACCCATGCCACTGCAAGGACTTTTCTTCTCAAGAAACCCCCACTCAGATTGAAAGTATTCCTAATATTTTTCCTGCTCATACCATGGTACCAAGCAGAGTTCATCTTAAATACCTACCAGAAGGTATGGTGTCTGATATCTCACAATCTTCTCCCTTATTTTCAGCTTCTTGTTTTTCAGAAGTTTCCAGTGACACCATCAAACCAGGATTTGGAGCAAAGATTGCAGAGGTGACAACTGCATTGTGCGCTTCAGAAAGAGAATCCAATTTTCATTACCTTGTTTCAAGAACTTGTTAATTTTACAAGAATAGCAGGCATAAGTTCTAAATATACAAGAACCTCAGTGCTAGTGGCATCAGGTAAACTCAGAATTCAAGGAACAACTGTCACAGTTCTATAATCTTATGGATTTCAACAGCAGATGCTCTAAGTGCCCAAAACTAACTGACAATAGTCTAAAACACATTTGATGCAAGCTTAGCCCACATTTCCCCAAAACTGTGGAGCAGATAAAGAAGTTGCTTTTTTCCTCACCCGTTTTTGTTTTTAGCCTGCTATGAAAGAGAAAAATCTTGCATTTGTTCTCAAAGCCACTTTTCCATAAAGGATTATGGGTTGATAATTATTTTGATTTCTACAATCGGCCAGCAAAACATTACATTAATTCCGAATCTCTCACTGAAGCTGGAGAAACTCTAAGCTACTCTGTCTCCTGCCATCTCAAAGAGAGTCTCCTGTGAACAAGGACTCCTGACAGGCCACCAATTACCATGCATCATGCTAAGAATTTGTTCAGACTAAATGCATAGCAAATAAAACATACCAATTTTCAAATCATATGAGTTTTGGTAAATAAAGACCAAAAGCTGTTTTTTTACCTTTAATGCCTTCCCAGAAGTCATTTCGGTCTCTTCTTACAGATGTAAACTTGCTCAGGTCATGGTATGTACTCCAAATGTAGACATACTTATCTTCTGAACCACTTACAATGTAGGTAAAGTCATGACTAAAAATTCAAAGGAGGAAAAACATTACTTTTGTTAGCTGTTCAAGCATGCATTACAGTAGCTCTGCATCTCTAAACTCTGACACTAACTGGGCTACACCTCAGTAAGTAGAGATGACTTAATCTGGGAAATTTATACAGAGCAAGAGGACTGAGCCAGATGATCTCCCAAGCTCCTATCCAACCTCAGCTGGATATTCATAGCAATAGTAATGGACACACATCATACTGTCCACAGGATGCAACTGCATTCACTCATCCACAGGAGCTCCCAGCTCATCACTCCTGTCCAAAGCCTTTTTTTACCTTTGCATTCTGTGCCTAGTGACATTTCAGAGGCTTAGTTTCATGTCAGTGTAGATTATTTAAACAAAATCCTCTCTAACTTTAGCCACAGCTAAAGATTTCCCAAATCCAACAACTCAATTGTTACAATACTGTCTTACCTAAAGCTGGCTTTGATTTGGCTGCTGCTGTTGACATAACCTTTGTATTTCATAGACAGAGACAGATCTCTTAGGTCATACAATCTGATTCTGCAATCATTTGATGTCACTAGTATCTAGAAAAGAAATAAATAAATTTAGGAATGGAAACAATAGTAACCATTTTTTTGCACCTGCACATTAATCAGCACATAATGTCATTACATATTTGATTTTACCACTACTTAGTATAGTATCAGCCTTAATCAGCAAAGAGTAAAGCTCATTTTAGTAGTGTTAAACATTTGGCACAAACTTACTAAGAATTAGATATAAATACCAGAATTCAATACTGGGCCAAAGGTGAACTGAAAGACAGTACCTTATTTTCTCCTGGCAGAGGTTCAATGCCAGTAATTTTTCTTCCAACTCTATTTCGACCTCTGGTAGAACGCACATGTATTTGTGTGTGATACTTCAAGTGCTGAAAAGATATTAAAACATGTCCCAGTTTGAAACAACTGTGTAAAAACATTAGTTTGCTTCAAGCTCTAAGAGGTTTGTTTCTTGGCATTTAAATAACCATGACTTCTCAATCTGTTTGTAATTTAACATTAAAAAAAATCCACAGTCTCAAAGTTTTTTACCTCTGTATCATAAAAGATGCATCTTCCATCGTAGGTGCCTATGACTGCATATTTGCCATTCTGGCAGAAGTTGGCAGCTGTAATCAATTTTGTCTGTCCATCTACTTCATTCCACAATGCCACCTTTTTGTCAGGAATGTTCCAGAGTCGGAGTTTTCCATCCAATGAACCACTTAAAAAGTACCTGTCATCCTGAGAATACAAACAAGGTTTAGTGTCCACTTGTATGTCTCTGCCTTCCTTAAAACCTTCCCACCCCATTTCCAAACAGCTCCTCTACAGAATTTCCCAAAAAAGA
Organism: Sylvia atricapilla; assembly: GCF_009819655.1. Classification (NCBI taxonomy): domain Eukaryota; kingdom Metazoa; phylum Chordata; class Aves; order Passeriformes; family Sylviidae; genus Sylvia; species Sylvia atricapilla. The sequence continues at coordinate 9,624,117 of NC_089174.1, read as the reverse complement.
GCCCTCAGACGAGCTGATCATTATGCTTAAGAAATCTGGTGGCAAATGGAATTGAAATTCTTACAGGTTTTTGGTAAGATTACACACAAACAGTAATACCTCAGGTTAGGAAATTGCTCACTGTTAGCACAGGTAGTTTCTACCCTCTCAACACTCATCTTGCTAGGAGCTGAAAGCTGCTTTCACAGTTTCCCTTACATCTGCTAGTTCTGTATGTTTAGGGAACACTGACAGATACTGTTCTTCCCCTTGAGTTTAATTAATATTACAAAGCTTGATTATAGTATTTAAAAAAAAAACTATAAAAAATACATTGAAAGTAATCTTTGGAAGTCTCTGATTGACCTCCGTTGCTTGTAGCAAGGACACTTCCAAAATTCTCATCAGCCTGTAGTGGGTTATATTCTGTCAAGTTTTAAGAATTCTCAAAGATTCTATGGTCTCTGGACAATCTGTTCAAACCCATTATGGTTTTTTCCCACAAATATTTAATCACAATTTCTCACACTGGAAATCGTAATTTTTCACAAAGCTACTCTACACTATACCAGCTGTGATGGTACAGTCAACAGATAATTATTCACTTTCCACTTCATATGTACACATGGTTAAACTCTATGCACAGTCCCAGTGAAGCTGAACACAAAGTTCTGGAATATTATCCAGGAGGCATATTTTTGAAGAGCAAAAGCTCTATTATTCAATCATTTTATTTTTTAAATTTAAAAAAAAAAGGGAGTAGAATGTTGTAATTTCAAATTCTACCCCTCTAGAAGTAAGAGGGCAGTTACACTTACCCTTGGATGGAAAGCTATAGCAGTGACAAAGTCTATATGCTGGAAACAGCAAAGACATTCTCTTCTTGATATGTGCCATAATCTGACAGTTTTATCCATAGAAGAAGAAAGCAAGAAGTAATTCTGTGAAACAAGAGAATTCCACAATTATTAATACACACTAAAGTAACTGGAAATACAGAAGCAATCTGATTAGTAGAGCCTTACCAACTTCTATTCTGCCATGAAATTCAACATTTTAGCTTTTCAGTTAAAAGGTTTATCTAAATTGCCATTACCGATTGGTGCTTTCCTTAAGAGCTGTACACTGACCCTTGGTCAGAGAAAATTTTCTGGAAGAATCTTGGTGAAAATGAATACTTGGAATGTAGTTAAAGTATTCAGAGATGAAATGGCATGACAGACTTCATAGATGCCTGAGATGCTTCAACCAGACTGTATTCCTAAAAGTACAACTGCATTCCCATGTGGAGAATTCTCTGAATAAGTCCGATGTGAAACAAGGTAATTCTCCAATTTTAAAACAGATGTATGTATTTGGTAACTTCAGAATGTGCACACTGCACAAAAAGCGAAGTATACTGAAGACAGTAAAAGCAGGAACACCATAAAACAGAAACCACACAGCTCCAACGGAAAATTCTCCCACTCTAAATAATTTACTTTCATTATTGAATACACAACTGTAATTGTTACTGGCTTGTTTGGTTTTTTTAAAGACCACTCTTAATTACACAAGCACAAGAAGGTTGCTAATTCTGTTCCAACTACTTCAACTAGAATAAACGTTGCCTATATAAAACTCCTGATTTCAAGGATCATTTAATACGGTTTAATGTATGGTTCCAGTAGCAACCGACAACAGAAAACAAGAAAAACTGTGTAGCCTGTATTAAGGTGCCTTACCTTAGACCAGGAAAGATCAAGAAGATCTGCTGTGTGGCCTTTGTATTTGCAAAATGGTCGTTGACGAAATGGGGCATTTTTATCATCTGGGTCTTCATCAACTCCACTGCAAATCTATCAGAGAAACGTACATAAATATTACCTAATATTAGCTGGAAAAATTAACACGAGGCACTTACTGCTTAAAAAAAGTATAAGGACAATAACAATTTGAACAACTCCTACTACTTTAAAATAAACAATATTGCACTAATAAACAACTGAAGTAAATGTCAAGTACAATAGGCTGTGAAAGATCATCCTGAAATTGCAAAATTAAGAAGTTCTAAATCTTCCATTTTTCAGCTCTTATTCAGTAGGATCAGTTTGACAGGAATTTAGGCAAACACCTGAAGACAAGCTTTTGGAACAAAGTATATCAACCTTAAAATTTGCATTCCACTTCAGAATATAAACTGTGAGTTCAAGTTTCCAAGTTTCTAGTGCACATCATGAATGACAACCTCCTAGTAAGAGTCCAGTTCAGAATTAACAGGTGTAAAATAAAAATTTTTAAAAGCCTAAAAGTTCCTATACAAAACGTCTCCAGGAAAAAAAAAAAACAACAACAAAACAACAACAACAACAACAAAAACAACAAAAACCCAAACTAAAAAAACCCAACTACTCAAAACAACACCTCTAGTGTGTGTGGCTCAGCAAGCCCACTCATTTACATTAATTAAAGAATGACTGCTGGCCTCCCTGCTTCCCTCTGCCAAAACAACACACACTAAATAACACTACTGCCAAGATCTTCACTTAAACTCTGATTTTGTCATCTGCTTCTTACACTACTGGAAGCCAAAAATAAAAAAACTCCCACCTTAAATACATTAATTTTAATGGCAAGGTTTACTACAGTATCTGGAAACTCTACAAGTAACAGTACAACTCTGAATACAGGTTTCTGAATACACTAACTTCAGTCAAGTTCCATTTTTTTCTACACGGATATGAAACATTTAAATGTGTCAGGTATCATTATGCTTCTGAGAATCCTACCGCTCACTTTGGCCCCCCTCAGAAAAAACATCAAGCCAGATGTTAACCACAAGTAATGATCAGAGATAAAACACTAAGACAGGAAATTCAATGATGTAGGGTTTTTCTCCTCAGCAATTCACTCAACCATCTCCTCTAGCAGGAAGCCACAGCACAGCTATGCAGATTTTGTAATGCTTTAAATTCAATGATGGGCTTCCTTGCTTGCACCCCTTGTACGTATTAACATATTTGATTGAAGACATCTGTTGATATGACAATTTTACAAAACGACACAAACCAAGAACTCCTTGATATGTGTTTGGATAAAGCAACAATGAAGATCTGGGATTACAAACCAGACCATCTCTTCCCCTCCCAATACCTTGTGTACCTACCCCTGCATCAGTATCAGACTTGGAAGAATTCAGGCTCTCTTGAGAAGGAGAAGGGGAGACACGGCCTGGAACACAGACAGAAACACCACAGTCAACATAAAGTTCCCAAATACCCAGAATTTCTGCTGTTTCAGAGCTCTAGCCATGCAGAGAGAGATACCTTCTGTGTTGTACTTCAGACGCATGTTATTGAAATAGTCAAAGGCATTCTTTAAAACCCATATCCTCACTACGTTGTCCTGCCCTGCAGATGCCAGCAACCGACCACAGTGAGAAAATTTCATTGTCCAAACAGCACCCTGTCAAAACAGAGATGATTGTTTAAGTCACAAAAAGTGCTTTTCTGCGTACCAAAATGACTTTCTACAATGTCAATTGGTAAGATTTTTGACATACATAAGATACCACAAGTAAAATAAACTGTAGATCAAAACGCCGATAAGTAATTGTTAAGACTGGTGGATTGTGCAACACATGCAAAAACAGTTTGAAAGAAAAAGCCCACAGGGCAGAAGACTGCAAGAGAGGAGTTACAGGAGGTCAGCACTACCACAGAATTCCACATAAGACTGGTACAGTTGTCTGTGGGACTCATAACCTCCTGTTTGTTTTGTAGAACCAAACTTGCAGCTTGCAGCTGCATTTGAGGTTTGCATGTTTTTTTTCTTAAAGTAAAAACTGTGATTGATTACACCTGCTGGCAACCAACACGGGTACTACATATACCTGTTACATACATAATTGGCATGAGGGTTTTGCAAAGCCTCTGATGATAACAATTCTTTCTCCATTGCAAAGTCCAAAGAGTTACTAGTCAATAAAACATAACCATACAAGCAGCATCCCATTTCCTCCTGCTACTGAATGAAATGCTAGGCATTTCACTCCACCACGCTCCACCAATTTGGAGCAATTTCCTAGGTTTAAGAAGTCAAATACTGACATGATGGACACTAACACAGATTACCAGCAGGAATGGAAAGTTCAGTTGTGGACGACAAGCTTGGAATCTCTGGACCTACAGTAATGAGTGCTGTAGATCCTTAGCCCAACACTTAAAGATGAGGGAGTGCTTCTAATGTCAGACAGCTGCTGTCAGCAGAAGTTTGGGAAATCAGGAATACCAGAATGCATTCCAGACACCATAGGGAAGCGTGCACACTTCAAAAGTGGTAAATAAGTAGCTTTTCTGCCTGATTCTCCACCTGCATCTCTAGAAATGGTTTCTCCCCACCTTATCATTCTGGCCCATATTCCATTGACCTCTCCTGACTTATGCCTCCAAAACCAATCAGGTATTTCTGTTCAATACTTGTGCTCATCTGTCTAATAGACTGTGGGGGTGGGAAGAGCCTCAGCTGCTTTGCCCTGAAGGGGAGCCAAGTTGAGGAGTTAAGAAAGAATTTTGCAACTTCACTCAGAGCCTCTAAGACAAAGACAAACCTCCTAGCTACGGCGACCTGTCCGGAGACCCACAAGCCCCCTCGCGAACTTATGCAGATCTGTTACAATTGATTGGTTTTGTACTCTTTTCCTCCCACCCTGGTGTCCCATAAAAACCCCTGGGTTTCCTCTGGTCGGCAGAGGTTCCTCATCCCTGGACCCTTTCGCTGGTACCTTTGCAATAAAGTACCACCTGCGGAAATTCCACACGAGACCTCTCTCTCTCTCACCACGACCGGCTAAAAGAGGGGCAAACTCACAAGTGCATGAGCTAAGAGCACTGAGCTGAAATCACTGAAAGCTGAAATCACTGAGCTGAAAAATCACTGCTCTGCCCGATGCTGAGAAACTGAGGAGTGCCCTGACCCCCCAAGGAGCTGTTTCTAGCGAGACATCCTTTGGGGTGGCTGTGGCTCTCTGGGTCCCAAGCGGCGGACCCCATCTACCAGCTGGAATAATAGACTAACTTATTTACTGCTGAGCACACCAAGCTTACTGCTCTGTGTTCAGTTCTGGTCATGGAAAAGAGTCTATTTCAGCCTAAAGTTGTAACTCAAGGAACAAACAAACCAAATACCCACATAACTCCTCAAAGGAGAGCTCTGGAGAATCCCTGATGCCTGGGAATCTACATGCTTTTTACCCCCTGAAGTTCTGGTCAAACCAGCTAAATTTTCATTTTTCTTTTGCCAGACTTATTTTCCAGAATAAAGTTTTTCTTGGAGGATAAACCTGACAGTTATTTTTGGAGGTCAGTAAGTAGATGAAGACGAGAAGTTGAATCTCAGGCTGAACAGATACAGTAGAACCACAGATGGAAATTTGAGACCTACCATATGCTCTCCACTCAGATCCTGAACAACTTTAATTTGCTCAAAATCGTAAGGTCCCTTGAAGCCATGTGCTGCTTTGAACTTAACTGGTCTTGTATATGGCATCCCTTCATCATCACTGGAAGAGGGATCATCTTGATCTGTGTGAAAGACTAAGAGGAACACAAATTCAGTACTACGTATTGCAGCACCTATTTAATCTGTTAGTAAGCTTTTTGGTAGCAGATTAGTCTTGAATTAGACAATTTCTATAGGCAATTTTAAGATCTTAAAGCAAAATAAGAATAGTATTGCATCAAAGTCTAAAAATACATCCACATGAATTTTAGGCTACAATGAATCCAAACACAGAACACTAAAAATAAGAAGTGCTATCAATTTTTGTTGTGCCCTTTTCTTGGCACCTGTCTTGCAGATCCTGCACTAAGTGATTTCTGTCAGTTCAACGTGTGCTGCAAATGAGAATATTGGTTTCTTCTTTCTGAGTACGCTGCACTGGCCTGGTGATTTGCCCATGAAGTATAAGAATTGCAAAAGAGCTGTGCCCGACAGCCAGTGGCAACACAAGACACTGAAGTGCAGCAGTTCCACAGCACTTATCTCAGGCTGTGATGACACCAGCCTGCTGCAGCACTAGGAGTCTGTCTGAAAGATACACTGATGAAACAAGAAGGGGAGAATTCAGTTGTAGTTGGGAAATCTAACAGGAGCTCAAGCTATACGAGAATTCTAATTGTGTCACTGATTGCCATAAAACAATCTGATTTACTAAAGTAATGAAGATAATCCCCACTTCTACCTTTGTTGGAATAACTTTTCAAAAATGTTTGCACTTTGATATCAAAACCTCTTTCTAACAGCACAATGAAAAATCAGAGTATTAAGCTGGTTTAGTAGAAAAGGTCTCTCAACTATTACTTTACAAGAATTTATCCCTGTAACCTGGTTGTCTCAAAATGCCTACTAAGCTACAAGGTTCAACTCTAACAGTATCACACCACCAACTGTACAACAGTGGTAAAATTCAGCAGTGTATGTTCCTCTGCCAGCTCAGATTCCTAAAAGCACAAGGATAAACCAATTATCCTATTAAAAAAAAAAAAAGGATTGCATGTCATTTACCTTCATCTCGAACACTCTTAACCTTATTTACAGCACGTTCACCATATTCTTCAGCAAGGTGTTTTGCTTTCTTTACAGATTTACCAAGAAACTTTTTCAGTTGAGTCCTTAAAAGCAAGGGCACATTTTCAACATACAATAATGAAAAATCCTCATTTTCTACTACTATGAATCAATAAATTTGATTTGAAATGCAATCTTATCTTTTTTTCATTACTGCTTCTTAAAATAAGCAGTAAATTTGACAGCAGTCATGCAATCTTCAGTTCAATCACAGAGCTACAGGCTTATGTAAAATCAAGTATCACCTGTAAGGTGATTACTTAAAAGGTAACTTGTTCAGTAGTCAGAAGAAAGCTTCAGCTTAGAAAAATAAAATCAGTTTTTTTCTTTCTAGTGAAAGGAAAAAACATAAACCAGCATCTTACGTTTTCTGTTTTAACCTCCCTCCATCAGTGTCAGTTTGCTGTGTCTGCATTTTGTCTTCATCATCAGACTGTGCTGCATCATTACTAGGAAATAAAGAAGTGACTGTTTAATGGAATATCATAATGAATACATATTGAGTGAAACATTAGTAAAGCAGGCTCTGCATTTTAAGATACATATTTATTCCTCTGTGTAATATATTGGAAAAACATGGTCATTATTTTACTCACATAATAAACAGGTTTTTGAATTCTTAGGTATCTTGATACATAAGCTGCAGATACTCTGCAGGTGCCAAAGACATATTACTCCTTGCCACAAATTTCCAAATTAAGCTTATAGTGACTCTTGGAAAGCTAAGAGCAGACAAAATACATTAAATTACTAGGAACTGGTAACATGCCACTTTGCTCTTCTATCTTGCTTTCCACAGATCAAATAAATTAATAGTTGTTAATTGTGAAATAGTTTTTTCACAAAAGAGTTCTAGAGAAGTGAGCTTCAATAATCCATCAACACAAAAAACTTAGAAATTCTCTGATGTATAAATGAATGTAGGCCTTTGAAAAGAGGATCTAGATTGAGATGATTTTCTGATCATTAAGCACGTGTCTCTTTCTATCACGGATTGCAAAAAGACTCCGTTTTACATATTAGAAGATCTAAAGCTCTATTAAGAACAGGTAAACCTCAAAGCAGTCAGACGCACTAATAACAACAGATCTTCAGAAGAACAGGCTCCTACGAAACACTGAAAAAACTAAAGGAGGTGGTGGCACAAACAACATCCAGTACTTGAACACAAACTGTGTTAATTCAGCACAAAAATGACATTTAGTACATCAAAGGCTAACTGGAGATCAGTGGATTTTCAGATGTACTTGCTTGTCAAGTTCCAGCAATATCAGCAACTTCTAGTAAACTTGAGAGAAGACAATAAGGAGCCTGGCTCATTGAGAACTGGGAATTAGCTCAGATTAGTCAGACAGATGGATTTGGGCTCTTTTAACCCGCATATGAGCAGCTTCCATTCATCCAAAAATTGTGAGCGCAACAGCATCTTATGAGCCGAAGGCTCTCATGATTCATACCTGACATATTCTTTAGTTCTCCTCATGATATGCAAAGTCAGAGGATTAATGCCTGTTGGCAACTTTTCTTCTGCCAAACTCAGAGGTATTTCTTCACCTGTATCAAGGTTTTTTATCATTACACTTGCTAGAATTTCCTATGGAAGAAAAATAAGATGTGAAATGAAGACAACTTGATTAGACTTGAAAACCTAGAGCAAACCAGAAACCATCAAAACTTACAAATTACTTATTTTAATGCAAAGCTCTGTAGCTCTCTATATAGTTATTTTACACAGATTAAGTTTAAATTAGCATGTTAGTGCAAACATTGTCAACCACTAGACAAAGATGAAGTTACATATCACAAACTTCAATTTCATAAATCAAAAATGCAGCTATAGAGACATCAACCACTGCCTGACACCTTCCATGCTAATATCAAACATATTATGTAATTAAAAGACATCGCAGTCTTTCCCTTCCTCCAGCTGCTGTATCTTAGGTTTAGCCAAAGGAAAACTTAACATACAGAGAGGAAAGGAATTTAGAACTGACTAGCATCACAAAGGAAAAGGTTTATTTGGAGTATCTCATGAATGCCTACACAGGTTCAGCAACAGTAAAAAAAAAGCTATACAGTGATAGACCTGAATGAAAACTTAGAATAGGCAAACATCATCAGGATTACTGGAATTAATAACTGAAGAAACTTATTTTTTAGTATGAGGAAGACAATTTTCCTATTGCTGACTCCTTCCCGTTTTAGACACATGACAAAATACCAGGTTTGCTGGTGTTCCCTCCCATGAAAATCCTCTGAGGTGTTTGCATTAACTACCAACACAAACCTGATGGCATTTAGGTCTGTTACAACTCACACTTCCAAAGGCTAATGCCACACATGACTCAGGGGACACAAAGTTCTTAGGTAGACAAAGCCAGCTGCACCATCACTCCTATTTGCATTCCTGGTGACAGCATGGAGTGATTCAGAGAACAAGGAGTGACCTGTGACTAGAACAATTCATTTAACAGACAAGCACAAAGTGTACCATGTACAGACCACAGCCATTGATACCTCATCTGTGAGCTCTCTGCCAGAGTTAGACCTGGGTCTTTGTGGTCCAAGTACTTCATTTGCTGTTTGGCCGTCAGCTGCTTTCCCGTTTTCCTGAAATTGTGCAGAAGAGATTACATTATCTCTGCTGTAACACTGAAGCAGTGGAAAATATTACAGTTTTCACACCTACAACCATTTCCCAATACCTGCGCAGTAACGATTTTATCTCCACTAGTTGCACTGGCCAAATCCAAGGAAGGTTGAGAATCTTTGGGCGCACCCTCTGTCACTGAACTTGAAGTTAAAAGACCACCAGCTGTGAAGCTGTCTCGGGAAACTAAAAAGAGATTTATTAGAAAGAAGAGCTAACACGTGCCATAGGCATCAAATCCTAACATCAGTTACAGGCCTGAACACCCTTTCTGACCAGTTTGGTATTTTTTAATGATGAACTGCCAACAAATCTAAGTTACAGTTATGTATTTCACATACAGTTGGAGGTTCAGGCATGATTTCACACCTAGGCCCTTTAAGCTTTATTAACTTCTTTTTAATAATTATTTCCCTAGTAACCCAAGACTATGTATTTTCAGAAGACTTCAGTCCAGACCTTGACCTGAATTTCTATCCAGATACAGACCACACACATTTTATTTGAAGTAACTGTTTTTTAGCTTACGTATTGATGAGTCAACTTCTCCTTCCTATAGCTACAGCTGTTTTAGTAGGAAGACGTACTTCACAAGAAAGGCTATGAATGAGGAACACTTTTGAAGCAGAAGGGTATTACTTCACTGTAACAAGCTAAGACTGTTGAAGGACTTTTTACTCATCAACTAAACTAAAGCCACAGGACCGAACGATCCTTCACTCAAAACACGAAAAACAGTAACCCTTTAGATAAGTAAACCCGTCTAAAATAGAATACTTGCCTTCTAAAACAGGTTTTTGCACTTCAAAATCCAGTTCACTCTTCTTCTTCCGGGGAGGCGGCGCTGGCCGCGCAGGGGGAGGTGGTCTCGGGGGAGGGACATTTGTGGGAGGCGGGGGCCGGGCTGGGACCGGCTTCTTTGTGCTGGCGACTATGTCAGGCTCCACAGTCAGCTGCCTTGGGGGCTTTGCTGGGGGCATTTCTTCTGCTGTAGAAAGGTCTTTGGTAGATATATCCGAAGCCACTTTTTCTAAAGGATTTGCCTCTTTCTTGTCTGTTATGTCCTCTTTTTTCGATGTTTCTCCTTGTACTTCAGTTTCATCCATTTTATGGTCAGTTGCAGTTGTTACTTTTGTTAGTTTATGAGATTCTTGTTGGTCAGAACTAAACAAAAGCTTCGCAGATTCCAATTCGGCATCCTTACACACACCCTGATCCTCTGGTTCTCTAGCATCTTCTGGTAATGTACTAGTACTAGAAGCTAGTACTTCTGGGATATCACTAATGATACCTGCTCCAGAAATCCAAGCATTTGCATCTGAAGTTGGAACAGTCAATTCATTTCCTCTAGAAGCCAAAGAATCACCCTCTAGTTGTTGGGCCTTCTGGCTTTCTTCTATAATACTGTCAATGATCTAGAGAAACAAAAAAAACCCCATTCCACCAGTCACCAGCAGGCACTTCCTGGGTACACAAACCAGTCAGCCAGCACAAAACCCACAAGAACTCTTCCATTGAAGAGTTGTTTTATACACAAAATACATTTTGTTTTAAAAGGAGACTAGAACCTTGATGCAGAAACTGGCATATTCAAAAGATAAAACAAAGTAACTATTTTCCAGTCTTCTTTAAGACAGTTGGAGAGAAAGTTAGGAAACAAAAGCTGTTCACTCTTCAGAGTTCTCATATACTGCTAAATATGATCCTGTAAATTACACAAATAATTCAAAACTGGTGAGTCTTAAATATGTTTTTAGAACACTTAATTTGAATTTTACCCTTTAGAGGTACAGTCTTACTAACATTAACAACTAATTCTAACCTACGGTAGTTTCAGGATGAACACTGGTCATTTAATTATTTAGTATTTTTAGAGTGATGCTGGAAGCTTAAAGCAGTATTTAACTAACCTCTTTTGAATCATCTTGTTTCATTTCTCGTACAAATGTTTCATTTCCAGCTTTGTGTAGTTTATTGTCCATATCCTATAGAAGAAAAAGTTATAAGACAATAATACTAACTTCTTCAGTAAGATGATTAACAAAAATACGGCTTCAACAAATTAAACAGCATAAAGGACAAGAAATCTGACACATTTTCACACATTACTGCTGTCAGATGTTTGAACAGTAATGCTCAGCACACGAGTAGCATTTCAGTCATGCACAGAAAGGCTGCACACTATGCAACAAAATAGACAGTTGCATATTGAGAGGCTGCAACCTCAACTAAAATCAAATTGAACACAGCATGACATTTAGAGAAAAAAACACATCTAATAATTTACAGCAAAGAAATTCCATATTAAACATTTTCTTTTTTATTTATCAGCTTTTAGGAAAGGATGCAAGAACTGTATAATAGCCTCACATAGTAGAAACTATTCAGAAATTTCCAAATTAAGGCAGGCAGATCTATCAACGTGGCCAGAAATATGCTTCTGAGGTTCTAACATGAAATCTTACATTCTACATGTATTCCTAGTACATATTGCATATTTTAGCCAGTCATCTTCATGCAGATCCTTCTAAAATCCAAATAAACTGAACTGAAAATATTCTATTTGTGAGTAAACATTTTAATAAATTACTGCAGAATTTTATGTTCAGAAACACAAGTAGTTTTTACCATAGGATACTGCTTTAACCTCAGGTGATACAGACCAGTAAGAGCTTCATCATACACTTTCTCTTCTACATGAATTATTAGAATCCTAAAGAGTTTGGGTTAGGGGGAAAAAAAAACCTTTAAAGGACATCTAGCCCAATGAAAGGCCACAATATCACATTATCCATAATCACATATATCAGCAATATCTAAAATGCAACGTGATAGAATCCTTGACATTGGAAGGATCTGCAGAGATCCAAAGAGATCTCAAAGCAGAGCCAGCTAGAACAGGATATTTTCAATCATTTTCCTCCTTTTTTATTTAGAGTGACTATCTAGTACAGATATTTAAGGAATTTCTCCTCAGACTTTGTCTAGACTCTCAAACTACCAAACAGAACCTCTAGAGCATCCTAACATATTACGTTTGAAACTCCTCCCTGCCCCAAACTCCTGCTGACATCCATCTTGGAAAGTTCTGACCTAAAGAAATGGCATATTGTGCAAAGACAGCTGCAATTACAGAAAAATTCTTCCTCCCTCTCCACTCCCTCCCCCTCCTGCCACAAACTGTTTCTATCCTAAATACAAGCTCTACTTTGCTTTATTATTAAAATCTGTTTTCAAATGTATGACGACTTAAATACTTAAGCGTAATCAGTGCTTACAGAAGCCCATTATATTAATTTCCAATTCTGTTGACATTAAACTCACACACCTATTAAACTTCGGACTTAGGAACTATTTCTTACCCCTTCCAAGACAAACGATACCATTAGTCACACATTCACTGAACTGATATGATACCAAGCAGAGAAGCTACTACTTTTTCCACCTTCAGAAATTTAGCTTTGAACAAGTGATTTAGGAAGATACTTCAAAAAATTAAAAAAATCTAATAGCAACATAGAGAACTTCATAGCAAATAATTCATAATGACATTAAAGTTAGTTTTGAAGTTCATTGATTGCACAGAGATTAGTGAGAATGATAAAATATCATTGCTTGAAAGGCTTACACATGTAATATTTAATTATTAAAGTGATTTTAAACAGAATACAAAATAGGGGGTAAGGCCCTGTTCCCTAAGAGGTACAGCAAGATACTGTATGATTGTTAAAATACTGTTGATTTGGAGCAGAGTACTGCTGACAGCTCAGAAACACTGCTTGACTAGGATTTCCCAACACTTTGCAGACAAAACTACAAGCCTTCATTAGGCAGAATGGTGTTGTACAGCACCACCTTTGACCCTTCTGAGACCAGGAAATGAGTGCTATTTGCACAAGGTTCCAGCTCCTCACCTATTCACTGTGTGCTGGATTCAGCTGTGCTGTCTCTATGCACAGAATACCAATTACCTGCGTGGGAAGTGGCAACGCTGTCTCATTAAGCTAAATATAGTGTTTTATCTTCACGTAACCTGGGGGGGGGGGGCTTCTGAAGTACAAACATGAAGATTTTTCTTATTTTGGAGACAGAAGAGAGCGCAATCAACTATTTCATATAAATCAGGACCAAAACCCAGGTGGCTGCAGAGGCTTGCTTACTATTCACAAATCAGTTGAAAGAGGGCAGTTTAGTAATCACATATAGCTTAATTAAATTGCACATACACATTTCAGAATAAAATGAGCTTCAAGACACTGTCAACATACCCTAAATAAAAGGAAAGCTGGAATTTCAAGACAAGCACAATTGCTACCTGCAACGAGGAAAGTCTATAATTTCCTCTGTGTGCAGATGCCAGGACTCATCTACATTAGGCAGAAATACCTAACCCTGTGTTCATCAACAAGCACTTGATTGATTTTAACAAGGAACTCACCTTAACTACATGGGTTCCAACTTTTGCTGGTGACCTGTTAGAAAGAGAAGATAAACTTAGGCAGAGTTCAAAAACAGTAAACACTGTTTTAAACAATCTACAACACAGCCTTCCTCTGCAGGAACTGCATACTTGATAATTAAGATGAGGAACAAAGTGAATGTTTTTCACATCACTTCTATACAAGTTCCCTACTCTATAACACACACAGATCCACAGCTTCTACAAACTCTGAGAGTTTGTCACCAGAATCTTCTACGAATCACCTTTTCTCCACCCTTTTCTAATAAAAAAGTGTTATGCCAAGAACAATGGTAAAAACATTTTGCATTACAGAGAATTTAAATTTAGCATGTGTACACCAAGCATTGTGTGGCCATTAAAGAAACAAAAACTCTCAGAAAGCTGAAGAACAAACACTCCAGTACTGTGCAAATCAGGTGCCCAAATCCTGATCTATAGAGTTGGCATTATCACAGCCACTCTGCCCTTCGGACTCTGTAGCAAACCTAAGATCTTATTTCTAATCAGGACATTTGGCATAAATAGAGACAAAATACTTCGAGACAGGAAGGAACCGGTGAGCACTACTTTCCAAAATACACATTTTGAAACAGTGACTTCGCATTAGCAACCACTCACACACCACCTCTCATTACACTAATTACATGAAAGAACAAGCTATCTTAGGGAATGGTATCAAATAATTACTTCTTGTCAAGTCAATTCAATTAGTGGATGGTCAGCTCTTATCATATCCTGAACTTACATCTTCTACAAGACTTTCAGAATTCTGGAAGATATTTAAATACTGAGTCACACTGCTTACTCTGACTACAGAATCTTACTGATACATAAAGGAAAGGACTACATGATTTTTCCAGGCTTCTTCCACCCTGAATTGTTCTACGATTTTGTCAGTCAGAAGCAGAGACAAAGTTACAGACGAATTCCCTAAAAGCTTGCTACCAAATGAACTACCTGGATTGCACATGTATCCCAGATGACTACCAAGATAAGTGACACTGAACCCCAAGTATCACCTGGCACCAGCCAATACAAACAAATATCGCGATTTCAGGCTCATTTGCCCCTTCTGCCTCCAAAATCGTTTTAAGGAACAATACTTCCTGAAAAAATCCGCAACTATTTCCATTTGGTTTTCAAGAATTTCAGCTCTTGTCTTTACCATCTGGAAACATTTAATCACAAAAAGCAAAGTTCCCATTTATACAGCAGAGCTAAGTAAACAAGAAAGTACAGTGGATTGGTACATAAAAACTCTATCATTGCAGCTAATTTGCATGTTACACAGTTTAAAAGTTACATACTTTTGTCCAAATACTAAATTCAAGTGCACAATACCTGTGACACTGTTTTGAGGTATAATCCTCCTAGAAAGCTCTAACTCCGATGTGCAGAAAGAGAAAAAATAATATTTTGACCAGAAAAACAAGAACATTTTTTGTCTCACAAAATATGTTGTTGGTAGCCTGTGTGGTATTTCTGGTTACTGAAACATTTTCAGTTCCACTATCAACTCTCTGATTTCCTTACAAGTGGAAGAAATGTGTCACAGTTCAATAAAACCATGAGATAACTTTAACAATGAAATATATTTATAATTACAACATTAATGTCTAGGCTTCAGCCAGGGTCCTATTTTACAAGACACTGCTTAGACTTAACAACCAAAATAAGACAAATCCCTCAACTGCAAATAGATATTTCAGCTTTCTACTGTGACACTTCCCACTAATTAGTCCCTCACTTCTGGTACAGGCAACTCATTCCTACACTGGTTACACAAAACAGGAGGTTCAAATGACACTGCTACTGTTTCACGCTTCTTCAGCTAATTAGTTTTGCAGAAAATCTGCACTCAAACAAAACCAGATGTTACTTTCCACTTTCAGGCTACTCAGCTACCTTGGGAAAAAGGTGCTTGAGTGATAAGGGTTACAGAATTAGCAGGTGTGGAACATTAACATCATGCTGACAGCTTGACATAACCCACACATACAATTAAGGAGAAGCTTTACCATGGAATTTACATACTTTTAAAATACTGCAAAGCTTCCACAACTGTTTAGCAAAAAAACCCACTTTCAGATCAGTTTTTATACAGCCAGGTAAGTTCTGTGGCTTGCCTGAGAGGACCTGAGCTGTGCGTCTGTCAGCACCATTGCTCCCTGAGTCGAGAGCAATTACTGCTTATTTACACAAAGTCAGCCAGCTCAATAACTGAAACCTTTTGTAGTTCAGCACGACTCTGGAAGGGTCTTGTCTTCCCAATCACCTGAACTTACAGCCTTCTCCACAGCATGTTTTATTTAAGCCCATGAGTTCTCTGGATGCAGTATATGAAATCCTTGAGTTTTTTAAAAAAGGGTATACAGTGGCAAAAGTGTCTGAAAATATTTATATAAGATCAACCCAAAGATCAAATATTGATTTGGCTTTGAAAGGTCAGGCAACACATGAAAACTGACATATGCCACAGAAAACATAAGGCAAAAACTAATCTCGTATGAACATCTACTAAAAAGTGGGATTTATAAACTGATAGCAACACATCTTCTAGACTGCATTTCACATAACTTCTAAATTATCTTACATGATACCACTTTTACACCACTTTAACAAAAGAAGACTTCAAGGTTATCTACAAAGATTAAACACAATTCAAAGAAATATCCCATTTCACTTGCATAAGCAGATGCCTGATTAATCTGAAAGTCAAATAAACTCACAGAGAAATGTTTTTAAAAATTGTTTATTCCACTATCAAATTCATCCTGATAGTGACCAGATCACAGGAAGCTCTCTGACATTCTTACTGTCAGGTAGCTCCAGCCTAGCATCTGTGTGAAGCAACATCCACATTTTCAACAACTTGTTGTTAAGTTCTGTGACAGAAGACAAAACACTGAGCCCTTAAACAAAAAACAATGTGAATACTGGCTTTGGGCAAATCCCCAGCCGGTGCCTGCCTTCCTGGGAGGATGTACATTGTTATACAACAGGTGTGCTAGCAACCAGATGGGAAGAGGTTTGCAGTGCACACACAGCAGCTGTGCCCTGTACAGAATACACAGATTCAACAGCCAGCCCAGGAACTGTGTTCCCTGCTGTCCTGCACATGGTGTTCCCTCCAACCTGTGCCTGCCCTGGAAGCTTTAATTACTCCTGCTGCAGCTCTCCATGGCAGTCACACCTTCAAACCTACACAGATTCACTGCTGCAATGCATGGTCTGGGCTGCCCTGGGGAAGCTCCTGTGCGGGAGCTTCAGCAAATTCTGAACAACCAACACTTCACACTCCGTCTATTTGCTGCCACAGCCTTGCACGTTGCCTAAAATACTCTCTCTCACAAACAAAAGTTGTACTAAGCATCTCCCACATGTAAGCGGGGTATAAATTAACCTTACCTGTCTTCCTACACAGAAGAATCCTAGATTCTTCAGGAAAGGCATAGAGGAAACTTCTAAAAGACTGGACTGCTAAAGTTACAAGTCAAGAATTTAAACAAAAGTACCACAGGACATTTCTCATTACCTACACCATCTCCTTCATTTGGTTTCTCATAACAATTTTTAGGATACAAGCATACTAGGAACAAACTTGCACTGCCATTGTTAGGCATATGAAGTCCAAACTATTAAGTTTGGCAGTTCTTGATTTCAGAGTGGGTGGATCACTTTTCCTATAAATAAAATATAGAGGGTCTGTCACATGCCTACATCTAATCAAGTATGCCTTACTTCATGCTTTGCTTCTCTCAAAACTGATATCCTCCTGCATGGGACTGTTCAGGTCTCTACATTTCAGCATCTTCTCCTAAATTATTCCACGGTTATAGTGCTTTTAAAGTGAGTGACAGAGGTTAAATAGGGGCATCTTCTGTC
Organism: Sylvia atricapilla; assembly: GCF_009819655.1. Lineage (NCBI taxonomy): Eukaryota > Metazoa > Chordata > Aves > Passeriformes > Sylviidae > Sylvia > Sylvia atricapilla. The sequence goes on along the minus strand of NC_089174.1, from coordinate 9,606,535 downwards.
CCACTACCTCTCCCATTTTACTCTGGACTTAGTTATCCAACAGATGGACACTCTCCACATGTCCTGTCAAAAGCAGAATTACAAGCAAAAGGCAAGATCTAGACGGAAGGGAAGCACACAGGCCTTGCCAAAGGGGTCACAGTAGTCTCAAAACGTCTCCAAACATGCCTCACCTTAGAGAAGTCATCACCCCAGAAGCACTACCCCAGGAACACTACCTCAGACCATTCTAATCTGAAAGAAACACTTTGCATCAGGTTCTCTAATTTCTGCTAATTAGTTCTTAAAAAGCACTAGTCAGAGATGTACTCGAGGATGAGGATATGGTGCTTTCCTTTAGAGGGACTCAAGCATCAGTAATTAATGACCTAACAGTGGGAATTGGGAGCCTACATCCAACTTGAAAACTCCACTCTTATAGAGCAGACAATTAACAAAACAAATAAACAGCAAAGAAGTCAGCAAGCTGACGTGAACACTTGGCACCACTTTCAGAGGTTCTCTATCAGCAGCTATTAAAACTTCCCCACATAGAACAAAGGCCAGGGAGGGAGGAAGCTACAAACCTCGAATTTTTAATTAGGGCAAATATATCTACACTGCTTTGCTGCAAACTATTGCTGCCAAAAAGGATTCTCCACTGATTATCAGAACACTGAATGCAGAAGGAAATATCTGAAACTGCAGAGGGCAACACGTACTTGTTTTCAGTTGCCTCGCCTGCAACAAGAAGTTTTGATGATTTTTTTTGTGGTCCCAACTCAACATCATTACACATGCAAAATAATACACCAGCCTACTTACTAGAAGTGTCCAATGCATGTGTGAAATTAACTCTTATGAAATCTCAAAGCTTATTTTGAGAAAAATACTGTCCAAATACTGTTAGATTCAACCACAGACTGAATGACAGACCAGCAGCTGTATTGCAAACTAACCTCACGGACGTCATCTCCTTACTTGACTCAGGCTCACAGAATTCTATTGACTCGAGTCAATGATGCATTGATATAGGTCATGGAAGAGCAAATTCCACAGAATAGAGAAATTAAAAGCATCTGACACTTTAATTTCTAGTGAATGACTTTGTATTATCAAGTTCTGCTTAGATGCAGGTGATGGAAACCTGCAAAGCCAGGACACACGGCATTACCTGTGTCAGACAAAAGGTGGATGTGCAGTTGAGCAGATTTAACAGCTCACTTCTCCCAAACAGTCTGCTTCCCCTTTCCTGTCTGTGTCCTCTAGTCACATTAATCCCTCATCTTCACCCTCTCCTGCCCCAACCCTGACAGGTTCCAGCTGCTTTAACCTATTGAACAGCTTTTGGTGTTTCTAGTTTTCTGCTGTTTACTTTGTGGTAATGCAATGCAGAGAAAAGTTTGATCACTATTCCTAGAAGAAGTTAAGCAGTTGGAGAAAAACCTAATTTCAGTACAGGCACTGTGAATGTCTTATCACATCTTGCAGAACTGCATGTTAAGATATGCTTTTCACCAAGCTACAGCTAAGCACCTAAGTTCAGAAAAACTTTAATACATGATCTGAAGGTGAGGAGAAAAGATCTAGTCTTTCCTTTTTTGTAGGCATCCTGTGACCACTGAATCACAGCTTAAAACAAGCTCTTTAGTCCATTATTAAAGCTTCAAATGCATAGATCCCACAATCCATATCTATTACTCTGTAAACAAGCCATGTGAAACCTCATCCCAACACGTAAAATAATGCAGAGGTTTGGTTCAGACTACACAAAACCCAGAAATGATACAAGCCATAACCTGCCCAGCACACAACCAGAAAGATTTACAACAAAGAGGGAGCACATTTGGCTGACACCAACAACACGGTGTCAGGGTTAGTTCTGAGGCAGCAGCACTGGGATCTACTGCACAAAACGCTGGCAGCTCTTCACTATTGGAACCAGCTGGCTAAAGGCAAGAAACATCAAAGCGACAGAGAAACACAAATTTCTTAGGGTTGGAAGGGACCTCTGGAGATCGTCTAGTCCAATCCCCATTAAAAACAGTAAAAGTACTAAAGACACCACTAAAACCAGAGCACAGAGCACACCAGAAGTTGTTCTTCACGCAGCAACAGCTGCCTGTTGCTGTCGAAGCCGGCTCGCTTCTCCCTCCTCAGAAAATCTGTTACTTTTATCGCATTTCAGGGATTACTTCTGTCGATCCCGATGCCATCTCCACGCGTCTCCTCCCAGCACTACACCCGCTCCCGCCTCGGGAAGGCAGGTATGATCTCATCCTCTCACGGCCACTGCCGTCGGCACCAGCCCCGGGCGCCGAGCAAGCCCCGCTCGGTTCCCCGCGCCCTCCGCGCCCCGGGCAGACCCCATCTCCCGGCGGGGCCGCGGCCCCGCGCTGACCCCGCTTCCCCCACAGCCCCGGCAGCTGCCCCGGGACCGCGCTGAGAGAAACAGGGAGGGAGGGAGGGAGGAGGGTAGGGCCGGGCGAACTCACGGCGCGGGGGAGCCCGCGGGATGCACGTCCTCGGGCGCATCGTAGAACTCCTCGGTGTCGCTGTCGGACGCCATGGCCGGGCCGCCACCTCCGGGCACCGCGGGCCGGGCGGCGCCGCGCGGGTATCGCGAGAGCGGCCCGGCCCCGCCCCCGCCCGCGCGGAGCGGCGGGAGGGGCTCCCCCGCGCGCGGCAGCGCCCCCTGGCGGCCGCGGTGGGGCGGGTGAGGAGGCGCGGGCGCCTCCCGGCCATTACCGAACCGCCGAGTCACGCAAAAATCCGCAAAATCGCGGGATGGAATAGGTTGGAAAAGACCTCTGAGGTCATCGGGTCCAACCCCTGGCCCAACAACACCTTGCTAACCAGACCATGGCACCGAGTGCCACGTTCAGTCTTTCCTTAAACCCCTCCGGGATCGGTGACTCCACCACCACCCAGAGCAGCCCTTTTCCGATCTCTAATCACCCTTTCTGTGAAGAAATTCTTCCTAAAGTCCAACCTAAATCCCCCCCTGGTGCAACTTAGGATTTTGTGCCCTTATCCTGTTTCTGGTTCCCTGGGAGAAGGGCCTGACCCTCACCTGGGTCTTTTCCAGCCAAAATATTCTGTGATACAATCAGGTGATGGAGAATTAAGACAGCCTACTAGACAAAATGACAGGAACTTTCTAAACATTTTTTTTCTCCCTAAGTTCTGCAATGAATGTTGGAAACCGGCAGCAGGAATTAAGTAATACGGTATTTGTTTTTCCTCATATTTTCCTTCCATAAATTTTCATCCGATCTTTTCATCAGCTTTGACCTCCCATCTAATTATGAGTGATCAACAGTAACTCCCAGGGGAAAGAGGCTTCCCCTTGAAACCCGCATTGCTTTTAATATTTGCTTAGCAATATGTGCCTTTTCCTGAGCCAAAACACTTAATCAATACATGTGACGGTGGCAGGCTGAGCATAAATTTAGGCTTCCCTGCACATTCTCTGCGCTGACCTCCTGTCCCCCTTGCTTTTTGGCTCCTCTAGCTCAGCTACAGCTGTTTTTCTGGCTTTTAACAAGCACAGAGCAGTGACACAAACTGGAGTTCTCTGTATATTCTCTTATTTTTTTAACGAGTAAAGGCTTAACGTATTTGAGACAGATGCTGTTGTCAAATGGTCAATACAGAGATGGTTGTGCACATGCAGGCACGTACATACACACCTGTCCTTGCACATGCAGGTGACATGAGGCCACATCCTCTGGTTCCCTTAAAAAATCGTGGTGCTTCTCAGCCAAACCAGAAGTGCTGGGATGACACACTGATGATTTCAGAAGGAAATCAGAAGGAAACACACTGGAAATGTATGAGCAGTTCTTCTGATATTCTTTAAAAATAAGGAAGAATGAGCCTAGCATACACCTTAAGCTCTCAATGTTAAAGAATTTGAATAAACAATTAGCACAGGAAATTGCTGACTTTATTCATTGCACACAGTTTCTGCTCTAACTGACAGCCAAACACGACAATTGCATTAGAGTAAGTAGGATGGTCTGTAAATTATTAAAGTCAGTAATGATGTAACCTTAGCTGGTGAAGGCAGATGGCCCTGTAAACTGGAGAAAAATGCTATTGAAAAGCATCTTGAATTGTTTATCAGTTTGTCACTCATGGCAGCTGCATGACTTCATGTTTTATTAGGCAGAGGAAATTACGTCATTGAAGAATTAAGGGACATTGAAAAAAGCACCCAGTTTTGGTATTTAGTCAGGTCTTACATGATGATTAAAATTCAGTGTTACTGCAGTGCTCTTGACCTTTACACTCTGAGCCCACTTGTTTTTGGCATCAGAGTGGCTTCTCAGAGGTGGATAGAGCCCCTAGTTCAGGAGGATTATAACCACAGCTCCACAGTGACACAGCCCAGCCTGATTTGTCCCTGGAGGCAAACATAATAGTGGCTACTAAGGCGTTATCTGAACATCAGGAAACTCACTGGCCAAGACAGAGCCAGAGCTTGTTCCTGTTGGGATTGTCCCGCCTGCTGCCTCTGCAGGGTGTTGCTGGGGCTATGCAGTGGTTTTGGGCTGATTGACTGCTGTTATCTCCGCTGCTCGTAAAGATCAACAGGAGGACAATTGAGTGTAACAGGGGCAAAGTCTCCCGAGATAGAAGATAAAGGTCATAATTAGAGTTTTGCAAGTAACCTGGCTGCTTTCTCCCTAGAACTGGCACAGCCCTTTCCCAGGCTGCAGCCAGGGATGAGCACCAGGATGGTGGTGAGGGCTCATCATCTCACCTTGCCAAAGGAGTGGAATGTGTTGGCTTGGAGAGACTGCAATGGCTAGCTTTTAAGAAGCTGTTAAATCCTCAGGCTTACAGCCAATATTGTCCCTGGCCCAGTTTTCTCAAAACCAAACCCACATGAGGAAGATGGCGAGATCAAAGGTTAATATCTGTATGAATGGCAGACTCCTTGACATAGCAGATCATACATTTGACAGGAATTGCTAACATAAAATCATACACAATTGAATTACATTAATTGTTTAGTGACTACCATGTCCTGCTCAACCACTAGTCTATGCATTTAACTCCCAAGTGTGCACAAACTGATCCCAGTTTCTCCAGTACACCATGGCTGAACCCATGCCCAGCAGCTGAAGGTCCTTCATGCCCTGTCTGGTCTTGACTCAGGCAATGAGAGTTTTTATCTTCTTTAGCTTGGACATGGACTTCCCCTTGGGCCTCCCACGAATCACAGCTCATGCATCAGCTTGTCCCAAGCACTCTGTGGTGTCAGCAGGACCATCTTACCAAAATCACCACTGATGTGTGCAAGTTTCCTGGTCTTTTGCCATGACATGGCTGTCTTCAGGCATAAAGGTTTGTGTCTTTTTGAGTGACTTTGCTGCTGGTTTTGTGGTTCAGAGGCTCAGAAAGCTAAGGAGTCCTTCTCTGTTGCTTCCTAGATGAACTGCTAGCACAGCTGTTATTGGCAGATAGGTCTTGGCTCCACTAAACCTTAATATACTCACTGCAAACAGATACAGGATAGTTTTGCAGCCTCTGCAAAATATCGCCCGTCTCATGATTCATCTGGTCACCTAGGGACATAAGGTTTTAAAGCAAAATTGGTTTTTATAATTGCATGAAAAAAATAAGGACAAGAAGTATTTTTAGGGATAACTTGGATCTGATTCCATTCTGCAGCATAGAGAGTGGATGCTCTCCTGCGTGCATTCTGAGCACAGGGACAAGCAAGGGGCATAAGTGCTGAAAGAACTGGTCTACCATAGAATAAAGACAGTGAAAGTGAAATCCAAAATATCTGCCTGAACCAAGAATTAGATTGAGGTTTCCCACATGGCATCCTGGGGCTTGGAGATGCTTCTCCGTGTGACCTTGCTCCCTGGGGATACAGAGTTTGGTAAGAGTAGAAGAGAGCAAGACAACCAGAAATTACAACTGGGTGGAACTGTGAATTAAATCAGTGGTCAGATGAAAGAGGTTAAATCCCTTTGATTGAAAATTCTGAGCACTAAACCTGTGCTGGTCTGAGAGAGGCAGGGAAACAGGAAAAGCTACATACCTTGAGCGCCATGTAGGAGCACCCTCTTTTGCCAACTTGTCTGACTAGCTATTGATGCAAATCATGATTTCTGGTTCTCTCTGTGAGAACTGCTCCTGCCCAGTGCTGCAAACCACCGTTGATGCACTGCTGCCATGTGGGCACCTTTCCATGGCACCTGCCACCATGGCCATCACACAGTGTCACCTTGGCCCTTTGCTGTCCCAGGGGGAGCTTGCTGGGAGGTTTGGTGTGTTGACAACTGTCTTGCAGAAGTAGTTTTGTGTAAAGGGTGGTTACACAGGATGCAGAGTTCACCCAAAATGGTGCAGAAGTGCCAGAAGAGTCACAGGAGGATGAGGAGGGGTGAGCAACTTCTGCGAGTATTGGCAAAGAGGGGAACTAGAGGAAACTGGAGGAGTGAGGAAGGATCCCAGCTAGCAAAATACTGTGAGAGAACTCAAATCATTGTGTCACGGTGAAGAAATGCACTCAGAAACGCAAACACTGGGATAACTGGTAGAGATCTGTGGTCCAACACACACCTCCAGACATAGGAGAGTGGAAAATCTGCTCTGGGAAATGCTCTGTACCCAACTCCCACACAGTCTTCCCTGGGCACCCAGGTAACAACAGTGATGAAAACCCCATAAATAGCAAATCAGGTCGTAGAAAACACACTGACAAAAGTATATCAAGCAAAATGTTTCCTGAAGAAGGTGTGGCAGGGAAGAGAGATATGGCAAGGTTGTCTGTGGGTGTATGTGTCAGGCCTGGAAACAGAAAGTGGCATTTTCCAGCTGCTGATTACTAAGTCACACTGCAAGCCTTGTGCCCTGTTTATACCAGCAGCTATGAAACAGGTTTGTTTTCATGCAGGTTATGAGACTGATAGGGAGCACACGGTGCTATAGTACATGCCTTTCCTTTCTGGGAGCATGGGAAGTGCTCAGCACAAGGCATGCTGTAGGAAAGAAAATATCTCACATAATTGAAAAGCAGATCAAGAAAATATTTTCCCTGAATGGACTGGGCAATTGTTTCCTGTTGTGATGAGGAGGGAAAGGTCTTCTGACTTATTTTTTCTGAAGGTTCTTCATCAGGAGCTGTAGTTACAGGACTAATGGTAGTTACCAAAGAATGATGAGTTCAAACTGAAGGAGGATATTTAGTTTAGATATACAGAAGAAATTCTTTACTGTGAGGGTGATGAGGCACTGGAGCAGGTTGCCCAGAGAAGTTATGTATGTCCAATCCTGGGCAGGTTGGATGAGGCATTGAGCAAACTAGTGAGAAGTGCCCCTGCATTCCTTCCTTACGGAGATTCGCTTCCCATGCCTGGCAGTGCCCAGCAGGGTGTGCTTTATGCAGCTGAAGAGACTGGCTTGTTTTTTCTCTGCCAAGGCCAGATCAACCCTGGGAAAATCTAGCAGTGAAGATTTCCTTCCCATGGCTCAAAGGGTGTGAAGAAGTGGTTTAATGTCCTCTAGGAGGTTGGTGCCCTTTTGCTCCAAACACAGGGTATGCCCAATCTGGATCCTGCCTCCATCCCTGCCTTATCCCACAGGTGTAGGGACACCGTACCTGGAACTGAACAGCAGTGACTGGGCCCTGGCAAGGAGGAGCCAGGATGGGCTGAGCAAAACTGGCAATGCCTGGGGCGGGGGTGGGGGTGTGGTTTTTCCCTGCTTCCAGAAGCAGAGCATCAAACTTTTCTGTTGGAAGTGAAAAAACATTATTTTTATGGTCAGTTACCCAAACTGTGAAGCAGGATGAAGTGCAGCTACTAAATCGAAGGTGAAGACTCAGTGCCTGCTGAATGGGTTAAGAAATGGTTGAGAAAGACCCATCTGTCTTTTGAGGTGGCCTCCCAAAACTCAGACTGTGCACAGCTTTGTATTCAAAGAATTTTCTTAACTGCTGCTCTAACTTGCACTATATCATCTGCTCTCACAAACAAACCAATTTAACTACACAGACATGCTGTTTAATTGCTCTTCCTGGCACACTGACAGTTTCTGCATGTGCAGATGAGTTGTATCTCAGCTTTGCCAATGCAAATGCTCTGTCCTCCAAATTTCCATGTTTTATTTTTGTCTGAAGATGCTCAGTGGATTCATATACAATTGTTACATTTTTGTTTTCACTATACTCTGTCTCTAGATGCCTAAAAGCACACTGCTATTTTATGAATCAGGCTTGGTGTATAATGTATAGCAGAGCTGGGAGTTGTACTTTTCTCTGAACATCTACTTTTGTTTTTCATTGCAGCTCACCAAAAAAACATGATCAAAGCAATGAATGCTGCCTTGCATACTGAAAGCGAGTGCATTTGTTGGTTTTGTAAGGAACAATTGAGAGCAGTTTGCTTTGAAGTGAATTTTGTCAGACTCTAAAAGGTAATTTGTTACTTGTGAAGATTAAAAAAATGCGAAATTAATGTAAGTGTTGAAAGAGAAACAAATACGTATCTTTTACTAACATGATTTTAGAGAACACTTACGTTGAAAGGCAAAGAGAAATACAAAAGCTAATAACACTACAGTAGAGGAATTATGTTGCATACATTTTCTGTATTGGACAATATTAATTCTGAAACAGCTGCATTCTAAAAATGCTCACAAAAATCAGTCTGATTTCTAAAGCCATTGAGGACTCTGGGAGTTATAACTTTATATATACAATTAACATGAAGCCAGTTGGTGCTAAGATAACATCTTCTCCAGCTCCTGGTCATCACATCTCTATTTAATAACACATTATTTAATAATGTGTAGCTGCTTTCCTGGGCACTGCCTCTCTGATGTGGCACAGGGAGGGCCCAGACTCTCCTGGCCTACAGCCAGTGGGTCAAACTGTTTTTAACTCAGATTTTATCAGCCCTTGGGCTCTGGTTAAGGCTCAATTCCTCCACAGAATACCTGCATATGGGAAGCAATTTGAAGGGGTTTCCATGACTGTAAGAAATTTTACTTGGAGGAAAATGAGTCTGTTCTGTTTCACAGAGGTACCTGCTGGGCAGTGCAGGACCTGGAAATTGTAGCCCTGTGGGCAGGACCCATGCTAGAGGGTTTAGGGTTCTCAGGTGGGATTTCAGTATTCCAAGCTTCACTACTAAAACTTTAGTCTTCCTGACTAGTTTCTCATGGCCCCATGGCTTACTGGGGCTGTGAGCTCGGGAGTTCATGTGCAACATCACTTGTGAGCCCAGTTTTATCTGTGCCTTTATTGGTACTCTCCAGATCTAGGTTTCCAGTTCTTCCCTCAAAACTTGCATCCTCTTCCACAAAAGCATGAGCTACTTTCTCCAGCTCCATTACCTGTCCACAGAATGCCCATAAAATGCAGAGCACACATCAGGACTTGCTGGGAGGTCCCAGGGAGATGCTGCAATGCCCAACCACCATGACATGAGTCAGGGTTGCTGTGGCAGTCCCAGCTTTGAATTCTCCTGCTTTCATGGTTTTCTGCCAAAACCTTAGGATTAGTTTAACTGAAGTTTCTTTCTTTCTTTCCTTCTTTCTTTCTTTCTTTCTTTCTTTCTTTCTTTCTTTCTTTCTTTCTTTCTTTCTTTCTTTCTTTCTTTCTTTCTTTCTTCTTTCTTTCTTTCTTCTCTTTCTTTCTTTCTTTTCTTTCTTTCTTCTTTCTTTCTTTCTTTCTTTCTTCTTTCTTTCTTTCTTTCATTCTTTCTTTCTTTCTTTCTTCCTTTTTTTCTTTCTTTCTTCCTTTCTTTCTTCTTTTCTTTCTTGCTTTCTTCCTTTCTTTGTTCCTTTGTTTCTTGGTTCCTTCCTTTATTTGTTCCTTTCTTTGTTACTTTCTTTCTTTATTTCTTTCTTTCTTTCTTTGTTTCTTTCTCTCTTTCTCCCTTTCTCCCTTTCTCCCTTTCTCCCTTTCTCTTTCTTTCTTTCTTTCTTTCTTTTTCTTTCTTTTTTTCTTTCTTTCTTTCTTTCTTTCTTTCTTTCTTTCTTTCTTTCTTTCTTTCTTTCTTTCTTTCTTTCTTTCTTTCTTTCTTTCTTTCTCTCTCTTTCTTTCTTTCTCCCTTTCTCCCTTCCTTCCATCCTTTTTTCCTTTCTTTCTTTATTTCTTTCTTTCTTTTCTTTCTTTCTTTCTTTCTTTCTTTCTTTCTTTCTTTCTTTCTTTCTTTCTTTCTTTCTTTCTTTCTTTCTTTCTTTCTTTCTTTCTTTCTTTCTTTCTTTCTTTCTTTCTTTCTTTCTTTCTTTCTTTCTTTCTTTCTATCTTTCTCCCTTTCTCACTTTCTCCCTTTCTCCCTTTCTCCCTTTCTACCTTTCTCCCTTTCTCCCTTTCTCCCTTTCTCCCTTTCTCCCTTTCTCCCTTTCTCCCTTTCTCCCTTTCTCTCCTTTCTCTCTTTCTCTCTCTTTTCTCTCTTTCTCTCTTTCTTTCTTTCTTTCTTTCTTTCTTTCTTTCTTTCTTTCTTTCTTTCTTTCTTTCTTTCTTTCTTTCTTTCTTCTTTCTTTCTTTCTTTCTTTCTTTCTTTCTTTCTTTCTTTCTTTCTTTCTTTCTTTCTTTCTTTCTTTCTTTCTTTCTTTCTTTCTTTTTCTTTCTCCCCTGCACTTTTGATGATAATTACTATTTACTTATAGTGACTTGCTCTGCTGCTTTTTCTCTTGATAGATTCTGGGTCCCAGAGGAAGTGAAATTGTTCATTGGTGCTCTTTCCAGTGTCCAGAAAGAACATGTGCTGAATATCTGTGAACCTGGGTAGACAGATGTGGGAGAGAAGTCTGAAATGGGTCTTCTGAGTTTTTATGGAAAGAATCTACCAAAAAACTCCACTTATTGAACAACCTGCCCCAATTCTAGGGGTGAGCTTTACTCTCTGGTGCAAGAAGTGGTGTTGACAGAGCACAGGGATGGGGAGAGACATCGTGGTGTGATGGTGGTGGTAGAGAGGTGTCAATGCAGAGTGCCAGTAAAACCTGGAATAGCAGTGGTGTTGGGCTCAAATGAGCATGATCTCTCCCAGATCAGGAGTATTTGCCAATATATCAAAGTATTTGATGTGATAACCCTAGGGCACCCCAGATGCTGAATTGCAGCTGGTCAGTGGTTTATCTCATTCTCATTTCTGTTTTTCCCATGTCAGTAGGGAGCGTGTCTTATTCTGCCATCTTGGTCTATGTGAAGGATAACTCAGGGTGCAGCAATTTCCTGCTATACACTTCCATTTGTGCCTCTTTGCTGCTGAATATATGTCTTTAATTATAGGCAGCAGAAGCAATTTATTTGTTTAACAGTGGCCAGGAAACATACCCAGGGGAGATCTCTGAAAACATGACCACAAAGCTGAGAAAGATTCATGTTAGATGATAGAACACTGGATAAGGCTATTCTCACATTTGGGTCAATATCTGCTATTCATAGCATGAGCATTAAGTAAACGAATATCAGCTTATTATATGCTATTATATTTAATGAAGTTCAGCGTTTACTTTTCCTCTAAAGACTTCCAAGGACCACATTAACATCGTTCTGTGCTCTGGCAGGCAGGAGAGCAGTGTGGTGAGTTCAGAATACCAGTCACATCAGAGATCTCAAAGGGCACTATGCCACCTCTATGTTTTCTTGTTAGGCAAAGCTAATAATATTTGAGTTGTCCTCGTTGCTAACACGGAATTCATTATTAGTGGGTATAAATCTCTTTCCTGCTACAGGTGTTAGTATCTACTGTGGAAGCTAATAGAGACATCAGTAATAATTTATAAAAAAAGAAGCTCCAAGGATATTGTTGGTATTGTTGTGGTTTATCCAACAGCTCTAGGTCCCTGCTGTGTTGTGTCAGAAATAATAAAGCAGCTCCACTGCTGAGACCTGCACTTGCATTCTCACCTCCCTTAGTTCCCTGCATTGATTAAAAAGTAATAATAATAATAATAGTAATCCCAGAAATATTTAGGAAGTGCAGAAAGCCAGCTGCATCCTGCACATGGTGGGACAGTGTGTGTGCATAAACCCAGGCCAGGAAGCTCCTCGCCTCCCTGAACAGCTGCCTCCACAAGACTGCTTCCAAATCCCTGCAGCCTGGCAGGATTTCTTCCTTTATCCCTTGGCTGTTCATCACCTCTTCCCTGCTGGCCAACCACTTCAGCCCACCTGGCATCCATTATGTCGGATCTTCAGGGCCAGGGCTGCCTCCTCCTTCCCCTGCAATGCCTTGCTCCAATGTTAATCCAGAGGCTGAAGATCCCCAGCACCAAGGGAACAACATCCTGAAGAATCCCCAGCACCAAGGGAACAACATCCTGAAGATTCCCCAGCACCAAGAACCATAAAAAAGAAATCAACCTATATACAACAATAACTTCTGTGTAGAAACAGGAGCTTGTTGGGAAAGTCTGGTTTTCTGTTTGGTATGTTGAGTCACACTGTGGTTCTGGAGGAGCTGAAACCACTCCAGGAATTCTTGAGGCTGTGCTAAAAAGAGTCTGATTTATTGTGCTGAGGAGCAAAACTATCCCTGGCTGTGGGTAATAAACAACCATCTATGGAGGCACAGAAAGCAATGATGTTAAAGGATATAAAACTGAATGCATTTCTTAGTCACAAGAGTTATTCAAGAGTCAAGCTATGGAGCACTTCACACAGTGCAGTACAGCACTGCCAGGCTCTAGACCAGCACCTTGCTGGACCAGCATCTGCACCAGCATGGGACAGTGGGAAACACCCTGCCTGAGGGAGTTCACAGCCCCACTGAATAAGAAGAGAGGACCTATAGCTAGCAGAAGATAAAGACAAAGTTCCTCTGCAGATGAGGAACGTGTGTATGCTCCAGAGTAGGACCACCATCCTGAAGAAATGATTTTCCCATCTTGGTGAAATTTTCAATATTTTATACTTTTCTGCCCCTTATCAGCCAAAATTCAAACTAAGGAGAAATTAAAATCTCAGATGTTACATTTTGAACAGGAAGCCTCTAAATTATGCAGCCTAACAGGCAATATGAGATACTATAAGGTCTTTGTTTAGATTTTTGTTCTAAATTTAGGGCTTTTACCGGCTGTAAAGAAAATCTTTGTAGTTGCTTAAATACAACATTTTTCCTTCTCTTGGTTTTAATTTGAGAGTGGTAAATACGTATTACTAAGTAATTGAAATGTCATAGTCCTAGATTAAACTCCTCTAGTGGAATGAAATTGAAGGTTTCTGCTCCTGGTTTAGAAGAACCCAGTGTGAATGTTTCACAGTAGCAGCAAAGCCAGAATTACAGGTTAAGCTCCAATCTGTGTGCATGACTAACACCAGGAAAACAGAAACAGTTTGAACTTTTAGAAGCTCAAGCCAAGAAACAATGAAGGAAATGTAACTTATTTTAGATCAAGTGGTCTCTGGAAGGAAGCAGCTCCTCTAAAGCCCTGGGCTCTGATGGCTTAGGGCTGGGGTGCATCCCAGGGATGACGCCTGGACCCTGTGAGGGTCCGATGTTTTCATCCCAGATATCCACAGTGCTTGATTTGGTGGGACTGGCCAAGGGCTTGCAGCAAAGCAGCAAAAGCTGTGCAGTTACCTCTCTCTTGCTGTAAGTGATTTAGGAGCTCATACCCCTGGCAGTGGTTATACTGCACTGCAGTGTCAGAGTTCTGGCAAATGTTAATTTTTTTTAGGGAAGGAAACTACCACACAAATACCTCTTTGTAAACTGACATCAAGTTCCTCACACAGAGGCTGCCCAGAGGCCAGGCACTTGCTCAGGTGAGTGTTCTGTGGGAGCAGTGGGGTGTTCCAAGGCCATCTCTACCCATTCTGCCTGCTCTGGCTCTGCCAACAGTGGGAGGGAGGCAGTCAGGTGTAGAGACTAAGGAACAGCCTCCTCCAGAATTTCCGTCTGCCTCAGATGATCCCAGGAAAATAAGAGGAGTACTTATGTCTGCTTCCATATTTAGGCAGGAGGGGAAATGCCCTCTTCAGCAGAAAGGCAGCACGTTTGACCCTCTCATTCTGTGTGTCCCCAGCATGCAAAACACCAGTGACCTTCATGAGAGTGGGGAGAAACACATCACTGCTATTTTTGGGGAATAACATGGCACATTATCACTGTTGGTCTGGGGCAACTGGGAGCCTTTCACCATCTTTAGCTTGCAGTGGAACTCCTCCATCCAAGCATGTGCCTGGCAGGGGTTGATGGTTATGGGAGGGAGCAGCAAAAATGCTCACTCTGTGCTGATTTGATTTTAACTTTCACCTGAGGAATGCTGAGTCAAAGCTGCCTTGCTCTTCACATGCACCAAAACCACCTCGCTGCTTTCAACAGCAAGGTGCTGTTCTCAGCTTCATTTCCTCCTCAGCCAGCTCCGTGACATGCCAGTGACTACAATTTCCCATTTCCTTCCTCAGCTAATCCTGAAAGGGACAATAAATAAACAAGAGGATGTCTTTTATAAGCAGATATGAAGTATTCACATCTGCAACATGTTACTAAACTTGCACTGTAATTTGTTGTCCGGTATATTGGTGTGGAGGCGGCACTTGGACCAGGCCCGTGCTACAGAATGTCTCACTTCTGCTTCGAGGTTCCTCTGCTGCAGTGTCCTCCTGTTCTTCCTCTTGGAGGTGATTCTCCTGAGTAGGATGGACCTGATCAAGACCTTGAACGGGGAAAAAACCACCACCACACAAACTCATTTATGTGAGAAGATCAAACAAAGATTGAGATTCTTAATCAAGAGAGAGGGAATTAACGATCCTTTAAATACATTAGAGGGGGGTGGTGGTGGGTTTTTGTTGTTTTGGTTTTGTTTTTTACAACTGGCTCTGAATGACCAGTAAACTTCCTCTTTCCTCAGCTGGAAGGGCAGCACTAAGGCGCAAGCGGCTCAATCCCCAGCGCTGCCGGGAAGCCGCAAGCCGATCCCGCGCCGAGCGCCATCCCGGCCTCTGATGCTCCGCACGGGTGAACCCGAAACAGCGCTGAGGGGCGCTGGAGAGGGAAGCAAAGGCCTGGCAGGCGGGAGAAGCGGAGTCGGGAGAGCAGCGGGGCGGGGCTGGCTGGGCAGCGTCCCCAGAGGGTGGCGCTGGGGCCCGCCGTGCGCGGCCGGCGGCGCCGGGCTGCGAGGGGCTCCGGGGGTGTGCGCTGCCCGGGGGGCCCACGGAGCCCTAAAGTGATGCGTAGCGGCTGCGGGGGACTCCGCAAAGCTGGCTTCCCTCGACTGAGCGGAACAGCGAAGCCCCGGTATCAAATCTCTCTGGAGGATTTGGGGCCATTGCTTCCCCTGCATCGACACGGGTTTCGTACCTGGGGGAAAGGCACCATGTTTTGCCACTGTATCCAACAGCTAAAGCCATCCCTAGGGGAAAATTAATTATGCCCATCCCTGAAAGTGTTCAAGGCCAGTTTGGATAGGGCTTGGGGCGACACCGGTCTTGGGGAGATGCCATGGGAGGCAGATTGGAACTTGATGGTCCATGTCCCTCCCATTAAAGCATCCTGTGATTGGTTTCCATCCAGGGACTGGAAAAGGAATCAATTAAAAGCCATTTATTGCTTCTGTGTGAGAGCTGAGCTTAAGCATGCCCACTCCTTGGGACCTTCCACTTGCTTGTCTTTGCAGCAATATTCTCAGGGTTATTTTGATCTTTCTTTGCAAGAAATAAGGCTCTGGTGGCTTTGTCATCCTTTCCAACAGTTTGGTTCTTGGGTACTAGTTGAGATACTGGATATAGCATGTCTGCAATAAAGCAAGCTGAGATCTGCCTGTGCATGGTTGACTTGGCTGGTCTCTTTCCTAATTGAAAATGCAGAAAGCCCCCGGCTCTCCTGTACAGATATTTCACGAAGACTGAGAGGCAAAATCAATTTTAAATGGATTAACTCTTATGAGTGTACCTCTGTTTTCTTGAATATATATCACAGAACAATTTAAATAGATTAAGTCCTGCGAGTTTAGCTCTGTATCCTGAATACTGTAGAAGTAAGGAAATAATGTTTTATAATATCTCTGGTAAGGACACTGATTCATGCACAAAGCAGTGGTCTAGTGCAGGCCAGTGTCTGTTGGGAAGAGCTTGCTGTGTTGCTTGGGTTGCTGTCCGGTGCTTATCTCTCCTCACCATGCCTTAAAGCAGAGCAAACAAGAGTTCACTACCCCCTTCTCAGGCAGCCAGTGGAAGGGCATCCTGGTAAACAGAAAAACACTTTTGCTTCTGGGGGAATGACTTGGGATGAACATGATGCTGTGGGGAAACAGGTGCAGTTTGGTGCTGGAAGGAAACAGATGTCCCCTTCCTTGGTGCTGGGGCAGAGCAGACCCTGGGTAGTGGGGCAGGAAGGAGTGTGTCTGGTATCAGGTGCTGTGCTTGATGAGGATGGCACCATAGTCATCCTCCCTGTCCTGCCATCGGAGTTTGGGTGTTTCCACAGCACATGGCACTGCTGCAGGAGCATTGAGCATGTGTGGTGGCAAGGGTCACTGTTGCAGGCAGGGGAATTGCTGCTAGACCCCTGCAGTTCTGTTGCCTCCAGAGGTCAAAGCAGCAGAGGCACCCAGGCATCTGACAGCAGGCTGCTGAGCTTTGTCTGAATACCTGGTTTGGAAGCAATTGCAAAGCCACAGAGACCTGTCCCTCCCTGGCACAGTGCTTGCAGGGTGCTGCTGGGCACCAGACACTGGGCACTGCTGCAGCCCATGGGACATGTTCCTGCTGTGCCATTAGGCAGACAGCCTGCCTTTGCTGGCATGGCGGATCTGCAGCTCTGTAGGCAGGGACCCTGTTTCACATTGCATCTCCCTCTGGCCATTGGGGCCACTACCTCCAATAGGGTCCTGCTCACTC